>NC_050580.1:60315979-61777753 GCF_011100635.1 Trichosurus vulpecula | reverse complement strand
AGTTGGAGATGCAACATAGGCATCATTCATTATGTGTTTGATTTTTAATCAATTTTTGATTGTTGCACATTCAGAAACTTATTACTGCTGCCAAATTTTTTGTGACCCTACATGCGGTCAGGACCCACAGTTTAAGAAGTGCTGTGTATTGCCTGGAGAAGGATGGCCAGGATGATGATGAAGTTTCTTGAGTTTGTATCATATGAGAATTGACTAAAGGAACTGGAGATGTTCAGACTCTAGAAGAGGAGGCTCAGTGGAGACATGCTAGCTAGCTTTAAGTACCGTGAAAGGCTGTCAGGACTAAGGGATCAGACTTGTTCAGTTTGACTCTAGAGCACAGAACTAAGAGTAATGGGTGGAAATATCGAAGATGAAATTTAGGCTTCCTAGGAATTAGAGCTGTCTAAAATTGGAATAGGTGTCTTTGGGATGTAGTAGATTTATCCTGAATAGAAGATTTCAAATAAAGGCTGAGCCACCACTTGTTGGCTATGTCTGAGTGGGGAATTCTTTCAGTTATGAGGTTGACCAGATGGCCTTTTGGGTCCCTTCCCAAGCGACTCAAGCAGGTAGTAAAAATCTGTGATTCTATAAGTCTGATCCTTTGGTTTGTATGGCTGCCCTGCTGGGTGGGAAGGGAGGGTTCTTTTCCTCTGCAGCTCAGCTGGAGGCAGGCAGAGGTGGGAAAGGGAGGTTTTCTCTTCTCAGCTCTTCTCTCTACTGAATGCTGGGTTGACCTTGAGCCAATCACTTAGCTTTTCTGTGCCCTCAACAGAACTAAGCTCTGGATACAAAGGATCGCTGAACCTTAGAGGGCATCTAGATTAACCTCATCCTTTTACAGATGAGATACCTGAGTTCTAGAAAAGTTAAGTGACTTGTCCAAGGTCACACTAGTAATAAGTAGCAGAGTTGGGATGCAAACCCAAGTCCTCTGACTCCTGGTTCAGCATTCTTTTCACTCTTCCGTACTATTTCCTAGCTATAGCTACATCCCTACAACCATCATCCTTATCAATACCACCACCATTGACCTTATCCTAACAATTTCTTATATTGATCTAGCTTGGTTACTTTTTAAAGTCTCTATTCTGAAAGAGCTGTTTGATCACCATAACCTTTCTGACTCTTAGTTTCCTTAATACTAAGAAATAAATAATCATACTTAACTTGCCTTTCTCACATGGTTGCTAAATGAACCAAAATGAGACAAATATGTAAAGTGCTTCATAAACTCTAACAGGCTACAGAAATACTATCTATTGTTATCAGCACCCAAATTCATTCAGCTAATTAACGAGAGAGTTGGGAGTAGAACACAAGTTTTCTAACTCCTAGACCAGAGCTCTTTTTGCTACATGCTGAGACTAGGAGAGAAGGCAATGTAGACCAAGGGTCAGCGTGATGTCTGACCTATCATTCTGGTGTTTGTTCAATCTCCCTCCTGGCTTGTTTCAGAGGTCTCTTGTCTCTTGCCCATCATTGAGTATGGTTCTCCATCCTGCCTTCCTCTATCCCTTTTGCCGACAGGTCTAGAGAGAAACCTGTTGGGACATCTTGGTCTACATAGAGCTCTTGTTGCCACTTCCTATGCCCAGATGCTGAAGAAGACCAGAGCCTTTTGTTGGAACGCTGACTACAAAGGGGGATGCTATCTTCCCTGACTTCAAAGTGATGTTCAGGTCATGGATTGGGCTTTATTCTTCACTTTGTGATCCTAGTGTTCAATAATGTATCAGGTCTCAGAGTTGAAAGATAAAGCACCATTTATAAAAGGAAAAAAGGAATAGTGAGACAGTGCACTCTCTGCTGGGAGAGGTATAAATCTTGAACATGGTGGTTCACTTGGCATCCCTCTCCTTTGCCTGGGCCCTCAGGCCATGATGAAGCCAAAAGTCAGGAGAAGGATCGCCTTTGATTTTAGGGTACCTTTAACAAATCTTTGCTCCTAAGGGTTGGATTGGGCCAGGAAGAGCCACATAGCCTGGCATATGATCAGACCTAGTGCCCATTTCATGTTCCTTGGGGCTGCTAAACATGGCTCTTGCCTGAGACCCAGTTTCTGGAGGCCGTGTGTGTTCCTGATGGAGTCCTAAGCTGCATATTTCATCTACTACCCTTGGCATAGGCCTGTGCCCAGTACTGTGATTTGGTCTTTGGGTAACATTTATTTATCCTAACATTTTTCTTGTTGTTTAAAATTAGAAAGATTTGTTCCAATCAATCATTCAGTTAAAGATGTAGTTCAAATCAACAAGCTTTTATTAAGTACCTGCATCAGCCCAGGCACAATGAAGATGCGAATAAAAAATGAAACTGGAGCTGTCCTCAAGGAACTTCATTTTACTGAGCTCAGTTTATGCACAGAAGGATAAATGCAAAATTTATAAAAGATAAATATAAAGTAATTTCTTAGGTGGTGATGGAGGAAGGGAACACTGATAACTAGATAAATCAGAAACAGCCCCAAGATAAAAGGTAAGTGATGCAGTGGATAGAGTGCTGGATCTAGAGTCAGGAACACCTGAGTTCAAATCTGGCCTTTGACGTTAATAATTGTGTGACCCTGGGCCAAGTCACTTAATCTCTGTCTGCCTTAGTTTCCTCCTCTATAAAATGGGGACAGGGTTGGAGGTGAGGTTAAAATGAGATAATTTGCAAAGTATTCTGCAAATCTTAAAGTGTTGGCAAAAGATTGGCAACATCCTCAGTGGCTCTTTCAAAATCTGCATGCCTTCTCCAGGGCAAAATTTGAGGCAGGACATGGCTCTGAGGAGTGTGACCTTTGGCAGTAGAGAGGGGAGCCAGCTATGGGAGTAGAACACAGCTCTGGAGAGAGAATAGTTCTTGCTCTTTCTGGGGAATTCTCCCTCCTCCTCTCCTGCTCATCAGCCATGGCATCTGTCAGTGGGGCTGCTTGCCCAGGAGGATGCTACATGCAGCAGAGAAAATGCTGCATAAGTCAAGGTGTGAGGTGGGGGGTTTTGTGAATCAAGAGTTAGCCTTTGGGCACTGAGAGCTGAGCTGTGGAGAGGACCAGGACCAGGCATCCCAGCTAGGCTACACCTAGCCAGAATGGAATGGGGGTGCCATGAGAAAAGAAAGGACATTAGGATGCTGCCTTGAGCATTTGTGTTCCCCATAGGCACATTTCTACTGGTGATCTCCATGGCCCCCCTCTCCCTGCTGATGTCCTGTGTAGTTATGGGGAGACGAGTCAGGATAATGGAGGGAATGTTATTCGTGAAATGCTGTTTGATGAAATGATTTGCTTTAAGCTAATTTTGTCCTTGGGCTGTCTATTAAAAGTAAAGGGACTGGCAGAGGCTCATGAACTCTATTTTTAAGAGTTTTAAGAATATTGGGATCAGATTTTTGAGAGCAAGTTGAGGGAAGTCTCCTGGAGGGAATACTACACTATCAGAGAATCAAAATCTGCATATAAAGGGCCCTCAGAGGCCTTTGGGACCTAGTCCAAACTATAACTGAATAAGAATCTTCTCTAAGATATCCCAGCAGATAAAATCATGCAGCCTCCGTAGAAGATGTGGAATGGTGAGATAGATAGAGGACTTAGAAGAAAGGCTGGGTTCAAATCTCACCTCAGCCACTTACTAGCTGTGTGATCCTGGATGAGTTGAGGAACCTTTGTGTGCTTCAGTTTCCTTATCTACTTAGATAAAATACAACCCTCTTTCTGTGTGATAGCTCTTTAAATATCTTGTGACCATCTTTTCCCTAGGCCAGTGGGTTTCCAAATTTTGGTCTCAGGATCACTTAACACTCTTAAAATCATTGAGGACCTTCTCCCTCCCCTATAGGCTTTTACTTATGTGGGTTATATATATCTTAATTTGCCATATTAAAAATCTTAGTATCATAAGAGAAAGTTTTGACCTTGTGAACCTCCTGAAGGATCTCAGGGATACTCAGAGGTCCCTGGACTACATTGTGAGCACTGCTTACCTAGGCTACATATCCCCATCTTTTGAGAAAGCTCAGTGGATGGAGAACTAGGTCTGGTGTCAGGCAGACCTGAGTTCAAATCTGGCCTTTGACATTAGTAGATGTGTGACCCTGGGCAATTCACTTATCCTCTGTCTGCCTCAGTATCCCCATCTGTAAAATGGGGTTTATAATAGCATCTACCTCCCAGGGTTGTTGTGAGGATCAAATGAGATAATATTTTTAAAAAGTGCTTATCACAGTGCCTGATACATAGGAAACATAAATGTTTATTCCCTCCCCTCCCTCTTTGAATTGGTCTTTAGATTGCATAGTCTCTGGTTCCTTTGTGGTCCTCGTCATCCTTCCTTAGACCCACTCCATACTGTCAATATACTCTTCTAAAATGTGGCCTTCAGAGCTGACCACAATACTTTGGATGTGAGCAGATCAGAGTAGAATACGGCAGTGCTTGCCAAATCCTAGACATGAGGCCTCTCTCAATGTAGCTTGAGATTGCATTGGTTTTCTTGGGCTGCCGTATTGAACTGTTGACATACAGAACTTGAATTCTGCTAATGCAGCCAGATGTTTTGCAGATCAACTGTTGTCTAGATAGCCTCCACTACATTTTACTAAAGGATGAAGGGATCCTGAAGGAGAGACAGGAGGTGGAATGGACTGGGGCAAGTTAAACCACCACCACAACTCAACTGTCACCTCCTCTCTGAAGCTAACGGTCACAGCCCGTAATCCTAAATCCAAGAGCTCTGGAAACAAAACAAAACAAAAGTGTCCTCTAAAGCACCAGCCCTGATTGCAGCCTGGCCCCTGCCACCATCATTGAGGGCAGCAATAGAGAAAAGGCCCACTTTCCTCACTAGCCCCAACATCAACACCAACCACTGACCAACCCCCACTAATGGATAGAGAAAGGGTCCCTACAATGGCAATGCCCCCGGACAACCAGTCTCACTTCTAGTCTAGCTTTCCAACTATAATCCAGGAAGTCACTCTTGTGGAGATATGACCTGGATATCTCTGCAGTCCTCTACAGGTGCTAATACTCCTGCCTCCTCAACAGCCACAGCTACTGAAGACCTCCAAGAGAAAACTCTTGACATTGAAGTCCTTGGCATTGTCAAATGATTCAGCATTGGAAACAGACATGAATTTATCGGTAGAAATGACATTAAAGAAGATCCATTATCACTTTGCCTCTGCATTCCAAGAACCTTTCCATCTGACTTTTGACTAAAACTCTATGGTTTGTGTCTCCCATTGGAGCATGACATCCTTGAGAGCTGGGGCTATCTCTGCTTTTCTGTTGGTATCTCCAGCCTTTAGCAGTGCTTTACACACAGGAAGTGCTTAATAGATGCTTCTTAATTCGTTCATGAAATCATATAAAGTATAAAACTTTATCTTTATCCTCCTTACCTTTCTTTTCTATGAGAACATTTTCATGAGAATAATCTACATGCGCGTTAAGGGCATCCTTGAGGATAGGCATACTTTCCCATGGTATTCCATGGCAGAGTACAGCTTTCCGCAACTGGTCGAATTGTGTTGATAATATAAGATCCCATATTGTTATTCATAAATTGTAGGCATATGTACACACATATGCATATATATGGTACATATCTCAATGGATTTATTTTGATTCATTAGAGAACAATGTTCTGTCTAAGGTCTCTGCCCCAACAAGATGTCTTCCGTGCATTTGTTAACATTAAAAAAGATTCCTTGAAGGATATAACACCAGGGAAGACTTTGATGATCCTCTAATTCCTGACATCACCAAGACCAGACCAAGGAGATTTGGGCTTGCCAAAGGAGCTTGCTCTTGTCACAGATGATGTCCAGAGCAGAGATCAAATGGAAGAGGTTTCCTCTATGGATGGTAAGATTCTCCCTTCTGTTCCATTATTCTGCCAGATCTGCTCTTGTCTTCTGTACTTCAAAACAATAGCATGGCTGCCATCTCATCTTGAAACTTCCCTCAGCTTCTGGGATTTCCTCATCTTGGAACACTGAACCATCCATGTGGCCTTTGTGGAATCTTACTCCACTAGGCATGCTCCTCCCCTTTCCTTTTGGTGAGTTCCTTCTTGGGCTTCCATTTTGTGCAGGGTACCAAACTGGCCAGCCCTTCTTTCCTTCCTGGCTCTGCTCCTTAACTCCAGACTTCAAAACTGTGCCCTCCATCTTCCCCTGTTTTTAACCTCCCTTTGGTGTGTTATTTTCCCCTGTTAGAATGTAAGGTCCTCAAGGGCATTGTTTTTGCTTGTATTTGTAAACCCAGCACCTAGTACAGTACCTAACACACAGTAAGTACTTAATAAATGTTTTTTTTTTCAGATGACATTGTGCTGATGGCATCACACCCTAGGACATTTGGGCTATATGCAGATTTCCTTTCCATAATCGCTTACTAGAGTTTGGTCTTAAGATCCACATAGAAAAAAAAAAGGTGGATGAAGAATGTCTATTATCCAGGCTGTAATAGGCATGTACATTAAAAATCATCTGTATAATGAAACTTTTATGAGGATAATCTATGTACACATCAAGGGCATCCGTGATGAAGGTTTGAGAAGAGAACAAGCAGCCCATAAAGGTGGCTCATCAGTCCATATATCTTGGACAGATGCTGAAAACGGACAATGAGCTGGGCCCAGAGTGAAACAGAAGGAGATGAGCAGGCTAAATTACTTTGGGAAAAATCATACCGTCCTTTTAATGACCCCAAGCTTTTCCCTGGAGCAAAACTCCTCCTTTCATCAAGATCACTCTTTCATTGATATTGGAGGGATGCAAGTAGTATCACAGTCTCCAAAGAACTGCATGAGGGTCACCCAAGGAACATGGAGAGGTACAGGGACAGCACGAGCAGGCTGCCTCACACCAGAAAGAATTGCATACAGAAAGCCTATAAAGAAGTCATCTGAAAGATGAGTTACTGAAAACAAAGATGGGCTGATACTGTGGCAAGAGGGACAGATACCTGATGGACAGCCCATGTGCTCTATTAGCATCCATGCAACATCAAGACAATAAAAGGAAGGCACATTATCTTGGGTAGATGCTCTATCATCAGGTTATGGGAAGACATGAATAAGAGTTGGACAAGATGATAGGTAACGAAGGTTGAGATTAACGTCGATGTCAGGAAAGGCTACATTGACAAGGTCCATCAGTGTATGTGAGAACTTTCGTTTCACTAGATTCAGTCAACTGTTACAACCTGCTGATACCTTGATTCTATCATTTGACATATTAGCTACTCCTTCCACCTTGGGGTCCTCTGCAGTTCTAATAAGCGTCCCATCCATGAGAACAGTTAAAATGTTGAACACTATAGGGCCAAATATAAATAAATCTCTGGGACTTTTTCCATTAAAGACTTCCCTCTCAAACCTTTCATGATTATTCTTTGGGTCTAGTCATTCAGTCAGCTCCATATCTTCCCAACTGTGTAGCCCACATTTCTTTGGCTTGCAGGTGGCACAAACCAGATTGAGACCATTTTCCTGGTTGGTTCAACTTAACGTATAGGGGCATTTCTTTCTTTCCTTCCCTAGAATTACCAGTCACTCTGAAAGTTAAAGGAAAGGAATTTTCCTCTAATGGTTTTTCTCACCCCAGCTTTGCTCTCAAGCCCTTAAAAACTACTTCCTATTCCAATTTCCAAAGAAAGGCTCTTAAGTGACCTACATTCCCATGGCAATGTACTCCAGGTTCACAAGGTTGCCAGCAGCCCTTGGGACATAGATGCATATTTGCTTTGTGTCATTTTTGGGGAACATAAAGACTAATAATAATGGCGGGCAATGCAATGATGATATAATAGCTTATAGGTTTATGTTCAATTAAATCAAACAAGCATTTATTAAGTACCTACTATGTGCCAGGCACCCAGACACCAATGGGGTAGAAAGCCAAAAACAAACAGTCTTTGATCTCAAGGAGGAGAGGGAAAGAAACAACAAAGATTTGGGATTTCATCTGAATAGTTGTTCCTTCCAGTCATGCAATCAGCAACCCTTATGTGGCTTGGTGGATGAATTGTTTCAGCTAAAAATATTTATCCACTGATGATCAGGCTTCAGCCTTGAGGTTTGCAAAAAACTTTATCTGTATAATTTTATTTGTTTATCACAGAAATTATTGTACTTGTTTTACAAGTGAGAAACTGAGCCCAGAGAAGCAGTCAGTAACTAACGTGTGGTGGTGTCAGGACTAGAACCCATGTCTTCTGAATTCTGTGATATTTCCTCTGCATAGACTAGATCAGTGGTTTTCAAGGACCCAGGGGTCTGCAAGGTAAAAACTATTTTCGTGATAACACTAAGATGTTTTAATTTAGAATTCTCATCATATGTAACTGTTTGTCGTTGAGTCATTTTGGTAGTGTCCAACTCTTTATGATCCCGTTTGACATTTTCTTGGCAAAGATGCTGGAGTGGTTTGCTGTTTCTTCTCCAGCTCATTTTACAAAAGAGGAAACTGAGGCAAGCAGGGTTAGGTGACTTGCCCAGGGTCACACAGCTAATAATGTCTGAGGCCAGATTTGGACTCAGGAAGATGAGTGTTCCTGGTTCCAAGCCCAGCGCCCTGTGCACTATGGCACATGTAAATCTAGCCTACATGAGAACAGAACCTCCCTCCATGACTTGAGAGGCAGCCATCCAGCTTGAGCCTGAAGACATTCAGTGAGGGTAAGCCACATGCTCTGGAGGGAGCCTGTCCCACTTCTAGTCACTTCTCATTGTTATCATCCTTCTCTTCTCCTTAACCTCAGGTTTCCTCTTCCTAATTTCTGCCTCTGCATAGCTCCTGATTCCATTTTCCAAGACTGAGCAGAACAAACAGAATCCTTCTTGCATATGCCAGTCCTTAAAATAATTGAAGATAATCACCGCCTGCCCTATGTTTTCTCCTTTCCAGGCTAATATCCTGTTAATAGGATCATAGATTCAGAGCTGGAAAGAATCGTCTAGGAGTCTCTCTCCTTACAAATGCAAGGACATCAAAACCCAGAGAGAAGAAATAATGAGGTGGCCCTGTGGCTGATAATGATGATAACGGTGATAATGGCTAGCATTTATGTAGTACATTAAAGTGGAGCACTTTACATAAATTAACTTATTTGATCCTCACAACAACCCTAGAAGGCAGGTGCCATGATTATCTCTATTTTACAGATGAGGAAACCAAGGCACACAGACGTTAAGGGACCAGCCCTCATAGCTAGGATGTGAACTCAGGTGTTCAAAGTTCAAGGTGAACTCCAGGCCAAGTTCTTTATTCATTGCGCTATCTGGTTGCCTCTAGATAAAATACTCCACCTGGAAGCAGGAAGACCTGAGTTCAAATCCTGCCTTTGAAATTCACTAGCTTGGCGACCCTGGACAAATCACTTAATCTCTGTGTGCCTCAGTTTTCTCAACTGTAAAGTGGGGTTAGTAATAATACTGAAATCCTACAGTCATGGTGAGGATGGCATGAGAACTGATTCGTAAAGTACTTTGCAGACCTAAAAGTGTCATAAAAATGCTCACTATTATTATGGCTATCATTGGCCAAGGTCACACAGGCGGCCAATAGTTAATCTGGTATTTGAACCAGATTTTTTCCTTCAACTCATCCTGCTCTGGGCTGTCCTAAATACCCATCACCATCTTGGATACCTTCTTCTGGATCCCCCTCGAGACATCCTCCAGGTTGGCTCTGTGCCTTCCAAAATGCCCCCAGAATTGGATACAGTGATGTGGATGTGACCTGACCAGGGCAGAGTCCATTGCCTTCCTGGTCCTGAAGACGATGTCCATTCTAAAGCTACCCAAGATGCTGTAAGCTAAAAGTGCTCCAGAAAAGTCTGCAAATTCTGTGTCAGGGACAGGCGGGGGAGGGGCAGACTTCCATATTGATATAGAGTAGAAATAAAGGAAGTCTTCCGGGAAGAGGGGCACTTGAGTTGGGCTTCAAAGAGCAGGTAGGATGTCACTTTAAATACCTTGCTTCTGTAACTAATCTCCTCCCCCCCCACCCTATTTCCTCTAATGGCTAGATCTCTAGCTCCCTACAGGGAGTTGGAGATAAGCCAAGAGACGCAAAGGGCAATAAATGATGGACATTTGATCTCAAGGATTGGATAAGTTGAGGTGCTCCCTCTTTGGTATGGTTTCCCAGTATACACTGATAGGACTGAATATCTTGTGCATTTTGTTCATAATTACAGCGTGTCCCAAATGTCTTGGTGCGGCTTTAAGTTTTAAGAGCTCAAAGACATGCTGAGACTTTTGGGATACCTCGTATTTGAGCAGTGGAGGAGAGAGAGCTTACCCTAAAGTCAGAAAGAGCTGACCCTTCAGGAAATGTTTGTTGGGCAAATGCATATTCGTTTCTTTCCCTGTTTTGCAGCTGAGGAAACTGAGCCTCCAGGAGCATGTTTCTTGCTCAAGTTCACACACCTGGTAGGTTGTGGTTGTGTTTGTCTTTTGTTCTTGGAGAGGATCATGACATCAGGGAGATGAAGACATGACTTGCAGCTGACTTTGATTTGAGTGAGGGAAGGCTGTGCGAGGTCACCAGCCTCACTTTTCTCTCCAGAGCCATCTGGATCCCGTGGCCTGATATTCACCAGGAGGACTGGAGATGACCCGGGATGCAATGGGGACTCTGGCCTTTCCAGGCTAAGGTTTTTTCAGGTTCCCACTTAGAGTGAGGCAATGTCCATTCAGTGAATAGACCTCTTGAAGAGGTGAGTCAAGGGATGGCCCCTGTAACAATAAGGATAAAAAATCAAACCGGGAGGGGAAGGCTCTCAGGATTGCTGATCAAAAGAAACAGTTATTATTGACATTCACTCTGAGCCTGGAAGGCCCAAAATTAGCCATTAAGTGGAGTTTGGGCAGGGACCTATTGTGGTCCAGTCTCTGAGCTCCAGAGTGAAATGGGTTTAAGGTTTGGTCTTTGAGACAGAATGAAAGAAAGAAAGAAAGGAAAAGAAAGAAAGGAAAGAAAGAGGAAGAAGGAAAGAAGAAGAAAGAAAGAAAGAAAAAAGAAAAAGAAAAGAAGAAGGAAGGAAGAAGGAGGAAGAAAAGAAAAGAAAGAAAGAAAGAAAGAAAGAAAGGGACCTATTGTGTTCTGGTCTCTGAGCTCCAGAGTGAAATGGGTTTAAGGTTTGGTCTTTGAGAAAGAAGGAATGAAAGAAAAAGAAAAAAGAAGGAAGAAGGAAGGAAGGAAGGAAGAAAGAAGAAAAGAAAGAAAGAAAGAAGAAGAAGGAAAGAAAGGAAGGAAGAAAGAAAGAGAAGGAAAAAGAAAGAAAGAAAGAGAAGAAAGAAAGAGAAAAGAAAGAAAAGAAGAAAGGACAGCTGGTAAATTATAAAACCAAGAGTCAAACCTGTGTTTTCTGACACCAAGTCCAGTGTTCTTTCTCCAATAACATGCTGCCTCTGCTCCACTATGTCTCTTGTAATCTAATTTACCATATTAAGGGGCTTGACCAGTGTCCTGTAACTAATTAGAGGCAAGTTAACATAATGGATCAAACATTGGACCTGCATTCTAATCCTGCCTTGGATGTTTCCTAGCTCTGTAAACTCTGGGTGAATTAACCTCATGAAGCCTTGGTTTCCTCACCTGAAAAACGTGTGGGCTAAGTGTTGCCTCCTTTATAGGGTTATTCTGAGGATCAAATGAGACAATGCCTGTGAAATGCTATATAAATGTCAGCTCTTGTTTTAATCATTTATCAACTAGACACACGATTTCATCAGGATAGGGGGTTGCCAGTGAGGCACTTCTTTCGCCAATGTTCATACATATCTGTTCTGTTACTTATAGCATTAGAACGTTTCCTAGCACTGAGAGGTTAGGTAACTTAATCAATGGTCACATAGCCAGTGTATTTCAGACAGGATTTAAATCCAGGTCTCTTCTGACTCTGAGGACAGTTCCCTAACCATTACCCCACACTGCCTTTTAATGATAGAGAGGACAGAGGATTAGTCTCAGATTTAGATCTGAGCTGTAATCTAAGGACTTGTCACTTTACCACACTTCCTCATTAGGTCCCAGAAAATTCTACAATCTTAGAAGAGCCAATGGGGATGTATAGAAGTGAACCTTGCTGGGTTTGATCAATAAAGTCCTTGCCTTCTCATCCTTATTCATCTCAGGATTGGACAAAGGACATTGGAATCCCTGGCCTCTGGAGGGTGTTAGGATTTTTTTTTCCTTTTTCTTCTTCCCCCTCCCCCCCTTTTCTTCCTCATGGGAAATCTCCCAAGGAGTGATGCTCTCCGGGCTTCCCTCCCCTTGGCCCATCAGTGGTTAAAGATGAGTAACAGCATGGTGTGGGTTAATGGAGGCCCATTCCCCCCGAGACCCGAGCACATACTTGCTTTCAGATGGAGATGGGTACTTTATTACGATGTATGACTGATTTCAATGCTGCTTTATCATCCGCCAGCGTGTACGCACAAACTAATAAGCGATTCGCTGCATTTTGCCCCTGAGGGTGCCTTCCGAAGAGGGAAACCATTGATTTTTAACATCAGACACATAAACTGTAAGCTATTCCCTGTATTATTTTGTTCCCAGTGGTGCATTCTGTAGGGGAAACCAGTCATTTCAGCCATCAGACACACACACAGACAAACTAGGTGGTAATAAACTCACCACTAGACCCAGCTGTTCACTGACCCACCCCCTCCCCTTTTCTCTCTGCAGAGACCTTGACTTTACCTTGCCTTCTCTGTGTGTGGATGTTTTTTAAATTTCTTTTTTTTTGGGGTCCCAACCTCCCAAGATTACCCTTCATTTTAGTTTTCAGCTTTATACTATAATTAGGAGAATAATCACAGAATGTTAAACTTGGAAGGAGACCTTGGAGATCACCTAGTCCAACCCTCTGATTTTATAGAAGATGAGAAACTGAGGGCCAGAGAGGGTCGGTGGTTTGTCAAAATCACCTGCTTACTTAGCTGCAGAGCTAAGGTTTCTAATCCTGCCTGGACTATTACCCAGTCCAGAACAGGAATGAGAGTACTTACAGAGACTCCCAAGGCTCCACAGATAAGGATACAGCTGAAAAAGAGATTCTGTTTATGAGTGCAATTCATTCACTTACATTTAACAGAGAAGAGGGGAATTGAAATTATTCATCCAGCAAGTAAATGCATGCTGCTGCCATCATCCTATAAAAGGTCTGGATTGACTCATGCTTGGATATTGCAGTTGTATCTATCCAGTCTCCCTGGGTCTAGCTTCTTCCCTGCCTCCTCCATTCCATCCAATGTATTAATACTCAGTAAAGCTTCAGAAATCATGTCGTTGATGCCATTATCCCGCTTAAGAATCTACTTTTCCCAAACTGTGTCAGATAAGAGCTCGCTCCCTTCAAAGCTTAACTCCTAGGTCATCCCCCGCACAAGGCCTTTCTTCATTCTCCAGGTCCCTCTCTGGCCCTTGTATTTGTAAAGTTGATTTTTTTTTGGAATCCACATCATTTTTTATCCATTGAATTTCATCACATTAGATCCAGACACATTTAGAGAATATGGTGGGGTTTTGGGGTCAAATGTTTTGTATTGTCTGCATGGCTACCCATTTTTCATTGTTGTTCATTGCTCATCTTTTGCTCTTGAAGAGGACCAATGGCATCAGGAAGGTGATGTCTTGACTTGCAAGTGAATTAGATTTAAGCGAGGCTGAGCAAAGGCACCAGCCCCACTCTCTCCTCCAGAGCCATAAGAGTCCAGGGGCAAGACCAAAGTCAAGATGACTGATGGGCCCCCATTTTTTCATCATCTCTTCAAGGGTCTGAACATCAGTGGAAGGCAAGTCAACATCCTTGTCCACTTCTTCACCACCCTTCCAATCCCCTTGTAGCCCTCTCTATCATGGGCTGAAGAAATTCCCTAATGACTTTAGTCTAAAGCCATTAGACATGTGAATTTAATGTTTATAATCAAAGGTCTGTGGGTATTCTGACTGTAGGCAGATACGTGATAGTAAATGATAGCTGGGGGATTGATTGATGGAGAACTTGGCGTATTAATAAAAAAGAGGGGATACTCTTTCCTTGTGAGGAGGGACAGTCTAGATGAAGCACAGCTGGGAAACAAGTACATCCACCAACCATGGTAGGAGAATCAAATAGGAAAGGCTCCTGTGGCAGTCATTTTTAAAGATAAAATTCAGATGGGCAGGCAGTTAAGTGCTAGGAAGATTCAGTAAGGGCAAAGAGATAGATATCTCAACAGGTTGGCATGACACAGGGATGTTTGGCAGCTGGAAAGGACAGAGGTTGGGGGATGGAGGTCTTAGCTTAGGGGAAATCTGATAGCAGGTAGTAGAAATTTAGCCCTGGCGTTGAGAATAGGACCCTAGTTCCTCCCTGTCTGGAATTCTGCCTCTTTGCCTCTCTGAGTCAATACAACATTGAGAGTATTAGTCAAGGAACTAAGACAAGGGACTCAAAGACAAGGTAGCAATCTAGGGACTGAATTACACAATCTCTGATTTGAAAGGGACCTCTTGGGGTACCGAGGCCAACCTTCACATGAATGAAAATACCCTTTAGAAGAACCAATGAGAGGTCATACAGTCTTTGCTCTGTGACCTCCAGTGACAAAGAGGACTCATCTAACAAGACTTCCCACTCCACTTTGGGATGGCTCTAATTTTGGGAAGTTTGTCCTTATACAGGGTGTTCCTAAAGTCTTGTCACATAGGTAAAAATGCATATTTTAAAGAATGGAATGAATGACATTTTCAACATTTTATTTAATTGGAATATTAACAAATAACATCTACAACATGATTTCCCTCATTTGTGATGCAAAGGTTGATGCACTTTGCAAGATTCACATGAACTTGATGCAATGACTCCACATTGTCTATGTGTCCAGACTTTAGGGACATCTTGTATAAAACTACATTCCCTGTTGGACATTGTTACACTGATCTTTCCTCTGGAGCCTGACTTAATATGATTAATCATTCTTCTAATGATAGCCCTCCAAACAGTGGAGGACAATAAACCTGTCCTTACTCGTTTCCTCTTTTCTAGTCTAATGTCCCCAGTTCCTTCAACTAATCTCTCTGTGGCATGATATTGAGACACTTCTCCATCCTGGCTGCCGTGCTCTGGATCCTCTCTTCCTTATCCACGTTCTTTCCAAAATGCAGTACCCAGAGCTTAATACAGTACTCCCAGATGGGATTTGACAAGGGCAGAGTAAATGGAATGACCACGTCCCCAGTCTAGAACTTTTGTCTATTTTAATGCAGCTTAAAATAATAGATTTTTTTTAAAAAAACCTTTTATTCTAAACGGAGAAAAATTACATGCATTTCCATAACATAGTATAATAAAAAGATTTCAAGTAAAACTGCAAATCTATTATGTACAACTTGCTATTCCTTTTAAATATATGATAAAATTATCATGTAACTTTCTTTTCCCTCTTTTTTCTTCCTTTCCCTCCCTGCCCTAGAGGTGGCTACGAATAGATCGCAAATATGTACATGGATGTAAAACCATTCTATACATATTTTTATTTACACATCACACTAATGATGCTTGTTGAGCATACATAGTTTATTAAAACCCCAAATCTGTTTCAGAGGAACTACTGTCTAACCATGTCTCTCCCTCTGGTATTTGTTGAAGTTGATTTCTTTTTGATATCCATGTATTTTTATCTCTAATAATTTCATCATATTAGATGCATACTTCAAGGTATCACAGGTGTTGTGGACAGAGAGCCTGGATTCTAGTCTAGCCTCTGACACACGCTAGCTGTCACATGATGGATAGAGCATTGGGCTTGAAGTCAGAAAGAGAGTGCGGGCTAATAAATACTGTTGATTGATCAAGACAGGGACTCAGTCCCAAAGAATTAGGTAATTGACATTCTCTGGGAGTGGAAAGGGGAAGGATACTAGGGAAAGCCATGATATATGTATATAATATATGTATATATATATACACACACATAATACATATATATATACATGTATATATACACACACACATACACACGCATACATATATATACACATATACACAAACACATGCATACACACATATCTACACACACACACACACATATAATATATATAATATATATCTATATATACATACACACATCAATAAAACTTATCTAAAGTATTTTAAAAACTTGTATGAGCTATGGGGACTGGAGGGATACCATAGAACCCAGCCCTGGCACATTTGTCTCCGATTACACCCTGCATCCTTCTCTCCCCACCCCTCTACAGGGTCCTTTTTCTAAACCCATTATCCATTCATCCCATGTAAACTCCTTGAGGAAAAGGAACATAGCACCTGATACATACTAGACCATTGGTGAATGCTGACCTAATTGAACTGAAGCGACTCATGGAAAGCTGGTGGCCAAAGGTACTTCTTAAAAGCGAGAGCAGCTATTGGCACAATGATTAGGGTAGACCTGAGTTCAAATCCAGCGTTAGGACACTTATTAGTTTTGTGACCCCAGGTAAGTGATTTAACTTCTGTTTGCCTCAGTTTCCTCATCTGTAAAATGGGGGGATATTAATAGTATTTACCTTGCAGGGTTGTTGTGAGGATCAAGTGATGAAATAATCATAACGCCTGGCACATAGTAGGTGTTATATAAATGTTTATTTCCTTCCTCCCAAAGCCCATAATGTGAAATCCCAAGAAAAGGACAAAAATGACTTTGTTCGTGGACTGGCCATGAGCAAGACAGCAAGATACATCTCCTGGTGGGTCTAGATTATCTGAGTAGCCTCTTATCAAATTTCTGGAGGTTTATAGATTGGGGATGGGGGATGTGAAAATCTCCCATTCAACTCATGGTTCAGTAAAATAAAATCCTCTTTGGGCTTGGTGTGGGGGTACAGTGAAGCCTGGCTGTTTATTCCACTCTGGCCTCAGGGTTCTTGTCACGTCCCTTGCAGAACACACCCTGGTTTTGTAACAAGATGATGCTCCCTGAGGTGGGACCTTCTCCCCCGATCCTTTGTACAGTGCTGTGAGCCAGGAGGCAGAGTTTAGCCCGATCTCCCAATCCCCACCCTGTGCCTGGGTTCCAGCTCCTGCTCCCAGCAATCTCTGATCTGCTCATCTGCTTCCTAAATCGGTACGAGTCCCATGAGAACAGTGGAGATGGGCAGGAGAGGGCCTTATCTTGAGGTTCAAGGTGCGTGTCTAATTTGAACTTGTAATTCTCTCAGTAAGAATAGAAACTCTGAATTCAGTTTGGCATTCAAGACCTTCTATAATCTGGCTCCAGTCTGCCCCTCACTCAACATCGGCACTCAATGTTCCCATCACACATCTTCTCCGCCTCTAGATACTGCAACGAATCTCACCCCTCCTGGCCTCCTTTGCTCAGCTATCCCCCCCTCTGAAGCGTGTTTCCCTTTGTTCTGTATCTAAAGCTTTACCCTGTAATACTAACAGGGCCCTCCTTCTCAGTGATCTTCCGAATTTTAGCACAGACTTAACGATTCTTTATATTATTCCTACCCACTAGTAACACAAGATCTGAACTCACCTGCTAGGCGGAGCCCCTAGCGAGCAGGCCTGGCTCCTTTTGTAAGGTTGTAAGATTCTGCTGGAGAATCTGCCTGGGATGGAAGAGAGAGTCTCAGCCTGGCGGTTGGGAAGACTCTGGGTCAAGCTTGCCTCTGAACCTGCTGGCTATGGCCGTCACCTAGGATCTAATGGTGTCATTAGAGGATCTAATGATGTCATTTATGTAATGCACTTTGCAAACCTTAAGCGTCACATAAAATGCTAGTTACTGTTACTATGACTGTCAGATTTTCTTAACCGCGCTCTTAAGACCTTTCATCTGGCTCCAACCTATTTTTTCCAGGCTTATGATGCATCCTCCTCTTCACAAACATTCTACTGTCCAGCCAAATTGGCTCCCTTGTTCCTCACGCACCGAATTCCATCTCTTTTCTGTAACTTTGCACAGATTGTATCCTAGGCTGAGAATGTACTCCTATGCAGAATGATTTTACATATATGTATGTGTATCTAGTTGGGTACATATATACATACATACACATGCATATGTATATATACATATATATTTGTGTCTAATGGTAGCCATCTTTAGGGCAGGGTGGGGAAAGGAAAAAAAAGAGGAAAAAAAGAAATTTACATGATAAGTTTATACATATTTAAAAGGAATAGCAAGTGGTACGTAGTAGGTTTGCAGTTCCATATGAAATCTTTTTTAAAAATTATACTATGCTATGGAAATGCTTGTTTTATTCCATAAATTAAAAATGAAATACAAATAAAAAAGAATGCACCACCTCCTCACCTTCACCTATTAGAATATTTTCTTCAGAGCTCAGCTTAGACTTTATGCCTTTTCCTGATCTCCCCCTTCCCCTATATGTTCATGCTACCCAACCGAAATTACCTTTAATTATTTTGTATATATCTTGAATACATAGATGCACATGCATTTTCTCTCCCAAAAGAATGTAAACTCCTTAAGGGGAGGGGCTGGTTCATTTCTGTCTTTGTATCTCTGGTGCCTAGAATAGTGCCTGGCAGGCTTCAACTAGAAAGACCAGACAGGTAACCCCTGTTTTGGTAGGTAGACCCCGCAGTGTTTTTATATTGTCAGCAGTTATCTTAAATGGAATTTCTCTTCTATTTCTTTCTGCTGGACTTTGTTGGTCATACATAGAAATGTTTACTTTGTATCTTGTGACTTTGTTGGCGGTATTATTTCAACTAGGTTTTTTAGTTGATTTTCTAGGTTTCTTTAAGTATACCATCACATCCTCTGCAAAGAGTGATAGTTGGGTTTTGCCTGTTTGAATTGCAGGCGTGCATTGTTACAAGCCTTGGAGGAATTATTAAATTCTACTCCTTCCATAGCAGCTAAGTGGCACAGTGGATGGTGTTCAGGAAGACATGGGTTCAGATCCAGTCTTATGGACTTACTTAGCAAGTCACTACAGAACAAAAAAGAAAAATCTCTGTATAGCTCAGTTTCCGTGTCTGTGAAATGAGGATAACAAAAGTGCTTACCTCCTAGGGTTGTTGTGAGAATAAAGTGAAAGAAGACATTTGCAAACCATTTTGTAAAACCTAAAGCTCTATATAGATGATAGATATTATTATAATATTATTATTAATAATTATTCATTATGCTTGGTGATTGATTGGTTAAACCCACAGAGCCCAGGTACCTCTCTAGGAGGACAGATTGTAGACAAGTTGCCAGTCTACATAGCTAGGGAGAGTTCATCAGGATTTGCTCGTGCTGAAGAATCATAAACCCAGACCAAATCTCTCTGTCTCTTTCTCTCTGGGTATCTGTTTCTGTCTCTCTCTCTTTTCTCTGTCTCTGTCTGTTCTCTGCATGTGTGTGTCTTTGTCTGTCTTTCTGTTTCTGACTCTCTCTGTGTCTCTTCATCTCTGTCTCTCTGTCTTTGTCTCTCTCTGTGTCTCTCCATCTCTGTCTCCCTCTGACTCTCTCTCTCTCTCTCTCTCTCTTTCTCTCTCGCTCTCTGTTTCTCTCAGTCTCTCCCTGTGTCTCTGTCACTCTCTCTGTGTCTCTCAGCAAGGGTACTGAACAGTAAGCATGCTATATTTGGAAGGGAGCTGAGCTTGGAGTTCTGAACTTGGAGTCATAGGACCTGAGTGTGAATCCCAACCCAGCCACTTAGCACTTCTGCATGACTTTGGAAAAAAAAATCACTTAATTTCTCTAGGCCTCAGTTTCTTTAACTGCAAAATGAGTGGAAGTCGACTGTGTGTGTGTGTGTGTGTGTGTGTGTGTATGTGTGTGTGTGTGACCCAAGGTCCTTTATTGGTCTAGCTCTGTCATCCAATGGTACTTTGATCCTAACCTGCAATAAACACAGAAAAAAAAATAAGGAATGAGCTGAGCCATAAGACTTGAGAGGGAAAGTGACTTGCCTAAGTCAGTGGCAGAGTGAAGCTTAGAACTCAGGTCTCCGACTTCTGGTTATAGAGTAAAGCCTAGAATGCAAGCCCCAAGTCAGAGTTCTAGAGCAAAGCTCAGAACCCAGCTTCCTAGTCTCTCAGTTCTAGAACGAAGCCTAGAACCTGGGTATTCTGATTCACAACTCTAGAGCAGAGCCCAGAGCCCAGGTCTCCTGATGTACAGTTATGAAGGAAAGCCTAGAATCAAGATCTCTCTATTCATGGTTCTAGAGCAAAACTTAGAACCCAGGTGTCCCAATTTACAACTTTAGAACAAAGCCTAGAACCTATGTCTCCTGATATAGATACTAGGTCTCCCAACTCATAGTTCTAGAGGAAAGCTTAGAAACCAGGTCTCCTGATATACAGTTCTAGACCAAAGCTTAGAAACCAGGTCTCCTGATTCCCAGTTCTAGAGCAGAACCTAGAACCCAGGTCTCCTGACTGCCAGCATAGTTTTCTTTCTATCTGTACGAATAAATGTTCATCGACTAAAGGTAAGTGGACCTTTTGATCTGTCAATAAACCCAGGAAGCTGGTGCTTGGGTCCGATTTTCCTCTTTGATTTTTGTAACTAAAGATTATGATCATAGATCTAAAGGCATCTCTAGTTCAACTTCCAATTTTGCAGATGAGGAAACTGATGCCCAAGGAAATGACTTGTCCAAGGCATCATAGGTAAAAGCGAAAGACCTGGAATTTGAACTCAAGTCCTCTGACTCCAAATTCAGCCTTCTTTTCTCTGCTCAGACATGCCATAGGTCATGAGACACCCAAACCACATTCTAGGATTAAATCCCTGAAGGGATGTCAGACAATGTTTCTGGGACCGTTCCCTGGTCGTTTCAGAGCCCATCAGTCAATGTCTCTGAGCTTCCAATGTGCAGAGCGTATCGGTGCTGTCTCTGCTGTGGTCAGAAGGAGGAGAAAGAAAGAATCTCCATGGCTGGCGTGGTCTGTCTCCTCCTCCCCTTCATCATGAGCACCCCCAAAAAATAAACAAAAAACCCTGTGACAGCAGCACCGTCCTCTCCTCCTGGCCCCACCCTTCTCCTCCTTGCCTTGTGAAGTAAGGGCATAATTGTTGGAAAGTGGTTTTTTGACTGAATTTTCAATGAGCATTTTGACAAAATATAATATTGGAAACCAATCTTTATCAAACATTCATGTGTCGTGTGAGAGATAAAAACAGGAATCCATAATTCATACCGCAGTGTGTATTACCAAGTGTGAATAAAAGGCTGAATTTAAATGAGGAGTTTCAACAATATTTCCTGCCAGGCATCTGTTTTAATCATCCACATTATTCACTAGGTTTTCCAGAACAGTAAATCTTAAATATATATTTGTGTTGGGGAGAGTGCGTATGTATGCAGTCTGTATACACACACGGACACACATTCTTTCGCACACACAGTTTAAGTATGCACATATACATTTGGGTGAATGTATACCCACACAAAGACAGCTCTGAATATTGAAAAGGAGAGTGGCTTCCCAGGGATCCAGGCTCACTCACTGGTCTAATCCTTGATGCCAAGCTCCATGCAGAGCTGCCCACCTGCCCAAATGGTCCCCGAGAGATCACAAAGTTCAACATTTTCATGGGAAGCACAGAATCTTGCTCAAGTCTGAAATGCAGCCTCAATCCGATGGAGGGGCTGTGGAGTGAAATTTCAAACATTCCACCAAGTTCGACAAGTTTGTGTATATGTCTTTTGGTGCAGAGCTATGACTAGGAATTCTAACACCTGGGCTAAATTCAGTGTGGGATGATTGGTAAAAGAGAGAGGAGGAAGAGGATGGCAGGGCATGTGGTTATGGGGAAAGCAGGTCCCAGAGGAGAGACAGAGAAGGGTGGGCCCCTCTGGGGGTGATGCTGGTCAGTGAGAGGCTGGAGGGCTGAAGGATAGTCATGAGAAGAAAGAGTGCCCCCTGAACCTCAGCATCATGGGCCAAAATTCCAATAAATCCCAGGATTAGTCACAACTCTATCCTAGGCAGCAACAGTTTCAGAGCACTTGGAGGAGATGCAGGGAACCACAGAGATGTCTAGAATGTCAACATCAGCACAAGAGGGTGGGGCTAAGGCATGAGTTTTTACCTTGGTCAAGGTCAAAAATTGGAGTCAGCCATGTGTTATTTACAGTCAACCAAAGGCTTTGATCCTTCACTGGAACTTGCAATTTGCCTTATAGCAAAAGAAATACCTTTATGCCATTGAAAATCTGGTTTTCTAATGTTAGAAATATGTGATTTCCTTATTAAAAGTTTAGTTGTTGAAGCCCAGAAAATTTATTGCTTGGTGGCAAACATTTTGGTGCAAGGCTCCTTGGACATTTGCCAGGCTGACCTGCTGAGATACACAGTCTGTTTGCAGGTGTATCCTCAGAGACCTCTCAGCTATCTAAGACCTGTCAGGGCTTGGGGCCTTCTGGCATAGACTTTGGGAACCTAGGGTCACCTACAAATAAGGTTTAGATTTCAGACTACCATCTATTAAGCTATGGATTATGATCTGGGCCACTGAAGAAGTACACCTCCCCCCGCCCCAAAGATCATAGAGCTTTTTAAATAATTAATAATCACATTAAACAATGTCCCTTGTTTCACTCTTCCTTCTTCTACCCCATCTACATATCCATAATACTCCTTACTGCTTTTCCTACTGCTAGTTCCCCCTCTGCTGAAATGGTTAGTGGGGCCTCTTGGGATTTTAAGTAAAAGAAATAAAAATTTTTCCCTTGCGTGTGTTGGTGATATTTGGAAAAATAAGTAGTTCCATATTAATAGAAATCCAAGGTATGGATGCACAACATAAATCCAAAGTATTCATCCTGGATTCTAATGGCTTCAATATCTGTGTCCCTTCTTAATATGCAATTTTACCTCTGGCTGCTCCCCAACATAGACTTCTCCTAGGTTTTGTCCCCAACTCTAATTAGAGTGCTTTTATCATCACCCTTCCTTACACACCATCATGCTCCTGCTCAGCTCTTTGTTCATGCTGTTCTCCTTTCTCCTCTTACTCCACTTAATTAAATCTTCCTCCTCCAGGCTTTTCTTGGACACTCCAGCCTATGGTAATGCCTCCCTTCTCTGAGGGTCCCAAGAACATATCTGACGTATCAGGAGAAAATGTAAGGCAGGAGAAAAACGTTAACAAACGTAGTAGTCTTACGTCTTCAGCTAACTCTGGGCCCCAAGGTTTATTCCCCATTGGCAACCCCACAGTACATTGCTCAGGACTGGGTGTTCACTTAGCTGCTTGATAAATATTGGTTGCAATGTACATCGGTATTAGCTTCATGCCTGGCGGGACTTAAAAGTGCTATCATGCTGTCAACAGTTGTCTTTCTGGGAGACACATTATCCCTGGAGTGATATGGGTAGGTCTGCCACATTCAGAAGAGAACACCAAGATCCCTTTCATTGGCCCAGTTAAAATATGGCTTACCCTATGGGCTAATACATTTCTCTGAGTGCAGATTTCTGTCATGGTAGCTTGAGTCCCTCGGTGTAAGTTGCACTTAGATGCCTTATTGTGGTAAAGAGGCAATCCTTTCTGAAGGCTCATTGTCATGACCTTTGTCTCTGACTATCTCCATCCCACAGAAGAAATGGGCTGAACCCCTGAATTCCCTGACTATGATAGGGGAGCTTTCTGCCTTATCTTGCCAGGCCTGAGGTAGCTATAAAATTTCTTGAGTTCCCTCACTACCCTCCCAAGAAGGTGCCTCTTCCCTCTTTCTAGTATCCCTTCATGCATTGTTTGTTCCCTTTTTTAGACTATAAGGTCTTGGAGGGATTAGATTTTGTATCCTGAGCACTTAGCATGGTGCCTGGAATATAGTAAGAACTTACAAGAAATTCTCTCTCTTTCCCTTCCTCCCTCCTTTTCTTTGTTCTTCTTTCCTTCTTTCTTTCTTTCTTTCTTTCGTTTTCTTCCTTCCTTCCTTCCTTCCTTCCTTCCTTCCTTCCTTCCTTCCTTCCTTCCTTCCTTCCTTTCCCTTACCATTCCTTTCTTTCTTTCTTTCTTTCTTTCTTTCTGTGCTTCCTTCCTTTCTTTCTTTCTCTCTGTCTTTCTTTCTTTCCTTTCTGGGCTTTCTTCCTTCTTTCCTTCTTTCTTTCTTTCTCTTTCTTTGTTTCTTTTCTTTCTTTCTTTCTTTCTTTCTTTCTTTCTTTCTTTCTTTCTTTCTTTCTCTATCTTGCTATTGATCTTTCTATATCCATTTATCTCTACTGTCTATCTTTGTCTTTCTCTGTTTATCTATCTTTCTCTCTATCTTTTATCTGTCTACCTCCTTATCTATCTGTCTTTATCTACTCTATCTGTCTGTCTGTCTGTCTATCTGTCTATCTATCTACCTATCTATCTAGATATCTAGCTATCATCTATCTAGTTATCTAGTATTCTGAGTTTTTGAAGGTTTTGTTACCAAATGCAAGTTTTGGCAGGTATTTTCACTGACAAGATCTTAGATCTAGAGCTGGAAGAGGCCAGAGAGGCCATGTAACGCAACCCCCTCATTTGTGGATGAGGAAACTGAGACCAAGAGAAGAAAAGTGATCTGTCCAGGGTTACTCAGGTAGTAAGTGGCCTAGCTGGGTCATAAAGTCAAGTTTTCTGACTTTTATCACTGCCATAGGTAGAAAGTAGCTAAAATAAGTTTGAGGAGTTGGAGTGATAGCATAAAAAAGGCATTGGCTCTGAAGTTGGAAGATCTGGGTTCAAATCCCACTTCTGATGTTTATTACCTGTGTCACCTTGGGCAAGTCACTCTCCTGCTCTAGACATTTGTTTCCTCATCTGTTAGCCTGCATAGACTCCCAGCAACCTTCCAGCTTGAGACCAATGATCTACAAGCCAGTGATCTTTTTCCTTGTACCACCAATCTGGAAAGTATAGGTCCAACAATGAGATCCATGGCTGCTGTCCAAAGACTAGGCTAGAGCCCAGCTAAATGTTGCTAAATGTAGAGAGACTCAGATCCAGGAGGTGATAAATTTTTCTGACCCCAGCAATTCATGAATATTATCCACAAAGTCGTGGAAAGAATGTGATCTGCAGCATTGGAAGGAACAAACCCATTTTGGTGAAATGATGAATGTTTTGAATGTAGCCAAGAGATGAAATTGTCTGGAGTTTCTTAGAGAGAGTGATTCTCTCTGTAGGCAAAAAGCAAAGATGGCAACAAGTCTAGAACCAAAGGGCCTTCTGCTCATTTTCTTTTTTTCTCCCTGTTTTTCTCCCTGCATTGGGTAAACCTTCCCAGCCTCAATTCCCTCATCTGCAAAATGGATGGGTTGGGCTAGATGCCCTCTGAGGCTCCTTCAGGCTCTTATAACCCAACACACATCAGACTCCAGCTCCTCCTGTCTCTTGTCTTCAGCAGACAATTGATTCCAAGTCGGTAAGTCTTGAGTGACTTACAACCTGTTGACCTATTTAGATTAGCAGAGAGACCCTGGGAATTTTAAGAGGAAAGAAACTTCCTTAGCTCTTAGAGGATAAAGATACAAAAATCCTTAAGATACTTGGAGGGGGGGAGGGCAAGAAGGATTTTACAAGGAATGGGGGTGGGGAGAAAGGAGACCATCTCCAGGGTGAGGACATAGGTCCCTAGTAGGTAAAGGGATGGAAGTCTGTCCAACTCTACCTCATTTGAACATAGGCCATTTTTTCTGCTACAAAGAAAAAGCCTAACCCACCCTGGTGGAGGAGGCATCCTGCCAATTCTGCTCGTCTATGACTCTCTGCATCCCTGAAAGCCCTACAGGAAGGAATCCCCCCATTCACTCATTTGTCTGTCATGTCCCTACTTACAGAGCTGACAGTGTAACACAGTCTCATATGCAAATCTGCCCATTTCTGTGGTGCTTTCAGGCTTCCAAAGGACTTTCCTCAAGAAAGAGGCTACTGACCAAGATTTCTTCCCAACATCTTTGGGGTTCAAGGATTATGATCCTACTAATGAGAAGATTGAAATCTAGGGAAGTGATGTGATTTTATTAGGGCTGTATAGCTAGGAAGTGTCAAAGCAAGCCTTTGAAAAAAAGAAAGAAAGAAAGGAAGGAAGGAAGGAAGGAAGGAAGGAAGGAAGGAAGGAAAAAAGAATGAATGAAAAAGGTATTTATTAAGGGCTTACTGTGCATGAAAAAACACTGTGCTAAGTACTGGGGATGCAAATAGAAAAGGATGGTCTTTGGTGGCAAAGAGCTCAATATACTAATAGGGGCAAGACAGCATGTTAGCTTTCAGTTGCAAGTCATACGGAAAGGGCCCATGGTCCTTAGGGTGTATGAACAAAGCAAATGGTAATATATATTATTTAGTGTCATTTCCACTCATAAAATCATGTTAGTTTCAAATTATTTCCTATTTATCCTGTATATAGCTTGCTTTGTATGTTTGTTTATTTTTTGCCTTCCCTATTTGATTGTGAGCTCCTTGAGGGCAGGCACTGTCTTTTGACTCTTTTTGCATCCCTAGTGCTTAGCACAGTGACTGGCACATAGTAGGTGCTTAATAAATGTTTATTGAATGAATGAACTTTGATGACAAGGACTTTCTTTTCTGGGTCTTTGGTAGCAGGGACCATAACACTTGTAGGAAAAGATGCCAGGCTACATTCCTATAAGGCTTGCTTCCCAGGATAATGGCTAAGGGCACCAGGCTAGAAGCATTGTTCTTCCCAAAGGTCTTGGATTCAGGGTCCTGGGTTTGTCTCCAACAAGGTTTGAGGGAAGATTGTGGCCCAAGTAGTAGTGATTTGAACTCAGGTTCTCTCTCTCTCTCACTCTCTCTCTCTCTCTCTCTCTCTCTCTCTCTCTCTCTTTCTCTCTCTCCTTCTCTGTCTCTGTCTCTCTCCTCTCTCTCTCTGTCTCTCTCTGTCTCTCCTCTCTCTGTCTCTCTCTCTCTCCCCCTCTTCTCTTCCCTTCCTTTCCCTTCCCTTCCCTTCTTTTCCCTTTATGCCCCCCCCTTTGCCTCTGCCTCTTAGACTATGTAGCTTCCTTCGCAGTTCAGCTAAAGCATACCTATATAAATAAGAAAGGTAACAAGTATTTATTAAGCACCTACTGTATGCCAGGCACTATGCTAAGTGTTGTACAACTATCATTTCACTTGATCCTCATCACAACCCTGGGATGTCGGTGTTATTCCTATTCAGAGTTGAGGAAACGAGGCAGAGAGGTTGAGTGACTTACCCAGGATCACAAGTGTTTGTGGATAGATTTGAAGTCAGGTCCTCCTGTTTTCAGGCCCAGTGCAAGGTCTTTCTTGATGCCCACCCTCCCCCCTTTTCCTCCTTCTGGAAATTACCTTCTGTTGGCTTTGTATATATTTTCTACTTGGTCATGTGTGACTGTTGTTTTCCTTGATAATGTATAATCTCTTTGGTGGCAGGGACTATTTTGGTTGTTTTTATTTGGATCACTAGCACAAAGCTCAGAGTCTGGCACCTAGCAGGAGTTTAATAAGTGCTTGTTGGCTAGTTGATTCATCCCAAGCCCACCGCCTCCATAGAGGTGAAGTAGAGAATAGTGGAAAGCCATGGATTCTAGCACTAGAGTCAGAGGACCTGGGTTTAAAACCTGTCTCAAAAGCTTCCTAACGAACCTTGGCTGAGCCACCTAGCCTCCTTGGGCCTCAAGTTTTTTCTTCTGTAAAATGGTGGGAGGAGGCCACTGGCCTCTGACGACCCTTTGAGTTCTGGATCTGTGGTTCTATGACTTGCCCAAACTCACACAGCAGAACTAGGATGGGAAGTCAAGTGTTCCTACTGAAAAGTAGTATGCCAGTACAGGCCACTGAACCAAGGCAAGATCAGGACATTAGAGGAAAGGGATCTATAGGATTGTCTAGGATCCTAAGCTCGACCAGGGCTGGTCTTGTGTCGCTGTGCCCATCACATATTCAGTCAGAGAAGACTGTTCTTTTCACTGCGCCTTTCATGAGATGCTGTTCAGTTGTTTTAGTCATGTCCAACTCTTCATGACCCCATTTGGGGTTTTCTTGGCAAAGACAATGGAGTGGTTCTCCATTTATCTTCTCCAGCTCATTTTATAGATGAGGAAACTGAGGCAAAAAGGAGCAAGTGACTTACTCAGGGTCAAACAGCTAGTAAGTGTCTGAGGCCAGATTTGAACTCATGAAGATGAATCTTCCCTAATCCAGGTCTGGCACTCTATCCACCTATGCCTTACTGCGTTCTAAGCTATCCAGTGTAGGGTTTGAATCTATACTCTCTTTGTGAATTCAAATGAAAGAACATTGGATTTTGGGTCAGAGGACCTAGGTTCAAATAATAATTTTGCTTCTTATTACCTGTGACCCTTGGCAAGGCATTTTAGGCTTCTGGGCCTCCGTTTCCTCATCCCTAAGTGAATTTCAGCTCTTGATCTATGATCTTCTATTGTTCTATGAATTTTATGATCCAGGAGGCTGGCATTTTATCCATTGAGTCACCTGAATAGAGTCAACAAATACTTGAATTCATGTATTGATTGATCTATTTCACCAAAATGTTTCTGGACCACCCTTTGACAACTGTCAAAAGTTGCTAGTTTTCCTTTCCCTTCCACTTACATTCTAGTCATTATAATAGACTTTCCATGACCCAGTTGAAATGACTGCTGAATTACCTTCCATAGTTCTATTACCCACATCATTGAGTCTTGTTATTAGCGACTCAAGAATGTTCAGGCTTCTAGTAACTCCTGGCCAGGAACAGTTGGTAGTTCTGCCTGGCAGGTTGTGTTGTTGTGATGGCTGTTGTTGGATATTTTTTGTCGTTGTTGTTTTTGGATAATAATCACGAACACATGATGCTCTGAACACAACACTGAAAATCTGTTTCAACAAGCCCCGCTGTGAGTTAGTGGTAAATATTGCAAAAAAAATCACAAAGTTTTTAATTATGCCAAGTCTTCAGGGAATGATAGGACAGATTGGGCTTGTTTCAAGAACACTTCAAGTAATGGTGGGTAGGGCTCCAAGTCTAAATGATTGAAATTAGAAGAGATCCCTGTTCTATGACAGTTTCCATTGGCTATTTCCCTCTTGCATGTTTAAAGATATAGATAAACTATTCCAAAGGGAGGGGAAGACAGGTAAGTAATGTAATAATCTTTGGCGTTCCCTGCTTTTTCATCCTTTTAATTCCCAGGCTGGGGCCTCACCTGCTGCCTCACTCCCCTGCAGTCTCTGGGATGGATCTGACTCCTGGGATTCATAGCTTAGTGACTCAGTACCAAGTCAGCCTTCTTATTCAGCCTGCCCTGTTCTCACCTTTTTCCCTTCTATCTGAGGCCCCAGTTTCTAGCTGGGTAGCTATGTCCTTCTATTACCTCCTATGCTTGAGTTATTGCTCTTCTCTCCTGCCCATTTTTTCTAGGTCTAGGGTCTTGATATGACATGGGAAGTTGGAAAGGTCATTGGTTCTGGAATCATATAGAACTGAGTTAAAATCCCACCTCTGATGCTTACTACCTGTGTGACATTTGGCAAAGCACATAATTACCCTGGGCCTCAATATCATCACCTGTTAAATGGATTAGATGACTTCCAAGCCTTCCAACTCTGACTATGATCTTATAGAGAGAATAAGATGGGGAGATTCTATGCCAAAGAGTTGTGTTTGTCCTTCATTCTCAAAGAGGACCATGATATCAGGGAAATGATGACAGGACTTGCAGTTGGCTTTGATCTGAGTGAGGGAGGGCTGTGCAGGGTCACCAGCCTCACTTTCTCCTCCAGAGCCATCTGGGACCAGTGAGTTAGTGGTAAATATTGCTCATCAAGGCAACTGGAGATGGCCCAGGATGCATTGGGAGACCTTGGCCCTTTTAGGGTAAGGTCTTCTCAGGTGATCACTGTGAGTGAGGCAATGCCCATTCAGTGAATAGGCCTCCTTAAGAATGGTCTAGGCTATGTAGTTTAGACCAAAAGCCATTTAAAAATGTGCTTAGGGGATCAAACCTTTTTGTCACTGAAGTGGTGAGGGCAGTAGCTTTAACAGAAACTAGAAGGTAGAAGTAGCTTATATTAGATGGGTGGGTGGAGGTGTCAATGAAATGAGAGTGGCAACAGAGATCCTGTATGATAAAGCTCGATGTGTCTTTTCATTGAGTGTGTCCTAGGGGTTTCACTTACTATTGTGTGAGACTAAAGAATTCTTAATTGGGGTATGGAAGATGTGGTAAAGAATTACAGCTTGCCTCTCAGGAGGTTGCTAAAAATGGTGCTAAATACTGCGTGGCAAAGGCTGAGCAAAACCATTTTGGGTCAGGAGAATTATATTCAAATTTGAAATTAATTTCTCCTACAGCAGCTGTATGATGCAAGTCACTGCAAGGGAATTGGAAGATAGAGTTCACCCTAAAAGGTGTTCTTCAGGCAAAGGCTGGATGACTATTTATTGGGTATATTGTATCAGGGATGCTTTTTCAAGTAGAGGTTGGACTAGGCAGTCACTGAGGTTTCTTCCAACTCTATTTCTGGGAGTCTCTCTAAACCTGTTTCCTTATCTGTAAAAGGAGGATAAAGTATAGTTGTTATGAAGCTCATAACAACTTTGCAAACCATTTACACACAGGCATTAAAGAGTGACTAATCCTGGCAGAGTGGATGGAAGGTTGGTTTTGGAGTCAGGAATACATGGGTCCCAGTCTGTCTCTGATCTATACAGATATGACTTAACCTCCTACTGCCCTAGGCAACTTTCTAAGACTCTAAGTTATAGATGAGTCACCAATTGCAACAGTACAGGGAATTTAAACACTGAGAGTTCCCTATACTACTGAAGTTACAAGCCCATACCCCAAGATAAATAAGCCAATCCAACAAGCATTATTAAATGCCTGATATATACCAGGCAAATACATAATAAATATACATGCAAATGATAAACATTTACATACTTTGCTAGTCACCAAGAAAGATACAAAGATAATTAAATCCCCTGCCCTCATGAAGAGCCCATATACAAATAATCTATACCATTCTGCACTATACTTTATAGTTATGCTCTTAGGCAATACCACGTAATTATCATATCTTAAATGAATTACAATGTGTTCTGTGAGCTGTGAGGAAGGGCACACTTCTTATTTCTAACAAAAGTGAAACTTTAAAAATGAACCACAAACACCACTTGTCTCTAATATCTGTCTCTGTCTATCTTTGTATCTATCCTTGTCTGTCTTTCTCAGCCACATTGCTTCTTATTTTTCAATGACTATTTTAATACTGCAAATTATTATTTTTATTCTTCTTACTGAATTCTGATAACTCTTCATAGTGCTAGCTAAGGTCCCCTGACCTGAACTAGTTAGTTAGAAGTAGAATGTTAAGGGACTCAGAGGACAAAGTATTCTAGCTTTCTTCCTGGGCTCTTTGTATTGCTCTGTTTTTTGTCCTGTGATTTTATCAGCGTAGGGAATTTCCATTGAGGAAACTCCCTCTGTCAACGCAGTTCAGCAGTTGTTCTCCAACTTAGAGTCTTGGAGAATTGTCTGGGGAAGAAAGCTAATGAGAGATAGATAGATGCATAGAAAGATAGGTAGATAGATAGGTAGATATATATGTAGATGGATAGATAGATGGATGGATGGAAGCAGGGATGCATGGATAGATGGATGGGTAGGTAGGTAGATCTGTAGACAGATAGATAGATAGAATATTTATGAAGTGACAATTATGTAACAGACACTCTTTTAAGTGCTGGGTCTATAAATATAAGCAAGCAAAACAGTCTTTGCCTTCAAGGAGCTTACATTCTAATGGAGAAGACAATGCATAAAGGAAAGATGGAAGGGAGTAGTATAAGGAGGACCATGTAGGCCTCAGTTGACTCCTGAAGGTCCAGGAAATGGCTTGGAGGCCTGGTCCCTGTTAAGATAAGGAAAAGTTGACCTAGCAGAGTAAAGTCCAGGTACTTTGTGAAGAGGAAAAAGAGGTCTGAATAGAGGTGGCAATGAGACTTTAAATGAGTTATCCAGAGAGATTACATGAAGACTCAAATCATAGTGTTACTCAGGCAGTAAATGGCAAAGGGAGAATCTGAAATAAAGTCTTCTGATTCCAGATCTATTAATGACTTTTCCCATTGCACCATAGAGTCTTCAGTTTTAACTTTATTTACTTTGGGCACAGAAAAATTAAGAAGCTTTCCTGTTGTCACACATTTAGGTATTTCAGAGGCAAAACTTGAACCCAGGTCTTCTTGATCACAAGGCCAACTTTTTATCCGTTATGCTTGCCTGTCCTTCATGTCTATGTACATGGCTATACATCACCCTTCTCTGCTCAGAAGTCTTTTCTTTTTTAAAAAAAAAATGTTTAAAAATTAATTAATTAATTTCTTTTAGTTTACAACACTCAGTTCCACAAGGTTTTTAGTTCCAAATTTTCTTCCCCTCCTTCTCCTCCTGCCTATCTCCCAAAGATGGCATGTAATCTGATATAGGTTCTATATGTACCTTCACGTTAAACTTATTTTCCCAATAATCAAATTATAAAGAAGAATTGTAACCAATGAAATGAACCATAAGAAAGATGTAACAAAATGAAAAATAAAATAAAAGAGAGAGCAAATAGTTTGCTTCAATCTGCATTCAGATTCCATAATTCTTTCTCTGGATGTGGATAGCCTTTTCCATCATGAGTCTTTTGGAACTGTCTTAGAACCTTGCTTTGTCTATCAAAGTTAGTCATCACAGAAGCAATGTATCTGTGGTTGTATACAATGTTCTCTTGGTTCTGCTCCCTTCACTCATCATCAGATCATATAAGATTCTCCGGGTTCTTATGAAGTCCATTTGCTCCTCATTTCTTGTAGCAAAATAGTATTCCATTACATTAATATAGCACAATTTGTTTAATCATTCCCCAATTGATGGGCATCCCCTTGATTTCTAATTCTTTGCCACCACAAAAAGAGCTGCCATAAATATTTTTGTACATATGGTCCTTTTTCTCCTTGGATGATCTCTTTGGGTTACAGTCCTAGCAGTGGTATTGCTAGGTCAAAGCACATGCACATTTTTTATTAGCCCTTTGGCCATAGTTCAGAGGTCTTTTCTACAGCAGAGGTTATTGAGGGAAATATCACTTAGCATTTTTTAATTTTTTTTTAATTTAATTTAATTTAATTTAATTTTTTTAAATTTTTTTAAAAATTTATTTAACATATTTAGTTTTCAGCATTGATTTTCACAAGAGTGTGGATTACAAATTTTCTCCCCATTTCTACCCTCCCCCCCACTCCAAGATGACGTATACTCTGGTTGCCCTGTTCCCCAGTCAGCGCTCCCCTCTGTCACCCCACTCCCCTCCCATCCCCTTTTCCCTTCCTTTCTTGTAGGGCAAGATAAATTTTTACGCCCCATTGCCTGTGTATCTTACTTTCTTGTTGCATGAAAAAACATTTTTTTTTTGTTTTTGAACATCTGTTTTTAAAACTTTGAGTTCCAAATTCTCTCCCCTCTTCCCTTCCCACCCACCCTCCCTAAGAAGTCAAGCAATTCAACATAGGCCACATGTGCATCATTATGTATAACCCTTCCACAATACTCATGTTGTGAAAGACTAACTATATTTTGCTCCTTCCCAACCCATCCCCCTTTATTGAATTTTCTCCCTTGACCGTGTCCCCTTTCGAAAGTGTTTGTTTTTGACTACCTCCACCCCCATCTGCCCTCCCCTCCATCATCCCTCTCATTTTTTTTTATCTTCTTCCCTCTTCTTTCCTGTGGGGTAAGATTCCCAATTGGGTATGTATGGTATTCCCTCCTTAGGCCAAATCTGATGAGAGCAATGTTCACTCATTCCCCCCTCATCCGCCCTCTCCCCTCCTCCCACAGAACTGCTTCCTCTTGCTACCTTTATGGGAGATAATCCATCCCATTCTATCTCTCCTTATCTCCCTCTCTCAGTATGTTCCTCTCTCATCCCTTAATTTGATTTTATTTCTTTTAGATATCTTCCCTTCATCTTCAACTCACCCTGTGTCCGCTCTCTCCCTCTCTCTCTCTCTCTCTCTGTATATATATATATATATATATATATATATATATATATATATATACACATACACACATAGATATATACATACATACATACACATTCAACCATATATATACATAAACATATATGTATGCATATTCCCTTCAGCTACCCTAATACTGAGGTCTCATGAATCATACATATCATCTTTCCATGTAGGAATGTCAACAAAACAGTTCACCTTTAGTAAGTCCCTTGCAATTTCTTTTTCTTGTTCTTTTTCTTGATTACCTTTCATGCTTCTCTTGATTCTTGTGTTTGAAAGTCAAATTTTCTATTCAGTTCTGGTCTTTTCACTGAGAAAGCTTGAAAGTCCTCTATTTTATTGAAAATCCATATTTTGCCTTGGAGCATGATACTCAGTTTTGCTGGGTAGGTGATTCTAGGTTTTAATCCTAGCTCCATTGACCTCCAGAATATCGTATTCCAAGCCCTTCGATCTCTTAATGTAGAGGCTGCCAGATCTTTGGTTATTCTGATTGGGTTTCCACAATACTCAAATTGTTTCTTTCTGGCTGCTTGCAGTATTTTCTCCTTGATCTGGGAGCTCTGGAATTTGGCAACAATATTCCTAGGAGATTTCTTTTTGGGATCTATTTGAGGAGGTGATCGATGGATTCTTTCAATTTCTATTTTGCCCTGTGGCTCTAGAATATCAGGGAAGGTCTCCTTGATAATTTCTTGAAAGATGATATCTAGGCTCTTTTTTTGATCATGGCTTTCAGGTAGTCCAATAATTTTTAAATTATCTCTCCTGGATCTATTTTCCAGGTCAGTGGTTTTTCCAATGAGATATTTCACATTATCTTCCATTTTTTCATTCCTTTGGTTCTGTTTTATAATATCTTGATTTCTCATAAAATCACTAGCTTCCACTTGCTCTAATCTAATTTTTAAAGTAGTATTTTCTTCAGTGGTCTTTTGGACCTCCTTTTCCATTTGGCTAATTCTGCCTTTCAAGATATTCTTCTCCTCATTGGCTTTTTGGAGTTCTTTTGCCATTTGAGTTAGTCTGTTTTTTAAGGTGTTGTTTTCTTCAGTGTATTTTTCAGTATTTTTTTGGGTCTCCTTTAGCAAGTCATTGACTTGTTTTTCATGGTTTTCTCTCATCCTTCTCATTTCTCTTCCCAATTTTTTCTCTACTTCTCTAACTTGCTTTTCCAAATCCTTTTTGAGCTTTTCCATGGCCTGGGACCAGTTCATGTTTTTCTTGGACGCTTTTGGTGTAGGCTCTTGCACTTTATTGACTTCTTTAGGCTGTATGTTTTGGTCTTCCTTGTCAGCAAAGAAAGAATGCAAAGTCTGAGACTGAATCTCGGTGCGTTTTCGCTGCCTGGCCATATTCCCAGCCAACTAACTTGACCTTTGAGTTTTTCAGTGGGGTATGACTGCTTGTAGACTAGAGAGTTCTATGTTCCACGTTTGGGGGGAGGTGCCAGCTCTGCCACACCAGCACTGCTCCTTCCCCAAGAACCCCCAACCCGAACTGGGCTTAGATCTTTGGCAGGCTGTGCACCCCTGCTCTGATCCACCACTTAATTCCTCCCACCAGGTGGGCCTGGAGCTGGAAGTAACAACAGCTGTAACTGCCCCACCTCCACTGCCCCTGGGGCTGGAAGCCGAACTGCGAACTCCCGCAGCTTTTCCCACTAACCTTCTCCGCAGTCTTTGGTGTTTGTGGGCTAAGGAGTCTGGTAACTGCCGCAGCTCACTGATTCAGGGCGCTAGGGCCCCCTCCGCCTGGCTTCTGGTCTGGATGGTCCACGCCATTCAGGCTGGGTTCTGCTCCACTCCATTCCCAGCTCCCAGCTCCGTGTGGGATAGACCTCACCCAGAGACCATCCAGGCTGTCCTGGGCTGGAGCCCTGCTTCCCTCTGCTGTTCTGCGGGTTCTGCCATTCTAGAATTGGTTCAGAGCCATTTTTTATAGGTTTTTGGAGGGACTTGGTACAGAGCTCACAGGAGTTCCTGCTTACCAGCCGCCATCTTGGCTCCACCCCCCCACTTAGCATTTTTGCTTCACAACCTTAGTCACAGATATTTAAAATGCCTCCTGCATCTTACAAAATGGCTCATGCTTGAAACTGTGAACTTTTAGTCCCAAGAATATTTTTGCTTATGAATTTAAGCTGTCGTGCAGTCAATATGCATGGCCCTTTAAATATCCGCTAGTCAGAAGATTTCTTTCAAAGTGAATGAACCCAATTTTTGTTTTTACCCAATTGTCTTTTTGTGTTTTGTATTCAAAACATGTGATTAAAGAACATGACGTATCTTATTAGCATCACTTCACAAGGCCAAACCCTAGAGTTGATTTGTGTGTTTAAAGGACTGCTATCAGAAGCTCTGTCATCTGTGTGTCTTTAGACAAGTCTCTGAACCTTCCTGTCTTTCAGTTTCCTTATTTGTAACATGAGAGAGTTAGATTGGACACTCTCTAAAAGTTCCTTTTAGCTCTAAATTTATGATCTTATCATCATGTGAAAGGAATCAGATATCTACTCTGTTTATTTTCAGACGTTAGTGCTAGGACTTTCTACCAAATCATATGACTGACCATTAATAATTGGCAAAAGACAAGAAGAATAAATTGAGTTAATAAATATATGGCAAGAAGAAATAAAATCATAGCTTTTTGTAAATGATGTGATGACCTACTTAGAGAATGGTGGAAAGTCAACCAAAAAAAAATTGAAACAATTAATAACTGGGGCAAGGTAGCAGGGTTTAAAATAAACCCATATAAATTATCAGCCTTTCTATATATTACCAACAAAACTCTAAAGAACAAGATAGAAAAATAAATTGCATTTAAATAATTACAGAATGTATAAACTATTTGGAAGTCTAACTACTGAGATATACATAGTAATTATATTAATACAACTATGAAACAGTTTGGAAATAAAGATCTGAATAGTTGGAGAGATTAATTGCTCATAGTTGGGTCATGCCAACATTTAAAAAGGATATTACTATCAAAGTTAATTTACTTATTCAATGTAGTATCAATTAAAGTATCAAAGTATTAGATCATAGAACTAGAGAAAAGTAATAAATTCATTTGGTGGGAATAAAGGTCAAAAATCTTGAGGGCAATAGTGAAAAAAAAACAGGATTGAAGAGAGCCTAGCTGTACTAAGTTTCAAACAATATTTAAAAAAGTAGTAGTCATCAAAACTACTTGGTACTAGTTAAAGGGTAGAGAAATGGATCAGTGGGACAGATTAGGCATACAACATACTGAAATAAATGGCAAATACAAAGACTCCAACTACTAAGACAAGGACTAACTATTTAGCAAAAACTGCTGGGAAAACTGGAAATCACTGGGGCAGAAATTAGATTTAGACCAACATCTTATTCCACACTCTAAGATAAATTCTTAATGAATAAATGGAACAAACTTAGAGACAAAAGGTCACATAAGAAACAACTTTTAAGAGCAAGGATGGAAATACCTATTACAACTATGGATGGGAGAAGAGTTAATGATCAAGTAAGGAACAGGGAAAATCACAGAAAATAAAATGGAAAATTTGAATTACACAAATTAAAAAAAAAAATTTTGTCCAAACAAAATTAGTGCCGTTAAAATTAGAAGAGAAAATAACTAACTGTGGGTGGGGGAAGACAGCAGTATGTTTCTCTTGCAAAATTTTGGAATCCAAAATCCATAAAGAGCTCATTCAAAAAGTAAGCACAAGAGCCCTTCCCCAAATGCACCCATGGTCAAAGGATATGAATAGACACTTCTCAAAGGAAGAAATCCAAGCTATCAACAGGCCTATGAAAAAATGCTTTAAATCACTAATAATTAAAGAAATGCAAATGAAAACTACTATTTCCTCTTGACAGCCATCAGACTGGCAAAAATTGCAAAAAAGGAAAATCATAATTGTTGTAGGGACTAAGAGAGTAGAAGCACACTCATAAATTGTTGGTAGAGCTGTGAGTTGGACCACGAATTCAAGAAGGCAATTTGGAACAATGCTATTCCCCCCACCCCCACCCCATGATTAAACTGTGCATACTCTTTGATCCAGTGATACCCCAACTAGCTTGTTTGCTCAAAGGACAAAGAAAAGGACCCATATGCACACAAATATTTACAATAGCTCTTTTTGTAGTGGCAAAGAACTGGAAACTGAGGAGGTGCCTATTATTTGAGGGAATGGCTGAAACAATTATCATACATGAATGTTTTTTATACCATAAGAAATGAGGAAAGACATGGTTTCAGATAAACCTGAGAAGATTTGTATTAAATGATGCAGAGTAAAGTAAGCAGAATCCAAATAACACAAGAACAACATTATAAAGAAAAAGAAAAAAAAAACAACCAAGAACTCTGATTAATGAATAACCATGACTGTAGAAGACCAGAGATGAAACATGTTGTAATCGCTTCCTGACTGCTGTAATAAATGGGCTACTCATTCCTCTCTCTAACTCTCGTATCTCCTCACTTTTAATCCATCCTATGTAATGCTGGTAGAATAATTGCCCTAAAATTCTCCTTTTTTGCCATGTTTCTCAGTGATGGCTCCTGCTGCTAATACAATGTAGTCCAAACTCTTGTATTTGGCCTCCGTAGTCTGGTCCCACCCTCCCATTATAGCTTTATCTACCATGGTTCCTTATCATGGCCACTTTAGTCAGCCCAACCTGTTTTCTTTCCTCAGAATATAAGACAGGGACTGCAATCCTGAACTAATGAAAAGAAGTTTGCCCCACCCCCATCCTGACCATGCCCCATCTCTCAGTCCCCATGTCCAGGAATGAAGAGGTGAGGTGATCATCTTGAGATATGTGTCCTGGTCAGGTCTCACCTGGAGTGCTGTGTTCAGTCCTATGCTGCTCAGTGTAGGAAAGATATTGGTAAACTGGAGAGTCTCCAGAGAATAGCAGCAAGGAAGATAAGAGGTGTCACCTGCAGGTCTTTGGAAAATCAGCTGTATCAACTGAAGATGTTGAGCTGAGAGAAGAGAAGAATAGGGGTTTGAAGGGGGTCCTTAAAGCTAAATTCAAGTATCTGGAGGACTTTCACAAGGAAGAGGGATCAGACTTGCTCTGTTTGGCCCCAGCAGGCCCAACTAGAAACAGTGGGTGAGAGTAGAAAAGGGGCAAATGTAGGCTTGGTTCCAGGAACAGCATCTTAGCAATTATTGTTTATCCTTCATTTCTGAAGAGGACCAATCTCATGGGTGATGTGAGTTGGATTTGAACGAGGCAGAGTTGTGCAAAGTCATCAGCTCACTCACTCTTCCAGAATCGTTGAAGGCCAGTGGCAGGACAAAAGTCAAGATGACTGGTGATGGTCCAGGATGCAGTGTCTTGGTGTCTTCAAAGGTCTGACCAAGCTCTAAGCAGTCCACAGCACCTGCTCCCACCACCTTCATGACCATTGGAACAAATTGTTCTCATTCACCCAATCTGATGGGAGAAATCTTCAAATCCTTGAGGTAGACATACCCCTACCTTGTCGATGGGTTTTATGCCTGTCAGTTATTCTCCACCTAGGTCAGTCTGTTTGCCAAGCAGGTTTTATTGGGGTCTGGCTGATGCATGTGCTACTGCTTCTCAGGGCCCCAGGTGAGAGTTGAGTGACTGGCTGGACATCAAAGTAGATCGGCAGTTCTAAAAAGGGCTTGGCAAGCCCTCACATCAGAGGTGCTAGTCCTCCTTTAATACTCCATACACCCTGTCTTAGCAATTGGAGCTATTCAAAGGGAGGGTACTTTTTTGGGTAGCTACATGGAACAGTGGATAAAGTGCTGAGCCTGAAGTCAAAAAGACTTATCTTCCTGAGTTCAAATCTGGCCTCAGATACTGACTAGCTGTGTGACCCTAGGTAAGTCACTTAACACTATTTGCCTCTGTTTCCTTATCAGTAAAATGAGCTGGAGAAAGAAATGGCAAGCCACTTCAGTATCCTTAACAAGAAAACCCAAAATGGAGTTATGAAGAGTTGGGCACGACTAAAACAACTGAACAACGACAAAAAAGTAGAATAGCCTGCCCCTGGGAGGTGGTGGGTTTCTTGCCACTGGAAGCTTTCGCTATGGCCTGAATGACCTCTTAGAAGGTGCTTTATAATCTTCATTCTTTCTAAAATGTGGGTTAGGCCAGATGGCCCTGGAGATGCCTCCCCACTCTGAAATTCCATGATTCTTCGACTGTAACTAATTTATTCTGCTTATGTCATGTTTTTACATAGTTGTTTGCATGTTGTCTTCCCCATTAAGTTACGAGCTACTTGAGAGCAGGGATTGGGTTTTGTTGATTTTTTTATTTGCTTCCTTTGATTTTTTTGTTGGTTTGTTTGCTTAATGCTTAGCACAGTGTCTGGTATGTGGTAGGCACTTAATCAATGCTTGTTGGCTGACTATAACCTATCTGAAGGCAGGCACCATATTTTCTACATCATGGCCTCCACAAGGGTTGGCCTACACTTAGACAATGTGCTTGACAACTGATGAAACAACAGACCAGCACTCATCCCATCCTCGGAAAGGATGGCTCTGTATAGTCTCAATCTGACCTCCTGCAAATGCTGAGCTATGGGTTTCACCCCAGAGCCACTCCTCCCTCCTCACCCCCACCTCATTTCTCCTGGTGTAATTAAAGGGAAAATGTTCTGCATTCATTGGCTTTGCACTTTATAAAATAACAGAGAGATGAATTAAGAGGTCCATATTTCCATTTCAAGGTTCACGTGCTTTTACAAACTGTGCAAAGTTGTGCTCTTAAAATCTGCAGCATCAGCAGCCAGCTCTGCGGCAAAGGCAGCCAATTCTCTCCCTTTCTCTCTTCATCCCCCGGTGCAATTTCTAAATAAATGTGATGGTTAAGAATTCTGCATAGACAATTGCAAAATGTTATTCAAAGCCCTTGTGTTTCTCTGTCAGGCTTTGACTTTTCTTCTGTTCCCACCCCTCTCCTCTTTCTCATTCTTTCTCTCTTCCCCTTTCTCACTTTCTTTCTCTCTCCCTCTTTCTCACTCTCTCTCTTTCCCTTCCTCTCTCCACTCTCTCTTTCTCCCTTTCTTTTCTCTTACTCATTTTCTCTTACTTTCTCTCTCCCTCACTTTCTCTTTCTTTCTCCCTCTCTTTCCCCTTCCCTTTCTGTCTTCACTGTTCTCTCTCTCTCTCTCTCTCTCTCTCTCTCTCTCTCTCTCTCATATTTTCAGAAAGTGTTCTTGTGAGAGAGAAACTGAGGGGCCAAGTCTCATTCTTGCTCTACCTGACCTTAAGGTTTCCTAATATGCTGATACCCGGAACCCTGGAGGTTGTCTGGTCCAAGATTTTTAACTCTAAGAGATTTTGTAACCTCCTCCCAGTGCAGGAATTCCTTCAACAGCAAGTGAGGAAGTGGCCATCCAGTCTTTTCTTGAATGCTCCCACAATGAGAAATTCGCTCCCTTATGAGACATCCCATTCCATGGTAGGGCAGCTCCAAATGCCATATTGAGTTGAGATCTGCCTTCCTGGAGTTTCCAAACCGCTGATTTTAATTCTATCCTTGGGAGTTATATAGAATAAATCAAACCTCTCTTCTATGTGAGAGCCTTCAGAATTTGAGAGGTAGTGATCATATCCTAATCTAAACATTTTCCTGTTCTGGGCTAGATGTCTACATATGGCATGGCTTTAAGTCTTCATATCATCATCTGAGAGTCCTTTGGATAGCGAGGAGATCAAATCAGTCAATACTTAAAGAAATTAATTCAGACTACTAACTGGAAAGTCAAATACTGAAGCTAAAGCTCAAATACTTTGGTCACATGATGAGAAGACAGGACTCATTGGAAAAGACCCTGATGCTGGGAAAGATTGAAGGCAAAAGGAAAAGAGGAGGGCAGAGGATGATCTAGATAGATAGTGTCAAGCAAGCAACAGATACTAGACTTCAAGAGATAGTGGAAGGCAGAAGGGCCTGGCATACTATGGTCCATAGGTTCACAAAGAGTTGAACATAACTGAAATCACTGAACGACAACAACAAAATCATGATGGTTGGTCTCAGCTGGATATACTTCAGATCATCAGTTTCCTTACTTCATAAGAGGCGGTGCCCAGAATAAGACATAATACTTTAGATGTGTTGATTCCTCCCCTGGCCCAAATGGAAAGCCCGACTTTTGTTCCAGGCAGCACATTTTACTCTATACTTTCCAACTGGCAGGCAATCAAATCTTTGTTGACTGAACATTGGAAGCTGAGATAGGAATTGTATAAGGAGGAAAGGATCCTTTATGTAGGAGAGTGTCAATGACTCCCACTTTTTGAATTTCTATCAATCAATTAAAGCAAAAATGTCCCTGTTTTCCCCATGGTCTTGCCCATGTTGGGAGGAAGTAGAACTACTAAGAGGACAGGAAAGTGGATATAGAGAATCAGTGGAAAGCATGCATTCACGTAGACCAGGCTAAGGGAGAGTTTGAAAATTCAAAGCATTCACTCGCCTAAAGCTGGGGAGAAGCAGTGGGTGAGATGGGCAGGACTTGATTTTTGGCATCTAAGGCTGCTGCTAAGAACCAGTGCTGCCTGGATCCAATTACCAAGTGTTAATTGAATATTTACTTTGTGTATTCCCCATTATACTTGGCCCATGTATAAGGGTATAAAATGTAAGAAGCAGTATAGAGCAGTGTGTTTAGGGTACCGCCTTAGACATACTAGCTGTGTGTTGCTAGACACAGCACTTAACCTCTCTGTGACTCAGTTTCCTCATTTGTAAGATGGTAAGGTTGAATTAGATTCCCCTTTGAGGCCCCATTCAGCTCTAAGCCTATGATCTTATGAACTCTAACCTTAGGGAGCTGATACTCAAGTTGAAATAACGATGCATATGAATGTAGGTTATATTTTTGCCTTTATCAGTGTAGGGAGCTCTTAGTGATACAATTTAATTAATTGTCCAGAGGCTGTAAGCTTAGAGAGCTGCTTTGGGCAAGAGGTTAGTGACTGACTCAAGGTCATACACCTGCTAGTGTGAGAGGCAGGATCTGAACCTGGGTCTCTCTGGGTCCAAGGCCAGACCCCAGTTGTCTCCATCATGCTGCTTCTCAACTGTAATAAAATATGACCCAAATCTGAAGGATTATTACAAATGGAGTTTACAAAATGCCTTCCCTATGTGGACTCTGTGTGGTGTTATGATTACTCTGCAGAAAAGGCAGCTGAGGCTCAGAGGTATTCAACGATGTGCCTAATATGCTGTTGTGGTTCAGTCATTTCAGTCATGCCCAACTCTTTGTAATCCCGTCTGGGCTTTTCTTGGCAAAGATACTGGAGATGGTTTACCATTTCCTTCTCCAGCTCATTTTACAGATGGGGAAACCAAGGCAAACAGGGTTAATGACTTGTCCAAGGTCACACTATTTGAGGGCAGATCTGAACTTAAGTCTTCCTGACTCCAGGCCCAGTGTTCTATCCTTTGTGCCACCTAGTTGCCCCTATCTTGTCCACTAGAGGAGTCTAAGAAGTCTTGTAGTATTATTTAAATAATCATAGAATCTTAAGTAACACCACAGGAGCCATTATCATCGCTGACGTATATTACCTTGTGACGTGTCAATAAATCAAGTCATTTTTTTTCTTTTTTAAAGTCATTTTTAATAATAGATCTAGAGCTGGAAAGGCTCTTAGAAGCCACCTCGTCCAAACCTATTATTTTGAGGAAGCTGAAGCCCAGAGATGGGATTTGAACCCAGACCCTCTGGGCTGACTCCAAATCCATAACTCTTCCAATTGTCCAGTACCTATATCTGTGTGCCCCATGAAACAAAGTAGAGCAAAGGAAAGCTATAGAAGGCAAGAGAGGGAAGAATGCTCTGGGAATGAGAATAATTGGGGAAGGCTTAATGGAGAAGGTGAGGTTTGTGTCTGGGCCTTGAAGGACAGGCAGGATATGGATAAAAGGCCAAGAATCTAGAGGCACTGACTGACAAGCCACAGATAATGAAAGCTCACAAGATCTAATCCCTTCTTGCTTCCTTTGGGATCTCTGACACTCAGCAAAAATTCCTGCTATTGCCTCGGGAGCCAGGAAGCATTGTTATGAAAATGTGTTTCTTATTATCATCCTCATCAACATTATTATCATTATTAATAATATGATATTTGGGGTGTTTATGCACATTAATTTTAAACATGCTTATGCAACACCAAGACTTGATGCTCCCACCAAGAAATAGTTGTAACATGTATTTTTAATTTACATAAAATCATTTATGCTAATTTAATTAGTCCTTTGTTTACAGCCAAGGCTCACCACTGGATTGTGTTTTTTTTTTTCTTCCTAAGGCACATTGCTGCAGTTAAGAGCCACAGGCCAGATGCAGGCAGCCTGCAACGACTCAGAATTCCAGAGTGATGAGGGAGAGAGGAAACCTTCCCGGGCTGGGTCCAGTGTGTGGATGGATGACTGGGGGAGGGGAGGACAAAGAGCAGGAGGGGAAGGGATGGGAATGTTTTTAGGGAGTGTGGGGTATGGTGGCTGTGAAGAGCACTAGACTAGGATCGGAAGCAGTGTGGCACTGTGGGAAGAGGACTGAATTTAAGCCGTTAAAAAAAAAATCCATGGCTTGTTTTTTAACATCATCTTAATTTCCCAATATATGCCCCTTCTTTCCCATTGAACCTTCCCTTGTAAAACAGTTAAGCATAATTGAACAACAGAGTGGCCAAGTGTAACGATGGGTGCTACATTCCACACCTATAGCATCCTTCACCCACTCCCAGTCTCTACCTGGAGCAGTGATGTGTGCTATACACTCTGTTCTCTGGAACAGAGATTGGAATGTGGTTCACTGCAGTTAATCTGATTTTCCTGCTTTTTAGTGAACCAAATCTGACCACAAATTTCCTCCCCACTAGCTGCAACATCTTAGGCAACTCATAACCTCTCTGACTTTCATCTCTATAAAGTTGGCACAACAATGCCTGATCTCTATTTCATGGGGTTATTGTTGGGAGTGGGAGCAGTGATTAGATGAGCTCTGTACGTGTACATGCTTTAAGAAATAGTAAAATTCTCCACTAATTAGCAGACCTGGCTCTGTCATCATCTCTGTCACAGATACATGCATGATGTATCCTCATTTCTCAGTTTCCTCATCTGGAAAATGGGAAGAGAAATCCTAGCTCTTCAGTGTGCAAAATGAGGATATAATTGAGAGCACTGGATGTGAAAGGTGCCCGGGAGATCCAAGGTGGCATTTGTCAGGCTTGAAAAATGACATGGAAACCACTGGGCTCATTCATCTCTGTTTGACAGCCCAGATTCGTTCATCCTGCTCTTTTCCACTCTTGTGCTGATCCTGACAACCTCATTGAATTCCAGGGAACTTGAAAAGAACCTAGTGGACTGATCTTTCCACATATTCCAGGCCTGATTAACACCAGCAGGGCAAATTTTCAAAATAGCAGAAGTTATCAATATTGTTTTCAATGCTTCCAGCCTCCCTTTCTGGACCCCATCCTGCCCTCTTCAGTAACTATCTTCCTAATGCTGGCTCTGAGTGTGTCCTCATAGCATCATAGATTTTTGGAGTGGAAGGGACTTTAGCTTATCTAGAACTTCGTAAATTTTCAGATGGGGGAATACAGACTCAGAGAAGTAAAGTGGTCAGCCCAGGATTTTAACCCATGCCCTCTGACACAAAATCCAGAGCTCTTTCCATTATGCCATATTTTCTCCCTCTCTTAAAACCTCTCTGGGAAAGCTCTGATATAGTATGCGCTAAAGAAACACATTATCCATCCATCCATCCATCCATCCATCCATCCATCCACCCATCCATATATCCATCCATTCGTTCAATAATTATTTACTTCTGGATCTTCTCTATGCAACCTTAAGCAAATCACTCCCCTCTCTGGGCCTCGGTTTCCTCAACTGTAAAATGAAAGGGTCAGACTAAATGACTTCTAAGTTCTCTTTTAGTCCTAAACTTATGATCTATGAATGGCACTGGCTATTATAAAATATATAATATTACAATAAACAAAAACAAAACATAATATAATAAATAGTGCAGTCTCTCTTTAACACATCACACACAGAAACACACACATACATACACACATACACACACACAGAAAGAGAGAGCCTGCTCCCTCTGTTTTCTCCCAATCAGCCCCAGAAGGTTTTAGACAAACTTCACCTAGTGAATCATAGAAAAGACAATATGACTCATCTAAGGAAGCCAGCATTCTGACCCTCCCTAACAATGCGCGTATTGATGGTTCCTCTTGACAGATTGCAAGATTTATTGTCCCTTGCATATCAGGATTTATTGACTTGCAAGGTCAGATATTGACCAATAAAAAAGCTGAGGTCAATAGTTGATTTTAAGTCAATGACTGCTTATTATTTCACCTGCCCTGAAACGGATGTCTCGGTCTTGACAATGAATGGATGGGATGGTGATGATGATGTGCTTCTAACCCTGGCACTCTGCATTATTGGCTAAAGTGTTCTTGGCCAATCAATGGATATTCACTGGAGCCTGTGCCTTTGAAAAGCTCCAGGAGAAAATCACTGTGGAATCTGGAGTTGACAGATCAAATCTCTTTCTGCTTCCCATTGCTGGTAGAAGAGGCCAGATTCTGTTCACCTAAAAAATCAGGAATATTTTAAAGCTATGACCGTTCGAAAATGGCTGCTTCGTACACCATACCTGAGACTGGGTTCCAATCATTTTCCTTTGTACTGGCAGAAATCAGTGTTATGGGGTTGAAGAGCAGGATCAAAAAGTACCATTTTCCTTAGGTACCAGGTGAAATTATAGATTTAAAACATTTTAGAGCTGTGAAGAATTGTAGAGAGCATCTAGCCCAAACCCCTCATTTTCCTAAAAACCCAGATAAATGGAAGGGACTTGCCCAAGATCACATAGCAACAAAATGGCAGAACCAAGGCTGGAATCCAAATGGCCAGCATCTTGGAACAGTAGAAAGAATATTGGATTTTTAGTCAAAAGATTTTTGTTGGGATCCTAGCTCTGAACCTGTACTTGTGGACCTTAGTTTGCTCATCCAACAAATGAAGGATTTGGACTAGACAGCCTCTGAGGTCCCTGCCAGCTCTTGCTTTACTATCCTATGATTTCTCAGTTCAATGCTCCCTCCACTATCACAACCCTCTTGCTGATGTTCTGAGCTTCAAAACTGGGAAGCCTCCATTAGGAACTGGTGAACAGGAAACTACGAGACTCCAGGGTTTGTTCTAGGTAGAGAAAAGAATAGAGAGACCTGTGACCCAGAAGCAGGCATGGTTATGGTTCTTATCTGATCCAAACCCATCCAGATGTAACTAAGTAGTTCCTGGAAGGAAGAAGACAGGGTTCAGTTACACTGCCCAGGGACTTGGCACTCACCTTATAATTGGCCCCCCAGGTGGCCAACTCAGAAGGGACACCTCTGAGTGAGGTCCCTTGCTAGGGGGGCATGGGAGGGCAAGCCCTAACTAATGAAGTAAATAACCATTATGGCCTTTCTCTCCTTGGAGCCAAACCTACCAAGGGGCTCTTGGGAGAGCATTGGGAAATGCTATTGTGGCACTCAAGCTGGGCCTCTTGTGAAGAAGAGCCTCCCTTTGGGATCCTTGGATCCTATGGGAGACTTGGGTGGGGGCTTAATTTAGCTTCTCTCCTCCCACCTTGCCACATCGTGCCAGACATCAGCATGTGGATACAAGGAGGCCTTGTAATGAGCTTCTATAAAAAGAACCGAATCTCAACTCTTGGAACTCAATGCTCAGAATAAACAATGGGGAAGAATCCTATTAAAAACCGCTGCGAACTTGGACAAATTAAGCCCTTGGGAATGCTGAACAAAGAATACATTTTCCTTGTGTCGAACCAAGATCAATAGAGAAAAACAAATAATTTTGAGACGGAGCAGTGATAATGACACTCAGGTACACGTAGGCTGTTTTTTTCTTCCCTTCTCTGGGATCTTCCCTCCCAACTCCCCCAATGCGATGAGTGATAAGTGGGGTCCAAGACCATGAATGGACATCAGCCTTTTGTAACTCAAAGGATGCTGTGTCACATCTATCCTTATTGGACCGTGGTGAGGCTTTGTTTCCTCCAGGCTATGTCTGCTTCCTCTGTTTTCTCAGCATCTGTCCGAGGAAATGTGGTCAGACAGAGGGATGCCTGTCTGCCTCTTTGGTGGTCAGATATCAGCTTTTTGGGGTTTTTGGTCAGTCCCCCTTCTCTTTCTACAGAAATCAGTAATCATATATTTAGAGCTGGAAGAGACCTCAAAGGTCATCTTGTCCAAACCTTTCACTTTTACAACTGGGGAAACTGAGGCCAAGAGAGTTTCGGTGACTTGACCAAGGTCACACAGGTTGAACCCAGATCCCCATCCCAGATGTCCCAATTTTCTCTGTGTTACTCTGCTTCTCCTATTCTCTGTAGTTATAGATGCCAGGCCAGTAGATTCAATCTCAGGTGGGAACAGAGTAGTTTGGTCCCCACCATGGTGTGATCTGAGGGGTATTGGGAAAGGTACCCAAATTCACCCATGCTCAGTTACGTCTCTCATTCACCTCCTCTGCTTGCCACAGTGTCTGAAGTTTCATCATTCGAGATTCATTTCTCCCATTGCCCCAATCAATCTTTATTGTTTTGTAAAGGCATTAATGAATCACCTATTAGATGCCAGACACTGGACAAGGCGTCTGGGATAAAGACAAAAATGAAACAACCCCAGCCTTCTTGTAGCTTTCATTCTATTGGTGGGGGTGAGTGGGGACGGGTGGGGAATCCACAGCACGGACCCGGCTAAGTAGAGGCAAAATAACGTGAGGAGGGACAGTGAGCACCCTAACAAGTGAGGGTGCCAAGGAAGGCTTGCCTGAGGAGGTGGCACCTGAGCTGAGCATTAAAAGAAGGTGGACACCCTGAGAAGCAGGGAAGCACTACTGCTCCTCCTCCTCCTCCTCCTCTTCCTCCTTCTCCTCCTCCTCCTCCTCCCCCTCCTCCTCCCCCTCCTCCTCCCCCTCCTCCTCCCCCCCTCCTCCTCCTTCTCGTCCCCGTCCTCCTCCTCCTCCTTCTCTCCCTCCTCCCCCTCCTCCTCCTCCTCCTCCCCCTCCTCTTCCTGCTACCATTACTGATACTGCTGCTACGACTGCTGGTGCTGCTGCTGCTGCTGCTAATGTTACGTTTCTATAGTACTTTCTAGGTGCCAGGTGCTGACCAGGGCTTCCACGTGTAGACTGAGTGTGCTCAAACAGAGGCAGAAGATGGACCGGTGAGTTGGGCTTCAGTACAGACAATAATCCAGTTTGTTTGGAGCAGAGTACATGGAGGGAGGGCATTGTTCTCTCCAGGAATCAGGCCCTTCCCTCTCCCTTCTGCCTGTTCAGACCCTGTCCATCCTTTAAAGACTGGTGATTTCCAAGGTCCTCCAAGTCTTACCCGCCTGCTCCAGCTCTCACTGACCTCCCTGGCCTCGGGACTGCCATATCGCACACTGTGTGATACAACTAAATACTTCACTCCAGCTGCTCACGTCCTGGCCCTCTGGGGTTTCAGTCTTCTCCTCCCAAGGAGGCTCTGTGCCTTACTTACCCTGGCATGGCTCTTGGACAAACAGAAGTGCACTGAGATGAAGGTAACTAGGAAAGTGAAACTATGGCGGGTAAGGAGGGAAATCTGCTCCCATGTTTCCCCCATGTTTTTTCTTTGGGCCACTAGGTAGAGTAGTGCATAGTGCACTGCACCTGGAGTCAAGAAGACCCAAATTCAAATCAGACATTTACTAGCTGTGTGACCCTGGGCAAGTCACTTCACCTCTCTTTGCTTTAGTTTCCTCATCTGTAAATGAGAATAATAATAGCACTGACCTGACAAGGTTGCTGTGAGGATGAAATGAGAAAATATTTGTAAAGGGCTTCATGCAGTACCTGGCACATAGCAGGGACAGTGTGAGCATTATCTCTGCCCCAACTTCCTCATCTGTGAAATGGGGATGATGGCAGCACCTGAGTCCTAGCATTATGGTGAGGATCAGATGAGATAAAATCTGTAAAGTGCTTACTACCATGCTTGGCACATAGTAAACTCCATGTATTCTTCTTCTTCTTCTTCTTCTTCTTCTTCTTCTTCTTCTTCTTCTTCTTCTTCTTCTTCTTCTTCTTCTTCTTCTTCTTCTTCTTCTTCATCTTCTTCTTCGTCTTCCTCTTCTTCTTCTTCATCTTCTTCTTCCTCTTCCTCTTCTTCTCCTTCTTCTCCTTCTCCTCCTCCTCCTCCTTCTTCTTCTTCTCTCCTTCTTCTTCTTTTTCTTCTTCTCCTCCTCCTCCTCCTTCTTCTTCTTCTTCTTCTCCTTCTTCTCCTTCTTCTCCTTCTTCTCCTCCTCCTTCTTCTTCTTCTTCTTCTTCTTCTTCTTCTTCTTCTTCTTCTTCTTCTTCTTCTTCTTCTTCTTCTTCTTCTCTTCCTTCTCCTTCTCCTCCTTCTCCTTCTCCTCCTTCTCCTTCTCCTTCTCCTTCTCCTTCTCCTTCTCCTTCTCCTTCTCCTTCTCCTTCTCCTTCTCCTTCTCCTTCTCCTTCTCCTTCTCCTTCTTCTTCTTCTTCTTCTTCTTCTTCTTCTTCTTCTTCTTCTTCTTCTTCTTCTTCTTCTTCTTCTCCTTCTTTTTCTCTTCTCCAGTCTTTCCAATCTCAGTCCCTTCAGCCAAATATTTAAGCTCTCTCCTATAGGCCATATCATATCTGTTTATGTATCTCTATAGTGCCGAGGCATCCTGGCACTTACTGGCTGAAGAGCAGGCCTTGAAGCCAGGAAGACATGACTTATACTGGCTGTTTGACCCCAGGGCAAGCCACTTTATCTCTTAATGCTCTAGCAACAATCTGAGCCTATAAGTTTCAGAGAAGATACTTACTGTCCTGGTCAGGGAGAGGGTTTCCTCACCCAGGAGTTCCTTTTAAGCAATGAAATCACAGATCTAATCCCTACCCCTACTCAGGAGGACCAGGACTGAAGCATGAAAGCTACTTTGACACAGATTGCTAGAAATGGCTTCTTTGCTTCTCAAGGAAGTGCCTTCTGTTGGTTCTACTTGTGGTCCATTGCAATGGCTCCCTGATATATTCAAAAAGGGACTCTTTGAGGGGCAGCAGACACATCTTATGTAGCTTTGTGTCATCCAGAGTGCCTGGCTCCGTGCTTTGTCCACAGTAAGCATGAAATGAATGTTTGTTAAATGATTTAAATCAGGGGCTCTTAAATCTTTCCTATGCCATGGACCCCTTTGGAGGTTTGGTGAAGCCCATGGACCCCTTCTTAGAATAATGTTTTTAAACACATAAAATACATAGAATGACAAAAGAAATCACTTACATTGAAATACAATTGTCCAAATATATTCAAAAACAAGTTCACAGACTCCAGGTTAAGAATCTGCAATTTAAATGAATAAATGAATGAATGAGTAGGTGAGTGAATAAGTAAATGAAATCTGGATGACCACTTAGGAATGCAGTAGAGGGGATTCCTCATTTGGATGGAAGTTTGGAAGGGGCCTTAGAAGCTTAAGCTGGGCAACACCTGGAGTTGTATAAGCAATATCAGGCAATACTGTATGTTTGGTAGGTAGGTCATGAAAGGACAGGAGGCTATCAGGATGCCAGCCAGGACTTTAGTGAAGGAACCAGAGATATTTAGCCTTGAACAGAGAAAGGTTGGGAGGAGGCAGGAGAGCTTTTATCTTTGCTCTGTTCACTCCTGAGATTGAATCTACTGGCCTGGCATCTATAACTACAGAGAACTGGAGAGACAGAATAACACAGAGGAAATTGGGACATTTGGGGTGGGGATCTGGGTTCAACCTGTTTGACCCTTGGTCAAGTCACTGAAACTCTCTCAGCCTCAGTTTCCCCAGTTGTAAAAGTGAAGGAGCTAGACAAGATACCTTTTGAGATCTATTCCAGCTCTAAATGTATGATTTCTGATTTCTATATGATCACTGATTTCTGTAGAAAGGGAAGGGGGACTGACCAAAAATCCCCCAAAGCTAATTTGGCTTCTGCATGGCCCTAGCATGTAGAAGCATGAACAATGCGTAGAAGTCATAGAGAGATTTCAGCTGGATGAAAGGAAAAAACAATTTTCCTAAGAACTAAAGTTATTCAGCAATGGAGTAGGCTGCCTAGAGAGGTAGTGGGTTCTCTTTCCCTTGAGGTCTTTAAAGACTTATTGGTGGTTTTAGAGAGGGGATTCTTGGATGGAACATGCCCGTATGGTTTGGCCACAGGTTTGACTTTGGAAGGAAAGAAAAGTGGGAAAGGTGGGACCTGAACATGACTGAAAGAAATAACAGCAAGTGAATGAAAACCCTGGAGGACCTAGAAGCAGCTGCAACAGCTGCTGTGGCAGCCCAAGGGCCCCAAGGCTTCATCTGTTGAGTGGGAGGCACCAACTCTCAAGGGCCAAGGGCTACACTGAATGTTGCCAAACAGATCAGAAAGGAGAATATATCAGGTGGAAACAAGGCCTTCTCTTTTCTCAGTTCAGTGCTTCCTTGGCAATGTGGTAGATTGGTTAATCACCTTGGCTTTTGTTGGGCTCCTACTCTGTGCTTGGCACTTTGCTTTGCTCTGACCGGGTAGGGGAAGAGACCTCATGCGTGCCCTCAGGATAATTATAGTCTAGTTGGGGACGCAGAACACACACATATTCCAAACTACTTTGTATTGTCTGGACCAACCATTTCTATCTGCTACAGGAGTTCAGAGGTGGGGTGGCCAGTTCAGACATCTGGGGCGGTCAGGGAAGAATTCTTAGAGGAAGCGAGTTATGAATATAGTCTTGAAGAAAGGGAAGATACGAATAATGAAAAAATTAAATGGAAACACCATCCAATATTTTCATAGTACTCTATAATTTTCAAAATTCCTGTGCTTAAAGAAATACCTGTCTTGTTTATCTCACAAGGTTGTTGTGGGGAATAGAATAATTTTGATAGATAAGTAAATGGAAGCTCAAAGAGATTAAATTATGTATTTGTTCAAGGCCACTTGGGCAGCAAGAGATTTCAAGTCTTCCTATTCCTCTCCTTAAAGTATGAATAAACAGAGAGTAAGGGGGATAGCATTCCCACATACTTAGTGTGTCCATATGTCTCCCCCAACAGAATGAAAGTTTCTCAAGGACAGATGTCTTTTTTTTTCTTTTAAAAAAATCTGCATCTTCCCAGCAACCTGCACAATGCCTGGCACATAATAAGGGCTTAATAAATGCTTGCTGATTAGCTGACTCACCCCAGGTTGAAGCAATGACATGGACAAAGGCTCAGAAATGGGAAAGGCTAAGTATTCGGGGAAGATCTTGCCAAGACTAGTTTGACAAATCCTGTGTTCAAATCCCAGGGTAGTTGTCAACCGGAGCTATAAAAAGAGTAAACAGGTTTCCCTTGTCATCTCTGTGCAAGGATGCCCTCTGTTTCTCACTGAATGAGCCACATGTCCTATCTCAATGTTCTAGCTCACATAACTCTAATAAATCCCTGTCCTAGACCTGCAAAAAGCACTCGTGCTATTATGTCTGATTTATGTCTTTCCCTTCGCTTTTGCACAGAGAATGAGCTGAATGTAGACGTAGATTATTCCAGTAGACCAGGAGGAGGGAGGTTCAAGTTGCTCACGAAGCCTGGGACCCAGAGCCCTCAGCTTTGATGGTTACAACCCTCCCCCTTCCTAACATTGTTTTTTCCAGTGTTTGGAGGTCACTGAAGCTCCAAATGTGTTTGGCCTTGAGGGCCCTTAGCCTTCTTTCTTAAGCTCCTGTGTGCACAGAGTGAGTGAAGCCCATCTGGTTCTGTTTCACTGACATGTTGATCATGAAGATTTCTTTGCCAGGAGTTATTTGATGTCCAAGGAGAATTTAGAACTTTTTTTCTTGAAAAACAAATAAAGAAACAAACCTCCCCCCACCACCTCTACTCACCCCACTTCACACATATCCAAAGAGCCATGGAATTGAATTTTGTCCAGGAAATGATTTATTGTTCAGATGTTTCATGGCCCCATTTGTGGTTTTCTTGGCAAACATACTGGAGTGGTTTGCTATTTCCTTCTCCAGCTAATTTTACAGATGAGGAAACTGAGGCAATCAGGGTTAAGTGACTTGTCCAGGGTCACCCAGTCAGTAAGTGCCCGAGGCTAGAATTGAATTCAGGAAGGTGAGTCACTAAAAGTTACAAATGCAGGGTTCGAGTTCTGCCTCTGATAGACACTAGCTATGTGACCGTGGTCGAGTTATTTAACCTCTTAGTGGCCAAGGCAACTCTCTAGGCCTATAAATTACAGGTAACTTGCAATCTGAATCTATGAAAGAAGTTTCCACACCAAGATATTCTTTATACTGACAAAATAATGGTTCTAAACCAATATACACACACATATATATACACATATATATATATAATATGTATGTATACATATACACGTGTATGTGCACATATAACATTTGAAATTTATACACATATCTATGTATACATGTATGTCTTAGTGTGGTGGTTAGAAAGCTTTCCTTGAAGCCAGGAAGACCCAGGTTTGAGTTTGTATCTGATGGACACTTTCTTTGTGACTCTCAGTCTTTATCTCTCAGTAGCCTAGGCTACTCTTTAAGACTTGTAGAGGAGGTACCAACCTGCATTGGTTGATGGAATTACCTCATCTGGCAGTTTCTTATACTAGTGAATTCATCGGTATAGTCTTACCTTCCGTATAGCTATATCTAATGCATATTTTCAAGAGATTAAGTGAATGAAATTTTTATTTAATTGGAATGCTAACAAATAACATCTTCAATATGATTTCCATCATTTGTGATGCAAAGGTTGATGGGCTTTGCAAGATTCAATGAACTAGATGCAATAACTCCACATTGCCTTCAATTGCCTATGTATCCAGACTTTAGGAACACCCTGCATATCATATGGATAGACAGAAAATATATACATCTATGTGTCTGTATCTATTTGTCTGTCAATCCCTAAAGTTCCTTGAGGGCAGGAACAGTCTCACTTTTGAATGGATGTGCCCAGAACCTAGCACAATATGTGGCACACAGCACTTAATAAATGCTTATTAATAGATTAATTTGTCTAACTTTAATGATTACCAAACAGAATAAAGAGAAGGATGTCTAATTGCAATGTTGATCATTTTTGACTGCAAGCTTCTGCGGGCCAGGAACTATGTGTATATAACATAACATTCTGGGAAGACCACGGGCACAAGGCAGCTTTGATGTTGAATGCTGGTGACAATGCTGATAAAGACAGTATCATCACTTGACCCTTCCGGGAGCTCTCTAGAAAATGGAGCAGTTGCCCTACTGGCTAGCGGAGCCCTGTACATCTGCCTGGCTATAGTCACACATACATACTTATGTACATACCAGAAACCTTGAAAGACTAATCACATCCAGCCCACCACATGGCAAATGCTGCAGTTCACCCAGAATCCCTTTACAGCATTACTTTTGACAGCTTACAATCCAGACTATTAAACATTGATCAATCAAAATTTAACATCGTATCTTCCCTTTGATATCTTCAACTGTTCCCCATATAAGACAACAAGAAGGGCTTTCTGCAGCTCAGCATGATGGCGGCAGGACATCAAAGCTGCTTCCCCAACTTGCCCACTTCTGATAGATTCTCAGATGCAGAAAATGCAATTGTGGCACAGGAAGGAGCTCATCTTTGGCACCCAAGTGGAGAGAAAAAAATCTCATGAACTTGAGTTCTGCTGGTTCCAGAATTTGGGATAATATGAATGCAAACTGGGTTAAAATAGAACTTTCTGTGCAAATGCTGTAGTATCTCCAGTGCCTAGCACATAGCAAGTTTTTTATAAATACATTTTGGCTGATTGCTTCATTGGGAAAGAAACACACTATTGCCAGAAAAAGCTCATGAGTGTGGAGTAGGAGAAAGTGTGGGACTTGGGTTCCAGTCATGGCTCTGTTCCTTTCTAGCTCTGTGACTATGCGCAAGTAACTAACTCCCATTTTATGGGTGGGAAAGCTAAGGTAGAGAGAGGCTAATCTCTTAGAGGTTAAAAAATGAAAGCACTTTTAAAGTACTTTTAAACTTTAAAGTGCTATGTTAATGAGAGTTGTAGAATAATAAGTCTACAATGCTTAGAAACAATTTAGTCTCTTAAGTAGATGAAACATCTCTCCTATAATCTTGTTTTCACTAATATGCAATTATAAATTGTTTTTATTCATCCATTAAAGCAGGTCCCCAAAGGAGTTTTACTTGGAAACAATGAGTAGCTAGAAGGAGGTTAAAATGTCCTTGAAGGGAATATGGCTTCACTCTCTTAATTTGGGGAATAGTTTACATAGGGAGTATTTTAGCCAGGTCTTAATACATTTTACTCAACCAATCAAAAGGCAAGCACCTACTATGTGTCAGGTCCTGTACTAGATGTTGCAGATACAAATACAAAAAGGAAATAATCCATCTTTTCAAGGAACTCAAATTCTTCGGCTTGAAAACATGGTCATATGTGATGTATATGTAGAGCTATGGTTGTTGTTGTTCAGTTATGACCCATTCTTTGTGACCCCATTTGGGGTTTTCTTGGCAAAGATACTGGAGTGGTTTGCCATTTTCTTCTCCAGCTCATTTTACAGATGAGGAAACTGAGGCAAGCAGAGTTAACTGACTTGCCCAGGATCACTCAGCTAGTAAGTGTCTGAGGCCAGATTTGTACTCAGAACCATGAGACTACCTGACTCCAGGCCTGATGCTGTATCCACTACACCACCTAGCTGCCCTAAGGAGGGATCTTAGAGGCAATCAAGTCTTTATTTAAATCCTTCAGAGTCCTTCATTTTACTGGAGGAAATTAGGCATAAACAGTTCCAGTGACTTGTCAAGGGTCACATAGCCAGTAGACATGAGAGGCAGGATCTGAACCCAGATATTCCCGAGTCTGAGACAAAGTTACCCTGTACTGCCTTGTCCTTTAGTCTGACATTCTCATTTGATAAAGGAGAAAATTGGGGCCAAGGAAGACAGTGTTTTGCTCATGTTCACGTAACTAATAAGTCATAGAACTGGGATTCAAACCCAGGCCTCTTGTTGTCCAGTGCTAATTCTACCAAATAATGCTTGAGGTCATTAGCAGGCACCATGTCATGTCAAACTACAGGTTCCTGAGACCTCTGGTTTATCTGAACTGTCCAAGTGTGCTCAGAGAACACGGTCCTTTGACTATAGGAGTAGTGATTAATGGGCTGATGTTAACCTGGAGGGAGGTCTCTAGTAGAGTGCCTATAAGATCTACCATATTCAATATTCTTCATTAAAGACATGGAGGCAGGCATAAGTAGCATGCTGTAAGGCCAACCTGTAGGTGAAAGATCTTCCCTGCCCATTGAATAGGCCTCGGGTGGGGCCAACAAAGGGAGGACAGATTAGAAGCAGGCCCAAGCCCTTTTACTAACTAGGTGTGAGGCCCCACACCTTTTTGCTAAGTAGGCTCTGAGCCCTTAGGGCCCTGAAGAAGGTATAAGAGCTCTGAGGTTGGTGTTTTTTTGCCTTTGGGGGCACACTCGCTGAAAGAGTGTTGAAGAGACTCTGGGAGGCTAATTGAAGCAGCACCCCGCCCCTTTGAAAAACCCAGATGTTGGTGCTTCTCTGGTAACTACATGTTGTGATTTGGTCTGTTTATATTGCCTCTGTTTGTATTTGCTCTGAAGTTCAGGGTACTGGCTTTTCCTCCTGAACTAAGTGAATGGTATATGTATGTTTAATTAAAGTGAGATTGTTAACCCATTTAAGTTGATTTCCTTAGAAAAGCAGATCAAAGAACCTGTCCTAGCAGCCCTTCTGTGTGCTGGTGTTATCAGTCTTTCACCCCCACGACAGCTGCTAGCAACATTACTGTTAAACATGCTTATCAAATGGGTGGATAGCATAGAGTTAGGAGGAATAGCTAAGGCACTGGACGTATAATTGGGATCCAGAATCATTTCACATTTTAGGAAGGAGATTGACAAGTCGGATCTTGTCCAGGTGAGGGTAACCAGGTTGATGAAGTGATTGAAGAACATGCTATCCAAGGATCAGTTTAGCATTGGAGAAGAGAAGATGGTGGGAGGGTGGGGAAGGGGACATGACAGCTGTCTCCAAGTATGTAACAGTTAAAAAATCTTTGATTTTCCTGTTCTAGTCTTTCCTTAAACAATAGCCTTATTCCCTACTCCTGCCCTCTCTTTCTTCCTGGTATCCGCTCCATTTAGCCTCCTCTTTATGGAAATTCCATATTTGGATACATTTACACTTGGATCATTAAAGGCTGGGCAGCTAGGTGATGCAGCTGATAGTGTGCTGGGCCTAGAATCAGGAAGACCTGCATTCACATCCAGCCTCGGACACTTTCTAGCCGGGTGACCCTGGGCAAGTCCCTTAATCCTGTTTGCCTCAGTTTCCTTATCTGTAAAATGGGCTGGAGAAGGAAATGGCTAAACCACGCCAGTATCTTTGCCAAGAAAATCATAAATAGGGTCATGAAGAATGGGACACAACTGAATAACAATTCAACAACAACAACTACCACTACTACTACTACTGCTACTACTACTACTACTACTACTACTACTACTACTACTACTATTACCACTACCAAAGTCCAGAATCTCCCTGGCTTCGTGTTTGTCATCTCAGGGGTAGGAAACCAAGCTAATCAGTCAGAGTAGAACTCTTCCCTGTCCCTCAGTGGATCTGATTTGGGATTGTCCATGATACCTGAGTTTAACTAATCTAGGAAGAGACCTGACCCTGGAACTGACAAAGTTGCTCTGAAGTCTGCGGCTTTCTAGAAACATCCCTTTCTTGTTCCTTCCCAATAACTCTAGAGCTTTAGTCCTTCCACAGTGTAACAGAGGTCAGTGGACTCCCTTACTTTGGAGGTGTCAGCCCTTGCTCCATCGTGACCTTCCTGAGGACCTTTCTCTTATTGTTCCTCCCTCCCACATCCTTGAGTGTCTCCAGGAGAGCCAGTTGGGCCCTTCTCTGAGAAGGCACCAATAGAAGTGACAGGTAGAGATCGTTGAGAAGCCATGTTGGGCTCAGGCAAAGAAAACCTTCCTCGCAACAAGAGTTGTCCAAGGGTAGCATGGGCTGCCTCCAAGGCATGAGTTCCCCATCCCTGGAGGTCTCTGAGTGGAGGCCATGTCCATAACAACTTGTCTGAAACAATGCAGAAGGCATTCCTTTTGAGCTACAAGCCGAAGCAGACGAACTATGAATTCTTTTCTGACTTATTCTAAGAGAATCATGGGATCTCAGCCATCCCTAGGAGGGTCTATCGTGAAAGCCTGTCATGTGAGATGGACTCTAAGATCCACTCAAGGTATGAGTAAATGAATGAATGAAAAACCACTGATTCAGCCCTTCCTATATGTAAAGCATATATGATCTCATGATTCATTCCAACACTGAATTTGTAATGAGGTGCCGGCCAAGGAAGGCTCAGTTACAAATAAAACTCCATTTTGAATAAGAAATCACCCAGCTGAATATAAGCTCCTTGGGGAGAGGAACTCTTTTTGTTTTTTGTTACTATATCTCTGCTATGTATAGTAGCACTTTGAGTACAGTAGTACTTAATAAATGTTTGTTGAATGAATGGCTGTCAAACTGAGTTTGCTCTTCTGAATGATCTGGGCTCCTCCTTTCCCTTGCTGGTGTAGCTAACGGAAAATTAGAGATACATAACTCTCCTTTTCAACAGTCCCCAGCAGCCCACGTACTAGCCAAGAGACAGCAAACCAGCTGTCTCTTGAATGGTGCCAGAAGAAAGTGGTTTCCTTTCCCTGAAATGGGAAGGTTGGGTCCTAAGGCCTGATTATGTCATTTTCTCAGGGGACAAAATTTAAAGGGAACCAGGCAAAACTCGGAAGCAGTAACCACCTTGAAGAGCTTGGCCCAAGAGAGACACATTCTGATTCCATCGGGGGTAGGTCCTAAGCACAGGTAGAGCCAGTGGCTAGCTTCAGATTGTGATTTGAACCATCTGAAAGCTTTGCCTTTAGCCTCAATTTTCCTTGAGTCTACCAATGGAGAGTTCTATTCCAGTGGAAAATGGGCATATTAAATGCAGAGCTCTAGAGTGCTTTAACACAAAGGAATGGAATGCCGACTTCCTTTATCAGCTAGTAATGCATCGGACTGGTTTAAATGAATAGTATCATAAATCCAGGGCTAGAGGTACTTAGAGGTCTTTGAGTCCAATGTCTTCATTTTACTAATAAGAAAATGGAGGCCCAAAGACATTAGGTGAATGAGTTGGGATCTAGATCTTCTTAATTCCTTATTTCTAACATCAGAGTGCAAGAACCTAACAGGAGAAAATACAGTACAAGCAAGTTTTGATTCTGCGATGGCCTTGTAAATAATATGCATATACCAGTCCTTTTGCCAGAATTTCTTCCTCCCTCCTTCCTTCCTTCCTCCCTCCCTTCCTTCCTCCCTTCCTTCCTTCCTTCCTCCCTTCCTTCCTTCCTTCCTCCCTCCCTTCCTTCCTTCCTTCCTTCTTTCTTTCCTTCCTTACACAAACATTTATATTTGTAGTCCCCACATTACCTATTCCAGCCCTTTGTACCCAACAGACATTTAGTAAACAATGCACGGTGCCTGCCCACAAAGAGATTACAATTTAGTCTGCTCCTCCCATTCCACCTATCTAAATCCTAATCTTCTTTAAAGAAATAATTCAGGATTTACCTTTTCATAAAGACTCTCCAGAAGACCCCAATTCAATTCAGTTCATTTCATTGTAATTCAATTTGAATTCAAGTGAATTTAATTCAGCTCAACAAACATTTACTGAGGCAGCTTGTAGTGAACTACACATGTACACGCACCTAATCCTTCTCTACTTGGTATTGTAGTGATTTCTGTGGCTCTCTCATCCCTACCACCTCCAGTAGACTGGAAGCTTCTAGAGGCTAGGAGTACGTGAGCTTTATTTTTAGAGGTGTAGTGAAGTAGTAGATAGCAGACCAGCTCAGAAGGAGGAAAAGCAGGGTTCCATCATGGCTGGGTCATGGGGGTTGCAATGATAGATAACTCACATTTATATAGAACTTTAAGATGTGTGGAGGGCTCTACCTACCTTATCTTGTTTTATTTTCACAGCCCTGGGAGGTAGGCACTGTTATTATCCCCATGGTACAGATGAGGACACTGAAACTTGAGACAGAATTAGAAGTGACTTGCCCAGGGTTTGTTGCAACAATTTGGCTAGCAGCTATTGTGGGGGTGAAAGACCAGCACAAGCCCAACAACAAGAACGCTGCCAGCACAGGATCTTTTGATCTGCTTTACTAAGGAAAGTAACGTTAGGGGGTTAACAATCTTATTTCAATCCAACATACACATATCATTCACTTAGTTCAGGGGAAAAAGCCAGCACCCTGAACTTCAGAGCAAATACAAACAAATTACAAACATACATTATAAACAGACCAAATACAATTCATAGTTACCAAGAAACCAACAACATCTGGGTTGATGAGCTGGAGGCTCTTAGAGGGGCTGCCCAGAGTCCCATGCCAACACTCCTCCAGGAGCGAGAGCCTCAAGCAAACAGCTCTGTTCTCTCTTTTTATACACTCTTTAGCCATCATCAAACATCATCTGAGTGACCAGAACTTAGGCTCCTACTATTGGCTCTGGTCTTAGCAACTCCCATTAGGACCCTGGGGACTTCCCGCCTCTCTCAAACTAGTGAACTAGTTTGCAAACCAGCCTGGGGCTTTGCACTTAATAGTAAAAAGGTGTGGGTCTGGGGTTTAACATCTAGTAAGACTCAATTCAAGAGGCTTAATTAATTTATCATTCTAAAACAGTGAGAAAGTCCCACCTTAGTTATCAATGCAGGGTTACATAGCTAGTAAGTGCCTGAAGCAGGGTTGGAACTCAAGCCTTGACTCCACATTCAGCCCTCTGTGACTGCACCACAAAGCCTTGAACAGTAGAACCAACACAGACCCAGACTTTGAGAAGCCTAGAGTGTGTGTGTGAGAGGGAAGGGGGGGGAGATTGGGGAGGGGGGTGATGAGATATGCATTCAACTTCCTAGAGTACGAGGTAGATACTGATTGCATGCCTAAGAGAGCTCAGTTAGATTGGCCTGAGACATCACTCAGGACCAGCCCGCTATGACCTCTCCATCCTCTTATAGTTTACATCATTTGGTGATGTTTTCAAGTAAGGGCCACATAGTAACCCAGATTCTAATGACACAAAACTGTGTCTGCTCCATCTTGCCCCCTTATGGATATTAGATAACAGGTCTTTGTATACACCCCCTCCCCTAATAGGGTTATTAGGCTCATTGTCAATGTTTAATAAATGCTTTCTGAATGATTGACCTCAAGAGGGAAAAATTATCTGAGTGATATTTTTGTCTTTTCAAGGTAGGACCTCCCCTTTATTTTCTTTCTTTCTTTTATCTCTTCTATGCTGATGGAGAGACTTCATTCCTCAATCTGCGTGTGTCTTCTTTCCTTCCTTCCTTCCTTTCTTCCTTCCTTCCTTCCTTCTTTCCTTCCTTCCTTCCTTCCTTCCTTCCTTCCTTCCTTCCTTCCTTCCTTCCTTCCTTCCTTCCTTCCTTTCTTCCATCTTTTCTTCCATCCTTCCTTTTTTTCTTCCTCCCTTCCTTTCCTTCCTTCAGCATTATGTAGCAAGTTGGCTCAGAAAGTTAGCAACTTGGGAGACATAAACCTAGCTAAGGCTAGGCTTGCCCAGACTTGGCCCTGAACATGACTTCTCTTGGCCCATCAGATACAGAAAAAAGTGTTTCCAGTGTATTAAAACTTCCGTCTCATACATCTTTTCACCAACCTTAATTTTTGGAATTTAACAGCCTCACAACTTGCATTTCTGGTCACTGATTTTTCTAAGGCTTCCATTGCCCAGTAGCTACAGACATCAGGTGAGGGAGGCTTGATAAAGAGACCAAGGAAGGTACTAGGGAGAATATTATCATTGGGAAAGAAAGAATAATAGAATGTATAAGACACTCATCAGTGAGATTGTGGATTGAGATAAGGTGTGTTAGACACCATCTTGTTCAACCCCTTTATCTTATGGATTGGAAGAAGGAGGACAAGAGAGGATAAGTGATTTGCTTAAGGACATACAACTAGTAAATAACAGAAGTGGGATATGAACACAGATCCTCTGGCCCCAAATCCAGGGCATTTCCACAGTACCATATTCCATTGTTTTTCCATTCAGGCATTTATCAAGTGCTTACTTTACTCAAGGATCTCTGAGGCACCGTAGAAACAAGGGGAAATCAGGTACAATCTCTCCCTTCAACAAGCACAGGATCTTAGAGGAAAGATTAGAATTATGCTGTGATTGAACTGCACCGGCATTTCCTAATCCCTAGAGAGGACATTCCTTCTTCAATGTCTTTTCCCAGGTTGTCTCTCATGCCTGGAATTCTTTTTTCTCCTCACTTTTGAAGTCTTATCTCCCTTCAAAGCACAGAAATGTTCTATACTTGGCCTTTCTTGATCAACTTAGTCATTAATGTCCCCCACCCCACGCCCTCTGTGGACATTACTTTGACTTTCCTTTGTGTGTATTTTATATTTATCTGTGTACATGTCATATCTCCTAAGTAGAATGGAAACTTTCTGAGGTTAAGAATGTTTTTGGCATGGTCAACTTAAATGGTCTTTCCTTTGTTTTTTTTTTTTCCACTTATTTATTAAGCATTGGATATCTGGGCTAGAGACATATCTTTAATCACCCTTTGTCCTATCAAATGTAAGTATCTTCAAGGCAAGGACTGCTTCATTTTGTCTATTTCTGGTGACTCAGTGCCTGGTACACAGTAGGCAATTAATAAATACTTAGTGAATGAATATTTGCGTCTCTGTCTCATTTCACCAATCACAGAATTTTGGAGTTGAAAGGCACCTCAGTGACTTTCTAGTCCAATCCATACCTCAAAAACAAATCTCTGCTACAATATTCCTGACCTGGAATCACTCAGCTGCCATTCAAAGACTTGCAAAGGAAAGGAACCCACTACCTCCTAGCATGGCCTAAGCCATCGTTGGGAAGTTATATTATATTATATTAGCATGTTCCAGCCTGTATTCAATCGACATCAGTTCTTTCTCTGGACGGGGATAGCGTGCTTCATCATTAGTCCCTTGGGATTGTCCTGGATTCTTTACTGATGACAATAGCCAAGTCATTCACAGTTCTTCATCAGACAACATTGCTGTTATTATGTACAACGTTCTCCTGGTTCTGTTCACTTGACTATGCGTCAATTCAATGGAAGTCACTCCAAGTTTCTCTGAAATCAACCTGCTTGCCATTTCTTAAATCACAGTAATATTCCATTACAGTCATATACCATAGCTCGTTTAGTCATTCCCCAATTGATGGACATCCCTTAGATTTAGGAGGAGGCAATAGTAAGCACTGGAAGGAGAGCCTGGCCTAAGTTGGAGGATCTAGCTTCGACAATGGCACTTCTTACTCTGTGCGACCTTGGAAAAGTTGCTTGGGCTTTTATATCCTCACCTACAAAATGAGGGAGGGGGCAGGACCAGATTATTTCTGCCTCATACACTTACAAGCTGTGTAACCCTGGGTAAGGCACTTAATTTCTTTATATCTCAATTTCCTTAACTGTAAAATGGGGATAGTAAAAGCATCTACCTCCCAGGGTTGTTGTGAGGATCAAACGAGATATGTTTAAAACTCATGCAAACAGTAAAGCATTATATAAATGCTAGCTATTTTTATTATTGTTATTGTTATTTTAGGGCACCTTCTTGTTCTAAATCTCTGATCTTAAGATCAGGAAACAGTTTTGCTAGAATGTGGAGTTAGAAGGACAGCAATGTGAGATAATCTGCCTCGGGATGAAAGGACTATGGGGGAGGAGAATGAAAGAGTTGCAAGAAAGGGAAATAATTTTTCATACGTGACTGGAAGGAGCCAAATGTTTCCTGGGCAAGTTAAATTGCTCACTGATTCATTCATCTGGCTGAGTAGCTGGCAGTCACGTGGGACAACTCTTGCACACACACACACACATACACGTGTGTGTATGTGTGCATGTGTGTGTGTGTGTGTGTGAGTGCATCCCCCCCTCCCTCCCAATCCAGAATGATGGGTCTTCTTGCTTGTAAACCAGCAAATGTGAGTGCACGTGCAGGATGTATACACGTGTGCGTGTGTTTAAGATTGAGAATTAAAGAAGAAAGAGAAATTCCATCTCCCCATAAAGTTTGTTTCTCCTGGCCAAGCAACGGAAGCAGATTTCATCTGAATATAGAAGCTTTCAAACCATTTGGACTGGACAATAATCGGATGGTCTACCTCAGGAAGGAGAGAGTTCTCTATCACTGACAATCTTCAAAGCAGACCATGGATGACCAGGTGTCTGGCAAGGTGTAGGTGGAATCCATGATGTGGTGGCTGGTGAGACTAGATTATTGACATGCCTCCAAGCACTAAGATTCTATGATTAGTAAAGCTGTAACAAAAACACCTTCTGTTGGACTATTTTTTTAAAAAAAATGAAATCTTGGAATTTTCTTTTGGGTGAGAAGTGAGGAAAAGGAAAACGTCAATCAATGATATTCTTCTATCAACCTCCCTGTGCATCTCTTGCATCCATCGCCTCTTTTCCATAGTCACTGTCACCACCCCATCAAGGCTCTCACCATTCGTTTGGATTTTCTGAATAGCCTCCTAACAGATCTTCTTACTTCTGGTTTGTTTCCTTTCTAGTCCATCCTTCATTTGGTACAAGATGCATCACCATCATGAATAGAGCTGTTGGGTCATAAAAATCTTCAGTCACTCGCTACTGAGTCACTAATGAAATTCCCAATTCTTTCCCAGCATTCAAAGCATGGCACGATCTTTTATCATACTATCTTTCCAGCATCATCTCACATCAATCTGCTCTAGCCAAACCATGCTACTCTCTGTCTTCCGAACATGTCATTCGCTAAGTCTGGGCCTTTGCTGAACGTTGTTCTGTCTTTCCTGAAATATCCTTCCTCCTTGACTGTTGAATTACTGCTCATCATTTAAAGCCCATTTCAGCTCCTCTCTCTTCCTTGAAGTCTTCTGAGAAAGAGGGTGGGGAAGGGGGAGGGTTGGGAGCAAAATCCACCAGGAGCAACTTAGACCATTAGACCTCACATAACACTTGGGTTTGCACCTGTACTAGTGAAGTGATAACGTAAAAATGCGCATTCAAGGGTAACAGACACTGGAGAACTAGTTGGCATCCTAGACTTTGTAGTCTAAAGGAACAAATATCCTCTCTCAGCCATGGAAGCAATTTGGGGCTCTCAAAATCTTGAAGCCAGAAAGAAGAATTGAGTCATAACCTGGTGACGTCCTTGCAGTTTTTGTTTGTTTTTGGATGAAATAAGGCATCTTCTATGTTTAATAACTTGTTAGCATTTGTATAGTAACTAGGGCCCCTTTTACTTTTCCTATTTGGACCTAGATGATAAGCTAAATTCTTATGATCCCAAGAGAAACCCTGGACAAGAGTCAAAGAGAAATTCATTCATTCATTCATTCATCCATCCATCCATCCATTCACCCATCCATTCATTCATTCACTCATTCATTTATTCATTCACTCATTCATTCATTCATCCATTCTACAAGCATTTATTAAGCACCTATAATGTGTCAGGAAGCATTTTACTAGACCCTGGAAATATATGCACAAAAATGAAACAGAAATGAGATAATTTTTGTAAAGAGCTTTGCAAACCTTAAAGCACCACACAAATGTTATTGTCACTATAATGATTATTATCCCTGCCTTCAAGGAGCCTACATGGTATTGGGCAGTAACAACTTGAATTTGTTGTTGCACAGTCATGCCTAACTCTTTGCAACCCCAGGGATCAGATTGTTCATGGGGTTTTCTTGGCAAAGATCCTGGAGTGTTTTGCCATTTCCTTCTCTAGTGGATCAAGGCAAACAGAGGCTGAGTGACTTGACCAAGGTCATGCAGATAGTAAATGTCTGAAGCCAGATTTGAACTCAGGTCTTTCTAACTCCAGGCTAGCACTCTATCCACTGAGCCACCTAGCTGCACTTGAATGCAGAAAAGTAAATACAAAATATAAAGAAAACACTGAATGATTTTCATACATTGGAGGAGTGGGCAGAAGTAGGGTAGCAACCAGGGAAATTGTCATGGCAGTAGCCTTTGAGATGAGACTTGGAGGAAGAGAGGGATTCCAAGAGAGGCAGGTTTAGAGGAGCACATTTCAGGTATGGAGGGAGGGAATCATGAACCACACGAAAGCACCAAGATGGGAGCTAGGATGCCATGTTTCAAGAACAGCATATAGGCCAGTTTGTCTGGAATATATTGTGCATGAAGGAGGTAGATTGGAGCCAGATTATAAAGGGATTCAAACCCAAATAGGAATTTGTGATTTATCCTGGAAGCAACAGGGAACCACAGGAGCTTATTGAACGAGGGAGAGAAATGATTGGGCCTGTGTTTTAGGAATATTAATTTGGGAGCTGAATGGTGGCTAGATTGTCAAGAGAAGATGCTGCAGGCAGGGAAACCAAAGAGGAGATTATGGCGGTCATCTGAGAGAGTGAGGAGAAGGGCCAGAACCATGGTACTGATGAAACAAGTGGATGAAACATCTCTTAAGTGTTTGCTGCACGTAAAGTACAATACTAAGTTCTGAGGATGCAAAAAGAAAAGTCTGAGCAGAGGAGGGGGCCCAGATAGGAGAGGTGTCAGTGAAATGGAACTGACAAAACATGGTGGCCGTCTCTTGATAGTGAATGCGAGACTACCAACCACCATGTTTTATGCCTTGTTCAGGGAAATGATGATATAACTGCTACTGGGAAATTGGCTTGAGCCAGAGTCTGATGCTATGGATGCTCCACAGATATTAGGACTCATGGTTTTGTGATGTTAGTCAAAAGTAGTTGGGGCTCTTTTCTAGGATAGAGACACACTGGTCAGTTTTGATTACACCAACCATGAATAAGTCTGATATGGCTAAAATCAGGGATTGGCAGGGTTCCTTTAGAATAAAGGTCTGTACTTATGGATATAAGGACAGCTAGGTGGTGTAGTAGGTGGAATGCTGGGTCTGGAGTCAGGAAGACTTATTTTCTTGAGTTCAAATCTGGCTTCAGATACTAGCTGTGTGACCCTGGACAATTCACTTAACCCTGCTTACCTCAGTTGCCTCATCTGTAAAATAAGCTGGAAAAGGAAATGGCAAACCACTCTAGTATCTTTGCCAAGAAAATCCCAAATGGGATCGTGAAGAGTCAAATATGACTGAAACATGAGCAGACACATATGTATGAGCATTCTTGCTCTAGCTGACTCTATCTGTCACTCTTTCTTCTCTAGGTAACTGGCCTGACATAACTATAGCCTTCACCAAAGGTCCTTTCTATTCTACAAGTCTATGATTTGGGCATATGGTCAGGGAACAGGCAAGGAGACTAAGAAGAAAATGGTTTTGTGGAGGTCAGCTAGCAGGTGGTAGTGGTTGGAACACCCTTTTTAAAGCATCCCTGATGAGTAATTACCAGATGGGAATGGCCAAAGTAAATGGCAGCTGGGAAGGTCCCACTCAGTTCTTGGTCCAGTGATTATGAGGGGTCTGTACTGAACATTTTGAAATGGATGAGATCAGTGAGAACCAGAGATGGACTGAGGATACAACATCTTGTTTGTGTGCGGCTGGGTCTCGGTTGGGAGTTTTAAGAATAGGGTAGGGTGGGCTAGAACCAAAATATGGCAAGAAAGACGCAGAAAGATATAGTGGGAAAGATGAGGCAAAGCCTCGGGTTGTGGGGAATGTGGCCTGTGGGAGTGTCAACACAGAAGTGGCCTTGAAAAATGGTGAGTTCTTCTTCCTGGAGGTCTGAATCAGAGGCTGGATGACCTTGTGTTGGGGACATGATAGTGGGGATTCCTTTGAGTACAAAATAGATAATCATTGAGGTCCCTTCCAACTCTCAAATTCTGTGATTGTGTGAAAACTTCCAGGTCTTTTTCAAACTGGAAGAGATGGATGGGTTGTCTTAACCTTAAGGAAGCAGTCCAAAGGCCTTCCAGTTGGTGGATAGGAATAGTTTCTCAGAGAAACTACTTGTTTGCCCAGGACATTGATGGGATACTCAGAATTGTAGTCAGAGGGCAGCATGATATCCTCCACATGGATGAATAAAGCTTCCCAGAACCCTACTTCTTCTTTGGGGGATAGAATTAGGGTTTGGGAGCAAAGCAGGATGCTTCCTTGAGCTCTAACATTAGATGATTTTCCTAACCCTCTCACAGCTAACCAGATGGACCATTGGGCTCATCAACTCAATGTTACAGACTCACAATTCAGTGCCAAGGAGAGAGCCCTGAACAGGGAGCCACTGGCCAGTGACCATCCTGGAGACACTTCCTCACTCTGAGTCTCAGAGATCAATCAACCAATGAATCAAAAACCTTCACTGAGCCCCCGTGTTATGCCTGGCACCGTGCTAGGTACTGAGAATAGGCTGTGGGGTATAGAGGGAAAGGTTGCCTCCTCCAGCCTTTTCACTTAACGGATGAGGATAATAAGGTTCAGCTCTAAATTAATATAATTGATACTATGGATCCCAAAGACCTGCCTGTGTGGTTGCCTCTTGAGGCTCTAGAGATGCACTCTCTCTTCTTTGGTAGCCTACAGGTAAAGTTGTTGCTCAAAGAGAAATATGTATATAGAGACAGACATATAGAGACAGGCAGGCAGGCAGAGACAGAGACACAGAGAGAATATATATATTATATATATGCATGCACACACATGTATATGTGTATATATGTATACACACATACATATATGAATACACACATGTATACATGCATATACATATACATACACAAACACAAACACATAGAGAGAGACAGAGACAGAGAGAGAGAGACAGAGACGAGAGAGAGAGACAGACAGAGGGAAAAAATATATATGGAGAGAGTATATATATATATATATATATTATATATAAAATCACAAGTCTCTACCATGTGCAAAATCATGTGTTTGGCAGCAGCTATAGCTTTCTGGGACCAAATGGCATTTTTCTTTCCTCACAAAATGAGTAAAAAAAGGTCTCACTTTCCCAGTAACTGGCACCCAGTTGATTTCTCTTTCCAGCTGCTGCTGTTGGGGGCTGGAGCCTCACATCGTGCAAACCCTTGAGTCCTTTGGAGCAGCACAGGCCATCATGGGACCTGGCTGCATTGTTCTGCAGGGAGCCAAGCCAGCAGAATCTTGCCCAGGCATCCTTGGCTCTGGGGCAGTGGGTCAGCCCTGAGGAGCAAGGTTCGGCTTTTTCCCACCACAGTTACCTCTTACATGTTCTTGGCTGGTCACCATGGTGAGTAAAAATCACAGAATGTTAGCATTCAACATGACCTAGCCAACTCCTTCAGCGTTGCACTTGGGAGCCCTGCCTTCAAATCTAGTCTCAGATAACTCTCTAGCTATGTGACCTTGGGTAAGTGATTTAACCTTACAGCTTCTGTTTTCTCATCTGTAAAAAAGGGATAGTAACATGAAATAACATACGTTAAGTACTTCACAAACATTAAAATGATATAAATTATAGTTATTTTTATTTTAGATGAAGAACCTGAGTCTATGAGAGAGAAAGACGCTTGCCCAAAGTCACAAAGGTAGTTATTGACAGAGCTGGGGGTTTAATCCAGGTGTCCCAAATCCAAGCTCTCTGTCTGTTCTGCTATGCCTTGCATGCCACTTTCCCCATCCCTCCTCAGCCCCCTCCCTCACTGGACTCAGTTCACCTCAGGGGGCAGAGAGTATGCTTTGGAGGTAAGCATATAATGGCCTGGTTCACAGCAGAGCTCTCTAGACCTGTTTATGTTTGTTCTAAAATCATTGCAAGTTCTGTTTAACCCAGTCTAGGCATGTGCTTATTTGTGCACTGAGTACATGTAAAAGCAGGCCTTCATCATGAGAGTCAGACAAATGGAACATAACTAGCAAATATGATTCAAAATAAAAAAAAAAAAACAAAAACAGAAAGGTAAGAAGCAATGGTCATCACCACAGGGAACTTTTGTCCAGGTTTTTTCTCTCCGTCTGGACAGAGAGACTAATAAGGGAGCTCAGATGAATCCAGGGGAGGATTAGCCATTGAGCTGTGTTTGGCGTAGCAAGTATGGAGCAAGTGCTCCAGAAATATTTGTTGAATTGAATTAATTTGCACCTGGAAAGTAAAATGTGAAAGGTGTGATTAGAGGAATTATAGATTATACAAGTCAGGTACCATGTTTCTTCTAAGTGTCTTCTAAGACACCTAAGACACTTCTAAGACGAGTTATATATGTAATTATAATTATACATATGTATGATATATGACACCTATTAGAGTTTTACGTGTAATTTTTCTGCTCCAAATTCTCATGGCATTTTGTTAATGCCTACACTCAGTGGGCTGATAGTCTAGAAGGAGGGGGTGAAAAGAGATCAAATTCAATTATGGGGAATCAGGAGAGGCTTCATGAACAAGGTAGCATCTGTGTTGGCCTTGAATAATGAGTAATATTTTATCAGGTAGAATCAGGGCTGGGGAATGAGGAAAGGAGGGTGAGGAAAGAGACATTCTAGGCAAAAGGAACATCAGAAGTAAAAATTAGGAGGCAGGAAAAGAGGAGACAAATTCAGAGACAGGCCAGTTTCCAGTTTAGATAAAGGACACACAGAGGGGGTTAGTGATGAAGTATGATTGGAAAGATGGGTTGGGATCAGATTGAAGAGAGCCTTGAGTGAAAGCAAGGCTGAACAGCCAAACTTCATCCACTTCATATTCAAACACTGGAGCCATTGAAGGGTTTGGAACAGGGCAATGACATGATAAGAACTGTGCTTTAGAAAGATTATTCTGGCATCCATAGGTAGGAGGAATTAAAAGGAAAGAGACTAGAATCAGGAAGACTATTTACTGAAGGTAGGAGTAAGAGAGTATAAAGTACACATAAAGGGATACATACACACACCTATAAATATAAATAAATGGAGTATATACATACGTATTTATAAATGGAATATATATATATATATATATATACACATATATGAAAAGAGTATTATATACATCCCCTTGATTTTGCCTACAGTGCCTCTGTGTGTGTATGTATATATGTATGTATGTATGTGTAATACATGAATCCAAACTCCAACTCTGCCAATATCTACTTTTATAACTCTGGACAAGTTAAATGTGAGATGCATATATATATATATATATATATATATATATATATATATATATATATACATATACTTGTTGTGTGAAGCTTGGATTCAGTCAAAGGGCTGCACTTGAGGTCCTAGAGGGCCCCATGTGACCTTGAGGCTGCAGGTTCTCTCCCCACCGCTCCCCACCCCCCGCCCCAGATAGAGTAAAGGAAGGTTAGAACCACAGAGCTGGGGTTTGGGTATCTAAGGAGGAAGAAAGAAATTTCAGTCTGAAATCTAGAGATGGACATGGTGGCCAGTAAGAAAGGGCTGAGCAAGTAGAAGACTTAGGATATTAAGTATAAACTAATAAAGTACAAAAAGTCTGGAAAGGTCAATTGAGGTTGGGTTGTGAAAGCCTTTAAAAGGGTGGAATAAAGACATTTAGCCCTAGAGAAGAGAAGACTTGGGGGCAGCATGATGGCTGTTTTCAGATATCTGAAGAGCTATCATGAAAGGACTAGGTCAGGCCTTCTTAGTTCTACGGGGAAGAACAAGAGTTAATGGGTAGAAGCCACAACGAGACAAATTTAGGTTTCTTTTTTAAACAATCAGAGCTGTCCCAAAGCAGAACAGGTTGCATTGGGATGTGGTAGGTTCCCTATTAACAGCGGTCTTCAGGCTAAAGCTGGTTGACCTCTTGGAGGGTATGTTGTAGTAGGGCATGTTTTAGCCTAGATAGACACACACTTGGCCCTTCCAAGTCTGAATATCTATGATTAAAGAGCTGAACTGGAATGTAATAGTGCTAGACTTTTAAACTCTAATGGATGCCAGCTGTCTATAGTTTGTACAGTGAGATCTCCACATATGACATTCCAATAACTTTGCTCTCTGACTGCCCAGCACAAAACGCTCTTTAAGGCGCTCTGGAGGAGGGGTCCTGAAGGGGAGAAAAGACAAAGAGGGAGCCACAATCCCAAGGGCAGGATCTTTGGGAACTCTCTGTTCTCCCCTCTCCCACCACTGGGAGGGGGAGTCCTCCTCCAGAGGCAAAAATCAGGGGAACGTCCTGTCTGAGGATGCCTTGGACCTGCTCCATCCCAGCAGGAAAACATGCCTTTATCATGAGAAACATGTAAGTGTTCAGATTTGTTTCCCTGTTTGACTTAGAAATGTGTGCAGAGGAAGGAGTGAGTCAGTGAGACTTAGGAGTTTGGGGATTAAGAGAATCCTTTGAAGGGGAAGAGACCTTCACAAGAGGCCTTCAACTCATGCTTTAAAAAGCAAAACATAGGGAAAATGACTTAAAAGTAAACAGGCAAAGACATGTGCCTCTTGGTTTGGGGAATAAAACAGTTAACAGAGAGACACTTAGCTGCAGCACCATCCCCACAGGACATCTTTCCCTGACCATAAAATTTTTAAAATGCAACCCTTTGGAAAACAGAGTTAAATCGTTCTACAATTCTTCCACAAAGCTTTAATTCCCCACCACCCCAAGCTGGGGAAGCAGTCGAAATCTCACAAGGAAACTTGGCCTTTTGAAGATTTCCAATAATTCTTACAACTCAAAGGGTTGTGCAAGGCTGTCTCTTTTTCCCATCCTGTGTTTTTTGTCCCTTTGGAACCTGCCCACTGTTCACCACGTATGATTTGGTTTACCTCAGGCAACTCAAAGTGTAATTGGGAGAAGGCCTCCTTCTCTGCAGGAGACCCGATGGAGAACCCAGACACACGTAATGAAGGAACTAATGCTACATGGCATCTCTGACAAGGTTTCTTCTCAGTTATGGATGCACCCTGGGTTGGGGGGAACAGGGGGATAAGTAGAGGAAACAATTCATCTGTAAAATGATGGGGTTGAACGAAATGATCTCCAGATCCCCCTACAGCTAAGCTCCTGTGTCTAGAAAGACAAAAACAAAACAAAACAAAACAAAAACCACTCCAGATTAAGTAGCAGCCACTGGGGCTACTCCAAGGTGAATGGATTGTTTTGTCTTAGAGTCACCCTTTTGGTAACTCCTCAGGTATGGGTCTCAATGCTTGAATGTGTTGCCTCTTGGAAGGATGGACTCTGTTGAGAGATGCCATCCTTTGTGCTGGTCTATAGAAGTAAGCAAGTAGATCTGCTCCCTTACACTTTTCTTCGGTATTTCCTCTTCTTTCTTTAAGGTACCTAGTACAGAGAAACAGATGTTACAGTAAGGAACAGAGTACTGGGCCTGGAGACAGGAAAGTCTGAGTTCAAATCTGGCCTCAGACATGTCTTAGCTGTGTGACCCTGAATAAGTCACTTGACTGGTTCTTTGTGCTTTGTCTACAAAATGGGGATAATAATAGCCCTTACCCCCCAGGGTTTTTGGGAGGCTCAATTGAGATATGTGTAAAGCACAGGACCTGGTACGTAGTCAGCATTATGTAAATGTTAGCTATTATTATTATTGTTAATTATAGAACTGAACATAAAGGAAGCATTCAGAAGGATACGGTCCAGAGGAAGAGGGGAGAGCTTGGAAAGTATTTTCAAGCTAGTTAGTTTATAGATCTTCAGAAGACAGTTCCATACCCTCAAATAAATCTGGTGCAAAGATTGGCTGAAGGATGTTTATGCTTAGCCTGGATAAAGGGAGCAAGGTTAGAGGAGAGCTGTCTTTACGTATTTGAAAGGCTGCTTCACCCAATAGGAATTTGGTTAGTTCTGCTTAGCTCCAGAGGTCAGTCTAGCAGCAAGAGGTGGAAGTGGTGGTGGGGGTGGGAAGGGAATAGAGGTTTGCAAAGAGGCTCCGTGTAACAGGAAGTTTCCTAACAATTAGAGCTACCCAAAAGTAGAATGGATTGTTTCAGGCGCGAGCGGGTTCCACCGCCATCTAGGTCTTCAAGCAAAGCCAGATCTCCCATCAACTGTGTTTGACAGGATTCTCATTTGGATACAGTGGGCTAGATGCTTCCAAGGTCCCTTCTAGCTCTGAAATGGTACGTTTCAGATTCTGTGATGTATGTGAAGGCTGGTTTTGTGGAAGGGAGGAGGAATTCACTTTATGTTTTGGGCATAGTGGGTGAAACCAGCAGCAACAGAGAGCAGTCAAGGAGAAGTAGTAGGGTTTAGATTCAATGGAAAGGAAACCTTTCTGAGGGAAGACTCATTACCAGTGAGTCCACAAAGCTTTCCTAAGGTGCTTCAGGAGGTAATGAATTCCCCACCACCAGAGCCATAGCTATTTTGATTGGGCATGAGGCTTTTCCCTAGGGCACCCCAAATAATAATAATGATAATAACTAGCATATATTTATATTATCTCTTTTGATTCTCAAACAAAACTGTGAGGTAGGTGATAGCATTATCATTCTTATTTTATAGACAAGGAAACTGGACAGAGAGGTTGACTTGCTTGCCCAGAATTGCAGTCAGTAAGCTTCCAAAGCAGGATTTGAACTTAGGTCTTCTGAACTTCAATATATCATCTAGGTACCTTATTTTCCCTGTTGGTCTTCTTGCCTGCCATACTTATGTTCACCTTAAAGGGTTAAATTCCCCAGGGTGCCATTGCTATGGTTTTCTCCTCCAAGGGTTCCTTTCCGTTTCTTTTCCCTGCCCTTAGTAACCATGGAAAAACTGAGGGCCAGGCAGGGGTGTGCTGGCAAATATTTAAGTCAGCTCTCAAAAAAACAAAACAAAACTATAAACAGGCCATTTAAGCTTAAATTCCATTATTAACATTTTTTCCATCTCCTAAGTCTAAATAATCAACAAAACAATAAATCAAGCCCTGATTTGTAGATCTTTGAGGCACAAATGCTCACACTAAAAATGTAACAATCGGCTCTTAGGAGCTGTTAAGAGCTGCCTCCAGCACAGCACTGGCCCCAGGACTCTCTGGAGGGATGGAAACTCAGGGTCATGGTCCTGTTCTCTCCTCTGCTGTGTCCTTACCCCAAAACAGAGCCTGCCACGTGCAATTTCAGTGAGTTAAAATTGCCTCCACTCGGAAGTTTTCAAATCAAAGCTGAACAGCACTTGTTGAGGCTGTTGTAATGAGCATCCAGGTTGGGTTAGGGTTTGAATTAGATGGTTTATAATGACCCTGGCAGCTATGAGTCTGTGAGAATGTATCTGGCCCCATTCTGCAGGATCTTCCCAATACCCCGCCCAAGTGAAAGACAGCATAGCAAAAAGCCTCTCCTTCATCCAGGGAACAAAAAGGGCTTCTCATTCCTACCCAGAACTCTGCGTGGGCAAGTGACCAGCTGACTGCCCAGTGACCCAAGTGATTCCCAGCTTAGGCTACTTGTTTAGAAGTTAATCATTCTCTCTAAACTGAGACTAAAGCATCCATTGTCCATTTCCCATATTCAACAGCTGCCTAACCTGGGATAATAAACAGGTGCCTCAGCAGAGGTTCACAACCTTTGTAGGGTCATGGATAACTCCTTGGACAGTGTCTGATGAGATCCATGGATCCCTTTTCAGAACCATGTTTTCAAATGCATAAAATGCATTGGAGTATGAGAAACAAATTATATTACAGTACAGTTACCATAATCTTTGAAAAAACAAATTCACAGACCTTATGTTATCAATACTTTTAGAGTCTAAAGAGAAGACAAGAGAGTAGTTTCTCTGATCAGAACCAGTGTCTTAGGAAAATGTAACTTAGTATCAAGAATCCAGTATTCTGTAATCCAAAGTTTACCTGGCCCCCACCTGCCCATGAATCAAGCTTAACAAACATTCCCTAAGCATCTCATAATAAGACATGTTTTTCACATACTGCCTACATGACCTTAGACAAATCTGACATATGTGGACCTCAGTTTCCTCATCTATAAAACCAGAATAGCTTAGATGATTTCTACAGACCCTTCTACTTCTTTAAGCCACAGAGCTCCAGTATTTATGAAGTGTTTTGCATAAATGAACTCCTTGGATACCCACAATTCTGAAATACATACTAAATATGTTATTAACTCCTTTTTGCAGCTCAGAAAAAAAATGAGGTTCATTGAGATTAAATACTATGGTCACACGGCTTTTCAATGTTGGATACCAGGTTCTTCCAGACTCCAACTCCAGGGCTACTTCTTGGGGAAATGAACACCTAACCCTTCATTAAAATTGAGGAACCTAGTGGAGGAGGGAGAAGAAGACAGATCTTCCATGGTGAGAAGGCTTTATTTCTTCTAGCGTGACAAGGCTGTTGGACCATGGTGGTAAAGGCAGTTTCCAGGGTGCGTGGGAATGCCTGAGAAGAAGTTTGGAAGACAAGGAATGCGGCCCAGAGAGGAATGAAGGCCTGAACAAACCTGAATCTCTGGGGGCAAGGTTCTGCTATGCAAGGACCTATACAAGTAATCTTAAACATGTCACTTGACCTCCATGTCCTTCTTTATGAAATGAGGTGGTCCCTGACAGATCTGACATTCAGAAGATCATAGATTTAGAGCTGAAAGGGCTTTTGAGGTTATCTAGGCAATCCCTTCATTTTACAAATGAAAAAAACTGAAGTCCAGGGAGCCCCAAAGTCATACAATAAACAACAGAGGTTAGATTTGAACCCAGACCTCCTGACTCCAAATTCAGGCATTCTTCTCAATGTATCACTTAGCATCATCAATATTTTTTAAAAAATGGGAAAATGCTCTTGACTGTTTTACAAGCTCTTCATTCCTGGACTGTCATAAAACCTATATATTCAGCCCATGACTCCCTCCTGAGGTTGGTGTTCTTGCCGAATGCCTCCGATTTCTACTGAGCTTTTTGCCCAGAGACTCCAGCCCTTCTCCCCTCTATTCGTTCTCCCTCCCCACCCATTCCTGTCCACTATCCCCAGGAAGTGAAGAACCGAGCCATGATTATTGTTCCCAGATGCCCAGTATTCCTAATATCCAGAAAATTTATCATTCACTCATTCCGACTGGTAGGTCTCGTTATCCTGTCCCCAGGGACAGAAATAAGGGAAAAAACAGTCAGACATAAAGCAAAGAAGAGAGATTGTGGCTTGTGGCTAGGAGTCTTTCCTTTTTAAAAATTTTCTTTCTTTCTTTTTTCTCTTGTAGGGGGAACTGAGAAGAGGAAGGAATGTGGGAGGTAGGTTAACCCTTTCGAGTTCCACCAGAATACTGCAGGCCCCTTTGCCCCTGGTGTCTCCCACAGGTTCTGCTGCTTTAAGGAGAGCCTGCTGGTCTGGATTTATAGCCTGGGTGCTGGGTTTCTCTGCATGTGTGGTTTTAGCATTAACACTCCTGGTGAAGCTGGCTGTTTCCCTTCCCAGGCTGTGAAGGGAACTGAGGTTCCAGCAAAGAATAGCCCCTATTCATGGTGAGGTTTGCAAGGTAAGTTTATTACAAGCCCCAAGTAACAGCTATAAACTTTTAAAAGCAGGAGCCAGTGGGTACCTGGATGTATTCTTGCAAACTGCTGCAATCAGATGAGGGGAACTGGTCACTTCTCTGGATGTAGTCCTGTCTTACACTGGAATATTGATGAGACCCATTATCACAGCAGTCACTAACAAACTTTCCTTGTCCTCCTACAGATAAATCCATAGGTGACCAAATTTCAGCTCTACTTAGTCCCTTCACTCCAAGTTTCTCCCAGTAGCCCATATCAGTCAGTACAGCCTCAGGTGGTATAGTGGGTGAGTCAGACCTCAACAATGCCATTGGCTCGCCACAAACCACTGGACTGGGATATCAGTTGTGCAGGGTGTTAGCTCTGGCTCTGACTGCTGACATGCCATGTGACCCCAGGCAATCGAGACCTCTCTGGGTCTCAGTTTCCTCATATCTACAATGGGGGGTGGTGGTGGTGGAGTAGATAATCTGAAGGGTCAGTCACCCTTCGTTAAAAGGGCAATCTTGGGCTTTCATAGACTTTGTGGTAAAGTAGAAAGAAGGCTCACTCTGGAGTCAGAGGACCTGAGTTTGTATCCTGGCTCTGCCATCGACTGTGTGTGTGGCCTTGAATAAATCATTTCTTTCTCTGGGCCCAAGGTTCATTATCTAGAAAAGGAGGGGTTTGATCTAGATATCCTCAGAGGTCCTTCTCTAGCTGTACATCTCTGGTCCTATATTACTCAGATGGACAGAACTTTAGTTTTCCCTGAAATTGCTTTGGGTTTCTGCTACTCTGAATTTCCAGGCAGTCAAAAAGAAGGTAAGGTAGAGAGAAACACTCTCCCCCCACCCCTACCCAACAACATGGGTTGACTGCTGGAAAAAAAAATAAGAAAGAAAGGGAGGAAAAACCCAAGCCCTTATAAAGAGTCTTTCTTTCCCAGAGCCCAGATCCCATTCCAGACGTTAGCTCATCCATCCTCCTCAGAGCCAGGTGACGTAGGAAAAGATACTACCTGTCACTAGGCCACGGTTACAGGAGGAGAAACTGAGGCATGGAGACATGAGGTAATAAAAAGGGGGTCACCTTCCCCTGAATTCAGTCACCCAGTGGGGACCCTGGCTGTAAGCATTGCCCCCTAGGCAATCCTACTAGAGTGATGTAATGGATTCTGGTGGGATGGGATTAGAACCATCATAAGGTATGTGCTGAGGTTTCCAAGTTCACTCCCTTCCTGGCTTTCCTGAAAGACCGCCCATGCACATGGAGTTGTTTAGGGCTTACCCACCTTTTTTCATTACATGGCACCCTTGTAAAACTGTCTGTGGGCTGTATAGCACATGGCAGGAGTAGAGGGGGCGGAGAGGAAAAGCCAGGTCCTAATCTATTTATGAAAATGAGGGTTCTCTCAGGCAGAAAGGAAAGTGAGGCAGGGAACAGAGGAGGGACCTGAAAGAGAGCAGAGCCACCAGAGACACATAAGGTAGGGATGATTCCCTGCCACTGGAGGACGCTTTACATTCTGTGAAGCACTTTCGCATCATGTGAGGATCTCATTAAATAATAATAGCCGGAATCTAGGTGGTACTTGCAAAGCACTGCAAACATCACTCATCTAAGCCTCCTGGCACTCCTGTGAGGAAGATTCTGCAGCCATTATGAGCCCCACTTTACAGATGAGGATGCTGAGGCTCAGAGAGGTTAACAGACTTTCACACACAGATATTAAGCATCAGAGGCAGGATTTGAATTCAAGTCTTCCTGACCCCTGCTTCCACAAACTCTTTCTGCTACACCATGCTTCTTGTCCATCCTGCCCATCTTATAGGATTAGAATTGTAGAATGTTATGAGCTAAGAGAGCCCTTAGAGGCCATGTGGTCTGACCCTTTCATTGTAAAAATTTGTATAGTTTGCCAAATATATAATCCCTTTCTCCCCTTTCCAGTGTCATTTTGCAGAGGTGGAGGAATGGAGGGAGGGAAAGAGAGGGGGGGACTTAGGGAGAGAGAGGGAGGGAGGGGGGAGAGAGAGAGAAAGAGAGAAAGAGAGAGAGAGAGAGAGAGAGAGAGAGAGAGAGAGAGAGAGAGAGAGAGAGAGATAATAGAGAGACAGAGATAATAATTCAACAAAATAATCAACATATTAGCTGATACCAAAAGTATAATCAACCTTTTGATTTTACAGATAATGAAACTGAGGCCTGTAGGGATCAATAGACTTCCCCAAGACTGTTATATTTTGTTACACCATTTTAGAGATGGCAAAACTAGACAAAGGTCCTTGCCAAGCCTCAAAGTCCCATAGGTATTTAGTGGCTGAGTCTGGGCTGGCAGAACCCTGGTGGTCCTAATGGTCAGTCTTGTTCTTTTCTCTGGTATCTCTGTTGCAACGCTGGTCATGCAGCACTGACCTGAAGCTTGTAAACCTTAGACAGTTCAGATGAAAAGAGGGATAGAATAAGCACAGGTTCCTCTGCATGAAAAGGCTGGAGAAATAGGACATTTCAGAAAGGGAGAGATTGTTAACAGTGACTGAAGAGAGAACAGTTGGAGGGCTCCATGCAGTAAAGGAATGTATATGATGTGCATTCTGGTCCTTTCTCTAGGAACTGGCCCTTGTGCATTGCCCCCAAGCCTTCCAAAGGAACTCCATGAAAGGTCAGTGTACCTTCTCCACTGTCATTAGCTAGATGCCCCACCCCCCTTGCCCCTCAAAGATGTGTTCCCCTCGTTGGATAGGACCAACGATAGAATTCCACTTCCATTTAACCATTTGAGATCAATTAGCTTTTACATAGGAATATTGCTTTCGAGGATATAGAAAGAACATAAAAACATTCTTTGCCCTCCCCCATACCCCTGGGGCATAATCTCTTTTATATGGTCTTATTCTCTGGAGGGGGTTAAGCACATAACTTAGCTCTGTTCCTATGTAGAATTGGTTCCATCAGGTTCATATCTAGATGATGTATGACTGCCAGGTGAGTCCTTCACCTGGGCAGGAGTCCTGTGGGTGACTCCCAAAGATCACTTGTTCCTCAGGGAATCAGTGCTGTTCTGCTGTGATATCCAGACTGGATTCTGACTCCTGCATTCATGTGGTTTACTGTCCCAACTAAAATCAAGACTCTATGCCCTGAACCTAGAACTGAAAAGAATAAACAAAAAGGTCAAAAAACTAAGGCCTGTTTCTTGGGTGTCATATGACCTCAGAGTGAAGAAGGGCCCGAAGCACCAAGGTTATTCCCCTGCTCTCATGGTCTTCCATGGAATGCCCAAGTGAAGGAGTTGCTGAATGAATTGAGGCGATGTAGGAAACTGACTCTAGCCCTTTTGAAGATGTTGACAATTCTGGCTACATAGCCAATTAAAAAAAGCTCTTCCCAACCATATGGCTAGCCAACTGGAACCAGCATCAGAATGCCCACATGTGCTTCATTAGTCTCTCCAAAGTATCTCCTTACACAGCATTGATTCTTGCAGGAGCAAGCTCCCCAAGCATCCTCCTCATGGAGAGGTTGTACCATCTAAATAAGCTGATGGGTCCACTCATATACCAGACCCCCATTACAAATAGAAGAGGAAAGGAGGTTTTCCCCACTCCATGGAAAAGAGCACATCTGTCAATACTTCTGCCATCCTCTTGGGTACAGCTATAGTTTGAGAGGAATGAGTGAGAGAAAGGAAAGATTATGGGAAAGTTTTGTTTGTCTTGAAGCACTGTTAACCCTTTAGAGCAGTTCAGAACTCGAACCAGATTAAAATGTGATTGGGAAATATTTAACACAATAAATAAAGAAAATATAATAGAACATAGATAATGTTAATATGTGGTTTTCTAATTCAATATGCAGGAATCATTAATGGCTGGGTTAGCCCCATTGCTATGTGAGTTTCACATCTCTGCTTTACAGAATGCCAAAACCCATATCGCATCTGTGAGGGTCAGTTTATCCAGATCTCCAGAAGGATCCAGAATTGGTTCTAGCAGAGGAAGGTTATCACCAATCTATTTCTCTTTTGATTTTTTTGATAGTTATCTCAAAAATCTATCTGTTAGACTGTGATTGATAAGTTTCAGACATGGAAAATGAGATCTTGCCTCTCCTGTTGGACTTTTGACTTTTACAACTAAGCTGAGGGGAACATGGAATTAAGGACACAATCTAGGAATGGAAATGTATTCATCCAACAAACAATACGATGTGCTATGTTCTTGGGCAGATATCAAGAAGTATAGTATCCTTGTACTCTAGAGATACCATAAGATTATTACCCTCAAGAAACTCTCAAGCTATTTGAAGAGAAATACAACTCAAGGCCAAAATATAAGCAAGGGGTTTCCTGCTCACTTTAATGAGCTAGTGTAGGAGATGAGATTTTGTTGGGCTCTGTTTATATCTCTCTATGGAGAATGTGGGACATACAAATTCACAGTCTCCTAGAGGATTAAGAATATCTTATTAGGGATGATTTAATTGGTTTGGCTGCTATAGTTTGGGGCCACCTCTTTATGACAACCTATCAAAGGGAGACTTCATCAAATATTTAGTCTTTTGTCCCTTTTGCCTTCTTCTTTTGTAGGCCACAGCAGAGTGGAAGAGAGGGAGGTGAGGGTCCTGGGGGGCTGGCAACGAGGGAAGAAATCCCTGCACTTTAGCTCTTAATGATTTTCTTGGGGTAGAAGTTCATGGTAGTTGTATGTGGGTCTTGCCCTTGTGGGAAAGAGTTACAGACATCTGGTTTCTGGCCCCAGCATTGGAGAAGCAGTGGTATAATTCCTCAGTCCAATAGATGATAGTTCTTGATAGGGGAACCATGTGGTATTAATGGTGGGAGTTCCTGAACCCTAGGGTTTTGGAGAAGTGTTGAGAATTCTTGAAACATAGCATTCTGGAGAAGAGGCTTGTAGTCCTTGGGATGCAGTAGTGGCATCCAACCCTGGAAAGTATGAGAAGGGGGCTTTCCTGGGAAGAATGACTCTTGGGAGTATCTATCAAGGATACTTGAGTTTGAGAGACCAGGGATCCACTCTTCTGAAGAGAAAGTAGGAGAGAATGAGAAACTAGCCTCTTGGAGAGAGAAGATAACCACATGCTTGGCTGTCAAAACTTAAGAAGCAGCAGGAGAATTTAAGCCACTTTCGGGGGGTGGACGCAAAAAGACAGACTTTGCTTTCATTATCCCCACAAGATATGCAGTAAGTACAAGCTGCTTCTCTAGAAGCTTGAAGAATGTTCCGCTTCAAAGAGAAGTCCAGTCATGAGCTTGGATGCCTGTGTGACTCTTGGGGATGAAAGTGGGACTCAGAACAATTTGGGTATTTGTCTCTAGAAACCTCAAATTCATGTCTTTCCAATGGGTGGGAGTCCAAGTTCTTTAGCATTGTACCATGAGACTGACTGATAACATGAGTTTCTGGAAGTAGAAGTGGGACTCAGAAGAATATTGGAAAGTTGCCTGTGTAGTATCTCCAGTGGTTGTCATGGGGGAAGAGCAAATCACTAGATAGTACCAAAAGGCTTGGTGTTTATACAGATTTCTAGGGTGAAATAGTTACTCAGCATAGGAGTTTATATATATATATGTATATGTATGTATGTGTATATATTATATAATTTATATAATTATAATTAATATATTATATAATTTATATGTAATTATAAGTATAAATAACATATGTCTATATATACACATGCATATGTTATATATAACTATGATTATATATAACATATATGTGTGTTGTGTGTGTATATTGTTTACAGGGTGCTATGAGTCCTTTACGTGTTTTCTGAATTTTCTGTGGAAAGGAGTAAATAACACATCCTATATCTAATACATGGATTTATTTATTGGATACATTGATAGATCCAATACAAGGAATTGCTTTCAATGCTTATATAGGCAGAAGTGGCCCTTTTACTTATATCTGCAGAAAAATAAACACAATATATATTTCATTTATATTATTTTAGAGGCAATTTTAGGGGAGTAAGAATAAGTTAAAGGAAGAGAGATGATGGGCAAAGAAATGGAAGGAGGGGACATTTTCAAGATTAGACAGATACAGAGCTTAGGACACTAAGCCATACGTAAAGCAAGACAGGGTCTAGCATGTCTTATCTCTTATAAGGAACATACTCAGGCAAAAATCACACATATCGTAGTGTAAACAATATTGTAGCATGTGAGAAGAGGGAGGGCAACATCATTGTTAATGATCAAGAAGAAAGCTCCAAGAAGAAAGCCAGAATTTGACTCCTCATGTTGTGAGAAAGAGAATTTCTTCTCACTGCTCTGACAGATTTATTCACTAACCCAACAGCCATTACCTTCAGACATTCTTAGAAAGGGGAGGGAGAAATTAAGATGTCTCCATTTAGTGCTGGTTCTCAACAACCATGATTTTCTTCACTTCTATAGATTTCTGTGGAATGACAAAACCAGAGAGCCTTTCGGGTTTTGGAGCAAAAGGAATGATCAACTGTGGCTTGATTCTACCCTGGGAGAGCTAGTGCTTTGTTTATTTACATTTTTATATTTTCAGTATCAGGCCCAGAACTAGCAATATACACTTGGTGTCTGCTCGGTTTTGAGTGACTTCTCTTTACATATTTCCATATTACCCAAACCAGCAATAATGATACAAACCCTCATTTTACAATGTCCTTCCCTTTTCTGGTCCTTTCTCTGATTTGCAGGGTGCTTACCACTGAGCTAGGGCTCCTTTGATTTTGAGGGTTAGCTGGCAGCTGCACTGAAGCATTGGGAAGGTATCTGCCTTGTATAAGACACTTGTATAGAATGTAGGAAAATGATAATAGAACTCACAACATTCCCACCAAAGGTCACTGGACAGTGGCCTAATGGGCTTGAGAAGTCCTTTTATGGAACCCAAAGAGCCTCATAGCATAGAACTCTCCCTTTTAAGATCCCAGCTACAAAGACATTTCCTCTAGTTTGCTTCCTCTTTCCTAATCTCTCCCTTCTCCCGACAACAACAATGAAATTATTATCAATCATTGGACACAAATGCTGAAAACCTGGTTTTGAGTGTTGGCTTTAATAATTATTAGTGATTTGACTACAGGCAAGTCATTTAGCCCAGCGGTTAGGTGAATCTTGCTGTCCACCTCTGTAAAATGGGAAAATAATCCATTTCATAGAGTTGTAGTAAGAAAAGTGCTTTTTACGGTGCTGTGTAAATGTCAGACATCAAGCCCCTACTATGCCACTTAGAGTGATGGAGAAGTATGAAACATATCCTTGCTCTCAGGAAGTTTATAGTCTATCTAAAGAAACAAGACATACATGAAACAGGCTCAGGCAGAAATTAAGATCATGGCATAATGTATATAGATTCAGAAAAATGTGCATTCAAATCCTGCCTCAGATATTTCATAGTGTGCTACCCTGGGCACATCACTTAACCCCTCAGATCCAGTTACCTCACCATTAAAACTGGAATAACAATAGAACTCCCTTCAGACATTTGCTCTGAGGTTCAAATGGGATTATATGTATATATATATATATATATATATATACATATATATATATGTATATATATCTCCAGTGTTTTGGAAACCTTAAAGAACTATATAAATGCCAATTATTATTAACATTAGCACTTAATTGTCCTCCAAGTAAAATATTCCTAGAATAGCCCTGACAGTGTGGTTTGGAATGATTACAAAAGGCTTCCTGGGCATGATAGGATATGAGCTGAGGTTTGAAGGATATATAGATTTTTTTATGAGGAGAGAGGAGTATGTACTCCCTTCAGGAGTAGGAATGGCATAAGCCAAGGACTCAGGCAGGAATCAGCATGATATACGATGAGGATAGTTGAAGGTGAGCAAAGTGAGGGTTAGAGCAAAAGAGAAATAGGAAGTATGGTTGGCAAGGTAGTCTGGGGCCAGAGAGGCAAAGTAGAAAAGAGACTTGTATAGCATAATTTGTATAGAGTAGGAAGGAGCCTTATTAATCACCCAAACCAAGTCCTTCATCTTACAGATGAGGAAACTGAGGCCCATAGAGATTAACTGACTTACTAAATGTCACAGAGATAGTATTTGGCAGAGCTGGTATTTAAATCAGGTACTGTAATTCCAGGTTCAGCTCTATCCATTACATTACTTGTTTGGGGGAAAAAGAAAGAGAAGAAAAAGTGTAAGGTGATTTTCGGCATGACTAATATGACAAAAAGAATGCAGAAACCTCAGATTTGATATGACGAACAATAGGGAGGGATTGTAGGCTCTTGAGCAGTGGAGTAATGTGAAAAAGGGGGTGCTTTGGGAAGAGGAAGCTGGAAACATGCATATTATGGTAGAGAGAAAAAAGGCAGGGAGATCAACTGGTAAGCTGTTGCAGTAATTCCAACACGAGCTGATGAGGTCCTAGGCTAAGGTGGTGGCCATTGGAATGGAAAGGGAAGGGAAAATCCAAGAGACATTTGGGAGGAGTGATCAGCAGGACTTGGCAGCAAATGGGATGTGGGGGATGAAAGGAGAGAGAAAAGTCAAAGATGACTCAGTTTTAGCTCACAGACCAGAAGAATCAATGAGGCTTCTCTATCATTTAGCATTGACTCTGTGTGCTCCATGGAGCAGAAAAAAGCCAAGATAACACTTGGTCTTTGAGCCCTGCACACCCATGTAGCATGTAGGTACAAAAATGCTCATACACACACACAGAAGCAGTTATCCCCATTATCACACATAGGAACACACACACAGGTTCACACAGGGAACACATATTTATACTCAAGAACACCCACACTCTCACATGTTCATACACACAGAGGCACCAGTACAGGCACAGACATTGCCTCACATCATAGATAAAGTATCTACAGGGCATAATACAACTAGCTCAATGTGTCACCTTCACTCCAACCAAGTTCTCCAATCCTGACACTGGTGGATCTTAGAGATACTGCAAATGAATAGCATCAGCTTCAAGGGTGGGTACAATAAGCTGGACTGCTTGTCCTGAAGGCTCTTTTCTTCTCTGGAATAGCAAGGGTGGCATGATGGTAGGGAGGTGAAGGAGAGGAAAGGAGAGGAAGAAGGAAGGAGAAAGGAGGGTGAATATGAGAGGAGGGGGTAAGAGAGAAGAAAGTAGGGGCAAGGAGAAGAAGGGAAAAATGATGGGAGGAGAGGAGGGGGGAAAGAGACAGAGAGAGGGAGAGAGAGAGAGAGAGAGAGAGAGAGAGAGAGAGAGAGAGAGAGAGAGAGAGAGAGAGAGAGAGAGGGAGGGAGAGATAAAGAGGCTTTCAGCAAAGCCAACTAGTTCACATCTCAGGCAGGCTTCACAGTCCTTCCAGGAATGCCTCAAGACTCCCAGAGAAATTCCTGTGATATTAGCTGAATTTCCAACACAAACATACTTTGTCTTTGTATCCAGAATTCATGTTTATAAAACTACCCTCTAACCACCCCCTTTCCTCCTCCCTCCAGTTTTGGAAGACTAGAAATTTTGCTCTCATGAGAAGTCTTGGAGCTGCCTTCAAGGCTCAGTTGCAGAGCTTCCACTACATCGAACCTTTCTTGATGTCCTCAGATTCTAATGCTTTGTTCTTTTCTCCAGATTATCTTGTATCTGTTTACATATATTTATATTTGCTCATGTTTTCTCCTTTTGCTAGATTGTAAAGACCATAAGGACACAGGTTGTTTCACTTTTGTATTTGCCCCCACAGCATTGCCTGGCACCTAGTGGGTACTTAATGAACTCTTGTTGATTGCTAGATAGAGCACCTATTAAATGTTTACTATGTGCCAGTCACTGTACTAAATTCTAGGGATATAAATAAGAGAAAAAAGATAGTCCCTCCTCTGAAGGAGTTTCTATTCTAATGGGGGAAGACAACATCTAACAGGGAGTTAAGAAGGATGGGGAGGGTATCTACACCAGGACAATACTGCTGCTAAGGAGGTGGAAAAGTCTGGAGACTTAAGAGTGGAGCTAGGAGGAAAATGAGCATGGCCTGGGCACCTCCTGAAATGATGGAATTTCCAAGGTGAGAAGGTGCTTGTCCAGCCAGAAGGTGGAAAAGTTTGGAGAGTGAAGAGTTGAGTTGGGAAGGATCAACTGACTGATCACAGTGTTAGGTTTTCAGATGGAAGGGTCTTTGGAAGTCATCTCATCCAACCCCCTCATTTCATAGTAAAAGAGACCGAGTCTCAAAGAAGTCCAGTGGTTTGCTCAAAGTCATCCAGGTAGCAAGTGGCAAAGCCAAGGCTTGAAATCAGGTCCTGTGGTTCCAAATCCAGCACTTTGTGGAACTGTCAACTTTTGTCTCATCAGCTACAGAACGAGGGAATCCACGGTTTGCCAGGCGCCATGGAATATTGCCTTCTCTGCCACCAGATCAGATGCTGGGGCCAAGCTGGTTTCATCATTTTCAGGGAGATTGGTCGAAGAGACAGGGCACCCAGGTCACTTTCCTTAAGCAAAAGGTGAGATTTCAGGTGTCAGTAACAAGAGGTGGTGGTGCGGGGGGAGGAGGGGAGGTATTTTTGGGTTACATGAGGCTATTGTGATGCAAGGACATAATTGTCTATTAGGTATGATTTCAAGGTTGACACATTAAGTCACTTACACCTGTGCCCACTGAGAACTATCAGCTTATTCCAGAGAGCATGTTGTTTTGTGGGAGGAGGCAGTGTTAGAGTGAATGTGAGGACATAATTTGCCTGAGGTCGAGGGCAAGATTTGCAAAAATAAAGAAGGGGCTTGGGAAGGGGATGGTGGGGGAGCAGTGTGACAAACATCGCTGTCTTCTCAATTTTATTGGGGGTTCAACAGATAAAATATGGGTTTCTATATTTGGTTCTTAAGGCAGGAGAAGGATATACTGCAGCTTTCCCAAGCAAACCAACTCAATCTAGCTCTACTCAATCCTTTCTGCTATGTGGATCAATGGATAGAGCAGGGATGGACCACAAGAGGCCACAGATTGCCCACCCCTGGGATAACGTATTTAACTTGGGAATCAGAAAGATCTGATTTTGATCCTGCCTCAGACACTTACTAGCAGGACTCTTAACATCTCTCAATATCAGTTTCCTTATCTGTAAAATGGGAATAATCCTAGTACCTTCCTCATGTAATTATTGTAGGGAGTGAATGAGACAGCATGTATAAAGTGTTCAGTGTCTGGCACATTATAGATGCTTAATAAATGCTTATTTCTTTTTTTGCCTGATCTGGTTGCTATAGGGTGGTTATTCCCCAGGCCTCCATTAAATTCCTTTACCCACAACTCAAGCTCATTCCTCCTTGTTCTGTCCTCTGTGAAGGTGGGCATCAGTGGAGAACTAGCTTCCCCTTGACAGACCAAGAAAAACCAAGGTAGCACTTAGATCATATGGTTGTTACGAGGATCTAATGAGACAATATTTGTAAAGCACCTGGCACATAGTAGTTCCTAATATAAATACTTATCCCCTCTCCCCTATATCACCTCCCTGACCAACTAACCCAACCCTTTCTCCTTCCTGTCTCTCCTATTGCCCTTTGCAGGGATGATTGGATCAGAGACTTGGCAAGCCCCTGGCCTGGACAATGACTGCTTTCCAAACAGACAGCTCATTACGCAGTAGATATATGTTCTGTACTAAAGTATTTAGTATTTTAGCTCCTAATTGCATTACCAGAGACAGACAGCTGTTCCTCTTCATCACTTTCCCATTGGTCTCTTTGTCAGAACCCTCCAGGCTTCTCCAGGTGTTCCCTGGCCCCACCTCCTGATTTTTTTTAATGAAAAATATGTATTCATAGTATGCAGGAGTATGATGTCTTCTTTTCTATACAATTAAATTCAGCAGGTCATTAATAAGAATCTAGTTGTGCCCAGTCTTGTGTGAGACAAATAGGGATTTTGTTTGGAAAAGGCAAGGAAAGACAAATGAAGCAGTTAGACATGATGCAAAAATGAAAGTCCTATTCAACAGTGAGTCAGTCAGCAAGCATTTATTAATCACATATTATATGCTAGTCAGTGTGTTAAGCACTGGAGATACAAAGAAAGGCAAAAGACAGTCCCTGCCCTCAGGGAGCTTCCAGTCTAATGGAGAAAACTTGAAATAACTATGTACAATACAAGATATATTCAGTGTAGGGAAGGGAAGCTTAGAAGGAAGGCCCTAGCAGTGGAGTAGGAGTAGGGGTGGAGACCAACAAAAGCCTCCTGCAGAAGGTAGGATTTGAGCGGTCTTGAAAGAAGCCAGGGATGTCTGGAGGTAGAGGTGAGGGGGAAGAGCATTCCAGACATGCAGACAGTCAGTGGAAGGGAAGAGTGGAGAGAGGACAGTTGTGTGTGAAGAGTGGGAAGAAGGCTGGTGCTTCGGGATAGAAAGAATGTCATGGGAGGTGGGGGGAGTGATGTGCAAGGAGAGTGGAAAGGTAGGAAAGGGCTAGATGCAAAAGGGCTTTAGATGCCAAACAGAGGAGTTTATATTTGATTCTGGAGGCGATTGGGAGCCTCTGGAGTTTATTGAGCAGGAGGAGACTTGGCAAGATTTGCACTTTAAAAATATCAAATACCAAATTGAATATAATAAAATGCTAACATGCATAGCCCAGACAATATGTGTTATGCATCATGTCCCAAGACACTCTTGTCAGTTAATAAACATTTATTAAATGCCTACTGTGTGCCAGGCACTTGCTAAGAACATCTGCAATCAGACCATAAACTGCTCTGGGATACTCGGCTACTCACAGAACATTCAATTCAATCATTCAATTCAGTACACATTTATTAAGGGCCTGCTGTATGTCAGGCACTATGTTAAGTGCTGGGGATGCAAATAAGAAAAAGAAAGATTCTTAAAAAAAAAAGAAAGACACTTCATGCCCTCAAGAAGCTCACAATCTAATGGAACATCTTTCATTCCCTTTGTGTGGAGCCTGCAAGACTCATACTTCACCCTCTCAGATAGCAAATCTGTCCAGGGCTTAATGTCATCAAACTCCTTGAAATGCCATGATAGATCCACGAATTTCAGAGCCCAGACCAACCGAGGTCTGGAATCACTCTCCATGAACCCAAACAAAATCATCTCTAAGTTTCTGAACTCAGGGGGTGTCCTGGCTCTACTTCAATGTGGAAGTGACTCTGGGAGTCCACAAAGGGTCTTCCTACGCCCCTATACTCACCAATCTTCAGGTACACAATCAGTGATCTACACCTTCCTTACTTTCTTTGTCTATCAGCCACATATACTTATTCTGTTCTCTCAATAACTGAGCACATTTGTGGCTACTTTATGTCACCAGCTTTTAATAGGCTGATTAACTGTCTTTCACGTCTGTGAATTATTAATGATAGGGAATAGCTATACTCATTCAATGCTTTATCCACATAGATTCCCTTCTCCATTCTACAAACTGACTCCCAGACTTTGCATAGGGTAATCAAAATAAGAATAGACTTATCAAGATTGGCGGGGGGGGGGGGGGGGGGGGGGGGGGACCTATGGCAAGATATCTGACTAAAAAGTCATGTCTGAGGTCAGCACCCTCCATCATCTCAAAACAAAAGGTAGGTGATCAACCAATTAAGTAAAAACAAAAAGAAAAGTGACCTTGAGAAAAAATTCTCTATTTCCACCACCAAAGAAACACCAAAACAAAACAAAACAAAATCCAATCTAGCAGAGAATGAAAAACTAAATAAAGAACAAAAAAAGAGGTCTCAGTACAATGAATGATATTATGAGGCAAAAGAAACAAGAGGATGATGTCCTCAGAGCTGGAGTAAAAGAGGAGAGTAGGGGGAAGAGACCTCCCTCTCTCACCAGTTCAGTTCATCGTGTCAGCACTGTGGGTGAACTTTGATCTTCACCCACTGGATGGAGAAGATGGGAGTGTTCAAGGAAAAGCATGAGCCTCGGGTCTATGTTACAGTTGTTTCTGTTCAGGTATTTTAGACTCTCCATGACCCCATTTGGGGTTTTCTTGGCGGAGATATTGGAGTTATTAGACATTTCCTTCTTATCTTACAGATGAGGAAACTGAGGCAAACAGGGTTAAGTGACTTGCCCAGGGTTACACAGCTATTAAGTGTCTGAGATCAGATTCGAATTCAGGAAGATGAGTCTGTCTAACTCTGGGCACAGTGTTTCACGCACTGCATCATCTAGCTGCTCCAAATGCCCTTCAGCTTCTTAGGGTGAGATGCCTGTGTCTGAAATAATCAAGTAAATGATGGTTTTGCTACTTCTCCGAGCCCATTTTCTTCTCCTGATGGGTGAGGTTACAATTCAATTTGATTTACCTTGGCAATAGTGAGGTTTAATGAGAGGGAATTTTGGCTGCTCTTCGGGATAAGAGACTCAGAAGAAAGTGCCTAGCCCCAATCTTTCTGGATTGCCTATGCTAGAGGGATCCGTAGAAAATGTTGATGTGCCATGGGTAGAAAATGACACTCCTATGCAGACCCCAGTTGGATGGTTTCATGCCATCATTGGAAAAGCTTCCATCCAGCACAATTTTCTCTTTGAGAAAAAAGTGAAACCAGGTTGACCCAGGTCCCAAATCCCTGGTGAGGAGAGCTCCATGTCATTTGGAAAACTCAGTGTGGACTAGGTTTCTGTTCAAGATGGAAGCCAGCTTTCTTTGTCTTGGCTCTTTTTTTGGCTTGTGCATTGAAAAAAGCTTTGTAAGGCCAAGGTTAGGTAAACTTTGTAAAATGCTCCTTATTTTGTTGAATCTGCAAAACTTAGTATTTGAGGATCATTGTGATTTTCTTTTGTACATGTGAGATGGCGTATGATAATGTGACATTGGCTGTTTTCAGATTTCACTGGATGACTCTGGGGAAACAAGTGAAAGGACATTGCTTATACCTCCCCAGAGACCACAGAGAACCAGTTGGAATTTGAGACTGCTTTAAAAAATGCGCTTCTGCATATTTGCTAAGACATCAAATTTCAAACAAAAGAAACGTGTAAGAGGCCTCTGGAGCATGCCCAGACCTCCTCACATGGAGGTCCCTCTACAGGGGCCTGACTGGGCAAATTCAAATCTTCTAAGATGGAGGCTCCCTTGGTCTCCTACCACTTGGATGGCAGTAGCCTCCTTTGATTAGCTGCCTGATGGGAAAAGGCTGTGTCTTTAAAACTGAAAAGACTGAGATAATCAATCTCTTTCTGGCTCCCATTTTTACTGAATGTTCTTTTATGTTGTAGCCAGAGGGTGAAGATCACAGTTTGCCCAGAGCATGGGTGCCATGAACTGAACCAGTGAGAGGGGAAGGACTTCCTTCCCCTGCTTTCTCTCTCTTTTACCCCAGCCCTGAGCAATGGACCTGGGGGTCTCTGTTTCATTTGTCCTGTTCAGTTTCAGGTGCAGGGGTGGCTGGATTGGTAACTTGAGCCTTGGTAACCTTGGAGCCAAAATTCCAGGCTGGATGTTATGGCCAGCCAGACCAGAAGGGAAACCATAAGACACAAGAGTGCCTGAGACTCAAATCTAAGGGGACTTTCGGATTTGGAAATGGGGCTATACTCTATAGGAACTCTCAGCTAATATTCTTCCTCTCCCCAGAGACTAAGGTGGTGCAAAGTGGGTAAATATTTGTGATCATACCTTTTGAGGTAAATATTTTTCTGTAAAGGCTAACTGGAGTGTTAACTGGCTTAATTGAACTTGGGTGCAGGTGACCCCCCCTATTCTTCAGGAGTACCATTGGTGGGATCTAAAGACATTTTCAGAGAGCTTAGACACCCCTGAATTCCCCTTAATGGTATCCCAGGGAGAGGAGTGAACATAACTTCCCTGGCCTTTAGGCAGTGAAGGTCAAGGTAGTCTGTGTCATTCATATGGACTATTTGTGCCCTACCTATGGTAGAGCCTTATGAACTCATATTGAGCTTATCAGCCACAGTCAAATACACTGTATCCTGACCCCAACCTGGTGAGGTCATTGGTCCTCTTAGAGTAGAAAGATGAACAATAACAGTCTGTGTTATGTAAGAAATACACTTGAAATATAAAGATTCACACAGATTTAAAATAAATCTGCTGGAGATTGATGCAAAATCTATTATGCTTCAGGTGAGTTTTAAAAAAGAAGTAATAAAAAGCATGATCTCAGACAAAGCAACAGGAAAAGTAGATATAATTAAGAGAAATAAACATGGAAACTGAATTTTGTTGAAAGGGACTATTGATAATACATTAATCTCAATACTTAACATATATGTACCAAATGGCATAGCATCTAAATACTTAGAGAAAAAGCTAAATGAGTTAAAGGGAGAAATGGTGGGGAATCTCAATATACTACCTTAAGAGCTAGACAAATACTACCAAAAATGATCAAGAAATCAAATTAAGGATATGAAGAGAATTTTAGAAAAGTTAGGCATGATAAATCTTTAGTGATTGTTGAATGGCAAATAGAAAGAGGCATACATTATTTTCATCTCTGCATGGCATCTTTACAAAATATGATCACACATCAGGACAGTTAAAACCTCATAAATAAATGCATAAAATCAGGAATATTAAACATCTCCTTTACTAACCACAATGAAATAAAATAATATTTAGTAAAGGGAAATTGAAGAAAATATTGAAAGCTAACTAGAGACTAAATAATGCTGAAGAACTGATATCAACATGATAGATTATTTCATAAAGATGATGACAACAATAAGACAAAATATCAAAATTTTGGGGGTGCATCAAAGCAGTTGTTAGTGGAAAACTTATGTCTCCAAACACTTTTATCCACAGAAAAGAGAAAGAAGAAATCAACGGGCTTGGCATGCAACTTTAAAAACAAGAACAAACCAGCAAATGAAGAAATCCCAATTAAGCACCAAATCAGAAATCTTGAAAATCAAAGAAAATATTAATAATTGAAATAAAAATCAAAATTACAAAATAAAGAACTTTTAAAATAGTAGAATAGATAACTCATTAGTTAATTTGATTTTTTTAAAAGAGATAAACCAAATTGCCAGTATAAAAATGAAAAAGAATTTCCAACAAACAAAGAAGAAATAAAGGACAGTATTAGAAGGAACCTTTCAAACTTAGTTTAAAGCCTAATATCCCACCTAGCTAATATAGTTAGGCTAAAAATTGTGGGGGTAGGTTTGACCCCACCTTTAGAAAACTAATATAACAGAATTTGAAGGAGGGAAATTCAGTCTTAACAAGGACAATATAAAATGTTAATGAATGATACTCACCATTAAAAAAAGACAGGAGGAAAGGATTAACAAACAGAACCTCAATAATTTTTCTTTATGAAAGAAACATTCTTTAAAAATAAAGACATATATAGAGTCAAAATGGAATATAATAAAGTTTATTATACTTTAGGTAAATTCAGAATAAGGTAAACCACAATCATGATTTCAGATAAGGTAACAGTAAAATAAATACTGTTAAGAAGGAAAAAAAAAGACATTGTTTAAATGTACCATAGAGAATAAACAGCATGTAAGTTAGGAGAAGCTCTCTGTCTCTTTCTAGTTGTGGAGCTTCTGTTATTAGGACTTCCTGAACAAATTCAGATACATTCTATCTGACTCAGTAGATAAATCCTAGGAAATTGCTTGAGTCACATAGAAATTAAGTGACTTGACCAGGATCACATAGCTTGTGTCAGAGGATAGATTTGAATTCAGATTTTCCTGATCCCAAGTCCAGCACTTTAATCATTATACCACACTATCTTCAGTGAAATAATGTCTGTGAATGTCAATGTTAAATTTATATGCACCAAATGGCATAGAATCTATGTATCTTTAAAAGAAAAGTTAATTGAAATGCATAAAGACCTTCATAGTGTGACAATAGTTATAGGTGATTTTAACATTGCTCTTTCAGAATTTAATAAATCTAATGGAAAAATCAATAAGAAGTAAATTACAGTGAGATCTGAGTAGGATGTGAGGTAAACTAGAGTTGTGGTGATGTTTGAATAGACCTATTAAAGAATATATATATTTTTCAGCATTACATGGCACCTTGACAAAATCTGATCATACGCTAGCATGCAGAAATAGTGAATAATTTCAGGAAAACACAAATATTGAAAATACTTTTTAGACTATGAATCAATAAAATAGTGATCAATAAAGTAAATGTGAGCAAAAGACACAGACATAAATGAAGACTAAGTAATGCAATCCTAAATGGGTCAAAGAACAAATCATAGAAGCAATAAATAATTATGTTAAAGTGAATAACAATGAGGCAATCCATAAAAATTTATGAGATACTGCTAAAGCAGTTCTTAAAGGAAAATGTATATTTCTTAAAAACTTATAAATAAAAAAGAGAGAGGGGACCAACAAAATGACGATAATAATTAAAAACTAGCAAATCAACAAATTACCAAACCTAAAACAAGCAGAAATGTCAAAAATCAAAGGAAAAATAAATAGAATTAAAAGCAAGTGACTATTGTGCTGATAACAGAAATTACTGATTTTAACAGACTAAAAAAAAAATCCATAAGTCATTAGCTAATTTGATTTTTCAAAGGGGGTAGAAGGGTAAGGAGAGAATAAAACCACATTGCCAAAGCAAAAAAAAATTAGAACAGTGAATTCACAATGAATATTAACTAAGTAAGGATAATGACAGCAACCAAATTACATTATACTTTTAGGTTTGAAAGTTACTTTATATGGGCTATCTTATTTAGTCCTTACAATAGTCATGAAAGGTAGGTATATTTTATATTTACTTTATATAGGTTATCTTATTTAGTCCTCACAACAGTCATGGAAGGTAGGTACATTTTACAGATGAGGAAAATGAGGCTGACCACTTAAGTAACTTACCAAGGTCACAGAGCTGGTAAGTATCTGAGGTAGGATTTGAACTCAGGTCTTCCTAATTGAATCTATCCCTTGCTCCACCACACAACCAGACTATTCTTATAATATCACCACAAATTATAATACCAAATTATATGCCAGAAAAGCTGAGAATTTAAGAAAATGGATGACTATATTAAGAAAATTATAAAATATCCAAATGAATCAGGCAGGAATTAGAGCTTTTAACTCATTTTCAGAAAGAAAAAGTGATTAAGTCATAAATGAATTTCCAAAGGAGAGGAGTGGGGATCTCCTGGAACGAGTGTATTTACGAGGGAGTTGTATCACACTTTTAAGGTCAATTAATCTCTAAGCAACATAAATTGTTTTTTAGTAATTGAGAAAGGAGGAATTCTACAAAATTCTTAATGTGAGACAAATATCTTAATAACCAAGTCAAGACTGATAAGGTAGAGAAAAAAAATGGCTAGCATTTATATGATGCTTTAATGTTTCCAAAATGCTTTACAAATATTATTTCATTTTATCCTCACAACAACCCTTATGAGGTAGGTGCTAATATGATCTCCATTTTACAATTGAGGAAACTGAGGCAAAGAGAGGTTAAGTGACTTGCCTAGGATCACACAGATGGTAAAAGTCTGAGGCTGCATATGAATTCAGGACTTCCTAACTAACTCTCCATCCACTGCACCATCTAGGTTATATACACAGTATATAATGATGTTAATATCATACTATATATATTAATTTATCTATAGCATATATTTATATTAGAGAGCAAATATTTTCTCATTGGCAATTTCCCAAATTATAACTTATCTAATCCCCAGGGAATTTAGGTCATAAGTCCCTTTGACTATTATTTGTGTGCTACAAAAAGTATTTTTTATATTTTATAAAAAGAATTCTTACCTAGACTCAATGAATGGATGTTGCCTCAGACTAACTGAGACCTGGGAAAGACCTTAGCTTAAAAAGACCAAGTCTTCCACTACATCCTGGACCATCAGCAGTCATCCTGACTTTTGTCCTGCCGCTGGACTCTGGTGAATCTGGAGGACAGAGTGGGGCTGATGACTTTGCCCAGTCCTGCCTCACTTAGATCCAATTCACTTGCAAGTCAAGACTTCCTCCTCCTGATGTCATTGGTCTTCTCTGAAAATGAAGGACAAATAGCAGCAACAATAAAAAGACCTGTAGACCAACATCATTAATGAATATTGAAATAGTTTCTTTTAAAAATAAGTTTTTATGATATATATGTATATATAAATATGTTTACATTGCCTGTACTTCTCAGTGTATCCTCTCTCTTTCCAAGAGAGCCACCTCTTTTAACAAAGGTGGCTCTGGTGGGGGGAGGAGGGGATGGAGGTGGGATGGAGGGGCGGAGGACAGGATAGCGTGGGACGGGATGGGGAGCGAAGTTCAGCAAAATTTACCAACGGGTCAAAATAAGAAGTCTGATATTATATGCAGTATTCCACCCCTTAGTACTAAACCTCTGCAGAGAAGTGGAGGGAAAGGGCTCTCTCATACCTGTCCTTTGGGGCTTGGCTTGATCATTATCATTTTTAGCACTGTCTTCCTGTGGTTTTTGTGTTTTTCTATGTACATTGTTACAGATGATCAGTGTTGTTATTCAGTCATTTCAGTCATGTCTGACTCTTCATGACCCCATTTGGAGTTCTCTTGGCAAAGATATTGGAGTGGTTTGCCATTTTCTTCTCCAGCTCATTTTACAGGTGAGGAAACTGAGGCAAACAGGGGTAAGTGACTTACCCTGGGTCACACAGCTAGTAAGTATCTGAGGCTGGATTTGAACTCAGGTCCTCCTGACTCTAGGGCCAGTGCTCTATCCACTATGCTACCTAGCTGCCATAGATAATTATAGTTCTATATATTGCTTGATCTACTTCAATTTGATAGAAACACTTTGAATAAAACAATGTATATGTGTGGGTATATAAATGTCTGTATATACATTCACATATATGGAAAGAGAATAAATGTGTAATGTAATATATAATGCGCAGTCTATAATGATGTTATATATCGTACTAGATATAATAATTTATGCCTAGTATATATTTATATGAGAGATCAAATATTTTCTCATCGGCAGTTTCACAAATTATAACTTATCTAACCCCCAGGGAATTTAGGTCCTAAGTCCCTTTGACTTTCGTTTGTGTTCTTAAGTTAATTAAACACTAAGCATTTGTTTCTTTGTCGTACTTACTTAGTTTTTTTCAATGATCTTTTAAAATAATTTTTAAATCAATTTCAAATATTTTAATCAATTTCAAATATTTATTATAATTACTACTTGGTTATATAATTTTATATCTGGAACCACTATACATACTTTATTCTTGTCTGTAAGATCACGGATTCAGAGTTGAAATGGGACATGAGAGGTCATGCAAGCCATCTTCAATTTTGCACATGAGTAACTGAAGTCCCAGGGAAGTCAGGTGGTACATTGGAATGAGCACCAGACCAAAATTAGGAAGATCTGAGTTCAAGTCTAGCCTCAGATGCCTACTGGCTGAGTGATGCTGGACAAGTCATTTAACTTTGTCTGCCTCAGTTTCCTCATCTGTCAAATGAGCTGGAGAAAAAAAATGGCAAACCACTCCAATATCTTTGCCAAGAAAACCCCAAATGGCATCATGAGGAGTCAGACGTGACTGAAATGACTCGACAACAGAGGTACCAGATAGAACTTTGAACCCAGGTCTTGAGCAGAGATTTCAGAAATAGTATAGCCAGAAAATATCAGGGATGCATGAACGTTTCAATCTTAGGAAAATAATTAGCATAATCAGTCAGTCAGCACTCAATAAACATTTAAAAATACCTACTATGTGTCTGGCACTGTTCTAAATGCTAATCATATTATTATCGATCATATGTTATAATTAATATTAATCATATTAATATCAAACTCACATGATTACACTAACAGATGTGCATTGTTTAGCAAGATGGAGCATTAATTTATGATAAAATTTTTATAGAGCATAAGAATAGAAAGATCTTTCCTCAATATAATAAAAGATATTTATCTAAACCCCAAAGTCAATATTATTGAAATGGAAAAACACTGAACATATCAAGTCAGCAAAGATGGCAGAAGATAAGAAAAATAAATACTTGAAGAGTTGTGAAGAAGAGTACATTGTTGGTAGAAGTGTGAATTGCTGCAATTAATATGGAAAAAATTTCAATCAAGTGAGGAAAAATTACAAAAATATTCATAATTTTGATCCAATGTCTCCACTACTGGGTTTCTACTCCACCAGGTCTCACATACACTAAAATATTCATAGAAGCACTACTTGTAATATCAAAGCTAGAAACAAATTATGTGTCCCTAAACTTGTAAATTGCTGAGCAAATTGTGGCATGTAAATGCTGTAAAATATTATGGCATTATAAGGAAATGACATGTGAAAAATTCAGAGAATCATGGGAAAAAACCTCCTCTGAGCTGATGCACATTGAAGGAAGTAAAATCCGAAGAACAATGACCATACAAATGAAAATATAATGCTCACAAACCTTGGGTTGAATGCCATGGATAACACCAGTTTCAAATGACTAAAGTTAAAAAAAAATACTCTCTCAACAAATGGTAACAATAAAAACCTGGTCACACAGACTGTTTAGTAACAATTATTTGTGGATGAATTCTACTTATCTTTTTAGGGAAAAGTACTATAGGATATTGTTTATCAGGAAGTGACTGATTTGTGAAAAATAAAAAAAATATTAAAGATCATTTGTGTTGTTGGGAATACTTCATGGGATTTGAGCTGGTCATTGAAGGGTAGATAGGATTCAGATGAGACATTTTAGGCAGGGGCAAAGTTGTAAAAGAAAACAAAGGAGTAGAAATGAGCCTGATGTGAGGTGGAGATAGTGAGAAGACCAACCTGAGTAGTCCACAATGTGTGTGCATGTGTGTGTGTGTGTGTGTGTGTGTGTGTGTGTTTGGTGTGCTCACGTGTAGTTACTGGTAAGACACTTCACCTCCTCCTTTTCCATCTCATGTTCTTGCACAAGTAATTTCCATCCCTGGTATATACTCTTCCAGCTCTGGCTTTTAGAATCAATGGCTTTTTTCAAGACTCCATTCGAGTACCACCTTAAATAGGAAGCCTTCCCTGAGGCAGTAGAGAGAGCTCTGGACTTGGAATCAGGAACAACTGCCTTCATATTCCACCATATGTATTATTTGGTCCCAAGCAAGTCATAGCATCTCTGAGACTCAGTTTTCTCATCTGTAAAACAAGGGGTTAGGACTTGATCTTTAGGCTATCTTTCAGCTCTAAATCTATCATCCTGTGATTTTTGCAATGCCTCCCTCCCTTGCCACAGCTAGGGAGCACTTTTCTTGGCATCCCCAATATATTTGTGTGTATATGTATGTATGTATACATAATATATATATACATATATATATATACACACATATGTATACGTATATCTATGTGTCTATTATGGAGATATTTTCTCCTTTAATAGAATTTAAACTCTTTGAGGACAGGACCTCTTTCATTTCTGTCTTTGTACCCCCAGCACCTGGTAAATAATAGGTGCTTAATAAATGCATTTTTATTGATTGATTGGTTGGAAGACCTCAAATAGAAGGCCCAGTGGCCCCACATCTGACCACATTCTCCATGAGGACTCTTTTATACCACAATGAAAACAACTGGATCTAGACTCCAATGCTGTGGACACTATGGTAGTGCTACACTTTGTAAGCATTGTCGTTTTTAGAAATCTTTTTAAAATTAAAAAGATTTTTAAAATGTTAAATCCTTTTTCCTCATCTCCGTCCTCCCTGTATTTACTCCTTTAAAAAAACTGCTTTATTGATGCTTTTTTTAAACAACACTGTCTCTTTCTATTGACTCTCCTCTCCAATCTCCTCATCAATGGAATCTCCCTTTCTACAAACAAAAAGAAACAAAAACCCCCAAACAAATAAACAAACAAAACCATAGCAAGAAGAACAAGCAAAAAATAACATATTAATCATACCTCAAAATGCATGCCCCATTCTGTTCTACTAGTCCACCACCTCTGCTAAGAGGTAGGAAGCATATTTCACCCTCAGTCTTCTTCTGAGGTACTAATTGATCATTTGCATTGCCTTCTGGGTTCTCACTTTCCTCTGTATTGGTTAGTACATATTTTCTTAATTTTATCTGAATTCTTTATGTTCCATTGTTTCTTACAGCAAAATACTATTTATTCTACTGACCCATCACTCACTCCCAATAAACAACCTCCTATAATGCCTTGCCATAAAAAGATAAAGTTACAATGACTATTACAATGATCGACATTGATGGTGCATGTAACTTTATATGTTTGTAATGGCTATTTGTTAAAAGAAAGAATAAGATGGCATTGAATTCACATACTGCATTTTTTCAGCCATTCAAAATTGACTGGCACCTACTTTGCTTGCAATACTTTAATATTATGAAAAGTCCTGCTCCAAATATTTCTGCATGTATGGGAACTCTTTTTGTTTGACCTCCTTTGTGAGGCTGGCTTGCTACAGCACCTTTAATCTTTACCATTTTCATTTTTTGTGATCTTTGACATCTAATGAGTATGAGGTAAACCTGAGTTTGTTTTATTCCTGATCACTAATGATGGCTCTGAGCATTCTCTCACAGTACTAGCAGCTCTTCTTCGAAAATTGGCTTCTTATCCTTTGACTATTTATATTTTAGGTAACAGATTTTTCCATATACATACACACATATGTGAATATGTATATACATATATTTATATCAATTTCTTATATCAGACCTTTATTAGAGACATTTCCTCCAAAGATTTTTCCCATTTAACTGTTTCTCTTCAAATTCTAGCTGAATTGAATTTGTTTATTTAAAAGTCTTTCAATTTACTCTTGAAATTAACTATTTTATCTTCTAAGATCATCTCTATCCCTTTTTAGTTAAGAATTTTTTCCCCTAATCATAGTTGTGCAAGGTACCTTCTTCCATTTTCTTCTTTTTAGGATGATGTGACCTTTTATATTCAGGTGATATATCCATGTAAAGCTTATGTTGTTATATGGTATAAGATTCCACTCATTCTGACCTCCAGCTCTACTCACGAGCTTGTCAGATTCACCAATTCCTTTACTGACTGTCAAGCATACTCTGTAAATCTCACCTTTGCCTCTTCCCTATCCTCTCCATTTGTCTGAATACTCTGAATTATCCAAGGCTCAGGACAAGTCTCACCTCTCCCATAAACTTATATTATGTATCATGTTGTTCACTTTGGTGCCTTGAGTCCTTAAGCTACATCATGATTTAGAAGCCAATATCATCATCTCTGATTATTTTAAGGTTCTTCATAAGAGAAGGTCCCACCTCTGATACCTACTGGCTATGTGACCTTAGGCAAATTACTTAAGCTTTTCGAGAAGGTGACAACATGTGTCAGTAGAGGGAATTTCATCACTGGGAGCCCCCTATATCATGGAATCATAGTCGCTATTCCTATCCCTACCATAAAGTCCTCAGCCTACTTAACTTGTGTCTAAATTCTACCCTTTCTGCACTAGAGACAATACTGCTCTAAGAGATTATAGGACTACTCATTTTTTTCAGTTCTCACCCCAAGGAAACTTAAAATAATAACGTTAAGCTGAAGATGATGACTCAGTTCTCCAAAAGATTATAAGTTCTTGGAAGGCAGGGATAATTTATATGCTAAATTGTATAGTCTACAGTACCTATTCACTTAAATTCAATAAACGTAAACAACGATTAATGAGCATTTAAGAGACTATGATGTTCTAGGAACTGTGATCAGTTCTCGGATTTTTTTAACCCAACTAGAGATTTTATCCATTTAGGGAGCTCCCAGTGAGAAGCTATCTCTACCAACACAGATTAATCCTTTGTCTGCAGCTTACAACTTATAGAGTTGGTTAAATCACTGAGAGGTTGGGATTTCCCAGTGATACATAGCGAGTCTATGTCAGAAGCAGGACCTGAACCCAGGTCTTCCTGATTCCAGTGTCTTTGTATTCACTAAGCCATAGTACCTCTTGACTGTTGAGATACAAGATAAAAATGAAATAGCTCCTGTCCTCTAGGAGATTGCATTCTATTAGGGAAGACAATCTGTACATATATCAGTATATATGAAAGGTACAAGGGAATGAGTTGATTATTGGTAGCTAAAGGGATAAAGATCGGCCTCAAGTAGAAGGTAAAAGGGTAATTAATAAGAGATCTGAAGGTAATAATAGATTATGAGAGGAGAGAACTGGACAGAATACATTCTAAATCTATATGTAGAGACACTGAGATGTGAGATAGGATGCAACATGTGAGGAACAGTACAGCCATTTTCTTTAGTAAAGACTGTATGAAATGGAATTAATTAATGTATAATAAGCTGGGAAATATAGGTTAATTAGTGAGGTTATAAAGTACTTTAAATGCTCATTAGAGATTACATTTAATTCTAGAGAAGATAGGAAGCCACTGGAGTTTGTTGAAGAGAGGAGTGATGTTGTCATACCTGTGTTTTAGGGAAATCCCTTTGGCAGCTCTCTGGAGGATGGGTTGGAGATAGGAGATACCCGAGTCAGGGAGATGGATTCGGAGGCTTTTGTGCTAGTCTAGTCAAGAGATGATGATGATCTGAATGAGGTTGGTGGCTGTGAGTGGAGCAGAGGGGACAGATTTGGGAGACGTGGAGGTAGACAGAAACAAAAAAAACCTGGCAACTAATTAGACAGATGAGGTGAGAAAGACAGAGGAAAGTCAAGTCTAAGGTTGTCTACCTGACTGACTGCACCGTTAATAGAAAGATGTTCAGAAGTGAATAGTTTTGGGGTGGAGGATGAGTATTGCCCCAGAGACGTTGATTTTGAGATGCCTGGAGAACTTCCAATGGAAAATGTTCAATAGGCAGTTGATCTAGAGCTTGAAGGGAACTTAGAGTTCTAAACTCATTTTATAGAAAATGAAATTCAGGCATAGAGCTATTAAATGAGTTGCCCAGTGTCGCACAATTAGTGTTTATGGATGCACTGGTATTCAGGTCTTCCTGAATCAGGGTCCAGTGGCCTATCCATTATGCTGTATTGTTATATGAAAAGACCTTAACCTAAAAGGGCCAGGGCCTCCCATTGCATCCTGGGTCATCTCCAGTTATCCTGATGAATATCGGGCCACTGGACCCAGATGGCTCTGGAGGAGAAAGTTAAGATGGTGACCTCGCACAGCCCTCCCTCACTCAAATCAAGGTCAACTGCAAGTCATGTCATCATTTCCTTGATGTCATTGTCCTCTTTGAGAACGAAGGACAAACACAACAACAAACTGTTTTATACTGGAGCTAATGAGAAAGACTGGTCCTGAATATATAGATCTGGCTGCCATTTGCATAAGTACATGAAGGCCCTACTATGTGAAAAGCACCTACCACAACACCTTATCTCTAGTGGGCAGTTAATCATATATGATTTTAAAAGGAGGAGGGGGAGAAAGGAGGAAAGGAATAAATAAAGGAACAAAGAAATGAAGGAATGGAGAAGGAGCAAGTGAGGAAGGAAGAGAAGGAGGAGGAAGGGAGCAAGGAAAGAGGGTAGGGAGGGATAGAAGTAGGGGAAATGGGAAAAAAAGAGTAAGAGAAGAATGAAAGAAGAAATAGAGAAATAAGAAATATAGGGAGTGAGGAAGGAAGGGGAGGGAGGAAGGGAGGGAAGAAGGAGAAAAGAAAGAAAAAAGGAAGGAAGGAAAAAAGGAAGGAAAGAAAGAGGGAAGGAAGAGAGAAAAGAAAGAAGGGAGGGAGGAAGGGAGAAGAGAAGGAAGGGAGGGAGGAAGGGAAGGAGGGAAGAAAGAAGAAAAAAGGAAGGAAGGAAGGAAAAAGGGAAGGAAGGAAAGAAGAAAGGAAAGGAGAAATGGAAGAAAAGAAGGAAAGAAGGGAAAGGAAGGGAGAGAGGGATATACAGGCTCATATCTCATTCGATATAAGATCTGATCTTTACCAATACACAGCTTTTAGTTTATACTTCAGAATTATTCACCCCTTATCCGGAGACCATTCCGAATAGGCTTTCAGGAAAGGTGCATGGCACCCTCCAAAGTCCTGGCTCAAGTTCAGTCCAACTGGCCTTTTTCCCCTGAGAAAAGGGGCGGGGTGGAGGGGCAGTGTATCAGCATCTCCAGTGTGACTCAGAAGGGCAGCCCTCCTCACAGAGAGTGACATGGGGCCCTAAAGACAGGGTTGGGGCTTATCTAAAAATAAGACTCAACGGGGGCCTGGGGAGAGATTAAGTCATGTGGAAAAACATTCGAGTCAGAACAAAACCCTCTTTCTGCAAATTACTTCATCGAATTGCAAGATGACTTAGGTCATTTCAACCCTGGTTTTTTAAAATGCCAGCTCCAGAAGCATTAAAGTCCATTCCCCATTTCTACTTACGTAACTTAAGTGGAAACTTAAGCCACCTGAGAAAAGTCAATGACGTAGGGGATGTACCATGACTTTCAAAACAGGTTTGCCTGAGTGCTTACTTATTTAAACCACATAGGACCAGAGATTCAGAGACCTGGAGCTGAAAGGGACCTCAGAGTCTAGTCCCACATCTGCATTTTACAGATGGGGAAACTGAGACCCAGAGACCTAAGGTGAATTTGCCAAGGTCACACAGGTCCTAAGCGGAAGAATCAGGATTCAAAATCAGGTCCTATGCCTGCAGATTCAGCACATTTTCCACTGTGTCCCCCTTGAAGGAACATTCTTGACATGTGGGAGATTCATAGTCTCCTTTCTGCCCCTATTTCAGGGAGTGCTAAGGAAGAACCCAGAGTCCTGCTCTTCAAGGTCTTTTTCAGAAATCTTGTCAGTTTTTTCCCCTTTTGCCTGGCCTGATTTCCATCAGTCCAAGAATGAAATTGAGTGTGGTCCTTCTAAATTCTATCCCTTCTCGTCCAAATTTTGGCTCAGTTTGGAAAGTTTAAAGTGCATACACCAGGTACACAGCCACCCCAATCCGCTGTTTCTCCTAAAATCCCCAGCCCAGAGTCAATTAGGATAGCAGATATATCTCCACTTCTCTGTTTGGCCACCAGGTAAAAAGAAAGTGGTAATGGAATGTCCTACTCAGGACTAGTTCCCATGGTTCTATTCCCCATGCACAGTCCTAGGCCCAGAAGAAAGTTTAGTTTGTTTTCTGTAGCCTGGGATTTTATGGGAGTGTGAGTTCAGGTTTCTTCTGGCTTTTCTCTGTGGTGTCTGCTGGGAGTCCCCACCTTAGCACCTGTGCTCCAGGCAGAAGGGGGAATACAATGGAAATAACCCTTGAACTGGGGCACTGCTCCTGTTTCTTCCTGATTCTTCTGGCTAATTACTTATTAGCATCTACTTAGCAATAATAATTAGTTAAAATATGAAGCCACCAGATGGCCATGCTTCCTTGTGGGTGAGCTCCTGCCTACATTGCTCCCTTCCCCCAGTGACAGCATCTCAAGCAATGGCTACTGCCATTATGGAGGGAAAAGAATTCAATTCGAGGAGGAAAATGAGGCAGGCTGTGTGCAAGACAGACCTTTCACCAAATATGGCAGATGGAGACTTAGAGTTCCCTCGGCTGGCCCGGATGGGAATAAACTAGATTTTAGATGTCCAAATGTTTGCCTCTTTGAAAGAGTTGTTTTACAGATGGCCCAAAAGAAAATAACAGGCATGACCGGACATAGAGAGAAGAGCCCCAGATGGGATTCAGGATGAACAGAAATGTAAACGGACCTAAGAACAACATCACATGGCTGGTTAAAGAGATGCTGATGGGGGCTTGGAAGGACCTTCAAGTTGGAGAGCTAAAGGGGATGATGTGTTGTAGGAGGAAGCTGAGACTTTGACATTCCTTCTGAGAGGGCATTGCGGAAAGATTCAGACATGGAATTGAAGTCAAACTGTCCAGATTCCACTTCTATCTTTCCCACTGAATGGCTCTGAATCTGGGATCTTTGATCTCTAATCTCGGACCTGTGATCCAGGATCTGTGTGACTATGAGCAAGTCATTCACAACCACATTATACATGTTTCTCCTGATAGAATATAAGGTCCTCGAGGACTGTTATTAATTCATTTTTGTCTCTCATCTCCTGGCACAACTTCTCGACACAAAGTAGGACCTTAGTAAATTCAATCAACAAGCATTTATTTTTGTGGTTCAGTCATTTTTCAGTCATGTCTGACTTCTCATGACTCCATTTGGGTTCTCTTGGCAGAGATAACAGAGTGGTTTGCTGTTTCCTTCTCCAGCTAATTATATAGATGAGGAAACTGAGGCAACAAAGTTAAGTGACTTGCCTAGGTTCACACAGCTAGTAAATGTCTGAGGCCAGATATGAACTCAGGAAAATGAATCTTCCTGACTCCAGGTCTCTGTACTTTGTCTGCTGAGTCACCTAGCTGCCCCATTAACTACTCATTATGTTCCAAGAGGAATGTTCTAGGAGCCTGGGGATATGACAAAAACTCAAACCTTTTTACATATTAAGTGCCTACTATGCCTACTGTGCCTACTATGCAAGGTACTGAGTGTTTCCTGTTTATTCTGTATATAGCTTGCTATGTATATATTTGGTTGCATGTTGTATTCACCCATTAGATTGGAAGCTCCTTGAGGGCAGGGACCATCTTTTGCCTCTTTTCATATCTCCAGTACTTAGTATAGTGGCTGCCACACACTAAGCACTCAATAAATGTTTATTGATTAATTGATTGGTTCCCTACAAATGACAAAACTGAGTCTCAGAAATATTCATGACACCTGAAATACTTGTCAAAGTTTTGAATAAAGAGTGTTGTAAATAGCCAAGTGATAAACCAACACAAGTGACTACTTGTAGCAGGCATGCAAGAGAGGAAGCTTCAGATTCTAGATGGATGCAATGAGCTAGTTTCAATGTGAAATTTAGCAGTAGACCCGGAGTTCAATAAAGAAGGCCCATGACACCCAAGGCTTGAGGCCAAAAGGCATGGGCCAGCCAAGCCTGGATGGGTAACCTATGTCAAATCAGTGTAAGGAATGAAAACAATTTGTGTCATCTGCCTTAACAGTACATAGGGTATGCCCTGATGTCTCTATATCTAGCCATAAAGTAGTTTTAAAATTGAAGCCGGCCTTTCAGTCTGTCTCTGGGCTGATTACATACACAGAGCTCCCCTTCACTCATTCTGTTTTCCAGACAAACAATTCTGCTTGCTTTTCCTATTATATAACATGTCATCTCCCATCTCCAGGTCTTTGCAAGGGGCTGTGCCCCATGTTCCTCAGGTAGCTCCTCACCTCTGCCTCTTAGAATTCCCAACTCGGTTCCAAACTCAGCTCAAATACTGTCTCTATAGGAGGCCTTTCCTGTTCCCTCCCAAGTGGTAATGCTGCCCCCTCCAAATTTCTTTAGATTTGCATTATATATACTTATGTTGTTTTTTTTCTACTCAGTAGAATTTAAGCTTCTTAAGGAGAGGAACCCTTTTATTTATTTCTTTTGTATCGTTTGTACTTAGTACAGTGTAAAGGCACTTTTAATTAAGGCTGATCTATGGATAGATTGACTTAGCATATCGTTCTGAAATGGGGTCTCTCCAAAGTGTAGGGAGAGACAAAATGAATGAGTCTGGTACCTGGAGCAAGGTCCACAAAAGGCATCCTCAAACGTACTCTTCAAGGTATGTCCAGTTTCAATGAAATGGGAGAAGACGTTGTAGACCTCAGGACCTAAGTCTCTATGGGGAAAACACCCTGGGAATACCAAACCACAGAGATAGATAGAGATGCCAGGATGACAAGAGGTCATCATTGCTGGCAATTCTGCTCCTTAGGGATGGAGTGTGATGACACTGGTCCTAGGGCAGAGGTTCTTGATCTTTTATTGTGTCATGGACCTTTTAGGATTCTGATGAAGCCTATGGAGCCCTTCTCAGAATAAGTTTTAAATGCATAAAATAAAATTCATAGGATTATAAAGTAAACCAATTTTATTGAAGCGTAGTTATCAAAATAAAAAAAAAAACAAATAAATTCATTTTGGATCCCTGAGATCTGTCCATGAATCTTGGGTTAAGAATCCTCTAGGATTCTTATAATCTCAGAGAAACTCACTTATAAGGATTAGAGCTATCTAGTAGCTTCCAAATTTAACTAGTTATTCTTGCTATAAAGGTATTAGCCTTAGCTGTTTCTATTTGCTGATGAATACAACTATTAGTACTCTCTAAATTTCAGCAACTCAGGTCAAAGCTCCAGCTGCCCTGCCCTAGTTTTACCTCTGAAATGAAAGTTAACATTTATATGATTCTTACCATGTGCCAAGCATTGTGCCAGATACTTTAAAAATTATCTCATTTGATCCTCACAACAATCCTAGGAGGCGAGTGTCATTATCCCAATTTTATAGTTAAGGAAACTGAGGTAGACAGAGCTTAAGTGACTTGCCCAGGGTCACACAGCTAGTAAGCATCTGAGGCTGGGTTTGAACTCAAGGCTTCCCAACTCAAGACCCAGCACTGTATCCATTGCATTACCTATCTGCCTCTGCAAATGGGAAGACCATAGTTCAGAATTAGAATCTTTGAACAGGACTCCCTCGTCTTCCTTTAATGATGGTGGCTTCCTTGCATTCCTCCAACAGAATGTAAGGAAACGTTTATGCTCAGAGCCAGCTCTGGGTCTATTTTATCATAAGTGGGTATTTAGATGAGGAAGGGGAGAGGGTGGCAGATAAATAGAGCGGTTTCTGCTCCACTAGTAGATTATAGCCCAGAGGAAGTCTCTTTGAAGCTGTGGATAGGACATACCCCACTGTAGTAAAAGAAAACATATAAATGGATATAAAAGGAATGGTGTCCCCCTAGCACTTAGTGCTGAAAAGCACAATCAGAGTTGCACTGGGGAGGGAAAGACCAAACACCTTAGTGTAAATAAGCTTTAGATTGGTTCTGGTGGAGTCTACAAGCCATATCTTCCCCTGGAACTCCTACCTCCTACCTCCTACCTGGCCTCACCCAGGATCAGAATCTGCAGCCTTCATACTCTTCGTTTAGATGCAATCACTTCCCTGGGCACTCCTGAGACAAGGATTTGTTGTTCAGTCATTTCGGTCGTATCTGACTCTTTGTGACCCCATTTGGGGTTTTCTTGACAAAGATCCCAGAGTGGTTTGCCATTTCCTTCTCTAGCTCATTTTACAGAGGAGGAAACTGAAGCAAACAGGGGTAAGTGACTTGCTCAGGGTCACACAGCTAGTAAGTGTCTGAGTCCAGATTCTAACTCAGAAAGATTAGTCTTTCTGACTCTGGGCCCCAGAGCTGTATCCCCTTTACCACCTAGCTGCCCAAGCCAAGGATATTCATGCCTAGTCCTCAGTTCTTGCCTCCAGAAGAAAATAGAAAGAAACATTTGGAGTAAGCAAAAAGTCCCTCAGTTATATACTCATGGTCTGTATTTTGACCATTGGTGCTGCTATCTTGACTTTCATCACTCCTTGGATTAGGGACCTCTGCTTTTACTGTCCTCCGAGACCCAGTTTCTAGTTCCTACATGGGATGGAGAACCTGCAGCCTCAAGGTCACATATAGCCCTCTAGGTCTTCAAGGGCGGCCCTTTGACTGAATCCAAACTTGACAGAGCAAATCCCCTTGATAAAAAGATTTGTTCAGTGAAATTCAGATTCAGTCAAAGGGCTGCACCCAAGGACATAGAAAACTCACATATGACCTTGAGGCTGCAGGTTCCCCACCCTTGTACCTTCTTCATTTCCTGACCAATGGCTTCTTTTTGACTCTTGACTGATGCCAATTATTTTTGAATTCCCTGGTTTACTGACTCTGGTCTGTCCTAACCTCTGGTAACCTCAGCATCCTTCACATTCCACTGGTCAGATCCTCCCTCTGACTACTGCTTGGAGTTCTTGATGCTGGCTCACTAACCCCTCCCAAATTGCTGCTGTTTATATACCTTGGGATAACAAGGTACAGACAGGGGTGGGGGGTGGGGGGAGGAGGGGTTTATGTAGGTGGAAAGAAGAGGGAAGAATGGAACAGGTGCAGAAAGCAGAACAGACAAAAGACCAGCAATGCTAAAGGACCCAGCAGGCAGATTGGATTAGCAGGGCAAGGGAGTGACCTGGGCCTTCCTTCTTTGGAAAAAGTTGAGGGAAGGGTTGGACTTGGAGGGTGGGGTGCTACTCAGTGTTTTTAGAGGATGATGGGAAATGAGGTTGGTGAGATTGCAGGGGTGTATTTCATGGATTCATAGAACACAAGAGCTGGGAGAGACTTTAGATGTCACGATACAGGATCGTTTCACTTTGCAGATGAGTAAACTGAGTCCCAGAAAGGTTAAGTTGGTAGAAGCTATGGACCATGTAGAAGAGTCTAGCCTTGATCAAAGCCCTGAGGAATATCTTACAGGTTCTTCAGCACAAAGGGTGAGGAAGGTTCTAAGAGCTGATGTGTTTAGGATAGACTAAAATTGAAAAGAGAAGTATGATAACTGCCTGGGGAAGAAGTTAATAGTTGTTGTTTCATTTCTGTTGTGTCAGACTCTTTGTGACCCCATTCAGGGTTTTCTTGGTAGAGATACTGGAGTGATTTATTTCCTTCTCCAGCTCATTTTACAGATGAGGAAACTGAGGCAAACAGGGTCAAGTGTCTTGCCTAGGGTCACACAGCTACTAAGTATCTAAGGCTGGATTTGAACTCAGGTCTTCCTGATCCCAGGCCCGGTGTTCCATCCACTGTTCCACCTACCCAACTCAGTAATGGTGGGAGAGTAGAGTTTAATAAGCACTCACTCATTCATTATTCATCATTCATTCCCTCAGAATGAAAAGCAAATATCCGTTGAACAGTAACAGAGTCAAGGCTTCCTTTATAAATCAGTTCGACTCAATTTAACAAATGAGTATTAAATGTCTGATATATGCAAGGCAGCAACTGGCAGTGGATGGAGAGGCAGCCTCCCTGGGTCCAAGTCCCATGCTGCTTTTGGCCCGGGGCAAGTCATATAATCTCTAAGTGCTCCCAGACTATTCCCAAAGATTGCCATAAATTGTGGAGAAGATGCCAGTCTGCATTGGGACAGGGAGTTCATCAATGGAGAGCTCCTTATGCTGAAAAATATCGAGATGGCTTCTCTCCCCTTCACCCCTCCAGCACAGGGGGCAAAGCTTTGGAGATGCTAAGACAGAGATGAAACCATCCTTTCCCTCAAAGAGCTTGCATTCGATTGGGTGAGAAATGTAAGTAAATAAGAATTATATACAATTTTTATGACATCTGTGATTGTTTTGTTTTAGGAAACTTCCTACTAGGAGATTCTCTTAGATCAATGCAGGTCTCCACTTTCCTTGCGCTTCATGGCTGCCCAGGGCCCACAGAGGTTCAGGAATTGCCCTCCATCACATAGCCAGTGTGTATCAGAGGCAGGGCTTAAACCTAGGTCTCCTCCATCAGGAGGCCAGCTCTCTAACCATCAGGCCATTCTGTCCCCGACGCAGACAAAATTCCAAGCAATTTCCAGAGGGAGAGAACATGAACAAAGGGGATCAGGAAGGGCCCTGTGCAGTGTTGAGTCATGACTTGAAGAAAACTGGAGATCCCAAGTGGCAGAATAAAACAGTAATCATGATCCTCCTCCCCGCCCTCCCTCGCACAGGTCAGATCCCAGGGTGGCCTGTGGACGGGAAGGCTGCACAGATTCATGAGTACTATGTGCTGAAAATGATTTCCTGAGGCCCTTTGTATCCCCCAAACATGGTAGTTGCATTAAAAATTCCTTGCACTACCAACCTCGGGCCCAGAGAAATAATGGAAGTGAAAACATGATTATCTTATTTTAGAGGCAACAGAAATGGTGCCTGGTCACATTGAAGGGACTCAACCAACATTGCTAATAGTAGTAGTATTAATAGTCATAGTAATCATAAACTAGTATATATAAAATGCATTAAAGTTTGCAAAATGCCTTACAAATAGTATTTCTTCTGATCTTTACGACAACCTTGGGAGATAGGAGCTGTTCTTAGCCTCATTTTACAGATAAAGAAACTAGGCAGAGGTCAAGTGACTTGCCTAGGGTCACACAGCTAGTGGGTTTCTAAGGCCAAATTTGAACTCAGATCTTCCTGACTCCAGGTCCAGCATGGTAATAGAGCCTTAGAACTCCAGTTCCCCTAGCTGCAGCCAGGCTTCTCTCTATTACTCCTCACTAGCTCTCGACATTCCACAAACTCTGGTTTTCCACAGTGACTGAAATTCTATCATCAGAGACACATCTTTGGCTTTGATTCCCGGCCTCCACTTGCACAAGGCAATTACTTCTGTGGGGAGTAAATGCCTTGAATGTATTTATGATAATGCATTAGTGACTTGAAGGGTATTTTGTCTTGAGGAACAAGAGTGTTGGGTACCTTAGGGGCATACAGAGTGCTGAAAGAGGAAGGGGAAAGCATTATGAAAAAGACATTCTGGAGAACAAAGGACCGACTTCACCAGGACCACGTTTTTCTCTGGATGCTCTATGGTTTCTCTCCCTAGGTCAGGGGCTCTTAACCTTTTTGTGTCCTGGACCTCAGTGGCAGTCTGGGGAAGCCTGTGGACTCCTTTGCATAATAATGTTTTTAGATGCACAAAATAAAATACATAGGATTACAAAGGAAGACAAATCTGCAAAAATGTAGCTATAATAATATTAAAAAAAGAAAAAAAAACAGGTTCAAGGGCCCAGGTTAAGACCCCTAGGTCTCTCTTTGCTGTGAGGCTTGGTTACAAGTTGGTGTTGTTCATACCCACCTACCATACATCTCATTCATTCATTCATTCACTCACTCATTAACTCATTCACTCATTCATTACCTGTTGTCCCCAAATCCTCCAGCACCCATAGTTAGGGAAGGCCAGAGACAGACAGAAATAAACAAGCAACCAATAAGTTTCCTAGCCTTTAGGCAGGGCAGGGGTAAGATATTACCTTATTTCTTGTATAATGAGGCTGGCCCACATAGTGTGAGTGGGGATTTCCATTGAGGGGAACGGGAGTGATTTTTTTTTTAAAAGAAAGTGCTGACTCATTAGTTCCTAATTGGGCTCAAAAAAATCAGGAGCAGGTGAGCTCTCTACTTTATTAACAATCTGATCTCTCTTTCAGTGGTTTAGCCATTGAATCAAGCCCTTCCCTTCCTGGGGTTTGTGATGCTGTTGCTTTTAACAGGGAAAAGCCGCAGAACTCCATGGGAAGAAAAAAAAAGATAATAAAATATTCATCTCCTTGGCCAGAGGCTGCAAGAGATCCTTTCCTCTAGTAGAAGATGGAACCTAAAGTTACACACACCCACAGGCACGCACACAGGCACACACTCGAGCACACACACACACACACACACACACACACACACACACACACACGCACTTAGAGGCACACACAAGCTGTACACCTTCTCTGCTGGTGTAATGGAGGAAATAAAACCCAACAACAACAACCGCCTCCCCATCCCTCCCCTCCTACCAACTCCCGCCCACCCCCCACCTGCATCCACAGCAGCCATCCAGAGGACAGATGCATGCAGATCTGCTCACATTGCAGCAGCCAACCGATGTAACTCAAAGCCCCCACCAGCCCACCCAGGGGAGACATTCTGCAAGGGAAGAATGACTCATAGGTTAGTTATACAACTTGATTTTATGCACTGCCCAAGAAAGATAGTGAATTAAGAGAGGGAGGACTGAAAAAAAAAAAAAAAAGGCTGGTAAATGGAAGAAAAAGAAGAAGCCAGGACTGCTGTTGCCTTTTCAGAAGAAGAAAAAAACAAAAAAGAAAGAAAAATTCTTTATCATTTGCACAAAGAGAGAAGGCGAGGAACAGTGTTACAATCCTGCTTTATTTTCAATAACATGTGTATTCTATTACTCTCGGAAGGCCTTCTCTTTGAGGGGCTTGGTTAAAACAACAACAACAAACCTTGACTCCTGTCAATGGCTTTTAGTAACCTGTCCAACCTGGAATGACAGACTCTTAAGTGGCTCTCCTGTCAGTCCCTCTTAGGCACTGGCCCAATTTTCCTCTTGCTAATAGGTCATGCCAGCACACCAATCCCACAGGCCTTCCTTCTTATATGACTTGGAGGGTGGCATGGCCAACATGGTCACATATGGATATGCAGCTTTCCACGTGTACAAAGAGTAAAAGAAAGGAGAAAAAGGTTAGCCTATCATCTCAGGCAGGGCCCATAGCAATCAAAGCTGACATTCCTAGGGCAGCAACAGCTTGAGTAACCTGATCACTGTGATAGGGAGTAAACATACTCAGGCCCATCAATGGAAACTTCTCTAGCTCTGAGACTTCATGGGGGTGGGGGAGGGTCTCCCCAATTCTCTGGGAGGGAGGTGCTGCTTATGTAAACGGAATAGAAACTAGGTTCTGGAGACTTTAAGATCTTAGAATCCTTTAAGGATGTTAGGATAGGCAGTGTGGGATAGTGGACAAAAGCTTGGCCTTGGAGTCAAGGCTGGCTTCCAGTCATCCTTCTGACACATACTAGCTGTGCTGTTGAGTCATTTCAGTTGTGTTCAACCTTTCATGACCCCATTTGAGGTTTCCTTGGCAAAGATACTGGAGTGGTTTGCCATTTCCTTCTTCAGCTTATTTTACAGATAATGAAACTGAGGCAAACGGGGTTAGGTGACTTGTCCAGAGTCCTACAGCTAGTATGTGTCTGAGGCTCTCATGAAGATGAGCCTCTCTGATTCCAAAGCCAGTGTTCTATCTACTAGCAGTGTGACTATGCGCAAACCACTTTCACAGTAAAATCACAAGTAGAGACCATTCCACCTCCACTACCACCACCACATGAATTTTGATTCTAGAATTCAATTTATGGAATTTGTGAATTTTGTATTGGATCTGTGATTTAATTGGGGAACTCCTGGGGAGAAAACTCTCTCTTCCAAGGCAGGTTGGCAGTTCCTCTGCAATTAAGAGCCTTCTAGACTTAAATAGGAGCAACGAGAGGTTAAGTGACTTGCCCAGGGTCACAAAGTCTGTATGTTTGTTAGAGTCAGAAACTGAACCCAGATTGTCCTGATTCTAAGGCTAGCCCTCTATCTTCTATGTCATGCTTACTCAAGAATGGTAGAAAGTACTAGTGAAATCAATCATAGCCTAATAATATTAATAGATCACTTTTTAAGGCACTTGAAGATTTATAAAGGGTTTTCCTTGAAACAATCCTCTAAGATATAGATACATAGGGTAATTATGGAAACTTTGTAGATTCAAACCCAGAGATTCAAAAAAGTTAAGTAACTTAACCACAAGACTAATAAATCTTTAAGTTACCAGATACTTCCATGAGTCAATATAGACAGAGTTCTTGGGTCCTGGAAAGGCTCTGGAAACCCACTGTCTCTCAATACTTTGACAGATCAATTTAGTTTGTGCCAGTATAATACCCACCCGTGTAGATTGCTATCCCTACATGTTACATATCCCTACATGTTGTATACATTTCATGGCTTTTCATAACTAAAAAATTCATGGCCTAATGACTAATCTTCTCTTCTTTTCTTCCCAAAGCTAAACCGGTCCTTGGATGACAGAACTGCTGCCTTTACCAGGCAAGTAATTAAAGGCTTCCCTTTGTCATAAAATCAATCAGACTTGTGCCTTGCAGAACTAGGTTGCCCCCATGTCCTGAAGAGCACCTTAGGGGAACCTAGAACCTCTTGCATAATCTTTCATAGGTAATCCTAGAGGAGCAATAGACTTCCCTACATCTTCTAATCTACCTCTCCATGCATCCACATAGGAGACTGCAGAACCACCTGGAACCTTCTTTACCTTGGGAAATTTTCATCCAGGAGCTAGGGAGGCATGCTGGCATCAGTCTTTTTCAGTAAACTATTCCTCATACTTAATGGTGGTTCCCATTAGAAAGGTCTTCCACATAGCTAAAACTGCCTGTTCTATTTAATTGGGTTTCCTTTTTTTTCATTGAATCCTAACTCTAGAGCAGAAAGGGATCTCCAGAGGTCAATTAGTCCAACCCCTTCATTTAACAAATGAAGAAACTGAGACCCAGGGAAATTAAGCCACTTGCTCAAGGCCATGTAGGTAGTATGAACATCACAGGTAGGATTTGAGCCTAGGTTTTCTACAACACTTTAGAGAAGAGTTAAGTATACTCCATATCTTTTATCTAGTTTCTGCTCCATATTGGGCTCTTAAGCAACAAGGAAAAGATTATTGCAAATTGACTGGGGGCATGTTAAAAAAAAGACACCCAGATCAAGTGATCCCATTCTAACTTTTTCAAAACTCATCATTCTGGCTTTCTATTTCTATATGACCCTCTCACAAAAGCTATTTTGTTTTCTTATCTGGGAATAGTGGTAAGGGGAGGGAGAAGGACAATTATGAGCACCTGGGAAAGACCTAATGAGATGGATCATAGATACACAGGGGTCCTCTGGTCCAACTTCCTCCTTTTAGAGACAAGGAAACCAGATGCCAGAGAGACAAAGGGATTGGGTCAAAAGTGTCTCCCATATAGAAAAAAGAAGGGACAGGATTAGAAGCAGGTCCTCCGATGCCAGATGGACCCCTGTCCATGATATCAGACCCGTGTGCTTCTAGCCTGCTGGGGTTTGTATATAGGGAGGTTCAGCTGAGTGACATTCTCTGAAGTTGGGACCTGGCTGCCTGAATTAAGAATTCCCCCGCTGCCGCTTGCCTGAAGCCACAGAAGTTGCTCTGAAAAAAAAAAGATGAAATTCTCTGTCTTAACTGTGAGAGCTGAGGAGTTGTTGTATTTGCCTCGCTGCTCAGGTTGAAGTCTGAGGATTCCTGACCCAGAGACCTAGTTGGCAGCTCTCGCTGAGGCTCTGTGTGCTTAGGGTAACACGTTTAGTTCCATAAAACATAATATATGAAAGGATCATATTTAACAAGCAGAAAAGGACCAGAATGGACAGTGGAGCAGTGAGGCTGAGTTGCCATGGAAACCTCTTGTTCGGAATTTCCTGACTCCTAGGAGATTACATTTTCAACCTTAATGCTGTATTAACATAAGCTTTGGCACTTAATGTCTCTGTTTATTCTCTCTCTCCCTCCCTCTCTCTCCCCGTTCTTCTCTTTGTCTGTCTCTCCTCCCTCTCTCTCTCTCCTCTCTCTCTGTCTCTCCCTTCCCTCTCTCTCTTCTCTCTCTCCTTCTCCCTCTCCCTCTCTCTCTCTCTCTCTCAAAGGCAAAAGGAAAGAAAAGGAGATGAGAGACAGAGAAAGAAAGAATGCAGAGAGTCAGTCGGAGAGAAAAGCTTCTCCCTGAGAGTCTATCTATATGACTGACTATGCAGTCGATCCTCTGTTCACCTCTTGCCTTTCACACTAAGATCTCAAAGCACTCACCGGCTGACGTAAGGGCTCACTGGTTCAGGTGCCCCCACCACTTTCCTTCTACTGACTCTATCACCTGCTTTGGCCCTTCTTTCAATTTTTTCCTTGTTCTCCTCTAGCAGCTGCCCAAGAAAAGGAGGCTCCAGATGGAGGTGACTGGCTGCTATTCCCCTGAAAAAAAGGAAAGCAAAGAATAGCTTGGGAGAGAAGGTATTTGTGACTTTCAAGCGAAACCCTCTTGAAGGATTTGAACTTGAGATGCTTGGAGGTTTTTGGTTTTTTGGGGGGTGGGGAGAGACTACTTTTTCTTTTCTTTAACTATTGTCCCACTCCCTCGAAGTGAAATTCAAGATAGATGAATTTATTGAGCCAGAGCTTTAGCAAAAGACAAACACTGGGACTATTTTCCTCCCTCTGAAGAGGAAAATAGCTGCATTTTGCTTTTAGCCTGACAGTTCTTCAGAGGGGAATGGGAGAGGCCATGCTTTTATTAGATCATCTGGCATTTATCCAGGACACCAGGCCATTTTGCAATGTATCCTTGACACTGGATCCTGGAATGTCCTTGAGGATTTGGTCCTGATTGGCACCTGTGGGAATAGGGTGCCCCAGGAGGGAATAAGGTCACACCATTCAGTAGCCACCAGAGACTAGAACTGAGTCTTTTCCAGAGTTCATATGTAAACATGGTGTTTTATGGAGGTAAGCATACAGACACTATGTGACCACTATCCTTCACTTCATTCATTCTCCTAAACTGTGTCTGTAAGGCTCCTTGAAGGATTCAACTTTGTCTTCATTTCTTCATCTCTAAATTAGATAGCGTATGCCAAGTTAAGTATCTCCTCTTCAATGGAGAGAAATCATTCTATATATAAGACCCTTCTTCCTTTTTTTCACCTTGCTCTCATGGACCCTCCAAACCAGATGAAAATGTCTCTAATCCTAGTGTACACCTTGTTTCTTCTTCCCAAAACAGAACTCAGAAGAATTCAGAGAACATCTGATTCAGATAAGGGCTATGGGTCCAAATGTGATTAACAGATGACTTATCACTGCTTTTTAATGTTGAAATTGTATGTACCATTGGAGGTAGAGGAAAGAACTGGGACCCAATCTCTCCCTATCCTTGTATACAGTTTTTCCCAGACCAAGGCTTAGTGCCTGGATGGGGATCATCAGCTCTTCATCCACCCTAACACATACACCTACTCTATCTCCTACAAACAATGAATGAAGCTTTTCCTTACTCATTCATGCTACTACCCACTCTCTCCAAGCTCCCACAATCACTATTCCACCACTCTATGCTTTATAAACACTGATTCCTCATCATACCAAAATGACTCACTCGTTCTGTTTTCTCTCTCTCTCCATGCCCACATAGTAACTCTCAGTCCTCTCTCCTTCCTTAACACACTTATGCCAGTTTCCAGTCATCATTGGCCTGTTGTGTTGGCAACCAAAAATGTGCTCCTTAGCACTTAGTCAACAAGTGCCCTTGACTAGTTTGGCTTTTTCCCCTGAACTGAATGCTGTTTGTATGTTGGACTGGAGTAAGCTTGTCGGCCCCTTCACCTTGCTTCCCTTGCTTAAGCTGATGGAAAGAACCTGTACTTTCCCGGTCAACCCCTTCACCTTGCTTAAGCTGATGTAAAGAACCTGTGCTTTCCTGGTCAACCCCTTCACCTTGTTTAAGCAGATTGAAAGAACCTGTGCTTTCCCCAGCGTACCTTACACCCCCACAGAAGCCGGATGGTTAAAAGCAGCTCCCGTTGGAGCCAGAGGCTGCTATAGCCACAGCCACAGCCACAGCCACAGCCGGAGCTGCCAGTAGCAGAGCTGACCTACGGGAGGAAGCTGAACAAGCACTTCAGGCCAGTGGGTAATCTTTTTACCATAGAGGGGGAAGCATGATTTTGCTTTACGCAATCATGCTTCTCTGTAGCCTCCTGGTTACTCTTTCAAGGCGTACTTATTGGGCTTGGAAGCTTTTGATCAATATATCAAAATGGGGTTGCTGGTTCATGGGTTGGTTACTGTGGAGCCTAAATATATGTTTTGATTCTTCTGCCTTCTACTTTGAGAGTTTCTTATATCCGGCGGTTCCGAACCTTTCAGACATGTTTATGATCCTCTTTGAGATTATAAACTCTGCCCTCCTAATACACCTGTCAATTCCAAACCCTTTCTTAATGCCCTTGAAAAGGCTTGGGGACTTAGGGCAGCTGCATGTCTCTACAGCCTTGGACATACAGATGCTCCTTCTTCCCTATTTATGCCCATAGTACACTGAAGATCAGAAAAAGGGGTAGTAATGGATGTAATAAAGGAGAACACAGTAGCTCACACTTAATTTTTTTATTGTCCATTTATGTTCATTTATGACTACATCCCCTCTTCTCCCATCCAGTTGAGTCTTCAACAATAAAAATCAAAATAAAACTATTTAGGGAAATCAACACATTTAACCACAGCAGACAGTGTCTGTACAATTCTACACACATCATAGTCCCTCACTCAGTTCTCCAATGAAAGAGGCAAGGTGTATTTTCTAATTTCTTTCCTGGGTCCAAGGTTTGTTATAATAATTAAGCCGCATTCAATTTCATTTTATTGTCTTTTCACTTATATTTGTATATATTGTTTTCCTGATTGTACTTATATCACTCTTCATCAGTTCATACAAGTCTTCTCATGCTTCTCTGAATTCCTCCTATTTGTATTTTATACTGCATAATAATCATATTCACAGTCAAATTGGCTTAACTATTCCTCATTTAGGCAGCACTAGGTTAAGTTCTTTAGTAATGCAAAAAACCTTGCTATTAATAATTTCCTATATTTTGTAACTTTATTCTTTTCTTTGACTTCCTTGGGGTAAATACCTAGCAGTGAGATTTGTGAGACTTGGAGAATGGATAAAGGATTTTAATCACTTCCATGGTTCCCCCAATAGTGTAGTCATCTATGACAATCTGATAAACATGAGGTAAAATTTCAGAGCTGCATTGGTTTTCATTTCTACTATTTGAGTCTCTTTTAACATAAATGATTCTATAAGTGGTCAAACAATGTAAATAAATAGTTCTCAAAAGAACTGTGAACTCTTAGCAACCATATTAGGGATTGTTTCAAAGGGAAATGTGAATTAACACAATTCTGAAGTTTCCTCTAGCAAACTATTCAATATGTCAAAAGTTGGAAGTTGCAAATGATAAAAGTTCTATAGAAAGGCAGGTACCCTAATTACACTGTGGAGGTATGAACTGGTCAGACCATTATGGAAAGCAAATTGTTAGTACTATAAAGGACTGCTGGCATTTTTTTGGGGGTGGGGGGATTTATTTTATATCCTGCTACTTTACCAAAGCTATGAATTAACTCATTGCTGATTCTCTGGGGTTTTCTAAGGAAACTATTCTGTCATTTTCAAACAGGGATCATTTTGTCTTCCTTTTCACTGATATTTATGGCTTTATTTTTCCCCTATTATTAGTGCTACTATTCGCAGAACTATATCATGTTATAGTAGGGAGAAGGAGCCTCTTCATTTTGTCACTTTCTATATTGAGTTAGCTAATCATTCTCTACTGTAAATAATCTTAGTCTTTGGTTATAAGAATATACATTTCTATCATAGTAAAATGGCTCTTAAATGCCTGTGCTTTTAGGGGTTTCAGCATAAATCAATGTTTTATTTTGTCAAAGGCTTCATTGGCATCTATTGATATAATCATGTAGTTTTGGTTGTCTTTTCTTTTAATATGAGTAATTATGCTAATTATCTTCCTAATGTAGAATTCTTCTCATATCCCTAGTAGAAATCCACTTTGGCCTCAAATACTTACTAGCTGTGTGACCCTGGGCAAGTCACTTAACCCTTTTAACCTCCATTTCCTCATCTGTAAAATGAGCTGGAGAAACAAATGGCAAACTACTCTTTCTTTGTCAAGAAAATCCCAAAGGGGGTCACAAAGAGTCAGACATGACTGAAATGACTGAAGAATATTATTTTCTAAGCACTATGCCAAATTCTGGGATATAAAAAGAGGTACAAGATAGTCCCCACCCTCAAGGAGCTCACAATCTAATGGAGAAGACAACAAACAAACAAAAACTACAATCTATCTACATTGTAACTAGGAAATAATTAACAGAAGGAAGGCACTAGATTTAAGAGGGGTTGTGAAAGGCTTCCTGTAGAAGGTAGGATTTTAACTGGGACCGGGAAGCTAGAGAATCCAAGAGGTGGAGATGAGGGAGAGGGTTCCAGGTATGGGGGACAGCCAGAGAAAATGCCTAGGGCTGGGGGGTGGACTGTTTTGTTTGTGCAACAGTCTGAAGGCCAGTGGTGCTGGATCAAAGAGTACTTCATGGTCAGTAAGGTGTAAGTATACTGGGAAGTTAGGAGGATGGGCTAGATTATGAAAGACTTTGAAAGCCAGAGGATTTTTTTCTTTGATCTTGAAGGTAATAGGGAGCCACTAGAGTTTATTAAATGGGGGGTAGGGGGGAAAGGGGTATAACATGATCAGACCTGAGCTTCAGGAAAATCACTTTGGTGGCTGAATGGAGGATGAACTGAAGCAGGGAGACTTGAGGCAGGCTGACCCACCAGCAGCTATAATAATAGTCCAGGCATGAGGTGATCAGGGCATGCACCAGGGTGGTGGTCATATCAGAGGAGAGAAGAGAGCATATTCAAGAGATATTAATAGGTGAAATCTACAGGTCTTGGCAACAGATTGGATATGGGGGCTCATGAGAGACAGTGAGGAATTGAGGATGGCATCTAGGTCTGTAGCTTGGGGGACTGGGAGGATGATGATCCCTTTGACAGCAATAGGGCAGTTTGAAAGTGGTGGTGGGATGGGGTGAAAGGTTTACAGGGGAAGGTAATGAGTTCAATTTTTGATATGTTGAGTTTGTAATGTTTATGAACATCCAGCTCATATGTCTAAGAGGCAATTAGAGAAGCAAAATTGAAGATTAGCAGAGAGGTTAGGGCAGGATAAGTAGATTTGAGAATCATAAGCATAGAGATGCTAAATTAAATCCATGAGAGCTGATGAGATCACCAAATGAAGGAGTGTAGCAAGAGAACAGAAGATTTGGGACAGAGCCCTGTGGGACACCTCCAAAGAGAGCACCTGACCTGGATGAGGATGCAGCAAAGGAAACTGAGAAGGAACAGTCTGACAGGCAGGAGGAAAGCAAGGAGAAAGTGGGGTCCTGAAAACCTAGAGAGAAGAGAATATCAAGGAGAAGAGGGTGATCAATGGTGTCAAAGGCTGCAGAGAAGTCAAGAATAATGAAGACTGAGAAAAGGCCAATGCATTTGGCAATTAAGAGATTGTTGGTAACTTTTAAGAGAGCAGTTTTGGTGGAGTGATGAGATTGGAAATTGGAGTGTAGCAGTTTGAAAAGAGTGAGAAGAGAGAAAGTGGAAGTGTCTATTTTAGTCAGCTTTCTCAAGGAGTTCAGCCAGAAAGGGTAGATCCTTTATCTCTATTGGATTGCATGCCATCTTGGGGAGGGGGAAGGGAAGGAAGGGGAGAAAATGTAAAACTTATGGAAGTGAATGTTGAAAACTGAAAATAAATAAATTAAAATTTAAAAAAGAGTATATGCTTGGGAAAAAGGTTTGATTGTATACTGGAAAGTTAGGAGGATGGGCTAGATTATGAAAGACTTTGAAAGCCAGAAGATCTTGTCTTTGCTCTTGAAGGTAATAGAGAGCCATTAGAGTTTATTAAATAGAGGTAGGGAAAAGGAGCATAACATGATCAGACCTGATCTATAGGATGACAGTGGGGATGGAAGGATCAAGTGAGGGCTTTTTGATGATGGAGGAGGCATGGGCATGTTCATAGGCAGTGGAGAAGGAGCCAATAGACAGGGAGAGATTTAAGATAAGTGATAACACAGAGATGACAGAGGGGGTGATCTGTTGGAGGAGAAGGGATGGAATGAGATTGCTTGAGCAGGTAGAGGGGTTTGCCTTGGTAAGGAGTAAGGCCATCTCATCATGTGAGACAGGAGTGAAGGAGGAGATAACGGCAAAAGTCATCTGAATGATCTGAGTTGAGGGAGAGGTGAGAAGAGGGAGCTCAGAGTGAATGGCCTCGATGTTTTTTTTCTGTAAAATATGAGGTGAAGTTTTCAGCTAGGAGACTGAGGGGGAGGGAGATCCATGGGAGATTGGAAGAGGAATGAAAGGGCTTGTAAGAGCTGCTGTGGACAGCAAGATACCGAATTGATAAGGGAGGCATAGCATGATTGCCGCACATCAGTACATCACTGGTTGAAGTTATATGACATCAATGTGTCGTGGATCTAGTCAGAAAGGTTGTATGTTTTTTTCCACCTTAACTGAGTAGCAACTATGTAAGATTGAAGGCAGTAGATGGTGGTAGTCATCCAAAGCTGAGGCTTGACAGGGCACAATTGGTGATATGAGAAGGAGGCCAGGAACTCAAGAGAAGAGGACAGTGTAGAATTGAATTGATTCACCAAGGAGTCAAGATGGGGAAAAGAAGAGAGAATGGCTAATGCAGAAGAGATGGCCTGGGAGGGACATTTAGGGGTCAAGAAATTGCAGGTCCCTTGGATGAAGAGTAGGGTTTGGTAAAGGAAGACAGAGGGAGAGATGGAAAGAATAGATTATGGTCAGACAAAGGAATTTCAGAATTCTTGATGGAATTCACCTATAAATCTGGGACCAAGATCCTCCCTCTGCTCCATCCATTTGCTGTTGCTTATGGACTTTTCAATTTCATTTTATGAGGTTGGGTTGTTCAAGATTTTTATTTATGGTACTAATTTTTCATTTTTAACATAATTCTCCCTTAAGTGCTCAGTTTTACTACCATATGACTATGCATAGCAAATCCTGATAATTCTTTAAATTGTCCATTTGTAAATTCACCATTTTTTTATTTTTGTAATTTCATTTTACTTGCTCTGGCTTTGATGTTAGACAGAGGCTTACCAATTTTACTAGTCTTTTAAAAGAATCAGTTTTTAGCTTTGTTTATACCTTATATTTCCTTTTGGTTTGCTATTTTATCTCTTTCTTTTCTGATTTTCAACATTTCTTCATTAGTGTTTCTTTTGGGTTTGTCAATTTGCTGATCTTAAATTTTTTTAGCTACATATTCAGGTCATCAATCCTCTCTTTTTCCATTTTGTTGTTGTATATTTTCAAATATATAATTCCCTCCCCCCTCCACCGAGGACTTGGCTTTAGTTTGATCCTCCAAATTTTGGCAGTTAGTCTTATCATCGTCATTCTCTATCAACAGTTATTATTTGCTCCAAAAATTTTTTCTTTGACCCACTCATTATTCAAGATGTCCTTATTAAGTGACAGTGACAAAATCAAATCTTAGAAGTCCAGACTATGAGGTTGCTTGTGACTGTGCCATTGAAGAGGCCGAGTGGGGAGCATGGATAGGAACTCAAAATATGTGTAAGTTCTTCTATTTCCTGTGGCTTTTTGTTCTTTAACCTTTGTGTGGTACCTGTGTCTTCTTACCTTTTGGATTCAGCCTTGGTTTTAGCTCTAGCTGCTGAACAGAAGTAGAGGGAATTATGCAATCATAATAATTGGGTCCTCTGCAAATTTATGTTATCTAAATTCAGCAGGCCCCTTTCTGCAACACGATAATTCTTTTAACTCCTCCCTGAAACCCAGTCTCCACACATCAGCTATGCACTCCTTCTCTTTTCTTTACCCTTTCCTTACCCTCTAAGCTTTGGTCCTAACCAGGCACTTCACACACACACACATACACACACACACATACACACACACACATACACACACACACAAATTGAGGTCATTCCCCAAGACCTTTTTCTCTTTTCCCTTCTCCTCATCTGACAGTCTCTTGATATTAAATCTTTTCCCCAACCAGACCACAGCAAGATAGCGAATTGATAAGGGAGGCATAGCATGATTGCCTGGCAGTACATCCCTAGTTGAAGTTGTATAACATCAATGTGTAGTGGACCTACTCAGAAAGGTTGTGTGTTTTTTTCCTACCATAACTTCAGTAGCAACTATGTAAGATTGAAGGCAGTAGATGGTGGTAGTCATCCAAAGCTGAGGCTTGACAGGGCACAATTGGTGATATAAGAAGGAGGCCAGGGACTCAAGAGAAGAGGACAATGTAGGATTGAATTTAAAAATTTAATTTATTTATTTTCAGTTTTCAACATTCACTTCCATAAGTTTTAAATTTTCTCCCCCTCCCTCCCCCTTCCCTCACCAAGACAGAATGCAATCTGATATGGGCTCTACACGTACATTCTTATTAAACACATTTTCATATTAGTCATGTTGCATAGAAGAATTATAATGAATGGGAGAAACCATGAGAAAGAAAGGAAAACAAAACAAAAGGGAAAAGAGTCTGCTTTGCTCTGCATTCAGACTCCATAGCTCTTTCTCTGGATATGGATTGCATTTTCCATCATGAGTCCTTTGGAAACGTTTTAGGTCCTTGCATTGCTGAGAAGGGCTAAGTGTATCAAAATCAGTTCTCATACATTGTGGCTGTTACTGTGTACAATGTTCTCCTGGTTCTGCTCATTTTACTGAGCATCAGTTCATATAAGTCTTTCCAGGATTTTCTGAAGTTTGCTACTCATCATTTCTTATAGCACAATAGTATTCCATTACATTCGTATATCACAACTTGTTCAGCCATTCCCCAATTGATGGACATCCCCTCAGTTTCCAGTTCTTGGCCACCACAAAGAGCTGTCATAAATATTTTTGTACATGTAGCTCCTTTTCCCATTTTTATTATCTCTTTGGGATACAGCCCTAGAAATGGCATTGCTGGGTCAAAGGGTAGGCACATTTTTATAGCCCTTTAGGCATAGTTCCAAATTGCTCTCCAGAATGGTTGGATCAGCTCACAGCTCCACCAACAATGAATTAGTGTTCCAACTCATATACTCTTTTAATCTAGTTTCTGATGAAGAGGCGGCCTTTCTCCTGACTAAGGCTCACTCCTCTATATATACCCTGGATTCTTTTCCTTCCTGCCTCCTTCAGCAGATTAATAATAATGACAATAATAATAATAGCTAACACTTATATAGCAATTACATTTGATCTTCACAACAACCCTGGGAGGTAAGTACTGTAATTATCTCCATTTTACAGATAAGAAAACTGAGGCAGGCAGAGGTTAAGTGACTTGCCTCCTACCTATCAGATTGGTAAAGTTGATTTAAAGAAAGGAAATGACAAATGCTTGTGGGAAATTAGGTATATTCGACTCTCTCTTGAGGTCTCTTCCTACATTAAGGGTTGCCTATTGGGTTTTTGGAACTGGACATTCCACAGGTACTTCAGAATCAACATGTCCAAAACAGAATTCATTATTTTTAGTCACAAACCTGTCCATCTCCTAATTTTCCCTGAGAGGGAGTGTTGGCAAATTTTATATTGTCTTTGACTTCTAATTCTCCATGACTTTATATCTACAATCAGTTGCCAAACCTTATTTATTCTCCACAGCATCTCTCAAATTCATCCCCTCCTCTCTATCAACACAGCCTCTCTACCCTAGTTCAGGCCCTCATCACCTCTAGCTTGGACTATTGAGATAGCCTCCTGTGGAATCTTCTTCCCTCAAATGCCTCTCCACTCCTCTGTCCTCCACATGGGTCCCCTTGCTCCATAGACTCTAATTACTTGGGTCAGAACAAATTTAAATTCCTTTGTAAAGGATTAAATCCTGCCCCCCCCCCATAAATGTGTCCTCTTCTTTTCTTTCCAGCCTTCTCACACCTAAGTCTTCCTCACTCTCCATCTCATACAGAGATACTATGTGATCCAGTCACGTTCCTCACCTAGGTTGTTAATTTCCCATCTCTGCACCTTTGTTCCCCATGCCCAGAATATACACTCCTGTGTCTCCTCTACCTCTTAGAATTTCTGGACTTCTTCAAAACTCAGATCAAGAGCCACTTGCTACATGAGGCTTTTTCTGGCCCCCTAGTAGTGAATGCCTTCTCCCCAAACTAACTTGTAATCATTTTGTATATGTTATATACATTCTTACTTAGGCATGTTATCTCTTCCATTTGAATTGAAACTCCCTGAGGGCAGGAATTGTTTCACTTTTGTCTTTATATCTCCAGCACTTAGCAAAGTGCTGGGCGTCTAACAAACACTTAATGAATGTTTATTGATTAATTGTCTGGTTTTGCCTTATTTGCATATACCACTGAATAAGGCAAAACCTCATAGGGATCTATTATTTAAATTGATTTTTTTTTTTCCCAAGCAGAGCAGCTGGGTTCAAGACCAGGGCAACGCCCCACACTAAAAAAAAATGTGCAGATGGGAGCCAGCCAGACCTCCAGTGAGAATTGCCTGTAGTCAAGAGCCCAGTCCTTGGGAGTGGAATAGATGCTCAGTCTCCTTCACTACTGCCTCAGCTTCTCTGTCTGGAAAAGAGACTACGCATCCCATTTGCCATCACCACATATGGCTTGCAAATCACTCGGAATGCCCGAGGTGGCACCTGTTATGATCAAGTCCATTAAGCATTTCTACCACCTTGCCACCATTACCTGTTACAGCCATTAGCATAGCATGAACACATGGCACAAGACTTTAAACACTATAACCAATTAGTTTCTTGGGGTGCTCCATCTTAAACACGTTGGATTCAACAAGAGATAAGCCTGCCCTAAAAGCCTTCCTTTTTTCCCCTCCTCGCTCCTTCTTCTCTAACAGCACTTACCCATCTGTACTCCTGTTACATTGCAATTCCCACCAGAAATGCTGTGAAACCTTTCAAATAAAATATTTAACGTGTAGATCTGGTAATTTTATGTTGTGAGTTATGAAGCCTTTATTTAGGTCCCACCTTTTATTAAACCTCAGGGTTCTCTTTTGGTCTCTAATGACATTACGTTGCCTCAGAATTAGACGGATTTTTACGGGGCGCTGTATTATTTGTTGTGACTTGGTAATGCTAATGTTTAAATTTTGAGTCCTTTTACTGCTGATTAAACCTCTAAAGACTACAGCCGAATTTCCACTTCACTGCAAGAAAAGAAGAAAAGAGCACAGTTTGTACCAAGGAGATCCCTTGAAGAATGTGTATAAGGTTGCTGCATTTATGAATAAAGGAAAGCATTATCATTTTTAATAGGAATTAAACAGCTAGAGGGAGAAGTAGGGCAATGCTGTGATCAGTGCGAAGGAAAACAATCTAACAATTTTAATTAACTGTATTTTAATAGCTTTAGTTATAATTGAATAATTTAAATACCAAGGGAAACAGTTAAATCTCCTAAAAGCTTTTTTTTTTATTTACATTTTAAATACAGTTCACGGTGAAGAGATGACAGCCAGAGAGGGGTGGGGGTGGAATAGCACTGATGTCTTCAGCAGCTGGGTGGGCCATGTGGATGAATTGGTGGGACTTTCACCACAGACCTTCCTATCCATAACTGAACAGGCAATGCTCATAGCCCTCAGCTACCACCATGGGAGGTCTATGAGGCATGACCAAAAATAAAACTCAATGTGAAGAAAACATATCAGGAAGCCCATCATATCGTCACCATCTTATTCCACTACCAAACTCCATGGAAGCCAGAAGTCACTGCCATCAAACACAATGGAAGTTTCTATGTCAGCTCCTTCTATCAGAGCAACATCAGGGATATGGTTAAGGATCTATGAGATGCTGAGATAACTTTTTTTTTCTGGAAAGTCTAGAGACCCACCTCTGAAGGAATTAATCCATACTGTCAATGCCTTCTCTTCAGTAATGGCCTTGCATTTTTCTCTAAAAGTACCATAAAGAGTGGTAGATGAAAACAGACCAAAAGATCACATCACAATAACCTAGACTATCAGGTCTGTTGGCTAGAGATTTTGATTCAGGAGATGGCATACAAGTAGGATACTTGAAGAGAAAGGAGGAGGGAGGAGCTTCAGTGGAAAGGGGTGTATCAACAAGGGAGAAAAGCTGCGATAATGCATGTGATTGCACTAGAGACTTTAAGAATTTTTATTTGTAGGATCATAATGATAGAAATAGCACTGAAGATACAAAGTAAATAGCACCTGCCTTTAAGGAGTTTACATTTTACTTGGAGGATGGGAGGGAGATAAAAGATATAAACAAGTAAATAAATTCAGAATAAATGTAAAATACTTGCTGCTGCTGTTTGTCCTTTGTTCTCGAAGAGGACCATGACATCAGGGACATGATGCCATGACATGCAAGTGAGTTGGATTTGAGTGAGGGAAGGCTGTGCAAAGTCACAAGCTTCATTTTCTCCTCCAGAGTCATCTGAGTCCAATGGCCAGATATGGATCAGGACAACTGGAGATGATCCAAGATATAGTGGGGAACCTTGGCCTTTTCAAGCTAAGATCTTTAACAGGTCTCAGTTTGACTGAGGAAGTGCTCATTCAGTGATTAAGACTTAATTAAAAAATGAGGCAAAGAATGGTCTCTTTAAAAAAAGTGGATCTGGGAAGGGAAGACCCTCATGGTTTCAAGTTCAAGGATGGAAGAGGACTAATAATTGAAGGCATCATAGAGGAGGTGGCACCTGAACTATTTGCTGAAAGAAGCTTCTTATTCTTCATGGTTGCGATGATGAAAGGGAATTTTCTAGATTGGGGGAGGCAGGGATGAACTATTCATGCAAAGCCATGGAAGCAGGAGATGAAGTATCATATAAAGAAAAGTGGTCTCAGGCCATTTGCAAAAGAGAACATGTGAGGGACAATAATCTAAAATAAGATTAGGAAGGCAGGTAGAAACTAGATTACAGAGTTGCTTCAAATGCCAGGCTGAAGATTTTTTATTTTTAACCTAGAGTCAGTAGCAATAGTGAAGATTTTTTTTTTTTACTGGGGGGGTGATAGATCTCTGTTTTTTAGGAGTATTCATTTGGCAGTTGTGTAGTAGATTGATGAGAGTGAGGAGAAAGTAGAAGAAGGGACACCAGCTTTGGGGCAATTGCAATAACCCCAATGAGAATTGATGAAGGCTTAAACCAGGGTAGAGACTGTATCAACAGGGAGGGATCAGAGAGAACAGAGAGACATGATACATAGAGGCAGGATTGATGAAATACGGCATCTAATTGGATTAAGGATTGCAGGATAAGAAAAAGTAAAAGTTAGTTCCAAGATTATGACGTAGGTGATGCCAGTAGAAGAAAGGGAAAAAAAAAAAACAAGTAGGGTTAAATTTGAGGGGGAAACCATGAATTCTGTCTTAGACATTTTGAGTTTAAGATATTGACAGGACATCCATGTAGAGATATCTACCAGGCAGTTGGTAATAAAAGACTGGAGTTCAGGAGAGAGATTAGAGCCTGAAATCTATATTTGAGAGTAATCTACATAGAAATGATAACTGAATCCATGGGAATTGATAGGAAGAACAAGGAAGAGCATGAAGTTAGAAAACAGGACCCTGGACAGATCCTCAGGGGATGTCCACATTTCTTGGATGGGGGGAGGAGAAAGATTATCTAGAAAAAGAAAATTAGAAGAAATAGTTAGACAAGTAAGAGAATTAAGGGGAGAGAGTGCCAAAGAGAAAGGGATGGCTGACAATGTCAGAAACTTCATAGAGGTAAAAAAAATTGAGGGCTGTGAAAATTCCTTTGGAATTAGCAAGTAAGAGCATCATTAGCATCATTAACCTTGGAAAGAGCAGTTTTAATTCAACGGTAGGTTAGAAGTCAGATTACAAGCTACTTAGAAGTACATTGAAGGTGGGAAAATGGAGTCAGTGAGTTTGGAAAAACCTTTCTAGGAATTTTCCTATGAAAGGGAGAGGAGGAATCAAATAATGGTTTGAAGCAATGTCAAGATTACATGAAAATTTTGTCTTCAGATTCATTAAGGGGGAGGAAGAGTTGGGAATATTGGCAGGTATCAGGATGGGAGCCAGTGGATAAGGAGACATTGCAGATGAGAGGAAAAAAATAATAGAGGTGACAAGATCCCAGAAGAGACAAGAAGGGATGGGATCAAGAGCACAGGGAAAGGGATTGAGAATTGGGAATTGAGAAATCCCACCTCCTGTCAGAGACTGAACCAAAGGATCACAGAGACAACCCCATTCAACTATCCACTAACATCAAGTGAAACACGAAACATGGAGCCATTTGATTTTCCAAGTTTAGTGTCATGGAGAGCTTGTACTGCATTGAATCCAAATAAAGGAGGCATTCCCTACTGATAGAGAGAGTCTCCAGATGCTCCTTTTTATACATGAGATTATATTAATTTGATTAAATCACAGATTTCCCAATGAGATTTATGGTCACTCAAAAGAGATGAGCCTAGCTAGCCACAGTTGAAAAACAAAATGACTGAGAAATGTATGTTGCACCTTTGCCATTTGCTACCTGGGTGAACTTGGCCAGGTCCCTGGGTCTGAGTCTAGTTCTCTGCATATTCAAGGATTGATCCTCACAACAATCCGAGGAGGTAGGTACTATTCATATCATATGTAACTAAATGGTCTCATAGCTTAATAGAAGGAGATCAGTATGGCTTCCATTTTGGAAATGGTGGCAGCTCAAGCTATTCACCACTGCAAAATTAATTCTTCTCGTTAATGATTCAGGTGTATGCTCTATGGCTGGTAATCTTAAAAGATCACCATATCAAAAGAATAAGTGCTAGTTAACTAAATGGAGATGGGAAGATACATAGGAGGAGGGGGGGCAAGCAGCCTAGTGGTGGTATCAAACTCAAATAGAAATGATCCCTGTGGGCTGCATATTGACTTAGAAAACCACAAATTAGCATTATATGTGTTGCATTGTATTTATATTTATTTTGATAAACACTTCTGATTTTCATTTGAATTTGGTTCTGGAGCATTCCTGCAGTTTTATAGTCACAAGAGGCCTAAAGATTGTGAATTTGATACCCCTGGATTACAACATACTACCAGTAATCACTTATTTATATTAAGTAGTCAAAAGGAAATCATCTTTTTAAAATTACACTATGTTATGGAAATATGTTATTATACTATGTTATTTCACAAATAAAAAAAAAATAAAAACAAAAGAAAGTGAGATGTGCTAATCCTGTATTGAGAATAAAGAATAATAGATCTATAGACCAAATGCTGCCCTGGTGCTCTCAAAATATTAAAGACAAAGACAATGGAAACAAAAGATGACCACCTGTAGAAGGTTGGTTGGGTCTGGTGTGGAGTATTTATAGTATGATTTGGTAGAAAACTGACTAGGATGGGAAGGTTTGATTGGATCTCTATCAACTCAGAGAACACCCATACCAATGGAATCCCAGATACATGGAAGCATTGAAACATTTACTCTGCTAACAACATTTTGGGTAGAAGAGAGGGAGAAGAATGTGTAAAATGTGATGTGTTCTAGTCTATGCATCCCTTCAGGGTGCTCCTGGACATTGAGCACCCCCAAAATCTTTGGCATCAGGCATTATGCAGTCATATAAACAATAATGTGGTCCAGAGCGAGAAGGGACCTTGGGAGTGGACCAATCCAGCATCATCATTTTACAGATGGGTGAACTGAGTCCTCCATTAGATAAGTGATTTGCTGAAGTTCACATAGAATCAAGAAACCAAGGTTGTAGAACGAGCTCAGCCTCCATGTCAGTCAAACACTCATTCCATTATATCAGCTTGTTCCCTTTGATCTAAGAAAAGAGAATCAGGAAGCTCCCAGAGCCCACCTTCCCCTGAAACTCACAATGCTTCCTATCTCGGAGAGAAATGGAATTGGGCTCTGTTCCCACCCCCACCTCACACCTGGACTCCTAGGCAGAAATCCAAACCATGATGGGTCACATTAGAGAACAAAAATCATGAACAAAAAAGAAATAAAATAGAAACTAGAAGGCAATGTCCCTAAACTCGGAGAAACTGGGGCTGCTGTGATACAAGAGCTTCCAGTTCCCTTCTCCCTTGAGGAAATAGGCTGATTAAAGGGGAGCCAGCTGTCTGGCGCAGACTCTATTAACACCTGAATCCACCCACTGCCCTTTTCTATAAAGGGCTGAAAGCCTTGGTAATTGCAAGAGGGAACAGGATCTAGTCTGCACTCACCTGGATAAGTAAACGGGTAGGAAAGGCCAAGAGAATATTCTAACACTATTCAATACCTTAGAGTCTGAAACTCTTCTTGCTGTCAGTGAAGAGGGCTGAGGGAAATTAAGGGAGGGAAGGAGGGAGGGAGGAAGGCTAAGATTGAGGTCTCAGTTGGGGTGAATCAGACTATGGTTTGATTTAGCAAGCCAGTCCAGATCCAAGGACCTTTGTTTGGTTAACCTTTGAACTCTGGACTTCTCTCAGCTTAAATAAAAAAAAATATGGATTACAAGATGTCTGAGTGAAAGACCTTAAAATCATAGATTTAGATTTGGAAAGTATCATAGAGATTGTCTAGTCCAAATCCCTTATTTTAGAGATGAAGACACTGACATCTAGAGAAGTGACTTAGACTAAGTTAACCCAAATATAAACGGAAGAGACTACATCAGAACCCAGATCTCCTGTCTCCCAAAGCTGTGTTCTTTCTACTGAATCATGTTGCTCATGTAATCTAGTGTTTTCATCTTTTCAGATAAGGAAATTCAGATGTAGAGCAGTGAAGGAAGTGACTAGTCCAAGGTCACTCCTGAATGGCAGCATCAGGATTAGACTTCAGGGGTTTTACATTTTATTGGACACTTTCTTATCCATCCCTTTCTTTATAGTTTCTTTCTATCACAGTAATTAAACTTTCCACAATGCTAATTCAGGCCCTCATTACCTCTCACCTAATCTATTATAATGGTCTCCTATGGCCTTCTAGTCTTGTATTTCGTCTCCCCACTCCAATCCTTTCTCCATGCAACTTCCAAAGTGATTTTCCCAAAGCATAAGTCTGACCAAGTCAACCCATACTCAAAAATATTCAATGGCTCCCTACTACTTTTAGTATCAAAGACATACAGTGTATTCCATTTAGCATTTAAAGCTTTCCACAATCTAGCCCCTTCCTTCCTTTCTCATCTTCTTACATTCTACTTTCCTTCATGTCCTCTGTGATCCAGTCATACTGCCCTCCTAGCTCTTCCCTCCACATACCTCTGTCTCCCATCTCTTTGCCTTTTTACTGACTATACCCCAAACCTGAGAGTGCTCTTATTCCCAACATCTGGCTCTGAGGATCCTTGGCTTCCTTAAAGGTTCAGATCAAGTACCAACTCCTTCAGGAAACCCATCCTCAGCCCCAGCTGCCAGTACCATCCCCTCCAAAGTCACCTTCATTCTGATATTTACATGCTAACTCATCAACTAGAATATAAGCTTCCTGAGAATGGGGATCTTTTTTTGGCTTTTCTTTGTGTATCTCTAGCACTTAGCGAGGTACCTGGCATATAGTAAGTACTTAATAAATCCTTATTGATTATCAATCAATAAGACTTTTATTACAGAAAATTTCAAATAGTTATTTCAATAGTTATTTCATGCATATATCTATAAATAGGAGACTGGCCAAGGAGAGCCCAGTCCTCAGAGAATGTGCAATATGTTCTGTCTGGTATCAACTGACAGAGAAGCTTATGGAGCCTGCCTCTGGGCATGTATAATGGGGGAGCTTTGCCATCAGAGCATGTTCAGGGATACTGACTGTTTTCTGTCAGCTTACTGTGGGTGATGAAAAAAAAAAACTCTTTTAATCAGCTGCTGAGCTAGAACTGAGTATGCATATAAAAGCCATGAATAGAAAAAAGGTTTTCCTCTCCATAGCAAAGAGAAAGAAATGCCTAAGCCTCCATAGTGTGAGAAGAAAGTAGTGTCAGGAAGTAAAGTCCAGCTGTCTTTTCTCCCTAGCCAAGCCACCACGTGTCTGTGAATTTGTGGAAATTCTTATTTCTTCTGCCTCTTTCCTGATTTTAGGCCAGGGGTGGGAAAGCAGCCATATGTGGTCTCCAGGATGCTGGTTCCCCATCCCTGTCTTAGGTGAATGGGTATCAGACCAGGTCACAACTTTATGAGCTCCCAAAAGTCAGATGCACTATTAGAGGTCTATCATCTGGAGTCCAAAGCAGAGTCTATTGGTAGATAGATGTAGCATCTAGGCAAGACCTGAGGAAGGACCCAACTTGACCCATTTCAGGGACAGCCAACCCACTGAAATGGCTGTGAAGACCTGGTGTGTGTGTGTGTGTGTGTGTGTGTGTGTGTGTGTGTGTGGAGGGCTGGTAATCTTGGAACCTTACTCTTATCTAGGTTAAAGAGGAAACAATTTGTACATCTGGAGAGGTGTAGAAGTCTTCTGAGCTTGTAGAGAGGTGACGTGATGTCTTGTAAGAGAAACAGTGACTATGATGTACCAGAAAGTGAAATAGCTTTTCTAATGCTGGAGCACCCCACAAATCATGGTGTAAATCCAATCTGTCTTAGTATCAAGACCACATCTGTTTCACAAAAGAAGCTTGTCCTCCTTTTGAAGATAATAGTCATACTGATGAACTCTCTGATCCATCAAAGCAATGACATTCCCATGTAAGTAAATATTGGCTGAAGAAAGATAAAGAGTAAAATGAGAAAAGCAAATTTTCATTGGGGATGCATACCCACACCTGGTTCAGCAGACAAATAGAAGGTTTTCTATCTAATGGCTTCCATGTTGTAAGCCAAAAGGGAATAGTCAAAGGATACATGTATTTATTCCGAAATGGGAGTACCCCTCCAATCCACACTATCATACATTTCTGGAAATGAGCTCAGCAGACTCTCACATGGGTTAATACCAGGGACAGCATTTTGGGCATGCCCTGATGACTGGGCTCTCACTGTCTCTTATTGCCAGTCTCTGATTATACATCTACGGATCTGGAAGTGTATTGATGTGGGTAGGAGGCCCATGTTTCAGTTCTTAACAAAATTATGGGACTCAGAGAGGCTTAAAAAATGAATCAGAGAGAGCAGTAATGCCTAAATCAACAGGCTTTCTACTATCTCATGCCATGGAACAGAGACTCAGAACCTAAAGCAAAGCACCCTGGACACAAGAGTAGGGGCAATGAAGGAAGGGGACCACCAGGTCTGTTGCTGGGATCTCAGAGTGCTGATCTTCAGATCACTGTGAGAGAAAGAAGTATGTGTGTTTGCGTGTGTAAAGGGGAGTTCATGGTGGGGGGGAATACTGGTGTTAGCAGTGATCCTTTAGAATGCCCAACTTTATACCAAGGCATCTTCAAATCACCTTTACATTAAGGCAACTCCCTGAGGCAGCTCAATGTCATGAATTTATAGGGAAGGTTGTGGCAAGTCTGGCTAGTTATCTGTCTCTGATATCATAGGAAGGGAAATGCTAGGTATTATTTTCCATGAAGTAGAGCTGAATCAGAGAGAGACCACGAGTACAGGGGAATGGAAGTGTCCATAAAAGGACAGGAAGTAGGGATTTTTAGGCAGGAAGAGAAACAATGTTCATTATCTAGGGTAGTAGCCGCCTGTTAGAATCTTCTCAGATTCTATCAAAGAGACCCAGAGGCTGAAGGGTTTTTGGACGATATCATCTCATCCACTATATATCCAAACCTTTTTATATCCTGTGATTCATTTTCTCCCATAAACGCTCCATATAGAATTTGCCCAATGTACTGAAAAACTCCTACTAGCAGGTATCAGTGTAGGACTCAGAATGTCCATCTATCATTCTGGGCTCAGCCCTCATTCACCATGGAATCTTCACAAGTACTTTTACTTTTTATTATTTTTGTATTTAGCAAATAGTTGTTTTGCATCACATTAACACCCCGCCCCCACATCCTAATCCTACTTTTGGGATATTTTGAAAACCAATCCCTCAGTACCTTAAAGCCTTTCCAACTCAACTCTATTCTTTGCATGCTCATCAAGCAGTAGTAATCAGCAGAAAACTCTTTTTTGCCTTTTTAAAATTTACTTTACATTTTTCCTCAATTACATGTAAACAAAAAAAATTGTTAACATTTATTTTTAAAACTTTTTCGTTCCAAATTCCCTCCCTCCCTTTCCTTTCCTTGAGAAGGCAAGCAATTTGATATAGATTATACATGTGCAGTCATGCAAAACATTTCCATATTAGCCATGTTGCAAAAGAAAACACAGACCCAAAAAAAAAAGAAAAAGAAAAAAAGAAAGTTAAAAAAAATATGCTTCGATCCAGCAAAAAATTCTTAAGCAAGCACATCATCCTTTTGAGTTTCCTAAAAGGGCAGCAGGAAAGTGTTGAAAGCAGACAGATTCTACATCTACAACTAGGCCAGGTAAGAGTGTCAGGTAATGCCAAAGAAGGGAATTGATCAGGATAGATGGTTGGAGCCCAGAAGTCAGTGTCTAAATTGCCTTAAATATTAACTCCAGGATTTTAACCCAGTTTGGATTCCTATTTACTCCAATTATTTCTATGATCCTTCCTGCTCTTTTCCTCTCTGAGTCTCATAACCACCCTAGACTAATAACATAATTGCATAACAGTAGTTAAGAAAAAGGAGAAAGGAACAATTTAAAGTTTAAATATTGGGGTAAATCCCAAGGAGACATGTGAAACAACAATCGTTAACACTCATGGATGGAACCAATGAGACCAAACCACCTCCCAGTATACCTGGAGGTAGAAAGTGGTAAGTCCATGTTGGCCTTGGGCTTTGGCCCCAGCTGGCAGCAGCCCACCTCTCAGTCTAGGGAATCAATCTTAGCTCAAGTGTTTCACATATAGAAAGTGTTTGACAAATGCTTTATCATCACAGAAGAGCAGGAAATGGTGGCTTAACAACTTGTCTAATATATTACCATGAGAGTTATCTCTTATTACTGGACCATTGAGTGAGTATGTAGGATTCCACAGGAAAGGAAGCAGGGAAGGAAGGAAAGGAGGAAGAGAGGGAGGAAGAAAGGGAGGGAGAGACAGAAGGAGGGAGGAAGGAAAGAAGGAAGGAAGAAGGAAGAGAGGGAAGGAAGAAGGGAAGGAAGGAAAGGAGGAAGAGAGGGAGGAAGAAAGGGATGGAGGGACAGAAGGAGGGAGGAAGGGAAGAAGGAAGGAAGGAAGGAAGGAAGAAGTCAAGGGAGGAAAAAATTTATTAAGTACCTACTAGTGTCAAGAACTGTGCTAAGTGCATTACAAACAATCTCTCATTTGATCCCATAACAATCCTGGCAGGAAGGTGTAATTATTATCTTCATTTTACAGTTGAGGATAATGAGGCAAACAGAAGTTTAGTGACTTGCCCACAGTCACACAGCTAGTGAATGTCTGAAGCCAAATTTTAAAATCAGATCTTCCTGACACCAGTTACCACCACTTCCCAGCACTGAAGGGGTAAAGTCTCTGGGGGCTGCTAGAAGGTGTCAAGAGTTGGAGCTCAAAGCTGAGCATGAGCAGGAAGGGGAGAAAAACTTCAACATCCCAAACCTTGGCAGAATGGAGTTGGTAATGGGCACAGTCTCTTATCTTTGTGTCCATTTCATTCTGCTGCTCCTTTTGATCCCCCTTTGTGCTCCTCACCCCCCTGCCTTCTTTTGGACGTTGTACCTGTCCAACTAGGATCTTTCTGAATGATGTAAAGATACTTCAGAGCCATAATATGCTTCTAGGATCCTCCTCAATGAATGACTCTATAAGGCATGCGCCTGTGTGCATGTGTGTACATGCATGTGTACATGCACGTGTGCGTGTGTCTGCATGTGTGGTCTAGAGAAAACAGAATCCATGTCTACCTCTACATAGATCCTGTAAGGGATTTATAGAAACTGGTATAAGAGTAAACCACTTGGTATTATTCCAGTGGAAAAATCACACCCCAACCGGTTTTCAGAAAATGTTTCATTTTGTCCTTGGCCTACTCATACCGTGGATTCAGAGGGACCATGGGTGTTGCACAAGATAGCCAGTTCCTTGCACCATGTACCATGCTGATTGATTTAGAAACTTCCTAGAAACCTTGAGCCCTTCGATGTCAAAAGATGACATTTGGTGTCTTGTTCTTTCTCAGACTAAAGTATGCATGGGGTTTCAGGAGCCCTGTCCGTCCCCTTTATTTTCTCAAGTCCTGGAAAGCTTCCTCCATCCTGAGCAGGCTCTCCAGAGACACCGGGGCTAAGTGTGGGTGGCATTCATGAGATGGTGCTTTTTGACAAATGATACAGTGCAATCCTGACAAAATAAGTGTGTATGTTCATTAGCCCTCACTTACTCTCTGCCAGTTCAAATGCTCCCACTCTGGGGAATGGCTTCAATCCACACAGACATCTGAATTACAGTGAGGCATGAGATGCCTGGCTGGGGCTGTGAAAGGGAATGTGCTCAGAGGAAATGATAAACAGAGGACAAAACACAAGCAGGGTGGAGAAGTTCGTAGCAACACCAGCCAATGGAAGATCCAGAGCTGAGATCAGAGGCTCCCTCCTCTCCCTCAGGCAAGGCTGCTTTGTGTTCTTATGCTACAATTCACAAAAGACCACTTCCTGCATAATAAAACCATCTGCAAGATACAGAACCAACCCTCCAGCAGCCACTCATATGGTTTGGGCTTCATAGCCATGGAGAAGGGGCCTTTATATGGAAAGCAGAACCAGAATCTTAAGGATGTTTAATTCGTCTGCCTCTCCATTTGAGACTGAGGTCCATTTTAGTTGGGTTGGTCTAGCATGGACAGGCAAATGCATTTAAATCCTGAATCTGGGGAAGTAGGGGAGGTGGAGGGATGAATCTTTCAGCTAACACACTCAGAATACCCAGCTTCCTTTTCACCTCTAACATTTTCATGCAAAGAAAATACTATGGTATGTAGTTGGGATGCAAGGAAATAAGCTGGCCAGCTGTGCAAACATCTGGAAGTGATAAGGACTAAGAGAAATTGGTGTCTGGATGAAAAAACAAAACAAGGGACTGCAGATTCAAACACCTTACCAAAGAGGACTAGACTAGGCTCAAGCAGTTAAGACATTCTGTATTCTGTTCAGGGACCTATCCCTTTTCCCTGGAAGGTTAAGAGAACACAGAAGAAGCACTAGGCCCCAGGACATTTAGCCGGAGCAATAGTTGTAGAATGGTGACTTGGTATCCAAATTCCATTCCCCATGTTTCTCTCCTCCCTTCTAAGAACTGTCAGTACTTGGTCAGGGATGTAGAAAGTGGCTTGGGATTTGGTGGTATTATTGGCATGGAAACTCAGCTTGGAAATAAGTCAATGAGTCTTTCTTATGCAAACCCATGAGTGAGGAAAGAATGTTTACAATCTTTTTTTTTATGAGAAAAAAAAAGCCAGAGAGAAAGCATATATATGATCTACATAGTATGACAGATGTCAGCTAGATTGATGTGTGGTTTAGGAATATCCTTCTAATGACATGTTAGCAGCAGTTGGAAACAACTTGTCAGATTAATAGCAAACCTACTTTTTTTTTTTCCGCTCCTCTCTCCCCCAAGCTAGTGGGAATAAGCATCAATGTATGCATCCTTTTTTGTTCTCCTGGGATGGGAGGCAGTTTTCCAAATAAAATAAATAGCAATCCCTTCCCCTTCTCTGGATTTTTTTTAAAGATGTAAAAGTGGTATTAGGTCAGTAAAACTAAGGAACAAAGAACCTTTCAAGGAAGGACCTAAACTGGAATCTACAAGGAGATAATTTATCACTAAATATTTATTAAGCACTTACTGTGTGCCAGATACTTTTAAATGCAGAACATACAAAGAAAGACAAAGCCACAGAAATGGTTCTTCCCTTCAAAGAACTTACATTTATGAATGGAGGAAACCTCTGCAAATAAATGGGTACACATACCATAGAAGGAGCAGAAGGGAAGTAAACTTAGAAGGGAAGGCTTAAGTGATAGTCAGAAGGTAGCATTTGAGCTGCGCCATGACCAGAGACAGGGATATCAGGAGAAAGAGGTGAGGAGGGGAGCATTCCAGCCATGGGGCACAGACAAGGCAAAGGTGTGGAGGAGGGAGTCTTGTGTGAATAGACCTTCCGTATTCTGATCAGGGACACTTCAACTTCTTTTTCATGTATGTAAAAGAAAAAGTCTGAAATCAGGAGTTAAGAAAGTTGGGTTTTAGTTTTACCTCTGCTACTTACGAAGTGAAGGACCATGCATAAGTCTGAAACCAAGCCTCCGTTTCTTCATTTATATATAAAGGTCAAAACCACCCCACCTCATTTTAACTTTGATACCTTAATTAGGTGAGTATGTGTCCCAATTACTCACTAATAGGTGTAGACCATGCAAAAAAAAAGTGTTTGAGTAGATCAGAGGAAATTTGGTCATACCCCTGAGATGATTTATAAATTATCAAACTAGTTGAGAAGGAATTTAATTCCAGAAATTGAAGCAAGCATACATTTCTAGTTAAAATTCCTGAGAAGGAACTGCTGGAAGTATGGGCAGAGAGGGGCCTTGGCTTTGACTTTGGCCAAGTTCTCTTCAATCCTCTGCTTTGGCCAGAGGAGGAGCTCTCGAAAATTTTGGTATTCCCATCTTCCCTTTGGTATCCTAGTGGTGTCTCCGTATCATTGAACATTTGTGTCCCCATCAGGAATCAGAGTCAGATGGACACAGACTCAATATACTTAAGAGAAGCTTGTTGGGCATGAATGGGGAAAACAGATGATCTAGCAACCAGGATCTGTGAGCGACCTACACTTTGTAAGCCAAAGTCCACTTTTCCCTGGACTCTGTATGAAGTTATGGGAGTTTGGAGCTGCAGTTCCAAAGCCCATTGTAATGGGACTCTCTCCCCATTGGTGGAGATCAATGCCATGCCTGTGTGAGAGGTAGGCAGAGTTGGTGAGAGCTAGAGAGAAGAGAGATATTGTCTCTTGAGTTTCTTTTAGAACTTCAGTCTCTTTAGGTGCTTCTGACTTCCAGCTTCAAGAAAGAAGATAGATGATGCTAATCCTCTTCAGGTTGAGGAAGGGAAGAAAAAGCTCTGGGAAGAAGATGATGTAAGAGGAGCTGAAGCCTCCATCATATCCTTCTCCCCAGCTTGCTACACTAGACACTTAAGGGAATTTCCCATTTGGGTGAGATCTGAGATTTTCCTTCTCTTGTTTGAGATGAGTTACCTCACTCTTCATGGGAGAGCTTCTTCATTTGGTATTATATGATGTATATTCTTCTGTGTAATACTTTCTTTGAGTTTGGTTTTGCTATCAACTTGGATAAATGGGTTTCTTTGTTATTGGCAATGTGTGTTCATTGTAGAACTGGCATATGGTGGAAAAGGGGACAAGTTTTGGATGCAAATCTTGGGGTTCTCCTTTTCCCATTAAGAAATGGGAATTTGGGGGCAGAGCCAAGATGGCAGCTGGAAAGCAGGGACTTGCTTAAGCTGTCCCCCAAATCCCTCCAAACACCTGTAAAAAATGGCTCTGAACAAATTCTAGAGCTGCAGAACCCGGGAAATAGCAGAGAGAAACAGGTCTCCAGCCCAAGAGAGCCTGGATGGTCTCCGGGAAGGATCTATTGCATGGTGCTGAGAGCGGACGGCAGTCTGGCGTAGGCCACACCAGGACAGACCAGACCCAGAATCAGCCAGCCAGAATAGGCCTTGGGGCCATGAAACAGTGAGCTGTGGCAGTTACCAGACTTCTGAACCCACAAACACCAAAAAGCAGGTTAGGGGGAAATTGCAGGATCGAGATCAGAGTGTTCTGACCACCAGCCCTGGGGGTGGCAGAGGTGGTGCAGCAGTGGTGGTGGCAGCAGCAGGAAACTCCTGAGGCTGCTTCCAGAGCTACAGCTTCAGCTGCTTCCTGAGTCCCTGGCTCACATGGTGGGAGGATTCTAGCAGTGGATCAGAGCGGGAGTGCAAGGAGCGCTTTATCGGCACAAAGGCAGATTCACTTACTGTACCCTGCTTGTATCTGTATTGCGGTCCTGGTTGACAGTTCTTGGGGGAGGAGGAGCACTGCTGTGGTGACAGAGCTTGAAGTGACACTGGAGTAGAAGTAGCTCTGAAAACAGCAGTGCTTGGACTCTAAAGCTTGGGACAAAGTACTCTCTATTCTACAAGCAGTCATACCCTGACAAAAAGCTCAAGGGTAAAGTAGTTGGCTGGGAACATGAACAGGCAGCGAAAACAAAGTCAGACTCAAACGCAGGCTCAAACTCAAACTCTAGATTCTTTTTTTGGTGACAAAGAAGATCTAAACATACAGCCAGAAGAAGTCAACAAAGTCAAAGAGCCTACATCAAAAGCCTCCAAGAAAAATATGAATTCGTCTCAGGCAATGGAAGAACTCAAAAAGGATTTGGAAAAGCAAGTAAGAGAAGTAGAGGAAAAATTGGGAAGAGAAATGAGAATGATGCAAGAAAACCATGAAAAACAACTTAATGACTTGCTAAAGGAGATCCAAAAAATACTGAAGAAAATAACACCTTAAAGAACAGACTAACCCAAATGTCAAAAGAGCTCCAAAAAGCCAATGAGGAGAAGAATGCCTTGAAAGAAGAATTAGCCAAATGGAAAAGGAGGTCCAAAAGACCACTGAAGAAAATACCACCTTAAAAATTAGATTGGAGAAAGTGGAAGCTAGTGAATTTATGAGAAATCAAGATATTATAAAACAGAACCGAAGGAATGAAAAAATGGAAGACAATGTGAAATATCTTATTGGAAAAACCACTGACCTGGACAATAGATACAGGAGAGATAATTTAAAAATTATTGGACTACTTGAAAGCCATGATCAAAAAAAGAGCCTAGATATCATCTTTCAAGAAATTATCAAGGAGAACTGCCCTGATATTCTAGAGCCAGAGGGTAAAATAGAAATTGAAAGAATCCACCAATTGCTTCCTAAAAAACATCCTCAAAAAGAAAACTCCTAGGAATATTGTAGCCAAATTCCAGAGTTTCCAGGTTAAGGAGAAAATACTACAAGCAGCCAGAAAGAAACAATTTGAATATTGTGAAAACACAATCAGAATAATACAAGATCTTCTACATTAAGGTATCAAAGGGCTTGGAATATGATATTCCAGAGGTCAAAGGAGCTAGGATTAAAACCAAGAATCACATACCCAACAAAACTGAGTATAATGCTCCAAGGCAAAATATGGATTTTCAGTAAAATAGAGGACTTTCAAGCTTTCTCAGTGAGAAGACCAGAGCTAAATAGAAAATTTGACTTTCAAACACAAGAATCAAGAGAAGCATGAAAAGTGAAAAAAGAAAGAGAAATCATAAGGGACTTACTAAAGTTGAACTGTTATGTTTACATTCCTACATGGAAAGATGATGTGTTCAATTCATGAGACCTTTCTTAGTATTAGGGGAGTTGAAGGGAATATAGACAGAGGGCACAGGATGAGTTAGAAATGACGGGATGATATCTAAAAAATGAAATAAATTTAAGAGGTGAGAGGGGAATATATTGAGAGGAGGAGAAAGGAAGAGATAGAATGGGGTAAATTATATCACATAAAAGTGGCAAGAAAAAGCAGTTCTGTTGGAAGGGAAGAGGGGGCAGGTAAGGGGCAATGAGTGAATCTTACTCTCATCAGATTCAACTTGAGGAGGGAATAACATACACACTCAATTGGGTATATTACTCCACAGGAAAGTAAAGGGAAGGGGATAAAAATGGGGGATGATAGAAGGGAGGGCAGATAGGGGGAGGAGGTAAACAAAAGCAAACACTTTTGAAAAGGGACAGGGTCAAGGGAGAAAACTGAATAAAGGCGGACAGGATAGGATGGAAGGAAATATAGTTAGCCTTTCACAACATGAGCATTGTGGAAGTGTTTTACGTAATGATCCACGTGTGATCTATGTTGAATTGCTTGCCTTCCTAGGGAGAGTGGGTGGGAAGGGAAGAGGGGAGAGAATTTGGAACTCAAAGTTTTAAAAGCAGATGCTTAAAAAAAAGTTCTTTTTTGCATACAGCTGGGAAACAAGAATTATAGGGAATGGGGCATAGAAGTCTATCCTGCCCTACAAGAAAGTAAGGGGAAAGGGGATGGGGGGAGTGGGATGACAGAAGAGAGGGTTGACTGGGGAATGGGGCAATCAGAATATATGCCATCTTGGAGTGGGGGGAAGGGTAGAAATGGGGACAAAATTTGTAACTGGCAATCTTGTGGAAATTAATGTTGAAAACTAAAATATTAAATAAAAATCGTAAAATTTAAAAAAAAAGAAAGAAATGGGAGTTTGGCTTGAACCTGAAAATTATATCCCTGAGACTAATATTATTTAGGGATCACATAGATATCAACAGAGTGGCCAAACTTCTAGCCCCAACCTCCTGCTTCCCCTCTTGGAAGGAATTAAAGTCTTTCATGAAAAGGGGCAGGGGGAGGGGATGCTAGAGATATGTGTATTCTAGCCTTCCTGCAAGCCAGCCTTGTTACATGAGGGTTAGTCACAACTTTGAGGTGGGCTCTCTCTCTCTCTCTCTCATATTTTGTACTAATTCTAATTACTGAACCACCTTAGTAAAATACTGCTTTTTAAAACATCTTAAGGCTAGCAGACTTACTACTCAACCAATAATCTTGGAGGGGAAATAGATGAGTGGGGGCTTGAGCCAATGGCATCTCAGTACCTGTAGAACTCTGAGGGGGAGTTGTAGCCTAGCTCTAGACAAGCTCTGACTTATCTATGAAAGTGGGAGTTGGAATGAGGCTCTTCAGTCCTTCCATGGGCTAGAAAAATGAGAGGGGTTGGATGAGATGACCTCTAAGGGTCCTTCATGTAATCTCTGAGGATAACCTATATTCTCTTATACTCAGCCTGGCCAGAAGAGGCCCATGAATCCCCTTAGCCAATAACTATAATTCTTACTCATTAAGTTGAAAAGCTCAGGCTAGAGCTCAAGAAACCTTTTTTTTTTGTACTCTGCAACCAGAGAGAAGCCAGATAACATTTGTCCTAATAGAACAATTAATAGTTCCATTTTATAGATGGGGGGGCAAGTCAATAAGCATTGTCGTAGTGCCTGCTACCCAATAGACACTGTGCTAAGCACTTAAAAATGTTATCTCCTTTGATCTTTACAACAACCCTGCAAGCTAAGTGCTGTTTTACTCCCATTTTAGAGTTGAGGAAACTGAGGGCAAATACAGGTTAAGTGAGTGATTTGCTCAGGGTCACGCAGTTAGTAGTGTCTGAGGCTGGATTTGAACTCAAGTCTTTCTTATTCCCGGTTCAATGCTCTGTGCCTTTGGCACCATCTAGCTTACTCTGCAATCTATGAAACTCAGTTTGGGGATTTTTTTATGAAGTTCCACTGAGTTAAAAAGTATGTGAAAGCACTTTTAGGCTTTGAATCTTCTCAAAGTAAATGCATTGTTGTTATGATTTTTTGTTACTATCATTATAACTCAGGCTATACCATTCATTCTAATCCAACCCAAAAAGCATTTATAGAATGATGGTATATGCTAGACATTGGAGATACAAAGACAAAAAATAAAGCACAAAACAGGTCCTGATTTTATAGAGCTTACATTGAATTTGGGGACAAAGGCATAGCATGTGACATGTAAAATGCGTATATGCATGACAATTTAAGAGCAGGGAAAGCACTAATAGCTGGGCACATCTGGAAAGACTTCCTGTAAGAGGTAGGGCTTGAATTCAAAGAATTCTAGGAGCCTTACCAGGCAGAAATAAGGAAGGCATACATTCTAGGCAGGAAAAATAGTCTGTTCAAAGGTGTGGAGACAGGAGCTGATATGTAGGGTTTGGCGGAATAGTAAAGTGGCCAGGACTGCTGGATCATAGAGTGAATGATGGCTAGTCATGAGTAATAAGTCTGGAAAGGTAGCTTGGAACCAGATCTTGAAGGGCTTTAAATGTCAAACAGCAGAATTTGTATTTGATCCTAGAGACAATATGGAACCACTGAAATTTACCGAGTAGGAAAGTGACATGGTCAGAACTGTGCTCTAAGATGCTTCGGCCATCATGGAAAGGAGGGATTAGGGAAGGAAGAGAGCTAAGGTGGGGAGAACAACTGGGAAGCTATTGCAGTCATTCTGTTCCTATGTCTCCACGTTATCATTCCCCAGATCCTATTTTGGGTCCCCCGTATTTGTTCAAATAATTAATTAATTAACAAACATACTTTAAGTTTTCTATACAATGGTGGCTAATATGGACTGGAGTATTCCCAAGCTCAGAAACTGCCCTGGTTCCTTTTTCTTTTTCAATGTTTTAAATTATAGATCTAAACACACACACACAAAATTGTGAAACAAAGTAATTGGGGGAAAATAAAATACTAAATAAATTCTTTTAAAAAGAAAATCCCCCCCCAAATTATGAAATAAAAAATAATAATAGCTGACTTTTATACGATACCTTATGTAAAAGTTTGGAAAGTGTTTTATATGTTATATCAAAACAGTCCTGTGAAGAAAGTAGTAGAGATTTGGTTATAACCATTGTATAGATGACAGAACTAAGAGAGGTTGTTGAATGAATGAATGCAATGAAAAGAATTTATTAAGCACTTATTATATATGAAGCACTGAGAATACAGATAGAAAAGTAAGACCATCCTTTCTCTCAAGGAGCTCACATTCTAACGAAACAGACAACACATACGGAAGGTTTTGGCTGCAAGTCAGATGGAAAAGTCTCACGGTCCTCAGGATACTTTGGCAAAGCAGATAGTCATACCTTTTTAGTATGATTTCCATTGATAGAATTAAATCAGTCGCTGATATTGAACCGTTTGACAATTCCAAGGACTTTTGTGGCAAGAACTTTTTATCTAACTCTTCAGCAGCTGTGGTTGTAGTCCCTGTAGTACCAGCTGTCAGGTCCTGCTCTACAACCAAGATGATAATTGAGGTTATTGGGCTAGAAGGAACGCAGAGAAAATGCTTTTATTTTTTGACTTCTTCCAGGCCTGCCAGATATTCTTCCATTATTTGTCTTATTTTCCTTCCTTCCTTCCCTCCTTCCTTCCTTCCTTCCTTCCTTCCTTCCTTCCTTCCTTCCTTCCTTCCTTCCTTCCTATCTTCCTATCTTCTTTCCTTCCTATCTTCCTTCCTTCTTTCTTTCCTCCTTCTTTTTTCTTCCTTCTTTCCTTCCTTCCTTTCTTCCTACCTTCCTTCATTCCTTCCTTTTTACTTTCCTTCTTTCTTTTTTCTTTTCTTCCTTTCTTCTCCCTTCTTTCCTTTTCTTTCTCTCTCTCTTCCTTCCTTCTTTTTTCTGATTATATATCTACATATGTGCCAGACTATTTCTCAAATAAATTAAAAACGTGACGCTAGCCCAGGTATATGCACCCACATTTACACATATACATCTACACACATATATGTATATATAATACATGTATACATATACATGCTTATAGTCAGTGTGTGCGTGTACAATTTTGGTTCTGCTGATGCTTTTCAGAGGGGATTCTTTAAGGTTGAAAAGACCCAAGGAAATGATGATGTGATGCTGGAACTGTAGGCATCCCAACAGGCAGAGAGGGAGGCATGTTCTGGAGGGCATCTTCCCCTTGTGCCACATAGGTGGCTGCTTACTCTATCAAGGGGAAATCTTTCCTGGTCCTAATGTACACTGTCACTTATGCTTTTGAACAGAGGGATGTTATTGCTTCCTGTAACAGTCTGTTCTCCTCCTACCCTGAGCTTTCATTAAGGAGATCTATGACTTCACAGCTGTTTCCTTGGAAACAGGCAGTGAGGCTAAGAGCAAAAAATGATGTCAGCTTATCTGAACTAGGCTTTCAGTGCTGAGTCGAAATTCAAGAAGCTTCCTTCTTCTTTGAACCCTGATCTCATCAGAATTGGGGCTCAATCTGAGGGCAGGGCAGATGAGAAAGAGAAGAAAGGGACCTAGGGACTAGGCAGAACTGCTCAAGCAGGACTGGTGATGGGGCTGGTCTCAGCAATAGGAAGATGAGAAAGTCTAGACAGGAGGTCCATCATTTGCAGAGTGGTCCAGGAGGCAACAGGCAGATATCTCAGCAGGGAGGCATCTATGTGGTGTCAGGGAAATCTGACAACAGATGGGATGCAGAGGGCCAAGCAAGCAGGTGGTTAGCATCCAGGAAACCTGGAAGCAGGTGATAAGGGCTAAATCACAGAAGCTCTCTATTCCAGTTTCGGGGAGGGACAGTGCTAGCTAAAATTTAGTCTTTGAGGAACCTGGATTACAGACAGAGAACCAAGGTAAAGATTGAGACCTATGGGACAATGAAAGGTCCCAGTTACTAGAAGTTCAGCACAAGGTCAGGTCCTGCAGTACCTTCAGAGCTCCAAGTCTTAGCATCCTTGTGTTTTTCTAACTAGAAATTGGGTAGGTCTTAGATCTTGGCCATGGCAGAGGGGGCAGTACTGAGTCTACAGAAGACACTAAGGTGGTTCCTGCTATGGGAATTAGAGGGATTTGGGGGCAAAGGAGCAGGCCAGCTATTAACACAACTAATTAAAGATAAAAGGGAAAGAGGGCATAACAAGCTAAATGGATGACTTCCCATGTCAATAATGTTCCCTTGCCTCAGAAATAGCATTTTCTTTGAATGTAGGAAGGTAGATGTGCCTCTTACCAACATGGCAGCAGGTTCAGAAACCCAGAAAATGGAGAGTGGGAATACAGTGATGAAAACCTATCATTAGGTGCCACTACTACAATGTTCTTTACTGGCCATAGAACAGGAGAATGTGGTTGTCATTCCTACAGAAGCATTGAACTTTCTAATTATGAAAGGAGGCTTAGGAAACTCTCATCTCTCAGTGATTTCTTTGTTACCACAAAGTGTTCTGAAACATCATTTGCCAACTGGAAATTTGAGGGGTTAGCTGGGGATCATCTCCCCAGAATGGGAAGAATGGATTGTCTTTAATTGTCCAGGCAGGCCATGACATCAAGGAATCCTTGGGAGAAAATGAAATCACAACTCTGGTCCCTTTTAGAGAGGACTGGGGAGTTTGATGGTTCCAAGCATCCTTGATCTATTCATGATAAAAGAGGCTCCCACCAAAGGTTGCTACAGATTTCATACCTCTGGTCTAAAGCAATAGCTTGAGAGATGTTTTCCATTTATCAGATACATTTAATTTCTTCCAATGACTGTCATATCTCCCAATTCCTAGAATTCCCAGAGATAACTTCTCCACCCTGCAGAATGAAGGCCAGCAGCTTGGAAAGGAAGATTTATCTTTTTCCTTGACTTTCAGCCCTCTGCAGCATTTTGTCATGGCAAATAGAATTTTCCTTCTACTGTCTAAAATCTGGGGCTAGTTGGGGGAAGGGGTTAAGCAACTTGAAAATCCTCATAGCTGGTAGTGGCGAGGAGGATGGGGGTGGGAAGGCTGAGAAGAGGAAAAGGCTCCACCAACTGCCTTTGATCAACCATCCCATCACATCTTTACCTCCCACTAGCATTGCAAAGATACCCTGTGGAGGGCACTGAATTAGAGATGGTGATACCTGTATATAAATCCCAACTCAAAAGCCTTCCAGTTATGTGGGCAACTTACCTGACCTCTCTGAGCCTAACCAACTTTATAATATTGAGCGTATTGAGGGAAATAATGGACAATATAGGAAGTACTTTGCAAGTCTTAGCTAAATAAATATGAGCTGCTATTAATGTTATAGGCAGGCCAGCCCACCCATATTTTCATTGTATACCCCTCCCAGGCTGCCATTTCCTTACAAGACTAAAGCTTGATGTTAATTTTAACCCAATTTTATTTGGATTTTTCATCTAAATGTGGGATGGAGTAAAGCACAGTGTAAGTTCCCTCTATCATTCTCTCTCCCTTGGAATAGCCTTGGGTATAAATGAAGGGAAGGACTACTCTAAGAGATAAGTTTGATTGGAAGTAGCAAAATGTTATTTCAAAATCCCACTGACCAATACCATTTTGCAGGGAACACTCCAGAATAGTGTTGGTTACTAACCTCTAGTGATCAACAAGCATTTCCTATATAATATTCCAATGTTTCTTGTAGTGGCAGTGGACAATTGAGGAAGTCACTAAATATAAGGCATACAACGTAGATGGGACTTGGCACTAAGAATGACAGTTTTGATCAGATAATTAATCGGATCAAGTATTCAAGCATCTAATGAGTGCTTGCTAGGTGACTAGTGCTGTGTTAAGTGCTGGAGGGATATAAAGAAGAAAAGCAAAAATATCCCCTGCCCTCAAGAAGCTTCCATTCTAATGGGAGAGATAGCAGGTACACACATAGGTTAATATAAGATACATACAGAGTAGATGGTAACACTATGACCTGTGAGGATGGTCAAGTTGCCTAATTCCTTCTCCCAACTAGTCCCCGATTTTAGACAGTAAAAGGAAAATGATATTTGCCTTAAAAATGCTGTAGAGGTTTAGGAGTCAAATCTCATGTGAGGAATAGAACCAGATGGCCAGTATAGTTGGACCGTAGAGTATCTGGAGGGGACTGTAAATTTAGGAAGGACCTAGTTGTTGAGAGCTAAAAACACCCAACAGAGAAGTATATACTTGATCCAAAAGTTAATAGAGGGTGACTGAAGCTTATTGAGTGACATGGCTAGACCTGCACTTTAGGAATATTACTTTGGCAGATGAGTGGAAAATTAATTGGAACAGGGAAGACGATGCAGAGAAACCTGGTCCAACATGGTGAGAGAGTGTTGGATAATTAGGGTAGGGGTGGTTGTGTTGGAGACAAGCTCCAAAATTGGCTATCCCAGTTAGGATGGGATATGAGGATGGTGAATGAAACATATTTCCTGATTCAATTCAATTATTTGATTTAACAAACATTTATTATGCACCTACTATGTTCTCCAGGATACTGTGCTAATTGCTGAGGCCACAAAGATATAAACAAAAACTGTCCCTGCCCTCAAGAGATTTCGTGCCTGAAGGAGTACAATATAAACTCATCTAGGTTAATAGAAAGTATGTACCAAGTAATGTCAAGTGTATATAAAATAATAGGCAGCGATGTTGAGAGGAAAGGTGTGCTAATTACTTGGGAGATCAAGAAAGAAATGGTACATGCGATGATGATTGAACTGTGCTTCAAAGGATGCTTCTGCTAGGTAGAGGTGAGGAGGGAATACATTACGCACATTCCTGATTGTGAATTCAAATCTGTGTCTATATAGCTTCTCATTGGTCCCAGGTGAAGCAACAAAGAAAAAAAAGTGTATATATCAATAAAGAGCCAAAGATTTGTCACTATGCTGGATTCCTTTTAGATCCTGAAATTCAAATGGCCTGAAACATCATTTGCCCATGCACTTAGGAGCCCCATCTCTGGAGATGGCCTGAGAGGGGAGCATTAATTGAGAGATTGGAAAATGGCTCGCTTAATGGAGAGGGTACTTACATTTCACCCCTGGGCCCACAGTTCAGGCAGAAACCTACTGAGGTCTGTATCCATCAGACATAATTTGGAAAATTCGCCAGCACTTTCTCAAAGAGGAGCAGGGTCAATGCCCAGTGTTGGCTAAGAAAGTGATCAGAAGTTGCTATGAATGTTAATTATAATAAATGAAGATCATAAGAGACCGTATGGATACATGCATGGATAGATGGAGTATGCTAGAATCATACAGGAAGCCTTAGAACGTTGGGCTTGGAATCAGGACACCTGGGTTCTAACTAGCTGTGGAATATTGGGCAACTCACTTAACTCATCTAAGGCTGGACAAGATCATCTCTAAGGTCCCCTTCAGCCCTTAAATTCTCCACTGTAGGGCCATATAATTCTAATCCCAGAGTAGTTAACCCTTTGATGGAGATTCCTAGCAGCTGAACTGTGCAGAGTGCTGGACTTGGAAGTCAGGAAGACCTAAATTCAGATTCCAATTAGTCACAACCTCTCAGCCTCAGTTTCCTCATTTGGTAATGGGCATAATAATAGCACCTGCCTCACAGACTTGTTGTGAGGATCAAATGAGGCTGTGTGAAGTGCTTTGCCAATCTTAAAGTGCTTTTATAAATGCTAGATAAGTGTGGGCATAAGGGCCACCTGATACAATGGTCTGCAATACAACTGGGAACCAACATTTAACTTAATTCAATCAAACATTTACATTGTAACTCGTTATATTTTGTAATCATGTCACCTCTTCCCAGGGCCTTGAAAATTTATCTGCATTTTGAGATTAGCCAAACATTTCTTCCTGCCAAGCAGCATCTCATTCTGCACAATATAAATCTTTTTTCCTCCTCCCCCCCCTCGAATAGTATTTATAGGCTCTGGAATTATCCTCCCAATCCTTACGTGCACTGAGATGTTGAAGCCCAGAGCAGGGCTTCATTTACCCCTCAGGATTCCAGGGGTAACCAGAGGGATTGGGGGAGTTCTTTTAATACCATTGTTCATGAGTGCCCTAATATCAACACCAGTTAATATCTCTTCGATATCATCTCACCAGTTATAAGCATCTTGATCTGATTTTAACCATCTGATACCATTGATTAACCTTACAAAGGAACATATGTTGGGGAAGTACAGAGATGAGTAAAAAAAACATCCTATTAACCAGAACATATTCTCCCACTTATAAATTGGTCATTAGAATTTCCTCCTACTTAAAGGTGTCACTACAAAATAATCCTGCCAACAAGTTTACTTTTGGGTGCAGCACAGCAAATGGACAAGTCACTACCATGCTTTTGGGGCATGATATTTCCATGTCAAGGTCAATTCCCTGCTGGTTCAAGCTGGTTCTTGCTCATGGCTCAGTCTCCAGTTGGCTCAGGGGCTGACAAACGCTGCTATGGACTTCAGTTTCTGGCTTTTCCCACCTTTTAGAGCCCACAGGGTTCATCTGATCTCAATACTAATTCACTTAGTATTGGGAAAGAATGAAAACCAGGGAGAAAGAAGACACAAATGTTGAACCACATAGCACCAGATGGGAGAAGGGCTCTCCTCACTTCCTCACCAGAAGCTTCTGGCATTCCATTGTCCTCACTTGAATGCCACTAGAGAGAAAAAAAGTCAAGTTCCTCCAGTGGAACCTTTTGTCTATACTCTCACTTTCAACTCAGCAGTCAACTCAAAGGTTTTTCATCCCCCAAAGTAAATGGACTGGAACTAGTCCCAGATTACCAGCTCACTCTCTGATTCAGAGGCATGGGCCTCTTGGTTTGCATGCCCAGAATTAGGCTCACCAACCCCTCCATGTGTGATCACAACAAGAAGAGAACATTGAGTATCTTCCAAGAATTGGACTATCGCTAGCTAGTCACTAGTCAATAAATATTCGTTAAATGCCTACTGTGTGCCAAACTCAGATGTCCTGTTACTTTGATAACTAGTATACTCAGCTTTGTACTAAGTTGTCCTAAATATAATGTAAACATCTCTTGACTGCCCTTCTCACCCCTAGGAAGCAACTTGAAGGTGCAGACTGCTTTTCATTTAATCTTTATATCACCAGCACCCATCATAGCGCCTTCAGTATAGTAATGGTTTAGGACTGAACTGGATTAGTATCCTCTGAAGCTATCCTCAGCAGGTTGGGGGAAAGGCAATGATGATTCTTCCCCTTTTTGATGGAAAAAGGGAAACACAAAGAGGTTCCTCAACTTAAACAAATTAAGCTGGGAAGAGAATTAATTATATCCTCCTGAAATAAAATGAATTCTTCTCTCCTTTAAGAATTCTCTTCTAAATCACAGTTGATAGATTCAGATCCCAAGAGGCTTTCCCTTGAATTATAGGTCTATGGGTGAAATGAAAAAATTTCCCCATCCTTCATGACAGGCATTTCCCATTTCTAAATAAAGCTTTTCTGTCAAGGTCATCTCCAGCGATGGGGCTGAATGAATAGGTGAATGATGTTTCAAAACACTGGAATTGCAAGGTCTAGACAAACTGCACAAATGAATGTCAGTGAAATGAGAAAGCATTCGCTAAGTACTGGGGGTTCAGATTCAAGCCATTAAGACAGTCCTTGACCTCAAAGAGCTTATATTCTAAAAGGAAAAGATGACACATAAGGGAGAGGGGTGGTCAGAGAGGAGTGCCTTGACCAAGAAGAAGTCAGATAAGGTGGTCATTGACATTATAGGACAACTTATGTGGCCACACCAAGAACATTAATGCTCAGAGGTAGAGTTTGAAGGCAGGAGGGGAGAGAGCAGGGAATGTATGCCCACGGTGCCACGGTGTGAAGTGACATGGAGGGTCTGAGACTGAGTCAGGGCCCAGTGGTTACTAAAGTGGCTCCCAACAAGGGTCTCCTCAAAACAATCAATACACATTTTCTTAGTACCTATTATGTGCGAGGCACTGGGTCAGGTTCTCTCAAGGAGTTTATGTTATAGTTGGGAATTCAAAACATACATCTATATTGCTGGTTATCTCTTTAAGGTAGTTCATAAAAATAACTGACTTTTGTATAACACTTTAAGTTTGGCAAAGTATGGTACAGGCATTGGTTTCTTTATTTTCCAGATGAGAAAACTGAAATTAAATGAAGTTAAATGTCTTGGCCAGAGTCACACAACTAGTAAATATCAGGTAGGATTTGAACCCAGGTATCCATGATGACTAAGTCCGGGGCTCTATCTACTTTGTCATGCTGTGTCTACATGGAAGGCTGGACGTAAGATCGTGGGTCTCCAGTAAACATGAACATTTATATCTTTAAGATGTATCATATTTGGCAACCCTTATATATTACACCTCGGACTGCTGATGGGGTTCATGTGGGTCTTCTATATGCACAGGAACAATGGCCTGAGTCACATGAACCAATAGTTTGGTAAGATTTCAGGGGAAGTCAAGATCACTTTTTTTTGGAAGAATGAAGAGGGGCTGCATAATGGTATTGCCATTTGAGCTGGGATAAGAAGGCTGCCAAGAATTTGGTTAAGTGGAAGGGAGGAGGAAAGGCACTCCAGGTGGGGATATTGGAGAACAGACAGGAATGACAGAGATAGGGAGGAGACTGTCCTGGCCACAAAAGGGACAGGATGAAGAGAGCAGGGAAAGAAGAAGGGCTGGACTGTGTCATCATCTGACTTTTTTCCCTCTTTCAGCCATCAGTGACCCTCCTCCACGGAACAGGAGAACAGAGTTTTTCTTCTTGTAAAGTTACCTCCTTAACTGATGCCTTACATATAGATTGTAATTGTGCCTTCCTTGCGTGTCATTAACCGAAACAGTCTAGTTATTTATCTCTTTTTGACATTAACTGTCCCTGTCACCTGATCACATCTTCAGGCTCTCCTGCCACTGCAGGGAAGTTTTGGAGACTGGTGTTTGAAAAGGCACCCAACCCAGACTTGGGATCAGGAGAAAGGGAGAGCCCCAGGCAGCCAGAGCCATACAAGTGTGTGTAAGAGAGGGAGCCCTGGCACAAAGGGAGCAGGGACCAGAATCAAAATGTCCTGTGGCTCATTGAGGACAGGGTGGCCTTTCCAGCAGAGAGGCAAAACCAGCCTCCAGTGGGCTGCTTCCTTACCCAAAGCAAGAAAGGGTTGCCTCCTCCTCCCACCAAATGAACTTGCATTCCTTATTTCTTAATCTTTAATGGAATAGAAATTCTCCTCTGATTGTAGCACTTAGTAGAAGGCCAAGTACTGGAGTCCCTACTAATAGAACCCTTTCTCTCTGGATAGCAAAAGGGATGAGTTACTCACACTCAGCCATTTGCAGATGTGTCATGGAAGAACTTTAACCATTTCTCTCCATGTTCTGTTATACTTAAAAAAAAAAAGAATTGTGTTGATTTCTCTTGTTTTTACATTACCTACATTTTCCAATGTATCCATTCCTTCTCTCCCTCTCAGAGTCAGCCATTTCAACCAAAATAAATAAATAAATAAATAAGAGGGAAAATTCAGCAAAATAAAAAAATCTGATATATGTATATGTGTTCTATACACATCTACATACATATACATATATACATACATGTATATATACATATACAATACACACATATCAACATACATATATTTATATATACATATACAACAACATGCACAGATAGATACATATATGTATATACATATACCATATGCATGTGCATGTATGTATGCAAAAATGACACATGTGTATATGTATGTGTGTGTGTATGTAGTTCCTTATCCATAGCATCACATCTCTGCCAAGAAGTAGGTTGAGCTGTCTTCACATATCTCTTCTTTAGGGTCAAACTGGTTATTAATTATTCTGTTAACTCATATCAGTTGGTTGTTGTTGTTCTACTTACATTGTAACCAGTAAGTATATTGTTTTCCTGATTCTGTTTGCTCTACTTTGCATCAGTTCTTCTCAATTCTTCCCAGGCTTCTCTGGATTCAGTACATTCATCTTTTTTTATGCATTTGAATGACACAGTTTCTTTAGCCATTCCCCAACTGGTGGGCATCTACTTTGTTTCCAGTACGACTGTTACATTTTGGTGTATATGGGGCCTTTCTTTATTTATTGACCTCTTTTCTCTGTTGTACATGCCTGTGCTTGGGACTGTAGCTGAGGCTTTATATCCAGGTGAGCTACAGGGAGCTTACCGTGAAGCACAGATGTGAACATTTTTCAAAAAGGAAAGGATTAAGGTCAGGAGGTGGGGTCAAGACTCCAGTAAAAAAAAAAAAAAGATAATTAGACTTGAATTTCCAAAAACAAAAACAAAACAAAAATGTCCCCAAACCTACAACATCTTCTATTCTCTCCTCTGTGGGATCTATCCTCCACACCAGAGTTGTCAAACCTACTGCTGATAGGTGCCACATGGCTCCCAACATTCTCTAGCATGGTCTGAACCAGATAAAAATGTAAATGGGAAATATTTAACAAAAATCCAGCAAAACATATATACCATTACATTTTAAAATTAAGTTAATTTGCACTTACAGTGATCCTTAGGTATGCATTAGAAGCCCCTTGTTTATATTTTGATTTTGACAGCACTGATCCCACTTCTGCCAAGATAATCTTCCTAAAACATGAGCCTGATTCCACCACCCCCAGGACCAAGAAGATTGAGGAGTTCTCTGTTTCCTACAGAACAAATACAAACTGCTCAACTTGACATTGACGGTCTAACTCCAGGCTACTCTCCAGGACTATTTTTCTTCGCTCTTCTCCACACAATCCACATTCCAGCCAAATGGACCGACTTACTGTTCTCTGAATTCAGGACTCCATTTCTCATCTCTGGGCTTTTGCACAGGAGGGCCCCCATGTCTAGGGTGTGTTTCACCTCACTCTGCCTCTTAATACCCCTTATTTCAAGGCTTGACTTCTGTGCCCTCTCCTAGGGAAAGTCATTCCAGAAGCCTTTACTGTTACTGAGACAGCTAAGTGGTACAGTGGCTAGTGGACCTAGCTTGTAGTCAGAAAGTCCTGAGTTCAAATGTGATCTCAGATACTCACTAGCTGTTTGACCTTGGGCAAGTCATCTATTTATCTCAGTTTCCACAAGTGTAAAGGAAGGGTAATAACAGCATCTATCTCACAGAGTTGTTGTGGGATTCAAGTGAGATGCTTTTTCTTTAAAAAAAAAAAGTGTTTAGCACAGCATAGTAAGAACTACATAAATGCTTATTCTCTCCCCCTAAATTCTTTCTCCCTCCTTCTCAAATTATTTTGTATATTCTTCTCTTTTTAAAATTATATCCTTGAGGGCAGGGACTATACGTTTCTTTGTTTTGTCTTTGTATCACCACTCTAGCACATTGACTTCCATATGTTGTGATTCAGGCATTTCAGAAAACGCAGTTGGGGTTTTCTTTGCGAAGATGAAGGGACTTGCCATTTCCTTCTCTGGCTTGTTTTACTACAGATGAAGAAACTGAGGCAAACAGGTTAAGTGTCACACAGCTAGTAAGTACCTGAGGTCAGATTTTAACTCAGGTCTTGCTGGTTCCAGGCCCAGTGCCCTATCCCTTGACCCACCTAACTGCCCCCCCCCCATACCTTTCCTATAGTAGGCACTTAATAAATGCAGGTCGGATTAGATTAAATTGGATTGGATTGGTAAAAGCTACAGCCTGGAAGTCAGGGAAACTGGGTCTCAGTCTTATTCAGTTAATGGGAAGGGTGTTGTTACTTTAGACCAAGACCTTCCCTTCTATGGCCCTCAGTTTCCTCATCTGTAAAATGATAAATTTGAACAGCCTCTAACGTCCCTTTTAGCTTTAAAATTCTATCATTCTATTCATGCCTTTCGGAAGCTGGTTGCCTGTGTGACAGCAAACAGCCCTGAATGGAATGACATTGCAAGGCTAAGGAGAGACTGACTGTGAATTAATGGATGCTTCACAGCAGGTGTGGGCTTGGCTCTATCTTAAGAGAGTTAAATTGCTACTGTCCCTCCAGCTGTGCTGGGCTGCGTTGAAACAAGCAATTGATACTCTCCATCAGGATCAATATTTTGGGGTGGGGGGGGCGGTGGAGGGGAGCCCAGACAGAATCTGGGGTTTTCACGTGTGCGGGATTGGCCAAGGTGATCATATTCCTGTGGGTAGGACCTAGGCCAAGGGTACCCGTTGTTAAACTCTGGGTCCCTGGAAGGTTGCCGGTTACCTCCCTCCTGCTTTTAGATTCAGCATGCTTTGTTGATACATTTCAGACAGTGCTGGGGTTTGGATTATCCAAAATGCTTGCTCGTGGCCAAAGCTCTGTCTCGCTTCTCTCCCATTGGGGCTCAGCCTCTTCTGTGAGGATGGGGATGACAACATGCAGGAGAAACAAGGTGTGTGCCACTGTTGGTCAGGGACTCATGACAATGGCAGAGATAGCCAGAAGGTCAAAGACAGATGTTTCATATTTATCACTTGGTTGGCCTCCATCATTCTTTTCTGTAAACCGAGGTGGGGGTAGGAGAGGAGGAGGGGAAAAAGAGATGGTAAGAAGGGAGGGGGAAGGGAAGGAATGAGGGTAGAGAGAAGGGAGGGCAGTGCAGTGGGACAACATACATCCTACCCTTCCATGAATATGACAACCAAAGGATTAAAATCTTCATTAATTTTTCACACCATAACTATTCTATGGATCATTGATCTATGAGGTCCCAAGAATGGAAGTCAGAAATCATCTAGTCTGACCTCTTCTTTGTACAGGTGAGGAAACCAAGGCCTGAGCTTTACAGTTATCCCTTTTATTTACATCATGACTTTCCCCATCATGATTTTCAGGTTTTGATATATCATGAGTTGGCATAAGAAATGAAATGGGAATTTTGGGGGAGTGTTGCAGAAGCAGCAGATGATACATGAAGGCCAGAAGATGACACAGAAAAAATTTAGAAACTCAGAAATGTATAAAACATACAACATATATATATATATATATATAGTATTGTGTAATACCAACATATTTTATCTTTTAAAACCATAATAATTCACACTTCATCTCTGGTATGAAGGGAGGGCCAAAAAATTGACATGGATTTTCCACATTGCAGGGGTGCTGGTGAGAATGACAAGTCTGTTTTACTTCAAAAGTTGTCATTGCACTAGTTTTGTTGTAGCCCTTCACATGCTCCTTATCTTGACCATACCCAAAAACCAACTATGGGATGTCAAGAGTTGGAGAAGAGTTCTGGAGGCCTCAAAGACAAAACTAACACCTTTACAGTTGAGTTGGGAGAGAGGGAAGGGTGGTCTTAATTAATACAGTGTCCAAAATCTCAAGGACATCATTTATTCCTACAAAGGGGAATGAGTACCTATGTTCTATTATAGGTATAGAAATAGTCATGCTTGGATTGGTAATTGCTTCCCCCAAACCACCTCCCTTTGGAGATGGCCCCTGTGTGGCATAACCGGAGAGGTTGGATTTTGGTTGCTACATAGATTGGGGGAATCCATTCCCAAGTCCTATTGCTATTCCAAGGGATGTGAATCTCTGCTGTGGTTACAAGGATACAGGAAATCTAGGTGATCTTGACAAGGAGTCAGAACTGTCACTAAAACCCACTTGTGCCAAGCTAGTAATGCTATCAAAAAAGGAAATGAAGTTAGATTGACAGAACAGGAGAATGTTGCAGAATTTGTCAACTCGGTTCTACATAATTTTGAGTTTCAGATTTTCTTCCCCCCTTCCCAAGATGGCATGGAATCAGATATATCTTCTATGTATAACTTTGCATTGAACTTATTTACGCACTAGTCAAGTTGTGAAGAATTATGACCAATGGAATGAATCATGAGGAAGAAGAAACAGAACCAAAAAAAACCCCAAAAACAAAAACAAAGGAGAGAAAAAATGGAAAAAAGGCGAGCATAAAGTGTGCTTCAATCTGCATTCATGCTTCATAGTTCTTTCTCTGGATGTAGATAGCATTCTCCATCATGAGTCCTTTGGAGTTGTCTTTGCACCTTGTGTTGCTGAGAAGAGCAAAGTCTATCAGGGTTGCTCCTCACGGAATCCATATATCTGTGGTTGTGTACAATGTTCTCCTGGATCTGCTCCGCTCACTCAGCATTATGTCGTGTTATGAAGTCCATACCATCCCCATTTCTTATAGCACAATAGTATTCCATCACCTTCATATACCATAACTTGTTCAGCCGTTCCCCAATTGATGGGCATCCCCTTGATTTCCAATCCTTAGCTACTACAAAAAGAGGTGCTATAAATATTTTTGTACATATGGGTCCTTTTCCCACTTGCGTGATCTCTTTGGGATACAGCCCTCGAAGTGGTATTGCTGGGTCAAAGGTTATGAACATTTTTATAGCCCTTTGGGCATAGTTCCAAATTTCTCTCCAAGATGGCTGGATCAGTTCACAACTCCACCAGCAATGTAACAATGTTCCAATTTTCCCACATCCTCTCCAGCATTTATCATTTTCCTGTTTTGCCATTTTTGCCAATCTGACAGGAGCAATGTGGCACCTAAGAGTTGTTTTGATTTGCATTTCTCTAATCAGTAGTGATTGTGAGCATTTTTTCATATGCCTATAGATATCTTTAATTTCTTCCTCTGAAAACTGCCTGTTCATATCCTTTGACAATTTCTCAATTGGGGAATGACTTGTGTTCCTATATATTTGGCTCAGTTCCCTGTATATTTTAGAGATGAGGCCTTTATCAGAGACACTGGTTGTAAAGATTTTCTCCCAATTTTCTGCTTCCCTCCTAATCTTTGTTGCATTGGCTTTTTTATACAAAAAACATTTCAATTTAACATAATCAAAATTATCCATTTTGCATTTTGTAATGCTCTCTATCTCTTGTTGTGTCATGAATTCTTTTCTTTTCCATAAATCTGATAGGTAAACTATTCCTTGCTCTCCCAAATTGCGTATAGTATCAGCCTTTATTCCTAAATCGTGAACCTATTTTGACTTTATTTTGGTATATGGTATAAAATATTGGTCTATGCCCAGTTTATGCCCTACCATTTTCCAATTTTCCCAGCAGTTTTTGGGTTTATCAAAGAGTAGATTGCTATAGTTTTTGACTTCTCCATCTTGCGTACCTATCCTATTCCACTGATCCACAACTCTGTTTCTTAGCCAGTACCAGGTAGTTTTGATGACTGCTGCTTTATAGTACAGTTTAATATCTGGTATGGCTAGGTCACCTTCCCTAGCATTTTTTTTTCATTAATACCCTAGATATTCTAGACCTCTTGTTCTTCCAGATGAGTTTTGTTATTATTTTATCCAGCTCTGTAAAATAATTTTTTGGTAGTTCAATTGGTATGGCACTGAATAAATAGATTAATTTAGGTAAAATTGTCATTTTTATTATATTAGCTCAGCCTAACCATGAGCAATTGATATTTTTCCATTTATTTAGATCTGACTCTATTCACGTGAAAAGTATTTCATAATTATGTTCGTATAGTCCCTGAGTTTGTCTTGGCAGATAGACTGCCCAAAATTTTATAGCATCTACAGTAACTTTGAATGGAATTTCTCTTTCTATCTCTTGCTGTTGGGCTTTGTTAGTAATGTATAGGAATGCTGAGGATTTATGTAGGTTTATTTTATATCCTGCAACTTTGCTAAAGTTGTTTATTATTTCAAGTAGTTTTTTACTTGATTCTCTAGGATTCTCTAAGTAAATCATCATACCATCTGCAAAAAGTGATAATTTAGTTTCTTCTTTGCCTATTCTAATTCCTTCAATTTCTTTTTCTTCTCTTATTGCTACAGCTAACCTTTCTAGTACCAATTGAAGAGTAGGAGTGATAGTGGACATCCTTGTTTCACCCCTGATCTTATTGGGAATGCATCTAACTTATCCCCATTACAAATAATGCTTGTTTATGGTTTTAGGTAGATGCTATTTATAATTTTATGGAAGGCTCCATTTATTCCTGTGTTTTCCAGTGTTTTTAATAGGAATGGGTGTTGTATTTGTCAAAGGCTTTTTCTGCATCTGTTGAGATGATCATATGGTTTCTGCTAGTTTTGTTGTTGATATGGTCAATTATGCTAATAGTTTTCCTAATATTGAACCAGCCTTGCATTCCTGGAATAAATCCTACCTGGTCATAGTGTATTATTCTCATGATAAGTTGCTGCAATCTTTTTGCTAATATTTTATTTAAAATTTTTGCATCAATATTCATTAGGGAAATTGGTCTGTAATTTTCTTTCTCTGTTTTGGCTCTACCTGGTTTGGGTATTAGTACCATATTTGTGTCATAAAAAGAATTTGATAGGACTCCTTCTTCACGTATTTTCCCAAGTAGTTTATAAAGTATTGGAATTAATTGTTCTTTAAATGTTTGATAAAATTCACATGTAAAACCATCAGGCCCTGGAGATTTTTTCCTAGGCAGTTCATTGATGGCTTGCTCAATCTCTTTTTCTGAGATGGGGTTATTTAGAAATTTTACCTCCTCTTCTGTTAGCCTGGGCAGTTTATGTTTTTGTAGATATTCATCCATATCCCCAGGGTTGTCAAATTTATGGGCAAACAATTGAGCAAAATAATTCCTAATTATAGTTTTGATTTCCTCTTCATTAGAGGTGAATTCACCCTTTTCATTTTTGATAGTGGTAAGTTGATTTTTTTCTTTCTTTTCTTTAATCAAATTGACCAAAAGTTTATCAATTTTATTGTTTTTTTCATAAAGCCAGCTCTTGGTTTTATTTATTAATTCAATAGTTTTCTTGGTTTCAATTTTATTAATCTCTCCTTTGAATTTCAGTATTTCTAATTTGGTATTTAATTGGGGATTTTCAATTTGTTCTTTTTCTAGCTTTTTCAATTGCATGCCCAATTCATTGATCTCTTTTTTCTCTATTTTATTCATGTAAGCATTTAGAGATATAAAACTTCCCCTAAGAACTGCTTTTGCTGCATCCCACAAGTTTTGGTATGTTGTCTCCTTATTGTCATTCTCTTGAATGAAATTATTATTTGTTTCTCTGATTTATTCTTTGGCTCACTCATTCTTTAGAATTAGATTATTTAGTTTCCAATTACTTTTTAAGTTATTGTTCCCTGGTTCTTTATTACAAATAATTTTATTGCATCATGATCTGAAAAGTATGCTTTGAATACTTCTGTCTTTCTGCACTGGATTGTGAAGTTTTTATGCCCTAGCACATGGCTAATTTTTGAGTATGTGCCATCTACCACTGAGGAGAAAGTATATTCCTTTTCATCCCCATTCAGTTTTCTCCAGAGGTCTATCATATCTGCCTTTTCTAAAATTCTGTTCACCTTCTTAATGTCTTTCTTATTTATTTTGAGGTTAGGTTTATCAAATTCAGAGAGGGGGAGGTTGAGGTTTCCCAATATTATAGTTTTGCTGTCTATTTCTTCCTGTAACTCTCTTAACCTCTCCTCTAAGAATCTGCATGCCATTCAACTTGGTGCATATATATTAAACAATGATATTGCTTCATTGTTTATGGTGCCTTTTAGCAGGATGTAGTGTCCTTTCTTATCTCTTTTAATTAAATCTATCTTTACTTTTGCTTTGTCTGAGATTAGGATTGCTACACCTGCTTTTTTTTACTTTAGCTGAAGTGCAATATATTTTAGTCCAGCCTTTTACATTTACTGTGTATCCCTGTGTTTCAAAAGTGTTTCTTGTAAGCAGCATACTGTAGGATTATGGTTTTTAATACATTCTACTATCTGCTTCCATTTTATGGGAGAGTTCATCCCATTCATATTCACAGTTATGATTTCTATCTGTGTCTTTTTCTCCATCCTATTTCCCCCGTTTATGCTTTTATTTCTCTCTTTCCCCTTCCACTCCTCAACAAAATTTTGCTTTTGACTGCTGCCTTCCTCAGTTTACCCTCCTTCTGCTTCCCCTCCCTTATCTTCCTGTTTTCCACTTGCTACTTCTTCCCTGCCTTCTGACCACCCCCCTCCCTTTTTTCCCCCTTTCCCCTCCTACTGCCTGTAGGACAAGTTAGATTTCTATACTTATCAGGGTATGTTATTCCCTTCTTGAACAAGATCCGATGACAGTAAATCTCAAATACTGCTCTTCTCCCTCCCTTCTTTCCCTCTTTTATAATGTGTTTTTTTGCCTCTTCATTTGATGTAATTTACCCTTTTCTACTACCTCCTTACCTCTTCTCCCATAACCTTCCCTGATCTCTGTTCTTAAAGGCATTGCCAATAAAGGGTAAGTGCCAGGATAGTGTGCCATGTTAGAAAGGTTTCAAGTTCTATTGTCTAAATATGCCTCCAAGGTCCCCCTTACCCCAGCTCAAAATGTGGTTCATTGACAAATGATTGCCCACCATGCGCTAAATGTTTTGGCCATAGTAAATGACAAATAAAAGAATAATTTTAAATGGCTCCCATTCCAAAGTGGCCTCCTCCTGCTTCCACAGTGAGGAAGCAGGGAATTAGTTTCTTTTTAGATCTTCGATAAACATTAACTTAACTGTAGTGGGTAGGGACCAGAACTGTGATTTCATTGATGTAGAAGATTCCCAAGTGAAGAAATCCCCTCTACCCAAGTCCTGCTGACTTCTTTACAAGTTCTAGTCCCAGGGAACTGCCTAGAGCACATAGAGTTTAAAGACTTGCCCAGGGTCACATGACTAGTGTGTGTCAGAGCTAGAACTTGAATTCCCATCATGCTGCCTCGCTAACTTAAGTGCAGGTACTCTAAATGTGAGATCTTTGTCCAATAACCAAAGAAATTGACATACCATTAGAAGAGTTCAAATATGGCAGTATTTGTACTCTCATATAAACAGAATAAGACAAAAGAACATTAACTACTAAATTTTGCTTAATAACAGCTAACATTTACAAAGCACCTACTATGTGCCAGCTACTGTGCTAAGCACTTTACAATTATTATCTCACTTGATCACCACAACAATTCTAGGAGATTAGTGCTATTATTATCCCCATTTTACATTGGAGTAAACTGAGGCAGACAGGTTAAATGACTTACCCAGGGTCACATGAGTGGTAAGGGTTTGAGGTGGGATTTGAACTCAGCTCTCCCTGACTCCAGGCCAATGCTCTAACTACTGCACACCCAAACAATGGGATCGATAGTTATTTTTATTATATACCCAAAGAAACCAAGAGACATTCTTTAGTGAGATACTTGTTCATCTTGCTTTGGAGTGTTCATGGTGATTAAACAAAAAAGATAATTATTATTGCAATTATAATGACGTTTGTATAGCTCTTCAAGGTTTGTAAAGCACTTTACACATTAACTCATCTGGGAAAGCTAACAGCAGCTTATGTACCAACATTCCTTGTGAATGAAGAAGATTTAGAGAGAATCTATGGAGTACTTGACAACATCCCCCAAATCAAGTTAACATAAACTTTGCTATTCAGTGACTTCAATATGAAAGTAGGCACAGTGGAAATCGGAGCAAACTGTAATGGAAAGTATGGTTCAGGTCTGAGAAATGGAAGAGGCTCAAGGTTTGTAGACTACCCAGTAATCTTAGACCCATATCTTATGGATATTTTCTTTCAGAAGAGAGTCAGAAGGTGCTGAACATGGAGAGCATGGAACAATATTACAAAAAAAAAAGATTTGACTACTTCTTAACAGACAGGAAATTTTGGTTTATTGAAGCATACTTCATATCAGGATCAGCTGTCTATTCAGTCAGAACATCAGCTAATTGGAGTAAGGGTCAAAATCAGTACCAAATTAGAAGAAAGGGGGGCGGAGCCAAGATGGCGGCTGGTAAGCACGGACTAGAGTGAGCTCCGTACCCAAGTCCCTCCAAAAACCTATAAAAATGGCTCTGAACCAATTCTAGAACGGCAGAACCCACAGAACAGCAGAGGGAAGCAGGGCTCCAGCCCAGGACAGCCCGGATGGTCTCTGGGTGAGCTCTATTCCACACGGAGCTGGGAGCTGGGAGCTGGGAGCTGGGAACGGAGTGGAGCAGAGCCCAGCCTGAGCGGCGTGGACGATCCAGACCGGAAGCCGGGCGGAGGGGGCCCTAGCGCCCTGAATATGTGAGCTGCGGCAGTTACCAGACCCCTCGACCCACAAACACCAAAGACTGCGGAGAAGGTTAGTGGGAAAAGCTGCGGGAGTGGAAGGAGTTCGCGGTTCGGCTTCCAGCCCCGGGGGCAGCGGAGGTGGGGCAGCTACAGCTGTTGTTACTTCCGGCTCCAGGCCCACCTGGTGGGGGGAATTAAGTGGCGGATCACAGCAGGGGTGCACAGCCTGCCGAAGATCTGAGCCCAGTCTGGACTGGGGGTCCTTGGGGAAGGAGGAGTGCGGCTCTGACAGAGCTGGCACCTCCCCCCCAAACGTAGAACATAGAACTCTGTAATCTACAAGCAGTCATACCCCACTGAAAAACTCAAGGGTCAAGTTAGTTAGTTGGGAATATGGCCAGGACGCGAAAACGCGCCCAGATTCAGTCTCAGACTTTGGATTCTTTCTTTGGTGACAAAGAAGACCAAAACATACAGCCTAAAGAAGACAACAAAGTCATAGAGCCTACAACCAAATTAGAAGAAAGTCTAACAACAGGAAGAGCAAGAAGACACTGGGATCAGTTTCAAATTGGCCCATTCCAAGAAGCCATCAATACCGAAAAATGGTAAATGAAAAAAGACTAATATATTAACTTTATCATCATTTTCTGCACGTTTAATTGGTGCAAAGTAATCTTCAAAAAGAGGAGGCAAAAAATTGCCCAGAAACACTTGCTCTCCTTGTCTAGTTAAGAGATATGGAAGCCAAGGGCAAGAGTGGTGTAGAATAGAAGCTCATTTGTAAAAAACACTTTAGAAGAGGATGGAGGGAGATTATGAACAGTAATTGGCTATAAAATAGTGATAGAGGAAGCAAAAACAAATGGAAGGAAGGCTTGGCACAAGACCCAAGTGAGTCATATCATCCCAAAGAGCATTCCTAGATGAAACTAGTAGGAAGATGAAAAACTGACATAAAATGGAACAAATTTGTCATTGTCTCTATAATGATCTATATTAGTCATCAGTGAAAGAGGAGCCACAACATTTAGACATCAGTCCCCAAAGTACTATAGGAAGAAGTGTTTGTTTGTTGATTACAAAAGAATGAGAATCTATAGCCTAAAAAGGCTCTCTTCCAACAAGGAATGTTAAGACCATTTCCTGACAAATACAATGGTCTCTTGTTTATTAATATTAAGTGAGGCATAAAACAACAACACAAGCTCAGCAAAGGGGTTCACCACTGTTGTGGAGGATGTCCTAGGTAAAGTCCAAATAGAAGATGGATCCTCTATGAATGGCGAGGTCCTTTGGATTATCCTTTTGGTGCATGATATTATGCTGATTATATCAAGCCCCAGAACCTTCCAAGGTCATTTCAAATGGATCCATGTTCAGTGAAAAGAGATCACTCTTACTACCCATACAGGAAAAAAAAACTAAGTGAATGAAAAATTTCTATTTGCCCTGATTATAATGAGGAGTTAGATGTTCAGCCCACTGAGTTTGTACATGTGGTTGGGACAGGAACTTCAAACGAACTCTGGGTTGTGAACCAAATTGGGGAAAGAGTACGGGATAGATGGCATTTGGGAAAATATGAAGCATTTTAATAGTCCAGTAGGTGTTTTATAATTATTGAATTAAATTGAATTGTAAAGAGTTTCTCCATGTTAATGCCCATCCTTTCAGCACAAATCATTTCCCAGTCTTCAGAAGCAGGATTGTCTAGAGGAAATAACTCTGGATTTATTGCCAGAAAACACAAATTCGAGTTCTCTCTCTCTCCCTCTCCCTCTCCCTCTTTCTCTCTCTTATAATATTTTATTCCTCCCTAGTCACATGCAAGGACAATTTTTAACACTTTTTTGAGTTCCAAATTTTCTCTCTCCCTTTCTCAAGTTCCAACTCTAATGTTGTTGTTCAGTTATTTTAGCTCTTTGTGACCCCATTGGGGGTATCCTTGGCAGAGATCCTGAAGTGGTTTGTCATTTTCATTTCCAGCTCATTTTACAGATGAGGAAACTGAGGCAAACATAATTAAGTGACTTGCCCAGAGTCACACAGCTAGTAAATGTCTGAGGCCAGATTTAAATTCATGAAGATGAGTCTTCCTGACTCCAGTCTCACTGCTCTATCCACTGTGTCACCTAGCTGCCCATCTGTAGTAGGTGCTACTTTATATGAGCTCGGACAAGTGCTACTTTATATGAGCTCGGACAAGTCAATTAGCTTCCTTGGATCTCAGATTCTTATTGATAAAAGAGGAGTTGAACCAGATGATCTCTAAGACTTTTTCTAGAACTATGATTTTATGATCCAAAGAATTCAAGGTGTGATGGCTCAAGGACGTTGAAGACACCTTAAAGTCACCAATAAAGTATTTCATCAATAAAAACCAAGAGGCTCCAACATATTGCCTGGATCCTCTGTGAAGGAGCTATGGAAGAATACGAACAAGAATTGCGTAGGATGAGAAGGCATCAATTGGTTACTGAGACAATGCTCTTCAATGACTCTTATCATTGATATCAAAAAGCCAGGCACAATACAATGATGCATTGAAGGGATGAAAGTATTGCTATATCAGTGAGACAATGGGAAGGATAGCTACATGATGAGACAACAGATCCAATCTCTGTTTCTAGCCTGGTGAGATCTATTTGGATCTTAATCATTTAACAGGATGAATTTTCATAAGGACGACAGTAAAGTCCTATATTTAGGTTCAAATAATCACTTGTATAAAAACAAGATGGGGAACATGTGGTTAAATAGTGTTCCTAGAGAGAAGATTTGGAAGTTTCAAGTAATTGTTTTAGCTTTTCTGGCAGCTATGTATATGGGCTTATTGTGAGTGAAAAATGTTGGTTTGCATTCCTGAAAATATAGTATCCCAAATGAGGGAACTGATCTTCCCATGGCTTGGCAGACTATATCTCGAGTATTGTATTCAGTTCTGGGCGCCACATTTTGGGAAGGATGTTAACAAACTTGAGAAGCAAGGGTAGTGAGGAAACTCTAAATCATGCCATAGAAGAAAAGCTTCAAGGAACTCAATATATCTGGATGGAGGACTAGAATTGAAAGAGACAGTATTGGAAGCAACATAATCCAGGAAGAGTAAGGGTTTGGGGGAGGACTCTGAGCTGGGAGGACGTATTAGACGTTTAGCTTTGGGTGAAAACCTACCTTCTTTGGGCACTATCTATAAAACAGGAGAATTTGGACTAAAAGGTGTCTATACTTAGCATTCATTCATTTATTAAAGTATCTTTTAAGTATCTATTATGTGTAGGGCTTTGTTCTAGGCACTTAAGAAGGTATAAAGTTTACATAAAACATAGTCTCTATTCTCATAGAACTTACAATCTTGGACAGGGATGAGTCAGTTACTATTACATAATACAAAAACAGGACTGTCTAAGCTCTTTAAGGCAGTAGGACTCATTTGTTTCTGTCTTTTTATTCCTAACACATAGAGCATTAATAATATGCTTAACAAATATGTTTAATTCTACTGATTTCAATAAGTATACAATGGAACAGGAAAAAATATTACATGAAATTTGAGGGAGTCAATTTTTACTGCCCATGAGAATTATGAAAGTCTTCATGGAGGAGGTGATATTTAAGGTTTACGTGACTTTGTGCCAATCATATAAACTCTTAGGCAACTGTCCAAGTCTATAAATTGTAAGAGTTGCCAGTCTTCATTGGCAGAGGGCATTGCCTCATAGGAAGTTTCCTAAACCAATGAAATCATGGGTCTAGATGAGGGAAGAAAAAGTTAGTAGATGAAAGAAGGGTTCTAGAGGAGGTAATGAATTCTAGACATAGGCAATAATAAAGGCATTGAAGCACAAGAGGGAAGTATATGTTTAGGAGGTAGAAAAATCGTTCAACTTGACTAGAAGCTAGAATACAAAGGAAGAAGGGAGTAATATGATATGAAGCTAGAAAGACAGCTAAAAGTTAGGTTGCTGAGGGCCTTGAATGCCAAAAAAGAGTTTACAATTTTGCTTTATGAGTGATGGAAAGCTGCTGAAGATTTTTGGAGAGAGGCTTGCCATGACTGAGTCAAATGAGATAATATCTTAACACAGTGTCTAGCATATAGAAGGTATTAAATAAATATTTATTCCCTTCTACCCCCTTTCCCCTTTCTTATGTGGATGTTTGTTTATTAAAACGGTATAATTACATGAAGGGGAAAAAGCACAGAAAAGTGATCCCACAGATGTAACTGCTTAATAAGAGACGTAGACATTATTGAGAAGTCTTGAGTGAAAATAGCTTCTCAGGGAAGAAAAAAGTGACGACGATGACCGTGATGATGATGATGATGATGGCTACAATGTGTTTTTCCCAGTAACTGGTCTGAATATGACTTTTTAAGACTTCGAAGCTTATTATTGGGAAAACCGCAATCAAAGAACTGTCTGGGGCCTAAAGAACATGTGTATATAAATTTTTTGTGTTGTATGTGAAAGAAATATGGATTTGGCAGTTTCTCAAGCTAAGACTGATGGGTATCATCACAAATAAGGAGGCTATGATGTAAGGCAGAAGAGTTATTGAGAAGTCATCTAAAGAAGACTTGTAGAAGTCCATGAGAGAAACTGACAAGAATTCCTTATTGAAGCTGAGACATCAGAAGACAAAATCTGATAGACTTGAGAATCTAGAAGAGAAGCTAAAAGTTAACAGAACCCAGTGGAACTAAGGAGATTACAAGATGTTACTACAGCTGTAACTGAATGCCTAGAGACAGGTACACTCTGTATTTAAGACAGGATTGTTGAACTGATTGGAGGAAAACTTTGATGCTGGGAGCTGATTGGAGAAAGAAGCCTTCTATACTGTGTGAATTTCAAGCACCATAGATGAAGAGACAGAAAACCCCTCAGAAGCTTGCCTAAATTCCTTCTACTGTCCTCTCTGCCTCAGCAGAAAATGTCTCAAAGCCTATAGAAAATGGGACCTGAAATTTTTTTTTCAGATTCCAGGCTAATAGGGAACTTAATTTTTTAATGAAAGAAAATCATGCTACCTTAATACTTAGCCAAGGGAGCAGCCCTGGGAAGCTATTCCAACGTCAGGCCAAAGGCTTCTGCTAGCTAAAAAGGCGGCCTAAGAGTAGAAAAGAAGTGACTTAGTCCAGTAGGAGAGAGGAAATGCTCAAAAAAGGCTCAATGATGCATGGTACAGACTGTTCCCTAAAGAGACCTCAAATATCCAGGCCTGCAGTTCAGAGTTGTGAGTTGCACTGTGCATGAGGATTTCCCTAGTCATGTGCTTGGCTGTTAGGTTTCTATATATTTGTGACCACTCCCTCTATAGACACTGTATGTATTGGCTAGGTCCCATGTGCAGTGCCACTCTGATATGTGGACTATTATGCTTTGATTACTCTTGTGTTTGCCTTATCAGTTAGTAGATGTTTCATGATTATGTTAATAGTCATTCTGATTAATTTGTGAAAATAGATGCACTCTGGTGGGGACTTGCTCAATTGCTAAAGATTGTAGGTGTGAATCTTACCCCTAGGGCCCTAAGAACAAATGGTAGCTATGTGGCGACCCCTCTTGGTTCAGGCTAGGGGTGAGTAAGCCAATCCTATGCCAGAGAGAGAGAGAGCCAGGAGAGTCTTGAGGTAAAGAGGGGGTGGTGGCATGCTTACCCCATACCCACATGCATACACAGAAGCACATGTATACATATATACCAACATATATACATATATACCATATACGTATATACACATACACACATAATAAAGGTTATTCTAGTAATAGTGTGAAGAAAAGATCAGGGGAGGGAGACAGTGGAAGTAGGAAAAACCATTAGAATGCAATTACAGTAGTACCTGCAGGTGTCAATAAGGTGATGTACTATGACAATGACGGGGAATTGAGAGAAGAATCTGAGTGGGAGAGTTACTGCAGAGACGGAATCAATGGGACTTGGTAATTGATTGCCAAAGGGAAAAATCAAAGATAACAAGAGAGAGAAAGAGACAAAGAGAGAGAGGCAGAAAGAGACAGAAACACAGAGACAAAAAGATAGAGACAGAAAGGCAGAAAGTGGTGCCTCTGACAGTGATATTTGAAAGAGGAGCATATTTGGGGGAAAGATCATGAGTTCAGTTTTGGACATGTTGAATTTGAGGGTCTTGCTATAGGACACCAAAGCAGAGATTCACTACAAACAGTTGAAGATGCTGGTCCACTCATATTCTGCTTTCTATCATTTAGGTATTTGAAGAATTATTCTGTAGGTAAGAGATAAGGCTTGTTCTCCTTGGCAGTGAGGGAGAAAGCCAAGGAAATTCCAGGAACGTAGATTTTTATCTCATTTATAAGCAAGATCTTTCTAATAAATAAAGTTATCAGAAATGGAATGGTGCTCCTTGCAAAGTAGTGAACATCCAGTCAATGGACATCTTTGAGCAGGGCGCCATTATCATCCATCAGGATGGAGTGGTGAGGGTTGGCCTAGATGACCTCTAGTTGACCTCTAACATCTCCCTTTAAAGCTAAGATCCTATGTTTTTCTTTTTCCTTGCATCTCATTTAGAGCTTTGGAAGGGGGCATTTCATTTAGAAAGCAAATTAAATACCATTAGTCATTTCAGCGGAATTAGACTTTTTCCTGGGGGTAATAGAAATAGCTTCCTGAATATGGGCTGAAATCCTGGTTCTGTCACCTGTTATCTGTGGGACACTGGGCACTTCCTTGAGCCTCATTGTGCTCATTTGAAAAATGAAGATGTTGGAATAGATGACCCCTATGACAGGCCCTAGCTGTGAGACCGTGGACAAGTCACTTACACCCCCTGAGCTTCAGCTTCCTCATTCGTAAAAGGAGAGGACTGGGCTAGATGGTCCCTCCAGTTCCTCTCTCAATCTATGATCCTATTACTTCTAATCTGCCTCCTGAACTCTAAATCTATGCACCATAAACTATGAATAGGAGCCAGACATCATTGTGAATCTCAATTGAGATTGCTCTCACATCTCTAATGAGTCCTGAGACAATTTTTTTTTAAAGAAAATTTGAAATGTTGATTTGGAGAAGTACATTATTAAACACTTAAGCTTCCCTCCGATACCCCCCGTTGTCAGTTCCATTATCCTCTATCTTCTGGTTGTTGTTACTTCGCCTTTTTTTTCTTTTTGGCTTTTGCCCTTTTTCCTTCTTCTCTGTTTCAAGAAGCTTAAAGACAAAACATAATAGCATGTCATGTCATGGGGTACTTTTCTTCCTACAAAGACCGGGACACATCGGGGGCTCAGGAAGCGATAAGCGATGATTAAACTACAAATAAAACCAGGCAGCCTCTAGCTGGCTCTCAGAGCACTGGGGTTCTCCTAGAGAGGGTTCTTATTCTGAGCACCCAGGATTAATTAGGTGCTGAGCTCTCAGCCATCTTGGTTACCCTGGGCCCCAGACTGCATCAAGTTCAATGGTAAACACATCTTTATTTCCCAGAATCACAAAGTCGACATTGTCTCTGCCGTAGGCTCCGAAGGTCACAATGTGTTGAATGCCGGAACTGGATACTTTAATTGGGCACTGGAACAAAGCCCTGGTGATAACAACCAGGGAAAGAAGACGGGCCTAGAGAAGGCCAATGGTGGGGGGAGGAGGAGAGGATTGGGGGAAGAAGCGGAGCTGAAGATTGAGATTGAGTGCTGACAGAGCATTATTTTGCTTTCCATTTACATCTGCTAATCTATTTAGAGGGTTATTTTTCTCTTTTGAATTCCAAAGCCCAGATGTAGGTGGGCTTGTGGGAGGAATGTCAAAGGGGAATGGGAGATAAACAAGAAGAAAGAATCACGAGCAAGCCACCCCATGTTAAAAATAACTGGAGGAGTCTATGGGGGACTTGGGAAATAATAGCCGGGCCTGCGTGATGGAGACATTTTGCTAAGAATCCAGAAACGAGCTGATCTCTTTGTCCGTTGCCTGGCTTGGTTATTCTCTTAGTGCTAATTTTCCAAAACATCTTCCCCACCCCCCCATCTTTAGGAAATAGCTTTAAAGTTACACTGCCATTGGTGTCTGTTCCTCCCCCCTCCTTACGGTCAGCCCACATTCACAGAGGGTCTATTACCAAGTCTATTCAAAGTGTGGACAAGAGGGGCTGGAAATTCTGGAAGACAGCCAGTTCCAAAGCAGCTTCTCCCACACAAGTGTCTCCTATGAGGTAGCTGAGATTGATTCATTTGCTACCAGGAAAATCATAGCTTCAGAGAAGCCAGCATGTGGATAGAGTAGAACAACTCCTAAAGAGAATATATGACCTTCCAAACACGCCACTGACGAGGATCCGTCCAGATTATTTTCATCAACTGTTGTGTCAGGAGGCACACTCTGCTTTCCAAGTAGTATTCACTCGCCTTCATTCAACTGATCACTCAATGAAACATTTATTGAGCACCAACTAGGTAAGGTACTCTGCTTGGTACCATGGGAGAGTCAAAGGGATACAAGCCACTCCATGATCCATCCATCCATTCATCCATCCAGAGTGATGTCATTTTGGTCCTCTTTGAGAATGAAGAACAACAACCATCCATCCATTCATCCATCCATCAACAAGCATTTAAGTTCCTACTCTGTGCTAGGTACAGTTCTAAGTTCTTGGGAGAAAAAGTTCAAAATGAAATACACACACATGTGTGTGGGTATATGCATACATGCACATACATATATAAATATATTACCTATACACACATATGTATGTGTATGTGTACATGTGCATATATGTATATGCAGAATATATACAAATAAATCTAAGGTAGTTTGGGGAGGCAGCTTTGGGGTGGGGGGGTCAAGAAAAGCAGAAGGTGATATTTAAGCTGAGTCTTGAAGGATTCTGGGAGATAGAGGTGAGAAGCAAATAAAATCCAGGCATGGGGCACAGCCAGTAGAAAAGTACAGAGAGGGGAGATGTAGTCAATTGCGTGAAGACAACAGGCAGCCCCAAAATGGCGAGAGCCTAGAATGTACAGAGGGGAGTAAGGTAGTAAAAAGGTAGGAAGGAGCCTTAAGGGTCAAACAGTGAAGCTTATATTCATCTAGATTAAGAGCTCTTGGAAAACAACAAGGATGATTTAATTTATTGGATTTTTATTCAGACCCATCATTTCTTCCATGTGGAGAACATCTACTTGGAAGCTCCTTCCCTTCCCAAGATGGGCAAATCATCTTTTATTTGGTAATAAAGGAACTTGTGGAGGGCACTGTTAGGTTAAGCAACTTCCCCATGGATATACAGTTAGTATGTGTCAGAGGCAGCATTTGAACCCAAGTCTTCATGACTGGAAAGTTGGTGTTCTATCTACCATACTGCATTTTTTGCTCAGATGGAAAGTTTATTATTATAATAATCACAATAATAGAAACACCACAACTTGTATTTAAAGTCATTTTGTAGCCATGAAGTATGATACACATTCAATGCTATGCTGAGGAGCAAGTGGGGTAATATGGGGTTGGTAGCATAATTAGCAAAAGCATTTCTATTTTACTAATGAGAAAATTGAAACTCAGAGAAGTGACTTTCTCAAGGTCACACAACTACCAAGTAGCAGAATGGGGACTTTTCCTAATCCAGTGTACTTTTGACAGTGGCCCATTGCCTCAGAAGGCAGTTTAGTTTAAGTGCCAAGTGTGTAGATGATAAATGTGTTAAGGAGATGGTGAGATCATCAGGGCCTGGGGTGGTCAAAGAAGACTTCATGGAGAAATAATCTGAATTGGGCCATGAAAGATGTTTCATATTAAGACTGAATATTAGAGCATAATCTTGTAGGTTTTATAGCTAAAAGTGACCTTGGAGGTCAATATTCTAGTCTGAACCCCTTATGCTGTAGATTAGTCATCTGGGGTCTAGCAAAGTGAGAAACTTTGCCCAGATTCAAACAGGTGATCCAAAGGTGGCTGAGCTGGGATTCAAACTCAGATCTTCAGGGTACAAACGCATGGGTCTTGGCCCTACACTATGCAGATAGGATTTAGCATTCTGGAAAAGAGAGAAAGGGCATAAAGAAAGCTGAGAAGAGTGGGAGGAAATGACAACACCAACTTATGTGGATGGATGAGTTTTTGCTGGGGAGTAGTGGAAAGTCATGCTGTAAAGGAGGGTTGGGAGAAAGTTGTAGAGGCCAAAAATGCCAGCCTCGGTGGTTTGGATCAGTACAATAGTCATGTTCTCCATTTGTTACCCCACATGATCTTACTACATGATGAGTCCACCATCTTTTTATGTCCTTAATGATATCTTTTATGCTGCTTTTAGCCTACGAGTCATCTCTGGAGATATGCTGTAGCCTACTCACATCCAATGAGTATTTCCATGGACATTTGAGTCACCTGCAATTTTAATCTTTTTTCTTTCTTCCTTTTTTAAATCATAGTGTTCCATAATTCAGAGCCTCACTGAGAGAACGCTATGGTTACAAAATGTTACTTCATGTCAGAGAGCCACTTGAAAGTGCTGATTAAATTCTCAAATTTATTTCATTCTGATTCCTCCACCCATTCCCGTGATGTCATACTCAAATAGAAATGGGGGCCACTAAATCCTACATAAGGATTCTTGTAGGCTCCATATGGACTTAGTGTTCAGTTATCAATGTTTTATTGCATTTTCATTTATTTTGTTAAGTATTTCCCAATTGCATTTTAATCTCATTCATCACCGTTTGGGAGTGTTGTTGGCCATAGGTTTAATCCTTCTGATCCATTCAGTCCTGGACTTAACTCACTGTCCATCTACAATGTCTGTTTAATCTATGTACCTTGATGGCAAATTCTTTCATTACTTGTTTTGTCTTATGTGGACTCCTAAACACATCCTTAGGGAGTAGTTAGAGATATCATTTAGGAAACCTTTGCAGCCTGATGTCATTACCATGCTCTTTGTTGACTACAAAATAGGGACATCTGGAGAGCTTCACACTCAATAGAGAATCTCTCTCCTCCATTCAGATTTTGTTTTGGATATCATCCATGACACAGGTGTACACATTTGGGGAGTAAATATCTCCTTGTTTTAGATGCTTCATTTGATGTTGATAATCATAGAGTCACTAAACAAAGTAATCTCTACGATGATGTGTATCAGGGAATCCTGGGTGATCTTAACCTATGAAAGGAAAACACCTCATCGGAGGAGAGCCTTAAAGATGACATTTTGCTTTCTATTGAGTAATCAATAAAACCATAGAAACAGTGAGGTTTTTGAATTCTTCATATTTGTATACCATTTGTGTTCCATGAAGATGTCATCTTTCATAAAAAATGATTTGCCCAAGTCTATTGTCCTGATTATGTTTTCAGCAAAAATACTCTTCAGATATACATCAAGAGACTATTCTGATAAGAATTTATAGGGATGAGAGAGTAAACATATGAGTCTTTATTTGCTTATTCCCTATTGGTCATCTTTTAAAAATAATAAAGTCATCCATGATATTTTCTATTCTTTTGAAATCTTTGAAAAATAACTCTTCAGGGTCTTTAAACTTGTTGCACATCTAGCATTTATATATTGATGTGTTTATGTATATGTGAAAACACACACATATACATATATACACACATATATACTTTTGTGTATGCATATATACACACAGAGACTGTGTGTACATATGCACATACAGGTATATAGACTCTGCACTTATGTATGTGTAATGCATGTCTATATTATGAATATATAATACAGACACATATGTAATGTATATGTAATGTGTGTCTATATCATGAAAACATAATATAGACATACATTACATATATGTGTGTAATATCTATATCTATATCTATATCTATATGTATAGGGCAGCTAGATGGCACAGTGGATAAAGTGCTGGGCCTGGAGTCAGGAAGACTCATTGTTGTGAGTTTAAATACAGCCTCAGACAGCACTTACTATCTGTGTGATCCCGGGCAAGTCACACAACCCTGTTTGCCTCGGTTTTCTAATTTGTAAAATGAACTGGAGAAGGAAATGGCAAACCACTTCAGTTTTGTTGTTATTGTTGCTTGTCCTTTGTTTTTGAAGAGGACCAAAGACATAACAGGTGATGACTTGTGTGTGAGTTGGATTTAAGTGAGGCAGCCTTGCACAAAGTCGTCAGTCTCACTTTCTTTTCTTAAGTCATAGAAGTCCAGTGGTAGGGCAAAAGTAAAAATAACTAGTGATGGCCCGGGATGCAGTGAATAATTATGGTGTCTTCTATGCCTGACCAGACTCTAAGTGCTCCACAGCCAATGGCCACTGGAACAAATTGCTCTCTGATGCCCATTCCACCAGGGGAAGTCTTCACATGCTTGCGTAGACAACCCCCTCACTCACCAACCCTCAACCTCATTTAGCCTGTCTGCTAAGATGATTTACTGGGGTGTGGCCACTTGGGTGGCAGGTGGACACCAAAGATGGATGAGCAGCCTTGAAAATGGCTTGGAAACCCTCCACACCAGAGGTGCTAGTCCTCCTGAACACCTCACAAACCACTCCAGCATCTTTGCCAAGAAAACCACAAATGGGGTCATAAAGAGCCAGACATGCCTGAAATGAATGAATAAATGAACAACAAATAAGTGTGTGTGCACATGCAAGTGTGTGCATGTATGTGTGTGTGTCAGAGAGAGAGAGAGAGAGAGAGAGAGAGAGAGAGAGAGAGAGAGAGAGAGAAAGAGAAAGAGAGAGAGAGAGGTTTGTCTACTTTTCCTGATTTCATCTTTTCAATGTGATCTCATTTTTTTAGTATATTAGCTAGTGACAGTTGGAATAGTTTGAAGAACCCTTCTACTGGGGGCAGGGGGAGCATAATCTTTCTTAAGACAAACCACTGAGGCTCTAAATACAGCATCCTTTTTTCCTTTTCTAGAAACTTCTGAAAAGTTCCTTGCTCCATACCAGCCAAATCCCAAACAGTGGCATTAGAGATGGAAATCCAGTTAGACACCTGACCAAAAATCTAAGATTTTTTCAAATTCTTTGTGGCATTCCTCCTCTTCTCTCATTCTCTACAACATATACTCATATACTTTGCTGTTATCTTTATAATGGTCATTCTATTTATACTCATCATGAATAGTGCAGGGCTAGATGACCAAGAGTCCCGTGCTTCCTCTTGCCTTTGGATTCACAATGAAACCACTTTTGTCAATACGTATATTTGCCTCCTAGAACTGAGCCTGTGAAACATTCTTCCAATTATATGTATTTTCTTTATATCACCACATAGAAGAGTGGTTCAGGCCCACCAATAGTGTATCAATTTATTGATCATATTTAGAGTATCAGTAGTTAAACTAATATTTTGCAAAGGGACTCAATGTTACATGATTCTTAATCCTGTACCTCCTCCTCTCTTACTCTGTCACCATCATTCCAGAAGTAGAATGAGGTCATCTAGGACTGAGGGATATTTTCTATCTTTATCTGTTTCATGAGTCACTGTGGCCAAGTAATTCATTATCTGTTGTCCAACCTACATGTCCTTAACTTGTATTCAAAATGGCAACTACACAAATATGAGATGAGCAAGACATAGTTAGACAACACTTTGTTTGAAAAAGATCGGAGGGTGTTAGTGGGCTACAAATACAATATGAGGTAATAGTGTGACATTTGCCAGGCAGCCAAAAAAAAGTTGATGCAATCTGAATCTTAATAGAGACATGATGTCCAGGATGAGGGAATGTTGACTCTAATGTATACTGATCTGGATAGACCATATCTGGAGTACTAGGCTCAGTTGTGAATGCCACAATTTGAGAATATTAGAAAGTTAGATTGTGTTAAGACAGTTAACAAGGATGGCAAGTAAACTATTCCATATGGAAATAAATTGAAGGAAATGGGGTAGGTAATATGGTGAAAGAAAGAATTCTGCTTAAAACTCCTCTTTGTTGCGACATGGTGGCAAACAATTTTGCCATTATAGGAAGTGTGCTATGATTCCCATTGGGGAAGAAGACAAAGGAACAAGGAATTGCTAGGAAAACAAGGATCTTAATTTATGAAAACTCATTAAACACTGTGATAAAACAGTACAGGTGACATATAGAGAAAGTATCTTCCAGTTAAATGGAGTGGAATTAAATGAGATGTTTAAATACCTGTGGCTAGAGCTCAAGGTCCTACATCCTGAAGCCGGCTTTTACCTCTTGAAAACAAAAGACAAACAACAACAACCACCTTTCCAGCCTAGTCCTATGAATCTCTTCTCTATGACTGCCATGTTGCAGGCAATCTAGATGACCCTATACTTTCTCAAAACATACTGGATAATAACATCCCTATGCTTTTACTCAGATTGCTTCTGAAACCTAGAATATCCTCTCTCCCTCTTTTCACATGTTAAATCCCTACCCAGGCTTTAAAATCCAACTAAAATGCCACCTCTTTCAAGAAGCCTTCCATGAGCACCCCTGGTTCATAATGATCTTGCTTTATAAAAATCTTAATGCCAGTATAAAATAACATGTTAGTGCTGTGTTGGTATCATATACAGTACTACTATCCATTAAATTCCTATGTTTTATCTAAGGTTTATATCTTCTCTAGAGCCAAGCACAGTGATCTGCGTAGAATAGGTATTTTAACAAGAGTTTGTGTATTATATTACATCAAGCATTATGTTTTATAACCATGAGGCATTGCAATTGTAAAGCACGACATACAGTGGAAAAAAAAGGAGAAAGAGTTGTAAAACTGGGTATCTCTGTAGTCATATGTGGAGTGGATTTTGAAGGGAAACAAAAATGTACCAATATAAACTTCGATCTAGAATGTCCTACCTGTTTTTCTTCTCCAACGCAAATTCTACCCATTCTTCATGGCTCATTTCAAGGCCCACTTCTTCTACGAAGCCTTCCCTGCATACTTGAACTAACCAACCATTGACGTATAAAGTCCTCCATGTTTACTGTAGCTTACATGGGTCTCTCCTTTCTTAATGATGATCTTATATTTTCTATTTCATAAACATGTGTGATATGTGCTTATCCCAGGGAGGTCTTGTGTGGATCAAATTAGATAACATATGTAAAGGGCTATACAAATTCTAACCATAATTTTTGTTGTATTATTATCATTTGGCAAAAGATTGCAAATTCCTAAAAAAGAAAGGACAATTTCTTCTCTTTTGCCACATTTGACAAATACAAGAGGTTATTTTAATTTAGCACTATCATAGAAAGACTATCATCAATTAGGTTGTTCCTCCACTCCAGTGGAAGTTTCATGCCTGGGTATATGCCAGTTGGGTGCTACGGGAATTAGCAGTATGTGATCATTAGAAAGGTGTATTCTTCGGTGACAAGAAATGGTTAATCAAGTCTTAACACAAACTAAATGAACTGTAATTGGGGTCAGGAAGACTTGGGTTGAAGTGTCTCAGACATTGTGACCCTGGGCAAGTCACTTGACTTCTCCAGTGAGTGACTCTATAAAGTCTTTTTCTTTCTCTCTAAAATAAGGGGGCTGGACTCAATGTGTCTTTGAGCCCTAAAACTACATTCCTGTCATGGGATGATCTCTAGGCTCTTATCCCCTCCACTTCCCATCCCCCTTCATTTCTCATTATCACGATCAGTGAGATCTTTTGCCCCTCCCTCTTCACAAAAGGGCGTCTTCGTGGAGGTGATAGACCAAGAAAATGCTCGACTTACACGAGAAACAAGGTTTTATTGTATGTTGGGGAAGTGTATAATTGATATGACTTACCCTGAGAGGCTCTCATTTAAGGCCAAAATGTAATCAGCCATACTGCAGTGAAAAATCATGATGGAAGTTTCTTTTGCATAGCAGTGTAGGGCGAAATATAACCAGGCAAGTCCCACTGGTCATTAAGAACTGTTCTGACTTCAGTGAGGTCATGTTAGGTCAATGTAGTTGCATATATTACTGACTCCTGTATTCTAAGTAAGCATTATCTTCAAATCAGGACTACAGCAGTCTCAGGGAATAGACTGGTAATGCCATGGCTGAAGGCCTGGGCTTATTATACAGCCATGAGCATTGTCGGGGAAATCTATCTCTCCAAAGATAAGAGAGGGGAGAAGATATACGATCTGAAATGTTGATAAGCTATACTACTACATTCATTATGAATTATTCAAATATTATTATGAATTAATAATTCACACTATGAATTAATTTTACCACCAATGTAAAAATGTAAGAGGCAAGATTGATAAAATGCCAACCCCTGGCCCTTGGCCACTAAGTGCCACATTCGTGAACACTTTATCAACCAACCCAGACCAACTCTGACCCCTCCTTAGAGTGTCTCACCATGGGTCCAGAACCAGAGTTTGAAAATGCTGCCTTGGATCAATTTAACTCTGTGCTTGTGGTTGCTCAGGGGAGAGTCCTACAATTTTTCTTTGACCTTAATAAGAAATTACATCAGATTTAATCGTCTAGCAGTCTTCCCCTGTGACAGAAGTAAAAATTCAAATTAAATGACTGCTGTTCATCTCAGCAGATCTGTTCTGGTTGGGGATGACAGCCCTGCATTCAAAATCCTTTTCCACTTGGCCACAGAGAGAAAAGGATAAAGATGGATTGCTCCCACTCCACTGTAGCCTATCATTCTCCCTATGTGGCAAGGAACTGTTCAGGTGCAGGTGAACAGCTCCCAGGTGGTTCAGCAGATGAAAACCTCCCAAAAAATATTTGGAAATTCTTCAGAAAATTAACCTAAATCTTTCTTCCTTTTTTTTTTTAAAAAAAGGTACTATTTTAGAAAGAAAACTTAGAACAGAATTTTATGAAATCCTTAAGGATTTATAGAAAGGATTTCTGGAGGTTAGATTGGAAGCAGATCTCAAACAACCATGGAGAGGAAGACACAGAGACATTAGAGAAACCTTGAATAAATGATGGATCATTCAGTATAAATTTAAAGGGGATGTGTGATATGTTCCAGTTGAGTGATAGCCATTTAAATTTTGGAATCTCAAACAGAATTCTTCAAAAGCCCTATTCCCTCAAACCTTTTCCACTTGATTACATCTAGAAATAGTCTTGCATGACCTTCCCATGGAGCCCTCCAAATGCCTAAAGTTGATTGTACAATAGCAAAGCCAATAACATGACTTCTCCTAGGATGGAAAACCCATTATTCAAATGTCTCTTTCCTTGATATTTGGATGCATAAAAATGCTATTTACTTGAATGTTTATTTGCATGTTATTACATCATCTTCATCATCATCATCATCATTATCACCAGCATTATTATGGTTTCTGGGTTGTGGCTGAAGTCTCTAGACGTGGAGGACTCCTTGACATGGCTATCCGCTTCACTGATCCCTACTGGCCAACCTTTTTGGAATGTATAGTGTTAGAGAGTTGCCCAGGGGATGAAGAGGTTAAATGATTTCCTATGAGCCAGAATGATTCTGAGGCCAGATTTGAACCCAGGTGTTCCTGACTCCAAGGCCAGCCCAGCATCCACAAAACCATATTGTTCTCTTACTGCTGCATTATAAAAGCATAGTCTATGGAGTTGGAAATGACCCTTGGTGGCCATTCCATCCAACTTCCCACATATTACAAGTTAAAATACGTCTCTAAGGCTGTACAGTAGTGAAAGAAAATAATTCACCTTCTCCTGGCTCTGGGAGAGCCCTTTTGTCCAGGTATCTAAGAATTAAGAGCTAGCTTGCATGGCTGGGGACACTAGATCGGTATTCTGACTGTCCAGAAGCATGTAGGTCCAGAGGACGGCACAATAAAGCCATGTACTCTAGCAGTATTTTGCACTTTACGCAGAATCATGTAGTGGCTCCAATTCCCCCCGTCTGTGAGATGAATATCTTCATGGGTACTTGAAAGAGATACGCTAGAATGGAAACTCCTCAGAGGAAAAGGGCTGCATCTTTCATATGATCCATTCAGCATAAGGGACTCTGGAGGTAGAGAATAAATGGTAAACATCAATCTATCCAACAGAGCAAAGGACATGCCCATGCTCATTTTAAAGCTAGATTCATCTGTTACTTCACTTGGTAGTCATGATTAGAGAGACAGAAAAATCAGAGGAGAGCGCTGTTACATATTCAAACAGTCAACAGTCAGGTTTCAGATACCAATTATGCTTTCAAACCTATTGATTGCACATTCATTCATTCATTCACTCACTCACTCATTCATTCATTCCATATACATTTATGAAGCCCCTGTGTGCTGACATGGTCCTTTATGAAGCTAACAGTCTAGGAGGGGAATAAAATACAAACATATCCAGCATAATCAAAACCACAGCTATGATTTTTTTTACACTGAATATAAGCATCAAAATTCAGTTCCAGGAAGAGGAACAAAAGGAGGGTGTGGAGGCAGATATGATCTTGTTGGTAGAGATAGAAAATCCTGGACAGCAGCCCTCATAGGTGTTGATCTGGGGAGGAGAAGCAGGCCATCTGTTAGTTTCCTATTTTAAATAATAATTCTTCATAATGAGGTATTAAGGTCAGTTTCTTCACACAGCCTGATTGATAGATGGAGAGTAGCCGTCCCTACAGAAAGCAGATAGTTGCTTTAAGGAAGGGGACTGAAAGAGGGCTTGACACAATCTCTCCCTCTCCTAACCTCAAAGAAAATATGACCTCAAAGCATCATGAGGTTTTAAGGTTCATCAAGTCTAGCTTGCTCGTTTCACATAAGAGAAAACTAAGGCCTTGGATTGGGAAGGGACTTGTCTAAGGCTACAAATGAAGGTTTGTCCAATTCTTACTGAAATTGAGAAGGAGCTGAAGTAGCAACAAACAAAGACCAAATCCAACAGTCTCACAGACCAGTTAGAGCTAGAAGTGACCTTGGAGATAACTTTGTCTGTCCAACCTCCATTTTAGAGAGGAAGAAATTAAACGCCCAGAATTGGTGTCAGAACAGAGTCTAGAACCCAGGCTTTTTGGTTCCCATTTCACTATCTCTTCATCTGGATTATGCCTATCTGGGCCTCTGAGACATGACTATAGCTCACCATGGGAATCCAGTGCTTGCTAATCACCAGCCTCTGGCCTCATGATTCAAGATGAGCAGTTGAACAGAAAGGAGCATTTTCCAGGCTTTCCTGATCACTTTCTGATCTGCAAGAAATTGGTTTCCTCCAGGGGGAGAAAGTGCTTAGGTCTACTACAGACTGAAGTGAGAGTGATGGGTATGGGGGGCATCAGACTGGTTCCACGATCACCTCACTAACCTGCCCTCTGTCCAAGCCTGGGCTGCCAGTGCCATTAGCACCGAAGGGGTCTGGGTTCTGAGGCTGGTCATTCTTCTCCAGTTTCAGTCAGTCTAGAGCCTAGCTCTTGACAGCCATAGCCAGAGTAACCCTTGTACCAAACAAAACCTTGCACCTTTTAAAGGCAAAGGTAACAGGTCATTTCTGAAATAGAGGCGTGGGAATAGGGAGCAGATAAGCAGAGGTTTACGGTGGTTAAGGTGGTTGGCCTCTTTAAATCCAAAATATAACCAGGGAGTTCATTTTATTTTAAATTATTTTTTAAATTAATAAACATTTATATTCTTATACTCCTACCTCTCTTCCTCCCGGGGTTGTAAACCCTTATAATAAAAATACCTAGTCAGGCAAAAGAAATTCCCAAATTCTCAGATCGGAAAATGTGTGTCTTATTCTGCATATTGATCCAGCAGTATCCCCCATCCCTCATCAGGATGTTGGTATCTTTCTGCATCCTAGATTCAGTACTTCCAGTGTTTAGCACCAGGCCTGGCACATAGTAGGCCCTTAATAAATGTTTATTGATTGATTTTGATTAATTGGTCCTCTGGAATAATGGTTCATCAGTTTATTAATCAGAATTATTAAGTTTTTATAGTATTAATTGTTCTCTTGGGTCTGTTCATTTTATTCTGTATCAGTTCAATATGCCTATATTAAAATATTTTAAATGTAAAAACACATCCCAAAATCATGTCATTTTTATTTATCTGACTTTTTAATTTTTACTATCTATGCATCTGCTTCCCTCAACTTATATGAATAATATAGAACTGACTTCATGCTCATACAGTATAAAACCGTAATATTCAACATAGGTAAAAGTCTAATATGAGCTTGAGAACATGTCAAATGTTCAATTTTCATTATATAAATAAGAGAGACACTAGTACCCACCACTACCACCAACCCCAAGACACACATTGTCCAAAGGTAAATATTTTAATTTACTAGGTCAGTCAAGAGCCATTGGGAAATTAAAGGGATGTTCACACAGAAAACAGAATTAACTTTCTTAATATTTTGAACACAAACAAAACGAGCTCTCTAATGCTCAATTGAGAATATAGCCAGTCTTTGATAACTACCCATCATGGAAAAGATATGTGCATGTGGGGAAGCTTTCCACAAAATATCCCTACTCATCATGGCATAGAGGTGACCCAGGCTTCCTGAAGGCTGTGCCAGGAGATAGTAAGTTCTGGCAAGTTCTACCATAAAAAAGAGGTCTAGAGAATTGTTTTGGCTACTCTCTGAGGACTGCCTATGTAAGTATGGTTAGCCAAAGTGGATGAGTACAACTGTCAAAACCTGGAAAGAAGACCTAGAAAGAAATCAAAAAAGCCATAATGCTGAGGAGGGTGCCCAGGCTCAAGAAGTAAGCCATGAAGTCCCAAGCCAAGAATCACAAAATGATAGCCAAAATGAATAAGAAATCTGTGTTCCTTCTAAGAAAATTAAGAAACCAATTATTGTCCATGCTAAGATGGTAAAGGCATCAAAGTCCAAGAAACCTACTCATTTAAGCCCAAAGCCAAGTCTTTTGACAAGAAGAAATTAACTTGAGGTTCTTTCCCCCAGACACACATATTCCCCCAAACACACTTCTCTGCAACTCCTTTTGTGAATTGTCTCTTTATAATGAGTGATTTGGCCACGCCAACTCATGAAACAATGACAAACATGAAATGACCTTTAGTCTTGCCTGGTTCTCTCATACTCATGTAGTAACACTGGAGGGTGGTGGGAAAGGAGGCAAAGAAAGCTTAGAATTGCCCAGATTTTAGGCTAATTCTCAATGTTAACTTAACTAGCGAGACTATAAATGTGAGATCCTCATCTAATGATCAATGAGTAAACATACCAATGGAAGAACTGAATGATATCAGTATTAACACCTTCCTAGAAATGAAAACCAAAGATATAAATAAGTGGTAGTTAAAGGAAGGATATCTAATGGCTTCTCTTTTCAGTAGTAAATAAAGGATTTAACCAAGTTGGTTTTATGGCAACTCCAATGGAAAGAAGAACATCATTTCATAAGGGACTTAGTCATCTTACTTTGAGAGTGGTCAATTATGTGCATAAGCAAAAAAAGACCACTGTGAAAATAATTGCCGGTTAAATGTGACTTTGTTGAAGGGACAAGAAAGCAAAGGAATTCTACAAAGAGTCTGATGAGACCCTCACATTAACATATACTTTCAGTCTTCACAATATTAATCCAAAGGTGGTCATATGAAAGTGGTAAAAAACATATTGGAAAATATAGTTCAGTATTAAGGAATTAAAGAAGGCAAAGTTTTGCAACAAAATGAACCCCTCAAGCCTATATAACATGAATACTTTCTTCAAGAAGAGATTCGGAATCCACCGAACATGTTGAAAACTAAACAACATTACACACACATACTGAAACTGACTATAGGCTATATCTTAACAGACAGGAAAGAACTAATTATTTATTTGAGCATCATATTAGAATCAGCTGTATTATGTATAGACAGACCATTAACTTGTTAGGGAAAGCACAAACGTTAATAAAAAAATTTAGGAGAAAGATGGGAAGATAGAATATGTAGTTAATATGGTTCCAATCGAATTTGTTTTAAAAAGTTACCAATGGGGGCGGGCAGGACTAAGATGGTAGAGTAAAAGCAGGGACTTGTTTGAGCTCTCTCCCAAATCCCTCCAAATACCTGTAAAAATGACTCTAAACAAATTCTAGAGCTACAGAACCCACAAAATGACAGTGAAACAAGTCTCTGGCCCAAGATAGCCTGGAAAGTCAATGTATTGGGAGCAGAGTGCAGTTCAGTGTGGACCATGCTGGCACAGATGGCCAGAGCAGACTGGGGGGAGCAGGTCTCAGGGCACTGAATCACTGGCAGCTGTGGCAGTTTCCAGACTTCTCAACCCACAAATGCCAGAGATAGCTTAGCAGGTCAGTGGGAAAATTCAGTGGGACCTGGGTGAGAAAAGAGCATGGTCTGACCCCAGCCATGGAGTGGTGGAGGTGGCAGCAGCAGCAGCAGTAGCATCAATTGCTGCTTCCAGAGCTTCAGGCCCACAGACAATGGGGGAAAAGTGGCTGATCAGAGCAGGACTACAGGAATCTCTTTGCTGGTGCTGAGGCAGGATTCTCTTGCTTTACCCTGCTTAGATCTGGGTCACAGTCCTGGGTGGCAGTCCTGAGGTAAGGAGGAGCACTGGTGTGGCAGAATTTGTGGTGGCTGTGGAGGGGGAACCCTTCTCTTAGTTGCAGGGTGGAAAGGAGTGCTTGGGGTCGCTCACAGACCAGACCATAAGCCGGGAGAGGAGTAAACCCCTCTCCTTGGATCGTATCACCTCAGAAGAACTGAAAATTAACAGGTACCTAGAAGTAGCTCTGAAAACAACAGCACAAAACCCCTGAAGCTTGGGACAGAGCACTCTCTACTCTGGAAGCAGAATCATACCTTGACAAAGAGCTCAAAAGTCAAGTAATTGTCTGGGAAAATGAGCAAACAATATAAAAAACCTCAAACTATAGAATCGTACTTTGGTGACAAGGAAGATCAAAACACACATCCAGAAGACAACAAAGTTAAATATTCTACATCAAAAGCCTCCAAGAAATATATGAATTGGTCACAGGCCATGGAAGAACTCTAAAAGGATTTTGAAAGTCAAGTAAGAGAAGTGGAGGAAAAATTGGGAAGAGAAATGAGAGTGATGCAAGAAAATCATGAAAAATGAGTCAACAGCTTGCTAAAGGATACCCAAAAAATGCTGAAGAAAATAACACCTTTAAAAATAGACTAACCCAAATGGCAAAAGAGGTCCACAAAGCCAATGAGGAGAAGAATGCCTTGAAAAGCAGAATTGACCAAATGGAAAAGGAGGTCCAAAAGCTCACTGAAGAAGATAATTCCTTAAAAATTAGAATGGAGCAAATGGAAGCTAATGACTTTATGAGAAATCAAGAAATTATAAAACAAAACCAAAAAAGTGAAAAAAAGAAGACAATGTGAAATATCTCATTGGAAAAATAACTGACTTAGAAAATAGATCCAGGAGAGATAATTTAAAAATTATTGGACTACCTGAAAACCATGATCAAAAAAAGAGCCTAGATATCATCTTTCAAGAAATTATCAAGGAAAACTGCCCTGATATCCTAGAGCCAGAGGGTAAAATAGAAATTGAAAGAATCCACTGATCATCTCCTGAAAGAGATCCCAAAAGGAAAATGCCTAGGAATATTGTATCCAAATTCTAAAGTTCCCAGGTAAAGGAGAAAATAGTGCAAGCAGACAGAAAGAAACAATTCAAATATTGTGGAAACACAATCAGGATAACACAAGATTTAGCAGCTTCTACATTAAGGGATCAAAGGGCTTGGAATGTGATATTCTGGAGGTCAAAGGAGATAGGATTAAAACCAAGAATAATCTACCAGCAAAACTTCAGGGAAAAAATGGAAATTCAATGAAATAGAGGACTTTCAAGAATTCTTGATGAAAAGACCAGAGCTGAATAGAAAATTTGACTTTCAAATACAAAAAATCAAGAGAAGCCTGAAAAGGTAAACAAGAAAGAAAAATCATAACGGACTTATTGAAGTTGAACTGTTTACATTCCTACATGGAAAGATGATATTTGTAGCTCATGAGACATTCCTCAGTATTAGAGTAGTTGAAGGAAATATACATACACACATACATACATACATACATATACATATATATATACATATATATGTATATACACACACACACATATAAACACACACACACACACATATAGACAGAGGGCACAGGGTGAATGAATGTGAAGGGATGATATCTAAAAAATAAAATTAAGGAATGAAAGAGAAATATATTGGGAGGAGAAAGTGAGAGATAGAATGGGGTAAATTATCTCATGTAAAAAAGGCAATAGAAAGCTGTAATAATCCAAAGGAAGAGGGGGGGGGTGAAAGGGAATGAGTGAACCTTACTCTCATTGGATTTGGCTTAAGGAGGGAATAACATACACACTGAATTGGGTATCTTACCCTGCAGGAAAGTAGGGGGAAGGGGATAAGGGAGAGATGATAGAAGGGAAGGCAAATTGGGAGAGAGAGTAGTCAGAAGCAAACACTTTTGAAAAGAGACAGGATCAAAGGAGAAAATAGAATAAATGGGGGGGGGAATAGGATGGAAGGAAATATAGTTAGTCTTTTACAACATGACTATTATGGCAGTGTTTTACATAATGATACATATATAACCTATATTAAATTGCTTGCCTTCTCAATGAGGGTGGGTGGGGAGGGAAGAAGATATAGAATTTGGAACTCAAAGTTCTAAAAACAAATGTTAAAAATTGTTCTCAATGCAACTGGGAAAGAAGATATACAGGCAATGGGGTATAGAAATTTATCTTGCCCTACAAGAAAGTAAGGGGGAAGGGGATGGAGGGGTGATAGAAGGGAGGGCAGACTGGGGAGAGGGGTAATCACAATGCATGTCATCTTGGGGTGGGAGGGAGGGGAGAGATGGGGAGAAAATTTGTAACTCAAAATCTTGTGGAAATGAATGTTGAAAACTAAAAATAAATAAATTAATCTAAAAAATTAAAAAGTTATCAATGCCAAAATATAGGAAATAGATAAATGAACAACCATTTATATAAATTATTACCATTTCTTGCTGGCCTAAAGCATTTGATACAATAGTCTAAAGGAGCCTAGGAACTGCCTTAGCTAGCAAATACTTGATCTTGAAAAACAGAGATATGGTAGGCAAGTATAACACCATTCACAAGCATATTTCAGTAGAGAAAATAAAGTCTTTTTGGAGGAAGACACAGCACAGCAGATAGAAAGAAAGCTTCAGAGTCAGAAAGAACAGATGTATCCTGACTGAGTGACCTTGGTCAAATCACTTAACCTCTCAGTACCTCAGGTAACCAGTTTGCATTGGAGGTCTCTTTTGAGACCTTTCCGCATAACAATGAAATTATAGGTGTGGTCCAAACATGAAGAAAGGGAGGGAGGGAGGGAGGGAGGAAGGAAGGAAGGGAAGAAGGAAGGAAGGGAGGAAGGAAGGGAGGGAGGGAGGAAGGAAGGAAGGGAGGGAGGGAGGAAGGGAGGAAGGAAGGGAAGAAGAAAAGGAGGGAGGAAGAGAAGGAGGAAGGGAGGGAGGAAGGGAGGAGGGAAGGGAGGGAAGAAGGAAGGAAAAAAGAAATGCCAAAAAATCAGTACAAGACCAATTAAGCTAAATCACCCTAAGAGATTTAAGGATACAACTAAACGGAAGACAACAAATACAAGAAAAATGGAAAAGATCTGTCAATGCTTCCCTAACAAACTACTATCTTCATGAGTGACAAAAGAATTTTCATATTTAAACTCTAATATCACACCAGCAAGTAGAAATGGCAACAAAGAAAACAGTGATGGGAAGAGAAGTTGTAACAGATCAAATACACACAGAGGGCATCTCTGCTGGAGGTGACAAAATTTTGAAGGTGGTGAGGGATTGATTTTCAAGATATCTGAAAGAGAAAAACATTGCAATTTTGAAAAAAAAAGTGAATAGTATTTCTACTGAGAAAGGACTATTAAGGGAACATTATGATTCATATCCACAAAACTGACTTATATGCCTACTTTCTCACTATTACAAGAATCTGTATAAGGATGGTAGTTATATTAACAGAATTCTTAATGAAAATGAGAGGAGATGATAAATACAATGAATACAGAAAAGCAGAGAAAGATCTACATGAACTGATACAGTGAAGTCAGCAGAGCCAAGAAGACAATACATACAATGACTATGTCAATTTAAATGGAAAGAGCACTCACAGAAAAAAAAATACAAAAATATTTGTAAAGTAATACAGCTCCAAAGAAAAGGCATGAGAAGATACCCCCACCTCACTACTTTGCAGAAGTAGGAGATCCACAAGTGTGGTACATTGCAGTATTTTCAGACTTTTTCTCTCTATTGATCAGCTTCGCTGCTTTTCCATTTTTTTCTTTTTCTTTTCTTTTTTTCTTTTTCTGGTCTTTAAAAACATTCTTTGTTATACAGGATAGCTTTCTGGAAAGAGGAGGGAGAGGGATACTAGAGAAAAACTGGTGATACAGAAAAATAAAAGACATGCATAAAAATTTAGTTTCAAAAAAGAAAATGAGAGGGGAACAGGTAGGCTTTCCTAAATGATATTTCACAACACACCACCTCTTTACCACCATACAATTGACTGAAGGGCAGGAAGAATACAACATCCCTCTATGTATGTTGCTTATCTATATGAAACATTTGATTTGGTATAATTATGATCATAATAACTCACAATTATATTTCTTTTCAAGGTTTCTAAAGTACTTTACATACCCTATCAATGCAGCCTCAGGGGTTCTTTTCTGACAAGGCATTTCCCTTTCAGATAGCATGATGCAAAATTGCTTAATAATTGTAACAGCACAGATATAACTTTGTTCAACATCCCCTGATTATTCACCTTGAGTTAGTCATAGAACAGGGAGATTTTTGCTTCTTCAGAGTGTTTTCCACCAGTGCGAAAGATGTCCAACACAGAAGCTAAATGGAAGAGGATATTCCCTAGAGTTCATGAGATCTTTCGAACATTCCTTTGGGCAGATGCCATTATGCGGATATCATCATGTCTTAAGATACTGCAGAGCCTTCTAAAAGATTCAAAACCACTTTGAGTAGTTTGGTCCAAAAATCAATGAAAGAATAACCAAGTGGATTAAGAATGCCTCTTGTCCAGATTCTGGTATACAGTTGGTATACAGTTGGATGGACAGACCATTGAGTTTGTCTACCAGTACATATATCTTCAACAGATGGAGAATGAGCTGATCTTAGAACCAAAGAGGTGAAAGGGAGAAGACTAGATTGTATCTTTGAAACGTTACATCACTTTTAAAGACCCCACGTTTCTCTCTGAAACAAAATTTATCTTTTGAACATCAATATTCTTCCAATGATGTTATTTGTTTATAAATCTTGGAATACTACATTCTATGAAGTACTGTATTTAGGGGTCACTCAAAGGTCAATGGAGAGGTGTGCTGAAAGCAAATAGACTGCCACATATTATCAACAATGAACTGCATGTGAAACACTCCTCTTAGCTATGGTCAAGTTTAAAGCACTGTTGTCATCATCAGTTAAAAACCATGATCCCAATTATGTCCCATGCCAAACCATAGCAAATAACCTGTTAATTCAAAAGTGAAAAGGTCACTTCATTAAAGTAATATAGTAAAGTAAGTAATAAGAATTGAAACTTGTAATAAACATTCTTTTCACTCACACACAAATGGTTCCTTTTTCCCATGCCTCTAGAAGAGAACTAGTCATCTCCAGTCAGGTGGTATAGTGAATAAAACACTAGGGCTGGAGTCAGGAGGATCTGAGTTCAAATCCATCCATAGACATTTACTTGCTGGGTGATCCTAGACAAGTCACTTAACCTCTGTTTGCCTCATTTTCATCAGATGTAAAATGAGGCTAATAATAGCATCTGCCTCCCAAGGCTGTTGTGAGGATAAAATGTGATAGTAATCGTAAATTGCTTAGCACAGTACCTGGCACATAGTTGGCATTTCCTAACTGTTCAAAATGTGGCCGGCTGCATGTGGCCTACAGTGCAATTTATGCAGCTCCGCCTACAAGCATAGAAATTTGCATAAATGCTTTAGTAAAGGAAGCTGAGCTACTGCAGAGCTCTCACTGAAATGGCGAAGCAAAATATATTGTCTATTGTTTCAATAAAAACCTAAGGTTGGACAGCCCTGTCCTAAATAATTGTTTCCTTCCTTCATCTATGTCTCTAACAGAGAGCAAGAAGGATATACTCACATGACTGTTGTTATGAATACCATCTTCCTAATTAGTTTCCACTTTAGTCTTCGCACAAAATGCTAAAGAGATCTGACTTCTTGGAGCTGGATATACTCAAAAGTCACTTGCCACATTTCTCCTAACCCTCATCATAGTCTAGAGGGAATTCGAGCCCTCAGGATATACTGGCCGTGGTAACTGCTTTCTGTCTGTACCACTGCCGTTTTTTCCTACTTCAGTCTCCCCTGCTGTCTCTGTCTTTGTTGCCCATGCCAAACTATGATGTCAGCTTTCCAAAGTGTTTTTTTTAAAACTTCCCCTGCTATCAAGTCTCCACCCCCAAACAAACCCTGTACTGAATGATGTTACCATGTAGGGGACCCACATATGGTCTCCCAAGGAATGTAAGGAAAAGACTTTCTCTCAATGAGTAAAGCTCCATCAGTCCATAAAAACCCATGAACATGACCTCTACTTGTGCAAGAATCAGCAATCAGCATAGAAGGTATTATCAAAGAGATGTTCTACTACAGAAGGAGGGGAGTTGGTCATGTATGGACTGATCTATAAATCATAGACTGTCTGCTAAACCAGTGCCAACAGAGTCACATGAGATTTGTAGGGGCTTGTTGGGGGGATCCCCTATGGAGGACTTAGGAGATAAGAGGAATAAGTTGCACAAGATAAGCAGATATTGATGGGTCATTACCTGCTCTGCTGGAGAGAGTGCTTACATTGAGGAAGCCATAACTCCCCTGAAGCACTGAAGTATAGGGGAGGGGCTCATGTTGATCTGCAAGGCTAGAAGGGATTCTGTCTCTTAAAATAATTTAGTCCTCATTTTTCCAGTGTCTAGCATATGAGTCAAAGATTGCTTTTTTAAAAATACCAGTGTGCCTTTTTATTGTTGAAATGTTACATTATTCAGCCTGTGCCTTTGCAATGGGATATTACTCATAGGTCTAATTTCTTTGTCCTTTGCTGTGTTATTAATGTGTGTTCTCTATGGAGGTTTAATTTTGGAAGTCATTTTCCATAATATTGTCAAAAGTCTTATTTTATAAGCGTAAGATAATTGGTAACAGTGCTCCTTGAAATCAAAACACTCTTCCTGCCTGAGAAATGCCATTTCTGGATGTCAGTACAAGAGTATGACCCAGTGGCTACCAGAATTCCATCAACTCTAGTTCTGGTAGAATTTGTTCTTCATAGGAAAGAAAAGGGACTCTATTGGAGCCTACAGAGAAGAAAACACAGTAGTGCAATATTGATCGAGTTTGGTCGAGCTCTTGGTTCAGCCAATGGGTGTTTACTTGTTGAATACCTACTGTTCTTCTAGCTTTGTCCTCATTGCTGTGGGTTTGAGGGATGAGATAAAAAGAAGGATTAAATATAAAGCCTTCCTATAAGAAGTTTATAATCAAGTTGTGGATATAAAATTAATAGACTCTCTTGTATGGTTTATTGTCTAGGTATTAAGTTGTTAGGTCTATATATCATTTATACAGTTACATAGCTAAGTCCAGAAGGTTGGCCAGTGGATGAGGATTTTTTTAAATCATTGCAACCAACGAAGGCCATCTACCAAGGCATGAAACGGTTGCATTGAGAATCCATAGAAGCAATGCTCACATGGATGAAATTGGAGTCTAAAAGTAGAAATAATAGGGATACAATTCTTAAATTCTTTTAAAATTCTTATAAATGTTCAAGTGTAAATTTCTTGAGAGCAAGAGATTTTAAAAAATTGAGTCCCTAATACAGTAAACATTGTAGGGAACATCAAGATTGTGGTCAAACTAAATGGAATTCCGTGTTTTTGATGTAAGGGAGTTGCTTCTTGTTTTAGCTCCTCAGACATTTATCACTAGCCTAACAGAGACATCCTCAACTTCTCCCTATGGTGAAGAAGGAATATTCTCCCTCCTCAGCAGTGTAAAAGCTCCTTGAGGGCAAAGATTGTTCTCATTTTTGTCTTTTGTATTAGAGTAGGAAAACACTGGCTCTGGAGTAAGAGGATCTGGATTCAAATCCTGTCACTAGCTTATGTGGTATTGGACAAGTCATTTAACCTCCATGGGCTTCAGTCACCTCTTCTCATCAGTCAATCTGAGAAGGTTGGTGAGATGGTCTCTGACATCACTTCTTGTTCTAGATCAAAGGTTCTAGAATTGTGTGTGTATGCGTCTATGAGTTAAACTCCTTTGGCACTGTCAAGAAAACTATATAACATGATGCCATCCCACGAGCAGCTTACAATTCAGTTGAGAAGACAAATATTTTCACAGTTCAGTGAAACCTATGAAATCCTTCTCATAATGATGTTTTTAAATGCATAAAATAAAATATATAGAATTACAGAGGAAAGCAAAGGGTAATGAAAATAAAGATATAAATCCCTCCCCCCGAATTCAAGTTAATGGATCCCCTGAAATCTATCCATGAGCTCCTTGGAAGTCTGTGGACCCCAGGTCTAAGAAGAACCCAGGCTCTTGTTCTCTGATGCTTAGCACTAAGGGTACCTGCTATAGAAGTCCCACTTCATACATGTGAATTGAATAAGCAAGTCAAATGTGTCCAGCCCTAAGCCCGAGGTCCTAAGCCCCAGTTGTAATTACAGTATGCTTGTTTTTTTTTTCAGGTTTTGCTCGTATGTATTATAGCAAAGACATAAAGCTTTGAATCTAGTACTTTCTAAACCTTTGAAGTTTTTCCTTTTGTTGATTCTGACAGTTACAGAAAAAAATTATATTCATATAAAACTGAACTAAAGAAAGAAAAAAACACCAGCAGCGTTTGTTCCAACAACGTTAAGTAAGGGATTGTCCAACCCATCAAAAGCCGCAAAATTCAAACAAGCAGGATGGACCCTTTGCCCTGGATTCGACCTATTGTCCAAGCCCATTTTTCTCCTTTGTTCCCTTGCCCAAGGGGGTGACTTAAGACACAGTATCATCTGGGCGTTCATCCTCTCTCCTTGCTGCCCTGGTTTTTTCCAAGTTTCTAGTGAAACATTCTTTCCCAGCTGACACATATTAAAAATTTAAAGGCCTGCTCTTTTGAACAGTGATCAAAATTAAGCTATTACCCACTCAGGGATATTTACATAGAGCTGCCCTACAGCTGCTTAACAGGATTTTCCAACTAAACATTTCTTTTGACCCGCCTGTGTCATTAGCCAGCATCAGACTATTGGGTTACTGCATGAGGGTGGGTTTTTTTCCCTTTCTTTTCTGTACATATGATAAACGGCCACTGGGAATTATTTACCAAGTAAATAATATAATTCTTTTAGTCTTCCAGAGCCTGCTGCAGTTATAGGAGACATGCTAATTACTTTTAGATCCTGCTACATGCAATTTGCAAATAAACTGCAGAAAGTAGAAACATGTAATTAGTAATTACCGTGGTATGTAGAGATGTTGCATTTGTGAAGTCAGTCTATAGGCCTGAAATCTGAAAAAAAGAAGCCGAATTGAGCTGGGTAGACATAGAGCCTGGTACACTTCACTCCAAGGCCATTGCCAAGTGTTTTATTAGGAGTTGGTTCCTTAAAAGAATCTATAGCCAACATTGCAAATCCAGTGGAGTTCCCATTTCTGACTTTTCACGTGGTAACTAGAGATACAAGAAGATCAGGAAAATGGTGAAAGTTAAATCATATGATTGTGTAGAAATAATGTCATTCCACCCCTGCCCCCACCCATTACAGATGAGGAAATTGAGAACCAGAGGAGTACAGTGACTAACCCAAAAGTCACACAGGCCATTATATAATTGAGGCAGGCTTCGAATTCCACCTTTCCAAGTTAGTGACCACAGGATGACTACGTGTTTCAAAATCTTAGTATGTGTCCAAATTGTCACCTTTTCTCTTTATACATCTAAAGGAGGCCACATTGCTGAGCTAGAAAGTCACCACTGGCTTGTTGGTTCTTTCTAAATCTTTGCTCGAATGATTTTGTTATATTCTCTGGGAAGAAAAAATAAAAGATTTTGATGGAACTGACTGGTAGACTTTGACTTTTTGTAGCTTCTTAGAATTTTAGAGTTGCACGACTTCAGAACTTATATTATTTGTTTACTTTTCAGATAAGGAAACTAAGGTCCAAAAAAGTAAAGGCACATGCTGAAAATCATACTGTGGTACTGAGACCTTAATCTCAACATTAGAATCGAACTCCAAAGTCATGTGGTCCAACCAGAACATGAGAAAATCCATATTAAAACATGCACAGCAAAACTAACGTTTTTCTAACAGTCCTCTACAACCTTAATGAAACTGTTTGTCTTTTGAAAAGCTCCATTGACTATAGCACACCACCAGATGACAAAGACTGTAGGAGGACAGAGCCACTGCAGAGAATGCCCTAACTTAAAATCTCAGGGGATCCTAAATGTGTGTGTACATATATGTATATGTATGTGTGTGCATATATACACACATGCACACATATACATACATACATGTATATGTATATATATATGTGTGTGTATATAGATATACACACATATAATATTTAATATTTCTGGGGCTCATTATTGCAGGTAGAGATCACTCCCAGCCTAGGCCCTGACTAAATTCCCAAAGAGAAAAGATTTGATTAGAAAGCTACAAGCTTGAGTGAGCCAGGACTGCAGAGTTTAATTTGTTGGGTGTGGGGGAAGAATCAGTAAAGGATGCTGTATGTCTTTATGTCTGCCCAGTGAACTCTTGATAGGGAGACAAACGGCTTGGGGGGCTGAATTTGAATGACCATTCGCATCAAGTCTTAAAACTCCACCGCTCTCATCATGCCAGTGTGGCCTAGCTCAAAACACTTCCAATTCCGCTGCTGATAGGGTGAGATACAGAGAAATGTGTCCATTTTGTAAGATTCCTCCAGTTTTGAAGAATAATCAGTATGGCAGCAAAATCTGTCTACTTTCTGTTTCACAAGGCTCAAATGGGATAAGAAGACATGGAGAGTTTGTGATCTGGGTGGGCGTAAGGAGCACCCACTGAGATGAACTCTTGGCTCTATCAGAGTATCTACAAGCTGCTAATAGCAGGACTCTTGAAGGATTATGCCTTAAAGTGAAACGGCTAATTGGGGATCATGGCCTTGTTTACAAAATGGCAGCCTTGTTCACTGGAAATCATGTCATTAGCTACCTCTTTTTACCCTATATGAAAAGGAATCTTTGCTCTGCAAAATGTAAAACGGGATCATGAAAATTTAATCGTGGCCTCGGAAATTGGACCCAGAAAAGACCCATTAGGGCATCTAGTCCACTCTCCAAGGGCCAGTTTGGGATTCCTTCTTATAACATATTTTCTATTACTTAGCTCAGTCTAGCTTTAAATATCTCTAGGGACAGAGCCACCACTATCTTCTCTGGAATACTATTTCACAATCTAATAGATCTTACTTTCGGGAATTTCTCCCTTTTATTTAGCCTGTGTTTTCCTTTTAATTTCATTCTGCTTCCTCTCTATGACCAGATCCAACTGCTCACTCATTTCCCCACTCAGTACATTCATACCTTTCAGCTGTCAAGAGCCAACGATGTTCACTAGTCGTTCCTTAGCAGGGTCAATCCTCAGTAATAATAATAAAAGGAGCTCATTTTCTGCTAAACTTTTAATCCCTGCTCCACGAAACTTCTGTCTTCTTCCTTCAGTGGTCAGGATGCTGATCTTTCTTTTCTCTTTCTCCTTTCCTTACTTGCCTTCAGATCTTTGATTCCTACTGAGGGACCATAGCACAGAATCATGGAAAATATTGATATAGATATAAATGACCTGGGTTCTAATCTCAGGTCTGCTCCTTCCTTATTGGCTGTGTAACTTTGGGTAAATCAGTTAACCTCTCTAGGGTTTTAGTCTCATCCCCAAAAGAAAGCACACACATGGACACACACACACACACACACACACACACTCCAAACAAAAAAAACCAAAAACCACAACAACACAAAAATGCCCAAGGAACTAGAGCCAAATTATTCCTGCATTCCTTCCCAATTCCGACACTCTACATCTGGAAATGAATTTTGGGGGTGTCTCAATCTGTGATTTCATCAGGGTACAGAACGATTACTACCAGTAAAGATCTGAAATGGGTCTGCTACTTCTAGTCAGGGAGGGCATTGAGTGGTTAAGGGTCTTCAGGATCAAACTGACAGTATGTGTCAGAGGCAGGTCTTGAACCCAGGTCTTTTTAGGTCTTCCTAACTCACCCAGCATGGACAAGGAGAGGCCATTCCTAGCTAACCGCACCACCAATCATCAGAGAAGCTTACACTGCTCATTTCTTACCTGGACCAGTTCAGCCGACCTTAGGCAACTAGGTGGTTTTTAGGTTACAAGCTCCATGACGGCAGGACTAGTTTTCTTTTTCTTATTAGTATTCTCAGTGCTTAGCACAGTGCCTGGCACATGGTAGGTGCTTATGGTCTTGCACTGCATTGATACCCTGCCCCCATTCCTAAGGCTCACTATTTTAATGCCAGACTTAGTGTATATGCCTGATTTGGTTAGCCCATTGCTGTTCAGAAACTTCCAAATCGGAGATATTTGCTTGTTCAGCCTCTCTGGCAGCAAAGATTACTGGTAGGTGTTGCCATGGCAAATTGCCTCTTGGTATAATTACTATGACTACTACTACAACTACTGCTACTATAACTACTACTGCTACTACTACCACCACTACTACTACTACTACTTCTACTACCACTACCACTACCACTACTACTCCTATTACTACTAGTACTGCTGCTACTACTACTACCACTACTACTGCTGCTGCTGCTACTTCTACTCCTACTCTTACTCCTCCTACTAAACATAAACACTTAACATGCTGACTTTTTTTTCACATCTTTTTCTTCCTCCAAGAGCCTCTCCCTGTAGAGAACTTGGAACAGGTTCTGTCTCAGAACTGGAAACCAAAACACCTAGTACCTCTCCTCTCCCAGGCTCTCGCCAGCTCCGTACTTCACATAGGCTGGGTGCATCACAGTACTGAGCAATCATTTTCTGCTGCTGATGACAGTCTTATGCAAATGAACTTGAAGCCAGGTTAATTGCATTAATAAAATGCCTTACCATAAAGAAAGACATTTTCCTGCCCCGGAGACATCAGTAGTACAAGGAATTGTCATCGTTATTTTACAGATGAGGAAATGGAGGCTTAGAGAGAAATTAAATCGCTTGCCCATGATAACAGGCACCTGAGACATTATTTAAGCCCAGGCTACCTGGAGCTAAGTCCGTCAGTCTTTCTGCCCATCTGTACTGCATCTCCACCTTGGAGCACTGTCCCAAGCAGGCAAGATAAATTTGACTTAAAGCTTTGATATCTGAAATCAAGGACTAAGGACTGAATTTCCAGCCTCTTTGCTTTGAACACAGATTTTTGCTTCTGGCTTTACTGTACTTACTTGGCTCAGCTATCTTTTACTTGAAGTTTAGAGCAAAAGATAGAAATAGTATTTCAGTCAGCATGATGGTGGTTTTTACAGTCTGAAGTGATAGCTAAAGCATTATCAATATGATGCCCTGCCTGCTTGTAGGAGGTATTAACCTGAATGCCTCGCTGGAATGCAAACCAAACAATCATTTGAGCACAGCGAAGGGGCTTTAGAGCATGGTGTTAGACTCAAATTAAATAGAGGCCACTACTCCTTCCATAAGGAGCCTGGATAGCTGTATGTTGACTTAGTTTAAAAATGCAATGTTATCTATGCTTCGTTGTACTTTTATTTATTTTGTTGAGTATTTCCAAATTATCTTTTAATCTGGTTCTGATCACCCTCGATAGCGTTGCTAGTGGCCAGCACGTTTGACCCCTTTGTTATTGAGGGTGGAGGAGAAGCCCAAAGATGGCCCCTGCCCTTCAGAAGCTTATAGTTAAGCTGGGGAGAAAAGGTTAATATGCATGAAACAAAGCGCCTTGTTACAAGTGCTTCAACCTTCTTACCAAATGTAACATTCTATCTTCATTATTATAATGGCCCTTTCCATTCTGGCACAGAAGAGAGCTTATAAATGAGGGCTAAATTATGTGCACCTAGAAGGAAGGAGATAAAAGTTCCATCGTAACCTTTCCTGATCATATTGTTCTGCAGTGCTAGGTTCAGTTTGGGGCGCCACGTTGGAGGACGTACACTGACAAACTGGAGTGCATACAGAATAGTGATGATAATAATAGTCACTAGTATACAATAATAATTATTATAGTATTTAGTTAAGGTTTGCAAATATTATTTCATTTTATCCTTTTGTCCTTTCTCCTTTAACCTTATCCCAAACCCAGGGCAAAGATGCTACTATTATCTCCATTTTGTAGATGAGGAAACTGAGGCAGGCAGGTTAAATGATTTGACCAGGGTCATATAAGTATAATATGTGTGTACGTATATGTATATACATGTAATATATGCATATATAATATACATATGTAAGTATATAAGAATAATAATATAATAAGTATCTGAGGCCAGATTTGAACTCAAGTCTTTCTGATTCTAAGTCTGGTGCTCCATGTACTATGATGCCATAGGCAGTGGATTTGGAACCAAGAAGCCCTGAGTTCAAATCCTTCCTGAGGCATTTACCAGCTGTATTACCCTTGGCAAGTCATTTAACTTCTATGCACCTCAGAGCTTCCTTGTTTGTAAAATGAGAAATTTGGACTCATTGACACCCAAGATCCCTTACATCTCTACATCTATCATCTTTTGATCTAAATAAGGCCCCCAAATAGATAAGGAGATTCAAACACATGTCCTGTGAGCATCAATTAAAGGACATATGGATCTTTAGCTTGGATCAGAGATGACTTGTGGTAGATGTGATAGCTCCCTTGAGGGTAGCTGGAAGAGGGTCACGTGAAGGAGAGGTCAGGCTTTCTCTGTTTGGCCCAGAAATCACAACTGAGACCAATGAGTTAAAGTCACAAGAAAATAGATTTCAAGTCAAAGCAAAACTTCCTAAATGGAGGGGGTGGCAGGCTGCCTCCGGAGATGGTGCATTTCTTGCCACTGAAAGTTTTCAAGGAGTGGCCATATAATAATACGACATTGTTGTGCCATTGTGCCCCCTCTCCACTATCTCTCCTCTCTGTCTCTGACTCTCTCAAATTTATCTGTCTCGCTATCCCTCTCTGTCTGTGTCTGCTTCTCTGCCTCTGTTTATGTTTCTCTGCCTCTTTGCCTCTGTCTTTGTTTCTCTCTCTCTCTCTCTCTCTCTCTCTTTCTCTGTTTCATCAGCATGATCAATTGATCCTTCTACCAACAAATCACAACCCTTTTCTGCCTGAGGAGATGTTATTGGTAAAATGCCAGGATTGGAAAATACACACGCGCACACACACACACACATACACACACATATATGTTTGTATGTTTTATATGTATGTCTATGTGTCTATATATACATATACATGCGTGTATGTATGTGCATGCATGCATGCACTTATGTGTGTGTATGTATGTATGTATGTATGTATATTTATATCCTGATGGCCAGCCTTCTGGGAATGAGTCTCTCTGAACTTACCTAGATTGGCTTTTGGCCAACAAACATATAGACCAATCCAGGGCTTGTACTCACAGTCTTTCCATCTTGGTAGGATTTATCAATCAATTAATCTATAAAAGGATATATTAAGCACTTAAAATATTCCAGGAGCTGTGCTAAGAACAAAGGATATAAAGAAGAGAAAATAAAAGCAAAAAAGAAAAAAAAATTCATTCTTGCCTTCAGGGAGATTGCATTCTAATGGAGGAGACAATATAAACAACCAGATCCATACAGTGTATCTTGGAGGAGATGGAAGGTATCTGAGAAGGGAAGGCACTCACAACTGGGGAGATCAGGAAAGACCTCCTGTAGAAAGTAGGACTTGGGATGACTCTTAAAGGAATGCAGAGATTTTAAATTGTGGAGGTGAGAAAGGCATCTACTCCAGGCATGGGATGGTAGCCAGGCAAAAGGCCTGGGGAGGGAGATAGAGTGCCATGTGGGATGATGAATGTGCTGGTGTGGTGAGATCAGAGAGTGGAAGGAAGGGACTAATGTTGGGAAAGACTGGAAAAGGTGGGAAGATTATGATTGGATTTAAGCAAAGCAATTTCAATTTAATCCTAGTGAGAATTAGGAGCCACCAGAATATATTGAGTGGATATGGAGAGGGAGGAGTATAATATGGTCATGCTTACACTTAGGAAATTAGTTTGGCAGCTATGTAGAAGATGGATGGATTGGTGAAAGATCTGAGTTAGGAAGACCAAGTCAGAGGCTGTTGTAATAGTCCAGGAGAGGGGCGATGAAGGCCTGTATTAGAATGGCAGCTGTGTGAGTAGAGACAAGGGGATATAGATGAGAGATATTGTGAAGGGGGAAATGACAAGATTTGGCACCAGATTTGAAACATGGATTGAGTGAGTGAGGAGTCCCAGATGACATTGGCTGAGGGCCTGAGTGGCTTAAAGTCTAGTGGTATCCTCAACAATATTTGGAAAGTTCCAAAGAGGGATAGGTTTTGTTGAGGAAGATCAGGACTTCTGTTTGAGATGTGTTGTCATGAGACATCCAAGCCTGAGTTCTGCTATCCTTGACTTTGAGAGCCTCAGGTCACCTTCAGGCTAGGATGAGGCAGGCATTGGGGGAGGATTTCACCAAAGGATTTTGGTAATATTAACCCAAACTGGGATCAAGCAAGCATACCAGAGAAATTCTCAGTCCTAGGAAAAATTGGTCTGAGCGCTGATTAGCCCATATGTCCAGATCTAGCCACCTCCACTACCCTAACACATGGAATGAATTGTACAGAATGTCTCTAATATCTGCAAAACATTTGGGGTTGATTGCACGGATCACATGATGACATGACTTGGAATTTCATGACAAGCCACCTTATGGCTTCTACCCACAAGAGTGGAACAACACGCTAATTACCAGACTGGACTGACCCAGGCATACCTCAGTAATGTTTTTGCCGTTCTTGCAATGGCCGGGGGCAGTACTGCTTGTCCCTTCCGATAACTGAAGTGAGCAGGCCACATCATCTGGGAAGTACTTTTCTTGCCTTATGGAAAGTACAACAACTAACACAGGAAAATTTTCCATCCTGTTCTTTACAAGAATTTTTCATCCATTTTTTTAAGCAGTGAAATTGGGGCTTGTAAGGTGGGGAGTGGAGGAGGTATCAGAAGAGGAAACCTAGCCTGCTTTGATTGTGGGGCAGTGAGGTGGAAATCTGGCTTCCTTTTACCCAACTAACTATGGGATCTCAGTCCCTGGCAACCAGCTGACTCTGGAGGAACAGATCAGCTACCTGGCTCCTACTGTGGACATCAGTGTCCCAGGTACCAGTCCTGTCATCAAATGCTTTGTGAATGATAATTCTGGAGCACTTCTTTTTTTTAAAATGGGAAATTTGCTGAGCGTTTCTATCAGTGATAGGTAGATTTTACTTAGCACAGGAAGCTAGTTAGGAGGCATAGTGATGGGAGGGCTAGGCTTGGAGTCTGGAAGACCTGAGTTCAAATTCAACCTCAGAAACTAGCTGTATGACCCTGGCAAGTCACTTAACCTCTGTTTGCCTCAGTTTCCTCATCTATAATGGAATTTATCTCACAGCATTATTATGAGGATCAAACGAGGTATATACATGCTTTATAAACCTTAAAATACTCTATAACTACTAGTAATTTTTATTGTGATTATTATTACTGTAAACTATAACTGTTTTCCAAGTCAGGTCAGCGTCCTCCCCTTGTGGATCCTAATCACACTTTACACATGGGAAATGCTCAGTTAACACTTTCTGAATGATTGGCAACAAAGTCCTCTCAGCTTGACAATGGTACAAAATTAGCGTGGATGTCTCAGCTTAACTAGTGAATTAAGTCAGTTCAGTTTTAAATGTAGCTGTTTCCTCTCATAAAGCACCTGGCAAATTAATTCAGTCTTTTAAAGTTTTTTTTTTTTTACTTTTCAACCTTGTTACATTGGCCTCTTGTAGGAATGACCCCAAGTGTATTGCTGGTCCTTGTCCCCCACATTCCAATGGCATCGTAAAGAGCCAGATGAAAGGTAGGGGATAGGGGTGGCAATTAATTATAAAAAAAGAGAGGCCACATGGTGTAGTGGATGAGCTCTGGCCTTAAAGGTATGAAAATCTGCACTTCAGTTTCCTCAGTTAAAATGCGAATAGTGATAGAATTTATCTCACCAGGTTGTTGGGAGGATCAAATGAGGAGTATATATGCATACATGCATACAAACATTGTAAACCTTAAAGCACTGTATAATTATTACCTGTTGTTAAAGTCACTACACACTAGAACAGTTTTCCAAGTGGAGGACAGGGATCCCCCAGACACATTGTTTAACCTCTCAAGCTCTAAGCAACTTTATAACAGAATAAGTTGCGGAGAAATTGTCAACCTGAATTGGTGGAGGGGGTTTTCTCACCAGAGAGATCCCTACACTAATGAAATCATGGATCCAGTCTTCGTCTCCATCCTCAGCCTCATCAGTATCCCTGTCTCTGTCCCTTTCCATTATCCCTATCCCTTTAAAAAACTATGATTATTATGCCTTCCCCTCCTGGGGGACAAAAACATTAGAAAAAGAGAGAGCACCCCAAGATTCTCTAAACAAACAACAGACTATCCCATCATTTCAAACAATGTGATGTTGGACTTTTCAAGTGGAAAAGTGGTTACTTTCTCATCGATCTCTTTCTTCCTGCAGGTATAATCTTCGCAAACTAAGAGTGGAAAATACCTAGCAAGAAGAAATTTTGAAAAACCCATTCTTCCATCCTTAACTATAATAAGCTGGTTGCCAGGGAGTCCCCAATTGTCCATCTTCTCTTCCCCTTTGGCATATTTCTCTTTCTCCTACTTTATACAATTATAGATTCTTACAGGTGGAAGGACTTTATAAAGCCCCTGATCCAGTTGAGTTGTGAATGGGTCCAATCATCCTGGAGAAGAATTTGAAAATATGCTATGGAGTTGAGCAAATTGTCCATTCTTTTTCATCCAAAGATTGTCCTGCTGAGCTGTACTTTGACCCCAAGGAGGACAAAGATGGAAAGAAAGATCAATGCTATTTGTAGCAAAGAGCTAGAAACAAAGTAATATGCATTGATTGGGGAGTGCCTCAACACATTGTGGTACTGAAAATATAATGGAATATTATCGTACATTAAGAAATGATGAATGCCAAGAACACAGAGAATCATAGGAAGGCTGATATGAACTGATGCAAGGTGAAATAATCAAAACCAGGCATACAGTAGACCACCCTTACCTCTCTTTGACTAAGAAGGGGAAAGGATTAAAAGTTTCTTTGTATGGTAAGAATATTCTATAATAATAATCATAATAACCAATATTTATATAGCACTACATGCCATTTACTGTGCTAATTGCTTCACAGTTGATCCTCACAACAACCCAGGGAGGTAGATCTTATTATCATTCCCATTTTACAGATAAGGAAACTGAGGCAAGTAGAGGTTAAGTGACTTACCCTGAATCACATAGCTGGTAAGTGTCTGAGGCTGGATTTGAGTTTAGGTCTTCCTGACTCCAGGCTAGGCACTCTATCCACTATGGCTCATACCTGCTTTTTATTACTAAAAGGTAATAGTTTAGGATCATAACAGTATAGCTCGCCCCATTTTTTTCTTATTTGTATCTCTAGCATTTAGCACAGTGCTTGGCACATGGGTGCTTAACAAATGTTTATTGAATTTACTGAATTCTAATATATCTTTTAAGTGATAGCTTAATAAGCTGACTGGAGGAATATGCCTTCTAACCCCCTCCCCACAAAGGAGTACATTTTTCACTTTTGAAACCTTGTTTCAGGCTTTGGAAAGCTCACTTGGCAAGGGGGGTGGGGAGACAGATAATAAGATCAGAGAGAACAATCCTCGGATTTTCTTTCCACTGGTGACTCCTGGTTGAGACCATTCCTCTAACTAATTTAGCAAGGTGAGCCTGTGTGGTCTCATTCTTCCCAACCTCCTGCCTTGCACTGATAACTTTTATTACCAAAGAGGAGAAGGGAGTTTCTTTGATCAAATTTCTTTGGGGCTTTTCTAGGGAAATTGATGTAACTGCCTGACTCACACAATGCCACTTTATACCAGGTGGAATTCCCTGATCTGAGATATAGTGCATAAAGTGAGGCCTGAACTCCATTTGGGGCGGAATGATGGGGCCACGTGATGATGTTACTCCTTTGTATGGAAGAAGTAATTTGGATTCTTGGTCTTGTATAGCTTGGGTATGGGGGAAACAGCCTGAAATTCACCACTAAGTCCCAGACTACATGGCTATCAATAGTGAACTCAGGACAACACTACATTTGACAAATCTGTCACCATTCTCTCTAGTCTGCATAATAAAAAATAAGACCCAAGCGATCTTCACCACTGGGGCTGCCGTAGCTACAGCTGCATTGCTTCCAAAAGAATTGGCTTTTTAAGCATTTCTATTTCTACTTTTCTTCCCAAACCTAACCCTCATCTGAATTTTCCTACTCTTGTCAAGGGCACCACCGTCCTCCCAGTCACTCATGCCTCAAACCTCAATGCCAACCTCAGCTCCTCATTCTCTCTCATGCCATACACCCAATCCATTGCCACATCTTGACATTTCTACCTTCATGCCTTTTGTATAGGTCCCATTCTCTCCATCCACATAACTGACACCCCATTAAAGGTCTTCATCACCTCACACCCAGACTATTGTAGGAGCCTTCCAAACGGTCTCCCTGCCTCCAGTCTCTCCTCATTCCAATCCAGTCTTCACAAAGATGCTAACATGATCTTCCTAAAGCACAAGGCTGACTGTGTCACTATCTACCCCTATTTAATAAACTCCATTGGCACCCTATGACCTCTAGGATCAAATATAAAGCCCCCTCTTTGGCATTTCAAGTTCTTTACAACCTGAGTTAGGACTCAGAACTGTCTATAGGGATTGCTGAGCCCAAGGCAAATCACTCTGTGTCCCTGTTCCCTCAATAAATCCTTTGTTGGGCAGCTAGGTGACACAGTGAGTAGAGCACCGACCCTGGAGTCAGGAGGACCTGAGTTCAAATCCAGCCTCAGACACTTGACACATGTCCTAGCTGTGTGACCTTGGGCAAGTCACTTAACCCCAATTGCCCTGCCAAAAAGCTAAAAGTTTTTTTTTTAAAAATAAATCCTTTGTTACCACATATAGGTTTATTCACTGCAACCTCATCATACTTTTCTTTTACTCTATTATCTATCCAGAGGCATAACTAGATATTTTTACACATGGGAGAAACAGGATGAAATGCAGCCTCAATAGCTTTATTGGGACTGGGGTGGTGGTAGAGACCTCAGGAAACCATGAAGTAAAAGCGGGGATTTGGGGTATATCAGAGGAGTTAGAACAAAAATGCTTATTTGGCTGAAGGAAGCCAGGTGGATGATGCAGCTGACTTCCTATTTAACTAGTTATTGTCCCCAAAGTGCTAAACTTGGTTGTTCTTTTGCTATAGAAGGATAACAAGTGGTATTGGCACTCTAAATTTCAATGACCTGAGGCAAAATCTTGATTTACTTACGCTAGTTATATCTTTACCTGTCTGAATCTTGCCCAACATCCAGTGCTCAACTGGAGGCCTGCCTCCTCTGCAAGACCTTCCATAGATAGCCCAATCCAAAATTGTCTTTCTCTCTTCTGAAATACTGACATATTTACCATCTTTACAATTTGTCTCACAATGAGTCTTATACTGTCAAGAGTTGTATTATTATTTTGGATTGATATTACAATCTTTAATTTTCTTTTTATATTCTCTTCCTTTCTGCTTTTTTGTCCTAACTAGATTGTAAGTTCTTGAAGGACAGGGAGCTTATCTTGATGTCTATGTGGGTTCAAACCTCTCTGATACTCGATTTCTTCATCTATAAAATGAGGTGATTACAGTAACAGCAACACTGTGTGATGACCAACGTTGATAGACTTAGCTCTTCTCAGCAATGCGATGAACTAAGACAATTCCAAAAGACTCATGATGGAAAACGCTATCCACATCCAGAGAAAGAACTATGGAGTCTGAATGAAGATAGAAGCAGACTATTTTATCTTTTTGTTTCTTTCTCATGGTTTTCCCTTTTGTTCTGATTCTCCTTTCACAATATGGCTAATGTGGAATATGTTTAATATGATTGCATGCGTATAGCCTATATCAGATTGCAGGCTGTCTTGGGGAGGAGGATTCGAAGGAGAGGGAGAAAATTTAAAACCCAAAATCTTGTGCAAGGAAGTGTTGAAAACTAAAACTAACTAAATGAATAAATATATTTTTTAAAAATTTTAAAGATTATGAAAAATGAGATAATTAGGCTGACTTATCTTTAGGGTCTTTGATCCTATTGTACATCCACTCCCACCTCCCCACTTCCCAGACCTGGGCCTGCTCCTCAGATGACATTTATTAATCATAACCAACTTCAATGGTAGCCTAGGAGAGGAAAGAATGACACATAAAAGTGTAGAGTGGGGTGTGGGCTTTGCCTTGGTGATCTTGGTGGTCACGGACATACTTATGTGTACATATGAAACTCAGATCTTTTTAGTACCTTCCTTTAACCCAATATAACCTTCTAACCCCCTGGCTATCTCCCTAAGTCACTAACCAGCCACCAGCGCCCCACCCCCCAATACAAGATGACTGCACAATGCTCACCTCTAGAAAAGATCCTTGGTAATGGCAATACACATATACATATATACAGATAGAGAGACATGCATGTACATCTTTCTCTGTCAGGGGAGTCCTGAAGACTCAATGAAAGACACAACCTTCCTATACTAGGATGCTCAGACATGAGGCAGAGGCTTATTTGCAATCAATCATTTTATTAGTGTCACCTGCGCTGAATCCATAGAACTTATCCAGATCTATATAAATCTGTAGTCAACAAAATCTTTGCTTGCTAAATGTTCATTGGTTATGTGCATAGCACTCTGATGAGGTTATACTCGAAGACTCCAATGGAACTATGGCCTCATCAGTGTTATTGTGTATGTATACAACATACCCATGCATATATGTATATTTAAATATACACATACATATATGTACCATATATACATATATACTATATAAACATGGACACTATATATACATATATGTATATATACATACGTGTGTGTATAGACACACACAGGCACATATATGCTTGAGAGATACTATCAATGGACCATTGAATTGGAGCAGGAGAGTGAGATAATTTGCTTTGGGAAATGTCAAAGTATGTATGTGCATATAGGGAGGGAAAGAGAGAGGGAAGGAGGTACGAACGTGATTTAAAGTTTGTTTGTCCAACCATATACTAAGAAAATATACCTAGAGTTAGGAAGACCTGAGCTGAAATCCAGTCACAGATACTTACTAGTGGTACGACCCTGGGCAAGTCACTTGATTTCTGTTTGCCTCACTTTCCCCAACTGTGAAACAGGGATAATAATATCACCTATCTACCAAGTTTGTTGTGATGATATGATAAATGAAATAATATTTGTAAAGCACTTAGCACAGGTGTTTAATAAACCCTTCCTTCCTTCCCTTATTTATTTGGTTTTTTCCACGTGTATAGTTAGGGTTAATTTGTTTAGATGACTTTGCATCTCATTTAGAAGGCTCTAAAATGTCTGAAGACGCAATCAGCACCATGTCATCCCAAAGAGCAACATCTGCAAGACTTCACCCTATACATCAAATACCATTTGACTTGGACTCCTCACTGGACCACCTCCAAGGAAGTGGTGAATACCTTCAGAGAGCATACATCTCACTGTTTCAGGCTTTGCTTGCCATTAATAATCAAAGGGCTGTTAAATAAGATAACCTGCTTTTATAGCCTCCAAAGAATGTTGTATTATTTTGCCATAGACTAGGGAGACATCTTGTTGGGGGAAAGCCTTTAGGTCTTGTTTGGTTCTATTGTACCAAATGCTTTTTATATTTAACAGTTGATGAGCTCGTTGGGATCTTATATTCCCACCATATTTCAGGTAATTGTATGCTGATAAAAATGTGGCTTATTGTAGGAGTATCAATGGTGAAAGCCTATATCTTTTAATATCCTTTTCAAGGATGTCCTCATTACACACATAGGTTATTTTCACAATGTTTTCATAGGTAGAAACTGAAGCATGTTGGTTGGTAGTGATTGATGGTCTCCCAGACACTTTTTGCTTTGGGTAATAATAGAGTTCAGTAGTCTTTCTAAACCTTTAACATCTTATCCACCTTCAGATACCTTGAGAATTGATCTTTCAACCTTCTCAAAATTGTGTTGCCGCCAGCACAGACCCCCTCTGTCTCTGCCTGGTCTAGTCCATCTGTTTTTCCCATCTTTGTTTTATTTAGTGCTATTTCTACTGCCTCCAGAAGCATGTCTAGGAGGGTGATGTTAGAGTCCAAATGTGGTGACTTGACTTTCCTTGATAGTGAAAAGAGCTTATTATAACATTTTTTGCAGGACTTTTCCATCTTTCATGTTGTACTGCTTCTAGTTTCAATCTCAAGTGCCCTTGTCTTGGTGTGAACTTGCTTTGTTGGGTCCCATCAAGCTTTCCTTAGGCTAGTTTCCCCCCACCCCCACCACTTCTCAAAGCTTTATGAGGTGATGCTGCCCACAATTTTCCACCATCTTTCTCCATAAGATTTTATTAAAGAATTTATAGTCTAAACTCAATTGCCAATGATCTTTCTTCTCCTCTCTCTTTCTCTCTCTCTCTCTCTCCTCTCTCTCTCATCTCTCTCTCTCTCTCTCTCTCTCTCTCTTTCTCTCTCTCACAGTCTCTCTGTCTCTTTCTATCTCCATCTTTTTGTCTCTGTGTCTCTGTGTCTATCTCTCTCTGTCTTTTTCTCTCCATCTGGCTCTGTTTCCCAAGTAAATAGTTGTTTTCTAACTGAGGCAACATTTTAAGCTTTTTTGGTTTCCTCATTACGGCAATTGACTTAGGTCAATTAAACTGCTCTACAAAATTGTTATGACTAGTGTCAGTGTTCTTTCCTCCCTCCATTTCCCATTCTTCAGTGTTAATAACTTATTTAAATAGGTCAAGCTGGAGCTATCCATTGCCTGCCATATCTTTTTCCCCCAACATTTTTATTTTTTCTCTGGGTTTTGTATTAGTTTTTCTCATCTAACAAGTCAATTGTCTGACTACACAGACAGCTGATTCAGCAATGACTCCCACATCAGCGATTACTCATTTCCTGTTTGTTAAAATATAACACATTTCATTTTTGGTGATATTATTTGGTACTCAACCTGTCCATTGCCTCCCAAACCTTTTCGTGGAGAATTGTTCATGATTTATAGGCATGAGCATTCTGGGTGGTCCACACGTCTTTCGTCTCCCTCCCTCCTTACTCCTAAATTATATTTTCCAATATGTTTTTCACTGTCTTCCTCTATGGCCACCTTAGCACTGACATCACCAAGTATCAGAGTCTATGTTAATTTAATTTAGAAGGTCTTATCAAGTTCTTTATGGAATTTTTTCATGCTTTCATTCTGTGCAGCAGATGTTGGCGCAAAGATGCTTGGGCTATGGGAAGAATATATAAGGATAGGATACATCTGGCCCTCAAGAAATTAACAATGTAGATGACAGAAGACACATATGTATCCATTCACCATTTATTAAGTGCGAGGCAAGCGCTTGGGTGGGGTACAAAGACAAATGTGACATGGGAACATAGATGTAGATCTAGAAAGGAACCGAAGGGTCAAAAAATCATAGGATTATAGACCAAAGAATTGGGAGGGACCTTCAAAATCATCAACTCTTATGCCTCATGTTACAGATGACAAAACTAAGGCCCATTATTTTCAGAATGTTTCCATAGCTAGACATTGAAGCACATTGATTGGTAGTGATCGATGGTTTCTCAGGATCTTCAAGCTAACAAGTGTCTGAGACAGGATTTGAATCCAGGTCTTCCTGACTCCAAATCCAACACTCTAGCCACTGAGCCACGCTGTCTTTCTTGTTAAACCATCTAATTTCACCAGTGAGGAAACTGAGACCTAAAGACATGAGGTGACTTATTTAAGGTCAGTGAAGGTAAAAAATGGTTCCTCTGGGATTTGAAACTAGTTACTCTTGACTGTAAATTCAGCAATACTTATGTGGCTCAGATATAGGGGCAAATATGAAAGGGAACCATCTCAAGAACACCAAGCAGGGTAAGGTACAATAGGGCCTAAGAACAATGGGCGGGTCAGAGGCTCATGGGTGCAGGTATAAGAAGGCACAAAACAGAGATAGTTTGTGTAAAGCCAGTCTCATCATCCCCTGTGGGCTAAGTTATTTTTAACCACGTTAATGGGATTAGCATATAAGAGAAGTAAAAAAATGCTGTCAGGTTTGAGGAAGAAATAACATTTTCTGGTTCAGAGATTCAAGAACAGCACCCTGAAGGAGATGGCATTGAAGCCGGGTCTTGAAGGGTGGTTAGGATCTCAGGTGGGAATGGAAGAAGGGCATGCCAAGGAGAACCAGCATAAGCAAAGTTATGGAGGTGGGAAAACATTCTGTGTAGCTTTCTGGACAGGAGTGGCTAGGACAAAATAAGCCTTTACAGGCTAGTAAGAGTGTGAGGGGCCAGATGTCCACACCTCCATTAAATTGCCTCCATGGATGTAAACCAGCCTTTACTGAGGCACAAATTCCTACGGACACTAGAGTGGTTTATTTCAACGTCATTGTCTAGTCAAATCTCAGAGTTAGGAGCAAGAAAGCAGCATTCTCCTTTGCAACAAGTAAAACATTACTGGTCCAAATGTGATGGAAGAAATTAGGATATATATATATATATATATATATATATATATATATATATATATATATATATATATATATATATATATACATACACACATACATACACATATATACATATATATGTGTGTGTATATGTATGTGTGTACATATGTGTGTATGTGTGTACGTGTGTGTATGTGTGTGTACATGTGTGTGTGTACGTGTGTGTGTGTGTGTATTAAAGAATTACTGCAAATCACTGCTTCTTAACAAGAGACCAAGAATTTTTCTGAGCCTCTGGATAAGCCTTCTTGTCATAACACCCAGTGTGTACAGGGATGAAATATTACATGTTTTAAAAGTGACGGCTATAAACAGTCAATTCTCATGGGTTCTCCAAGGTTGAGAGCAAATTAACCAATCAAACACCACTTCAATCAACTCTTAGGTGATTAGCATGAGAGATTTGCATGGTTGTCTGAACACCACCTACCAGAGCATGGGATTTCTGCTGACTCAGGAAATGTCTTCCCAGACGAAATATCTCCCATCATTTTTTTTAAATTCCCCAGCTGCTAAATCCTTAGCTTTATTAGACCTATATTACACAAACCACAAAGTGATAATGATCATATGAGGCTGAGCCTTAGCCTTGTAGGTATTTCTTGAAGGGAGGGGCTCTAAAGCCCAGTGAGGTTCCCACAAATGAAGTGACTAGGGCACTTAATCAGATTTGTGGCCATTGGCTTGATAATAACTCACATTTATATAGGGCTTTATGGTTTACAAAGTATTTTTTTTTTCTTAAAACCACCCTGCAAAGGACACAGTATTATTAGCTCCCCTGGTCTTCAACTTTCTCATCCATAAAATGGGAAGAAGTGATTTGGGTAAGATCCAGGCAAGACTAGAACCTGATTCTTATTCAAGCTGCTCCATTTGGCCTGAATGAGTTTGTTGAGAAAAAGTTGCTCTGAATGGGAATATGCATTGCTCCAAACACAAATAAATACCTGCTGGAGGAAAATCTTTTTAAAAGCCAATATTATACCGTTACCAACCTCCTAGGGAACCTTTTCTTTAATTGATATAGAGAGTGTGCCAGTTCCTCCTGAATTCTTCCTTCATCTCCTTAATGAGGTGTTGAGTTCTATATGGTGTTAATTCACCTGGACCCCAGTTCTCTCCTTGTCTCTTTAATAACAAATTAAAGCTGTTTGATTCAGGCCAGTCCTCATGCCTGAGTTACACTTTGGACTTGGATTTTAAGAGAAAGGAGAGAGAGAGAGAGAGAGAGAGAGAGGCAGAGAGACAGAGACAAACAGACAGACAGGACAGACAGATGGATAGATAGATACATAGATAGATAGATGATAGATAGATAGATAGAGAGATAGAGAGATAGATAGAAAAATGGATAGATGCAGAGAGAGAGAGCCTGCGTTATCAGAAAGGATAACTCCGTTCTCAGGAGAGGAAGTCTAGAATTCTACCAGGGCTCTTTAGGAAGCCATATGCTGCAGATGGTTGTCAGGAGATGGGGTTTAGAGCAGCAGGGAATTCCTGGGCCAAAGCAGAAGCTATTAAAAGTAGTCACCAAAGGATGGATGAGTCCTCAGACTGAGCCTTCTGGAGCCCAGTATAGTTCTAGGGCTAAGCAGGAGTGGAGGTTAGGAGCAGCAAACAGGCCAGAATAACAATTAAGAGCAGCCTCCTCACTTCACAGCTGCTAGGCCCTTCACCTCTCAGATCACTTTCCAACTACTATGTACATATTTGGCTGTATACCTAGTTATTTACATGTTATCTCCTCCATTAGAATATAAGGTCCTCAGGGGAAGAAACTTGCATTTGTCCCCTTAGCCCTTTGCACATAACCTTGCACACTTTTTGTTGTTCTGTTAAATCATTTCAGTCCTGTCTGACTCTTCACAACCCCATTTGGGGGTTTCCTTGGCAGAGATACTGGACTGGTTTGCCATGTCCTTCTCCAGCTCATTTAACAGATGAGGAAACTGAGAAACAGGGTGAAGTGACTTGTTCAGGGTCACCTAGCTAGTAAGTGTCTGAGGCTGGATTGAACTCATGAAGTTCTGTCTTCCTGATTCTGAGCCCAGTGGTCTATTCACTGTGCCACCTAGCTGCCCTTGCACATGGTAAGGGCATGCTTATTGACTGACCTAATTTGTTCATCTTTCTGCCAGTATCTTGTAGGTGCAAGAAAATGATTCTAGGGAGCTAAATCCAGTGAAATTTACCCCACTGGAATAAACACACACACACACCACACCACACACACACAAATTTGGATAATATATTTTTAACCTCAAAAGAATCTTAAAGATTTTACCCTCTAGATAAATTGAATGACATGCATTGACCTTTTTTTTTTGTTAGGGGCCATCTTTAAGGTATAGAGGAAATACTGGGAGCCTGGAGCTGAGTTGGGATTAGTTTGGTCAGATGACCTTTTGACTATGGTGCTAGGTTGTGAGAATCACATTTTAAGAAAAACATTGACAAGTTGGAGGACATCCAGAGTAGGGCAACCCAGATGGTGAAAACAGTAAATAAACCAACATCCACTAAGGACTTACTATATGCTGAACATTGTGCTATGTTCTGGAGATACAAAGAAAGGGAAAGACAACCCATTCCGTTAGGGAGCTCAAACAATCTGATAGGGCAGACAAGATGCAAAAAATTATACTTAAAGATACAGATATGATAGATAGATAGAAAGATAGACAAACAAGTAGATGATAGATAGATAGAAAGATAGATGATAGATGGATGGATAGATGATAGATGGATGATAGATGGATGGATGGATAGATAGATAGATAGATGGATGGATGATAGATGATAGATAGATAGACAAGTAGATGATAGATAGATAGATAGACAGATGGACAGATAGCCAGACAGACAGATAAATAGATAGATGATAAATAGATGATAGACAAGTAAATAGATGGATAGACAGATAGATAGATGATAGATATCAATATATATACACACATGTATGTGCATATACGTATGTATATATGTGTGTGTATGTATGTAGGTATGTATGTATACATACACATAGTTTTCCCCTCTACCCACAAGGGTTAGGGGTGCAACAACCTCACAATCTGGAAAATCCTTGTAAAATTTTTGGCCCTCCTTTCATACTAGAGAAGAACTCTTCCAAATTTTTTCTTTTTCTTTTATGGGATATTTATGGTACCTTATTGTAAAATTTGGATTAAATATTTGGTCATAGGCTAGATGTAGGTTAATTTTGAGTAAATATATTAGCCTTTGTATGTTGTCAGCTGGCTTTAGCATTCTTTTTACAGACTTTAGCTTTTTACTTGTTTTAACATTAAAAAATTATGTATATTTATGGCATTAAAAGATAAAATATGTTGTATATACTGCTATATGTATTTTTTGGTCATTTCTGAGTTTCTAAGCTTTTTCTGTATCATCTGCTGGCCTTTGCATGTCATCTGTGGATTCCACAAAACTCTCCCAAAATTCCCATTTAATTTCTTAGGCTGAGTCATGATATATTGAAACTGTAATAGGGAAAGTCATGATGTGGAAGGGATAAGTGTATAGTGCAAATGAGAGGTAACCTCTGAGTGGGAAGGTCATGACTGACCTTCTGGGAAGGGTGGGGGCTGAGCTGAGTCTTATAGGAAGCCAGGGAAGCCTGGGGACAGAGGTGATGAAGAGAACATTCCAACAGTCAGTGCTTTCCACTGATGTAGTGTCAGGAGAAAAAGTATTCTGTTCAAAGAACAGCAGATAGTTTAGTGTTGCTGGATCATAGAGTGTGTGTAGAGGAGTGAAATGTAAGAGGACTAGGAAGGTAGGAAGGGGCCAGGGCTGATAAATGGCTTTAAAAGTCAAGTAGCATTTTATATTTGATCCTAGAGATGACAAGGAGCCATTGGGGTTTATTTAATAGTGGGGCAACCTGTTCTCTAGGAAGATCAGTTTGACAGTTGAGTGGAGGATAGACTGGAATGGGGAGTGACTTAAAGCAGAGAGGCCAACCAGAAGGCTAATTCACAGTAGTCTAGGTATGAGATGATAACGGCCTGAATCAGGGTGGCAGCTGTGTCAGAGGAAAGAAGGGAGTGTATACAAGAGATGTGAAGAGTGAAAGATAAGACTGGACCACAGATCAGATATCTGTAGAGAGATTGAGTGAGGAGTTGAGCATGACCCGAGGTTGCCAGCCCAGGTGATTGGGAAGATGGTAATGTTCTCAACAGTAATAGGGAAATGAGTAAGAGGGTAGGGATTTGGGGAAAAGAAAGTGAGTTCTGTTTTGGACATGCTAAGTTTGAGATATCTACAAGCCATCTATACTGAGATGCTTAATAAATAGTTGATTTGAGACTGGAGATCACGAGAGAGATTAGGGCTAGAAATACATATGAAAACCATCTTCATAGAGATAATAATTGACCCCGTGCAGGCCTCGAGACCATATCATATAAGAATTTGTTGAAAGAATAGGGGTTAATTAGCCTAGAAAAAAGATTGAGGTGGTTGTGATGGATTAGGGAATGGACCTGTGGTTTCACTGGCATAAAAAATTCCCAGGGGAAGTGATTCTCTCTGTCAATAAAGCTTGGCCCATCTCCATAATTTATGGTGTTAGAGAGTTGTCTAAATCACCAAGAGATTAAGTGACTTGTCTGGCAACACACAGCCAATATATTTTAGAGGCAAGACTTGAACAAGGTCTTTCTGACTTCAAAGAAAGTTCTTTATCCAGTACCACATACCATGTGCTGTCTCTGTCTCTCTCCATCTCGGCCTCTGTCTCTTTGGCTCTCATTATTTCTCAGTAGTAGAGATAGAGTAAATAGGGCTTTGCCCCAGAGTACAGGTCTCTGAGACGAATGAAAAACCCAAGAGACAGAGTTTCTGTGTAATTAATAATCAATTTATTAATTAGGCTACCAGATAATCAATAAACCGATGGTAGGTGGCTTCTTTTAGAAACCAAAATCCCTAATGAAGATACTGAAAACCTCAATATACTTTTTAGAAAAGGGTGTTGCGCCTGATTGGTAAAAAAAATTTAATGAGGGGATGGGCTATTAATGAGGAAGTAAGCTAAAAATCTTCAGCTCCTCCTTCTGAGAAAGTGGCTTAATCATGAGACTCAGCTGCCTCCAGGAATCTTTCTTTGCTCAGACCACTCTGGTTGGTTTTCTCCTTCATGAACTAGGTTACCCTAAACTCCAATGGAAGGGGTACAAAGGGTATAGACTTAATGCTTTAGGACTGGAATGCATCTAGATTAGATTCTATTTATACTCTAAACAGAAGTAAGGGTCTCCTAGTTGGTGGGATCCCACCCAAGATGGTGAAGTATGTTCCCTGAGGATTTGGGTGATCTTATCTATCAGCCTTGTCCTTCAGAGATTGGTCTGAATGGCCAGTAGGGTCTAGTCCCTGGATGAGGAAATAAAGAGAAAAAGCCTCAATCCTAATCTAATAATTGGTTAATAGCATAATAGAAAAATAATCACTTTTCTCATCTCCATAGGGTGTGTCGAGTATATGAAGGAGGTAGCATCTTGAAGCCTCACCTCCACTACTCTCCAGAGGCAATGATCACAGTAGTTTCCAATCACAAATCCATGATTTTTCTCCAAAGGCACTTTTCTACCTGCTCCAAGTAAAGACCAGGAATCTTTGGCGATAGGATTCCTCCTCCCCTGTGACTATACTTACTGCTCTGAGGACATGATAGCTGTCTCCTAGTGTCTCAAGAGTGGTCCCTTGGAAGAAAAATTAGACCCATTCTTCTTGGGTCCCCCAAGATCAAAAATGAGGAGCTATGGGAAGAAGTTACAAGGATGAAAATTTAGGACAATGAAAATCTTCTCAACAATGAGAGCTGTCCCAAAGCGAAATGGACTGCTTCAGGAGGTAGTTGGTCCCCTCTCATTGGAGGCCCTCAGAAGTGACTAGATGATCCCTTGTTGAATATGTATAGTATTGGGGATTCTTTTCATAATATGACTCAGGCTGGTGGGCTGTGAAGGTACTTTCCAACTTTGAGATTCTGTTAACATGCAGACTACTAGCTTTGTATTGATCATGGGCCATTAATGTCCTCTTCATATATGACACAATTCCTCCTTGGTAATTAGTATGCTGAGTTACCTGGTGGTCTTTCATTATCTTTTGGATTTTCCAATTTAAGCCACCTAAGCCTCTGAAGCAAATGGATATTTTCCAACGGTTTTTCTTTCTTTCTCTCTCCTTTTTTTTGGGGAAAAAAATGTCATTTGTAGCTTGGCAACAGCAGATATGCATGGCTTTTCTTCTTGCCAAGCTGTAATACACCCTTCTCTCAACTCAGTCTAATGATGTTGAGAGACCAACAGCCAGTATTAAATGTGGGTGGCAAGGTTGCAGGCCTGGTAGTCACAACAGTGAGAGAAGGCAGGCTGCTTGTGTCAATAAAATTGGCACCCTGGGCTCTGCATGTTTTCAAGAGAAATACAATAGCTCATTGGAAGAATAACTTGTCAGTGGGAAAGGAGCTAAGTGCTGACTTACTCCTTTGGTTTCCCTTATGGGTCAGCTATGAGGTCTTTGGAGTATGGTAACCTGAGGCCTGCTGAGCTGACAGGTCACAGGCATAAAGAACAGAAAGATCCTAAAGAAGCAGGGCTCTGCCAACTCAAGCTGGGTTGAAAGCAGAGCCAGGAAGACAATGAAAGGGATGGTGGAGGGCAAAACTTCAGGAGGTGGTAGAGACTCCCCAGCCTGAGAAGTGGACTCTGGGGTGATTCAGGAAGCAAACCGCAGGGTTGCAAAAAGTCAGGTTTTAAGGTAGTCTCCAATGAAAGGCAAGTTTGCTCCATGTATACTCAGGATCAGAAAGCATTTCTAGTGAATGACAAGCTGGGGGCCCTGAGCTTTTAGAAGTTCTGTGGTCTAGCTGCTACCAGGGGCTAGTAGGGTGCATCGAAATGGGGAGGGGATGAAAGGGGGTGGCCCAATGTTTCTGCTTAAAAAAAGAGAAAAGAAAGGGAAGAAGAGAGGAGAAAAGAGAGGACAGGAGAGGAAAAGGGGAGGGTAGAGGGGAGGGAAGGGAGGGGAAGGCCAAAGGAAAGGAAGGGTGGGGAGGGGAGAAGGGAGAGAAGGGGAGAAGGGAGAGGAGGGAAAAGAGAGGACTGAAGCTTCCATAGCTAAATTCAAATCATCTTCTGGAGCTGGCTACTGAGAAACAACATCCCTTACTGCTTCGTCCTGCTCTCTTCAGGTTGCCTAAGTGGTCCTTTTATGATATCTTTCCTCCTCATTTTAACCTAATTTCACTTGAATACAAATGTCATTGAAGCGTCCTTCTCATTGTAACCCAATTTTGTCCTGTATAACGATACAAACTGAGGAGACAGTGTGATAATGGGTAGAAAGCTGGTTCTGAAGTCAGGAAGACTTAGATTGGTGTCCCACCTCTGACTCCTGTTGGCTGTATGATCCTGGGCAAGTCTCAACTTTTCAGTGCCTCAGACAACTGTCTAATAACCAGAAATTGCTAGAGGCAGTGGCTGGTCTTCATGGGCCTGAAGGTGTTTCCTCAGTGGCAGCTCCCTGCACTAAGAAATTAATAGGTCTGTTGAAAAACAGACAGACAAACGAAAAGCAAAGCAAGGGAAAAGGGTGAGCTAAGAAGCAAAGAAGGGTGGTAATACAAAGTGATTTGCCCTACCCTGGTCCCTCTAAGCATGACCCCAAAGTATCTACTGGCCAATTGTGAATAAAAATTATTCCATCCTGAAACAAACCCATTTTTAAACTTGATGTCGGGAGAAAGAAAGGAAAGCAGAGAAGAGGAGATGGGATAGGGAGCCGGAGTAATGTAATGGAAAGAATCCCAGCCTGAAGACTTGACCTCTATGCTCCCTGAACTTCAGCATGCCATATTTAAATGGGAGTTGCCATCCTCATCTTCTTCTTCCTCATTAGCATTACTGTAATCAGGATGATGGTAATCATCACAATTATTGCTACTCTGAGCCCATCTCTCCTACTGACTCTCTGTGTGACCTTGATCATGTCCTTTCTACTTTGTGGGACTCAATTTTCCCATATGTAAAACAGGGCAGAATGAGCAGATGATCTTCCAGTTCCTATTCTCCCAGTTCTAACATTCTCTGGCTATATGGGTTCCCCCTGGAGGGGCATCTTTTAGGAAGCATCTTCAAGGACAATAATTTAATAACGAAATAGACTATTCTTGCTTTGGTTACCAGCTGTGTGACTTGTGAGCCTCAGTCTTCTCATGTGTCTCATGAAGAGGGGTTGGACTTGAAAGCCTTTAGTGTCCCTTTCACCCAGCATCTATGGTCTTATGATTGTTTTCTTGAGTTTAAAGCCTTCCTTGCAGTATATTCTCTTGTGGCAAAAAGACCTCGGTCCCCGGGCCCTTTACCAAGAGGAAGAAAATCTCTCTGTAAAACCTTGGGTTTTGTCCCCTGTGACACTTCCCTGGGAGAAGCTTGGCTGAAATCACGTGGAAATCCTGGAGCTCCCTGACTCTCTCTAACCGAGAGCACCCGCTTATCATGCCATCTGGAAGGGAAGCTCGCCTGCCTGGAAAGAGATTGAACTAATCGTTTTTGCAAAAAGGTTACACAAAGTTCTAGCAGCTCGATGGGGAGCCACTGAGCAGGGATAATCTGATGTATAGCTCAGCTGTGGGCAGAAAACTTGCATGTAGGTCACGGAACGCAGCCCCTGCTGCCAGATGTTAAATAAGTGGACTTTCCTATGAGGAAAAAATTGTGGGACCACTCCCCTCCTACTCACATACACCACAGGGTCCCTTTTAGTCAAGCCTGGAATACTGGGGAGGAATAAGGACTCTGAGGCTCCATCTCCTTTACTTTCCACAGATTCTGTCATCTCTGCTTTGTTTTTGTTACTGTTACTATTGTCATAAATCCCTTTTTGGCTACACAACGTCTGGTTAGAGGGTTCTCTGTTTGAGGCATCAGGAAGCCTCAAGGATGGATTGTTTTGTTCAGGAAGATTTAAGTCTGAGGTGCAGCTGGCTGCTAAGGGTTGGGTTCTGGGGGTAAGGAGATCCCAGGAGGTAAATATCTGCACAGGGCAGACCAGTGTACATCAGAAAGTCTGGCCCAGTAACTTGGCCAGCCATCAGGAAGGTGACAGCTAGGTGGCTGACACATCGAGCGCTGAGGGGAAGTAGTTGCTTCCGTGAAGGAACTGTGGAACAGAGTGTTCCATCACAGGCTGATATAATTAAGACCTAGAAAGGACCAGGAGAGGCAACATGGGACAAAGTGGACAAGGCAGCGGACGTAAGGTCAAGAAATTGTTAAGTCATTTCAGTTGTGACCCTATTTGGGGTTTTCTTGGCAAAGATACTGGAGTGGTTTGCCATTTCCTTCTCCAGCTCATTTTACAGATGAGGAAACTGAGGCAAACAGGGTTAAGTGACTTGCCCAGGGTTGCACAGTTTGTAAATGTCTGAGGCCAGATTTGAACTCAGGAAACAAGTCCTCCTGATACCAGGTGCAGCACTCCATCCACTGTGCAACCTGGGTTCAAATCCTGTCTTAGACGTTTATTACACATAAAAGGGTGAAAAATCACCATTTCTAGGCAACTAGGTGGCTTTGATTAGGTAGACTTCAGATACTTACTAGCTGTGCGACCCTGGGCAAGTCTTTTGTATGGACAGACCTTTGTGTGCCTCAGTTCCTCAACTGTAAAATGGGGATAATAATATCTCACCAACCTCACAGGATTGTTGTAAGGGTCAAATGAGACAACTGGCACACAGTAAGCACTACGTAAATGTTAATTGCTACTGTCAGGCTTGTTATTATAGAATAATCCTACCACACAAAGAAACTTTTCATCCTCTTCTAAGTCAAAGAGAGGCAAGTGTGAGATAGTATTGATATAGTATTATAAAGGCCTTAGCACAGTGCTTGACACAGAATAGACACTTAATAAGTCCGTATTTCCTTTCTTTTCCTTTCCCTGTGCTTTACTTTCCTCTTTTGTAAATGAAGGCTTTAGACTCACTGGCTTCTAATGTCCTTTCCAGATTTAAATTATGGTCATCTGGCCATTGAATCATTTTACAGATGAGAAAACTCGGAACCACTGAGATCGAGTGATTCACCCAAGGTCATATCGATATCCATTATCTGAGCCAGCTGGAATCCAACTCCTTTAACTCCCATTAGGCTAAAAGACTTCTATCAGTTCCATCCACAGGTAGAATCTTCAAGAACTAAGATTATCTAAATTAATAAAATTTAAAGCTGGATGAAACCTCAGAGATTATCTATTATATGAATCTATGTAAAAATGAGTGAATGTTCCCTTTACAGATGAGGAGCTGAGTTTTAGAAAGAATACACAGGCAAATAGCACATCTAGGATTGGAAAACAGCTTGGGTAACTTAAAGGTATGAGGGTACTTCTGTTTCTGAGGAGGGGAAATCTTCGGCTCATTGTAAAAAAAAAATTCACAAAGGAAAGTTTTTGCCTCAGAGCGGGCTGAGAAGTTGTTGGACACGCAGGGGGATTACTGTGGGACCTCTGCAGATATCTCCAAGAGATAAGGAAAAATTTCATTTAGAATTAACTGTATATGTGTAAATTTGATGTGGAGATGGAGTACTGCATAAAAATAAAAAGAATACTGGGAATCAGGTCATAGATGATTTCAAAGAGACATGGAAAGACCTGTGTGAACGGATACAGAGGAAATGAAAAGAACCCAAAGAACAATTTATTCTGCAACATAAACATTGTAAAAATTAACAATTGTGAAAGCTTCTATTAACTGATCAAGAATGAAATGAGGAGAACCAGTAGAACAATTTACACAATAACAACGTCACTGCAAAAAACAAACAAACAAATCTTTGAAAGCTAGAAAAATACTGACCAGTGACCATTCATGATTCCATAGAACACATGATGAAACATGTGTCCACTTCCTGATCAAGACATAGTATAACATAGTATACTTGGTGCAGAATGACACACACAACCACACACACACACACACACACACCACATATATATATATATTTATATACACACACACATATCCACATACATATATACACACATGTATATATGTATGCATGTGTGTATATGTGTATATATGTGTGTGTATAAATATATATATGTACAGATATGTATGTATGTTGGATACAACCAATGAAGAAATTTTTTTAATGCACATTCATTCCAGGGATTTTTTTTCTTTTTTTTTTTTCCCGTGGAGAGAGAGTGGGTAGGAGGAAGAGAAAATAGATTTCTGTTAACTTAAGAAAAGGAAATTTAACAAAAAAAGAAAAACAGTTGGGTAGCAATGTACAATGTGTAAAGGGAAACTGGAGCCAGACTATCAATGGTTTTATATGCCAGACTGAGGAATTTGTACTTTATCAGAGACAATAAGAATCTACTGAAGGTTTGGTTTGGGTCAGGGTAGTGACACAGCCAACCTTGTACTTTAGGAGCATTCTATTCTCACAGTTGTGTGGAATATGAATTAAGAAAAAAAAGAAAGGAAGGAAGCTGGAAGAACGATCAGGGAGGCTGTTGTGAAAGTTTAGGCAAGAGGTCATGAAGCCTGAACTAGAATATTGGGCCTTTGAATAGATGTATGTGACATGATGTATAAGATATAATGTGGAGTTAGAATCAATAAAACTCACAAGGGTTAGACATGGGGAATCAGGGTGAAGAAAAATCTGGAATGATTCCAAGGTTGTGAACCCAGGTTACTGAAAAGATGATGTTGACCCCAATTGAAGAAAAGGTGGTTTAAGGGAGATGATAATGAGTCTTGTTTTGGACATGAGTTGTGATACGTATAGAATATCCATGGGGGTAATAAGTGGAGTAAGCAGCTGGTGATGTGAGGATGGAAGATGGACGGTCATTGTCATGTACATTATAGCTGGGATTTCTTTAGTGTCCAAGATGGACAAGATAGTCACAGAGAGTCTTTCTAACTCTCAAATTCTGTTCTTCTGAACTCATATTAGGGCTGGCTATAAGATTTGGGACTCACTTTGGGGGAAAAGATGACCATGGAATCAATTAGAGCTAGTGAGATCACCACAGAGAGTTTATATAGATAGAAGACGGCCCCAAGACAGAGCTTTGGAATGCACATTGGAACACATTCCAAGCGTTTGAGAAATGACTGAGAGAAGAGGAAGTGGAAGCAAGATGTACATCCCTTCTAAGAGACTGGCCATAAAAGGAGGAATGTTAGGAGGATAGCCCCCTACTTTAACCAAATACTATTGCTAACAAGGTGCCAGTAAGGCTATGTATGGCCAGAACAGGGTTCAGGGGATGGTGCTCATGGGAAGGAAGGAATAAATGAAAGAATAAAGTATTTTGGAAGGAAACTGGTTTTCTCTCCCTTCCATTGCCACCACTTATGTCCATACTACCCTGTCACATGTGTGATTTCTCCCCCATTAGATCATAAGCTCCTCGAGAGCAGCGACAATTTTTTGCCTTTCTTTGTATCATCAGCACTTTGCACAGTGTCTGGTACATAGCGGGGACTTGACAAATGTTTTTGATTTGACTTCAGCCCAGCCAAAGCAAGGACAAAAAAGGGCCAGAACCATTCGCTGAGGTGCAAAAGCATTGGGAGCAAAGGTGTAGGGAAGAAGCAAGAGGTTTTCCTACCACTGACCCAGGCCAGGTTGATGCATGCTACAGTGTTCTTATTTCTTACCTGTTCTCCTCATTGAGCGGGGAGGAAGAAAAGAAAGGAGAATGTGTGGAAGAACAGAACCGGACCATGAATAACTTTCCTACTACCATTATTCTATAAACACAGTTTCTAGTAGGCACCTTTTTCCTCCTTGTGCCTTTCAGGGGTACCTGTAAGAGGAAAAGGGCTAGGCCAGGACCTTGGACACTTCTGTGAAAGAAAGAGTATGAGTTTATGGCAGATGCCATACCAGACACTCTCCAGCTCTGCCCCTGTCTCTAGTCCTGTCTAAAGACCTCCCTTCCAAGGCATAGGGAGGGAGCTGGTAGATTTGGTAGTGAGAGCCAAATCAAGCAGAAAGACCACTGAGCTTCTATTAGAGCCCAACTTGGAGAAGGGACAACCCTAATTCTATTCTGGTTCTTTCCACCCCCAAAAAACCTTTAGCTCATCCATTGGATCAGAAGCCTCTGTCCAAACCAAATCTATTGCTTTCTTCTTCTTTCTTTCTGTGTTGTTCAGGAATTGCCCAAGTTCTAGAACTCAGATGGACCATGGGAGGAAGGATACCAATCTGACTTTTCCAGACCCACAGATAGTATTTATGGAAGGAATGAGTTACCTTAGTATTCCTATTTCTCCTTACTTCACACTCCCTCATATGGACTTGTGACCACCTCTTCCCCATCACTGTACTTCCCACCCCCAGCCTGCTAGACCACTTTGGTAGCCTTTAAATTTATCATTGCTTGGAACAAAGCTCTAGTGACCTTCCCTTGGTTATAACTCTACTCATCTGAGATGGTATGTAGATTGGCCATGTGTAAAAAATAAAACACAGGGGAACAATATAATTTTTAATTTCCTTAAAGCCTAGAATTTAAGCCAGTATTTCAGCAACAGACTCAAAGTTATCCACTCTTTGGAATGGAAAGTAAGCACGTGTTCCATACCTTGGATATGAGCTGAGTGGAAAGTGAGCAGGTGGGATGTTACAATAGGTTTAGTTCCTGAAGGGACCGAAAGTCACTGCTATGTGGCCCTTTGTGGTGCTGGACCAGGAGATAGTAGACAGTTAATGTTAAGGAGGAGATCTAATCATTCATTTATTCATTCAATACTCTTTGTGCAAGCCACTGTGCCAAATAAAGTGTATAAGACAGACTTTGCTTTCAGGGAGTTTACAGTCTAGTAGATTATAAACTCCAGAAGACGAGATAAATGCTGGACATGAATTGCAAGACAAACTAGAGTGTGTATGTGCTCATAGAAGATTTATAAAAAAGGGTAAGGAAAGATTTGAGGGGAGAAAGCACTTCCTGATGTATCGAGGAAATTTGATGAGAAGGGGCCCCTTAAGTTTGGCTTGGATGAAAGCAAGGCAGAGAGGCTGGTAGGAGGGAATCCTTTTCAGGTATGGAAGGACACTATGAGCCAGAGTTATAACTAGTGGAGGATGATGGGGGCCTTGACTCAGGCATCCAAAACTTAGAGGGTACCATCTTTTGGGAACATAGAAACAACTGATTTTTGTACCTAATTAGAAAAGATGATTAGGTCAAATAATAACATATGAGAATCAAGTGATTTCTACCTCCAACACCCCCGGTAAGCTCTTTCTTGTCTATCACCTACCCCATCCTGCTGCCCTACCCACTGTGTGGCAGTGTTACTTACAGTAGCTTCATGGTGTCCAAAGAGTGAGTGTATCTTTCCAACCTCCTGCTCCTTCCTAATAACTCACTCTATCTCTAAATTTAATTGTACCATTTTCAGTTTTTCCCAGGTACAAAACTTTCTAGCTGTGGTGCTGATGTGAGCAAATGTACACACACACATTCATACATACACACTCATATACATGCATATACATAATATGTAATACATATTCAAACATATACAGAGGTATATAATACATATACATACACATGTGTGTACATATGGGGAGAGAGAGAGAGAGAGAGAGAGAGACAGAGAGAGACAGAGAGAGAGAGAGAGAGAGAGAGAGAAGAGGTCAGAAAATCAGATGAGATGAAGGAGTAGCAGGCCATGTTTAGTTGACTCTCCTATGTAGGGGAATGGGGTGTGTTCTGAGTATGAAAGGCCTTGAATACCAGTCTTAGAAATTCATTTTTATTTGTCTAGAGGCCTGGGTGACCCTCTCTTATCTGAGGCTTCTAGAATAGCTGTCCCAGGTCCAAGGTATTAAACAGTTGAACAAACATGCTAAATGATAACTCATTAACTCCTGTGGATGTGTTCACTTTTGCTCTAGTCAACCAAAGGGCACCATTTGTTCGAAGGAAAGGCATTTAAGAAATTGTATAGTAAGATCTGTGATAGAATATCTACACACACACACCACACTCACACACACACACACAACCTAGAGCACACTAGCTCACATATACTCACACACATCATTAGGGAAAATGATCATTCGGAGAGATTTCACGTGAGAGCAGATGTGGGGAATATGGGAAGGCATGACTCCCACCTGGCAGCTACAGGAACCTAATGGCTTCTGGTGATGTTCCTCGGTGGTCGGAGAATCTCAGTGGGGCTCTCTGGCCTCTCTGCGCTGCTTTGTCTCTGCGGTGCCCCGCTGATTTCACCAGAGCTCTGTGTGTCTCGGTGCCTCTTCCCAGCATTGCTCTCTGCTACTGTCTTCTGGGTTCATTCTTCAGGGCCAGCCAAAGTGCTTTAGTCTTGTTTGCTAGAGAATAGTGGCTGGAACTTCTCAGAAGCACAGACTGACAGTTCTTTAGTCACATAGCAGCAACATTGGACTAACAAAAGCTAGGCAGGTGCCCCTAGGCTAAGATTAAGACTTTCCTTTTTGACCCAGACATCTGGGCTGAGATCAAAGCCTCTGTTACAGGTAACTACCCTACTGAATTTAGGGTTAGCTTGGAGTAGATAAGGGATAGCTAGGTGACTCAGTGGATAGCATGCCTGTCCTGAAGTCAGTAAGACTCACCTTCCTGACTTCAGATCTGGCCTCAGACACCTAACTAGCTGGGCGACCCTGAGCAAGTCACTTGACCCTGTTTGCCCCAGTCTCCTTACCTTTAAGGTGAGCTGGAGAAGAAAGTGTAAATCACTCCAGTATCTTTGCCAAGAAAACCCAAACGGGATCATGAATAATTGGACACAACTGAAACAACTGAACAATGACTGAGGGAATGCACCTAGACCTCAGCTACAAAACGATCAACCAGAGTGGGCAAGATCCCATGTTGCTCTGTATCTGGGAGGGGGCTTTGCACACTGGGTAGCAAACGAAATCATAGGCCGTGATGAGGAAATGGAATTTCTGCCCAAGTGTTAATGAAATCAAAGGTCTGAGCCCCATCCCTCATTAATGAATTTAATCTAAGATCTAGTCAGTCAGTAGCAGTCTTAGCACCATGCCTTCCTAAGACCCAGTCTCAGCGCTGGGCCTGGTACATAGTGGGGCTTCATAAATCTTGTTGACTGCCTAATTGACATTCCCACTCTTCTCTTCCCTGCAAGCAATACAAACCAACAACTACCTACTATTCCTAGTGGACCAGTTTCAACTAAACCATACCTACGTATTTTCTACACCTCCAGCATTGAACATAATTGTAAAGAATTGGAAATTGAGGGGACACCCATCAAGTGGAGACAATTTGTGGTGTATATGAGCAGGGTGAGTTTAAAAAAAAACCTGGAAAGTTTTGTATGAATGAACTGATTCAGAGTGAAGTGGACAGAACCAGGAGAACATTGCACACAGTAACAGCAACATCATAACAATGATCAACTGTGAAAGACTTAGGTGCTCTGATCAAGAAAATGATTCAAGACAGTACCAAAGGTCCATGATGAAAAATGCTATCCACCTTCAGAGAGTGAAATGATGAACTCTGAGCACAGATTGAAGCATACTTTTTTTCACTTTTCTTATTTTCTATGTTTTTTTTGCAACATGGCTAATATGGAAATATTTGACATGACTTCACATGTGTAATTGATATAATATTGCTTGCTTTCTTAATGGATATGAGGGAAGAATAGACTTCAGAATTCAAAATTTAAAAAAAAATTCAATGTTAAAATTAATTTATTAAAGGGGGAAAGTAACACACAGCCATATTCCATTTCTTTTAAGTCCCAGCTTTGGACTATGTTTTGACTCAGAGAATAGATGTTTGGGTCAGAAGTCCTTCTCCCCAAGTGATTGTCCCATTGGGGAAGGCTCAGCTTTCTCTGTGACCCACACTCCATACATTGGAACCCCCATCCTCTCTGGGAAAGAGCCTGGGCACATGGACTGCATTGTAGACTGGGGAGTCCCAGGTGGCTCCAGAATCACCAGTCTGAAGACAAAACATGCTCTTTCTTGTCTCCTAGCAACCTGCACTCTGCAGCACTCCTGCTCCGCCTTCTCCCAGCTGATACCCTTGCCTCCACTTGACGGAAGCATTATGTTTGAGGTGCGCTGGGGATGATTCCTAATGTCCCTTAAGTATCCACGAAGCAATTTGCTTATAAAGATTCTCTCTTCCTCTCCCCCTTTCCCCTTTTGCCAGCATTTAGCAGAGTGAGCCTCCTGCACACAGGTGATAAACAAGACCCTCGGAGGCTCAGTTAACAAAGACTCCAGATCGAAAGACTGTGACAGCGGGGCAACCATTCATGCCTGACTGGTGGCAACGTGGCCCATTTATAGGACGGGAGTCAAGAGGGTAGCGGGTGTTTGAGGTTGGCGGTGGATGCATCTGGATGGCAAAAATCCAAGTCAACCTATGGGCTGGAAGAGAGGACTAGTCTGTGTTTATGTGGATGCTGGTTCATTTTGGTCTCATATTCAGGGAGCACCCCCCCTTTTTTTCTTCCAGCAAACTGTATTTTATGTTATAATCTTTCGTTCTCTCTGTGTGTGTGTGTGTGTGTGTGTGTGCTTGTGGAATAATTACGTTGAAAAATGTGTATAATATGTGGAAAGGTTCTTTTTGTGGGGAATGGGAATGTACCAGTGGAATATCTTCCTCATGGCAACTAATGCCTTTTTTATAAGTCTTTCAAAACAAAGTCGGTAATTGGGAGCACAGCGGAAACTCTTAGCCCTTAATGCACAACCTATGGAAAGTTCTCTGTAGTCGAGAAAGGCCCAGGGTCTGGTGAATACAAACCCCTTCTCCCTTACCCTGAAGGGCAAGTCCGATGGGTGGCGGGGTGGGGGGTGGGGAGGATACCAATTTAGAAGCGGACTGCTTTCTTGGGTAAAGTCTTTTGGGGGTGTTAGCTGAATCTGCAGACTGCCTGATATCAATCCCAGTCATGCTGCTGGGAAACCGAATGTGTACTGTCCATTCCTCTGTGCAGGGGCAGGTACGTGGGGACACATTTACACACAGAAATGCCATTTCCCCCTCCTGCTGTTGTGGGGCTGAATATCGCCGAACAGCATCCAAAATACTGCCTGCCACATTTTTATTGGGAAGAAATCGACATCTGCCTTCCTTAAAAGGCCACAAAAGAACTTTCAAATCCCTAACATTCTAAATGTTTATTTATTTATTTTTGGTAATGCGTATGATTTAGGGACTGCTCCGGCTGGCTTAATTTGAGCCACATGGCAAGCATACAAACTTTTCTTTGCCACATGCGGGCTGCTGATTTGATATCTGTTTATCCAGAAACTGTGCAGCTTCAATAGGGGGAGGGAGGAGAGGGACAAAAAGCCAAAACAACAACCTTATGCTAATTAACCCTCTCCCCCACCTATGTGCCAATGAAAGTTCATCCAGAGAAATTTACATGGTGAAAGGTGGTGCTACTCAGAAGGTCTGAGATGTGATAAATGGGGTGGGGGAAGGGGGGACGGGCTCGCCTCCCTTAGGAGATTGCTGGTTATATTAGAGGAAATTAAGTTTCTCAGTGTTCAAAGGCTCCACTAATTAATACTATTAGAAGGAATGTAATCTAGCTTGCCAGCCACTTTTGGTACTGCAATTGATTGGGAAACTGAGGCTCATGTAGTTAAATTCAGGGCCAGAATGTCACAAAGCCAATCTTCCATGTGGACAAAGTGTCGATCTGTCAATTTACAAGCATAACAGAGTAGAACCGTAGCTGTGGGAGAGAAGAGTAAGCCACAGTTGCTTCCCTCAAGAAGCTTTGAATCTATCTTGGGAGACTTGTGGGGATATACATGCCAATGACAGTTAAGTGCTAACAGCATCTGTGATAACAGAAAAGCTGTGGAGGGCAGCCTGTGCAAATAGACAAATCCAGATAGGAAGCTCACCTGTGCTGACAGAGGAAGCTAGGCCCACGTCTTCTTGACTTTATTTCCTTTCCTATGATGGCTGGGTTGGGATGAGGGAAGGGCTACCAGCACAACATCTCTGAGACATAGGCCCATTCCACATCTGGGATTTGGGTTTGAGTCCTGGGTTTTCCAGCCTGGGGCCATATTGTTCTACTGGTGTTACTTTGGATTCAGATGGCACTACACCCCTCTTTAGCTCCAGGCCATTAGGGAGCAGTCTGGTTTTCTTTTTGAAGCCTCAGGTTTTCCTGTCTGTGGTCATTGCTTTATAGCCTTTTCTTCTTAATTGCCAAATACTCAGTCTCATATGCAGAGGAAGGGCCGGGGACTTGAGACTCAGTTAAAGAAAGGGTAACATCTTTCTTTGGTTCCCTTTATGAAGTTACTAAATTGGTAGATGGAAGGAGTTCTGTTGACATAATTTACCTTCATGTTACTGTAGTATTTGATAAAATATTGCTCATTTTGGAAAAGATCATGAGGTGGATTATGGTACAATTAGATTCACTGGGACCTAGTTGCCTGGCAAGACTTGGAGAGTAGTCATCAATGGTTCTAAATCAACTTGGAAGGAGGTCTCCAGTGGGGTGCCAGGGATCTGTGTTTGGCTTGGGCCGTGTAGCATGTTTTATCAAACAATCAAGAACCATTTGTTATCAGTGCCTTGAATGAAGTCACACATGGCATGATCATTAAATCTGCAGATGACCTAAAGCTGGGAGGGAGAGATAGCTAATACACTCGTAACAAAATCAGGATCTAAAAAATCTCAACATGCTGGGGCATTGGGTTGAATGTAATAAAATAAAATTTAAGAAGGATTAATCATTCAATCAACAGAATTTATTAAGTGCCTTCTATGTGCTGCATAAATGTAAAGTCTTGTACTTGGACCCAAAAAGGTCAGTCTAACAACCACAAGAAAGAGTTAAAGGGGATCGGTATATTTAAGAATATCTCCAAGGACCAAGCTTAATCAGTTGACATATGTACATATTAAAGATAGTAGGATGGAAATTTTTATTTCAAAGTAATGTAATATCTGCTTGTCACTATTTTTATTTAAAATGCATTTGCATAGACAGGAGAAATTATAGTAAATTATAGCAATAAAAATATTTTTCTTCAATTGATGTGATTGATATACCTGATCATTCTATTAATTCCTCTGGGAAAAAATGTGGGGATCTTAGTGGACCGCAAGCTTAATGGGAGTCAGTAGTTGATGGGGCAGGCAAAGAATATTGGGTAGAAAGTTCAAAGTGAAAACTTCTGAGTTTATGTAATGAAAAGAAATCTGACAATCAGAGCTATCCAGAAGTGGACTGGATTGCTCTAGGAAACAATAGCTTTCCTTATAACTAGGGTCCTTCAGAGGAAACTAGGTGGTACAATGGGTAGGGCACTAGACACCGAGTCAGAAAGGCTTGGTTTGAATCCAGCACTTAGAATGTGATCCTGGGCATGTCATTTAACTTCTGACTGCTTCAGTTTCCTCACCTATAAAATGGGGATTGTTGTGGGGATTAAATGAGATAATATTTTGTAAAGTGCTACATAAATGCTAGCTATTATTATTGAAGGCTGTCTGACTCCTTATTTGGGGAATGGGTTGGATTAGATGGGCTACTGAGGTCCCTCTTCCAACACTAAAAGTGAATGATTTTATGATTCTTTGTGGCTTTCCTTGCAGGCAACAAATACCATCCAGTTCTCATGATTTTGTAGTAAATGTGTGCATTTTCTAAAAAAATGGTCCCCTGACAGTTTTTTTTAGAATGTGATAGTACAAACCAGATGATGAGTGGCTATTGGTGAGCTTGGAGGGAGAGGTCAAAACATCCCTGAGAGAATTGCATCCTGCCCCTATGCTCTTTGTTACAAGCTCTGGACTCAGCATCTTCTCTATCAGCTCCCTTCCACAGGGTTCTTCAGAAAAGAGGGCAAGGAAAAAGCCCAGGCAAAGTGGATTGAATTGAAGAGGGGAGCTTTCTCAGAAATGCAGTTTTGCTGATTTCTTTCGTCCTGGCAAGCTTTGGTTATAGCCCCAATAAGTCTTCGCTTCCCAAGCCCCTTCTGCACAGCCAGGTCCTCTGTCCCAGAATCCTGGGGTTCTCTTCCTCTCCCTCACTATGTCTTAGGAGAGTCTCTGATCTTGGTCACCCTGAAGATCTTAGAGGAATGAGCTTAAGTTTGCCTTAGAATGCAGGGGAGGTGGTTCAGCTGATCCTGAACTTCCACAGTGAAGCCCAGCCCCCTGTTAAAGCACTAAGAAATTAAAACAAAATCCTGCAGAGAATGGGTTAAGTCGCTTCAACTCTGTTTCCCATCTTTGAATAGTGCAACAAACAAAAGCATCCCAGAGGAACAATGATGAGTAATGGGTTTTAAAGGGATTTTAGGCATCTGTGAGTAGATGAAGGAGGTATTTGGAGGCAAGTGGACTGTAGCTGACATCCCTTAAATCGTGTGCCAGGTAGGGGGCCACCTCCTCTGCCTCTGGGCCAGGTTAGCCTAGTCTGAAAGTGTGGGGATGTGTAAATAGAACATGGGGGGGAATCGTGCCAGGTAGGGGGCCACCTCCTCTGTCTCTGGGCAAGGCCAGCTTGGTCAGAGAGTGTGGGGGATGTGTAAATAGAACAGGATGGGAAATGGGGTGGGGGAGTTGCTGCTTCAGCGGCTGATGGAGAGAGTAGAAAGGCATTGAGCGTGAATGCAGGAGGCCAGGTAAAGCTGCTCACCCCCTGATTCCTGCTCCTGCAGCCCTGCTTTCCCCAGATGTTTTTATCACATGGTCTCTGCCATTTTTCCTCTAGCTTGAAGGCCAACAATGCCAGAGGTGCTGCTGCACACACTTGGTGCAGTCCAGGAGCCAGGGAAACATGAAACAGTCTGCACCTTTCATGCACCCATCTCATTAATCTTCTGCCTCTGCAGTACTTCTGAAGAGCACCTACTTAAAGCTGCTCATTCATTACGGCTCTAATAACAGCAGCGGGCATTACAGCGCCAGGCTTCAGCAGTACCCAGCCTTTGCAGCTGCAGGGAAACCAATATCTTTTTAAATACATTTGCTCAGCAATAAATAAAAGGGATCTCAGTTTACCTCTTTATTAAACTCTATTTGCTTATTGGAGTTAAGGGCCATATTTGTGTCTTGCCATTCAAATTTATTCATCTTATTCTCCCAGGCTCGCTGCATGTATTTCATGACTTAATCAGAGTTAACTGTACAAGCCTGTGCTCGTACAAAATCTTTCACCACCAAGCAAAGCTCATTAAGGGCTCTTGTCTGGGACCCCCATGAAGTGAGTGCTACAGCATTTAGGGTGCTGACAGCACCAACCCCTGGCCTGGATAGGGAAGTAAGGGGAGGTTGCTGGGCTCCAATCCCACCCCTGGCATTTATTACTATGGTATCTTGGGCAAATCACTTAAGATCTGTGGGCCTCCATTATCTCATCTTTAAGTGAAGAAGGTTGGTCTAGAAGAGTAGGTCCCTTCCTCTCTAAGCCCGTTAGATCCTATGATTTTATTCCAGTTCAAATATTGAAAGAGGAAGGGCCAAGATCAGAGGATGCAAAACTCTGGTTATGGAGGCCATTTTGTCTCTGCTGTCCATTCTGACTGAATAGACTAGGTATGTGGTATGATGGAAAAAACATGGGGAGCATAGTAGGAGGCTAGAGTCAGCTCAGAAGATCCAGGTTCCAACCCTGTCCTGCCACTGACTCACTGCGTGACCTGAACAAATGTCTTTTCTTGGTCTCAGTTCAATTTCCTCAGCTGCAAATGGAAGACCTACATTGGCTAATCCTTAAAGTCCCTTGTGGCCCTGAAGTTACAGAATTCTATCACTTCTTCAGGTTCTTTCTTGTTTCCAGGTACAGGGCAAGGAGGTAAATACAATTTCCAAAGCCTGTGGTTTGGGGTCTGGCTTCCTTAGGTCCTGCCAGTGTCTTTAGACTAGCCTGGAAGCTGAGGTGAACAACACCCCAAGAGAAAAGCTGGGTGTCATTCTGACTTCAGAGACCCGATGCTTTGGTGTCTGAGTCCCTAATTTGGACGACACAAACAAACTTTATTCTTGGCTCTAACTCTTTCAGTCACTGCCAGCGGGGACCCTAAGGCGCTATCAGGATACCAGAATACCCAAAGATTCACCAGTTGGGGTGTGGAAGCAGAGTGTTTAATGGAGAGGGAAGAAGGTGACTTTGGGGAGTGGTAGGAGGGGAAGGTCAAATACGCTCATTGGAGCTGGATGTAAGCTAGCCCATTTAGTCATATGCAAAGCGATAAAGCATCTTTGGCCTTGCAACTCAATGGAATTTGACATGGAAGACAGAATGATCATCACTTTCATTACCAGCACCACAACACTGCCAGTTACAAGTCCTTCTCTTGTATTATCTCCATTTCATTCCCACAACAACCCCGTGAACCAGGTAGGATAAGAATTATCGGCCCCACTTCACAGATAAAGAAACAGATTCAGAAAGGTCAACATACTTTCCTAGCGGAGTAAGTGGTGGGGTTGGAGAAGGGATTCTAACCACTTTTTTTTTTTAGGCAATTGAGGTTAAGTGACTTGCCCAGGATCACACAGCTAGTAAGTGTCAAGTGTTTGAGGATTTGAACTCATCTAATCCACTTCTTTAGATCGTGGTGATAAGGATAGGGATACAGACTAGACCTGAGACTACACTGGTATAAGGATCTCCAAGTGAGGAAACTCCCTCTACCAGTGCAGGTCAAGCGCCCATTCTTATAGTCAGTCACTTAGAACAGCAGTATTGAACTCAAACAAAAATGGGAGTCACTCAACCAAAAAGGATAATGGCCTTGTAGGCCACAGACAGACACACTTTTAATATATAATATTCTATGCCTTATTGTGCTTTTTTATTACCCGTTTGGGCTACACTTGGGAGTGTGGTGGGCTATGGGCATTCAAGTGATGTGTGTTTAGCTTGGACCTAGAATACTCTCCCTCAATGACAAAAGTAGGATTTGAACTCAAGTCCTCTGACCCAGAAGCCAATGCTTCACTCTCTGTATTATATTGTTGTCTGGTACCAAAGTCAGTCTTCCTTTCAGTACACCCTCACCTCCTCTCTACTTTCTGTCCAGTCAACTCCTAAGTTCTTTACCTCAAAGTGTATGCAGTGTTGGGTCTGGAGTAAAGAAGACCTGAGTTCAAATCCAGTCTCAGACACTTATTAGCTGTGTGACTCTGGGAAAGTCACTTAACCCTGTTTGCCTCAGTTTCCTCATCTGTCAAATGGGGATAGTAACAGTACCTCCCCCAGGGTTGTTGCAAGGATTAAATGGGATAGTAATTACAAAGCACAGTGCCTGGCACATAGTGAGCGCTATATAAACGTTAATTATTATTATTCAGGTTCAGGCAAATACCACTGAGTATTAGGATTTTACTCAAGCCAAAGAGTTATTTCCCTTCCAAGAAGTCCCTTCTGCATTCCATGCCTCGGTTTTCTCATCTGTATAATGGTAATGCTGGGCTAGAGGATTTCTAAGCTACCTTCCAGCTCTAACAGTCTTTGAAAACACAAATGCAATACCTAAGACCAATTCCAGGGGTCTAAGGCCAGTACTCTGACCTCTGTGCCGTGCTGTCTCCCCAGCATGTGCGTAAGGCATGGTCCTTTCTCTATGCAAGCGTGCAGTCTAATAGGTAAGTTAGGATGTCTAGACAGGTTATAAAGAGATAAATAATTTGAGGCTGGTGCAGGGGCAAATAAACAGTAGAGATAGATGCTAGCCTTTACATGAGACAGGAGGAGAGAGAGAGACAGAGAGAGCAGAGACGTAGAGTTACAGAGAGAGAGACAGAGTCAGAGAGACAGAGACACAGAGTCAGAGAGAGAGCAGAGAGAAGACAGACACAGACACAGACACACGAGAGGGAGAAGAGAGGGAGAGAGAGAGGGAGAGAGAGAGAGAGAGAGAGAGAGAGAGAGAGAGAGAGAGACAAACACAGAGAGACAGAGAGACAGAGACAGAGAAACACACGAGACAGACAGATACAGACACAAACACAGAGAGACAGAGAAGGAGAGGGAGAGACAGACAGATAGACCGACAGAAAGAAGAGAGGCAGACAGATACAGATACAGAGAGGGGAGGGGAAGAGATAGAGAGAGAGAGAGAGCAGACAGACACATGTAGACACAGACAGAGAGAGAGGGAGAGATGGCGTGGGGAGACAGACAGACAGATAGACACACTACAGACACAGAGACAGAGCGCAGAGACAAAGACAGAGAGGAGAAAGAGACAGAGAGACAGGGAGAGAGAGAGAGAGAAGAGAGAGAAGAGAGAAGAGAGAGAGAGAGGTCCTCAGAAGATCAGAGACAGAGAGACAGAGAGGGAGAAAGAGACAGAGACAGAGAGGGAGAAAGAGACGAGAGACAGGGAGAGAGAGAGAGAGATAGAGAGAAGAGAGGAGAGAGAGAGAGAGAGAGAGAGAAACAAGAGAGTGGAGTGGTGTTGGGTCACCAGGAAAGGCTTCCTAGCTGGCCCCGAAGGGTGCTGCACTCATCCTCTCCACTCCCCCTCTCCCCAGGGTAACATCCAGAGCCAGAGAGGGCATTTTTCTCCTATCTATGTTAATAAGCAATCACATATTTTTCTTTTCCATATTATTTTTCTGCAGCACCAAATTACTGCTGACAAGTGGCAATTGATCTCTTCACATTATTTTGAAGCAATTATATTGAAATGCGAAACAATGCTTCCGGGAAAGCGCCTCGATAAGAGCTGAGCACAATGCCCACATGAAGACAGATAGGGGCAGGCCAATTTGCACTGCATAGAAACTGACCAAATTCCCTTTCAGGAAAATTAAGGTTAATTATTGCCTTTAAGATAGTCAGCTAAAACCTCTGCCTAAGTGGGCAGGCTCTAGAAACCAGAGGCTGCTCTAGGAAAACATTAGAACATGGTTTCAGAGCAATGGGTCTACTAGGAGAAGCAAACTGGAGTGAGTAGGGGGACTTCAGACAGTCAATCAGTCAGTCACTAGCATTGATCCTCTTTGAAAATAAGTCTAACAACAACAGCTAGCATTTATTTAGAGCTACTGTGTGCCAGGCATAGGCTGAATGCTGGAAAGATATGGGGCAGGAGTAGGGAAGAAACAATTATGTAAATTATAAGATGTAATTAAATTACAGATGCTAGGGACCCTAGTGAATTCTTTCCTTCTCTCCTCCCTAAGAAATCAATCTCTAATTGATTATGTTTTCATATTGTGAATTTTCAGGTTCAGGGATTTTATAGATTAGGTATTTAGATCTAACAGGGACCTTGGGATAATCTTCTAGTCCAATACCCTCATTTTACAGTTAAGGAAACTGAGGCCAGAAAAGGTAAAATGATTTATGGCAAGGTCACACAGCTGGCTTATAAGTGCCCAAATTGGAACTCAAACCCAGCTCTTCTGATGGCAAGTCTGGTATTCTTTATGATACAGTATATTTCCAATGCGGATTGCCTATGCTCTCACTCCAAAAAAAAAACAAAAAACGTGTTACATTCTGCTAAGCTATAGCAACTCCAGTAATTATCACTTTCTTCCTTGTGGAAATTATTTTATAATTTTTGAATATAATGGTAGGAAGTGGGGATGGTGGCCACCCAGAAATCCCAGAATGTAATGGCAGAAAATAAAGGGCAGATAACAAGGTTTATTAACCTGTCTCTAAAGATGCATTATGCTGGGTGATCCTTTAGGAAGTATGATTTAGATCCAGGATTTCCTTGGCTTTCTAAGATGGGGAGTGAGTTAGTTATTCAAGGCTAATTCCTTCATATGTACTTGGTATCTATTTCCTTGTGGCCAAATTATACCCATTGTATAATGGGAGCATCTCAAGGACAGGGATTATTTGGTTTTGTCTTTGTATCTGCAGTCCCTACCCAGCATGTAAAGAGTTCCCCTGGTGGAATGGGTGGATGAGAACAATTTGTTTGAATGGGCACGAAAATGGCTGAAGCAGGCACCATGAAGTGCGTAGAGCTTGGTCAGATGTTGAAGACACCAAGGTCTCCACTGCACCCTGAGCCATCTCTGGTCATCAATTTTTGTCTTGCCCTTGAACTTTGATGACTCCAGGAGAGAGGATGAGGCTGATGACTTTGTGCAACTCTGGCTCACTTAAATCCAGTTTATGTGCAAGTCAAGACATCACCCCATGATGTCACTGGTCCTCTTCCAGGTGATGTCACTGACCTCTTTGAAAACGAAGGACCACCACCACCACCAACAACAACAAGCCTACGTAGCCCAGTCCTTTACGCATAGTAGGTGCTTAACAAGTAGCTGTCGGATAGAAGCTAATTGAATCACTAATCATTCTGGTGGCCCAAAGACTCAAATCCGTTTAGAATCACAGAGTTGTTGCTGCTTTTTTTTAAGGCCCTGAATACACGGCGAAACATACAGTTCTCTAGTAAGTAAACTCCTTGAAGGCAAGGCCTATAAAATGGTAGTGCCAAAATTGCTCAGACTCTGAAGTTAAAGGGCCTGGATTCAAATCTTGCTTCTGATGCTTACTACCATCATGTCCTTAGTAAATCTCTTCACCCTGGATGTAAGTTTCCTCCTTTATCCAAATAGAGGTTTAGACTAAATAGTCCCTGGCATCCTTTCTAGCTCTCTGTTTTTGCTCCTATGACTTTTGTATCTCCAGGGCCTGGAATGTAGTTGAGGCTCAATATGCATTTGTTCAATGATGAATGAGAGTGAATGTGGTACAGGAAGAGTCAAGACCAAAATGCTAGAAAAGGTGGATAATTTGGTTCATGGAAGAGGTTAAGAGGCATGTTTCAGAAGTCAGTTCTCAGACAGGTGGTTTGCAACCATATATTAACAACCTAGCAGAGAGAGGTTAATATGGAGGTCAAAATTTGCTGATGTGATGACATTAGTCAGGCCAATAAAGGGAAAGAATTATGCGAGGAATCCAAGAAAGACTAAAGAAAACCAAGTAACTGAGCAACATGACAGCAGATGAATTTCAGTCTGAAGGAACAATTTAAACTGTTCTCACAAGCTGATGGGTTCTGAATTAGTTGTAACCTTTCAGGGAGAGAGAGAAAAAAAAGGGAAAAGATCTTGGTGTCACTAGTGGACGGCTCAATGAAGAATTCAGAACAACTGCTCACTGGCAGACAGGGTAAGGAATTAAGATGTTAAACCCAACTGGGGAAGGGGAGGAAGGAGACTGAAATTATTCTAATGTCTCTGCAAAGAAAGGGCCTCTGAGAGAGTGGCTTGGGGTGGGGGCTAGGGCGTTGTTACATTGGATCAACTCCTGCCAGACCCAACCAAACCCCAATCTGGAAGAGACAAAAGTCACATCTCCAGAAGAAGAATAGGAATGAGTTTATAGAGCCTTCCTGCTGTTGTGAGATTAAACACAGCAGAAGAGAAAGAAGTGTAAGGGGAATCAGGATTATGAGCTCCCATTTATCTTCCATTTCGAAAGAGCCAACTGGTCACTCAGAATTAATCCAGGATAGAGAAAGGGAAATCATTTTTTTTCTGGGCAAGGCCTAATTAACCCTTGGATCACATAGCTGCCAGATTTTTACAGAGACTCCTATCTTAGGAAGATTCAAAAATAAGGATTAAATATAGGGTGTCATGTGTGGTTATCCTCAAAAGGATGTAACTTGAACAAGCTATCAATCCTTATGTGGAGGAAGTCAATTGGGGTCAAGAAGAAATGTCTTTGCTCCATAGTATAGTTTTACATCTACAATTAGATGCATTTCAGACTATTAGTTTGTCTCCAGGAACACTCAGCTGGGGTTGCAATTGGAGGAAGGTTCTTGGGCCCTGTGGGTCATCTGTCAATGTTCCAAGTAAGCTAAAGAATACTCCTCCTCCACTAAAAGTATGGCTATAACCCTACATGTTTTCAGGGCCTGGCGAATGTTCTATTTGTCTGGTGTGCTCCAGAACACATGCCCCTGGAGCCCTGGGTATGAGTAACATTGCCTTGCACATTTAACATCAACATATATGAAAAAAGTAATTCCATCTTTGTATACCCTGCACAGTGTCTGGTACCCAATAAGCACTTAATAAATGCTTGTGGAATAAACCTGAATTCATGGGAGCCTATATCGGTATACTCTCTCTACTACTGACCTTATAAATTTTGGAGGTGGCACTCAGTTTAATGTTGTTTTGTGTATTTTTTAATTAGGTTGTGTTTTTTGAAATTATTATTAGCCCATTAGAAATAATTAATCAATATAGATAAAAAAATCTATCAGCAGGCCTCTCTAGATAAGTGATTGTACTAGTTACACACTCAGTACGTACAGTCTTACTTTCAGGAGAGGGATCTTGTTTCTGCTTCCAGCACAAATCACTGCCTTAGTGCCACAAGAAGAGAAAAAAAAAAATCTCTGCCTTGACTAAGCTGAGCGTCCTCATTATTCAAAGGGCATGCAAATGAGCCAGGTGCTCTGTTCAAATTGCCAGGAAACCGTGCAGTCCAGCTGCCGAAAAGTAAATCATGGGCACCCCTCATGTAAAGAACTTCAATCTTTTGAATGATCATAAATTCATCAGTAGGTACTCTCCTCTAGAATGCAGATCACAACTCTACAATTTGGTGGATGGTTTAGTGAGTGGTTGTGTCTCCTTCCCCACCACATCAAAAAATAAATGACCCTTGGTAGCCCACCTTCTAGTGATGAGGGTCTTTCTAAAGGTTGGTTAGTCTTTAAGGAAGAGCAAATAGTCAATGTCTGTGCTAGGACTTGAAACTCAATAGGGCTTGTCAGAGGAGCATGGCAGAAAGTTTAGTCTTAAAGTTGGGGTGTAAATCCCACCACCGCCATAAACTAGCTATGTGACCACAAGCTCATGACTCAACCTCTCAGTCTGGGGCAATACTCTTAGATTACAAATTACACACCCGCCAATCTTCTATTTCTCCATTGGTCTAGAGTGGGGGTGGGAGTGAGGTAGAGGAAAAGAGCTGACAGAGTATAACTTTACTGGTCTAGTGGGTTTTTTTTTTCTCGAAGAACCCAGTGTCACCTCAAAGCTATGAGAAGGCATTAACTTTCAAGGAGTTATTTTGAGAAATCTTTCTTTAATTCCTAATTTCCAAACTAAGGAATTAGTATAGCATAGCACTTTAGATGTGCAAAGGACTGAACTTTAGAGACAAGGCTTTCATTTTACATATGAGGAAATTGAGATTCCAAAATGTTAAACTCAAGGTCAAACACCTAGTTGACAGTAGAATTGGGATTAGGATCACAAGCTACAGATTCATACTTTACTACATCATATTATACCAATTCAGTCCCTTGCTGAGCTCATACTATTAATTCAACACAAACAACCCTAAATGTCAAATTTCAGGAATTCTCAGGCTGGAAGACATCTTATTTTACAAAGCAATTCCCATAGGTGAAGTGTAATATTACAATCTACGTCTGAGAGACATTGTAAATAAAGTGGGAGTGGGGGAGTTCAGGGTGGGGAAGGGCAGGAGCCTCTAGGGGAACTGATGGACTTACTGAATGGATGAATGAAAAGCTTTTATTAAGTTTTTACCATGTGGGAGGCACTATGCTAAGTGCTAAGGATATAACTATGAGAGCAAAGGCAGGCTTTGTCCTTAAGGATCTTACCTTTCTAATGGGGAAGACAACACATATGAAACATGGTGTCCAGGGAAGGGTATTTGGGGTTAGAAAGTAACTAGGATGGCACCATAGGGGAATATATTGATATACCCAATGAGGAACAATAACAGATTTGATTTCATCTTGATTCATGGTTCCAGAAATGGAGAAGGGAGATTAGACAGGAAAGGGCACACTGGTGCAACTGTGAGATGGTTGGATAGTGGTTTGGCTGGGGAGGGTGTGGTTGGAGAGGAACAAGTGAAATGAAGCATGGTCAGGGATTTCCTGAAATAGTGTTCTAGGGTAGGGGATGGAAAAGTCCCCAATCAAGAGATTGCAAGAATTTCCAAGCAGAATTTCTTCCGGGCATGGCCTCTGGTTTGGGTAGAACAGTTGGCAAGGCAGGTGTAGTGAAGGTGCCCAGAGAAGAGGGAGACTGAAGTCAAGGGATCCCTAAGTTGGAGGAATTCCTTTGGTTACTGGTTGAGCATCAGGAAGACTAGTTTAATTGTAGAGAAAATATCCTGGTCAGGAAATAAAACTACAGAGAGAGGTTAGGTTCTGAAAATGTAGTGGGTGGGAGTTGCAGCGAGACAAATTCAAGCATGACATTAGAAAAAATTCAGAAAATTTGGAAAATCAAATTCATTCCATTTTGTTATAGATTTAATTCTGCATCACTGCTGACATTTTTGTGACTGCCTAAGTCATGGTTCATTTGTCTCAGAGTAAAGTTTGGAAATTCAGCTTACCTGTAAATCATTCATTGTCTCTGAGTTAAGTTTAGAAGGTCAGTTCTCCTGCTAATCACTGTTTTGTTCTTACCTCAAGAAAATCTGTTATCCTTGAAGGATGCAGGTGGACTCCAGAGAGTCTGTTCTGTTATCCAGGATAGTCTGGTCCACTAATGCTAAACTTTCTTTGAAGGTGGACGTGAACAATGAACATTTTTAAAACATTTTTTAAATTTTATTTATTCGCTTGTTTTTAGTTTTTGACACTAACTTCCACAAGAATTTGAGTTCTAAATTTTCTCCCTCTCCCCCAAGACAGGATACAATCTGATATAGGCTATACATGCACAAACATATTAAACATATTTCCACATTAGTCATGTTATAAAGAAGAATTAAAACTAAAGGGGAAAATCATGAGAAAGAAGAAACAAACAAACAAAAAGATAAAATAGTGTGCTTCACTCTGCATTCACACTCCATAGTTCTTTCTCTGGACATGGATAGCATTTTCCATTATGAGTCTTTTGGAATTGTCTTAGATCACTGCATTTCTGAGAAGAGTTTCTATCAAAATTGATCATCACAGAATGTTGCTGTTATTGTGTATAATGTTCTCCTGGTTCTGCTCACTTCACTCAGCATCAGTTCATGCAAGTCTTTTCAGGTTTTTCTGAAGTCCACCTGCTCATCATTTCTTATGGAACAATGGTATTCCGTTGCATTCATATACCCCAGCTTGTTCAGTCGTTCCCCAATTGATGGGCATCCCATCAATTTCCAATTCTTGATGACCACAAAAAGAGGTCCTACAAGTATTTTTGTACATGTACGTCCTTTCCCCATTTTTATGATCTCTTTGGGAAACAGATCTAGAAGTGGTATTGCTGGGTCAAAGGGTATGCACAGTTTTATAGCTCTTTGGGCATAGTTCCAAACTGCCCTCCAGAATGGTTGGATCAGTTCACAACTCCACCAACAATGCATTAGTATTCCAATTTCCCCCATCTTCTCCAACATTTGTAATTTTCCTGTTTTGTAAAGTTATCCAGTGTGATAGGTGTGATTTGATACCTGTGATAGCTCAGAGTTGTTTTGGTTTACATTTCTTTAATCAATAGTCATTTAGAGCATTTTTCTTATGACTATGGACAGCTTTAATTTCTTTATCTGAAAACTTCATATCCTTTGACCATTTATCAATTGATGAATGACTTGTATTCTTATAAATTTGACTCAGTTCTTTATATTTTAGAAATGAGGCCTTTATCAGAGGTACTACCAGTAAAAATTGTTTCCCAGCTTTCTGTTTCCCTTCTAATCTTGGTTGCTTTGGCCTTGTTTGTGAAAAAATTTAATTTAATGTAAACAAAATTATCCTCTTTGCATTTTATAATATTCTATCTCTTGTTTATTCGTAAATTCTTCCATTCTCCACGGATCTGACAGGTAAACTATTCCTTGCTCTCCTGATTTGCTTATAGTCTCTAATATCTAAATTATGTATCCATTTTGACCTTATCCTGGTATAAGGTGTAAGATGTATTAGTCTGTGCCTAGTTTCTGCCATACTGTTTTCCAGTTTTCCCCACAATTTTTGTTAAATAATGGGTTCTTATCTCAGAAGCTAGAGTCTTTGGGTTTATCGAACAGTAGATTACTATAGTCACAATGAACATTTCTTAGTGACAGAATGGAAAGAGGGTTGTTGCTAGCCCTTCATTCCCAATTTCCAGACAGTCATATTGTTCCTTTCCTCCTATGATGCTACAAGCTTTGCAACCAGTCATACTGTTTTCCCCATGTATGATTCTGCCTGCTATTCTGAGAGCTCCTTCTTCTGTCCATAAAAGAAGCTGTCCCTCGCATTGGGGGTCCTTAGCTTTTCTGAGAGGGCTTAGACTTTGTTTCTTAGAAAATTCATGCTTTGTCAATAAATTGATCATGCTGGGAACTTTGTGCTTCAGTTTACATTAATTTTGATCATAGTAATTCCTACCCAGTAGAGTAATCCAGAAGAGGTATGGGCTTCCTTGTCTCTGATTCCCTGCATTTGATATCTTTAAGCAAAGAATATATATAAACACTTCTTGGGTATATTGTAAAAGTGGATATTTCTTCAAACTGGTTGGACTAAGATGTGGTTAGAACCTTTCAATTGTGAATTTCTAAGACTCTGTCATGATATTAGTTTGCTATAATACCCAGTATATCACAAGAGTGGTTACCATCTCAACCTCTTCTGCCTCAAACATCTTCAACTTGGTCATTTAAAGCTTCCCTCCTTCCCCCCACCCCCCAGGGAAAAACAATTCTGATTTTCCAAAGAGAATAAACAGAAAAATAGGATTTAATTTACCAATTTCTCTTCTACAGTCAACTTTCTATGAAGGGATACTCCACCCTCCTTTTTTTTGGCCACTTCCAGTTTTATTGATTTGTCTTGTTTTTATATTACAAAAATTTACAGATTATTCCCACTTAGTAAGAGTCTCTTGTAACAAAGTAAAACAGCCAAGTTAAACTAATAAATGCAGTGATCTCATCTCAAAGTGCATGAAACTTTTTATGTTTGTAGCACCCCATCTTCTATTAAAATATTAGAAATCTCTTTTCTTGGGGGGCGAGCCAAGATGGTGGCTGGTAAGCAGGAACTAGTATGAGTTCTGTACCGAGTCCCTCCAAAACCTATAAAAATTCTAGAATGGCAGAACCCACAAACAGCAGAGGGAAGCAGGGCTCCAGCTCAGGACAGCCTGGATGGTCTCTGGGTGAAGTCTATCCCACACGGAGCTGGGAGCTGGGAGCTGGGAGCAGGGAACAGAGTGGAGCAGAGTCCAGCTGGGTGACGTGACCATCCAGACCAGAAGCCGGGCAGAGGGGGCCCTAGCGCCCTGAATCAGTGAGCTGCAGCAGTTACCAGACTCCTTAACCCACAAACACCAAAGACTGTGGAGAAGGTTAGTGGGAAAAGCTGCGGAGTAGAGAGAGTGCTTCCAGCCCCGGGGGCAGCGGAGGTGGGGCAGCTACAGCTGTTGTTACTTCCGGCTCCAGGCCCACCTGGTGGGAGGAATTAAGTGGCGGATCAGAACAGAGTGCGTGGCCTGCTGAAGATCTAAGCCCAGTCCGGGTTGGGGGTTGGGTAAGGAGCAGTGCTGGTGTGGCAGAGCCCAAATGTGGAACATAGAACTCTCTAGTCTACAAGCAGTCATACCCCACTGAAAAACTCAAAGGTCAAGTTAGTTGGCTGGGAATATGGCCAGGCAGTGAAAACGCACAGATTCAGTCTCAGACTTTGCATTCTTTCTTTGCTGACAAAGAAGACCAAAACATACAGCCTAAAGAAGTCAATAAAGTGCAAGCGCCTACACCAACAGCCTCCGAAAAACATGAACTGGTCCCAGGCCATGGAAGAGCTCAAAAAGGATTTGGAAAAGCAAGTTAAAGAAGTAGAGGAAAAATTGGGAAGAGAAATGAGAAGGATGCGAGAAAACCATGAAAAACAAGTATGACTTGCTAAAGGAGACCCAAAAAATACCAAAAATACACTGAAGAAAACAATACCTTAAAAAACAGACTAACTCAAATGGCAAAAGCCAATGAGGAGAAGAATGCCTTGAAAGCAGAATTAGCCAAATGGAAAAGGAGGTCCAAAAGACCACTGAAGAAAATACTACTTTAAAAATTAGATTGGAGCAAGTGGAAGCTAGTGATTTTATGAGAAATCAAGATATTTAAAACAGAACCAAAGGAATGAAAAAATATAAGATAATGTGAAATATCTCATTGGAAAAGCCACTGACCTGGAAAATAGATCCAGGAGAGATAATTTAAAAATTATTGGACTACCTGAAAGCCATGATCAAAAAAGAGCCTAGATATCATCTTTCAAGAAATTATCAAGGAGAACTGCCCTGATATTCTAGAGCCACAGGCAAAATAGAAATTGAAAGAATCCATCGATCGCCTCCTCAAGTAGATCCCAAAAGAAATCTCCAGGAATATTGTCCAAATTCCAGAGCTCCCAGATCAAGAGAAAATACTACAAGCAGCCAGAAAGAAACAATTTGAGTATTGTGGAAACCCAATCAGAATAACCCAAGATCCTGCAGCCTCTACATTAAGAGATCGAAGGGCTTGGAATACGATATTGGAGGTCAATGGAGCTAGGATTAAAACCTAGAATCACCTACCCAGCAAAACTGAGTATCATGCTCCAAGGCAAAATATGGATTTTCAATAAAATAGAGGACTTTCAAGCTTTCTCAGTGAAAAGACCAGAACTGAATAGAAAATTTGACTTTCAAACACAAGAATCAAGAGAAGCATGAAAGGTAATCAAGAAAAGAACAAGAAAAAGAAATTGCAAGGGACTTACTAAAGGTGAACTGTTTTGTTGACATTCCTACATGGAAAGATGATATGTATGATTCATGAGACCTCAGTATTAGGTAGCTGAAGGGAATATGCATACATATATGTTTATGTATATATATGGTGAATGTGTATGTATGTATATATCTATGTGTGTATGTGTGTGTGTATATATATATACATATATGTATATTATGTATATATATACATATATGTATTATGTATATATATATATATATATATTATACAGAGAGGGAGAGAGAGAGAGAGAGAGAGAGAGAGAGAGAGAGAGAGAGAGAGGAGAGAGGGAGAGAGCAGACACAGGGTGAGTTGAAGATGAAGGGAAGATATCTAAAAGAAATAAAATCAATTAAGGGATGAGAGAGGAGCATACTGAGAGAGGGAGATAAGGAGAGATAGAATGGGATGGATTATCTCCCATAAAGGTGGCAAGAGGAAGCAGTTCTGTGGGAGGAGGGAGAGGGTGGATGAGGGGGAATGAGTGAACATTGCTCTCATCAGATTTGGCCTAAGGAGGGAATACCATACATACCCAATTGGGAATCTTACCCCACAGGAAAGAAGAGGGAGAAGAAAAAAAAGGGGGGGATGATGGGGGGAGGGCAGATGGTGGTGGAGGTAGTCAAAAACAAACACTTTCGAAAGGGGACAGGGTCAAGGGAGAAAATTCAATAAAGGGGAATGGGTTGGGAAGAGCAAATATAATAGTCTTTCACAACATGAGTATTGTAGAAGGGTAATAATGATAACATGTGGCCTATGTTGAATTGCTTGACTTCTTAGGGAGGGTGGGTGGGAAGGGAAGGGGGAGAGAATTTGGAACTCAAAGTTTTAAAAACAGATGTTCAAAAACAAAAAAAAATATTTTGCATGCAACAAGAAAATAAGATACACAGGCAATGGGGCGTAAACATTTATCTTGCCCTACAAGAAGGAAGGGAAAAGGGGATGGGAGGGGAGTGGGGTAACAGAGGGGAGCACTGACTGGGGAACAGGGCAACCAGAATATGCCATCTTGGAGTGGAGGGGAGGGTAGAAATGGGGAGAAAATTTGTAATCCAAACTCTTGTGAAAATCAATGCTGAAACTAAATATGTTAAATAAATTAAAAAAAAAAAGAAATCTTTTCTCTCCCTCCCACCTCCACTGCATATTTCTCATTCTGTACCTTCAATCTCCCACTTTCTGTAATGGATAATTACCCATTCTTTTTCAGAATTACTGTACGGAATCCTTACTTTTAGAACCAAAGTGAGGTCAATTTTATCAAGGCTCTCCAATCCAATCCAATGTGATGAGAATTTATGATTATCTCCATGTGCAAAAAACTGTGTGAGATACTGTGCAAACCAAACCAACATTAAAAACAGCCCCTGCTCTCAGGGAGTTTATGTACTACAACATGCATATGATTTGGGGTAAGTATATAACTGTAACAGAAACAGGAGAAAGCAGATCCCTTCCTGGAAAAATGAATTTGAAGAATTATGTCAATGTCATTTGCCAGCCCAAAGTGAGCTCTCAGTGACCAACTGATCGAAGGGAGAGAAAAACCATTGCACATCAGACCTGGGGACTGTCTTTCACCTGAAGAACCATGTTGGTGACCATGGTGCTCCAGGAAGTGTTGGAAGAGAAGATGCGGTGGCCATCTTAAGAGAATGGCATTAAGAGAAAATGGGCCTTAGTGGACTGAAGAGCCCTTTTCCCTTCTAGCAGCCATATGTTCTTCATAATGTGGCCTATCAACATTATACCCCTAATTACTCACAATTACTGTCCATACCATATGAATTATGCATTCTTTGATGTAAATTCAGGTTTCCTGACACTGAACAAATAGTGGTTGTTAAGGAACCTGGTTATTACCAAAACCAGCCCAGAGGACCATCTGAGAAAATAAATAGTATCTAGTTCACACACATTCTCCATTCAACAATAACCTATGACTGACATAAAGTTTCTCCATAATGCTTTTGGACTCTGCTTCACAACAGGACACAGAGATGAGAGCTTTCACTGACTTGGAAGGCCGGGAAGGAGGTAGACTAGGGCCTCCACCCTTCTTGGATTGATGGCAGCCTGCCCAAGAAGGATAGTTAAATTGCTGAAGGTGAGAGAGAAAGATTGATTGTAGGTTACTAAGTACTGCAAAGCATACCTTGCCCTGCTATTCTGACAGTCTTTGACGTCTACGTATCACACAGTTATATGTCATAGGGCAGCTAGGTGGCGCCACAGTGCATAGAGTGCTGGGATTGGAATTTGGAAGACTCATCATCATGAGTTCAAATCCAGTCTCAGACTCTGTGTGCCTGGGCAAGTCACCTTAACCTTGTTTGCCTGTGTTTCTTCATCTATAAAATGGGTTGGAGAAGGAACTGGCACACTATTCCAGGAACTTTGCAAGAAAACCCCAAATGGGGTCAAGAAGAGTCAGACATGACTGAAACAACTCAACAGCAAACAGCAAAAATATGTCACATATGGGATGATTTTCTATCCTTACTAAGACACTTCTGTTATTACCATTAAACTCCTTAATTGGGTCCTCAGTGATTTGGAACTTGTGATTGGTTTCAAGTTCATCTTGGCATATGACATTTATGAAAAAAGAAAGATATTCTAAGTAAATGAACAGTATCATGGGGAATGATACTGCTGACTGAAGAGAAAGAGCAAAGTTCGACCTTGGCAGCACCCATTTACAAATGTTAATACAAACTGAGTCATGCTTGGTAACCCTTAAAGGTAGTTTCCAATAACACCTTCAATGTACTATAATTCCTGGATATGCTTGGCTAGATTGTTTGTCTCACTGGTCTTTAGTGGAGAATCAGCTCCCAAATCAGTTCCCAAAACCTAATAATAAAATAGAAATGTAAAAATGAAGGCAAATTTAGTTTTGCCTAAGATGTATAAAGTGGTTTATTTTCCTCACAACAATTCTGTGAAAAAGAGAATGAAAGTATTGCTACTCCCTTTTACAGATAAGAAAACCGAGGGCCAGGGAAGTGAGTTTGCCCATGATCAAATATAGGGCAGTGCCAAGAGTCAAACTTAGGTCTTCTGACTGTGAGATCAGGCTTCATGCCGTTACTCCATATTGCCTCTCATTACTTTTATTATTGGAAAACTGCATTTCTATTCAATATTCATAATTTTAGATGCTCTGCAGACTGGTCTTTCTACAGTAAGTGCAAATTTGCAGCATGTTATGGTATGTATTTATAATGCACATAGTCTTCTTCATTCTTCTTTCCAATTCTAAGACCATAATCAAATTAATAGCATTGCTACTTCTAGAAAAGGAGTGTCAATTTGTCTGTTGGTTCCTTTTACCAACTCAGTAAGTTTCCAAAGATGGCTCTGGAGAAGAGAGTGAGTCTGGTGACTTTGCACAGCCCTGCCTCACTTAAATCCGATTCACTTGCAAGTCACGCATCACCTTTTCTGATACTATGGGCCTCTTCAAGAAAGAAGGACACACAACAACAACGTTTCCAAACCAAACACACCTTGATCTGTATTGTTTTTACCCTATTAGAATGTATGTTCCTTGAGCAGGAATGGCCTGCTTTTACTTTTGTATCCTCAGCTCTTAACCCAGTACTTGTCATATTGTAAGAAATTTAAAATCCTCTTTCATTCATTCATTCTTGTCCAGAGTTCACTGGTTGGAAAAAAAAAAAACGTAAGGGTTCGAAACACTGTTCTTCCCTTTCTCAAACCCTGTCAATTTAAACTCATATATTACTAACATATTATTGCCATTCAGTTTCATTACAAGATGTTTCAATAAAATTATACACATCTTAACAACTGATATATTTGTAATGAAAATAATAGTGTTAAATATCACTACACATAGCTCAAGGGAACAAATGTTCAAAATGTTTGCCATAAGCTTTTTGAATTTTTGAGAACAAAGGCACACGGGGAGAAAACATGTAGAAATATGCATGCATGTGAGTCTTTTTTCTACCCATCTTCCAGGTAAATGAGTATCTGCATAACCCCCTGCCTGGAGCTAAGCACATAACCTTGAAATGGAGCTGAGACTAAGAAAGGGACCTTCCCTATACACACACATACACGCACGCACATACACATACACACACACACACCCTCAACACATATGCATCTCTGTGACATTTTTCATTTCTGAGCAAACACTTTAAAAACCACTTATATTGCTTAAAGTCAAATGTGATTCTGCCATTTTGGATTTCTAATTGCTTTTACCCATGTTTGCAATTAGTAGCACATCACCAGTGTCAACTGTCAGTCATTACTGGGCAGCATCGATGAGCCTGATTCCATCTACATTCACAAATGTCTCATCAACATTCAGACAGATCTACTGAGTATTTCCATAAAATGTCTACCAAGACTGCAGCAATTCCTGCAGCTCATCCTGCTTTTACCAAAGAGCTTAGACTCTGAGGTCTGGTTCTGATGTTATGTGGGATAACCAGTCTCTGGCCAGGTCTGCTGGCCTTGTGTATCCCTAGCTGTTAAGTGGCTGGTTCACTCTGTTCTTCTAAGATGAAAAAGAACAAAGACAAGGCATTCTGTGTGGTGTGTAGCAGTGTCCCTGACAGACTGTTGCTCTGCTGACCCAAGAGGAAGAAAAATCGGGAGAGATTGCGGGGAAAAGTGGAGGAGGAGGGGAAGGAAAGAAAAAAAGAGGGAATTCGGGTATAGAATCTCTGCTTCTGTTTAACTCTGGTATGTAGATGCAAACACACACATCCTTTTATAATTATGCCATAATATTATAAAGACACCCATCTCCATACTCATGTTAAATACTTATTACAAGTGTTAAAGAAGTGGGTATCAATCAGTGATTGCTTTTATTCAAAGATAGAAAAGTTACTGAAATGTTTTCCAGCAAGTCCCTGAAAATGTGGATGTCAAAATATGCTCTCTGGAGTCACAATCAAGATAGAGAGGCAGGCAGGATAAAGCAGGGAATCTGGTATGCACAACAAGAGGCCTCTCCCTGAGTGCTGACACTGAATAACATAGCAGTGGAATAATGCCTGTTTTGGAGGAGGGGAAAAAAGCTTCAGCTTTCTGACCCCTCTGGTTCCTGATTCATCTTTGCCATGTGACTTTGGGTTGGTTGGCCTGATGAAGAGCCCTCTGGATCTGAGAAATTATAAGTAATGGTCACCGAGGGCAAAGGCCAAAGAACACACAGAAATCATTAACTCTTTACCTATGGCCTGGTTCTAGAAGTCAAGACTAGTAGCTAGCTCAGAGGACAACGCAGCCTCCGAATTGGACAAGCTGTAATTTTAAAATACAGCAACTGTTAGACCCTGGCAGAAATAAAGGCTACTGTGTAATATAACCTAGTTCCCTCTTCCCCCAAGAAATAAACATTTTCTGTCTAATTTTCTAAGGGAAACATTCAACTCCAGTCAACATTCCCTAACAAAATTTGCTGATCTAGTCAGTGGCTTCTTGTAAGAAACTGTTCTATTCAGTGTCCAGACTCCAATCTAGGCCTGAAGTAAATTTGGGGAGTTAAGGGGATGGGGAGGGAGCCAGAGAATAACAATTAATGAAAGCCAACACTTATATAGCACTTTAAGGTTTTTGAAGAGCTTTATGCATATTATAGCATTTTTTCTTCACAATACTTAGAGGTGGATGCTATTATTATCCCAGTTTTTGGTGTTCAGTCACTTCAGTTGTGTCTGATTCTTCATGTCTCCATTTAGCATTTTCTTATCATAGATACTTGAGTGGTTTGCCGTTTCCTTCTCCAGCTCACTTTACAGGTGAGGAAACTGAAGCAAACAGAGTTAAGTGATCAGGGTCACTTGCCCAGGGTCACACAGCTAGCGAGTGTCTGAGGCCAGACTTGAACTCATGAAGATGAGTGCTCCTGATTCCAAGCCCGGCACTCTATCCACTGAATCACCTAAGGAAATGGAGGCAGAAGTTTTGTGACTTACTCAGAATCATGCAGCAATTAAGTACCTGAGGCTGAATTTGAATTTGAGTCTTCCTGCCTCTCTGTCTATGGTTCTTCTGAGGTCCTTCGTCATCAATAAAAATCTTCTCAAAGTGTAATGTTTATGAGCCATTCAAAATGCACAGACATCATAGAATCATAATACCTTAAAGATGGAACAAATCTTAGGTTTCCTCATCTGTAAAATGAATGACTGGAATAGATGCTTTCTATGGCTCAGAGAAGAGACATCACTCATCAAGGGTCACCCAGCTAATTAGTGAAAGATCTAAGACTAGACTCAAGTCTCCTGTGTTCGTTCTTCTATATACTGCCCTTGTTAATTTTCATGGAAACATAGGTTCTGCCATCCTTATTCATTCTCTATTTGTTTCTGTAGCTGTGTGACCGTATAAGACTCCGTTTCCTCTACGATGAAATAAGAATAATAATACCTTTTGGTGTCCAGAAAAGGTTGAGAACATTTGTCCTCCTTATAAAAATACAGATGAAGATCAGCTACATAACAGAATGTTGAGTCCAGAAAAGAGAAGACTTAATTTTTTAGTATTTTACAAATATTTGAAAGATTGTAGAAGTATTGGATATATGAAGTCAAAATCTATTTTCTGGGCATCTTTCACCTGTCAGTCTTAGTTCTGCCCTTACAGAGTAAGAAAGAACTTTCTAGTCATTAGAGATGACCAATAACGGAATGGTCTCTCTTTTAGGTAGTGAGTTCACTGTCATTGGAGGTGTTTATGAAGAGGTAGATTTGTAGATTGTTGATGTCAAAAGAGATGCAAGGGACCTAGTCGAGATGCCCCTTATGCAAATGTGCATCCTAACACGTAGAGAAGCAAAAATGGCTTTTCTTGGATCTCTGGACTTGTTGGGGATCAATGCATCATATAAGACTGGACGATGTCAAAGGTCCTTCTGGCTCTGGACTTCTATATCCCTATTTTGCAAATACAGTAGATTTTAGAAATGATGAAAAACTCTGCGCACGCAAACTTAGATTTCAAAAGGTTTAGATGTCTGTGGGGTTTTAGTCCTAATGACATCATCCTTTTTCCTTCTATTCAATGACCTAGGAGGAAAGGGGATTTCCTCCTACTGGCCCTTCTTTCTAATGTGCATATTACAACAGGTGCTGGGCTCTAGCAAAGAGAATAATGCAAATAGTAGATTTATATATTTGCAAAACAAATTAAAACCAAAAAACAGAAATCAGTACAAGATCACTAAATGCATTTTTTATACAAAGCAAGTGTGAAAAAAAAACCCCTTTTCTTTGGTTCTCCTAAACCCATACACATTTTAATTCAACAGATATTTCTTTTAGTGGCTACTATGGGCAAGACATATAACTCTGGATATACAAAGGATGAGGAGAATAAAAACATCCCCTGCCCTCATGGTGATAACATTCTATTGGGGCCAGAACACAATAGCTACATATAGTCTGTTTATGTATTGTGTTGTATGTGTGTATCAGTATATATACACACAAAACACATATATACACGTATGTACACATATATGTATGTATGCATAAATACGTATAATATATATCTATATATACAACATGCATAATATGCATTTATTTTATTAATGCTGGTACCTTCCCTCTGTTGATTATCTTCAGTTTATCTTGCATACAGCTTGTTTGTATGGAGTTGTCTCCTCCATCATGTATGTTGCCCTTCCTCCTCTATGGCAGAGACTGTCTTTTGTCTTTCTTGGCGTCCCTAGTGCTTGGCACATAGTAGGTGCTTAATCAATGTTCATTGACTGACTATTATTCTTTTATATGGTCATACCATTATTGACTGCCTGTTATCCTAGCCCTAGTGTGTGACCAGCCTCCAGGCATTACAGATGAAGCATTTGAAAGGTTTTGATAAGATTATTTTCATTTTTTAGTCTGACTGAGCCAAAAAATTCAGAATATCTTCCAGAGAAGTTTCGTAACAAAAGCAGAGTGGGAATACTGAAAAGGGAAAACAATACTCAGTGCCCCAGTGGCTCCTTATAGTCAGTGTTTGGCTGTTGTAAAGTGCAGCACCAAACAATCCTGGCTTGCCCACTGAATATTCCATGATTTTCCCCTTACTTGATAGGAAGAGGTAGCACTGTCAGGGAGTGGGAAAGGCAGTTGGATGTAGCAGAAAGCATTCAGGGTTACTGACTGGCAGCTGTGGAGGAGCAGAAGCCAGGTCTTATTTTTCAGCCTGTCTTAGTCACCCTCTGCTTCTCTGTAGTGTGACTCTGGTGACCATCGTCCTCTCCTCGTCATTGACCTGTCCTTCCCATTGTACATGGCCTCTCTGTCTCAGTGGCTCCCTCTTTATTTGTTCTTATATGAATGTTAACAAACCATTTCACATTCATGGGGCTGTGGTTTCCTTATCTGTAAATCAGAGGCGTTGGGCTCAATGATCTGCAAGGCCCTTTTAGGTCCAACATTCTGTGTGATTCTCTATTTGCTCAAATAATAGTCATAGATTTTTGAAACTTGGAAAGGGTACAGGGAGAGCAGGAAGACATTTATGATGTGAAAGTGACAATTGCAGCCCTAAGGTCCAAGGACAACCATTACATTCCACACACAAGATCAGCCAATGTTAGACGTGGGGAGTAACTTCAAGTTCATTTAGCCCAACCATTACATTTTACATATGAGTAAAATAAGATCCCTGATGACAGTGACTTGTCCAAAGTGATGAAGCTGGTAAATGACAGAGTCAGAATTGGAAATGAAGTTTCTTGACTTCCAGTCTAGAGCACTGGCATGTGGTTGTTGCTGTTGGTGGAGGATTTTTGATGATGATGGTGATGATGATGATCTGGAGAAGTAGGAGAGGGAGAAGGGGTGAAAGAAAAAGAGGAGAGGGAGAAGGAAGAAAAGAAAAAGGAAAAAGAAAAGGAAAAGAAGAAAAAGAAAGAGGAAGAAGAGGAGAGGGAGAAGGAAAGGGAGGAAGGAGACTAACAAGTGGATTCTTTTATTTTGCTCATGGGGTTCTTTTCCAGACAAGTCTCTTCTATACCTCTCTACTGGGATACACCAAGAAAACAAAGGTTCTCCACCAGCCAGCACTGCACCATCAATGTATGGAACCATTGGTCAGAGTAAATGGAGAAATTTTGAAGGCTGTGAATAAGTTCACTTACCTAGGCAGTATATTCTCCAGGGTTGTCCACATAGATAATGAGGTTGATACACACATTGTCAGAGCTAGCTCAGCTTTTGGGAGGCTCCAAAAAAAGTGTGGGAGAGAAGACATATCAGGATGCCTGCCAAAGTGAAAGTCTACAGAGCTGTAACTACACTGTTGTATGCCTGTGAAACAATGCCAAAAAACTGAACCACTTCTACTCAAATTGTCAAAGGGAGATCCTAAAGATCACCTGGCAAGATGAGGCACAGGACACTAAGGTCGCCTCTGGAGCTGAACTGCCAATCATTCAAACTGCACTGCAGAGAGTGCAGCTCAGTTGGGCTGGCCATGAAGTTTGAAGGCCACATGCCTATTTACCCAAAAGACTATTTTACTGACGTCTTACATGAGGAAAGCATTCACATGGTGGTCAGAAGAAGCTGTATAAGCACACTCTCAAGGTCTCTCTGAAAGACTTTAGTATTGACTGTGAGACATGGGAAACACTGGCACAGGACCGCCCAGTATGGTATGCCTTCAGCAGAGAAGGGGCTGTATTTCATGAGCAAAGCAGAATTGTAGAAGCACAAAGGAAACATGAGCTGTGCAAATCCAAAGCCACTTCCACTCTAGATGTTCTAATGGACCACTTAGGCCCTATCTGTGGTAGTGCCTTCCTAACTTATACCAGTCTGATCAGCCACAGTCAAACACATAATACTCTGATGCCAACATTGTGATGTCATTGGTCTGAAGTGAAAATGATGGATGAACAATACCGACAATCTCCTCTGGACAGCTAGGTAGGATTCCCTCCTACCTTGGTCAGCTACTCCTGAAGACTTTGCCTACCCTATTCTGTCTACTAGTCAAGGGGAACCTCCATCAGAGGCCATACTTTGATGACCATCCAGAGACTGGCCAGTAGGGGAAGCTGACCCAGCAGGGAAGGGGCAGAGTGGGCGTGGGGTGAGAGGTCTAGCCTTCGCTTGGTGGTAGAAATAGATTGCCTTGGTAATAATGCGCTGCAGAACTGCTCTTCAAGCCTAAAGCTGGGGACTTATTTCTCAGCCCTGCTCCTTGGGGCTCTCACCCCAACTCAGTTTTGAGCAAGCAAAATATGTACCACGGGAAAATGATCTTGGTCCATGTCGGGGAATGTTTTTCCTAAAACTTGTAAATGTTTTGTAATTGTGTCTGTCAGGAATATTAATGAACAATTACATCTGTGTAAATATTTCCCAGGAAGTTTTGCTGGGTTTGAATTTTTTTGAGGGGAGGGGGTAAGAAGAGAGAGCATTTCCCCTACCCATATACTCTATCCTGGCTGGGTAATTGAAACGACAGAGCACAGCCCTTTCTTTACAAAAGGCAGCCAACCCTCCAGTCTCGGGGTCTTTATTTTTTGTGCGTGGCTTTCTTTCTTTCTCTCTTTCTTTTTCTTTCTTTCTTTCCAGCCACCAACACAAGGATGACCTCTTCTATCCACATAATGCGGGCAGTCACTCATGCATTAACAGCCATAAAGCCCCAAAGGTCGTTTCTATGGCAACCACGGGGGTCCTTAATGACCCTGGCAGCCCAATGATTCTGTTTTGTTTGAGAGTGAAAGAATAATAAGTCAGTCTTTCTCCCTCGCCCTCTCCCTCTTCCTCTTCTCCCTCTCCCTCTCTTCCTCTCTCTCCCTCTCTCTTTCTCTCTCTGGGCTGCTGCTCATTATCTGATTCCAGGATCAGCCCCAGAGACAGAGCAGCAGCCAGCTCTGAAAGACAAGGGCTTCTCTGCAGACAAAGAAGCAACCGGCGGGTTGAAAAGGACCCGAGCATGTCTAGCATGCTACATCCCGGGCAGTGTCTTTAATTTCATTACTTGCCCAATGAGTTTAAGCGAGTGGCCTGTGTATCACCAGAACCGGGAGTGATACAAGGAAAACTCAAATCTAGGGCGGGCAGGCATTTAGAGAGTGCATCTTGCAGACAGCTCCAAGGAGGGCTCTCTATTGATGATGTATACCAGACACAATCAGACACCACAACTTCTTGGCAGGGAGACTTATAATTTTAATGATGTGTTGAATAAGGGGATGAAGGCGCCTCACTGGAGCATGTGTGGAATTGAAGTAAGACCAGAGAGATCTCTGGGACAAGAAAGTTTTGTAATAAATCCTTAACCAGAAAGAGCCTAGCCCATGACTCTCACACGCGGGTGCCCTGCCCATCTTGCCACCACCTTCTGGCCTCACCATTCGGAACTTTCTGGGAAAGTCTCCTCCCCACCCCCCACCCCCAGTCTGATCGTAGAAGCAAATCTAAGCTGGAGCTTGTCACCTTCTTTTTAAAATTTGACATTAAGCAGCTTGAGATTTTGCTAGCAGTCACTTGGTGTACCTGGCATTATTTCAGGGAACAGCAATCAAACATGCAAGAAGAAAAAAAAAAAAGTCATCCTCATTATAATTGTTATCCTCTCAAAAAGACAGCATTCAATTCTTACTGGTTGTCTACTGGCCCAACAGGCTGCTATCTGTGCAGTGATAAGCCTCTCTAGATCTTAGATACTCCCCAGGGAAAGTAGAAAATTGGGGAGCTGTCCTAAATACATTCGTTACAGTAGAAGAGGACATATATTTGCTTATATGTTTATTCTGTGAATGTTGGCTGGTACTTCAAGTTTACATTCTGTGACTTGAGATAGCTGGGTGACACAGTGGGTAGAGTGATGGGCCTGGAGTCATTTAATCTCTGCCTCAGTTTCCTCAACTATAAAACAGGGATGCAGAGAGCACCTACCTCCCATGGTTGTTGTGAGGCTCAGATGAGATAATTACAAAGAGCTTAGCATGGTTCCTGGAAAATAGTGTTTAATAAATGCTTATGCCCTTCCTTGTTCCTTCTCTGGAGTTGGCAACAGGATAGGCTGTGTGCTATAATATAAAGAGAATTCGACTGGGAATCAGGAAGCCTGGACTTCACTCCTGTCTCTGTCACCAACCACCTGAGCTACCTTGGGCAAGTGACTCACCCTCTCTGGGACTTAACTATAAAAAGAGGTATTTGGACTAGATCTCTAAAGATGATTCAAGTTTGAGAATACTCTGATTTCTTTTATTACAAAGCCCAAAGAATTCTCGTGGCCCTCATAGTTTCCACCACAAAGGCCCTGAAAGACCCACCCCAGCCATGCTTAGCTTCACTATCTCCTGGCCTCTCCTTGGATTCAACCTCCTTCTAACCTGCTACATTGCCTCCTGGGTTACTCCTTCTCCCCACCTCCCAGAACCTCTTTTCTTCATTAGAAAGACTGTCTTACTTGCTTTTATTTATATCACAGTGCCTGACACATAGTAAGCAATTAATAAATGTTAAATCTTTATCTATCTATCCATTTATCTATCATCCATCTATCCATTCATCTATCTATCTGTCTATCTATCTATCTATCTATCTATCTCTATGTAAGCTCTATCTCACATCACAGAGTTGTGGGGACAACATGAGACAATATTTGTGAAGTGCTATGTAAATGCTTACTATTAACTTTAGTCCTATGAACATCTAACCCAAGCAGAACAGGTAGTTGTTTGTTTCTGTTTTCCAGGGAGGGGGACTTCAAAAATGATCTGTTATCATTGTTATAAGAAAGTACATGTGTTTGAATATGACATATTTTCATGGATTTTCTCAGGCCCTATCCTTCTGAACTGCCCTCTAACATGTGATGCTGTTGACTTTCCCCTGATCCATCAGGTATTGAAAAGTTTTGCTTCTCCTCCCTCTTGCTTTGACAAGCCTGCTTTCTCTTTCCTATTTTATAAATACGGGCATTCTCTAAGACTGTCCTTGACCCCCTGTTCTTCTCTTTCTCTATTGTTCCCCCAATAGTGGGTTTATTGCCATCTCTGGAGGCCTTGTGACAGATAGCTGAGCCAGGCCTTCAGGGATGGGGGCTCCTCCATGTGATAGACAGCTAATGGGGGCCTTCAGGGATGAGGGCTCTTCTATGTGGCACATAGCTGTTTCTCTATTTTTTTTTACTTCATGAGGACATCCATCCCCACTGATTCAACTATCAAGCCTAATTCGATGCCTCCCAAATCTTCATCTCCACCTTCAGCCTCAGGGATATTCCCAGTTGCTTAATGGGCTTGTAATTGTAGTATTCTAAGACTTTAGGAAAGGCAAGGCTGTCTGAAGAGTGGCTAGCCTTAGAGTTAGGAAGACCTTGGTTTAAACCCTATCTCCCACACTAACATGGGACCCTGGACAAGTCACTGAACATCTGTTAGCCTCAACTAGCTGGGAATTATCTGCTAAGTCAGAAGTGGTTTGGAATCTATGATGGCTCCAGAGAGAGTATCTCATGATGAGAAAAAAAGCCGATCCTCCCTACATGTCCATATGAGTCCACCATCTCAACATGTCTCCACTCTACTTGGGTCTGTTGCTTTTCCTTTTATGGAGAGTCACCTACACTTGACAACTAAGAGTCAAATGGTTGAAGAGCAGAGGATTTGGACTCACCAGGACCCAGTTTCAAATCCTGCTTCCTCCGCGGGACTCAGTTCCCTTCTCTGTCAAATCAGAGCATTGGACTTGATGGCCTCTAAGGCCCCTTCTGGCTCTTAAGAGATGCCATTGATTTAGATCCAATGGACCTTTGAGGACATTGAGTCCAATCCCATCTTTTTACAAACGCAGAAACTGAAGCCCACAGAGGTTACCTGACTTGTCCAAGGTAATGTGGTTCTTAACTGAATCAGGACTTTAACTCAGGCCCTCCTGATTTCAGGCCCAGCATTCTATCCATTATAATAATAGTTAACATTTACATAACTCTTATTATGTGCCAGGCACTGTGCTAAGCACTTTATAGATATCATCTTATTCGGTCCTCACAACAACACTGTGAGGTGGATGCCTTTATTATCCCCATTTTACAGATGAAGAAACTGAAGCAGACAGAGGAGAAGTGACTTGCCCAGGGTCACATAGCTAGCAACTGAGGTTAGATTTGAACTCAGGTCTTTCTGACTCGAGATCCAGTGCTAACTGCTTAAGTTTGTGACGCTGCCTTTTCCTTGCCCCATGTCCAACCCCCATCAAACATGTTGAAAAGAAAATTCATTGAAAGACAAACACAAGGTGCAAAGAAAAATAGATGGGGGGGGGGTAGGTGGCACAACGGATAGAGCACCGAGCCTGATGTCTGCAAGCCCAGAGTTCAAATCTGGCCTCAGACACTTACTATTTGTGTGACCCTGGGCAAGCCACTTGACCTCTGTTTGCCTCAGTTTCATCATCTGTAATATGGAGATAATAATATCACCTACCTGCCAGGGTTTTGTGAGGATCAAGTGAGCTAACTATAAAGCTTGGCACATAGTAGGTGCTTGGCACATAGTAGGTGTTGTATAAATGTTAGTTGTTATTATTAGATAGATATCTATAGATTAAAATATATGTCTATATGTACATACACATATAGGTCTACATACATATACATATATGTATAGGTCTACATACATATGCACATATAGATCTATGTATATGTGTGTGGAGAGAGAGATATAAATAGTTGTCTATATACATATATGTAGAATTATAAATTCTTATTTCAGATCTTGTGGCAAATAAATCTGAAGGTGGAGGCAAAGCATGTCCTACTCTGAGTGGCCTTGAAAGTCCACACCAGTCTTCGGGAGACAATTTTACTTGTTACAAGATTCCAGGGTGGTTTTATGAGTGTTTAAAAGTTAACATCTTTAGAGTTTAAAAATAGCACAACAATATTTACAAAGACCTCGAATGCACATGTCTTTTCCTACAGAGGGGGAAAAACAATCCAACAAACTAAGTGACCAATCGGAGTGAGATATGTTTCTCTACAAACCATAGCCCATCATTCCTGTTCCTCCTCTGGTTTTCCCTCTTTCCCTTGCTGTGCTTTTAATCAGCCTCGCTCCTCTTCCTGACTCCCTTTCCGCCCTTCGCGTGTCTGCTGTCCTAGAGAGGCTTTATCCTCAACATCCTCCAAGGTCTTTGTTCTTCCTCCTTCCTCTTGCCTTTGAAGAAGGCCTTGTAAACTCTTCCTTTTGTATCCTGGGCTTTCTTTCCCATAATCTTTGCCAACTTGCTCCAGAAGTCTTTCGCCAAGGCTGCTTCCAGAGCCCAGGTGGTGTTGTGTCTCCTTCTCCCCACGCCCTTCTCTAGGGTGCCGGCTGTTGTTCCTCTCCTTTATAATAATGATATAAAGCTTATATTAGCTTTAACTCAGAGTTTGTTATGTAAAATGTTACACATGACAGCTCAGCTTTACCCTAATTCTTCTATTTCCTGGAGCCTCTGAAAGATCTTTTTAATGTCCTTGTTCGTTAATCCATTAATTTCTATTTTATGACTAGAGACCTCCTTTGATATTTCTTTTCAGTTAGCTAACTTTCCCTGTTTTTATTTGAAAGCCCCAGGCTCTTTGTCTTCTATCAGACACCTCCCTCTCCCTTTTGTATATTTGAAGTGCATATTTTATCCCCCAATGGCCAAAAAGTACTTCCTCATGTATGACCCAAAGCTTTCCTGTTTTAAGTCATCTGTTTTGTAGGCCGGAGTGCAGAATATGTTGCCTATGCTCAGCACACCCTAATGTCGCAAAAAAGAAATAGCTTTGTATTTTAACAGTTGGACATGCTCTTTTAATTTTAAGGTATGTACTGTAGTAAGCAATGAATCAAATTGCATAATATAGGTGTTGTGGAAAGGTGGAGGAAGCCTGTGTTTGCCAGAAACAGGTGTTCCCCATCATCGTGGCACCTGTTGACCACTGGCTTTCTCCTCACTTTCTATGGCAAATGTAGGTTAGCTCATTATCCCGCTAATGATAAAGCTCATGAAAGTTGACCATAACAAGAATTTGGCACCTTATGACCACTGGGTTTTCTTTTTCTTCTCTCTTTCTATGGCAAATGTAGGTTAGCTCATTATCTGGCTAATTATAAAGCTCATGAAATTGACCATAACAAGAATTTGGCACCCTATGACCATTGGGTTTTCTCTTTCTTCTCCCTTTCTATGGCCAGCGTAGGTTAGCTCATTATCTGGCTTATTCTAAAGCTCATGAAAGTTGACCATAACAAGAATTTGGGACTTTGTGTCTCATGTTAAAAGTAAAGTTTAGACTTCAATTTTAAAAAAATGTTTAGTCAAGACAGGCAGCGTTGTTTAATGGATAGAACTCCAGCCTTGGAGCCAGGATGATCTTTCAAGTTCGTGGTCCAGGAAATGGGGTGCGGTGAGACAGAAGGGAGCACATTTGTTGCCATGTAGTACATGTGGAAGTTTTTCCTTGGATGTACCCCTCATATGTAGTAGGAAGAAGCTGGAGCAGGGAGCAGCTGCTAGGTAATAGGAAGGACCCTGGCATTTGGTGAGGTGTGAAAAGCAGACTAATGTATTTACTGAGTCAAAAAACTCTTTGGTGAGAATCAATGGAGAGCATGCAGAAGAGGGACTAGCTGAGACTGGGTGTGACCATGGTACCAGTGAGCTTGGTCCTAGGTCACCCTTCTTTGGATTATCATTGTATCGAAGCAGTATATTCATGAGTATCTTTGTCAAGGGCAGCTATGTGGCACTGTGGATGGAGTGTCAGGCCTGGGGTCAGAATGACTCATCTTCCTGAGTTCAAATCTGGCCTCAGACACTTGCCAGCTGTGTGACCCTGGGCAAGTCACTTAACCATGTTTGCCTCAGTTTCCTCATCTGTAAAATGATCTGTAAAAGGAAATGGCAAACCACTCCAGTATCTTTGCCAAGAAAACCCTAAACGGCATCACAAAGAGTCAGACAAGACTGAAATGATTGAACAGCAGAAATCTTTCTCACCCTCGGTTAATAATGCCACCTCATGTTCCAAAAACTGGAAACAGACAAGAATGAGAGCTATCATCTGACAGCTAGACTCTTTATCAGCTGTGAATACTTTCTGTTTCCCCTTCCTAGAGAAGGGACCCCCCACCCCCTCTATGGTGTCATTGCTAGGCATAGTTAATCATTTAATGATGGAAGTTGGGTCTGTCCTTAAACATCTCTTCTTTGGTTTAATTTCCCTCATCCCTTTGTCCTTTGGCTGATTTTGTTAACCTCTTATTGGATCTGTCTAAGTTTCTCCACTTCCTTTTGTAGTACCTGGGCTTTCCCTCATTGATAAACACCTTTGACTTCTATACCAATTGTGAGGTACTTTATGGATGAGGGTCAGCATCCAATTAAAATCACAGCTCACAAGTCCTCATTGCTGTAATTTTTTAACAAATCAATCAGAGAGCATGTTAATTTAAAAAAAGACATTTAATTAAACAGCATAGAAAGGACAAAATAAAAAATTTGCATTCCCATTATATGGTTCCATAATTAATGGAACCAATTTGGAAGGGGGTACAGGAAGAACTTTTAGCTCTAACATATGATCTTTGAGTGACTTAAGTGATTTGTCCGAGTCCATGCAATGAATCAGGAAACTAATCCCACCACCAATTTCCAGGCTGGTTTTATTTCTACTTTACCACACCGCCCCACTAAATTGTTGTGGGCTGTAGTGGCCATGGAAGGCTTCATTAAGGATGTGAGTAGGGAAATGTGCCCTGATATACGGGTAGTATTTGACTAGGCATCCCACGGGGTAAAGACACTTCAGGTAGGCATATGAGTAAAGATATAGAGGGGAGAACAAACATAGTTGGGAGTCAAGTATAGGGACAGCAGCTTACTCCTTTCATTTCTCCTAGTAAAAGGCTGGCCTTAATAGGTTCTCAAAAAATAATGTGATGAAGGGAAGAGTGAGTGAATAGGTTGGATGAAAACAGAAGAAGGCAGCTAAATGGAAAGGGGGACAGGAAGACCTTAGTTCGAATCTTGACTCAGACATTTAATGTGCGACTCTTGACAAGGCATTTAACCTTTCTCAGCCTTGGTTCCCCCTTGTAAAATGGGGATATTATAGCACCCACTGCACAGGGTTGTAAGGATCAAACAAGATAACACATGTAAAGCACTTTGCAAACCTTTGAAGTTCATAAAATGGTATGTAAATGCTACTCATTCATTTTATTTGTCATTTCCAGTAGAACATAAGCTCTCTGAGGTTAAGACATGTGTTATTCTTTTATTTAGTTCCCCCATACCTAGCACAAGACTTTGCTTTTATGGCAAGCATTTAATAAATATCTGTTCAATTGAATTGAAAGACTTAGACCATCATAGAATGACCTTACAGCAGGTAAATATTGAAAGTGGTATTTTAGGAAGATGTGAACAGCAGCATTCAGAAAAGACCACTATTAGAATCAGATTGGTCTAGGAAAAGAATGGGAGTAGAGTCTTTTTATAGGTCAGAAGGTCCTTTCTTGGCATTCAAAGTTTATGCTCTATGAAAGCAGAGGTCTCTCTGGTTCTATTTCCTCCATGACCCTCCTCCATCTCTCCTCCGCCCCTGAATCAGTGGTCTGTGCCCTCCCTTTCCTGCTAGAGCTAAAAGTAGTACAGAAATTGCAGAGCCTTAGACAAAGGAGATCTGGAAGGGCATTTTCTTTTTCCAATACCTGGATCACTAAAATTTCAACCTTGGCAGCTAGCCCAGACTTCACTGAGCTGTGTTAGAAGTAGCTGCTGTGGTTCCAGGCTTAACTCTTTGTGCAGATCCCAACTCAGGTTGAGATTAAGGTACATGTGGATGAGTAGACAGACCAATAACCTTGTTTTCTTTCTTCTATTTCTGTTCCTCCTTCCCCAGTCTATTCCAATTCACCATCTTCTTCAACTCCCTGTGCTGATGTTATACTCAAATATTCCAACTGACCTGTTGTCTCATCATTGGAGGTAATCCATCCAGTGGTGCCAATAGCAATCCATCCATATCCACCCATCCTGGATGACTCTTGTCCATGACTTTCCATAAGTCCACCACAGGGAATCCACTCAAAGTACTGAGGGTTTTCCTGGTATTTTATTGTCAATGCATAGATCTTAATGAAGCATGAATGCTGTACTTCCCTTACTCTTGAAGTTTGACCACATTTCCCACTCCTTATAGCTAGATACTTTTAAGCCCCCTTTGTGTCCTATCTTTCCCCATTACAATGTAAGCACATGAAGAACCAGTGGACAAAATTTTAAATCATAATAACACACTATTGTTGAAGTTAAATTTATTATGGTCTTGAGGTTGAAGCTAAGGAGAGAGCTCTATTCCAATTTTCATTGCTTAATATGTGAGTATGTTATTTACTCATACCTCTCATCTACCCAGATATTTAAATGGGTAATATTGTTTACTTACCTACCTCACAAGAGTGTTGCGGCTTATTAAGTTACATTATATAAAAATTGTTATTGGTCCTTAAAAAGTCAGAAATTAAAAAAAAAAAACAAGAGTGCAAGCTCCTTAAGGGCAGGGATTGTCTTTCTTTTTGCTTGTATTCATATTCCCAGCATTTATCACAGTGTCTAGCACATAGCAAGTGTTTAATGAATGATTGTTCAATAAATCGCTGTTGACCTGACCACTCCAGCTGTTTTTTTTTTTCCTTCTGGTCATCCATGCTTATCTCATTGATGGCATTTTTTTTGTGTTACAGATGTTATCCAGTCTAAAGTAACAATGACTCCTCCCCATCTTCAGATGGAAGAGGAATCCTAATGCTTGGATTCCAATCTATCAGCTGAAAATAAGTGTGTGTGTGTGTGTGTGTGTGTGTGTGTGTGTGTGTGTGTGTATTGCGGGTGTGGGGGCAGAAAGCAGATGGATCCAGTGCTAAGTCCAGCAAAAGGGTTCTTGAACCCTCAAATGTTGTCATTTTGATCTTTAACTCTAACAAAAAATGTAGCATGTTGTAGTATAACAAATACATAAATATATATAATAGACCCTATGTATACAGAATAAGTATTTGTATTACTAAATATATGTATTCTCTTTTTTCTAAATGTATGGAAATGTTCTGATGAATGAAAACAAGACAAAATAGAAACAAATTCTTGAATTCACTCTAGTTATTTGTCTTTGTGCATGGAGTCAACATGTACTAATAGCAGAAGTACTATTAAGTCCATGTTTATTATGACTGTCTTAATATTTGAAAGAGTTTCTCATACTCTAAAAGCTTGGGAGTTACTGCTGTCGTTCACCTACATCCTACCACGGCATTCTCTCTTTTTTCTCCACTTGTCACACTACGGATGTTTAGGATTGCTATTCACATTGCCTCCCTAGTCTCTGCCCCAGTTGGCCAATCTGATCATCCATGCTTTCCAGTTCTCTGGGATTTGTGAACGTTCAATGAATTACAGAATTACCTCACAACCAGGAAGCTGAGAAGCAACATGACAGGGAGGAAATAGTCTTGGAGTTAGAAAGACCTGAGTTCAAGTTCTGACACATATTAGTTGTGTGACCCTGTATAAACTACTTAATCTCCTGTGGTGGAAATAAGTGTGTTAACCTAGCACGAGCAGCTGCATTTTGTTTTAAATTCCATTTTGTGATTTTTTTTTGTTTGTTGTTTGGTTCTTATTTAATTGTGTCTGACTCTTCATGACTCCATTTGGGGTTTACTTGGCAAAGATACTGGAGTAATTTGCCATTTCCTTCTCTAGCTCATTTTATAGATGAGGAAAATAAGGCAAAGAGGGTTAAGTGCCTTGCCCAGGATTACAGAGCTAGGAAGTATCTGAGGTTGGATTCGAATCAAGTCTTCCTGATTCTAGACCTGGCACTCTATCCACCATGCCACATAGCTGACATTTACATAGGCGTTTTATAAGCAATTCTCTTACAAGAACAACTACACTTGCGTGGAGTTTGGTAATGATTATGTCTGTCCCTCAAATCTGGTTAAAAACACCTGCTAATGACATTGAGAAACTAAAGCTTTGTCTTGTATCTTCCTTTCATCATGAGCTTACATAATTAATCACTAATCATACCTTAGAGCTAACATATAAATGGCTTTAGCCAGTACCACGAAAACCCAACGGAAGCCCCTGGACTCGGAGATCAAAGCATCTCATGTTCCTCAGAGAGCGGTGCCGATAGGCAGAGACTTGCCAGGATGCCACCTTACCTCTGAATGGGCAGAGAGGAATCCTTGTTGTGAGCACCAGAATCAGACTTACCAGGACCTTAATTGAAAAGGTTGGAGGTTTGTTCCAAGAGGAGTTCATGTTTGTATGTGAAATAGTCAGAGAAGTTGGATTGCGTGCATTGATAAGTATGTCTTCTTACATGCCGTCAGCCTTAATAAGCATATGTAATGGTAAATGTGTTTTATGTGTGCATAGGGTATTACACATTGGTCTACCAGGAAACTCTCTAATCCTATTAAGTTATGGATGGGTAGCTGATTCACATCCTTAGAGGGAATTTCCAGCTAGGAGTTCCCTAATGGATGAAGTCATAGGTATGGATGCCCTACATAAGATATCAGATGATGTTTCCGGTTACTCAGGTTAGGGACAGGTGCAGAGAATAAGCATTTATGCAGCACCTACTGAATATCAGGCACTTTGCTAAGTAAGAGCATCTCATTTGATTTTCACGGTCACCCTGCGAATGTAAGATAGATGCTGTTACTATTCCCATTTTACAGTTGAGGGAATTGAGGCAGTCAGAGGTTAAGTGATTTGCCCAGGATCCCACAGCTAATAAGCATCTGAGGGCAGATTTAAATCAGTGTTCCTGACTGGAGGCCCAGAGCTCTATGCACTATGGCGCCCCCTAGCAGCCGCTGAGCTGCACAAAACTTAGCCACAAACCCTAGAAATCACTGTTTGACCAAATTTCATTCTAGTGGCCATTTTATTATACAAAGCTCAGGGTCTATATTCTTTGGCTGAAAAGTCAAATTTGCAAGGTCTTCACCAGACAATTAAGAAAAAAATAAGACAGCACATTAGATGCATGGAAAATAAAATCCATTGACAGCTGACAACCTAAGACAGGGCTGTCCAACCTTAGGTTTTTACTGAAACAATAGACAATATATTTTGATTCGCTGTTTTAGTGAGAGCTCTGTGGTAGCTCGGCTTCATTTACTAAAGCATTTATGTAAATTTCTATGCTTGTAGGCAAGCCACATAAATCGCACTGTGGGTGCGGCCCACATAGCCCTGGCCTAAGAGACAGAGAGCTTTGATTCATACATGTAAACAAGCATGTACATATACATGTGTATGTGCATGTGTTCATATATACATGTACATAACATACTGCATATATTGAAAGCACACTTAGGTACGTACATGCATACAAGACTGGCGATTATGAATGTACATCTTTATGAACCCCTTGAGGTTATTATTACATTACATACAAGATGGAACAGGAATGGATGTTCATAATGATGACCTTGGATCATCAAGGAAAAGATAAAATGAACTTAGTATTCTCTACTTAGGAAATCAAAGAAGCATATGATACATGTTATAATGATTTGGAGTGAAAATGGTTAATGTTTAAGGTTTTGGTGCTAATGGGGAGCAATCTTCAGACATCTAGAAAATTCACTTAGTAGGACACTGTCCCTGACAGATGCCAGATAAATGAGGTATGCATGTACATACTTGAAGAGTTCTTTGCACTTAGAAGAGAGAAAAATGACTAGCTAGGAGAGAATGTTACTTTCTAGAACATGAGTGGAAAAACCACCCTGAATGATTTAAGATGACTACCTTAGATGTACCTCATCTTTCAGACCATTTTAATTTCTTCTTTTTCTTTTTCTCTGTGTTGAACTGTTTGTGCATTTGTTGGAAGAATTAGGAGGTTAAATGACCTCTCTCTTCTTTGTCTTATCGAATTCAACTTAATCATAGGATATTTTAGTAGGTCACTTCAGGAAAGAAAGAGAAGTAGATGAACAAGGCAGACAGTCACAAGTTTCCTAGAAATATTAAACTATCTGACCTCCTTTACACACGGTAATTACTTGCTATTTTCATCAAGTGCTAAAATTCTAAGGGCATAGGAGAGTCTTCAAATGAAACCGAATTTTTTTTTTCTCTCTGTGTTCAAATTAATGAAATCAACTCTGTGGTCAAAGTTCCTTATGAATTAATACAACAACTTTAGTTCTACACAGCTCCAGAATGTCTGGATGTGAAAATTCAGTGAGTGCATACAGGTAATGTGGCTATCTAAATGTGGCTCTCAGGGAGGCAAGAATAGACGTCTTTATCATCTCCTCTCCAGTCCTTTGAGAGAGACTTAGATTCCTACCAGGAGGGGAAGAAGGAGGTTGGGGCTACAGGCTACTCTGCTCTTCTCAGACAGATGAGGTACTTGGCTAGACTTATATCTATCTGCTCTCTTAAATATTATTAATCTAGGTGATATAATTTTAAAGTTCGAACTCCTGACTACTATTTCTTCATAGGGATAGAGTGCTCCAAAACTCTGTATCCAAGACTTGACCCCTTTCCAATCAAATTAGCAGTTCCACAATGACCACACATAGCAAATAGCAAAGAAACCCATTTATCCCAGAAGATAGTAAAGCAGAAATCAGAAAAAGTATATAAATGAAAAATATATACTAGATGATACACAGAATAAATGAGCTCTCCTTCTGGGAGAGGGGGAGAGAGAGAGAGAGAGAGACCCAGATCTAATGCAAGGGATAAATTCCTGACAACCTAGTGTATGTAGCAAGCTGTGAATAGGGATGTGATAGAGACTGCCAGCTCTTCTCATGTTGGCTTCTTCCCAACATGAAAGAGAGGGTCTCTCTCCTTTCAGTGATCTGAAGAGAGGTTGTCATTGAAGATCCCATCTCTTGAAGCTGAAAGCCATAAGAACCCCAAAAGACTGGTTCTCTCTCCTGCTCTCACCAACTCTATCTTGTCCCTCATACAGGCAGAGCACATGGATCTCCAAAAATCAAGAGAAATTCCTACACCAAAGGCCTTTGGAGCCCAGGTTACATTCAGAAAGAAAATTCTAAGTACTCAAAATATTCCTAGCAGCACTGTTTTCACCTTCCTATGTGTCACCAAACCTTAATACCGTGCAGCATACTGTAAGTATTTTAAAGAATGCTCATTGACTCAACTGAACTTGTGGTAAGAAATAACTGGAAACAAAACAAATGTCTATCAATTGGGGAATGTTTGAACAAACTGTTGAATATTAATGGATATTACCATGCATTAAGAATAGACAAATATGAGGAATTTGGACAAACATGGGAGGATCTATGGGAAGAGATATAAGGTGAAACAAACCAATGAAAAGAACAATATAAAAAATCACTATGATAATGTAAATTAAGAGCACATTAAAAGAAAGACAAACTCTAAATAGTTGTCATAAACATCATGGGTCCCAGAGAAAAGACAATGGACCACATCTTCCCTCAACTCACAAAAAAAGTCAGGAGATGACTTTCAGGACAGAAGAAAACCAAAAAGGGCAATTTTATGACTGTTATGTTAAATTTAATATATGCTTCACAAAAATGAACTGTATAACAAAAATTCATGAATTCGTAGAGTACGCTCTTTTTTGTTCTTTGTATATTGGAATGTTTGTGTTTTTTAATAATTGTTCAATTATAACAAAGAAGAATTGCTTTTTATTAAAGGGAGGGTGGAAGGGGCAGAATGTTGTCAACACTGTAAGGAGAGGGGCATTTTGTTGGTTGTTTTCATTTAATTTTTTTTTCTTTTATAAAAGAAGGTTTAGGTCCATAGATGACAAGTGGGGTGGGGGTGGGGAGTGAGTTATACCCAGAAAAAACTTGATGTTAGAAGAAAAAGCAATAGCAAAACTTTTTTTTTAAATCGTTGAATGTGGAAGAGACATACATCCAGTCAGATGCCCCAGTGGAGCGTGCATGCATGTGTAATGGACGTGCAGGCCAATGTACCCCAGCTCTGCCATTTTTGCTGTCACGCGTGGTAACCACATCTTTTAGTTCCCTTATCCCTAGGAGTTCATGGGCCCTTGCTCTCACCAACCACCACTATGCAGGTACCCTGTAAATGAGGCTTCGCTACACTTGCGGACCAAATGGGCTATGCCCAACGATCTTGCAGGCCTCAAGGCACCCCGAGTGTGTAAACATTTACAGTACTGCAGCTCTGGCCAAGTGGCCACGTAATTGATTACAAACCCATGAATGTCACAGGGTTTTATTTATAACTCTACCCCTCTCTTCCTGCTCCCGTTTTTCCAACCACCAGATCTGGCTCTAGTTTATGCCTGGCTAACGTTGGCAGCTTCGAAGTGCTGAGTGCTCTTGGGCAGGTTCAGGAGCAGAGAGAGTCCTTGGAGCAAATTAAGGAGAACAAATAAGAGTGGGCCTCACCCCCGGTATCATTTCTCCTGAATGCCCGGCTTGCACATAATTATGCAAATACATTACCAGGCTACTCAGTCTCTGCCTTGGCCTTTTCTTCCCCAAAGGTGCCTCTCCCCTGGAAGAATTGCCAGGAAAATACAGTAGAATGAGAGACAGACAGACAGACAGACAGAAAGAGAGAGAGAGACAGACAGAGACAGACACAGAGACAGAGAGATAGACAGTCTTTCAAAAACATAAAAATAAAACTATTAGAAAAAAAATTGAGGAAAATACGAATAATATTGGGGGTTTTTGGAGGGGAGAGGATGAGAAAGGGTAGGATTAAAGGCCAGCATGGTATACATCAACATTATTGCCACATCCTGTTAATTCAGCCTCCACTGCATCTTTTACATCAGTCTCCACTCCACTCCCACAGGCACCACCTGTAACTCAGGTCTTCATGTCTAGGCTTGATTCTATCGACTTCTTGTTTTCCACCTCTCCAATCTGCCCATTCACTCAGATACTCCAATAGATGTGTGATCCCATGGATCCCATGGGGATATTCCCTCCAAAGACACAGATTGCAGCCTATATCTATCCCTTATAGTTCCAAGTGACTCTTGTCTAAATTCTCCTCTAAGTTCATCACAAGAGGTGCATCCAGTATGTCAGACATTTTGATAACTTTATTTTGAAATTGCAAAGATGCCCCTAGAGCAAGAAGTCTGTCCTCTCTCCCCGTGTCTCTGTGTCTCCCTATGTCTCTCTCTCTGTTTTTCTTTCCTCTCTTCTCCTCCCCCCACCCCCCCTCTCTCCCTGTCTCTTTCTCTCTCTCTCTCTCTCTCTCCCCCCCTTTCCTTCCAAATGACCAGCCCATCTCTTTTTCTTCACTGATGCCTTTCTTTGATAACCTCTTTTGCCTGAGTTAGCATTCTTCATCAGGATCCTAAAGCTAAAGCTTGAAGATACTAAACACAGAGCACATCTAGTCCAAATGTTTTCAATGTTATAGCCTATTCGTGTCCACCATATACCATGTCCAGTCCATTGCCCTTGGCATGATCCTCAACCTGAGTTCCTTGGATATTATCATGTTCCATGATTCACAACAAAATAACATCACTGAAAGAATATTAGAATTAATTAGACAGATGGCCTTTGTATGGGGAGAAACTTGGGGTCATTAGAGGAATTTTGCAATCTCCTAATGGTAATTCAGCCCACTCAACCACTCTTCTTTTCCTGTTCAATTCAGTGCCCCCTCCTCTTCCCACACTTGCAGTATCTGTCCAAGTCAATATTTTATGATGGACAAATTCTACGTTGTACATTCTATGGTTTATCATTCAAGGGAATGAGCAATTCATTTTCTTCTTTTTGTTTCCCAATTGCCCATCATTGGAAAGGTCTTTGATAAATATTGCTTAAGTTCAAATGAATTAAATTAAATATCATGGTCTGGGAATATGGAACCATCCATTATACAGATGCCAAAGTAGTCTTTCTAATAAATAGCTGTGATCATGCCATTCCTCTGCTCAGAAAATTTCAGCAGTTGCCCATCACTTCTAGGATAAAATATCTTTGGACAATTGCTGAGGTTCTCTGTGGTCTCACTCCAAATTTCCTTCCCAATCTTAGTTCACACTACTCTTCTTCATGCACTCTACATACTATATAGTCCCTAATTTCCTCCTGAACTCTCATACCTTTGTGCATGCACACAAACTACATGGCATTTCTTTCTTCCTGGTCTCTGCCTATCAAACTCCTTTAAGGTCTATTTCACTTGCTACCTTTTCTATGAAGTCTTCACTGATCTCCCCAGCTGAAAGTAAGCTTTCCTCAAATTTTCTCATACCACCTTGTCTGGATATAACAAATCAACAAATATGTATTAAGGATTTGCAGTATTATGCCAACAGTTGAAAAGTTCAGTGACCAGGCCCAAGTTTCCCATGAAAGCAAAAGCCCATGTTTTGAATACTAACATTTCACCAGTGTTGCCATATGGCAGAGAGACATTGCACACTCCTGCTTCTAAAGAATAGGAGATGACTATCACCCAAATACAGAGCACAATGGACAGGTTCATGTTGGGTATGATCAGGCTACAACATTTAGCTAATGAAGAACTCCGAAGAATGGGAGTAAATGACATCATGGAGGAATTTTGTGATAGGAAGAAAATATGGGCTAGTCACCTGGCAAGAGAAAGGGATGTCAGGTGGGCAAGCAGAGCACTCAGTTAGTCCCCTTGCCATATTGGGAGAAGGTGAAGAAGGCCCCCAGCATGTTGGGGGAATCCCTTGTAGCAAGCTTTGGGGAGCACATGGGTAAGGGTTACATAGTATGAGCATTGCATGGATGGATTGTGATAGGTATCACTGGTAGCAAGTTCCAAATCATGGAGATCCTAGATTTGAGCATTTGAATATTATTCACAATGTGCTGTGATAGGGATTTTAGATGCAGAAATAAAAGCAAACCAGTCCCTGCCATTAAAAAGCTTAAATTCAATCCTGGGGAGAGGGATAGGGCAGTTGTAGCTTAGACAAAAATAAAAAGTCTATAAAATAATACAAAACATTTCTGTTCATTTTTTTAAGTGCAGAAATGAGGTGGGGTGACACACTGACAAAGTGATGTGTGAACTTTCAGATGAGTCACTATTCTTTGTTATAAGAGAAACAGGTTTATAGTGTAAAACCAAAACACCAACAATTTCTGGAAGGAAATAATACTAAGAAAGGTGGAGGGCGCTAGGGTGGGACCAAGAGAGACCTTGTGTAGCCAATGCTATCTGAGCTGTACTTTGCACAAGGCTCTGGCTCTCAAGGCAGAGGAGAGGAGAGAGCAAATCAGGGGCTGAGGAGCTGAGTCTCTCCTTTGCTGCTCGCACATTCTATTTCTCATTATTCCCTTTCTAGGTACGCTGTGTGTATGTTAGACAGATATGTAGACATGTTGTCCTTATGATTAGAACGCTCAATCTTTGCCAGTAAGAATCATCTCGTTCTTTGTTCTTGTATCTCCAGCAACTTTAGCAGTGATGATATATTAGGAAGGCAGAATTTATGATTTCAAAGAGAATCTCATATGTGCCTAAAAGGTCCGGAACCGCAAGATACAAGGAATTCTCTAGGCAGAAGGCAGGAGAACTAAAGCATGTATTTACACTCCACAATAACAAGCCCACAAACCAGCGTCCCCATTTTGATATTTTCATCAAAAGCTTCCAGGCCCAATAAGTCCGCCTTATAAGGGTAACCAAAAGGCCACAGAGAAGCGAGATGGTGTAAGGCAAAATCGTATACATGCTTTCCCTCTACGGTAAGAAGATTACCCACTAGCCTCTAGTCAGCTCTGCTACTGGCAGCTCAGCTTCGGCTGTAGGTGTCTCTGGCTCCAACCGGAAAAGGAAAGGAGGATCTTCAAGCTGTCCTCTCCCCTCTTATAGAGTTTTTGACATCATCAAGCGCCGCCTGAACAACCAGGGCCAATTGGTTCTTGACTTGGCCCCTCCCCCAGCGTAGACCACGTTAACACACCTCCCCTCAGCCAGCGCCACGACTCATCACACAGGAAGTTCTGGTCCTGCCCCGGAAGAGCAAGCCCCAGCATCCAGGGAAGCTCAACGAGGCGAGCTGAGTCATTCAAAGAAAACAAAGTCCATTCTGGCTACAGATGATGACGATGATGAAGACAATAAAGCATTTATATAGTACCTATGTGCCAGGCACTGTTAAGTGCTTTACAAATATCTCTCAACTAAATGGCCTACCCACCCAACCAACTACATGCCATTATCTGGCAAATAAGCATTTATTTTGTCTACTTTGTTTCTCCCAATGTGGATGTACACTTATATGATATATTTTTGTGCCAGATTGTCGATGGTGATTTGCATAAAAGAAGTGATAGAAGAAACAATATGAAGAACACATGATTGAAAAGCACAGTAGATCAGTTAAATAGTAGGAGATGCCAGATGGGCAGTATGTGTGGGATGCCCATGAAATATTCAAAAAACCAGAGGAAGATTGACAGTATACTGGATAGATACTGTAGGAAGGATTGATAGAAATATATGAACAACAAATGCCCAGGACAAGAAGGAGTGGAAGGGTGGTGGAAGGAGTATCACCTGGCACATAATACTCTCTTAATGCTTGTTAACTGATAGATTGTTAATAATAATACTAATAACAGCTAGGATTTATATAGTACTTTAGAGGCTTCCAAATATTATCTCAGTTTATCCTCACAACAACCTTGGGAGTTATCTCCATATTACAGATGAGGAAATTGAGGCAGACTTAACCAGTGACTCACCCAGGGTCACACAACTAGTAAGCATCTAAGGCTGAATTTGAACTCAAGACTTCCTGAATTCAAGACCAGTACTCTGTCCACTGAGTTACCTATTTGCCTCTATTAACTCATAGTCAACAATATAAACAGAGGTTTAAAGTATGAATGACAAATATTATCTAGCTTACCCCTTACTCTCTCCTTTCTGTGTTCCCTTTTGCTTCTGGTCCTTCCCACCCCTCCCTGTGCCTGAGCTTTAAGTACCTGGTATCCTCAAGCATTTTCCAAGGTCCTCCCAGTCAAAAGCAGTTCTGATATACTTAGCCTCAGTAAGATAAGACTGATAAGAATGAATATTAGCCAGCCCTGGAGATTCGAGATTTGAGATTTAGCAAAGCCTGAACCTTTCTCAGAGTGTAGAATTACAGACATTAGCCAGTGGGTGGAGAAGATTTTCTGAGAATAGAGAGGCCATCCCAACACTGCTCACATCTTCCAGGGTTGGTAGGCAACCCCTTAATCTGCCTATTTAAAAGGAAGGCCAGCCATGCCCTCTTGGGTATAGGACTGAGAGCTAGTCATGTCTTTTTTTTTTTAATTTTATATACCGTCAGGTTGTTTTCTTCACACTTTGCTTCACACTAAGACCTGAGCCAAAATAATGACTGTTATAAGCTCCAGGCCAGAATTCCCAGTGCTACAGGAAGAGAAGGGAGATTCTGTCACTGGGGAATGGGCATGTGCTCTGAGTGTGGAATACAGAAGAGACACCTCAAACCTCTGGCTGAAAGATGGAAGGATACTTTTTCATTTCTTTACACCTTTTAAAAATATTTCTGCATCCATGCTTTTTCTGCATCTTTGTGGGAAGGGAAGGTAGTTGCCAGGGGAGACTTTGCTGGAGAGTCCTCTTCCGGGAGTAGTTTGTGAGAAGGAATCAGGGGACTTGGTCTCAGTCTCCCAGGAATTAAGTGTGACCTAGACAGTGCCCCTCTGAGAGAAATGAAGAAATGACAGAGGGTAGGTATAAGACAACAAGATGGGTAGGAGAGGGCTTCATTGTCCAAAAAGGAAAAATCAAGATATTTACTGAGGAAGTGGGTTTGATTGAGTAGCTTAGTCTGCTCAGTACATCCTAAGGAAGCGGAGAATTTCAGAGTTGCAAGGAACGTTAGAGGTGACCTAATGTAGCCTCCCACCCAAGCAGATATCTCCTCTCCAATATTCCAAAGTCTTTTCATTTATAGGAAGAGTTTCCTAGCCTTTCCTAATTCTAGTGCCATCTTTCTGTTAATTATTTTCTATTTATCCTATATATAGCTTGCTTTATATATATTCGTTTACATGCTGTTTCCCCCATTAGATTGTAAACTCCTTGAAGGTAGGAACTCTCTTTTTTAAATCTCTAGCATTTAGTAAGGTGCCTGGCACATAGTAGTGATGTGGATCCCTAAGGATTAAAAATAATATTAAGGGTTGCTTTTTCAGTACCTTGCAAGGCCCCTCCTGAGCCTGAGGGCATCCTAGAGTCTCTTCCCCTTATCTTGAATTACCACATAACTTCCTCCTTATCCAGGACCATAGAATTCCTTGTCTCCTAGCCCCCCCCCCCCCACCCTGGGTCATAAAAATTCTGGTCTCCTTTATCTTGTTGTCCTCTACCTGTGTCCTTATCTTGTAAGACTTATCCTATCCCTAAATCTCCAACCCCCATAAGAAACCCTAAAATCATCCTACAGGCTGTGTAGCTTTTTGTCTGTGTAAGTCTGGTTCCTTCCCTACCTCAGTACCCTTTGCTTAGCTCCTTGCTAAATTTCAGGCCCGCTGCTTTTGTGTCTATAAAGTTCCCAATGGCTACAGAGAAGGTCTAAATGAATTCTTTCACATTTGATGAACCAGCTCTCCCAACTCTGGCCTCATCAGTAGGTGCTTAATAAATGCTTATTTACTGTTGATTCCTGACATCTGGTCATCCAACAGTTGACTACTTCCAGTCAAGTCAGTCTAGTACAGCAAAACAAACAAACGAATGAATTACTAAATGAAGAAATAGATAAACAAATAAATGGATAAATAAACGAACAATCAAACAAACTAATGAATGAATAAATGAAGCAAGCAAGCTCTGGCTCTGGGTTTAGAGGATCTAGTTTTAAATGCTACCTCTGATGCTTTCCACCTTTATAACCTTGGCTATGTCACTTAATCTTCATAAACTTCTGTTTACCCATGTACAGAGTGAGGGGTTTGCACTAGATGGTCTTTGAGGTATCTTCTGGTTCTAAGTCTATGATCCTTTGAATCAATAGGACCCCACAACCTCATGAGACAGTCCTTTTTCATTTTGTGATGGCTCTAATTGTTAAGAAGTTTATTCTTAACTTCAATCAAATTCTGTCTCCATTACTTTCACAAATTGGTCCCAGTTCTGCCCTCTGGAGCTATGCAGAACAAGAAAGCTAAACTCTCTTCCACGAAACAATACTTTGAATATTTAATGGCCCCTATCATGGCCTTCTAGCATCACTTCTTCAGGCTAAACATTTCCATTAAAAACAAGGACAACAACTTTTGACATGCAATCTGCCTTCCTCTCAATTGCAACAACTCCAAAGTCACTAATGACCTCCTTGTTGTCAAATTAGAATGGTTATTTTTTTTTCCTGTCCTTATGCTCTTTAGGTCTCTGTGACATTAAATGCTGAACCATTCTTTCATTTTTACCTCTATTCCAGGGATTTCTAGGACACTCTTCTCCCATGTTTCTCCTTTTAATCACTCTGATCTCTACTTCTTTTACTTCTAGGTGGGTATTGGTAGGGTCTTTTCTTCTCCTTATACATTGTCACCCTTATTCAATCTAATTCACTGTCAGAACTCGATTAGCACTGATATGCAGGGGATTTCTCTTCACATTTTTTATGTTTCCAGTCAAAACAGATATCTCTACATCCTCCTTCCTTGCCCAGCCCTCTCTTCCACATCTGTGCTTCTGCTCATTTTGTCCCCCATGTTCCCTCCTAGCTCCCACTACCATTTCATTATGCCATACACTTCAAGGTCTCTGAAACCTCCCCTTATTCTCCCCTTCCTATCTGCCCTCCCAGGGCAAAGCAACTTCTCTCTCCCAAAATTTCTCTAGCCCTATTTGTGACTCCTTCCTTTACATTTATTACATTACCCATTCTGTCCTAGTTATTTCCCTCCTTGCCATTTCCCTTATTAGGCTGTACTATCCTTGTTGGCAGATCCTGTATTGTCTGCATGGAGGCCAGTGACTAGCATTGTGGCTTGTGACATACTAAGCACTTAACACCCGTTTGTTGAATCCAATGGTTTCTAGATCCATCAAGTATCCTGGTAACCTTTCTTGCAGTGTGATGCAGTTTATCAATGTCCAAAATACAGTGTCCAAAGACCTTAACACCATTTTCCAGATAATCAATCCAAAAGCATTTATTATGTATTTGCTATGTGCCAGGAGCTGTTCTAGGTACTGAGGACATGAAAGGAAAATCAAAGGACCTCTTCCCTCAAGTTTACATTCTATTGTGAGAGACAGCATTTACATATATTGGGATGAATACAATAGATACAAAGTAATTTTGTGGGGAAAGCACTAGCAATTGAAACGGGGTGAGGAGAGATCAGGAGAAGCCTCCTTGAGGATTTAACATTTGAACTGAACATTGACTGAAACAGAGTTATAAGAGGTGGTGATTTGAATAACACAAACAGCAGAGGAGATAATATCTTCCTTCATTTGGATGCTGGATTTTTAGTAACATAGTTTAAAATTCCATTAGCTTTTTAGTAGTCATGTCATAATGTTAACTCATGGAACTTTGATCAGGGGGAGCCTCTAAGGTCATATTCATAAGAACTTCTGTCAACTCTTTTTACAAACAAGGGTAAACGGGGTGTTCAGGGAGGACTTGTGCCTATGGTGAGAAGGCTTGCTGAGCCCTTTTTAGGGCTGCTCATCCACCTTTGGTGTCCATCTGTACCCCAGCTCTCACCTGTGACTCCAAGAAGCTGTAGCATACACAGCAGGTACACCCCAGTAAAACCATCTCAGCAGACAGGCTAACCCAGGTTGAGGATAACCAACAGTCCTCAAACCTATCATTAAATTGGGGGATGTCTACCCCAAGCATATGAAGACTTCCTCTGGTGGAATGAGAGAACATTTTGTTCAAATTGCCACGAAGGTGGCTCAAGCAGGTGCCATGCAACTCTTAAAGCTTGGTCAGATATCGAAGATGCCAACATCACCCACTGCATCCCAAACCATTGCCAGTCATTTTGACTTTTGTTTTTACTTCAATGACTCTGGAAGAGAGAATGAGGCAGATGGCTTTGTGCAACTCTGCCTCACTTAAATCCAGTTTACGCACAAGACATCATTGCATGATGTCACTGTTCCTCCTTGAAAATGAAGGATGGACAAAAACAGACAGGAAAACTGAGACCCAGAGAGGAGGAGTTACTTGTCCAAGGTTCAAAATCCTAAAAAGAAGAGAATATATCTTCTGGTTGTTTTTTAATTTTGCTCTCCAGTCTCTCTAATTTCTTACCTAGATATATGGACCTGAACACAATAGGTCTGCCACTCTGTGAATGAATTCTACTGATTCTGTCACAGGCATAAGAAGGGATTTCCAGGTCATGGCAAAGCTAAGACTAATATTCTGATTTCCAGGCCAGTGATACTTCCATATCTCTAATTTATCAACCATTAAACATGACAGAAAGTTTGCCAGTATCACCAAAGAAAGAAGACAAACAATACAACAGTGAATGAATGAACATTTTCTTACATATCAGACCTTTGAAGATCTCTAACTGGGTTGGTTAAGTATTCCCCTATCAACACTGATTTGAATCTTTCTATAATTACAAAGATGTCTGTTGACTAAAGGACTAAATGACTAAAAATTCCACAGCCCTATCATCTGCTTGGGGGTGAACAACTTGGGGGTTAAACTGATCTCCATACAACAGACATGCAGACAACCATTGGCCCTTTCTAGCTTGGCAGAAGCATGGCATAGTAGATGGTGAAGTAAGGAAGAGCTGTGTTCAAATCCAACCTTGTACACTTACTAATCACGTGATCCTGAGTAAATCACTTAATTTCTCTCATTGGCAAATGAATAGGTTAGATGTGATGGCCTCTAAGGTCCCTGATAGAACTTAGGATCCTTTGATCCTAAGCTTCCAGAAATTGTGCTGCATTGGTATAGCCCTCAAGAGCCCTGGGATTGCTTTTATGACCCCAAGGAAGTACTGGAGAAAGACTTTAGTGGAGATTTTACATCTCCATTTCTCTTTGAAAATAGGTGGGGGAAGGGAAAGGAGACTTTCAAATGACTTGGAAAAAATGACTATTCTTTCCTTCTACAAAATAGCTGGTTCACGGAATCGTAAGGTTGTAGGATTTAGAGCTAGACATCACCCAGTCATGCTCATAGGACCATAGACTGAGAGTTGGAAGAGACCTTAAAGACCATCTAGTCTGAGCCCCTCATTTTACAGATAAAGAAACTGAGGCCCGGAGAAAGGCTATCTTTCTCACCTATTCCCACACTCTCTCTGTGATCCCTAGCTGGTAGGCATTTTGGGTCAGTGGAATAAACACTGGACTGGGAGTCTGGAGAGCAGAGGTCTAGTCCTTGCTGCGGCACTTTAGCTTGGACAAATCTCTGTCTCCCTGGGCCTCGGTTCCCCTGTGTTTAAAAGGAATGGATGGTGCTGGATGCTAATGAGAAGCAAATGTACCTAGTAGGTGCTCAATCAATGTTGCTCATTGATTGGCAGGTCCTGCTCTGATGGCAAGCTTTCATGCTTAATAAGTAGGCTGATGGTTTCCAAATGATCACTCTTTTTCCTTAACACTTTGTTGCCATGTGTGTTTCACAAATGCCAAGTCCTCTCCCCACACCCCACCCCAATTTCAGAGTGTCTCCATGCTAAAGAGTGGATTTTTAAAAAATATTTTGAAGTAATAGTGTAAACAACACGAATGCATTTCCCTTGGGTTTCCCTCAAGACATATGGAGTGCAGGCTGTGTGAATTGCTAACTTGGAGTTCCAGAATGGTGGAAGATATATTACTCAGAGAATGTCATTGGGATGTTCCTGATGGTTTAGTGCTTCTTTCATGATTTTTCTGTAAGAAGAGTTGTTTCAAGCATGGTTGAGGGGAGAAAAGGGAAAAGAGAGGGAGAGAAGAAGAGATGGGGAGAGAGAAAGGGAGAGAGGCGGGGAGAGAGAGAGAGAGAGAGAGAGAGAGAGAGAGGGAAGGGAGGGCGAGGGAAGGGGAAGGGAAGGAGGGAGGGGGAAAGGAGAAGGAGATAGCAGAGACACAGAGAAAGAAAGAGAGAAATAGTAGTATAATGAATAGAATATCATCTGAGGACCCAGGAAATCCAGTGTTCAAGTCTTGCTTTTCACATACACACACTAGCCTTGTGACCATGGGCATATCACTTAGCCTTTCATTTCCCAAAGCAACTTTGTAAGACTTTCATATATTCTTTTAAGTTTAAAGACTTACAGGCAAGTTACCCATTTATATCAATGGAGAATATTTCACACCAGGAGCTCCTTACCAATAAAATAACAGGCTCAGACCAAGGAGAAATTTAAATATGACTGCACTCATACATGTATAAATTCATATGTAAAAACTGAACATCAGATGATTTTTTTTAATGCAGCAACTCACAGAGACAATGTGCTACAGCAAAGAGATACAATGATTTGTGCTCGTAGGGGGGCTGTGCATAGCATGAGTACCAGAAACTTTTTAAAGATTGAAATACCATGTAGATTAGTACTAAACAACAAACAAAACCTGACCTGAGTAAAGTAGGTATTCAGAAAGGCAGGGAGAGAAATCACTGAGGGCCAGACTGGTCAAGGAAAATGTCATAAATAAAGTGGGGCTTGATCTAGGTCTTGAAGAATAGGCCTAAGGAGAAGGGAGGACTTTCCAAGTTGGGGAAAGAACATGAGCCAAGATATAACAGTAGGAATTCAGGAATGAATATACTTCATGTGCTCAACAGGGCCTAGACTGGGAGTCCTTAGCATCTTGTCATGGTCTCCTTGGGCAGCCTGATGAAGTCTGTGGAATGTTTTTAAATACATGAAATAAAAGACATAGGGTGATCAAGGAACCAAATTATATTGAAATACAGTTATCAAAATATTTATTTTTTAAAATCCAAGGTCATGAATCCCAGGTTAATAATCTGTCATATAGACTGTTCTGTTTAGAATAGAATGCATGTCAAAGAGTAGCAGGAAGTAAGATTGGATTAACAGAGGTAGACTAGGATCAAATTATGAAAGTAATTGAAAACCAGGCTGAGGAGTTGGGATTTAAATGGTCAGTAATAAGGAGCCGCTGAAGGTTGAGTTGGGAAAAACATGATGAAAGCATGTTCGGGGGAAACCAGATTTAAGCTCTTCTTCTAGAGATGGCTACTAAAACTTATCCAGTGACATGTAAATTAGTTTCTTAACATAACCTTCAACAATACTCTTATGAATATCTGTGGTCCCAAGTACTTGGGGCTGACCTTTTCAAAATATCTAAGTGGCACGATAATCCATTGCTCGTTCTCTCCTCTCTCCCAAATCTAATCATTGCCAAGGCTTATATTGGTCCTGCTTCCATGATAGTTCTAGTAGCTGTCTCCTTTCCTTTCCAATGACTACAAACACAATTAAGGCCTTTCTCACCTTTGGTCTGGACCAGAGTCATGAGCACAGGGATGGAAAACAAAAAATATGTTGGAAAACATAAAAAGTAAAGGAGATTAATGGCATATAGATTATACAAAAACTTTATGCATATATATTATAAATACTTTCAAGAATAGAGTTAGGAAGGCCAGGACATTTTGAATACCAAATAGCACACAAAATAGGAAATTGACTATATCTTAACAGGCAGGACCTAACTGATGACTGATAAGGATCCCAATTCAGATTCAGCTGTCTTTGTAGGGTCAGATCATCGATTTTGAGCAAATATCAAAATCAATACCAAGTTAGACTAAGAAAGAGAAAGTGAGAAAATAGGATGTATATTCAGAGTAACTGTAGTAGGACATATTTTAGTAAGCTATTGTTGCCAAAAAAAGGAAATGGGTCAAAGAATAGACACTGACACAGACTATAATCATTTCCTATAGAAGTTTAACCAATGAAAATCAGTTGTCACAACCAGGAGAATAAAAGAATCTATATAACCAGATATAGTAAATATTTATCACCTTTACAAGTAGAGAGATATTTCAGTCATATGCAAGAGGTAGAATACAAACTAAATTGCACAATGTTATAGAGGAAGACTATAGAAAATTATGAGTAGCAACATCTCATAAAAAAAGTGAGGGATGGTGGAGGGAAAATAATTTATGCTGAGACCAACTTAAATCAAATAAATAGAAGAACATTTAAAGAGAAAATTTTAAGGAGAATAACAAGCAGAAGAAAATGGAAAAGAATTGTCATTTCTTTAAAAATCTATTTTCTCCATCAATGACAATGGTGACTCCATTTTGGGATCTCATAACAGGTTTCTTAGAATGCTACATGAAAAATTGAAATGCTAATTTTAAAAAAAACATGGGCAAATAGCTGGGCTACACATAGGAGGTCTGTACTAAAAGTGACACAATTTCAAGAGTGTTGAGAGATCATTTATCAAGATATATGGAAGAGGGGAGAACATAAAATAATTGGGTTAGCATATATCATAAAAGATGATTGAAGAACTATCAATAACTACTAATCCATATTGCTGCTTTGCCATTTCTATAAAATATTAATGAGAATAATCTATACATACATTGAGGATATCTTTGATGAAGCTATGAAAAAAACAGGTTAGTTTCTGCAAAGAATATTCTATAGCAGATGACATTTTTACAATCAGTGTGTAAACTGACTAAAAGGTAGAGATAATATGAGATCCCACCATGCTTATTGTATATAACCCAATAAAGTATCTTTTTAACATATGTCCAGATCATATAAGGCTCCTTAAAAGATGTAAGAGATAACTATTTGACAAATGTCTGATAATCAATAGAAAGGTATAAAATAATATACTCATCAAAGGTATTTGCCACTGTCAAGGACCTATCCTGTATAGAGTCCAAAGTAAAGAAGGATTACATAAATAGAGAGATAGATAGATAGATAGATAGAGAGAGAGAGAGAGTCTTTATTATACACTTAGTATGTGTCAGGTACTGTATTAAATGCTAGAGATACACAGGAAAACAAGATGGTCTTTGACCTCAAAGAGCTTACATTCTAATAGGCTACAGTCAACATTTATTAAGTACCTACTATGTGCTAGGCTCAGTACTAAGCACTAGGATACAAAATGAGGCAAAAGACAGTCCCTACTCTGAAGGAGCTCCAGGTTAATGGGGAAGACAACAAGCAAACATACATGTACAACCTATATAAAGATAAATAAGGAATAAGTAAGAGAGAGGGCATTAGAATTGAGATGAGTTGGGAAAGGCTTTCTGTAGAAGATGGGATTGTAGTTGGGACCTAAAGGGAGCCAAGGAAGGCAATAAGCATAGATAAAGAGGGATAGTGTTCCAGGCTTGGGGAACAGTCAGAGAAAATGCCCAAAGGTGAGATATGGAGCATCTTGTTTGTGGAATAGCCAGGAGGCTAGTTTCACTGTATCAAAGCATACATGATTGGGTATAAGATATAAGAAGATTGAAAAGCTTGTGGGGTGAAGCATAGATTATGAAGGTCTTTGGACGCCAGAGGACTTTGTGTTTGATCCTAGAGGTGATGGGGGACAGTGGAATTTACTGAATGGTTGGAGGAAGGGGGAGAAAAGTAATATGGTTAGACTATAGAAAATGGGGGATGGATTGAAGTGAGGAGAGCTTTGAGGCAGGCTATTGCAACAGCCTAGGCATGAAGTGATGAGGGCCTGAATTAGAATAGCAGCAGTGTCAGAGGAAAGAATGGATGTGTACTCAAGAAATGTTGCAAAAGTGAAATCAGCAGGCCTTGAAAATGGATTTGACACAGGCAGGGACACAGGGTGGGAGATAGGGTAGGATGAGAGATAATGAGGAATCCAGTATGACTCTGTAACAGCAACTACACTGGCATGCCCAGAATGGCTGCTAGCACAGGTTCTTAGATCAGCTTTACTAGGAAAGATAGCTGTTTCAGGGGTCAACAATCTTCTTTAATCACATAAAATACAAACAGAAGAAATACAGGGAAGAGAAATAAAGACCAACAGACAGGGATCTACTGCCTGAATCAAAACAATACTGCTATATATACTTTACATTCACCGCTGGATAGAGAGAACTTACATTCTAATAGGCTACAGTCAACATTTATTAAGTACCTACTATGTGCTAGGCACAGTACTAAGCACTAGGATACAAAAAGAGGCAAAAGACAGTCCCTACACTGAAGTAGCTTTAGCGTAATGGGGAAGACAATAAGCAAATATATACTTTTAACTCTGAGCTCTGAACAGACAGCCACTCAGAGTCTCCACCAGGGAATCACAAGATCCTTCTTGTAAGCGAACCCCCAAAACAAAAGCTCACCTCTCAGAATATATACTCTTTTGGCCAATAGGCTCAGAGCCAGAAGGCATCAAAACCCTCCTAATTCAGTGCCTAATTAGCTTAGTACCAAAAGGTGTAGAAGCCTTCTTACAAGCAAGCTTCCCTTAAGCAACTTTCCCTTAATGGGCTCCATGTAAGGCCTATTAGTGGATGGGAAAGATCTTATTTCCTATCAACCTTACAGACTCCTAGGTTGAGAACCTGAAGAACTTGAGTATGATGTTCCCCTTGACAGTAATGGGGAAGTTAGAAAGGGAGGAGAGCTTGGCTGCCGGGATAATGAGCTCTGTTTTCAATGTGTTGAGTTGAAGATGTCTTCTGGACATCCAGTTTGAGGTAATCTGGAAAGAGTGGTCTGATGAGCAAGAAGAGAATCAGGAGGGGGTAGCATTCTGAAAGTGTCAGGGAGAAGAGTCAAAGACATGTAAAGTGGAGCTGAAAATGGGGTATGCGTACATAGCAACGTTGCATTGAAACGGCTGGGAAGTGGAGGCTTGGTTCTGAACAAGAAAACATAAAAATTGACCTTTCGTCATTGGGAACTCGTGGATGGAATCCAATGTTGCAGTGGGGAGGGATGAGGAGAAGAGCAGAATGTAGGCAGCATGGTGAGGAGATGGCTAGAAAGAGACTCCTTTTAAATGCTAATTGTATTGTGCTGATTGCATCAATTCCTGAAATATTGAAGAGCCTCCTAAATGAGAGATCTATAATCACTGAAAAGTGTTTGACTTCACTCAAAAGTGTTTGACTTAATTATCTGCCCCAGAAAAACCAAGTGGATAAAGAATGCTTAGTGTCTAGACTTTGATATGCAAATAGAACTGGTCCATCAGTTCTCCAGTCTATCTCTCTCTCTAGGGTCTTTCCAAGCCAAGGTATACATATACCCTGGTTAGGGAAGAGACAAAGAGAGGGAGGGAGGAAGGGAAAGAGAGAGAGAAAGAGAGAGAGAGAGAGAGAGAGAGAGAGAGAGAGAGAGAGCAATCGAAGCTGGGCTTAGAACTGAATAGGAGGAGGAAAGGAGACAAGATTGCCTTGGGAAAATTGTGTAATACTTTTAATGATGCCATTTTCTCCTTAAATAAATGGGCCCTCTTTTTAACCTCAATATTCTTATATGATTCAATGTTTCTGCATAGGATATCCCAGTCTCTGTTCTTAAGAATTATGATAGCAAGTCAAACCCAGAGGCAATGGAGAGGTTCGTAGTGGTCAGAAGTGGGTTGTAACATATTACCAATGAAGAATTATGCATCATGGCATGATGTCATCATGGAAATGTATAATGTGAAAAGATCTTGTGGAAGGAGTAAGGGATAAATGATCAACAGAACATATGCTCCCCTGTATCAATGTGCCCTCAAGTGAACTAGAGGAAAGTCCATAGGACACTGGCTGAACTCTCTGTAGACCATTTATAGAAGCACATGGATGAGAACTGCACAGGATGGGAAAGTGTGAATGAATGAGTTGTGATCTACATCATTAAAAAGGGCATCCACATGAATTAGATCATGATTCATTCAATCAGTAAATATTGATTAAACACTTACTATATACCAGAAATTGTGCAGGTAGTACTGGGTGTGTAAAGGAAAACAAAACCCGAACCAAGACGCTTACATTCTAATCGGGGAGACAATAAACATATGAGATTAAATATGGAATAGAGTAGATGGAAAGTAACTTTAGGAGGGATGGCATTAGCAGCTGGGGGTAGAAAGAGGATCAGGAGGAGATGACACTTGCCCTGAGTGTTAAAGAAAGCCACATAGTCTAAGAGATAGAAATTCAGAGAGGGATCACCCCAGGAATGGACACAGTTGACTCGGGGTCATGGAGACAGGCTATGAAGCTCAAGGAACTTTACTCAGGCTAGTATGGCTTGATCATGGATTAAGGGGAAGGGAGGAGATATTAATGAGATTGGGAAGGTAGGAAGAAGACAGGGTGTGAAGAGCTTTAAATGCCAAACAACAAAATTCATATTTAATTCTGGAGGTGATAAGAAGCTATTGGAATTTATTAAGAAGGAGTCAGACCTAGTCAGATCTACACTTCAGGAAAATCACTTTGGCAAGTGAAGGGAAGATGGGTTGAAGTGAGGAGATGCTGGAGACAGAAACACCATTATACCAGGCCAGATCTGAGGTGAAGAGGACCTGAACTAGGCTAGTGGTTGAGTGAGTGGAGAGAAAAAGACATAGAAAAAGGATGTCATTGGGAAATAAATCATAAGATTTGGTAACTGATTTGATATATGGGGTTAGTGAGAGAGAGAGAGGAATTGGGAATGACTCCTAAGTTATGAGCTGAGATATCCAAAAGTAGTTGGCCATGTGGCAACGGAGCTCAGGAGAGAGACCAGGGCTGGATGAATCTATCTGGGGATCATCTGCACAGAGATGGTATTTGAGCTCATGGGAACTGATGAGATCCCCAAGTGAGAGAGTACAGAGACAAAAGAGAAGTGAACCAGGAGGGATGCCCACAGTTAGTGGGCATGACAGTGAAGATCCAGCAAAAGAGAGAGAAAAGGAAACTAGATAGGCAGGAGAAAGACCAAGAGAGGGCTCAGAGTCACAAAAAGGGAAAAGGAAGGGAATTAGCATTTAATAAGTGACTACTATGTGCCAGACATGGTCCTGAGTGCTTTGCAAATACTGTCTCCTCTGAACCTCACACCAACCCTGGGATGTAGGTGATATTATGAGACCCATTTTACAGTTAAGGAAACCTAACCAGACAGAAGGTAAATGATTTGCTCAAGATCACACAGATAGTAAGTATTTGAGACTGGATTTGAATTCAGGTCCTCCTGACTTTGGACCCAGCCCTCTATATACCATATGGCCAAGTTGCCTAAAATCCAGGGAGGATTCATGAAAAATCATCAGTTGTTGTTCTTTGGTTTTTCAGTCTCTTTGTGACCACATTTGAGATTTTCTTGGCAGAGATACTGGAGTTTTGCCATTTCCTTCTCCATCTCATTTTACAGCTGAGGAACTGAGGCAAATAGGGCTAAATGACTTGCCCAATATCACACAGTTAGTAAGGGTCTGAGAGTAGATTTGAATACATGAAAATGAATCTTCCTGACTCCAGGCCCAGCCCTCTATCTGCTATGCCACCTGGCTGCCCCTGGTCCTGGAAAAATGCAAAAAAGAAGAGAAGAAGAAAGGAGAAGTTTTTAGATTTAACAATGAAAAGTTCATAACTTGATAACTTTGAAGACAATAGTTTCAGTTGAATGATGAAGGCATAAGCTAGATTGTACATGGTTGGGTAGGTTGGTAAGAGGAAGTAGAAAAACCAATCAATAATGGAAGTATTGTAGACATTAAGGAGTTTATCTAGGAAAGGGAAGATACATGTGGCATACACACATACACACACACATATATATGTATATACACACACGTGTGTGTGTATGTGTTTGTGTACTCTCATTTCAACTTTAGGGCCATCTTGAGAAGACAGGCAAGGCAGCCCTCCTTGTCACAAAGCAGGAAACAGAGACTAAAAAACGGCAAAAAGACTTATCTAAGGTCACCTGACTAGTAAATGAAGGAAGTGATAATAAAACCCAGAATTTCTGATTCTTCCTAGTCCCGAGCTCTCTCTACCATGATTTTTGCATCATTCAATTAAAGAATCTCTCCAACCTCACAAACCAAGGAAGGATTGGACTGTGTTCATTTAGGTGATATTCCTAGAGCTGCAATCTGTAGCCACAGTCAACTCTGGCTTTGATTAGAGTAATAATACAATTGAAAGGGGTAGGGCCGTAGAAAGGTTATGGAAATAGCCTTGTGAACAAAATCATTGCCATCATCTTAACATTGGCCTTAAACAGGAATTACCATCTCAGACCTCTTACATAGAGGCACTATTAAACTTTCCTTGTTTCTTCTATCAGGACATAATTTAAATAAATAAAAAAACTTTTATAAAAATCCTACTATGTGTATAATGCTATTCTAACTCTTGCAAAGATACAAATGGGGATTGATTCCTACCTTCACGGTCTTCTGGGGAGATCAAGAAGAAGGAACTTGTTAGAAATTTGAGCTGGATCAGGCCTTATAGATCATCTAGTCTAAGTCATTTATTTTTCAGATGAGGACACTGAGTCCCTGAGAGGCAAAGTGATTTTGCAGAAGTCACATGTTTGAGAACAGGTCTGGGATCCAAACCCAAGTCTATTGATGTCCATCCCTGATTTCTTCCCATACACTCTATTACCAATCTGAACTCCTATATATTTAAGATTCTAGACTCAGGCATTTTCTCTGGCTGTGCCCCCTGTCTGGAATGCTTTCCTTCTACATCACCACCTATTGGTTTCTACTCTCAGCTCAAATCTCATCTTTGGCAAGATGCTTTTCCCAATCTCCCTTAATGCTAGTGCATTCCTTCTGTTTACACACACACACACACACACACACACACACACACACACAAACGTCCAATTTATCGTATATGTAGCTTGTTTGTACACAGGTTTTTGTGTGCTGTCCTCTTGACTAAATTGTGAGCTTCTACAAGGACTGACTTTTGCCTTTCTTTGTGTCCTCAGTTCCTAGCACAGTACCTGGTTCATATTAAGCACTTACTTGACTCACTGTGGAAGCATCACTAACCCGGTTTCCTTCTTTTTCTTCTCTTTAACGTTTAGCTTCAGTTTTGGCTTTGCTGAGGAATGTCTTTCCATGTTGACACGGAAGCAGGAATTAATATTAACTGTTATTATTAGCAAAAATAATAAATTTTCCATATGCATGGAACTTTATGTCACCCCTCAGAGGATTTCCCATACATTATTTCAATGAATCTCCATTGAAATCCACTGTTTTCTCCAGAGTTCTCATTCTCAGGAGCAATGGATGGGGTCAATTTAATATAAACATTTGGATGAAATGTTTGTGCATGTAAATAATTATTCCCCAAACTTATTCCTGTTGATGCGTGCTAACCACCAGAGGCATGGATGGAGAAACCTGCCTGTGCATTCTTGATGATATATAATGCCTCAAGTGAAAATCTAGTCCAAAACGAATGGCCTACAAAAGGAATAATGCTCCTCAAGGACTCATTGGTGAATATATTAACAGTATCACTTATACAAACTAAATCGCCCCTTGAGTCATTCCAATACATGGTTGCTTTTCTTCTCACTTAATATAGTACAAAAGGTAACAAAGGTTTGTATCAACAACCAACTATGTTTATTAAGTACTTCCTATGGGTAGTATTCAGTGCTAGGCTCTCAGAGGAAGTACCATGTTACGATAATGCATAATCCCTGGCCTCTGGGAGCTTATAGCCCAACAGAAGATCATACAATATTACATCATAGGGATGACGGAGAGGTCCAAAACAAAAGTCTTATGTGAGATGTCAGCTTTCCTACAGGCTTCGAGAAAATTGAGTGAGAGAAATTCATGCCTCAAATGGAGTCATTGATTCCTGTTTGGTCTATTCTAAATGGATTGTTCTCTACGTCCTTTACTTACATGGCGTCTCCCACCTCTAGGCCTTTGCTCACACCTTCCCCCATGCCTGGAATGCACTCCCTTCATTTATTTCTGTTGAAGTCCTTTCCTTGCTTCCAGACCCAGGTCAGATGCCATTTCTTCCTGTAGGCCTTCCCCATTTCTTCTGTCCTCCACACTCATCCTCTTCCTTCAGGTGAAAGTAATCTGTTCCTCCTCATTTTTCACTTCATTTTTCTTGATTTCTTCCCTTCACATCAATTTCACTCATGTTTATATCATAATTATTTGTGTAACTCTTTGCCCCCTTACCCCTTCGATTTTAATCTCCTGGAAGTTAATTCCTGTCATTATGGATCTGGACATGCAATTTCATCAGACTAAAGCAGCTAGGTGGCACAGTCGATAGAGCACTGAGCCTGGAATCAGGAAGGCTCCTTTTCCTGAGCTCAAATCTGACCTCAGACACTTACTAGCTGTGTGACCTTGGGAAAGTCACTTGCCTCTGATTTGTAAAATCAGTGGCAGAAGAAAATGGCAAACCACTCCAGTACCTAAAAAAACCACAAAAGGGGTCACGAAGAGTTGGATGCAACCAAAAATCACTGAACAACAAAAGAGAACTGTTTTGCTCTAGAAATTCCTTCCACTGATGGTGATCAGAAGCTGTCTTTAACTTATCATTCTAGAATACAGCTTCTTGACCCTTTGTGTGTGTGTGTGTGTGTGATGGACCCCTTTGGCATCCTGGTGAAGTCTATGGAGCCCTTCACCGAATAATGTATTTAAATGTAGAAAATAAAACACATAGGATTACAAAGGAAACCAATTATATTGAAAGAAAGATGAAATTTTTTTTCCTATCCATGTTCACAGACAACTTGAAGTCTATCCCTGGATGCCTGGGGACCCCAGATTAAGAACATCCTTCTTAAAGAGTTGCTTGAGGTATCTAAGAGATTAAAGGATTTGCCCATACTCACTCAGGCAATATGTGTCAAAAGTGAGATTCGAACCCAGGTCTTCCTCACTCCAAGGCCAGCTATCTCCAAAATCAGTGCACCACAGTATTCCTTTTCTGTCTCAGTGTCTAGCACAGGGCTTTGTTGTAGTGTTAGGCACATAAAACCTTGCTTTAGGAGACTGATTTGAAGTGAAGGGGGTGGGAGATGGGTTGTAAAAGCTAAAACTAAAGAATGAGATTCAATTCCTCCTTTCTGGCTTGAAGGTTAACAGTTTTTCAGATGTGGATCTGAACTCTTGGCATGGAGTTAGCTGCAGGAGGGCATGCAGTCTCCAGCAGTGCCTGGGAAGGGTTTGCCCAGAATCTGCAGAATGAAATCTTTCTCTGGGCTGCTGGGGCCCTAGCAAGATGTAGCCAATGAGGAGGCGGCTGTGAATGAGGTTGAGTTTTCAATCACCACCATAATAGGAGAGAGGAGCCAAGGATGGAAAACAACAAAATGTGTTTTTCTTCCTGTGAGCTTGCTAATTGGGGAAAGTATTTTCATTTCAACACCAAGTTAAATTCCTTTGAGTGACTGTCACCATGGCTGAATCTCACTCACTGGCTTGGCTGCCTCTGCTATGGCATAAGCTAGGTCCTTCTGAGATGGTGGGTAAGGGATGTAGGGGGCTCTGGGAGATGGTTGGTCCTACTCTCTGAAACCACCAGAGAATTTATGGACCTGTATTTTCCATCTTTGACTCTGCCCTGGTGAAATTAAATATGCTGCTTATTCTGCCTCTGTTTTTGAGTCTGTAAAACAGCAACACAGACTAGTGTGGTCTAGTGGATAGAGATCAAGTCTTCAGATCATACTAGTTGTGTGACCCTGGTCAAGTCATTTACTATTTCAGTGCCCCAATCGGCTATGAACTAAAAGCTAGTTTGCAAAGTACCTTCCATGTGTTATCTCATTTGATTCTCAAAACCACCCTATCTAGAGAGGTAGTTTCATCATCCCCATTTTACAGAAGTGAAAGCTGAAGCTCAGAGAGATTAAATGCCTTGACCAGAGCCACATAGCTAGAAAGTTTGGGAAGCAGAATTTGAACTCAAGTCTTTCTTATTCTGAGTCAGGTGTTATACCAACTACACCAGGGGTGGAGAACCTGTGACCTTGAGGCCACATGTGGCCTTCTAGGTCCTTGGATACAGCTTTTTGACTGAGTCCAAATTTTATGAACAAATCCTTTTATTAAGGGGATTCGTTCTGTGAAGTTTGGATTCAGTCAAGGAGCAGCACTTGAGGATCTAGAGGGCCACAGGTGGCCTTGAGGCCTCAGGTTCCCCACCCCTGCACTACACTATTGAACTCCCTATAGTGTAAATGAATAAGGTCAGAGCTAGAAACAACTTTCCAGGTCATCCAATCCAAACCCTTTATTTCATATATGAGGGAACTGAGGGTTTCAGGGATGTGGTCAAATAACCAGCTCTGGCTTACAAATTGGACAGGTATCTGATGGAGCACTCAAATCCAAGTCTCTTTGTCTCCAGTCTAGCATTCTTTCTACTATTCCACAATGCTTCCATCACTTGGAGTGGCTTATCTCAGCCACTTACCTGTGTAGGTAGAGGGAGTTTGAGAATTGGGAGCCCTGTATGTTACCAAAATCCCAGGTTATAGTGTCATTCTGCCAGTGAAATAAACAGATAGATGATAGATAGACAGACGGATAGATACATAGATAGGATAGATATAGAGATAGATAGAAAGATAGATCATTGATAGACATATAGACAGATAGATGGATAGATGACAGATGGACAAAAGAATTGGTGAATAAATTCTAAAAAATATATAAATAGATTAATTAATAAATGATTGGATGATATAACTTGGGACATCAAAGTGGAATTTTTAATTTTTCAAAGTACTTTTTCACCTATGATACTAGTTAGTCCTCATAACAACACTTGACTGTGTTTGCTTTTCTTTGTACCTGCAGTCCTAGGCACAGGGTCTGCCACATATTAGGTACTTAATGAATGTTTCTTAACTGAATGTTGATATACTTGGTTGTGACTCAGGCTTGCTTCATATATAGGCAGAATAGGCAAATTTTTTCTTGACTGAAAAGATTCCTTTGTCCCTACAATTATGATTGCCTGAAATTTAACCATTAAAGCTTCCTTTCTTTAGTTTAAGGCTCTCATCTCTATTAAAATGCAAATTCCCCTGAAAAGGATAAAAAAAAAATCAACTCAAAGGAACAAAGGATTAATAAGTATTTCCAATTGTCTGATGAACTGCTCTATTTGGATGTCACAGAGGTTTCTCAAACTCAACCAGTCTCCAACTGAACTCATTATCTTTTCCCCTAAGACACCCCTCCTAATATCCCCATTTCTGTCAAATACACCACCATTCTTCCAAGTCACCCCAGGTCACAATTTAAGCCTCATCCTTCATTTTCTCTCACAGTCATCTTCTGTATCCATTCAGTTGTCAAGTCATGTCTGTTCCCTTTCTCACAACAACTCTCCCATTTGTCCCTTTCTTTCCATTCAATCCAGCCTTCCCTGGCTTTCCAATAGTCCTCTAAGTGATCGCTTTTCATCCACGTCCCCTCTCTCTAATTCATCCACCACACAATTGCCAGCTGATATTCCTAAAATGCTTACCAGCTCACTCCCTTGCTCAAGAAGCTTCAATGGCATCCTGTTGCCCCCAGGATAAAATACAACTTCTCATTCTGGCACTTAATGCCTTTTACAATCTTACCCTCAAGGAGCTCATATTCTTTTTTTTTTAAATTTATTTATTTATTTTTAGTTTACCACACACGGTTCTACATAATTTTGAGTTCCAGATTTTCTCCCTTCCCTCCCCCATCCCTTCCCAAGATGGCATGGAATCTCATATAACTATCACGTACAACTTTGCATTGAATTAATTTATACACTAGTCAAGTTGTGGAGAAGAATTACGACCAATGGAATGAATCATGAAAAAGAAGAAACAGAACCAAAAAAAAAAAACAACCCAAAAACAAAAACAAAAGAGAAGAGAAAAAGGCGAGCATGTAGTGCGCCTCAATCTGTATTCAAACTTCACAGTTCTTTCTCTGGATGAAGATAGCATTCTCCATCATGAGTCCCCTGGTGTTGTCCTTGCACCTTAGGTTGCTGAGAAGAGCGAAGTATGTCAGGGTTGGTCCTCACAGAATCCATATATCTGTGGCTGTGCACAACGTTCTCCTGGCTCTGTTCTGCTCACTCAGCATTATGTTGTGTAGGTTTTTCCAGGTTGTTATGAAGTCTGCATCATCCCCATTTCTTATGGCACAATAGTATTTCATCACCTTCATATACCACAGCTTGTTCAGCCATTCCCCAATTGATGGGCATCCCTTTGATTTCCAATTCTTGGCTACCACAAAAAGAGCCGCTATAAATATCCTTGTACATATGGGAAGGAGCTCATATTCTAATGGTGGAGACAAATATGAAAATGACTAGGCATGTGCAAGATATATACAGAATAAATGAAAGGAAATTTCATTGGCAACTAAGGATGGGGGCAGACAAGGAGAGGCTACTGCTAGCAAGTGTGATTCCAGCTGGGTCATAAAGGAAGCCAGGAAAACCAAGAGGTAGAAGTGAGGGGCTAGGTCATCCCAGGCACACAGGACAGCCAATGTGAAGGAAGAGGTGGAATGGGATATGGAGTGATCTACATAAAGAACAGCAAGTGATGTAGAATGACTATGTCATAGAATTTGTGGAGGAAAGTCAAGTGTATGAAAGTGAAAAAGGTAGGTCATATTATAAAGAGCTTTAAATGCTAAACAGAGGACTTCATATTTGATTCCATAAGTAATAGGGTAGCACTGGAGTTTATGGAGTAGAAGGGTGATGTGGTCACTTACACTTTAGGAAAACCACTTTATCAACTCAATGGAAGATGTATATGTAGGACATGGGAAAGCTGAAATGAAAAAATGAGTACATGGAGTGAGTGAGAGACAGGGATTAAAGACCGTACTGAGATTGCAGGTCTGGGTAATCAAGAAGATGCTGGCATTTTCTTTTTTTTTCTACTTTCTTTTTCTTTTTTATAATTAAGATTTTTTTAATTTTAGTTTACAATGCTCAGTTCCACATAATTTTGAGTTCCAGATTTTCTTCCCCTACCCCCAACACAGCATGGAATCCGATATATCTTCTACACATAACTTCGCATTGAACTCATTTATACAATAGTCAAGTTGAAAAGAAGAATTATGACCAATGGAATGAATCAGGAGAAAGAAGAAACAAAAGCAGAAAAACGAAAACAAAAACAAACAAAAGAGAAAAAAACAAAGGGAAGAAAGGAGAGCAAACAGTGTGCCTCAATCTGCATTCGCACTCCATAGTTCTTTCTCTGGATGTAGATAGCATTCTCCATCATGAGTCCCTTGGAGTTGTCCTTGCACCTTGTATTGCTGAGAAGAGCAAAGTCTATCAGAGTTAGTCATCACAGAATTCATATATCTGTGGTTGTGTATAGTGTTCTCCTGGTTCTGCTCCGCTCACTCAACATTATATCATGTAGGATTTTCCATGTAATTATGAAGTCCGTATGATCCCCATTTCTTATGGCACAATAGTATCCTTTACCTTCATATACCACAACTTGTTCAGCCATTCCCCAATTAATGGGTATCCCCTTGATTTCCAATTCTTTGATACTACAAAAAGAGTTACTATAAATATCCTTGTACATATGGGTCCTTTTCCCACTTGTGGGATTTCTTTGGGATACAACCCTGGAAGTGGTATTGCTGGGTCAAAGGGTATGAACATTTTTATAACCCTTTGGGCATAGTTCCAAATTGCTCTTCAGAATGGCTGGATTAGTTCACACCTCCACCAGCAATGTAACAGGGTTCAACTTTCCCATATCCTCTCCAGCATTTATCATTTTCCTGTTCTGTCATTTTAGCCAATCTGACAGGAGACATGTGGTACCTAAGAGTTGTTTTAATTTGCATTTCTCTAATCAGTAGTGATTTCGAGCACGTTTTCATATGCCTATGGATATCTTTAATTTCTTCCTCTGAAAACTTCCTGTTGATATCCTTTGACCATTTCTCAATTGGGGAATGACTTGTATTCCTATAAATTTGGCTCAGTTCCCTGTATACTTTAGAGATGAGGCCTTTATCAGAGACACTGGTTGTAAATGTTTTCTCCCAATTTTCTGCTTCCCTTCTAATCTTTGTTGCATTGGCTTTTTTTTTATACAAAAACATTTCAATTTAACATAATCAAAATTATCCATTTTGCATTTTGTAATGCTCTCTGTCTCTTGTTGTGTCATGAATTCTTTTCTTTTCCATAAATCTGATACGTAAACTATTCCTTGCTTTCCCAAATTGTTATAGTATCAGCCTTTATTCCTAAATCATGAACACATTTTGACATTATTTTGGTATATGGTATAAGACATTCATCTATACCCAGTTTCTGCCCTACCATTTTCCAATTTTTTCAGCAGTTTTTGTGAAATAGTGAATTCTTAGCCCAGAAGCTGGCCTCTTTGGGTTTATCAAAGAGTAGATTGCTATAGTCTTTGACTACTGCGTCTTGTGTACCTATCCTATTCCTCTGATCCATGGCTCTGATTCTTAGCCAGTACCAGGTAGTTTGGATGTCTGCTGCTTTATAGTACAGTTTAATATCTGGTTAGGCCACCTTCCCTAGCATTTCTTTTCACTAATACCATAGATATTCTAGACCTCTTGTTCTTCCGGATGAATTTTGTTATTATTTTATCCAGCTCTGTAAAATAATTTTTTGGTAGTTTAATTGGTATGGCACTGAATAAATAAGATAATTTAGGTAACATTGTTATTTTTATTATATTAGCTTGGATGAGCAACTGATGTTTTTCCATTTATTTAGATCTGACTTTATTTGTGTGAAAAGTGTTTCATAATTATGTTCATGTAAGCCCTGGGTTTTCTTGGCAGATAGACTCCCAAATACTTTAGTATCTACAGTAACTTTGAATGGAATTTATCTTTCTATCTCTTGCTGTTTGGCTTTGTTAGTAATGTGTAGGAATGCCGAGGATTTATGTGGGTTTATTTTATGTCCTGCAGTTTTGCTAAAGTTGTTTATTATTTCAAATAGTTTTTTACTTCATTCTCTAGGATTCTCTAAGTAAATCATCATATCATCTGCAAAAAGTGATAATTTAGTTTCTTCTTTGCCTATTCTAATTCCTTCAATTTCTTTTTCTTCTCTTATTGCTAAAGCTAACATTTCTATTACAAAGTTGAACAGTAGGGGTGATAATGGACATCCTTGTTTCACCCCTGATCTTATTGGGAATGCATATAGCTTTTCCCCATTACAAATAATACTTTTTGATGGTTTTAGGTAGATGCTATTTATAATTTTAAGGAAGGCTCCATTTATTCCTATGCTTTCTAGTGTTTTTAATAGGAATGGGTGTTGTATTTTGTCAAAGGCTTTTTCTGCATCTATTGAGGTGACCATATGGTTTCTGCTAGTTTTGTTGTTGATATGACCAATTATGCTGACAGTTTTCCTAATATTGAAACAGCCTTGCATTCCTGGAATAAATCCTACCTGGTCATAGCGTCATGATAAGTTGCTGCAATCTTTTTGCTAATATTTTATTTAAATTTTTTGCATCAATATTCATTAGGGAAATTGGTCTGTAATTTTCTTTCTCTGTTTTGACACTTCTTGGTTTGGGTATTAGTACCATATTTGTGTCATAAAAAGAATTTGTTAGGACTCCTTCTTCACCTATTTTCCCAAATACTTTATAAAGTATTGGAATTAATTGTTCTTTAAATATTTGATAAAATTCACATGTAAAACCATCTGGCCCTGGAGATTTTTTCCTAGGGAGTTCATTGATGGCTTGTTCAATTTCTTTTTCTGAGATGGGGTTATTTAGGAATTTTACTTTCTCTTCTGGTAACCTGGGCAATTTATATTTTTGTGGATATTCATCCATATCCCTAAGGTTGTCAAATTTATGGGCATACAATTGGGAAAAATAATTCCTAATTATTGTTCTAATTTACTCTTCGTTGGAGGTGAATTCACCCTTTTCATTTTTAATACTGGTAATTTGACTTTCTTCTTTCTTTTTTTTAATCAAATTGACCAAAGGTTTATCAATTTTATTGGTTTTTTCATAAAACCAGCTCTCGGTTTTATTTATTAATTCAAGTTTCCTTGATTTCAATTTTATTAATCTCTCCTTTGATTTTCAGTATTTCTAACTTGGTATTTAATTGGGGATTTTCAATTTGTTCTTTTTCTAGGTTTTTCAGTTCCATGCCCAATTCATTGATCTCCTTTTTCTCTATTTTATTCATGTAAGCATTTAGAGATATAAAACTTCCCCTAAGAACTGCTTTTGCTACATCCCATAAATTTTGGTATATTGTCTCATTATTGTCATTCTCTTGAATGAAGTTATTAATTGTTTCTCTGATTTGTTCTTTGGCCCACTTATTCTTTAGAATTAAATTATTTAGTTTCCAATTAATTTTTAGGTTATTTTTCCCTGGTTCTTTATTACAAATAATTTTTACTGCATCATGATCTGAAAACAATGCTCTGACTACTTCTACCTTTCTGCACTGGATTGTGAGGTTTTTATGACCTAGTACATGGTCAGTTTTTGAGTGTGTGCCACATACTGCTGAGAAGAAAGTATATTCCTTTTTATCCCCTTTCAGTTTTCTCCAGAGGTCTATCATATCTGCCTTTTCTAAAATTATGCTCACCTCCTTAACTTCTTTCTTGTTTATTTTGAGGTTAGATTCATCAAGTTCAGAAAGGGGGAGGTTGAGGTCTCCCATTATTATGATATTGCTGTCTATTTCTTCCTGTAACTCCCTTAACCTCTCCTCTAAGAATCTACATGCCATACCACTTGATGCATATATGTTAAACAATGATATTGCTTCATTGTTTATAGTGCCTTTTAGCAGGATGTAGTGTCCTTCCTTATCTCTTTTAAGTAGATCTACCTTTGCTTTTGCTTTGTCTGAGATTAGAATTGCTAAACCTGCTTTTCTTTACCTTAGCTGAAGCACAATATATTTTACTCCAGCCTTTTACCTTTACCCTGTGTGTATCCCCCTGTTTCAAATGCGTTTCTTATAAATAGCATATTGTAGGATTATGGTTTTTAATCCATTCTGCTATCTGCTTCTGTTTTATGGGAGAATTCATCCCATTCACATTCACAGTCATGATTACTATCTGTGCCTTTTTCTCCATCCTATTTCCCCCCTGTTTATGCTTTCATTTCTCCCTTTCCCCTTCCACTCCTCAACAAAATTTTGCTTTTGACTGCTGCCTTCCTCAGTTTACCCTCCCTCTTGATTCCCCTCCCTTATCTTCCCATTTTCCACTTGCTACCTCTTCCCTCCCTTCCGACCACCCCCTGCCCTTTTTTCCCCCTTTCTGCCTCCTACTGCCTGTAGGACAAGTTAGATTTCTATACTTATCAGGGTATATTTTTCCCTTCTTGAGCCAGATCCAATGAGAGTAAAGCTCAGATACTGCTCTTCTCCCTCCCTTCTTTCCCTCTACTACAATATGTTTTTGTGCCTCTTCATGTGATGATTTACCCTTTTCTACTACCTCCTTCCCTCTTCTCCCAGAAACATCCCTTTACATGTCTATAATTATATTTTTTATCATTATATCAGTTATTTTATACTGACATCCACAGTCTATGAATATCCCTTTCAATTTTCATAAGTATGCTTTTCTTGAGATTGACATATATATATATATATATATATATATATATATATATATGTATATCAAACATACATAAAACAAAATAATCCTCTCTAAGGATGTAATTAATTAGCCTTATTGAATAACTAGGGTTTTTTTCCCCCATTTACCTTTTTATGTCTCTCTTGAGTTTTGTATTTGGAGATCAAATTTTCCATTGAGTTCTGGCCTTTTCATCAGGAAGGTCTGGAATTCCCTTATTTCATTGAATGTCCACCTCCTTGCCTGGAAAATTATGCTCAGTTTTGCTAGGTAGTTGATCCTTGGTTGTAGTCCAAGCTCCTTTGCCTTTTGGAATATTGTATTCCAATCTCTCCTGTCATTTAATGTAGAAGCTGAAAGATCCTGCGTGTTCCTGACTGTATTTCTGTGATATTTGAATTGTTTCTTTCTAGCTGCTTGCAATATTTTTTTTCCTTGGCCTGGTAGTTCTGGAATTTGGCTATAATATTTCTTGGAGTTTTCAATTTGGGATCTTTTTCCGGGGTGATTGATGGTTCTAGGACCTCCGGGCCAATTTCTTTAAGGATTTCATGGAAGATACTGTCCAGGCTCTTTTTCTCAATCATAGCTTTCAGGTAGACCAATAACTCTTAGATTGTCTCTCCTGGATCTATTTTCCAGGTTGGTTGTTTATCCAATCAGATATTTCACATTTTCTTGTATTTTTTCATTTTTTAGACTTTGTTTGACTGATTCTTGATGTCTCATAGAGTCATTAGCTTCCACTTGCCCAATTCTAATGTTTAATGTTTTGTTTTCTTCCTTTGTCTTCTTTATCTCCTTTTCCATTTTGTTGATTTTACTTTTCAATGAGACATTTTCTCTGTTTATATTCTGATTTTCCTTAACCAATTCCTTGATTTTACCTTTTAAAGATTTGTTTTCCTCATTGAATTTTTTTTCCTTTTTTTCTTCTACCTCCCTAATTTGGTTTTTAAAGTTCTCCTTGAGTTCTTCCAGGAATGCTTTTTGGTCTGGACACCAATTCACTTTCCATTTTGAGGTTTCAGATGTGGGTGTAGTATCCATGCTGTCCTCTTCTGAATTGATATTTTGGTCTTCCCTGTCTCCGTAATACGAGTCGATCTTCTTTGAAAGCTTCTTATAATTCTTTTTCACGGTGTTTTTTTTCCCTCCTGGTTTCTGAAGTGGATCTCTGTTTCTGAAGCTCAGGGGGCTGTATCCCAAGTTTCTTGTATTGGGATCTAGTTTTATATGTTATGGCCTCTGGTTTTGTGAGGTGTGGGGGAGGGGTGGTCTGCCTGCTGGGAGTCTCCTCTTCCCCAGGACTGCTCTACAGCAGGGGTGGTCTCAACTCATGTCTGTGTTGGTATCTGCCACTTCCCCTGGCTGTGCAAAGCCAAGTCTGGAGTCTTGGCATTGATGTTAGTTAGCTCCACCCCCTGGGACTCAGTTACTGTCATTCTGCTGAGGTGAGGGCTGCTGGGACACCTCTCTTCCTGCACTAGTCTCCTTCTGCCACCACAGGAAGGCCCCTCTCCCTCATTTCTCTTGCTACTGAAGGCCTGCTTCTGGCTCTTCTGTTTCTCCTGAGGTTTTATTCTCTTGGTTTATTCAAGGGAGGGATGTCAGCTGTTTTACCTGCACATCCTGGCTATCAGGAGTCCAAGAAGGCGAATTTCAAACCTTTAGACTGTGGGTTGGAGGCATCCAGGCTAGCTGCTCCCATGGCTGCAGGCTCTGCACTCCAACAGACTGCTGTCCTGGGCTGAGAGACCTGGGGCTCAATCGTGGCTGTAGCAGGTACTTCCGCCCTGGGCCTGTTCCTGCTCTGGCATTTTATTCACCCAGTACTCTCTGAGATCCACAGGCTGGCCAGATTCCTCTGCTGTTACTGGTTGGTTTGGTCTGGTGCCCTTGAATTTGCCCGGGGTTGGAGGCCTCCAGTCTAGCTGCTCCTGCCGCCGCAGGCTCTGCACTCTGACATAATCCTGTCCTTGATGCTGGCATTTTCAAGAGTAATGGGCAGGTCTGGAAGAGGGGAAGGTTCAGAGCAAAAATAGTAAGTTCTCTTTTGGACGTATTGAGCTTAAGATGCATATGGGACATCCAGTTCAAGTTGTCTAAAAGATAACTGATGACACGGGATGGGTGCTCAGGAGGGATGAGTGCTAGATATCTATGTAGAAATGGGAATCATTAGGTAGATAGATAGAGCATTCATTAAGTACTTACTCTATGCCAGATGCTGTGCTAAGTTCTGGGAATAAAAATACAAGCAAAAAAAGGACAATAATAATAGCTAGTATTTAAATAGCACCTCTGATGTGCCAGGCACTGTGCTAAGCACTTCGCAAATATTATTTCATTTGAACTTCACAAGAACTCTGGGAGGGAAGTGCTATTTATTACCCCAATTTTCTAGTTGAGGAAACCAAGGCAGATAGAGATTAAATAAGTTGCCTGGGATCATGCAGCCAGTATCTAAGGCCAAATTTGAACTCGCGTCTTCTTGACTCCAAGACTAGCACTCTAGCCACCTAGCTGCCATGAGGAACAATCCCTACCTCAAGTCACTTACATTCGAATGGGAGAAGACAACAAATAAAGGGGCATGTGAAAGTGGCATAGAGGGTTTCCAGTGAGGGAGTAGGGATGATGGACACCAAATCAGAGGAAGTGGAAAAGTCTAGAGGGTCTAGAGGGGAGCTGGGAGAGAAGCAAGGATGGATAGCTTTGGCTCTTCATAAAAAGCAGCCTTCTCTGAAGAGCTACCACAGAAGTGCCATTATGAATATTTTGGTATGTATGGAGTTGTTCTTCTTAGCAATCACCTCGTTACCTAGGTCACTTAATTGTTTTTATAGTTCTGAGCTAAATATAAAATACAAGCAGAGTCATATAAAAATAGAACATAGAAGAGGATACATGTGAAACTGTGAATATCTATTTCATGTATCTTGAGATATATGTATAAATCCTCCCCCACATACACACATTCACAGATGATAAATTTATCGTGTTATTTTCAAAGGTGTCCTATTTACCTGTGCTTCCATCTAAACTTCCTCTTTTACTCATCTGTATATTAAAAACACTTCAATGGCCCTATTTTTCCTTTTTTTGGACATCATTATTTCTAATCTGCCTTTCCCTACCCCGAAACTCCCACATTCAAGTTCAAAAAAAGAAAGAAAGAAAAAGAAACATATAACAAAAAAGCATAGTCAAGCAAAACAAGTCATTCAGTGGTCATGTCTGAAAATGTATGGTTCTGCACCTTGAACCCATCACCACTTTGTCAGGAGATGAGAATATACTTTATCACAGGTCTTCTGAAGTTATGGAAGATCATTACTATGACTATATTTCTTAAGTCTTTCAAAGTTGTTTTTCTTTACATTGTTCCTGTAACTGTAGATTGTTCTACTAGGTCTGCTCACTTCACTCTATTTCATTTCATATAAACCTTCTTGGGATTCTCTAAAAATGTCTTTCATTAATTCTTATGGTTCATTAATATCTATTACACTCATATGCTATAATTTTTCAGCCATTCCTCAATTAATGGACCTCCTTAGTTTACAATTCTTTTCTGTTTTATTTCCTTTTAAACCCCCTCCCCTATTTTTCAGTCTCAGCCCTCTAAAGTTATTTCATTTCCTTATGACTATTCTCTCCCCTGTATTATTCTTCATTCTAATCACCCCTTCCTGCCATCCCTGCCTATTTTCATATTTAAAACTGTGTGTAATTGCATTTGTATATTTAGCACTCTTTTGTCCATCTTGATAAAAGTAGGGATGATCTGAAGCCCTTTTCCCCTCCCCGTCCTCCCAAGTTTGTATAATTCCTTTTTCTTTAAGACCACACTTACATTAAAAAGTAAATTCTACTCCCTTCTTTTGTGTACTGGCATGTTCTCTTCACCTTCCCTTCTCTTTACCCTCTTAATACATTGGGAACATAACCAATCCACTACCAGGTACTCTGTCTTATTTAACTCTATCAATGTCTTTTGAAAATACTAAGGTTCTGAAGGGATAAATGTTTTTTTTTTTTCCTTCTGTCAAAATGTTAGCACTTCATCATTATAGACTCCCTTCCAATCATTTAAATGAATTGCCTTTTCCTTTGACTCATGTGTGCATTTCAGTTTCTATTTAGCAGTGGTGTTTTCATAATGATTGTGTGAAAGCCCTCTGTTCCATTGAAGATCCATTTTCCCATATACAATTAAACTTAGCTTTGCACAGCAAATTATTCTTGGTTACGGACTCATTCCTTTTTGCTTTTTGGAATATTGTATTCCAAGATCTCCTCTTATTTTTAATAGAAGCTTCCATGTCTTGTATGATCCTGACTGTGGTTCCTTGGTACATGTACACTTTCTTTCTGGCTGCTTGCAGAAATTTAAAAAAAATTAATCTGCATACTTCAGATTTTTTTCTATGATATTTCTGTGACTTTTCCTTTGGGAGCTTCTTTTAAGAGATGATTGATGAATTCTTTCTAATTTCACTTTGCCCTCTGGTTCTAATAGATCTGGGCAATTTTCATTTATGATTTCTTAAAATATAACATCTTGACTTTTTTTTTAAATGGTTTAAGATGATTCCTAAATTAACTCTCCTTGATCTATTTTTGATGTCATAGTTTTTGATAGCAGTTGTCTTAAATTTTCTTCTATTTTTTCAATCTTTTGATTTTGTTTCCATTTTGTTATTATATCGTGGAGTCATAGACTACTGTTTGGTCTATTCTAGTTTTCAAACAGTTCATTACTTGGATAAGTTTCACCACTTTATATTCTAAGCAATTTATTTTCCTTCCAATTTTTCCTCCAAAAGTTTAATTAATCTTTAATCTCTCGTTTCATTCCTCCCAGGTAAACATGTAGTACTTGTAGAAAATCTAATTTTTCCATTAAGCCTCTGCTTATAGTTGTTGTGAAGCAATTCTTCCTCAAGGTTGGACTTTTGGGTATATAATAATAAATATAAATATAAATAAAATATAAATATAAATAATAAATATAATATAATAATTTTGGGTCTATAATAATTCTTTTTAGTGATTGGTGTTTTTTTATTTACTATATCTTCAGCCACAGTTCCTGATTTGAAGCTTTGTGTCAGGATCAGACCCTGCCCTCTGATAAATGTAAACCTGGGTCTATTTTGTTCCTGCACTGACTTCCACCTTGTGGGTTTGTTTTTATTATATTATAGAAGGTTTTAAGGCCTCTTGGATCTTTTAGTTGCAGAACACTGAAGTTTTACGGCCGTATACATGGCATCTCAAGACAGAGTGCTATGAAATTCAGAGCTTCTGAACATAGGGTGTTCCAGCTTTTGTGCTACCACACCTGGACTGGTCACTGTCACTCCTGGTCACATCCAAGGTTGAAAACCCAGAGTAAGTTTCAACCACCCTAGGACTTCCTTGTAACAGCTCTCCATTATTCCTACTCCTGGATATGGAACCTTAAAAGGTACAGGTGTCTTTGGTCTGGCCTCTGGATACACTAGATCGCTTCTATATTCTTTGCCTAGCTGGTGCTGACTTTTTTGGAGAGACTCTTTTCCTGTTGCCTATGGACTTTCTTGATGATTTATTATGCATCTGTGGGGAAGATCAAGTTGCTGACTTCAGTTTCTTATTAGAATTCCTTTTTTTTTCTCGTTAGATTTCTTGATCATTATTTGGTCTGAAATCACTTTTAGGTTTTTGTTGGTATAGGTGTACGGGAAGCAGGCTGCCTACCTCCATGTAGCCAGCCATCTTAGCCAGATATCCCAGTCATTTCTTTAATATTCTCTTCTTTACCTATGCCCGTAGTCACCAGAACCCTTTATTTTTTCTTTTATCTTCTGTCCTTTATCATATATATATATATATATATAGATAGATAGATAGATAGATATAGATATATATGTATTTATGTATGTATATTTTTTTTCATTCTCACTTCTCTGCTGACACATCCTACTCTTTACTATATGTGTATATATAATATATATATATATATCAGCTATATAAAAAAATAAATCTATTAACCAATCAGGTTTTATTACTTCCATTTCCCCCAAAGCTCCAAATTTCCCCATACTGTATCCCAGACCCTTCTTGGTTATTGGAGCTTTACCTCAAATCCAATTAGCACCAAAAATCACAGAGTCCACCAGCTCCCTATTAGATGGAGAATAAGAAGAACTTTATGCTAGCAAGATCAGCCACCCTGAGAGATAGGGAAGCTGAGACATGAAGACATTAGCTAATCAGCAACAAAACATAGAACGGTATTTCTAACATGTTCTTTGCCACCATCTGGACCACCAGGACCCTCCCACTTGGTGATGCTATTTTAAGAAAGTCTCATACAAAAACCTCTCACATATTTCTCTTCTATGACTTACCCCCACAAAACCTCCATACCCTTCATCTCTTCAGCTAACCTATTGAATGCTTGCTGTAGGTTGAGCTCCGTTCTAGGCACTCTAGGGGATTCAGAGAAGTATAAAATGCGGTCAGTACCTGATGCAATAAAATACGTACACAACTCACAAATATAAGACATTTGGTAAATAACATTTAGCTGTATCTGATATATCAAGTATTTATTTTTGTTTAGTCATTTTCAGTAATGTCCAACTCTTTGTGACTCCTTTTGGAGTTTTCTTGGCAAAGTTACTGGAGAGGTTTCCTATCTCCTTCTCATTTTACAGATGAAGAAACTGAGGCAAACAGGTTTAAGTGACTTGCCCAGGGTTACACAGCTGGTAAAGTGTGTGAGACCACATTTGAACTCCAGGCCTGGCACTCCATCCACTGTGCCACCTAGCTTCCCTTAAGAATTTACTAAATTCCCACTATTTTCAAAGGATAGAGGTAGCATGTTATAGTGTATAAAGTGCTGGTCTTGGAATCAAGAAGGTCCATGTTTAGATCTTGCTTTTGACAATAACCTCTCTGACTCTGGATAAGTTACTGAACCTCTCAGTACCCCTAATCAACTTTTGAAGACCACAAGTTATGAAGGAGTTTTTGATCTGCATTGATGGATGGATTTTCTACACAGCAAGTTACTCACACTAAAGAAATCACAGCTCCAGGAACTTCCTTTCCCCTGCTCCCCAACATACATTATGCTTAAGGCAATTTGCTAGACATCAGAGATACAAAGACAAATTTTTTAAAAATAAATAGATAAAAATAGCCCTTGTTTGCTTCTACTTATTATAGACAATAAATACTGTAGGATTTTGGATTAATAGAGATCATTGCCTTAGGCTGGTATCTCCCTAAACTTTTTTTAGAAGAATCAGGTGAGGGAAGGGGGTAAGAATAGTGGGAACAAGTCTTTTTTTATTTTTTTTTCCTATTAGGTTCATTCTTTTTTTCAAGAGAAATATATTATTTAAAATTTTTAGTGCTCAATATTGATTTCCACAAGATTTTGAGTTACAAATTTTCTCCCCATTTCAACCCTCCCCCATTCCAAGATGGCATATATTCTGATTGCCCCTTTTCCCAGTCTGCTCTCCCTTCTGTCACCTCACTCCCCCCTTCCCCTTTCCCCTTTTGCCTTTCCCCTTACTTTCTTGTAGGGCAAGATATATTTCTATACCCCATTGCCTGTATATCTTATTTCCAAGTTTCATGTAAAACACAACTTTTTTGAGCATTTGTTTTGAGAATTTTGAGCTCCAAATTCTCTCCCTTCTTCCCTCCCCACCCACGCTCCTTTTATAGGGCAAGCAATTCATCATAGGCCACAAATGTAACATTATGCAAAATACTTCCATAATAGTAATGTTGTGAAAGTCTAACTGTATTTCCCTCCATCCTATCCTGTCCCTCTCTATTCAATTTTCTCCCTTGATCCTGTCCCTTTTCAAAAGTGTTTGCTTTTGATTGCCTCCTCCCCTGGTCTGCCCTCCCTTCTATCATCACCCCTCTCTTATTCCCTTCCCTGCTACTGTAGGGTAAGATACTGAATTAAGTGTGTATGTTATTCCTTCCTAGGTCAAATCTGATGAGGGGAAGATTTACTCATTCCCTTTCACCTGCTCTGTCTTCCCTTCCAATAGTACTGCTTTTTCTTGCCACTTTTATGTGAGAAATTTATCCCATTCTATTGCTCCCTTTCTCCTTCTCCCAAAATATCCCTCTCACCCCTTAATTTAATTTAATTTAATTTTATTTTATTAGATATCATCCCTTCATATTCAACTTACCCTGTGCCTTCTGTCTATATATGTATATTCCCTTCAACTGCCCTAATACTGAGAAAGGTCTCATGCATTATAAATATTATCTTTCCTTGTAGGAATATAAACAAAACAGTTCAGCTTTAGTAAGTCCCTTATGATTTCTCTTTCCTGTTTACCTTTTAAGGCATTCTTCTCCTCATTGGCTTTTTTGAGCTCTTTTGCCATCTTGATTAGCCTATTTTTAAGGTGTTATTTTCTTCAGTATTTTTTGGGTCTCCTTTAGCAAGTTGTTGACTTGTTTTTCATGTTTTTCTTGTATCACTCTCATTTCTCTTCCCAATTTTTCCTCTACTTCTCTTACTTGATTTTCCAAATCCTTTTTGAGCTCCTCCATGGCTTGAGCCCAATTCATATTTTTCTTGGAAGCTTTTGATGTAGGCTCTTTGACTCTGTTGACTTCTTTTGGCTGTTTGTTTTGATCTTTGTCACCAAAAAAAGATTCTATAGTCTGAGTCTGAGTCTTTTTACACTGCCTATTCATGTTCCCAGCCAATTACTTGACCCTTGAGCTTTTTGTCAGGGTATGACTGCCTTTAGAGTGGAGAGTGCTTTGTCTTAAGCTTTAGGGGCCTTGCACTGCTGTTTTCAGAGCTACTTCTACTCCAAAGTCACCTTAAGCTCTGCCACACCAGTGCTGTTCCTCCCCCAAGAACCGCCAACCAGGACTGCAACCCAGATCCAAGCAAAGCAAGCGAACCCTGCTTCTGTGCCAGTAAAGCAATCCCTGTACTCACATTCTTATCCACCACTTGATTCCTCCCACCCTGTGAGCCTGGGGCCATAAGCAGCTGACACTGGAGCCGCTTCCTGCTGCTGCCGCCATGCCACCTCCACCAGCCCTGGGGCCAGGCCCCGCACTTCTTTCACTCAGATCCAGCAGTTTTCCCACTGATCTGTTCCTTGGTCTTTGGTTTGTGGGTTGAGAAGTCTGTTAACTGCTACAGCTCAGTGATTCATGGCCCTAAGGCCTGCTCACCCTATCTCCTCCACCCTGGTCTGTCCTGGCTTGGCCCATGCTGGGCTGTGCTCTGCTCCTAGCACAGTGTGATAGACCCTTTCCAGTCACCATCCAGGCCATCTTGGGCTGGAGACATGTTTCCCTCTGTTATTTTGTGGGTTCTGTAGCTCTAGAATTTGTTCCGAGCCATTTTTCACAGGAGTTTGGAGGGATTTAGGGGAGACCTTAAGCAAGTCACTGTTTTCTAGCCACTATTTTGGCTCCACCCCCCACCTTTTTTTTTCTTAGAGGAACCTTTCATTTTCATTTGGGCCTCAGTTGGTACAGAAACCATATGCACACTGGCCTGAAAGAATTTCCATAGCTTTTAAGGAGAGAAAAAGGAAGGTTTCCTCATCTTTAGAAAAAAGGATTCTTAACCTGCAGTCTGCAAATGTGGGTAGTGAAAAAATTATATATATATATATATGATATATGTGTATATATATCTTTATTTTCACTAACCTCTGACTGAAATTTAGCTTTTCTACAGTGATGTAAAAATACAATCAGGAGAAAGGGTCCTTATGGTTCATCAGACTGCCAGAGGGGTCCATGACACCAAAAAGATGAAGAACCCCAAAGTTGGAGCCAGAAGGGACCTTGGCACTCGTGTAGCTAATCTATCCATCACTCTATCAACCAGTGAGCATTTATTAAACACCTATTGGGTGCCAGACACTTTGCTAGCTACTACAGATACTTAAAAGGAAACAAAAGAAGCAATCCTTACTCTCAAGAGGCTTGTTTTCTACTAGACGTTCAACACCCTCTGTTTACAGATCAGTACCCCATGATGTCACTTGCCCAAGTGTCATACTAGAATGTAGGAACAAACCCGGGTTTTGAACCAACATCCTTTGGTTCTCAGGGAGGTTTCAGAAAGGGCTGAGTAGGAGGAGAAAGCCGAGAGGAAGAGAGGCGAGACAAAGAGAAGGCAAGACGGTGAAGGGAAGCAGGGAGTCTGCTGGAGAGAGACTCGGAGCGATTGTCACAGACCCCTCTTTAGAGAGCAGCTCCGCGGCGGGGCTGGCAGTCTGGCGGGCAAGCCGCCACACTGAGCTTTCCCAGGTCTAATGCATCTCACTATTCAGTCAGACGTCAAGGAGAAGGGCTGCGTGGGGAAAGCGAAAGAAACCACCCCCCCACCCAGCACACACAACAAAAGGCAGCGGCCTGTGACTATCAGGCAGTTTGTATTCGGAGCATCAAGGCTGAGCCGGAATCTGGCAGACAGACTAGGCAAGGGCCCGAATGGAATCCTTTTATCAAGTGTCTGAGCAGTCACTTGATCTAAGAGGTTTGTATACCTGCAGCAGGCTGTGTAAACGCCAGAGACAAATTACAAGGCAGGACAAGTGTTACAGTGAAGGATGAAAGTGCAGGCAGGAAGGCAAACAAGCAGAGCATTACAACAGCCACTTAATGGCAAACACATTTATTAACATCAAGCGCCATGTCTGTAGGTTCTCCCTGCTGCAGCCAGCTGCGGGTGCCAGCTACTTAGAGAGAGGAGGCTGTGCAGTGAATAAAACCCAGGCTGGTGGATTGGGGGGGGGGGGCGGTGATGGGCTTCGTTCCCCCTCCTCTTCCCAGTGTGCTCCACCTGTGTTCTTGGCAACCCAGCCACCCCTCGGCCTGTCTTCCTGGGAACAAAGGGGCTGCTGCTGGTGCACAGCGAACAACTTGATTTTGTCTGGGCCCCCGGGAGCGGTGTACACAGGCTGGGCTCTCCACTTGGGGAAGTTGGCAGCCTAGAATGAAAGAAGGAGGAGGAGGAGGAGGGCAGAGAGGAAGGCACAGGAGGGGGCTCAGGACCTGATGGGCAAAGCTGTGACACATACAATTCAGCAATCCAGCCCCAAGGCACCGAATAACAGGCGCCCTCCAGATGAGCCAACAGCCTCTCCTCCTCCGCATAGCACTGTGTGATTGCTTGCTGGTTAATGGTATTTCCTCAGGCTTTTATTACAGTTTGACAGACCCAGAGACTGGAGGCATTTTTAACATGCGAAAAACAAGAGGGAGGGAGGGAGGGAGAGAGAGAGAGTGAGAGAGAGAGAGAGAGAGAGAGGGAGAGAGAGAGAGGAGGGGAGGGCAGGGGAGCAGAGGGGAGAGGAGAGGAGAGAGGAGAGGAGAGAGAGGAGAGGAGAGGAGAGGAGAGGAGAAAAGGAGAGTGAGAAAGGAGAGTAGAGAGGAGAGAAGGAGAGAGAGAAAAGAAGGAGGAGGAGGAGACAGCAAGAGAGAGCAAGCGAGAGAGAGAGAGAGAGAGAGAGAGAGAGAGAGAGAGACAGACAGAGAGAGGAGATCCTTGGCCTAGTTTCAGGAGAGCTGGGTCCTAGTCCTAGCTCTGCCACCACTGTATAACCTGTATAACTTTGTGCAGTTACTTCCTCTCTGGGCTTTAGTTTCCCCATCTGTGAAAGGAGGAGTTTGCCATGCTCCCTTCCAGTTCTTATGGTCTCTGATTCTATGACCCAGAACTCTGTATGTGTCAGCTACAAGACGAATTAACTCTCTGAAATAAGACTTCTTTCTCATCTATGTTTTCCTGCCAGGAAGGGAACACATTCTTAGCACCACGAACCATGGAGGCAGAGCTTCTATGGGCTCATCCCTTGTGCTTAGAAGGCTCTCCCCGCTCAACTCCTCACCTCCCCTAATCCTTCAAGGCTTAACTCCAGCCCCTCTGTGGAGCTTTCTCTTATAAAGAGATTATCTAAGATAATAGATTGAGAGTAGAAAGGGACCTTAGAGATCATCTCATCCAACTCCCTCAGTTTCCAGATGAAGGAGCTGAATTTGGAGAGATGATAAGTAGCGTATGCAGCGATGGCCAGGTAGGCAGTCAGTGGCAGGTGAGTATTGGAATCTAGGGCTGACCATAATGCCTCCCCCAGTGTACTCTGATCCTCAAGACAAAACTCTTTTGAAATTCCCCAATTACCTTTCCATTGTTCTCCATCCACTTTATCTGTTTCGGTTCTGTATCTCCAAGTGGACAATAAAGTTTAGAGGCGAGAGACCCCAATCTTTATACTCTGCGCATTCCCCACAGTGCTTATAATAATAATAACTTCGTCTAAGCAGCTGTTAGCGTCTCTAATTTCATAAATAACTCAAAGGGAGCCGCCTGACAAACATACAGATTAAGTGATCGTCCAGGATCACGTGACTCATATGCATCAAAGACATAACTTGAACCCAGGTGTTCCTGGCTTAAATCCTGTAATCTCTCCTCTCTGCCTCCATACAAGGCCCACAGTGATTATTATAATGAAGATTCTCATTTGTATAACACTACAGGAAAAAAAAATACTTTCTCCTAACAACTCTGTAGAGATAAAGACAAAAGCATAGGTCTGACCATCACTTCCCAGTTCATAAAGTTTCCCTGTTGCCTCTAGGATAAAAACAAATTCCTTCCTTTGACAGTCTAAGTCCTTTATCATTTGGCTCCAATCTAATGTTGAAGCCAAACTGTTGTACCTGCTGTTTCCCACACTTAACATTCTACCCCTTTTGTGTGCCTAGAGTGATATCCTTCCATACCACTGATTCTAGCTCCCTTCCAGGCTCTCTTCGGATTCCACTTCTTCAATGAGACCCATTAGGATTCCTCCCAGTTGTGTGTGTTTCCTTACACCAAAAATTGCTTTATATTCATCTATTTTTACACTTACTTCTTTGTCTCCATGTTGTTTCCTTTTTGGTAGAAATAGAAATCCTTGAGGGCAAGAACCCAGGACTTAGAGCAGTGCCTGTCAATGCTCCCTGAATTGTCCAGTTTTCAGAGGATAAGAATCCCCACCTCCATGCTCCCAGCCGAAGATGCTCCCATTGCAGGGATGGGAGGGAAAAGAGCCATTGTTCCTTGGTAGCCTTGTGGTGGTACTGAATAGATGGGATAACGCTGGACAACATGTGGTGCAGTGGAAAGGAAGAGTAGGAGATTTGACATTAGAGCACCGGGCTTCAAAACACAACTCTGTTAGTCACCCTCTGTGCAACCTTGGGTGAATTACATATCCGAGTCTTCACTTCCTCACCTGAGAAACGAACAGGATAGTCTAGATTGTCTCTAAAGTTCCTTCCAGTTATAAATCCACTTGGCTAGGACCCTCATTTATAGCTAGAAAGGAATTTAGGGGCTATCTAGTCTAATCTGCCAATTTCCCAAGTAAGGCGGGGGCGGGGGGGAACAATTTGTCAAAGGTCAGCAATCCATTTCCAGGACCTTCCTGTTTAGTTTTGCAAACTGTCACGCTATCCTCCACACTTGTAGATTTAAAGTAGCATCTTCTAGGGAGCATGGTGGGTAGAGCACCAGACCTTGAGTTAGGAAGACCCAAGTTCAAATCTTGCCTCAGACACTAACTGTGTGACCCTGGGCAAGTCACTTAACCTCTGTCTGCCTCAGTTCCATCTTCTGTAAAATGAGGGTTATGATAACAGTATCTGCCTCCCAGGGTTGTAAAGTATTTTGTGAATCTTAAAGTCCTATATAAATGCTATATACTAGGATGTTGATGATGCTGATGGTGACGATGACGATGATGACGATGAAGATTAGTAATTCAGGTATTCTGGTGATCCATTACCCCCATGACACCACCTGAGATATTGACCTCTCTGTGCCAAGTATTTGAGTTATTTTTGTAGGCCAGATTACAGGGAACATTCATTTCAGGAATTTAGGGACTTAAAAGAATCAGAATGAATGACCTTGGAGAAGTAACTTTTTCTCTCTGAGCCTCATTTTCCTAATTGATAAAAGACATAGGTTGACCTACCTGACCACTAAGATATTTTACAGCTCTGATGGAAGGAAGGAAGAGAGGAAAGAAGAAAGGAAGGAAGGAAAGAAGAAAGGAAAGAAGGAAAGGAAACGAGCATTTGTTAAGTGTCTACTATACATGTATATATGTACACACATACGTACGTATATATACATATGCATAAATGTATATACATATACTTACATACACATATAATAGATAACTCTATTATATTTAATATATAACTGTAGATACATTTGCATATGCATGTATAATATTGATAAGTACATATAGTTGTATATTAATATTATATATACTTTTAACTTTTAATTTAGCTTTTTAAGCTATTAAAGCTTACAACTGCAGTAAGACTTTTGGGACACCCTGTATTTCTACATAATACACATATACCATATATAAACATATCTATATACCTGTGTATATGTAGATTAACAAATATATATGTCCATCTATGTGTATATACAAATATGTCTAATTGTTGTTGAGTTGTTTGTTCAGCTGCATCTGATTCTTCACCACCCCATTTAGAGTTTTCTTGGCCAAGATACTGGAGTGGTTTGCCATTTCCTTCTCCAGCTCATTTTATAGATGAAGAAACTGAGGCAAACTGGATCAAGTGACTTGGCCAGGGTCACACAGCTAGGAAGTGTCTGAGGCCAGATTTGAACTCAGGAAGATGAATCATCCTGATTCCAAGCCCAGCACTCTATTCACTGTGTCACCTAGTGGCCTAACTATGTCCAGTTCCACCTGTTTTTCGGAAGGCAATAGCATGGATACCCCCACACCCATTATGATGCTCTAGCTCAGTTCATTTTTTTGCTCCACTCCTCAACCCAATGAAACCTGAATTCATATGTAAAAATTATTGTGGACTCAGAACTTTGCCTTTAAGGTCACTCACCTTTGCAGGTGTTGCCATCACTGACAATTAACACGAGGACTCAGCATGTACCCAAGCTCACTGGATGGACACCAAGGCTAGAGGTGACTACCCTTGAAAGGCGACCCCATTCTTCATCACCCCCTTAGATCCACAAATCAAGGATCACCCTAGGGATGAACCTGTGTTTCCAAAGGTTCTCTATCTGGAGCTTTTGCTCAGAAACTCCTGGGGATCTCTCACAACAATCACAATAATCTCTCACAACATCAACAGTCACTGGCATTTATATAGCAATTTAAAGTTTGATACATACATTATCTCAGTTGGTCAAGCACTGACATGAAACAACTAACATTCCCTCGAATCTCATGGAGCCAAGCTGCTCACTGCTCCCTGCCCATGCTTTCTCCCTTTCCTTCCAATACCAGAATTTCACTCTTGTTTTCCACACTTATTCAAATGCTCTCCATATCACCACCAACTCCCCTGGGGGTTTTGATAGCCATGCCTATTCCACTGATTACCAATGTCAGAGAAATAGCATCCTGACTTTCTTTTATTGCCCAGGGGATAATTAATAATGGTGGACAGCTGCACAAACATGGTATTTCCCCCCTCCCCACAGCCTTTCCCCTGGGGTTCTCACCTCTAACAGTGGCTATACTTTTCTAGGAAAATACAGCATTTCATACCATTCTCTCTCAAAATAGGAAGAAAAATTTGGGTGCAGCCAACAGTCCCATCTCTTTTCTGGCTTTATGGTAATTGGGTGTTCGAAGTAGAAATGAGGACCTTCAAAGTCCTGGAACATCCATTTCATCTCTTTGTTGGCACATCACTCTGGGTTCGTGGGTTAAGTAGCTTATACTCCAAGGAGCTGGGTAATCCGCTCAGTGCTCACTGGTCATCCATGCTCTACTTTAGGGGTCTTCCTTGTTCATCTGCTATTCAGTTGTTCTGCACGATGACCCTGATCCTCCTTTTTGAACGTGTTTCCTTGGATGTCTATAAACTCTATGTTACCACAGCTGCTCAGTCACTAAGATTTGGGATTTTTCTTTGCCTAGAGAGCACATCACGTGGGACTGCTCTTGTTAAGATGGCCTCATTCTCTTTCAGATTTAAATTGATTAATCATCACTTTATTCCAGCTATCAGCTACACTGCAATTGGCATATTTATTTCTAATCAGCTCCTAAAATGGCATCATTCAAAGGTGCTTAACCACATTACTTAATTTTCAACCTGTATCTCTATTGATTTCTAATATTCTCTTCAAGATATGGGACATCATTCAATGCAGCAGTCTGTTTATATAATAATCTTATCTGGTTACTAAAATCTGCGAAGTCTCTTGAATTGCCTCTAATGCAAGATTGGAGACTGGTTGCTAAATGAGTCAATTTTGCTTTAATTTGGTTTATTTACAGTACATGTTTTAAGGCTCAGCATTCTGAGGATTTCAGAGCAATGCTGAAAATAAGAGTAAATATATGCTAAAGCAGCATACTGCTCCATTCTCAGTCTTTGAGAAGCTAGACAACTGTGCAGACTGATCTTCCTTACACCTCTCCTCCATCATGTCATTCTCCTGCTTGGGAATTTTCAACTGACTCCTGATCACTCATGCCATCAAGTCTAAACCTTATTGGCTTGGCTTTCAAGGCCTCTCATCATCTGGCTGCCTTCTATCCATCCAACCCTGATGCCACTATTCTCCAGCAAGTACTCAGAGAGTTCTTTCCAATCTTGCCAGCACAGTATGTCTTCAGAGATTCAAAGATACAACTCTCTTTGCCTCCGTTCATATTATCCTTCAGTCCAGAGATCTCTCCCCATTCCTTTTTATCCACTTCATTCCTATTTACCCAGCTCAAGATCTGTCTCTGCCATGAAACTTCCTATTCCTTTAGCCCACACTAACTGCTCTCTCCCATCGCTGAAGTCCTGGGGCATTGATAATCAATCAGCACCATATTCCTGGAGCTATAGATCTTGGGTGGCCAACTAGATTGTGAAATTAAGAATGAGGGCTGTCTTTTACCTTTCTTCATATTCCAAGCACAGTGCCTGGCACTCAGTAGGCACTTAATAAATGTTTATTGACTGCCTTGTTTAGCAACTGTACGTGGTTCAATGGAAAGAGCAGATTCAGAGGTTCTGGTGTTCACCTTAGCTCTACTACCAATCACCCATGTGATCTTGGGCAAATCATTTCAGGCCTCCTTCTCCTCATCTGTAAAATGGAAGGATTGATGTTTGATAACATCGGGGCCCATTGCAGCTCTAACTCCATGTCTGTGAGCATTCCTAAGCAGACTCTGTACTTTCCCCCTTTGTGTGTTTGTCCCATTGTGCCATTATCCTTAGAATTTCCTTTCCTATTACTGCTGCCTGATGCAGAACTACCTTCCCTTCAAGGAAGAGGAAGGGGAAGAGGAAGGGGAAGGGGAAGGGGAAAGGGAAGGGGGAGGGGAGGGGAAGGAGAAGGGGAGGGGAGAAAGGAGAGGGAGGGCAGGGGAGGGGAGAGGAGAGGAGGGGAGGGGAGGGGAGGGGAAGGGGAAGGGGAAGGGGAAGGGGAAGGAGAAGGGGGAGGAGAAAAGGAGAGGGGAGGGGAGGACAGGGGAGAGGAAGGGGAAAGGGAAGGGAAAGAGAGGGGAGGAGAGGGAAGGGGAAGGGAGGGAAGGGAAGGAGAGGGGAGGGGAGGGGAGGGCGGGGGAGAGGAAGGGGAAGGGGAAGGGAAAGAGAGGGGGAGGGGAGGAGAGGAGAGGAGAGGATGGGGGAAAGGACCTACTATGTCCCAGAGACTGTACTAAGCACTTTTTTAAAACAAATATTACTTCATTTGATCCTCACAACAACCCTGGGAGTTAGGCACTATCATTATCTTCATTCCAAATGGAGGAAACTGAGGCAGACAGCAGCTGAGTAACCTGCCTAGGCCACACAGCTAGTGAGTGTCAGAAGCCAGATTTGAACTCAGGTCTTTCTGACACCAGGCCCAGGGTTCTATGCACAGCATTGCCTGGCTGCCTCGTCCAATCTCCCTCTGCACCCTAGCTCAGGGCATCTCATGCCCAGACACTCATATGTGAATGGCATCTCCTATGGTGCTTGGTTTGGTGCTGGTCACGTAGGAGATGCTCAATATATGGTGATTGAGTGATTGACATCTGCTTAATAGGAGGATCTAGAGTTGAATTTTAAATACACTGGATGTTTCTTGATTTTTAAAATCCTTGTAATCTTGAAACACATTTATTTTAGGGTGGCAAAACCCTGCAGAATGGCAATATTATGTGAGCTTTAGGAAGGCTGGGTTAACTGGTTTAGTTAATTCATACCATTTTGTAAGTCTCTGTGTATCCTACTCTGTATTCATAACATAATAATAGTCACAATAATATAATAATAGTAACTGGCATTTATAAAGCACTGAAAGGCTTAACAAGAGCCATTAGAGCCAGACATTATCTTATTGATCTTCACAGGAATCCTATTAGTGTTATTATCACCCCTATTTTACAGATGAATGAACTGAGGCAGACATAAGTGAAGTGACTTATCCAGGATCACACAGCTAGTAAGTGTCTGAAGCAGGATTTAGACTTAGGTTTTCCTCATTCTGAGTCTAATATTTTCCTTCCTGCACCACCTAGTTGCCTCATGTAGTTATTATGACTGCAGTAGTAAAGTGTTACCCTAACAAACTTGTCTATCTTCCCCTTAAAGCCACTCTTCTTCCTAACTTGCCTATTTCTATCAAGGACATCATCCTACTTCTAGACACTCGGATTCAAAACCTCAGCCATCTTCCCATTCTTCTCGCTCCTTCATGCCCACATCCAATCAGTTGCCAAATCTTGTTGACTCTGATTTCATAATACCTCTCACATTTGTCTCCTTCTGCCAGAAGGAGCCTTCACCCTAGTTCATACCCTCATTGCCTCTTGCCTGGACCATTATTGGTCTCCCGACTTCCAGTCTTTCTCTTCTCTAATTTGTCCCTGACACAGCTGCCAAACTTCTGTCTCTAAAGTGCAGATATGACCATGGCCCTAGAATTTTTAGCAGTTCCCTTTTCTCTCTGGGATAAAACACACACACACACACACACACACACACACTCTCTCTCTCTCTCTCTCTCTCTCTCCTTTTTCTGGCATTTAAAGCTCCTCATAAGAACACTCCACCCTATCTTTGTCATCTTATTAGATACAGCTCAGCTCCGTTTCACAAAGTCTATGGTCTAAACAACTTCCTTGCTTGTTAGTCTTCATATGTGAAATTCTATTGCCTCTCTATGAAGTTGCACAAGTGATATGTCCTCCATGCCTAGACTGCTCTTCCTCCTACCTCTTCTTTGTAGAATCCCTAACTTTTTTCAAAAGTCCACAATGTGCCAGGCAGTTCACTAGATACCGAGGATACAAAGCATCCCCTTTCCGCAAAGAGCTTATATCCTATGGTGCAAATGACATACATAGATGAGTGGACACCCAACAAATACTTGTTGAATTCAAACCAACTGAATAATTTTAGCCATCTTTTATCCTGTGAGTTGTTTGCTATGCCAGAAAGCTACAATGAACTACATCCTGAACTATAGTTGATCTGACTTTAAATTTAAATGGGTTTAAAACTTAAGGCATATTGAAGGAACTCTTGGGGTTCTACTCCACTTAGGTTTAAGACCCAGGCTCAAACTCAGGTTAAGATTCTCCCTTGTTCTATCCCAGAACAACACACAATCAGAAGCCAGGGGTAGGATCAACGGCTACTGGAATTGATGACAGGAATGCCCTTAAGAATTTCAAAACACCCGAATGATTCCTTTTTTCAATCTTACACTTAGAATCTGAAATTTCTTTTGCCTTTTGAGAATATGAGAATGAGGACAAGTTCTCAGAGTCTTATTTTCACTAATATTAATTTTTCTACCAAAGTTTCCTTGGAAGATGAACAATCCAAAGATGTTGCACCCGTTTGGCAAAGAACCACAATTTTGAACTCATCTACAATGAAATATTAGAAGTTTAGAGGGCATCGATACCAGATGCAAACTTGTATTTCTAAAGAGGAATCTTTAAAAATCTATCGCTGTTCAGTAGTCCCATTATAAATTGCAACCTGAGCAGTAATTCTGCATCAATTAGTTGTCCAAAAAAATACCATTCAAAGCAATTAATCGAGTTCTTTGTGGTGAATGGTCAGACCACCATCCTTGAACATTGCCCCCAAACTCCTGAGTGTCACTATTTAGATCAATAATATTGACAATCTCTTCAGAATTAGCCATGGGAGAACATCTAAAGGTAGAAAGACCAGTTCTCTCTCAAACTAGTACAGACTCAGAAGCGATAAAAGTCCCCATATCCTCTTGCCCAGGAAAGTATCACAAGAAAATTGCTTGCCTTTAGAAACCTTCAAAATCCCAAGTAGCGACGTAAAAAAAAAAAAAAAACACACACTAAGGCAGTTTACTTGGGAAGCAATAGCCTCTTGGATAAGGTGATAGAATGTCAGAATTGTAAGGTCATAGATAATCTAGTCCAACTCTTCTTTTTCATAGATGAGGAAATCGAAGCCCAAGGAGGTAAGTAGCTCCCTTAGGGTCACACTGATTTGTGTTGGAGCTGGTGTCTGACCTTGAAGACGTGGACAAGAAGTCTAGGGCTTTTTTCAGCTATTACTTACTAGCCATAAATTTAGTAATAATATGAGATACTATAGTTGAAGAGAAAATTTGTCCATATGTGATCAAAGAATCAAAAATTTCGAGCATGAAAGGACCTCAGAAATCATTTAGTCCAACTCTCCACCTTTGAAAGATGAGGAAACAGAGACCAGGGAAATTAGGAAATTTGTCTACAGTCACCCAGGTAATAAGAGTGAGCAGAGAGATTTGAACCTCCGTCTGCTGACATCTCAGCAATGTAGTGTTCCTTCCACTGAGATTCAGTCAGCTGGTCTCAAGTTGGACCCAGCTAGGATCATGATCTCATGGATTTTGGAGCTAGAAGCAGGGTGTGTGGGAGCTAACCCAAACCGATGCTGATTGTTTAATTGTGAGTGTGAGCGTTTACAACAGAGAAATCAGCAAACTCAACAATTCAGGGCTTGTTTTATTGTTTTGTTGATTGCGTAGAGTTAAGAGAGTGATAAGAAAATGTTATTAATGCGGATTAAGGGGGGTTCACAGGAATGCTTGTTAAACATTTACCAGTATGCCCATCATCTAGAAGGGACCTTCAAGACCATCGAATGTAACCCTTCATTCTATAGATGAGGAAACAAACCCAGAGAGGTTAAGTTATTTGTCCAGGGTCACACAGCTTGTAAATATTTGAGGAGGGATATAAACTCAGCTCTTCTGGCTCCAAGCCCAGCACTCTAACTAATGTGTCTCCAGACTAGATCATTCTTGGCTGAAAGAGAAGGGAAAACAGGGCTACAGATGGGAATGGGTAAGAGGTCAAATGAAGAGGTGACTATTGTAGCGATGGATCAATGATTATTGGATGCTCACTTCGGGCTTTATAGGCTTAAACTCAGGCAGACTGTAAATTGGAGTCTGTGACCTAATGTCTGTTCAGATTTTCTTCAGTGATTGAAAACATGCTCTTGGTGCTCTGCAGGCTATATATTGAATCAGAAAACCACAAATTAACATTGTCTATGCCATATCGTATTTTTTTCTTTATTTTGTTAAACATTTTCTGATTACATTTAAAGCTGGTCCTGCATTATTCAGAGCTTCGTGGACCACATGTTTGACATCACTGATGGGGAGCTCTCTTCTCCTCCACCTTCCCCAATACTATTTATTCCTACATTATAACTATGCCTTCCAACAATCTAAAAACCAACAACAATAAATACATCAATAACCAACTCACATTTCTATATCTTTGAAGTTTGCAAAGGGTGTTCCCTATGACAACCCTAGGTTATGGGTATTGCAAATATCCTCATCTCTATTCAAGTTATTTCCCCAATAGAAGACAAGCTCCTTAAAGGAAGGTCTGTTTTCTGTGTGTCTCTGCATCCACAGTACCTAGTATTCAGTACAGTGCTGGCTCCAGATATTAAACAGGTGTTTAATAGGTGCTTGTCGACAGACTGATGGATTAACCTACATCCTACGTACAAGGCACTGTGTGAGGTGCTGGGGATGGGAAGATGAACCCAAACTGTCGCTGCTGTCAAGGAGTTTGCATTTTTGCCTACTGTGCCATGTAAGAACTCACTAAGGATCCCTGACAGGTGGACATCCAACTGTTCCTTGATCAATCATAGTGAGAAGGAGCTTGATATCTATCCAAGGCAGAATATATTTTAGAGAGCCTTTTAAAGCTTCATTTTTCTATCAAAACTCCTAGGAAGAGGCAAAGGAAGCCTAGTATTTGGGGAACCCATGATAATAACATAATACTAGCTTACCATTTATGTAGGACTTTAACGTTTGCAAGCATTTTGTGTTATCATTTGACCTTCAGAACCACCTTGGGAGAAGCAGGTGCTGTTATTACTCCTATTTTCCAGAGAAGGAAGATAAGTGACTTGCCCAGGGTCATCCAGAAAGTAACTATCTGTGGCAGGATTTGAACTCAAGTCTTCCTCACTCTAAATTCAAAACTCTGTCCACTGCTCTATATGTGTGTAGTCCTGTCACTAAAGAAGCCAAGGAACCTAACCTTGCTAGTTCTCTAATGCCATATTCTCTCTCTCTCTCTCTCTCTCTCTCTCTCTCTCTCTCTCTCTCTCTCTCTCTTTCTCTTCATATTATCCTATTTTATGTCTATCTATTATCTATGTACAATCGATCTTTTTTTGTTTATCAATCATCTGTCTGCTTTTCTATCATCTATCATCAATCTAATCTACCTACCTGTTATCTATCTAGCTATCATTTATCTATTATCTATCTATTATCTGTCTTTCTATCTACTTACCATCTACCTACCTATTATCTATTATATCTATTATCTGTCTACCTATTATCTATCTATCTATCTGCCTAAAAAGAAGAAAGACATATTTCTCAAAGCTCTGTTTAGAAGGGCAGAGTTCATCTTACTTTGTTGTCTGGACTGTGGCCTAGTTCACTTTAAGCCTCTCAAACAGCTGGACCTAGACCTGGACCACCTCACTCCACACTAATGTTTCCCTCCTCCGTACTCTCTATCGTGCTCGTTGTCTGGATCAAATAATTAGCACGATTTCTAATTAGTTTTAACCCTGAATGATTTCCTATGTGGGAGTCTTAAAGTTTTGGTTGGATGATAAGCTCTTGGAGGTCAGAGAAATTTCATGAATTTGAAAAGCTGTTGTATTGAAGAGAGATTAGACTTAGGGATCATAAGATCCCTAAAGCTAGAGTGTAAAAAAAAACCTTAGAAAATATGTATTCTAATGGTATGGCCTGAGTCCCAAATGTTTTTATATGGCCCTTAAGTTAAGGGCCTGTGGCCCACCAGCTAAGAATTTCTTTTTCCATATAAAACCATTCTTAGCTCAATGGGCCAGATTTGGCCCAAAGGCAATAGCTTGTAGACACTTGATCTAGTCTCATTTTACAGATGAGAAACTGAGGTCTAGAGAAACAGAGTGACCTGCCCAAAGTTGGGCTTAATCATTACTTGCCATGTAGTAAGCGGCAAAGCCAAGGTTAGACCCATGATTGTAAGTCCATCACTCTTTCTAAGATACTGTATTGAAGTAGCAGAAATAGGTGGAAGTTGCTTAGAGATAAATTTGGGGTTAACACATGTCCAATTCTAGACTATTTCAGTAAGAGTTCTGCAATTCTCATTGGATCCACCATGGTGAAACAAAGTATTACTAAGGGGGGAGGGGAATCTTGTGTCACTTAACAGCTTGAATAAGCAATGATGATTAGACATTAATCATCCATACAAGGGAAATGATATTTCAGTTTATCAGTGTTGTATAAAATCTGCAAAAGATAAGATAAGGGCTATTTAGTGCATTGGGTAGAGGCTTGGAACATCATCAACCTCAGTCCCCAAAGTTACCCATTTAGAAAACAGAAAACAAAACTATTTTGAACTGGGTGAAGTTTTATCCTTACCATATATAGTAGCAATTTAGATTTGAAGATCTTTCCCACCCATTAATAGGCCATGTGACCTGCTTATGTCACAGGAAGCCTAAGACACATGTGGTAGGAGGAGCTTCCTGACAGGAAAAGGAAGTTATGTCACAGAAATGCAGAGAGAGAGAGAGAGAGAGAGAGACAGACAGAGAGAAGAGAGAGAGAGAGAGAGAGAGAGAGAGAGAGAGAGAGAGAGCAGTTATGGCTGCTAATGGCCGAGTCGTGATAGTTAGAAATGAATAGACTGACCTAGTGTACGGTGAGTTTGTTTTGGGGAAGAGCCCAGCAGGGGGTCAGAGAGGTTTTGGGATGGTGAGGCTCCAGGTTGTAATGTTGTGTGTGGAATGTTTTATTGCTGTGATAGACTGGATATGGTTCTCTGGTGTTGGAATAAATGGTTCACTTCTTCTACCTTCTCTTTGGAGAGTCTCATATACTTTGCAATACAGAACTACATAGGCATTTTGACAATTATCATCTACATTGTTATTATTGCCTACTGTTACACCATATTTTAATTAAGGAGGTTGGGTGACCCCTTGTTGGGGCCATCATAGAGAGTTCCTGCTCAATGTGAACTGAGTCAGATAAATGCTAAAGTCATCCAGCAAGCCATTCTTTCCAGTGCTAATATTCTGTAATTGTATTTTCTTATATTTACAGAATACAGAGCTGGATAAGACCTTTCAGGACCATTAAGTCCAACTCTCTTCATTTACTAAGGCTCCGCCAAATGTGACTGAGGTCATATGAGATAAATGCAGAGACAGGATTTGAACCCAAGTCCTCTAATTTCAAATCCTGTATCTTTTTTTTCAGCATTCCTCCCAATTCTTAGCATATCAGGATGCATAGTAGGTGATAAGTAAATAGATGTTAATTGAGGAAATAGTGAAAACTATAGATGAGAGAAGATTTGCTTATCATTTTAATATTCTGAGATCATTCTCAGACCTTTTTCCTTTCTCTTTGAAAAGAGAGAAAGAAAATACAAGTAACTCCTCTTACTTATAAAAGCAAACCCATGTGAATTTGCAGAATCCAGATAAGATGCTTAAAGACATAGGAGGAGTGACGTGTGAATTTGAGTGAGGTTTTAAAACTATCCGTGCCTCAGTTTCCTCATCTGTAAAATGAGGAGTTGGACTAGATTCTTGCTAAGGTCCTTTCTAACTCTAATCTCCGATCCTACAAGCCTATAAATACTCCAAACTATAAGAACATGGGAATTCGAAGGCTTAGAAGTAAATCAGAGAGGATATGAAATTGACATTATGTGAGTCAGTATCGAAAATTGTAAAGTGCTATAGATATGTCTACTACTATTATCATAGCTGTGCTGCTACTACTACTACTACTACTACTAGTACCAGGACTACCACCAAATGGCTATAATGTATTACCAGCCAACAACAGTACAGGACAAACTGTATAAAGCATGAAACTAGAGTGATGTACAACTAAAAAGAAGTGTTCACTGATGGAAATGTACTCCACTGGATTCCAAACAATGCCAAGAGATCTGGAGAAAGACTGCCAGAAAGTGGAGTCAAGCCATCAAGGGGATTTTGGGGAAGATGTAGACCAGAGTCACATAGGATCTGAGCCTCTGAATGGGCTGTATTGTTAAAGGGAGTACCCTTGTCAATGAAATCAGATCCATTTAAATAGCAAAGATTATTAATGCATTAATAATGACTCATTTAAGAAACCACATGCCAAAAAAAGAGTTACTTTCTTCCATGAAAGACAAATGGCAAAGGTTTACCATTCACATTATGTCCTTTGGGTCTAGCAATAACCTTGATGATAAGGTATACTTCATCATCTTCATTTTACAGATGAGGCAACTGAGGCATAGATAGGTTTAGTGACTTAGCTAGTAGATGGCAGAGCCAGGACTAGAATCCTACTCACCAAAATCTGCCTGTTATCTTCCAGCAAATTATGATGCTTCTTATTTACATCATGCTTCCAGTTGGATCTGTCATCATCACCATTGCAATGAAGAGCCCAGCCAGAGTTCAACTCCCACTTTCTGAGTGCCATTGCCACCCAGGCTGAAGATAACAACCTCCCTAATAGCAAGCCATTTCCAATTTACCCTGCAATGTGGCAGCCTCCTTTTTGGTCAGGTGTAAAGTTGCCATTTCACGCTCATTTTCCCCAATTAACAACAGCTGGTCTCCCATAAAACCAACTGGTGAGATGGTTTGTTATTGGAAGACAATGCAACATCATTAGACATTAATGACTTCTAATCTAGTTTATTTGGTCTGAGATCATGATGTTAATGTGAGAAAGTGTTTGGTTTCACCCCCAAGTATTTATGGCTTGTCTCTCATTTTCAGCATATTGCTTTCAGTTTCATTTTCTGATGCTCAAATTGGCATTAATACTAGGGGAAAAGAAGTCAAATTTCCTCGAAGAGAAAAATGTCAGAGAAGAGGGGTAGTCTGCTTTGATAAAAAATCCAAGATCATGTTCTAATTTAACAGAAGGTGATTTAAGGTTCTGAACGGCTAAACCTTTTATTTACTAAAATTTAATTTATTCCAACCAGAACTGGATAAAATTGATTATTATTAATAACTAGCATTATTAATAATAATGTTTGTTACTATTACTGTTTTATCATTACTTTTCCAAGAGCGGATTGAATGTAATAGCTCCTCTTAAGACTCCCTGTGCTCTTGGCTTAAAAGTTGAAGATGAGAGAAATTTACTGGTAATTTGAGAGCCTAATTGGAAGATGTTATCCACAACCAACACATCATATCATATTACCTAGGAAACAGATAGAACTATGGGGCTTTCCTGGGTAGTCTGTTATGTACAATATCCTACCTTGCCCTGAAACCTTTAGCCTCTCTGGGCGTGAGGCAAGGATTATAGATTTAAAACGTGAAGGGACTTTTCAGATCATCCAATCCAAGATTTTCATTTTATAGATGAGGAAAGCAAGGTCCAGGTTGTTGGCAAGGAAGCTGCCTTAGGGTAATGACCCTGTGTTCCATTAATATTGGTTCTTTTTACTATATTTTCCAAATCTGTTAGGGTTCATTTTATAGAGAACCATCTTTTTTAACACAAATATTCTCCTTGCAATCCCGTGTGTACATATTGATTGTATGTATTGAAATATTACATTTTCAAAGGAATCAAAGGTATGGGCAACCCAAAGGGCAAAGAAGGGATACATGGCATAGTGAGTATGAGTTGGTGGCAACTCTTTGCAATGATCATCCAGGTGAAATAAATGTGCCATAGGGGCATCACCCATGACATGCATGATTAGGAAATGAAGACAGGCGTGACATGGTAAGAATGGGGGATAACAGGAGAGCCACCAGCACGCCAATGGCACTCACCAATGCAAAAAAGACCCAGAGGAGGGCTTCCGGTACTTTGGGTTCCTGTTCTATGGATGCACATGGGTAAGGATGAGACAGGATGGAAGGTGTGGCTGGATTAGAATCTGTAAACAGGCACATTGGTGAAGATCACTTGTCAGGTGAACTAGGTATAGTTACATAGATGAAATGCACTCATCCCTGTCATTCATGACAACTAACAATGCAAGATAATATTACTATTTAACTATTATTGTGCTGGTTCTCATCTCCCCAGCTGGCTCCACCCAGGGTCATGGTATTTTTCATATTGACTATTTCCTCCACTGAATCACAATGTCAGAGATGGAGAGACCTCAGCAGGTATGGAGTCCCACCCATACCCCGAAGGAATCCTCCCTCGTAATATCCTGACAAGGGATTATCTGGTCTCTTCCTGAAGTTCTGTAAGGACAGAAATCCACTGTCCCCAAGGCACTTCATTCTGCTTTTTGGATAGCTCTAATGATTAAGAAGTATTTTTGTTTGTTTGCTTTGTTTTGTTTTCCTGACATCCACTCTAAATTTGTCTTTTGTGCCCATTGGTCTCATTTCTGTGAAAGAGATAAAGTCTTACATATAACATCCCTTCAAATAATGGACAAGCAGTCTCGTATCTCCCTTAAATCTTCTTTTCTCCGGGTAAACATCCCCAATTCCATCAATTAAATTTTACATAACATGGACTCAAGGCCTTTCTCCACTCTGCTCATCCTCCTTTGGACCTTCTCCATATTATCAATATTATTCTTAAACAGCAGTGTCCAGAGCAGAAAGTAATAATCCAGATGTGTTCTGACTAGGTCAGAGCACCAAGGGGCTATCACCACCTTATTTCTGGAAGTTGTGCTTCTTTTACTGTGGTCCAAGATGGCTACGTTTTTGGATTGCTACATCACACTGTTGACTCATATTGAGCTGGAAGTCCTGTAGAATCCCTAGATCTTTTCAGACAAAATGCTATCTAAATCTCCCTCCCCCTCCTGTCCTTGTGAGGCTGATTTTTTGAACCTACATACAAGATTTTACATTTACCCCCTACTGGATTTCATCCTTAATGAATTTTAAATGAGTGTTTCATGGACTGCTTTTCAGTGAGATTTTTAGAAATTCCTTTGTGAAATAGGGCATTTCTTTGGATACAGATTTCCTGCAAACCAGCTGACCTGTATTTACAGTAGACACATTGTTTGGAAAAATCCAATTTTCCACTTAACTGGGCTGGTAGCCAGCCAGCAGGTCAGTGTTCTTTTACTGTAGTATTGTAAACAAGAGATTAATGGTACACCTTATTTTGAAACCTCTGATTAAATTATTCACCTGCAGACGTCTGGGAGCCTCTTCTGTGATGTTAACAACTGCAAATTGGTGCTTGCTGTGGGCCCGCTAGCTCAGTTACTCTGTAAAGGGCATATGATGGCTAATCCCACTTGATAGATCATATAAATCCAGGTACCCCTATACTCCATGAAGATTTCACTCTCCTGTTTTTAATGGTTTTTAGCTTTTAAGAAACTTCCAAGGTGCCCAAATAAAAGAGCTGACTCAATTCAACGCTACAGTCCTTTCTACCAGTCTGGGTTGGACTCTTTGGCCCACGGGGTCTCTTTCAAAACTGAAATCATATTGCAATATCAATGCTAATAATAAGTACATAATTATGCTAATAAGTATTATATAAACAATATAACTAATATTATGTGTTATATTAGTGTTATTATATAATAATGTTCATTATTATTTGTCTACTCAATAAAAATAGAACTTGTCCTACTAAGGTCCTGCATGCAAACATGGAATACTCATAGTCCCTGACTTCTAGGAGTTTATAATCTAGTCCAGAGAAAGGAAAAGAAGGGACAATGGAGACACACTTAGATGAATATTATGAAAGTTATAACATGATAGGAAATTTAAAGTGGTGTGAAATGTTCAAGGAGAAAGGACTCATTTCTAACTAGGAGGGAGCCTAGCAGTGAAAGCATCATGGAGAGGGGGATACCTAAACTGAAAGAAGGAAGGAAGGAAGGAAAGAAGAAGGGAGGAAAAGAAGGAAAAGGAAGGAAGGAAGGAAGGAAGGAAGGAAGGAAGAAGAGAAAAGGAAGGAAAACTTCAATAGATGAAGACCTAGGAGGAGTTTGTTCTAGGCATGGGTGTTGTATACAAATACACCAGGGTAAGAAAGAAGAAACAAGATAGGATGTTACAAATAATACAGTTTGACTGGAAGGGAGTATAAACTACTAGAAAGGGAATTCATGAAATAAGACTGAAATAAGGTTGCAGACTGACTTCAATGCTAGGCTAGTTCGTATTTTATTATATAGGCACAAGGGAGGCCCTGCAAGTTTTTAGGGGCAGAGAAGTCCATTAGGAACATCACTTTGGCAGCCATGTGAAGAATCAGTTGGAAGACAGAAAGTAGAAGGAATGGGTGGGGGACTAATTAAAAAGCTAGCCCAGGAGGGAGACTATAAGATATAGATTTAGAATTAGAAGGGCCCACCGAGACTTAGTTCAAGCCCCTCTTTTACAAATAAGGAGCCAGTGACCAGAGGGTTTGAGTGCCTTGTCCAATTTCCCATTGGCAATAAGAAGCCGAGCTAGGATTCGAACTGAATCCAATAGGTTTCCCAGTGTTTGACCCCAGAGGACAGAATTAAGAGGAATGGTATGATAGGCCAGGTCTGTCCCCTTTCCCCGTGTTTTTGTACTAAAAGCCAAGATGTGAAGGAAGAGATGATATGATTTGGTGACTGACTGAATATGTGGGATGAGAGGAAGTGAAGAATGGAAGAGGCATTGAGTTTGTGAGCCTGGGTGACTGCAAGGATGGTGGTGCCTTTGGAAACAATAGAAAACATGGAAGAGGTGAGTTTTGGCGAAAAGATAATGGAATGAAACCTGTAATTTGTGGTGGTTCAGAGAGTTCCTTTTGTCCCACTCAAAATAGAAAAGGGGAGAGAACATGCTCTGAAGCCAGAGTCCGAGGGCAGGGCTAGTTATGCTGGGAAACTGGCAGATTCTCAAACAGTACCTGTAAAGCTGCTGTTCTGGCTACTGGATAGGTTGGGTTATAAATGCTTTGAGGGACCAGCTTGGGGCTTGGGGAGGGGAGACTCGGGAGCTTCCACAGTAGAAGAAGAGGGAAGAATGGTGGATTTTTAGGGATAAGGGTCCACGTGGCTGTGATGGAGAGAAGCCCCAAGATTAGTTATTGTGGGGAGAGTAGGAGGCTGAGCCCTCTTCATATCCTCTGAATGGCTGCTGATCATCTAGTCCTTGGGGTTCCTCTTGTGATAAAGTCAATGCACCCTCCAAAGGCCCATGATCCCACTTTGGGGACCATAATCTTAGGGTATTAGAGATGAAACAAATCATAAGAGGTCACACAATACAATTTGCTCAAATTGGAGGAAAACTGAGATGGAGGGGGAGATGACCTGCTTTTGGTCACATAGGCCACTAGAAGAATACAGGCCTGGAAGTCAGGAGAATAGGGTTTTGGTGCCAATCATTCATAACCACAGAACCCTGCTTGGACCTTTTTAGAGTCAGCCTTTTGAGAGGTGGCTGGGATTTTCTTGGCCCTGTTTCTTCCTCATTTTTACCACTTTCTTTCTAGCATCTTCTCCATTCAGGGTGCTGTACAATTGTATGTGCATTGGGGCCTAGGGCAATTGTGCAGAAAGGTTGCCCCAGTTAGAGATTCCTTTGCCCCCTAGTTCATCCCTCTATCTGAGGCAGGTATAAGCACAGCCACAGAAGCACCTCCCAGACTACCCCATTGATCACCAGATATCCCTGCCAAGCTAACTCAGCGCTCCATCTCATCCCGCTCCTATTCAGGCCTTAGGATTGGCTCAGTACTAAGTGGTCTGGATGAAATGCCCCGTGCTGGCTGGCATGCCCATTCATTGCCAACAATAAAATATATCTATATTTAAATATCCTTAGATAATTCTTAAGTTTTATTAGTACTTAAATATTTTGACATGTTTATTTCTCTAGGAATGATTATGGTGGTTTCACTGTTTTGCTTGCAAAAAAAGAGACTAAATCTCGTCTTACAATAAACTCTCTGGCAGATAGAATATGATATTGTGTACTGGGCTTGTCCCATAACTACATATTCATATATTCAGGTGCAAAGGGAAGCAAGACCAGCAAACATTGCTCCAAACAGATAAATTACCATCCACAAAGCTGATTTCTCTCTCTCTCTCCGTCCTCACGTATATGCTGATTAACCACTATCAAAAGCTTAGAAAAATAGAGACTTGAGCTTCTAGAAGAATTCTTAAAGGCAATTGGTCCAACTCTCTCATTTAACAGAAGAGAAAATCAAGGCCCAGAAAGGAGAGTGACCTGTCCCAGGTCACACAGCTAGTCAGATAAAACACTGAAATTAGAACCAAGGCCTCCTGACTTCCCAGAATTTCACTAGAGCATGCTTCTTCCTTGTCTAATTTAAGCCTCAAAAATAAATAACCAAGAAAAGACCAAACCGTATGGAATCATTTCAATATTATCTCCATTTTACAGATGAGGAAAACAGAATCTCTGCATTAATTGACTTACCTAAGGTTGCATAGCTTGGGAATGGGGAAGCCAGAGCTGGCACTGAGGATGGTCTCCAGCATACCACACCATGGCTAAATCCCCTCCAGGTCAGTGGATCTGAAACTAACTAAAACAAAACAAAACAAAACACAATCTCCAAATATGAGTAAGGATGGGCCTTTGGAAAGGTCTCCATTTGAGGAGTCAGAGAAAGAAAAGCACAGGGAGAATCATGGAGGCAAGGCCTTCATTTCCTTCCAGGGCTTTTCTCCTCTACCAATGAATAATTCTGATTATCATGAAGTTTGTATCTAAAATTTTGGAGGGATGGAGACTGTCAATGAGACTTGATAGACTGACTGATCAAAAGAGGAGAAGGAGTTCTTTTTGTAGCTTTACCTTGGGGTTCAAACCAGGATATGTCAGTTAATTTCCCAGGCCTCAGGTTCATTTGTCTATATTAATCCTGGCTGCCCCACTGGACTGTTAGATGCATTGTAAAGCAGTGTTGACATGTCCCTTGAAAAAGATAATGCAACAAAATAAGACAGGCATGGAACTAAATAAAAAAAACAAACACTGAATTGGGCATCGGAAGACCCAGGTTCTAGTCTAAAGTCACTAATGTTTGACCTTGGACAAGTAACACAAACATTTAGGGATGGAAGAGACCCTAGATACCACACAACCCAAATGCCCCCATTTTTCAAATGACAAAGCTGAGGCCCAAAGAACTGAATTCCAGGGAAACATCTGTTATTCCCACAACTAAGGCTGATCTTTGTTCTGTGGTACAGAATTTCAGCTGATCCTTGGCAGGCGGTATGGGAGGAAGGGGGCACATCTACTGTCTTACTTGTTTTAAACAGAAAGCAAAGAGTGATACATGGAAACATTTGTTAATCCCTTTATATAGCAGTTTTTCCCAATATGATAGACTTCCCTATCCCCACCCCATCCCCATTGCCCCATTAACCATAGAAAAACAATTTAAAAAACTCACAAAACCAACATGACTGTCAGTGTACATGGCATTCCATACCTGCAATTCTCTACCCCTTTACCAATAGGAGAGATGCCTCCTTCACTATTTACTCTCTAAAACCAAAAACGTTCATGCTATCAATCACATTAATTGCATTGTTTTCATTTACATCATTGGGGTCATTGGGGTCAACTCTTCTTTTATTTGTGTTCTCTTCATTCTGCATTCCTTCATATACTTTCCCTTATATCTTAAGAATTTTTTTTTTTTTGCTCCACTGTAATATCCCATTGTAGCCATATAGGGTCAGTTAAATGGCACAGATTGCTAGGTCTAGGGTCAGGAAGACCTGAGTTCAAGTCCCACCTCAGACTTCTGATTGACCTTGGGCAAGTCACTTTACCTCTTTATGACTCAGCTTCCTCAATAATAAAATATTGATACTAATATCACCTAACATCCAGAATTGTGAAGGTCTTGAACATGGTAGGTAATGTTTGTTTCTTTCCTTGATTCTTCTTAGACTACAATTAGTTCAGCCATTTTTTAATTAATAGGCACATACTCCTAGTTTTTGTCATCAGAATGAGTGCTACTATGACTATTTCATAATATGAGGGATCCCTATCTCTGTCATTGATCTGTCAGTAAACAACAAAGATTAATTAAGCCTCACTATGTGCCAAGCACTGATGTCATTTCCTTAGCATATTTATAGTAGTGGAATTACTGAAGCAAAGGGTGTGAGGAAATTCATGATTTTTATTGATTATAATTCCAAATTCTTTTCCAGAATGGTTGGACTAATTCATAGCTCCACCAAATGTGTCCAACTATGCTATTATTCCTATAACTCTTTCAACATTTCAACACGAACTTTCCCCCTGCTTTATCACTTTTGCAAGTTTGATGGCAAGGAGATAATACCTTAAAGTTGTTGCAAAAACATTTTTATTAGTGGTTTGAAAGATTTATTCATAAGGTTGTTGGTCATTTGCACTTTATCCTGAACATTTCTCGTACTCATCTATTGGGAATGTGGTTGTGAAGATCTTTGTCAAGTTCCTATGAATCTTGGTTCTTAGACTTTTATTGAAGATATTTGATACAAAGATTTTGTTACTAATTGATAGCTTCTCTTTTTTATTCTAGATGCATTGATTTTGTTCATGCAATACTAAAATATTCAAAAGATCTATAAACTCATTTATTTGGATATTCTCTTCAGTAATACAGGTTGTAGACTATCCATGACTATTCACCCTGTGCGTCTCCTGCCCTTATTTTCCCAAACTTCATCTCTTGGGGATGAGGGAGTCCCTTAGTAAATACTAGGAATTCTTCCCTTTCTCTTGAAATCATGAGGATTCCAGTGGAGCATTCAGGCTGCCCTCTTGTAACTTCTTGCCCTTTGCATGTGACTTACCCATCTAATCTTCCTAATTGTTCCTAATCTAAATTCTTAATCTAAATAATCACATATTTCCCTGATGACATATTTTATTCCTGTTCTTCTTTGAAATTCTCCCTTGTCTATATGATGTAGCCTTCTCATACCCACCATGTACTTTTCTGTGGCTCTTTGTGAGATATTCCTTTCCAAAAATCTGGAAACTGTTGATTTCTATGTTCCAAAGCTATAACATAAGCAAGATGTTAGCATTGAAAAAATAGGGTTTTGCTTCCGGGAGAGAAGCTTGAGGTAAGTAAAAGGGCTTTACAATTTCCTAAAGGCATTCTCTTCTTTCTGCTGTTCACATAGAAGCTTAAAAAATGTAATCAAATTGTCTACTTTATCTTTGATTGTCACTTTTACCCTTCCTTGGTTAAGAATTCTTCCTCTAAACTTATGACTTAAAGGTATCTCTTTCCATTGCATTCTGATATTCCAATGATTTGATTGTTTATATTTAGGCCACATATCCATTATTCTATGTGGTATAAGATACTGGTCTAAACCTAATTTCTGTCAAACAGCTTTACATATCTCCTGCAAGCAGATCTTATTAAATAGGGATTCTGTGTCCCAGGGGTTTCTGTCTTTGCATTTATCAAACAATGGGTAGTGCTTGATTGCTTCTGGATCTCGCTTTTCTCATATTGCAATAACTAACTTTGCTATTTTTTAAACTAGTAAGAAATAGTTTACATCAAATAGAACCAGGTTCCTAATCTATACATAAAGATCCCTGTGGTTGCATATTGACTTAGTTTTAAAATGTAATGTTATCTACATTTTATTATGTTTTTTATTTTGTTAAATATTTCCCAATTATATTTTAATCTGTCTCAGGCTACATTTCAGGTCACATGGGCTGCATGCTTAATACTCGTTCAGATGATTACTGCTTTAGATATAGTCAGAAATCCGGCAACGTTTGGCCTTTTGTTACTATTTTTCATTACTTTCCTTCAAATTCCAGTTCTTTTATTTCCACAAATGAATGTTATTATTTGTTCCAGTTTTATTAAATATCCCCTTGCTAGTTTGATTGTTAATTGTTGTTGTTTGTCAGATGTTTCAGTTGTGTCTGACCTTTCGTGACCTCATTTGGGGTTTTCTTGGCAAAGATACCGGAATGGCTTGCCAGTTTCTTCTCTAGCTCGTTTGACAGATGAGGAAACTGAGACAACATCATTAAATGACTTGCCCAGGGTCAAACAGCTAGAAGGTTTCTCAGACCAAATTTGAACTCAGGTCTTCCTGACTCCAGGACAGGCATTCTATCCACTTTGCCAGCTAGCTTCCCTGTTTAATTGATGTGGTACAAAATCAGCAAATTAATTTAGGCATCATCATTTTATATAATTTCTACCATATTATTATGCTATACTATATTTCACATCAGCCTTGAGCAATGAATATCTCTATAATTCTTTAGGTTTTCCTTTATTTCAGGAAAGTATGTCTTATAGTTTTTTTTACCTAAGTTCTGTATTTATCTCGGTAGGATAACATTCAAATTTTATTTTTTATAATTATTTTATAGTTGTTTTGAGTGGAGTTTCTCTTCCTATTTCTTTCTCTTAGGTTTTGTTAGCTATAAACATGGCTTATGATTTCTGTGAGAGTGACCATTTTATAAGCGACAAAGTCTGGTTTTCAGGGTGAACCAAAGTAGAAAACTAGAGAAGCTATGGAGCCAGCATATCGGGATTGGAATCTTGGCTCTGGGTGCCCTTAGTGGGGGTCTTTAAAGTGTAGGTTCCCAATTTCCGCTGTGAGTCTGTTTTCTTCCTGTAAAATGCATTGTGGAGGGGGAGAGGGCTTTGGTGGGGAAGTCCTAAATGACCTCTAAAGTGTGGGGCTAGTGCAGCCCGATAATACAACCTAGAGATGAGCAGGAGGAAAGAATGAGTTATGTTTATTATTTTACAATGACTCTTGGTTCCTTCCAAGTTGTGAATTCCTCTTCTCATTTGAACTTGAGAGCAGATGGCCAAATGTGGGGTTGTTCATTATTACAACTCCAGGTGCATGGAAAATACTTGCCTCCTGCCCTTTTGCTGAGAGAGAGAGAAAGAGAGAGAGGCAGAGAGAGAGGGAGAGAGAGAGAGAGAGAGAGACAGAGAGAGAGAGAGAGAGAGAGAGAGCAAATAGCATAAAAGGCCAGTGGGTTTCAGGAGGTTAAGTTGTTTCTTATAAAGGTTTATGGCTATCAGCTGTGTGTGATGTCAATTTCCTCTCTCAGACATTGGGACCAGACCTCAATTATTACTTTGTTAATTTCTTTTGTGAAGAGGTCCGACATCTTGGGCATTGAGTATTATCTATGGGGGAGATCCTAACCAAATCAAGGAAGAAAGCCCAGGAAATGCAACTCCTCTGGATCAGAGCCACTGGGGAGGTGTACAAGTTAATCTGACCAGGAAAGTCTGACAGCAAATGAATTTGTACTCATTTACAAAGTCTGAATTCCTGCCTCTGAATGACTGCCATCTCTGGCTCCCAAGTCTGTAGCCACTGCCGCTGTCATCTGGGGAAGACCAGGTCTGCCATAGTGAAGGCTCCTTTGGGATCAGTGATTTTAGAGTACAGTTCAGTGAAGGAAGAGAAAAGCCATTTTAAGTAATCAGGTTAAAGGCCAGGGAAGTCAGAGTAGATGGTCTCTGAGAGAAACAGTGTCATGTGGTTTAGAGGCAAAGAATATGAGTTCAAATCAAGCTCTGCTATTTACTGTCTGTTGGACCCTGGGAAAGGTCTGTTCCTGGCATTTTCTCCAACTAACCTCCTGGAAAGCTCCCCCTCCTCTGCTCTGACTCCTGAACCCCTGGCTTCCTTTAAGTCTCAACCAAAATCCCACCTTCTACAGGAAGCTTGTCTTAATCCCTCTTAATTAGTGCTTTCCCTCTTTTAATTATTTCTTATTTATCCTATATAGCTCACTTTGTATATATTGTTTGCATGCTGTCTCTCCCATTAGATCATAAGCTCCTTGATGGCAGGGACTTTCTTTTGCCTCTTTGTAACCCCAGTACTTGACACATAGTAGTACTTGGCATATAGTAGGCAATAAACATTTGAATGAATGAATAATTTCTCTAGATTTTAGTTTCCTCATCTTTTTATCTCTAATTCTGTGATCCTTGGGAGTCAACCGTTTCCTCATATCCATTGTTATTCTTAGTTCTTAAAACATCCCTCTGAAGTTGGCAAGGCATATATTAGACTAGAACTAGGAACTGGACCAGTGATTTCATCCAGAGGAAAAACCTTCCACCGATGCAGGTCAGCACCCTCTCTACGATTGTAGTTTCAGAGAGTGGCCTAGAGAACTTAGAAGTTAAATCATTTGCCCAGTACATATCCAGAGGCTTTCCTGATTTTGAGGCCAGCTTTTCATCCAGTGTGCCAAGCTGAATTCAGGGCATTCAAAATTTTCCTTATTTTTACAGATGAGGAAACTGAAGTCCACAAAGATCAAATAATTTGCCCAAGGTCACAAAGCAGGTAAGTGGAAGAGGCAAAACCAGAGCTTTAATTTTTTTTTAAATTGATCATCTTACGTATGTCAGGCTAAGTCTTCCTGGCTCAAATGAAGACAGTGTTGTAATGCTGAGGGAGCAGCAGACAGTTATTTTTTTTAATCTATCGACATTCAATAATTCATTTCCTAGAGAATAGTTCTCTTTCTCCCCCTGTGTGTCAGCTCAATAGTTAGTAAAGTAGTGCCATACATAGAACAGGAAACTCAATACGTTTTTTAAAGGAACATAAACTTTCATAGCTGAGAAAGCATCTAACGCAACCCATGATTGTATGTATCTGCTATACAGAGGCCCAGTGAGGGATTTTATTTGGAAGAATGAGGAGCAAGTTGCAAAAAGAAAAATTTAGATATAACATAAGGAAAAACTTTCCAATAATTAGAGGTAACTAACAGTAGAATAAGGGCATGTAGGTGGCACAGTGGATAGAGCTAAGGGGTTGGTGTCAGCAAGGACCTGAGTTCCAATCTGGCCTCAGATATTACTAGCTGTGTGACCCTGGTGATGTCACTTAACCATGTTTGCCTCAGTTTCCTCATCTGTCAAATGAGCTGGAGAAGGAAATGGCAACCACTCTAATATCTTTGGCAAGAAAACCCAAATGGGGTCACGAAGAGTTGGACAGGACTGAAAAATGACTCAATACTAACAACAGTAGAATGGCCTGCCTTGAGAAGTAGTGGACTGCTTTCACTGGTGGTCTTAAAGCAAAGACTGCATTGCAGTTTACTGAGTATGGTCTAGTGTAGATTCTTTGTCAGGTGTGGGGTAGACTATATGACTGCTGAGGTCCCTCCCATCTCTGAATTCTATGATTCTGTGAAGTATCTTTATCATCATTTTGCATGGTGATCATTAAACAAGCATTGATTTGGCTCATACTATATGCTAGGCTCTTTGACAAGTGCTGATTCAAATAAAGGCAGAAAAGGTCCTCCCTTCAAGGGACTTACAACCTAACAACAGGGCTAACAACACACAAACAACTAGGTCCAAAAAGGTCCATATAGGATAAATTGGAGACAATCCCAGAAGGAAGGTACTAGCATTCAGGGGGATCAGGAAATACTTCTTGTAGAAAGTGGGATTTAGCTGAGACTTGAAAAAACTGGGAATACAGGAGGTGAGAATACGGAGGGAGAGCTTCCCAGGTACAGGGTACAAAGTGTCTTGTGAGAGGAAGAGCAAGGAAGACAGGTTCACTGGACCACAGAGTACATGAAGGGGAGTATAGCATAAGAAAAAAAATATAGGGAGGGATCAGATTATGAAGGGTTTTAAAAGCAGCAAGGGATATTAGAGTTGATCCTTCAGGCAATGGGGAAACATTGGAGTTTATCAAATGGGAGGGGGGTTACATGGTCAGATGGTGGTTTAGGAGGATTGCTTTGAAACTGAGTGGAGGATGGACTGGGAAGGGAGGGAAGCCAACCAGAAAGCTGTTGCAATAGTTCAGATATGAAGTAGAGAGTTTGTACCAAAGAGCTGGTAGTGCCAGAGGAGAGAAGGGTGCACGTGTATGTGTGTGTGTGTGCCAGATTCAAATCCGTTTTCTTTCTCCTAGCCCAGAACTCTATCCACAACACCAGGATGCCCCAAAGATAAAAATGAAGAGAAATGAACAATGCAGGAGGCAGGAAAGATCAGGGAGGCCTAGCTCCTTTTGTAGGCCAAAAATAATAATGCAAGAAATAGCTGATTAAACAACGAAGTTTGGAGCATACTTGGAACTCCCTCTGCAGCTTTACTTTTGCTTGTGCTTCTTGTGTTAAACATTAAACAAACAATGGTGATGCAGAAAGCCTAGAAAATCAGGTAGGGGGCAGGTCCTACAGGAGGCTAGGAGAAGATGATGTATTTCTGTGGAATGTTGTGGGCACTAGGCCTGGCAAGAAAGGGATCCAGGTAGGAAGATAGCAGCAGCAAAAGACAATAGGAGAGTCAGTCCTGGAGACTTGTAGGGAGAAAGGAAGGGGCTGAAAGTGAAAATTTTCTAAGGGGTCTACACCGGCAGGAGGCACCGCGTCCCCAAAGGCAATGAAGCAAAGTCTATTTTTAAGTTATGCCTCTACAAGTGTGGAAGTTGACTTGCTGGCTTCACAGTCTCTGTGGAAGGGGTGAAAGCGATGACAGGACGGAGGAAGCGGGGTTCTCACTCTATGTCTCCAAGCACGTTTTCCCTGGAAACTGACTCTGGGAGCTAACTCATGCCTAGTCACACTTTCATCTTGAAGCTCAAGCGGATACCTCCCACACAATTGTCCTGAACTCACTTTAAATGATCATAAACTTAAAGCAAAGGAAATGTAGGAATCAGGTAGCAATCCAAGAGAATTCGCCTTCTTGCTTTAGGCCAGTTCTTAGGGTGATCAACGCAACAGTTTGGAAGTTGCTCATTAGGCTCAAATCATTGTGAGAGATGCTAGGAATACATGAGCAAAACAAACAGGAAAAAGAAGCAGCACTTACCCTCAAGGAGCTTACTTTTCTCTGAAGAGATATACCAGGTTCACAGATAAGTGAATGGAAGTTTCCAGGATGGGAATGATTTGTCTTTTAGGAATGTAATGGAATTATATCATGCCCTAAAGAAATGAGAATATGATGGATTCTGAAAAATATGGAGATGTTGCATGAACTGATGCTGAGTGAAGAAGCAGAACCAGTAGAACAATTTCCGTGATGACCACGATGATGATGTGAAAACAACTTTGAAAGACATCAGAACTTTGGCCAATGCCACCACCAATCATGACTTCAAAAACTCATCAGGAAACCTGTTGTCTCCTTCTTGGTAAAGAGCTGATGGGCTGGAGGGCAGAACCAAGCATGTATTCTCAGATGCTGTGGATGTGGTGATTTGCTTTGTTTGAGAATATCTATTTCTTATAAGGGAGATACATGAGAAAAAAGAACATAAGTAATTTGTTACTACCCGGTTAAGTATACATACCTATGTATACAATATACATATGTGTATACATACATGCAGATCTATAATGCACATATGTGTATAACAATCAATAAATAAACATTTATTGAGCATCTAAGATGTGCCAAGCACTGTGCTAAGAAATGAGGATATTTGCCTCAAAAGAGGCAAAAGACAGTCCTTCCTCTCAAGGTGCTCACACTCTAGTGGGGGAGACAACATGAAAGCAAATATATACATGCACATACTGGACATTATTTTAGGTTTGGTTCCAGACCAGCAAAATAAAGCAAATACCATAATAAAGCAAATCACATGAATTTTTTGGTTTCCCAGTGCACATGGAAGTTACATTTACACTGTGCTATAGTCTATTAAGTGGGCAATAGTATCATGTCTAAAAAAAATGTCCATACCTTAATTAAAAAATACTCTATTGCTTAAAAATGCTAACCATCATCTGAGCCTTCAGTGAGTCGTAATCTTTTTGCTGGTGGAGGGTCTTGCCTCAGCGTCGATGGCTGCTGACTAATCAGGGTGGTGGCTGCTGAAGGTTGGGGTGGCTGTAGCAATTTCTTAAAATAAGACAATTATAAAGTTTGCCTTTGATTAACTCTTCCTTTCACTTGAACATTTAGAGGCCATTGTAGGGTTATTAACTGGCCTAATTTCATTATTGTTGGGTCTCAGGAAATAGGGAGGCCTGAGGAGAAGGAGAGAGGTGGGGGACTGAGGAGAAGGAGAGTGGTGGGGAAGGGCTGGTTGATGGAGCAGTGAGAACACATGCATTTATTGATTAAACTTGATCTCTTCTATGGGCGCAGTTCACCGTACCCCAAAATAATTACAATAGTAACGTCAAAGATCACTGATCACAGATTACCCAACAGATGTAATAATAGTGAAAAAGTTTGAAATATCACAAGAATTACCAAAATGTGACACAGAGACACGATGTAGGCACACGCTGTTGGGAAAATGGCGCCAAAAGACTTGCTTGATGAGAGTGCCACCAACCTTGAATTTGTAAAGAACGCCACATGTGCGAAGTGCAATAAAATGAGGTATGCCAGTATAAACAAGAGAAATAGGAAATAATTAACAGAGGGAAGACCCTAGAATTAAGGGGAGTTGGAAAGTCTTCCTGTAAAAGGTGAGATTTTAGTTGGGGCTTAAAAGAAGCCAGAGAAGTCAGTAAGCAGAGTTGAGGAGGAAGAACTTTGCAGGTATTAGAGACAACCAGAGAAAATGCTCCGAGCAGAGAGATGGATTATCTTGTTCATGGAACAGCCCAATGTCACTGAATCAGAGTATGTGGTATAGAGTAAGGTATCAGAAGACTAGGAAATTAAAAGGAGGCCAGGTTATGAGGGGCTTTGAATGTCAAACGGAACATTTTGTATTTGTTCCTGGAAGTGATAGGAGTTTGTTGAGTAGAGGGGTGACATGGTCAGACCTGTGCTTTGTGTAAATTATTTTAGTGGCTGAATGGGGGATGGATTGAAATGGGAAGAGACTTGAGGCAGGTTGACCCACTGGTAGGTTATCACAATAATCCAGGTGTGAGGCGATGAGGGCCTGCACCAGAGACATGACGGTGTCAGACGAGACAAGAACAGGTATTCAAGAGGTGTTACAGAGGTGAAATTGAGAGGACTTGGCAACAGATTGGATATGGGGGTGCGGTGATAAGAGACTGAAGAATCTAGGATGACTTCTAGGTATATAATACATACTATATTTTAAAAAATATACACCATAGAAGTTCATAATTTCTAATATATTCCTCATCCCTGTACTTCTTAATGATTTAGATATTTGTTATTGTTGAAGTCACAATAAAGAAAAAGAAAAAAATATTAAGACAAAATAGTTTCAAGAAAGAGAGGGTATTAATACCATCGGGAGTGACACCTGAGCTATCTATGGAGTCTATAGTTGCAGGTAAGGAGGGACTGAATTCCAGATGTGAGGGAGCATCCGTTCAAAGGTACAAAGATAGCAGATAAAATGTCATATCCAGGGAACAGCAAAGAGACCATTACCTCTGCAAGGTTCTGGTTTGTGCCTAATTTTAACTAACTAATGGCTCTGTGGACAATGGACCTTTTTTACTCTAATGAGCCAGCATACATACATTAGGAGACATTGTTGTGACTTATAAATTTAATTAATTTTAAAACTGAATAAAACTTTAGCAAGGACCTATTTTCACCTAGTCACAGATCACTGAATCAAAGCTTAAAGTTCATTCTGGTCCAACCCCTTTGTTTCATGGAGGAGAGAACTGAATTATAGAGAGGTAAAGCGATTTGGCAAAGGTCAAGTAGCCATTTCCTGATAGAGCCAGAATTTCTTCTTGATTCTTGGTCTCGTATTCTTATTGTATGCCAATGTTTTAAAAGCATTTGTTTGAGGGAGTGCGGAATCCAGATCAAGGTAGGACCAGTTTTCAGTGGCTGAAAAGAGGTTAAAGAGACAGTCCCATGAGTGGTACATGCAGGTAGGTGGCACCATAGTGCTCAGAGTGCCTGGCCTGGAGTCAGGAAGACTCATTGTCTGAGTTCAAATCTGGCCTCTGATACTTACTAGCTATGACTGGGCAAGTCACTTAACCCTGTTTTCCTCAGTTTCCTTATCTATCAAATGAGCTGGAGAAAGAAATGGCAGACCACTCCAGTATCTTTGCCAAGAAAACTCTCAATGGGGTCATGATGAGTCAGGCACAACTGAACAACACCACACAGTGGGAATAGTAACGGATTTGGAGTCAAAAGTTCTGGGTTCAAATTAAGAGCTGGTCCATATGTGACCTTGGGCAATCACTCAGCCTTTCTGGCCTAAGTTTCCAGATGAGGGATTTTGAACTAAATGCCCTTTAAATTCTCCTCAGGCTCTACACCTTTGATTTTATGATCCTAATTAAAACAGATCCAGGAAGAAACGTGGGAGTCTTTCCCTAGAACAGAGGAGCGCAAGCTTCAGAGGTAAGAGGCTTGGTCTTATTGTGCAAATAGACGGTTAGAATTATTCATGAGGGACTTCTACAAGCTGTGTTGATTTTTAAATATTTCTCTCATTGATGAGTAAGGCTTTGATAAATTGCTGTTGAGCTAGTAGCATCTGATAAGAAGGAATTCTGTCTTGTTCCCAGTTGACAGATGTTTATTTGACTTAACGGGGTAAAGGTTCCAAAGGGAAGACTGCTTCTTTCTCATTGAACTCTCTGTACACTGAGTAGAGAGAGTAGAAAAAAACTTGCTAAGTTTGTAGTGTTGTTGTTGCTTTTAAACTGTAATAGTGAATTTCCCCAAAGTTTATTCCAATAGTCATTTAGAGACCTTTTCACCATAAAGCCATGATTGGGTGTGATCATACTTAATGCTTAATAAAGATGTTTGATTTCAGACAGGATTTCAAATCTGCGGTGGGGGGAATCTTAGGGATCATCCTACCTCAATCTCATTTTACAGATGGAAAGCTGAGAAATGAATTCACATCCTAGGCCATGGAGCTGTTTGGTGTCAAAGCCAGGCCTGGCAGTGTTGGGGAGAGGAGACAGCACTGAATTAGAAGTCAGAAGATTTGGGTTTGTATTCCATCTACACCGTTTATTCCTAGTGTGACCTTGGGAAGTGAACTGCCCTCTCTGGGCCTCGTTTCCTCCTTTATAAAGTAAAGAAATTGGACTAGACAATTTCTAGGTTGCTTTCCAGCTTTAAGTCTACAATCTTATTAACCCAGGCTTTCTGACTTCCCCAGAGGGATATATCAGAGCTAGGCTCTGCTGGCCTGTAAGAACTAACTGATTGTTAAATTTCCACTTGTGAAGATTTACACTTTAGAAATTGGAAAATCAGGGCTGAATTTATTATTTTATTGATTGGCTAGACTTGAGAAAGTGATGAGAAAATGTTAGTAATGAATATTAAACATAAAGGTGTGTTATGGCTGCATTTTCCACCTCAGAAAGCCTATTGTTAAACATTTGCCAACACATCCCAGATTTCACAGCTTTTTCCTCTCCACTCTAGCATAGCTACCCTGAATTTGCATTGATCTTAAAAAGGAAATGAGCCACATCTTGGTGGTATGGTGTAGGAGACAGAGTGTTGATGTAGAAACCAGGAAGATCTGGGTTCAGGTCTCACCTCTGAAACAGCACAGCTGTGTCAATACCCTGGGAAAGTCATTTAATTTCCCAGGACTCCAGACAGTTCTTTAGGACTGTAAATTCTGAGAAAGTAATGCCATTCATTAGTTGCAAGAGATATTATCACCTAGGAATTCCCTATGCCAATTAAATCCCAGATCTAGTCTCTTGTCCTTCAATGAAGAAAGAGCAGGTGCCTTCATAATGCAGACTGAACAAGTTACCTTGGATAGCCTTTAATCATTGAAGGCAATGTGATGAGTGAGCCAGTGGTCCTCACACATTGTGAGGCAGCTAGGTGGCCAGGTGGATAGAGTGCTGGCCCTGGAGTCAGGGGGACCTGACTCTGAATCCAGCCTCAGGCACTTACCAATTCTGTGATCCTGGGTGACAACTCACTGCCATCTACCTCAGTTTCCTCATCTGTCAAGTGGAGGTAATAAATAGTACCTACCTCTCCGAGTTGCTGTAAAGATGAAATGAGATAATATGAGTAAAGAATGTTGTTAACCTGTAAGCACTGCATAAAAGTCATCGTCACAATCATCATTATTTTAATATTATAATATTATTATATATATGATATGACATGATATGACATGATATGAATATAATATAAATAATATAATAAATAAATAAATATACAGATAAAATAATATAATATAAATAAAAAAAATAAATATATATTAATATAATATAATATAATATAATATAATATAATATAATATATAACATTATTATAATAATAATGGCTAACATTTCTATAGCACTCCCTATGTGCCAGGCACTGTGCTAAGTGCTTTACAATTATTATCTTGTTTGGTCCTCACAACCTGGGAAGTAGATACTATTGCTGTATTCCCATTTTACAGGTGAGGAAAATTAGGCAAACAGAGGTCATCATCATCATCATCCTCTCATTGACATCATGCATTATCTTTCAATAACATCTAGATAGTAACCATCAGGGAGGCTGCGTCCAAGGAACGAGAATTTTTCCAGAGGTCTCCAGACCCACAAGTTAAAAGTAGGACATGAGGTATTAAAAAAGCATATATGCCTCTGGGTTAGAACCATCTCCAAAGAGGCCCCTTCGCTACCCCGTATCCCAAAGTCCTGTGCAGCCCCCTTCTATTTCCACAGTAATAGTGGCAGAGAGGGAGCTAAGAATAACACCATTTTCAGACTGACGATAAACCTTAACTGGGCTATTAAACGTGAGAGCCTCTTCCACTGATCTATGAAGGCGCATACTACTGGAAAAGCTGAACCGTGTCCATCTTGGCATTCTCAGTATCAACAAAAGCGGAAGAAAAGGGATGTGCAGGTAAATGGAAGGAAGACTCATAGGTTCTCCTCGGAGAGGGCAAAGAAAGGGGCTGGTTTTATCACATGCCAAAAGGCAACAAGAAGCCTCATTTAACGAGCCATTTAAGCCTCTTATACTGCAGTGCTCATGAGAAATATCTGAAAAAGGCCACCATAAAAATAAACTAATTACAGCTTGGGTGCTGGGGATGAAGGACCCAGGTGCTGAGCTCTGAGCACACTTGAGCCTGGGTCTGAGAGCAGCAGTGATGGCGCTTTTGGCATTGACAGGGTCATAGGGAGTCCCTGGGGCCATCCAGGACTTCCCCCAACCTCTGGGTGAGGAGTTCTCTTTAGCCTCTTTAGTTCTCTTGAGGTTTTCAAGGCTACTGAAGGGGTGGGAATGAAGCCTGGGCAGCCAGACTTTGCCCTTCTAAGCTGTAAGATTGCCTTACTAGTCACTAAGAAGCCCTTTCTCCTCTAGTCGCTCACTTTGGATCTCCGCACAAACTTTTTTGTCCAGGTCACCATTTGCTTTTGCCAGGAGCTGACACAGTCCTGGCCCCCACCAGTCTGGGCTCAGCGGTAAGCACAGAATATGAGAGCACTGCAGTTAGTCTTTGGGGAGACAGTAATGCTTTCAGAGTCCGCGCCAGCTGTCTGATGGGCAGCAGACAACGAGACACAGCAAAGTCAGTAGCAATAACTTCTTCCTTGACATGCCCTTCTGAGGGGGCTGACAGCAGCTTGGCCAGGAGGAAGAAACTGGGAACCACCTGTGTTTACAGAATGGTGTCTTCTTCCAAGACTCTCTCCTGGCCACCCTCTCCTTTCTCCCCATGACATTCCAGACTGTGTTTGGGAGGGGAAGGAGAGAGTGGGAGGTGATTGAGGGCAGGGGGCTAGAAATATGATGGAAGGGGTCAGCTTTACTGAAAGTCATAGGGTTTAAGAGGCGGAACTGGGACAGGGAGTCAAGAAGGACATAGATCTCAGCTGCCTGTTCCAGGGATTAAACCAATTTGCCTGTACTGGGGTTTTTAAACCTCCTTTCCATTCAGAGTATACATAGAGGTGGGAGAGAGACAAGGACATGACATTACCTGGGGAATAGGAAGGAAGAAAATTTAATGAGCTTCTGAAGGCACAGGTAAGAAGAAAAAGACTGGAGAAAGCCCTGGTATGGCAGCAAGAGGCGACAGCATCGCTAGGCAAATACAGGATGGGGGGAAGAACATGATGAGGGGAAAGGGTTGAGGGTGGGGATGGACTACTCAGAATGATGAGAACAACAAAGGGGGAACAGTTGTCTTGCTCTGAGTTTGGTCTGATCTTATTTCTGTATTAAAAAATATCTCCCTCAGCATATGGCTATGGACTCTTCTGTTCCAGATGCTGAAGGGCAGAATTCAGGCTTCCCACAGCCTAATCCACTACTTAGGGTAGCTAGGTGGCAAGTGTATAGGGGGCAGGGCCTGGAGTCAAGAAGACTCCTGTTCTTGAGTTCAGATATGGTCCCAGACACTTGCTAGCTGTGTGACCCTGGACAAGTCACTTCACCCCGTTTGCCTCAGTTTCTTCATCTGTAAAATGAGCTGGAGAAGGAAATGGCAAACTACTCTAATATCTTTGCCAAGAAAACCCCAAACAGGTTCATGAAGAGTTGGATACAATTGAAAAATGACTAAACAGCCTGTGTCTTTGTTGCTGTACTACTTCATTGGAAGCACTAGGTGGTGCAGTGGATAGAGCCTTGGATTTAAGAGTCAAGAAGAGCCCAGTTCAAATTCTGCCTCAGATATTTGCTAGTTTGGAAAGTCACTTATCTTCTCCTGGCCTCAATTTCTTCATCTGTAAATGGTGTTACAAATTGGGATTTGAGCACCCACTTCACAGGGTTGAGGTGAGGATCAAATGTAATCTGTATAGAAAGTGCTTAATTTATTAAGTTGTATAAATGCTAGTAAAGATAGTGGTAGTAATGGTAGTAGTGGTGATCAGGAACTGATCCATACTCAGTGTTGTTCACTATGAGATGAACCAAACTCTGCCATTTGGGAAATGGAGGAAGAGTTTATTGGAATAATGGAAAGAGTTCTAGATTCAAGGAGAATCATCACATCATAGATTTAGAGGTTGGAGGCCATCAAGTCGACCTCTACATTCATCATTTTACAAATGAGGAAACAGCATCAGAGCGGTTAGGAGACCTATCCACAGTCACACAGTTAGTGAGTGGTAAAGGGAGGATTTGAACCTAGGGTTTCCAAGTCCAACTATGGTCACTTTAGTGAGCTCCATTAGTTACTAATTATGTGACCTTGGGCAAGCTGAGAGCCTCTCTCCTACATCATTTACAGATAAGGCCACTTTGGCCCAGAAATGTTAAATTACTCATTCAAGATCATACAGCTATTGAGTGGAAGAGCTGATATCAGATCTCCTTCTTATCTTTCCAGCATCTTTCATGGTTTCCACAGCGTCTGTTTTCTTCATTGTAAAACAGGGATAATAGCATCTACCTACCTCTTGCACAAGGCCATTGAGAGAACCACAAGAGGTGATGTTTATGAAATCATTTTGTAAACTGTAATGAGAAAATGTGAGGGAGGATTATTAGGGTCATTTTTTCTCCTGTAGACTTGGATTAGATAATTGGATAGATGAAAAAGTCTACAAGTTTTAGTGGACTCTAAGTTCAATATAAATCAATGGCAATCCCTGCCCCCAAAGGTAATGGGATCTGACCCTATATTAAGGACACTATAGATTCTAGGACTGGGTGGTGATAAGCCTTCTGTACTCTGTCCTGGTGAGAATGTATTTGTAGTGTTGTGTTCAGTTCTAGATGGAACATTTTTGAAATGACATTGACAAAGTGGAGAATGTCCAAATGATGGCAAGGGTAATGGCTAAAGCCTTGGGTTTATGCCATATGAGGTTCTACTGAAGGAACTGGAAATGTGAACTGGCATGTTTAGCCTGGCAAAGAGAAGGCTCGTGGAAACACGAGATGTCTTCAAATCCTAGAAAGGCAGTCATGGAAGGGGAATTGGACTGGTTCTGTTTGGCCCAAAGAGGACAGGATTAGAACAAAAATTGGGAGGTGCAAAGATGCCATTTGGGGGCTTAATTTTCTTAAAAAATTAAACTGGGTAAGAGTAAAATGAGATGTCTATGGAACTTGAGCTTCCTCCCTTTCTCCACTTTGCTGTGAAGTCTTCAGATGGAGGCTAGTTGAGCATTCCTTGGGTAGGTCATAGTAGGGACTCTGAAGATTGATTGGCTTCTGAGGTTGCTTCTAACTCTGAAATTCAGTGATTCTGTGCATCAATAGCTCTTACAACTGGCAGAAGGCAGAGGAATCATTTCCTACATATTCTGGATCTGGCAGAGGATGTCAATGTTCTTGGGTCATAGTAGCATAGTTCACTGAGTCTTTTTTAATTAATTAATTTATTTTTAGTTTATAACATTCAGTTCTACAAGCTTTTGAGTTTAAAATTTTTCCCCCTCCTTCCTGTCCCCTCTCCCCAAGATAGTGTGCAATCTGATATAGGCTATATATATATATATTCATATTAAACATATTTTCACATTAGTCATGTTGTAAAGAAGAATTAGAACCAATGGAAAGAAACATGAGAAAAAAGAAACAAAACAAAGCAAAACTAAAAAGAGAGAGAGCAAATAGTATGCTTTGATCTGCGTTCAGACTCCATGTTTCTTTCTCTGGATATGGATAGCATTTTCCATCATGAGCCTTTTGGAGTTGTTTTAGAATCTTGCATTGCTGACAAGAGCCAAGGCTATCAAAGTTAGTCATTGCACAGTGTGGCTGTAACTGTGTACAGTGTTCTCCTGGTTCTGCTCCCCTCACTCAGCATCAGTTCATATAAGTCTTTCCAGGTTTTTCTGAAATCTGCCTGCTCCTCATTTCTTATAGCACAATAGCATTCCATTTCATTCATATACCACAGCTTTTTCAGCCATTCCCCGGTTGATGGGCATTCCCTCAGTTTCCAGTTCTTGGCCACACCATTTGCGTGATCTCTTTGGGATTCAGACCTATAAGTGGTATTAGCTCTCTAACTCTTTATCCTCACCTGAGCTTAGCTGCTAAGTGTGGGTTCATGAGGCTTCCCCAGAGAAACCCTGGGCAGATCTTTGTTCCACCATCTTGAACAGAGAGAAAAGGGCTGGCTGGGGTCCTTTTTGGGATCAGAGGAAGAAGAAACCAAAATTTAGGTAATAGCTATCTAAGATTTCGACAGGAGATAGGAGAAACCAAATCCCAGTCAGAATCCCTGTGGGGTGATGGGAAACCTTGATTGGTGCAATGAAAAGGGAGGTAGCAGCTGGTCCCAGGGACCACAGGAGTTAGGTGAGGCCATTCTCTGTTATGATTATTCTTATACTCTAGCATGCTCTGCCCAGCTTTATTTCAGATGGAATAAACGTTGCTGACAGAAAGAGATCGGTCTATGATCCAGAGTGACCCAATCAGTCAGGGTAGCTTCATTCCCCCTTTTTACTCTGGAATAAATTACATCTGCCTGTGAGGTCACAAAAAGAACCTGGAATTCTGACTGGCCAGCTGCCTCAAAGTATTTAAAGTACAAGACCATTAGCTTCATATATCAGCCAAGAAAGGTCATATGGCATTATATCTAACAGATAGAGATCACTCTAGATCAGGAATAGCTGGGTGACCCAGGAAATGGACAAGCAAGCCTGAGCATTCTGCCACACCCCTCAAGGCTTGATATGAGGATATAATGACATTATGGATAGAAAATGCTTGGAGAAATGTCAAGTGTCAGCTATTAAGATTAAGTGAGATAATGAATGCAAAAGCACTTTGTAAAGTCCTAGTACAAAGCAAAGCTTTGGTAAGATGAGACTGGAGAGCCCTAAGCTGACCTGCGACGGTCTATGTCAGGAAGACCCGAGAAGGTCATTCTTAGCTGTCCACAGCAGTTATTTCCAATGAATCAGCTTAAGTCTTACCTCTGTTGTGCAGCCTTGACTCTCTTCCTCTTTTTTGTTTGTTTGCTTTGAGCATTTGAAAGTCAACCCCTCATCTTTCAAGTCCCAGCCCCACTTCCATTTTCTTCTTCGAAGCCTTCCCCTACATCTGGGTCCACAGTGACCTCTCCCTTCTCTGGATTTCCACAGCATTAGTGCTCTACACCATGGTTAACATTTTATTTCATAGAAACAGATAAACAGCAGGACAGACAGACTGGCAGACAGACATAGATAAATAGATTTAGACATAAACATATAGTGAAACAGTGCATAGAGTACCAGGCCTGGAGTCAGGAAGACTCATTTTCCTGAGTTCAAATCTGGCCTCAGACACTTACTAGCTGTGTGACCCTGGGCAAGTCACTTAACCCCGCTTACCACAGTTTCCTCATCTGTAAAAATGAACTGGAGAAGGAAATGGCAAGCCACTTCAATACATTTTCCAAGAAAACCCCAAATGAGGTCATGAAGAGTCAGACACCACTGAAAACACTCAATAACAAAAATATAGATATATCCAATCTAATCCAATACACTTTTATTTAGCACCTACTATGTGCCAGCCTCTGTGTTAAACACTGAGGATATAATTAATAAACAGTTCCTGCCCTCGAGGAGCTTACAATCCAAAGGAGGGGCCAGACAATACACAAAAGGAGTCATGAAAGGACACCTCCTTTTAGGGTGGAGACACCAGGAATCTTCTTATTCCATGGAACTGAAACCAGGAAGTGTAGCAGGCACAAAATGGAGAGAGCTGAGAGCCCAGTTTCTGTCCTCTGTGAAGGAAGGCATTGGGAAGAGTTTGGTACTCTGCTCTCCAGCCCTCCATTCAAAAGAGAGAGGAGGCTGAGGGAGGTAGTGTCATTCAAGGCTCCAGTTAGTCACATGGAGATAAGATTAGAGGTGGTGGACGTATCCTAAGAGGGCCATCATGTTAGGGGAATTGAAACTAAGCAGAGCAGTAGATACAAAATGGAATGATCTTTATCTAGATAGAGACATAGACATAAATATAGATATAATTATTTATTGCTGTCTTATTTCTTTATGTACATTAGTCTTATCAGGTTAGCTAGTTTCTAAGATACTTAAAGACAAAGAAGGACCCAGCCAAACATGGTTATCAGCGAATCTATCTGTCTATCTATCTATCTATCTATCTCTTTCTATCTATGTGTGTGTGTATGTATGTATGTACATATATATATATATATGTACATATATATTCCTAATAAATTATAATTTCAAGCTCTAAGAGGTGAGTGGTGGGGTGGGGGTAGGAGGACAGTGTTCTACCAGGCTAAAAGGACTTTACATATAAGCCCAGTGCTGGACAGTGGGGTTTAAGGTTCAGTATTCCCAAACCTATGGAGGCTTATCAACAAGCTGGCTATCGGATAATGAGTTTTTTGGCCAAAGCTTTAGCCATAACACCAATCAAAGTCATGGAAGGGCCACAGTCAATGAACTGCATTTTAAATTCTTTCTCCCCAGTTTTGCAACTATGAGCTAATGAGCTTTGTCATTGTTCCTGGATGGAATAGGTCACTCTGCTCCTTATGATATCATTCACCATCCAAAGTAATTTTGTGGACCAAAGTGCCACTTCCCTGGCCATCATTTCCCTTTGTGTGTTCTTTCCCATATTAAGATATAAACTCCTTGAGGACAGGAGCTGATTTTGTTGTTTTTTTTTTTTTTTGTGTTTGTATCCTCAGCTTTTAACACAATCCTTGGCACATAGTAAGTGTTTAATAAATGTTTTTTCCATTCATTCACTCATTCATTTCTGACCCCAGATCCAATATTCATTTCATTTCTCTTGTATCCCTCATCATCTTGTATCCCATGGAAGTGTACCCTTAGGACATCGAAATACCTGAGATACCTTCACATCTGCCAGATGTGAAGTCAGGTCTGACACAATGAGACAGGACCCTAGATTCTACCTTCACTGTCCAGTAAGAGTTTACATTTATATAACGCTGTAAGCACTGTGAAACACTTTACACTTTATTACACTTGATCCTCATAAGATAAGAGCTACAATTACCCCCATTTTTAAGGTGGGGAAACCAAGACTGTTAAAAGTCCAATGACTTGCCATCTGAGGCAGGATTTACACTCAGGTCATCCTGACTCCAACTCCAATGCTTTATCCACCATATCACCAATGCTCTGGGAAATCCAGACCCCAGAGAATGAAGAACATGTCAGAGGAGCCAAGTGGAGGACTATAATTAATTAGAACAGAAAACGATTTTACACACTTCCCTTTTCACCTCCTGTAAGCTGTTTTCTGTCTTCTTCTTTGGGTAGGTTTTTTCAACTTTTAACAAAATGGTTCCCAGGAAGATTGCTCAGTGAATATGGCCACTTCACTGCAGCCCAGCGCTCATCTCTGTCAGTGAAACCATGCTCTGCTTTAATGAAATCCTTGAGGCCCAGGGATGGGATGCCGTATAAGATTTCCTTGAGCACACATCACAAAAAGCCCCTCAGCTACAAAGCTCCCTTCAAACACAACTTGGCTGAGACCCCAGACTGGCAATGAGGTTATTTTCTTCAAGGGGCTGGCCAAATTAATATTGGACTTTATGTGTGGGGTTTTTTGTTTTGGAGGGTTTGAGTTTTTTTGGGTTTGAGTTTTTTTTTTTTTGCCCCAACCCCTCTCCCGTGGAGTACCTTCACAACAGTGGCTTCTGCTGATTTTCACAGAATTCCTGGGAGAATGGGCTCTTGGAGCTCATGGTTAAGGACTAAACAATGAAGCAGGTCGCGGTGTCCTAAGAAATCAGGGCATTCTGCCTTTTCCTTGTGATCATTCTGACAACAGGGGGAGAAGGCACAGACGTGATTATCAACAGTATTTCAGAAATAGAAGGCTTTGTGCTACAGGGCACCAAACACGCACCATTTAATACTCAGAGAAAACTTAGCCTTTCTCTTAATGCAGGCAGAGTACTCCCCCAACATACTTATTTTGAACATTTTTCTTTTGTTTTCCCACATATACTCCAACCCCATATATATAGGTGCAGGATGCCAGTGCCTGCTCCAATGCACATATTCAAAGTTATCCAATCTTTAATTAGAAAGGGACCCTAAAGATCATTCTGGATCAATCCCCTGCTTGTCCACTTGGGGAAATGAAGGCTGCAAGAGGAGATAGGATTTGCCTAATATTAAATAGAGTCTGGGCTCCATGATCTTCACCTGCAAGGCTTCTGTGATACTGACATGCCCAAGAAGGTAGGGAAGGTCCAGAAGGTACCATTAAGAGTATATACAGCCATTGATGGATACAAGGATTATTAGTGCCCAGGACTTGGTGTAGTCTATGCTTAAGATCTCAAGTACCATACAACCGAATGTATGAAATTTTCCTCAAAGACAGACACAATCCAGGGGCAAATCTGCCAAAGTAACATACAAACTCCCTAGAGTTTTACTTCTCTGACACAAAGAGCCCCTACTTGGCTTTCTTGCTCTTCTTTTTGTCCAGGTATTCAGCTCTAAGATCACAGTTTTTGTTATTCAGTCATCTCAGTCATGTCCAAATCTTCGTGACCTCATTTGGGTTTTTAGAGTGATTTACCATTTCTCTCTCCACCTCATTTTACAGACGAGGAAACTGAGGCAAACAGGGGTAAGTGACTTGCCCAGGGTCACACAGCTAGTAAGTTTACTGAGTCTGGATTGGAACTCAGGTATTCCTGACTCACGACCCAGTGCTCTAGTCCCTGAGCCACCTAAGCTGCCCTTGAAGTCACAGTAGCATGGATATTTTAAGAAATGCTGGCCAAGATTGCTGGGCTGTCTTTGTGTTTATAAGTTACCCACCAATAGCCTCAGATCTGGGAAGAGGCTGATATCCTCTCTGATGTCATTGCCAAAAGCCGTTGCCTTTAAAGCTGTCCCTTTCAACTGCCTTGCTTCCTCGATTATGTAGTTAATAGCAGAGCCAGCAATAATAGGACCCAGTTCTCTTGGCTCCCAAGACCCCCAGTTCCCTTCTTGTTTATAATTGCAGCAAATGCAGACACTGGAAACATTTTTCAGAGAGTTTTCAGATATTAGAGCTGCAAATGACTTCAGAGTTCATGTGGTCCAACCAGCTCCATTTACAGAGGGATAAACTGAGTCCCGCAGCGGGGCTGCAGGGTGCTGAAGGTCACAATGACTTGGGAGGTGTTGTTCCTAGGTCTAGCTGCACCACCAGGTCCTAGTCCAATGTTCTCTCTGTTTCACCACTGCTGTCTTCTATGATAAATGCTGTATGCCTGTTTCCCTGCCAGGTTACTGCAGGTGGGTAAACAAACCAGTGTATAACCAGGGGGCTTAGGGACTGGCGAGAGGAAACCGTCTAATTGAATCCCTTCACTTCACTGTGGGGTCTGAGTGTTGAAATTGTTCTCATTTCTGCAGCAAGAATAAGAAACATTCAAAAACGGAGTCGTATTTGGTCAGCAAGAGCAAGTCAAGACAGCATTTACAGAGCCTTTCTCCAAAACATCTGAGGGTTTAATTAAAATCAGGCCTTTTTTTCTGTTTTATTTCTTCCCTCCCCCCTCCTCCCTCCAACTTTATTTGGAAAACTCCAGACCTAGGTTCATGCCAACAAACAGAATTACATCCAATCCTTGCTTGGTGGATTGGAAAACTCTTATCATAATGGCTGTAAGGAAGTGACAAGTTTCTTTAATTTTTAATTCTCCCCCAGAATAAGGTAGTTTTAAGAAGAAATAATGTTGCGAATGGTCTGAGGTAATTGTAGCAATTGTAACAAATTACTTTGATCAATCAAGTTCTCAGAGCAAGGCTTTAGGGGTAGCTCTGAGAGGTTTGGGGGGCAGCTAGGTAGCATAGTGGATAGAGCATGGGCCTGGAGTCAGGAAGACTCATCTTCCTGAGTTCAAATCTGACCTCAGACCCTTACTAGCTGTGTGACCCTGGACAAGTCACTTAACCCTGTTTGCCTCAGTAAAATGAGCTGGAGAAGGAAATGGCAAATCAGTCCAGTATCTTTGTCACAAAAACCCCAAATGAGGTCATGAAGTCAGACATGACTGAGAAATGATTGAATAACAACTGAGAGGTAAAAACTGTATTTCTAATGTAATAGATCATGAGCCCTTACCCATGTGCTTCCCCATGTGATTATTAATTGATTATTAATCAGGCAGGCAGACAATTAGGTTTTAGAAAGCACTATTTTACTATGGCAGCATGGCTGGGGAGGTTGGTACAAATGTTTTCCCCAAAGTCTGTGACACACCCTCCTCCATGTACATATGGAATCCAAGGGAAAGTGAGCTGGCGCTCACAGATCCCATATGGCAAAGGAGTAACTCACAGGTCCTGGTTATTGGAAGTCCTTCCCCTCATGGAGTAGTCATGGGGACTCAAAGATCCTCCTCTTGGTGGATCATCCATCCTTTCTTCTGGGCTGCTCTTTGTGGAGCAGCAGAGGTGTGCGCAGTCTGTGTTGCTGCAGACATTGCTATCCGTTGATCAGGGAGCACCGGACAGACCCCGATGGAAGGACAGGAGGCCCTCCAAGCCTCCGTCTCAGAGAAGGAGACCCTCCTCTGGTGTGAAGAAAGGGAGGAGGCTGAAATCTAGACCAAAGCCCAGGCTCTGCTCCTCCCCGATAATAAATTCATTCTTAGGAGTGTAGCTAGGAGTCTCTTCTCTACGCTTGCTCAAATCTCTTGGGCCTGAACTGACTCAATATTTTATAGATGCTCCATGGGGAGTAACTAAGTTTCCTCAGGCAATCCAAACACACTTCCTGTCAACCTTACTTCAGTTCATCCAAGGACTTTATAAAATTAGTCTAAAGCAGGGGTTGGCAAATCATGGCCTAAGGGCCAAAGCCGGCCGGTTGCTTGTTTTTGTACAGATGGAAAGCTAAGAATGATTCTTCTTTTTAACATTTTAAAATGATATTTTACTGTACTTTGGATGTGGCCTTTAGGTATAGTTTGCTGCTCTAAAGTCTTTGGTGGATTGATTGAATAGAGGTGTTTAGGTCACGTTCACACTCATGCCTTGAGTTGACCTGATCAAGACTGTGTTCTCACCTAAAGAATTTATCAAGGCTAAATGGAGTGAGGTGGTTTTTAAAAAAATATTGTCACTGAATCTTATAATTAGAAGGGAATTTGGATGGTTGCAAAGCCCACCTTGCTCCCGATTCAGGAAACTCCTCTATAGAATAGGATGGATCAAAGAAGACGCAGGAGCTTCCACCTATGCCAAAGCCTTCCCTGATTGCCCCTCCTCCAGCCCCTCTTGTGGGCCCTCTCTCCCTCCTGAGATAACTTTCTATTGCTTTGGATTCACTTCCTTCATACATGGTTCATTTCCCCAGTGGGATGTAAACTCCTGAAGGGTGGGGGTTGCTTCATTTTTGTCCTGTGCAGTGCCACACGTATAGACAGCATGCTTAATTAATGCTTGTTTAATTCAACCCATCCGAGCCACTTCACTCCAGTGATTTATCAAGTGTGTGCTATGTATAAGGCATAGAGGCAGTAAATCAATCAAAAGCAGTAAGTGCCTACTATGGGCCAGGAGTCATACTAAGCCCCGGAGATACAAAGACAGAGGTGAAAGAGTTCCTGCCCTGAGGAAGCTTACATTCTAATAAGAGAGACCACATGTATAAGCACATATATACATATACATGCATACATATATGCGTAGAAGCATGTGCATGTATGTTGTGGACATATACATGCATGCATGTACGTATGTATACCATTTATTCATATATGTGTATGTATATGGCTCCTTGTAGATACAATATGTATCACATGTGTGCAACATGTATGTGAACTGTGTATAATGTGTACACATATGTGTATTCATGTGTATTGTGGTGTGCATGTGTTTGTGTATATGTGTGTATGCATTTATATGTAACATGCTTATGTGTTAGTGTTTTTTTACTCAATGGCATTTTTTTTTGCAGTTACATGTAAAGATAGTTTTCAAAATTTATCCTTGTAAGATTTTGAGCCCTAAATTTTTCTCTTTTCCTCCCTTCCCACCCCCCTCCCCAAGATAGCAAGGAATCTAATATAGTTTATACATGTATGATTGTGTTAAACATATTTCCACATTTAAAGAAGATTCAGAACAAAGGGGGAAAAAATCTATGTGTAAGTTTATTGTGTCTATGTGTGTATGTATATGTATGTACAAACTGTATAGATTCCCTATGTAGGCATATGTGTATGTTTGTGTATATGTAGGTACAGATGCACATGTATATGCGTACATACGTGTGCATGTATAAGTTTGTATGTGTATGGATTGTGAATGTCATCCATGCAATGTTATGCCTGTGTGTATGTTTATGTGCATTTGTGTGTGTTGCATTATGCGTGTATGTGTATATAGATATGAACAGAATGTATGCAATGTGTATGCATGTGTGTACATGTATGCATATGTATTTATGTATGTATTTTGGAGGTGTGTATGCAGATGCATGTACGTGTATGTACATATGGAGTGTGTCAGTGTTATATGTGTACATGTGCATGCAAATGTGTGTATATATAGGCCATGCATTATGATATGTATGCATGTGGGTATATACATGTACATGTGTATGCGCATTTGCATGTATGTATATGTTTATCTGTGTATATGTGTTGCTTCGAATCTCCATATGCAGCGAGACACATGCAACTAGAGAATTCTGTCAAGTAGTGGATTCCTGGATGCCATGCAGAGGGTAAGTGCTAGCCGCAGAGGAAAATCAGCTTCGAAAGGCCCAGCCAGAGAAGGAGCTACTCTTTTTCCTTAAATGGGATTGAATTTGGGCCTTAAAGAGGAAAACATTGCAGGCAGGAGGAAGATGATGGGGAAACAGCAGGAATTTTATTTTCTTTTGTCGATTTACTGATTTTTAAAAGGTGGCGTGGGGCAATGGAGAGAAAGCCACCTCAGAGTCAGAGAGACATATGCTCAAGTCTTGCCCTAATACACAATAGCTATGGGACCCTGGGCAGTGCCCTATGACTCTGAGTTACAAAGCAATGGTCAATCAGCCTTGGTAAAGGGAGTCTCTTCACTGCATCTAGTCCATTTTTTTTCCCTTTTTAAATTGATGCCTGTTTTTTCTTAACATCACAGCTATTTCCCAATATATTTAGTTCAATTCAATAAACATTCATTAAGCACCTACTGTGTCAGGCACTGAGATAAGCACTGGGGATGCAAATTTTTTAAAAAAAGAAAGACTGTCCCTGCCCTCCAGGACTTGCAATCTATTGGGAAAGAATACATAAAAGTGAACTGGAGAGCTTTCCCCCAACCCAATTGAACCTTCTTTTTTTTGGCGAGGGGAGGGCAAGGCAATTGGGGTTAAATGACTTGCCCAAGGTCACAAGTTAGTGTCAAGGGTCTGAGGCTGGATTTGAATTCAGGTCCTCTGGATTCCAGGGCCAGGGGCTCTAGTCACTGCCCAACCTAGCTGCCCCTGAACCTTCTTTTTTAACAAAGAAGAATATTATACAAAACTAACCGGAGTAGCTGAGTCCGACAGTGCATGTTACGTTCCACTCTTGTGGTTTCCCACCTCCCTAAAAAGAAGAAGGGTAAATATTACATCTTTTCTTCTCTGGGACAAAGAACATTCATTGATGTTGATCTGAGTTCATCTCCCTCTTGAATATGCCTTCATTTACTTTGTGATAATCATTGAATAGGTCATTCTTTTGAGTCTCTTTTTTCCCCCATCTCTCTTTACATAAGCCTTTCCACGCTTCTCCCAATTCCTTACATTCATATTCCATCATTGTGAGGTCACAATCTTTTCAGTCATTCCTAATTAATGGGTACCCACTTTGTTTCCAATGTTTTTGCTGTGCTTATTTTGGTATATATGGGATCTTATTCTCTATCATTGATGTCCTTGGGGTGTATGACCGGTAGTGAGATCACTGGACCAAAAAGTATGAACAGTTTTTTCTTCTGTAGTTCCAGCTTGTTTTCCAGTCGTGTTGGTCCAGTTCCATCCCATCAACAGTATATGGGTTGCCATCTTCCCAGAGTCCGCCAATGTTGACTATTCACCTGCTGAGGCTGTCGTTATCTTAATCATGCTTAGCAAGATGGTGGATATGAAGGACAACTTCAAGATTGTTTTAATTTGCATTTCTCTTGTAGTTAGTGATTTAGAGCATTTCATGAGTTTATTTACCTTGTATTTTAAAAATTATTGATACCTTTGTTTTCACATCAATTTAATTGCTAAATATGTACCTTTCTCTTTCATTATGGGCCAGCTAGCCCTTGTAAAAGAGAATTTAAAAGGAAGAAAGGAAGAAGTTTAGCAAAAATAACCAATACTTTAACCAAATCTGGCAGAATATGCGATTTCCCACACCCAAAGAAAAAGAAAAGAGGGGCATTTTGGGAGTTTTATTTTCAATGCTTATTACTATTGCATTTAGATGACAAGTAGATACCATGGGAAAAACTAAAACAAAACATGGAATCTGGATGATTTGGGTTCAAATTCTGGCTCTTCCATTTACCATCTATGTAGTCTTGGGGGAGTCACTTCCCCTCTTCTCCTACATTTCCTCATCTGTAAAAGGATTGTATTTTAAAGGAATTGTTCTCCTCCTCCTCAAAGAATGAAGTTGTTTCCACCGGTCATAGAAGCCGGTTTACAGGTTGCATCCATCTTGAGGATTTCTATACGTTGGAAATAACTCCTCAGACCTCTCTTCCTGACTCCTTTGTAAATCTACGCTGTGTGTCCAAGAACAGCTGAGCAAGTGATTCATACCAGGCAAGGTTGAGGTTTATTCTAAGTGCAGGTGGAATTAGGAAGCCACACGTGGAGCCATTTTAGAGAAACTCCATTTCTCCTGGTTTCCCAAGTGTTTGAGAGAATTATGGCTGATCTAGAAAGCTACAATGGCCTGTTTCACTGGCTGGGGGCCTGGGAAAACCTAACAAACACTTCCCCCTCCCCCATTCCTTCTCTGCATTACCACTTTCATAAGACTATACGCATTTATGTATATGTATACATACACACGTATGTGTGTATGCATATGTATATACATACACATAAGAGGTATATAGACATCTATAGACATGTGTATTATGTGGATATAAGTATGTATGTGTATCTGTATATTTCATGTTTGTATGCATGTGTGTATATATGCACATATCGAATATCACAATGTATATGTATGAATATATGCAAACACATATATACACTGTGTACATTATAGATGTGTGTGTGTGTGTGTGTATATATATACACATATACGCACAATTATTTTTTAAAAACAGACTAGAAAGACCCTATGTAGAACTACCTCAGAAAATCTTCTTAATATCACAAGCACTCTTTTCAGGCCATTTGGAAGATACATTATCTAGGATAAGTATTAACAGAAGGGCCTATCGCAGAAATGTTACCCAAACTACCACCTTTTATTAAGCCCTGGGGACACCTTAAAACCATCACATTACTCTGATGGCTGAGACCCGTACGCCTGTTTTCCCTGGCTGAAACATGCTTGAATGTAACATGAAAGAGACCTGGCTTAACCCTAGCATTAAAATACGAGGAGGACGCCCTTAATGACAGTGCCAGATTGAAAGAAACATTCTAACCTCGGCAGACTCCCAGATTCCGGAGTAAGGCCCTTCGGATCAGTGTCAGCCTGGCTGGGAGCTGCCAGATGGCAGGGAGAGGAAGAAGGGGGAGGAGTGTCGGTGGAGGGAGTCAGTGCTCCCTGCCATTCCCTTGCAGAAGGCAGAAACAGTCCTGCCAGGTCCTCCCTCAATTGAAGAAGTCGTGTGATCTGGCGCCATGACTATCAGACTCTCTGGCTTCCAGTTCCCTTTCTGTCACTAACTAGGTGTGTGACCTTGGACGGGTTGCTACGTCCCTTGTCTTCTCCTGAAAAATGAGGTTGTTTGTATTGGGATCATAGGTTTCCAAGTTGGAAAGTACCATAGAGATCATCCAATATTGCCCAATCATTTTAAAGGTTAGGAAACAGAAGCCCTGAGAGATAAAGAGACTTACTGATTGTCAGTACAGTACTGAATTTGAACTCAGGGCTTTGGAATCCAGACTCTATACCTTTTTTTCACTGTGGTCAGCTGCCTTTTCAGGATTTCTAAGATCTCTTTCAAGTCTAAGTCAAATTAACTTTGAGATTTCAAAGTTTGGCTTATTTTTAAGACATTCACGTGCCCCAAAGTAGAAAATGCCCATCAAACAATCTAGCAACAAATATTTATACTTTCCATGCATGTAGCACCTAGTTAGGCTCGGTGAGGGTATAAGATGGTTACTGCTCAAAAGAAAGTTACAGTCAGGAAGATGGGATGGGGTGCACAAGGAAAAACCTGCTAACAATACAGGGAAGGGCTTACTTCTTAACATAGGCCTGTAGGGATCATGCTTTGAGTTCAGAGGCAGGAGAGCTCACTGTGGCCTGCAGGGCTACAGAAGAATTGGGAAGCATGATAAAGATTAACAAAGAGTTGGATTTGATTGTCTTATTTTGTAGGTTCCCTTGCCAAGCATGTGCAAGAGGCCCCCAGCATTGTTCAATTTTCAGCGTGAGCATTTATGCCTGGGAAATCACAAACACAAATCAGAGATTGACGTATTGTTTGTTGCTTGTCTAGACTTAAGAAAGGGACGGAGAAAATACTAATGCAGACAAAATTTAAAAGTGGGTAATTTGCACATTTGGCTGGGACAGGGGAAGGTGGAGAGTTGGTTGTTAAACATTTACCAGCAGCCCCTTGATTAGGGCTCTGCTATTCTGTGATTTTATAAATCCTTCAAAAATGAGATGCACCTAAATGCTAAGAAGGTCAGGGTTTGAGGAATAGAAACAGAAAAGACAGAGGGAAGCTGATGATCAAGACAGACTATAGACCAGGAACAAGACTTAAATATTTTTTCCCTAGCTAAGCCACGGCTATTGCTTTCCTTACATCTAAGGTACCAGAATGATCTCTCCTCTGTACAGTAATAGGATGATTTCTAATGTTCTGTCTAGCTCTGTCAGTTGCTCCTCTACTCAAGAAACTTCAGTGGCTCCCTATTGCCTCTAGAATAAAATATAAGACCCTCTATCTGAAATTTAAAGCCTTTCCTGATTTGGCCTCCCTTTCTGGACATTTTAAATTACTCTTCCTCATCATTCTATTTCACAGTTAGATTGGCCCGTTTGCTTTTACTCATATGTGACATCCCATTGCTTTTCCATTCTCCCACAAGCTATTCCTCCGGACATCACATGCACTCCGTCTCTACTGGTAGGATTGTTGTCTTCCTTTGAAGCTGAAGTGCCACCTCTCACACAAGGCCTTTCCTAATGCCACCCAGCTGTCACCACTTTGTAGTGAACGTTTACATGTGTTGTTTCGACTTAAGCGAAACTGGATTTATGAAACTGGAACTGAAAACTGGAAGGGACCTTAGAAGCCACCTCGTCTAATCCCCTCATTTTACAGATCAAGAAACTGAGGATCAGAGAGTTCAAATGCTTTGTCCAGGATCATATAGGCTGGTTTTGAATCCTGGTCTTCATGACTCCATGCCCATCATTGTATCATGACCCCATTTGGAGTTTTCTTGGCAGAAATACTGGAATGGTTTGCCATTTTGTTCTCCAGCTCTTTTACAAATGAAGAAACTGAGGCAAACAGAGTTAAATGACTTGTCCAAGGTCACACAGCTAGTAAGTGTCTGAGGCCAGATTCGAACTCAGGAAGATGAGTCTTCCTGACTCCAGGCCTGGTGCTCTGCGCACCTCGTCACCTAACTGTCCCTCACATATTTAGGGATAGAGTAAAAAAGCCTGAAGATGAAAATCACAGCCTAAATGGCTTCATTTAACCAAAATGAATTTTGTATACCAGCCTTGATCTAGCCCCCTAAAAATAAGAACTAGCCACCAATTGGCCAACATAAGCAGGCTACTTCCCACATGCCCAGAGAGCTGATCTCTGAAATCATTCCTCCGTGGAAACCTGCCCTGAATCTCATTTTCATTTCAGCATATAAGATTGGTCATCTTTTGACCTCCCGTAGCAATGACTGGTCATCTTCCAAACTCCCGTAGCAATGACTGGTCATCTTCCGAACTCCCGTAGTAATGACTGGTCGTCTTCTGAACTTCCATAGTACTAATAATGATGATAATAACAAACAGTTAACTTTAGTGTAGTTAATATATGAAAATCCTACGTACTAAGCATATACTAATAAAATAACACAATATAATAATATACAAATAGTTGAGATTCCCATAGCTTTACATATATTATCTCACTGATCCTCCCAACTGCCTTCAGAGGTAGATGCTATTGCTATCCTCATTTTACAGAATAGGAAACTGAGGAACAGAGAAGTGAAATATTTTGTTAAGGGTCACATATCTAGTAAGCATCTAGGTTACTAGGATTCAGATTCAGGTCTTTCTGACCCCAGGCCCAGAGCTCTATGCTCTATGATTACCTGACACTTCTAGGGCCCTTCCCAAGCCCCCGGAGGGAAGAGTCCAGACCTTACTCTTTGTTTTACCAACCTAGACACACGGTGGAAAGTGAAAACAGCAGAAGTGTTGAAGAGCTATGTAGGACAGGCCACTAGACAGTGTGTAATAAAGTACTAAATCAATGTTTGCTCTAGCCAATAACAGCTACAAGGACTGAGATGATTTGGTCCAATTCAATAGACACAAAGAACCATGTTCAGGCTACTGAGAGAGAGACGCAAAGACAAATAAGAATTCGCCTTTGCCCTTGAGGAGTTTCTGGTCTCCTAGAGTAGATGGGAAAGCTAGAGTCTAAGGCAGAGTGTGCCTGTCGGGTGGGAAACACTATGAATGCTCTGAGGACTGAGAAAGGGCTCCTAACTGAGCTGGGAGGATGGGGCCAGAGTCGTGGAGGAGGCAGCGTCCGAGGTGGGTCTAGACGGATGGAGAGGATTCTGATGCACAGCTTTACTGAGATGTTTCAATTTGTGGCTTCCAAATACCAGGTGCACTTACACAACAACAACCACAATAAGAAACAACTCCTTAGGGATTACAAAACACTTTACATATGTTTGAAGAAGGAAATAGCAGACCACTCCAGTACCTCTGTCAGGATACCCCAAATGGGATAACAGAGTCAGACACAACTGAAAATGACTGAATGACAAAATTCCGTGTTATCTCATTTTCTTCTCACAACAGCCCAGGTTGGTAGGCATAATTATATTCCCCATTTTTACAGATGAGGAAATTGAGAGACACAGAATCATACAGCTAATAAGTATCTGAGGCCAATTTTGAACTCGCTATCCTCCTAACTTTAAAGTCAGCACTCCATCCGCTGCCTTCGTAGCACAGAGAATGGCATGAACAAAGATTAGGAGGTGAGAGAGGAAGGGAAGAATTTCAGGAAATGGTGAGAAGCCCAGTTTGCCAGACAAGGAAGATCCTAGGATCAGGTATTCATGATGGAAGGGGTCTTAGAGTGTATCTAGTCCAACATGCTAATTTTATAGATGAGGAAACTGAGTTACACAGGTGAAGTCACTTGCCCGAGGCCACTCAGGCGCTCAGTAGCAGAGTTAAGATTCAAACTCAGGGCCTTGAAGGTCCCATTCATCTCTACATCAATACTGTCAGATCCAGCCCTCTTTTTTTACTGTACCACAATGTAGAATGTACTCAGAAGAGTAGTGAGAGATAAGGTTGAAAAGGAAGGTTAGAACCAGATCAATATTTCAGGCCCTCTGTGATTTCATTTATGGAGTTTAGGTTTCATTCAGTAGAGAAGCAAGAAATATTGGAGATCCAGGAACAGGACATGGTTGGACAGAGTTAAACTTTAGAGAGATTATTTAGCATGGTATAGACTGTGATTTTTTTGAAAGCAAGGACTGTCCTTTACCTTTTTTTGTATTCCCGATGCTTAGCACAGTGCCTGGCACATAATGGGTGCTTAATAGATGTTTATTGGCTGACTGCCTGGGAAAGAGCACTAGTTCGGGAGTCAGAGGGTCTGAGTTCAAATCCTGCTTCTGAGGCTTATGACTTGAGTCCCTCAATTCCCCTTTGCAAGTCATTTAAACTTACTCATCTGTAAAGTGGGGGATTTATAATACCTGAATTCAGCTTAAGCACAATGACCTTATGGGTAGCAACAAGTAATACACTGGAAAGGAGAGAGGAGAGAGGAGAGAGAGAGAGAGAGAGAGAGAGAGAGAGACAGACAGACAGACAGACAGACACAGACACAGAAAGACACAGACACAGAGACAGAGAGACAGAAACAGAGAGACAGAGACAGACAGAGATAGAGACACAGAGAAACAGAGACAGACAGACAGAGGGAGACAGAGACAGAGACAGAGAAACAGAGACAGAGAGACGGACAGCAACAAAGATTGAGAAACTGAGACAGACAAAGAGACTGAAACAGAAATCAGAGAGAGAGACAGAGACAGAGAGATAGACAGAAGAAGAGATTGAGAAAGAAATTAAGAGATAATTGCAAAAGTCCAGGCAAGAGGTGCAAAAGACAGTGGGAAGGGGAAGAAAGGGGGCAGATGTGTAAGATACTTATAGAACCTATAGGAATTGGAAACTAAATCTGTGGGAGCACCTTTACCAACCTTTAGTTTAAATCTAGAGATTGGAAACCAATAGGACACCCAGTGACAAAACTAAGCAGATGTACTGGTTTGGTGTGGGGGTGGAGTGGCGTGGGGGTCGGGGGAAGTTCACCCCATTCTCTGAACTTCTTTCTTTGCTTCTGCTTCCTCTCTTCTCCCAGGCAACCTGCCCACCCCACCCCCAATCCCCAGCCTCCCATTCTTACTCTCAGTAGGCAGTCAACTAATCCTGGCTGAGGCACTGGCTGATAACTAAGGTTTTAGCTGATAATGGCTCAAGACCCGGTGACCCCTCATAGGGGCATTAGCATTTTAAAAGGAGACTCTGGAAGGCTAAAAAGCCTTCTGAGACCCCATTAGAGATCTTGGTGGAATAGCAGGCAGTGAGAGTGGTATTTAGGGAACAGGGGTATGTCCTTTGTCGATTTGTAAGGCTAGCCTTGAATATGATAGTTAAAGAACTGTGTGCTGACTGTGTGAATGGAGGTGAGGGGCAGAGCAGGAAGGTAGTATGACCTAGGTCCGCTGCTGCTCCCCTTCCTCTTTAGCCCACCCTTTGTTTTATTCACTGACAGGAGATAGGGTCTGGAATATGTCACCTCTACTCAGACCCATAGCAAGGCATTCTGATGCCTAGGGCTAATTCAGTTTGGAAGAGGGAGAAGGGCTCAGAAGATAGCCTGACTGAGGATGCAGTCTTGATGAGATAAGAAACAGTCGATACAATAGAGTTTTGTCTGTACTCCTATGAGGATTGGAACAGAGACTCAGAAGCTATGCCATGTGGGGTTAGTTCAGAGTGGTGTGGACTAGTATAAGACTAGGAATTTAGTGGTTATATCAGAATGATATTGCCACCATCATTCCCACCCCCCGCCCCAAGAAAGAATCTTTCTCCCATGATGTGCATTCCCACACCCTCCCCCCCCCCCAGGACCATTGGGCAAAGCTAGTATCACCCTCCATAGACTTATGCTTTTGAGAATCTGGGAAGGTAACCTGTAAACAACAGCCCTTCCATCCCCCATCCTAGGATAATGAATCAATTGATCAGTAAACATTGGTTAAACTTCTCTTCTGTGATAGATAATGAGAATAAAAAGACAAAAGGGAATAATAAATCCTGCCCTCAAGGAGCATACATTCTAATGGGGGAGAAAAATGTAATATCATCCTTGAAAGACCTCAAAAGTATGAGGGGAAAAAGAAAATCCAAAGAAGAAACCAGAAGGATGAGAAGGAGCATGGAATGGTAGATTGGGTTCTGGTTATCAATATGCCCTTAATGTAATCTATCACCTTGAGTAGGTCTCTCCCCTTCTTTGTGACTCAGTTTCTTCATACATCAAATGAGAGAGGTGAATAAACTTGAAGCTTGCCTCTAGCCAGGACACTGCACTCTGTGATTCAAAGTCAGAGTGAAATGGGATGATGCCCTTTACCTTGCAGAGTTTGGGGACCACTTAGGGACCCCACCCTTGCCAATATCTCACCTGCCTAGTAGTTAGATGAGGTCTGGACTTAAATAAATAACTCTGGGCAATCCACTATATTCTGAAGAAAAGTGGGCTGCTGCTTCCTCGCCTGTCTGCCTTCCATGTATAATTGGTTGAGAAGAAACGACTAAAAACTGCCTAACTTCAGTATTTAAGCCTAGGGGGAGTGTTGACCTGGATCCCCACTGCACCTCATCTAAATGGATAACCAAGAAATGCGGGGTATAGTCTTTATTCTTACTCCAGACTTTTTCTCCTCTGCATCCCTGAGAGTCTATTCTAGTGTGCCTGTAAGGAAAAGGGATAAAGACCTCTGATGATGATTGAAAATTCAGGGTGTCCTAATATTTAGAGTCATTGTAACTTCTTGAGTGATCCAGGAGTGGCTTAGACTACCTGGGAGTCTGTGGGTTCCTTCTCCCTGGAAGGCTTAGAGCAATGGCTGAATGACCCCTCGTCGGGGACATTGTAATGAGGACTCTTGTTCATGAATAGGTTGGATGAATACTCTCTGAAGTCTCTTCCAACCCTGAAGTTCTGTGATTCCGAATCTGTGAGCCAGCTCCTTAATAGACCTTAGATTTTTTAAGTGGCAAGTAATTAAAGTTCATTTCTTCATCGAGAAGGGGGTGTCCCTGAGATATTGGACAGCAGAATTGCCACTTTGTGTGTAGTGCGACCCATGAAGCAACACCTCTCAGCTCTGAATGGCCCACAACGGGGCTGGAGGGTTAATTTGAATCATTTTCGACTTTTTTTCTCGTGTACTTCCTATCTATTTGGCATCTCATCATTAGCAACACCCACTGAGTTGTACAATACTGCAGGCAGCAAACCCACCTCCTGCCTTTGAAGGTCTCCTTCTTATTACTACACTCAGCTGGCCATATAGCCTGCAACACGTTCTCAAAGGACCGCCTTATTCCTTATCCTCCTTTCACATCCCTTTGGAATAGCCATTTCAAGAAAACCTAACAGTCTTCTTTCTTCATCTCTATCAAGATCTGAGACCTCACAGCTCCCAGTACGTTTGATATCTTCTCCCTCTTTCCCTCTCTCCCTCTCTCTCACCCCCCTCCTCTTCTGACTAGCAGAGAAATTGGAATCAGGCTCAAACACATAACGAGATTAATGTGGTAAAGACAAGCGTGTACAACAGAGTGGAATCGATGCTTCTGCCCTTTGATAATCTATTCAACTCATTTGGTTACATCATTAATAGACAGCTGTGTATTCTGTGAAGATTACAATATACATTAATCAAAGACATGGTACAGTGAGAGTTGAAAATTTATGCTTCGCCTTTTGTGTAGCAGCAGGAAAGGTCTCTCGGTTCGATTTCAGAGAGTGAGGTATTTTGACATAAAGAAAACAGGCCACGATCAAGTTCCAAGTCTGAGAACATTAAAACAAAATAGTGGCCATTACTGTGTGTCTGTGTGGGAGGAGATTTCAGAGCATAGGGGGAAAAAGCAAGGCATTACAAGCTCAGAATATCTGGCCACCAGAAGCCAGGCCACCTCCCAAGGGTATTCATATATGAAAATGGAATTCTTAATGTCTGAAAATGCTCCTAAAGCACACCAGAGGGAAGCTAAAATGGCAAGATGGCAGGTTGTGAAGCTGATCATGCCATTGTGAAAAAAGCACTGGACTTGGGGGTCCAAATACCTAGGTTCAATCTTGCCTCTTCCTATTAGCTGTGTAAAGGAGTGTGTCATTTGACCTTCTTTAGTCTTGGTTTGTTTTTCTCTAAAATGATGGCATAGACCTTGTGCAAGTCATTGTGCCTGAAACTTAATTTTCCCATCTGTAAAATGAGAGAGAAGGTCCAAATGATTCCTAGGGTCCCTCCTAGCCCTAAATCTCATTGCTAGATAAATACAAAGCACTTTCTAGCTGTGTTATTCCATTTCTAGGGAGAAGGAGCATTTGCTCTATTTGTTGGTCCATCCTTGGGGATAACAGCCAGGGTTAGGGAAGGGAAGTGTACAGTTATGTAAACAGGAAGTAGAATGAGCCTCTTCACTTGCCCAAGGCTTGGGAGAATGCTACCTCAGGAGATCCACGTGTTGCTTCCAAAAGTCTCTTGGTTTTTATCCCAACTCAAAACCATATGAACTAAAAAAAAAAGTAATACTCTTAAGAAGACCAGTATTTCCTTAAAAATAATTCAGACTAGAATGAGGCATTTTTCTTGATACTGAATCAGTTTAGGGGACTACTTTGGAGATCTTAATCTACCACTGCCTTTGTGACCTCGGACAAGTAATTTTACTCCTGAAATAAAAGGGTTGGATGAGGTATTTACTAAGTTTTGCGTTTATCTAGCAATAGGATTTAGAGGTAAAAGAGACAACTGGAATGGTGATCCAATTTAAAAGAATAAATTTGGAGTCAGCTCATCATCATGATGACTGTGACATAGGAGGCACCTCGTCATAATTAGCCAGAATCCCAAGTTCTCCATCTCCAATGCCGATGACTTGTGCGACCCTTTACCTTTATAGGACCTCAGTTTATTCATCTGTAAAGGGATAGCTAGACAAGAGTTTAAGCCCCTTCCAGCTTTAACTCTGTGATCCCACCACAGGCCAGTGATGGAGAGAAATGAATTAACTTGTACTGATTTTTGACAAGGTCTAGAGGTTTCAGGATCATATGAACTCTTCATGCTCAAATAGCTCTCTGCATTTCTCCCTGCCCAAGGGCTTTGTCAAAGTCATATTGTGCTATGTGTCTGATGAAAAAAAGCTCCCCTTGTGATACCATTAAATAGATATCAGGTAAGAAAAAGGAATTACCTCAATACAAGAAAAAGATAGAGGGGAAGATCGGATCGCTGGAGAAAAAATGAGAGGGGGAGGAGAGGTGGAGTGTCTGACAGGCAATATTTTCAAGGTGAAATCACAAATAACAGAGGCTGGTGAATTCTGGTAGAGAAAGGGTAGAAACTTGAGATAATTCCTATTTTCAAGGAATGTTTACTTTAGAGCCAGACCCAGAGTTCAAATTCTGGCTTTGATACTTTGTCTGTGTGATAGCTTTTCTTATTTAGTCATTGCTCAGTCACGTCTGACTCTTCATGACTCCTTTTTGTGTTTTCTTGGCAAGGATACAGGAGTGTTTTGCCATGTCTTTCTCCAGATCCTTTTACAGATGAGGAAACCGAGGCAAACAAGGTCAAGTCACTTGCCCAGGGTCACACAGCTAGGAAGTGTCTCAGGTCTACCTGACTCCAGGCCCAGTTCTCTATCCATTGAGCCACCTAACTGTCCTTTCATTAGTCTAGGGAACTCGCAAAAGGGAATTCCTTCTATCCCTGCAGCTCAGTACTTTCTTTGCAGTTTATAGACTTAGAGAATTGCCTGGTGCATTGAGACATTAAGTGACTTGCCCAGGGTCATGTAGTCAGTATATATCAGAGTCGGGGCTCAAATACAGGCCCATGGGGTTTTGATATAGCTATCTTGATATAATTATGGGCTTGGTCGGAGGTGAGAGTCTAGTTAGAAGACTTGGCTTTGGGATGTGTTGTCATTTCAATAAGAGATGAGATAAAGTTCTAAGTCTTGTTCCCTATTTGTAAATTTCTACTTTGAGACCTTTCATAGTTTTTTAATTGGTAATATATTAACCAATAAGCTTTTTAAGTGCAGTACCAGGTAAGCACTGGAGAGACAAAGACAAAAAATGAGTTTTTCTCCTGAAAGACATTTACATTCTAGCATGGAAGACAACATGGATATATCTATGAAACTATCATAGGGCCATTTTGGGGAGTAGGCATTAGCAACTGATATAGGGAGGTATTAGGAAAGGGCTGATGTAGGAGGTGGTGCTTGAATTGAACCTTGAAGTAAATTAGGGGTTATAAGAAATAGGGCCAAGGAAGAAGTATGTTTCAGGTAAGTGGGACAGGCAATGAACGGGTACAGAGACAAGAGGTAAGATTGTGAATGAATGAATGAAAAAGCATTTATTAAGCACTTACTATATATGTCCATCTAGTCAGTCTGGATATAGTAGACCATTAGAGGCACTCTCCAGTCAGGGTAGCACAGGGCCCAGGATGGGAATTCTAGAGCCAAAAGGGCTAAGTCCTCTAGGACGTGTCTATGGTCCAAAGATGGAGGCATAGAATTAGGAGGAAGAAAAAGAAGACCAGTTTAGTTGGATTGTAGACAGTGGAAGGAGACTAATCAAAGACTGGACTGTGAGATATTTCTTTGGCGTATTGCCTGGGCAAAACTTTTTATCTTGTATGGGAATGGGTCTGTTCAAGAATTTCACGAATGTTGCTAAATAAACAAAATTGCTTGACAACTGTATGCATATGTTGATATATTTGCACACATGCAAAGTAAACATAAATACAGAATATGTAGATGCAGAATAAAACAAAAATAAGTACAAGGATATTCCTTTTAACTGGGGAGGGGGCCAAGATCGCCTTTTAAGGTTTAATGTAATAGCAGTATTTCCTTGAATGGCAAGGTAGGATGGCATATAGATAGTGTAGTGTACATGCATGTATGTATGTATGTATGTATGCGTGTATGTATGCATGTATGTATGTATGTATGTATGTATGTATGTATGTGATGTGTGTGTGTGTGTGTGTGTGTGCGCAGAGCTCTAGGCCTGGAGTCAGAAAGAGGCAACCTCAGACACTTCCTAGCTGTGTGACCCTTAACCTTGTTTGCCTCACTCTTCTCGTTGGTAAAATGAGCTGGAGAAAGAAATGACATACCACTCTAATGTCTTTGCCAAGAAAATCCCAAATGGGGTCACAAAGAGTCAGACATGACTGAATAACTAAACATTTGTATATAGTATAAATAGCTAGGTATTATTGAGAGAGAATGTGTGTGTGTATATATATATATATATATATACATACATGTATATGTGTGCATATATGTCCATACTATATATGTGGAGAGAGAGCGAGAGAGTGAGAGAGAGAGAGAGAGCGAGAGAGAGAGAGAGAGAGAGAGAGAGAGAGAAAGAGAGAGAGAGAGAGAGATGGTATAACAATCTAGGTCTACATATCTCTAGGCAATTGTTTATAGGAATCCTAAAGCAGGAGGTGAGCAGAGTGTTCACCTGGAACCACTGAGGAGTTATTCAGACCTTCTTGCACAAGCGGGTGGAAGGGTAGAAGGTGCTTCCTGGGGAGGGAGTAGGTTCCTCTTTAATGGAGGTCTTCAAGAAGAGGCAGGATGACCACTAGTCTGCTATGTTGTAGAGGGGAATCTTCTTCAGGTATGAGTTGTACTGTGATGCTTTCTGAGATGTCTTCTAACTCCCAGACACTCTGATGTAGTGGGATACCTTTCCTTGCCTTCATCATCCATCCCAATATAGGACAACAGATAAAATGTACCTTGACTTTTGTTAGGGGATGACACAATCAATACCAACACCATGATAATTCAGGTTCAATGTTGAGACAAAATAAGGCTTTCAAAAGTGAATTTTGAATGATTAATGAAGGTTCAGTTTGCCCTAACAGAGCAAATACATGTAGCATGCTACTAAACTCATCTAGATGCAGCCCCTCTCATCTCCAATGGGAAACTCATCTGGTCAATATGGCAGAGTAGGATGACTCCAATAGTCTTCAGACATTTACTAAATCAAAAGGGTACTAAATCCCCTAGGGCAAAACTTTTTAATGCCCCTAGGTGACCAGGAAGCTGTGTTGAGATAGGCAGAAGCCAATCAGGTCATAGGTACAAGTTTGTTGCCTTTAGGGAAAACTAATCACTGTTACAGGAATCTCAGGGGAAATGTGGTCTTATCACATCCTATTAGATTTCAATGAAATCGTAGTGACTTACTAACCAAACCAGGGATCTTAGAGTTTCAACCTTGGTGCATTTCAGTACATTATCATCTGTCCAGGAGGTAGATTTAGTGACAGCCCCTTTAACACCCTCCCTCCCTCCCTAAAATTCATTATAAACAGTGTTATGGCAGTGAATTGCAAATGAGTGTGTAATGATCAATCACTTACGCTAAAGGTGTTACCATTTGCTGCTGCAGTGTGACAATGTTATAAAATTAAACCACCAAGAAACAGCATCCCCATCTGACTTAAGATGCCCCAAAGCAGAAAAAGGCCAAGGCAAAGGTTTTTGGGAATATCCTCTGTCTATACAGGAAAACCATAAAACCGAATTAAACACATTTTGGGAATGGGGTGGGGAGAAGGGGGATTCAAAGGAAGGAGGGTGGTAAAACTTTGGTTCCACTAAATTAAATTGTGGTTCTTTCATTCAGGAGACCACAGCTCAACATTAAAAGAAAAAAAAAATCTTTCCTAGGGGCTCAGGTTTGACAGAAGGCTGCTGTGTTTAATTTTTGTTTTAATGTAGTTTAATTTGGCCCCATTTCACGTAGGAGAATGGAACATGATACCAGAGGGGTGAGAGTTTGGAGGGTAAGGGATTTTCTTGCTGGTCCAAAAGTGCGTTTCAAAAGACAAACTTTTTCCATGTGTAACCTGCCTGTTCCTCAGTTTCCTTATCTGTAAAATGAGGGGATTGAACTTAGGACTGATTTCTAAGGTCCTCATCAGTTTTCAAAAGCTGTTTTCATTGTATAGAGCTAGATTTATATACATATACATATATATGTTCATATATATGTATGTACACACACACATATATGTATATATGGAGAGAGAGACAGAGAGAGACAGAGAATGACAGAGAGAGACAGAGAGAGCTAGAAGGTACCTCTGAAGCCATTTAGTCTAATTCTCATTGTTTAGATGAGAAAATCAAAGCCTGGGAAAGTGGGACTAGGCCAAGGTCACACTGATACTAATCAGAGACAGGATTTGAGCCCGGATCCTTTTTGTTGCAATTAACAGAAAATTACTGGAGCTGGCAGTAGAAGAAGGAATTCTGAAGGGATAAATGGACAGCTTGAAGGAGGAACGTGTGTCTAGTGACAAGGTAGGCCTTCTGTGTCAGCTAGTCAGCCCGCTACAATCCTACCCTATTTATCTTAGTGAGGTATAGGTATGGGCTGAAGAGCTGGTTGTCTTTTTTAGCACTGGCTGTTTGGGTACTTCCTTCTTCTCCTGTGTCTCCCTTGGAAAAGAAAGATAAGAGGGAAAAGGAGGAAGAAGAGAAAGAGGAAAAGAAGGGGAGGGAGAAGGAAGAGAAGGAGGAAGAAGAGAAGGAGAAGTAGGAAGAGGAGGAGAAGCAGCAGGAAGAGAAAGAGAGGGAAGGGAGGAAGAGGAAGAGAAGGGGGATGAAGAGGAGCAGAAAGAAGGGAATGAGGAAGAGGAAAACAAGGAGGAGAAGACAGAGGTGGAAAAGGAGGAGGATAAGAAGGAAGAGAGGAGGAGGAGGAGCAGGAACACAAGAAGGAGGAGAAGGAAGAAGTAGAAAAGGAGCAGGAGAGGAGGATTTGACATTTATAATGCTTGACATTTTCCAAAATGCCTTCCTTTCAATGACACTATGAAGCTGGTAGTGCAAATACCAGCCCCACTTTACAGATGAGGAAACCGAAGCCTATTCATGGATTATTGAATTTCAGAATAGGAAAGGGGCCTATAGATCTGGATAGCTGTATGCTACAGAAACCTGACAGGGACTAGTATCCACCCAAGGAGGTCAAGGGTCTTCTCCAAGGTCATACTCCAAGTTAGTGGCAGAGCCAGGATGAAAGGCCGGGACTCCTATCCCCAGGCCAGTGATCTTTCATTTTAGCCACAATGTCAGTCATAGTGAAGAGGCTAGAGATTGAATCTAGGATCTCATACAAAGCTGGTTGGCCCATTCACTGATTTGACCCTATGTGGAATTCCTATAACCTCCTGTTCCTCTCCCACTCAGCATTTTTTGTTTTCTTCTCCCCATCCCCTTTAACCTCCTCCTTATTCACCCTTACTCACCCTGAATATGGTTGGCATCTTGAATATCCCTAGAGGGCCACAATGCCTTGCAACTCACCCAATCTAATTTAGCATCTGATTTTTAGTGCAAGGTGGTTGTTGGAACAGAGACTGGACCAGACATCTAGGCATCAGAATGGGTAAGACTGCTGGACCTGGAGTCAGGAAGAACTGAGTTCAAATCTCTTTTCAGATGTTTATTAGATACATGGCCCTGGACAAGTCACTTAATCTCCATCTGCCTCACTTTCCTTACCTGCAAAGTGGGGATATTAATAACATCTTCCTTACTCAGCTGTTGAGAGGATGAAGTGGGATAAATCTGTAAAGCACTTGGAACTCTTAAAACACTAGGCAAATAGAAAGCCCTTTCTCATTCTTGGTCTCATCTGACCCTGGCACAACAAAAGAATGACCAATTTTCATACTCATTTTACAGATGGCAAAGCTATTGCTTGGACAGGTGACTTACCCAACATCACCTAGTGGTGCTCGCCAAGCTGAGAGTCTTTTGTATGCCCCCCAGCATTCATCTGGCAACACTGTTGAGAGAAGGGAGGGAAGACCTTGGTTTTTCCCTCTTCAGACGCATAATGCAATTTTAGAGCAAGTCTTTGCTACAGCAAGAACCCAAGTTTACTCATGTCTGATCCATATGTTCTGCCTTACTACTAGGTCAGTTCTTGAACAAGGTCAGCCCAAAAGACCAATAGAGGCTTCCCAGATTCCGGAGTTGGCACCCCCTTCCCTGAAACTTCTCCCAATGTCCATTAATGACCTGCTGTCAACCTAGCCTGGCTATATGTTTTTAGTGGGTTTTGTTTTTGAGGTGGTGGTCACAGATAATCGTGTTGTTCTTTGAGTCAGGGAGTCCTGAGTTCAGATCCTGCCTTAGACCCTAGGTAGGGGTCCCTTAACCTCTCTGACCTTCACTTTCTGCAACAGTAAAGTAGGAATAATCGTTGTGCCTGTTTTACACACTTGTGAGTTTCAAGTGATGTAATTTATGAAATGCTATATAAATGTTAACAAATAATGCTATTAATGTTTACTCTTGGGAAATGTCTGTAGTCAAAATCCTGCTTGTCCCATGGAGACTTCTTCTATTTACAGACTAATTGATGATCCCCGCCCTGCCTTGGCTTGTAACTGTAGACAAAGTAATCTATTTCTTACTGACTTACACCCTAATAGTACTCAACGTGATTAAAAAGCACTTTATGAATATCACCTCATTAAATTCTCTGAGAGGGATAAGCACCATTGTTATCATTCCCATTTTAGACATGAGGAAACTGAGACAGACAGAGGTCAAGTGGCATGCCAGGGTCAGCTAGTATGAGTGTGAGGCCAGATTGGAACTCGGGTCCATCTTGACTCCAGGTCTAGGTTCTATCCACTAAACCACCTGGCTGCCCTAAACTGTAATCCAGAAGAATTGGACCCAGATGTTCTGACTTCTAGGCCACAATGCTCCTATCTAATATAAGTCAAATGCATTCACCACGTGCCTGGTTCATTCAAAGTACCAGAACCATAGCTGATTCAAAGCCAGAGAAACAAACAAAGAAAAGAAAACTACTACCAACCCTCAAGACCATGGCATTCTACCATCCCACCCTACCTCACTCCAGACCTAGGAATCAGGAGTGCTCCCATCTCATCTCAGCATTGCTGCTTATTTCCTGTGTCAAGCTATTTCCCTTCCCTTTTATCCTCAGTTTCCTCACCAAGAAATGGGTATACCTACATCACTGCTTTACTAAGTGGATCAAATGAGCAAAAGCCCATTAAGTTCTTTGAAAGACATAAAATGTTATATCCATGTGAGGCATCATTGCTCTAATGGAAAACTCACCACCCAATTAATGAGGGAACCAGTCCTTTTTCTGTAATCAACTTCAGAAGGCCCCTTTGAAGAATATCTTCCTTCTTTCTTTTTTCTCTTATTCTGAACCTGACAAGCTTATGCAAACATGAATAATTCCATGGATATATGAAGTAGAACAAAGAGAGAAGACTGTATATGAAACCACAAATCTCATTAAGTTTATGTTTTTTTTAAATATAGCACCCTCTTTGGGGCAATAGATAGCTGGCCAGGTCCCTGGAGAACTGCTGACTAATATTCTTAAGAATATTAGGAAAAATCTGGAGGGGGGAAGGGTGTCTGGATTTCTAGTACTTTCACTCACAAGACCCCACCAAAGTCCTTCCTACTAATAACATACCACGTCTTGTCAGCTTTTTAGCAAAGATATTTACCAAGATAGTATAGCAAAAACAGGGGTTATAAAAGCATCCTCCCCTCCCCCGACCAAAAAAGAAGACAGAAAAAAATGTCTGGGACCTACTCTCCCACCAATACGCACCAGGTCAGTGAAAGAAAGTGGGCACAAAACTAAAATACAATGTTGCTGAGGCCTGAGTGCATGATACTCATGTAGCAAGGGGATATACTCACAGATCTTAGTTAAAGTCCTTTTCTGAGTAGAGAGTGGGTATTAATCTTTGTTTCAAGTGGTTACACTGCTTGAAGCCACTTTCTCCCTCAAGTGTCTCTCTTTCTGTATCCATATGTGTTCATGTTTGTCCAAGTTTATCTATATTTATACTCAATGTGTCCTTTGGAAGCATCGTTACCTATTGGTTGAGTCTGTGTAATAGGACGGTAATTGGGGGTGAAGGATGTAACGCCGCCCCCAGGGTGACTCCACAATACTTGATGCCCTCTGGTATGGGCCAAGAGTTTGCCTCCTCAAGATGCTCCCAAGCTTGGAACCTGGAATCTTCCACTACTGAGCTAATAGTTCTTTTTATACATAGGCCCAGAAATGTGTTTAACTATTTCAACCAATGGTAAGATGTCTCTTACATGGTACCATCTGCTTTATCCGATAGTTAAAACACAATATAATCCTGAAATCAATCTGAAATCCATTCAGGATTCATTCCTACCTAGTTTAAACTTCCTATTGATTGATTAAATCAAGGTGTCTAGGCTCTCTGTGATTAATTGGGGGCAGAACCCCACCCTTGCACATATATTTACTCTATTCAGCATGTTAGTTACAAAGCTATCTTATTTTTCTATGCTGCCTCTTTCTAATCTCTTTAGTGCATTTTCTTCTTCCATACACTGTTTGTTTTGGCATGAGCATAACTAGTCTCCCTTCATTTCCTGGAAAAACAACAACCTGAAAAGAAAACTATTTCTCCCTTGTAAACAGTTAAGATAATCAAAATGAAATCCACAAGTGATCATGTCCATATTTCATTATGAATTTTGAGTTGCCAGCTCTCTGTCAAGAGCTTGGAAGAATGCTTAATCATCAGCTCTCTCGAGTCATGCTTGGTCATTGCTGTGATCAGAGTTCTTTGGTTTTTCCAAGTTGTTTTTCTTTACAATGCTGTAGTTGTTAGATAAATTGTTTTCCTGGTTCTCTTTACTTCCCTCTGCATCAGTTCATATAAATCTTCCTGGGTTTCTTTGAATTTGTTTTTTTCATCATTTTTTATTACACAATGATATTCCATTACTCTCATATACTGTAGTTTGTGGAATTCATTTCAATATTTCACTTTGGTGTTTGAGAACTATTAGCTGTCAGTAGTATCAGCTTTGTCTTTTTTTTAAATCACCAATGATTAAACACACTGCCTAGAATACAGTAAACAATAAATAAATACTTGTTGACTTGACCTGACCAGTCTGTCTGCAACCTAATCCTTCCTGGAAAAACATAAGAGACCATTGGTCCAGCTAAAATTTGTTATAAACAATCTCCTAATTTACCCAGTTGTAGCCATACCCAGATTGGTGCCACACCACCCAGAAGCAATGAAGTCATCCTATGTAGCTCAGCCTGTGCAGGGGCCATCTATAGGTCAGCCCCACAGTCTTCGTGGTGTGTGAGTCATATTTTTTTTCTTCTGGGTCAGAACCTTAGGCACTGGTCCAATAGAGAGGCAGAGCTGCTTTTCTATGTCCTTGAGAAATCACTCATCCCAGGTGGTGGCTCTAATCATCCTTGTATGTCCGTGGGTGGCAAGAGGAGTTGGGGGCCTTGTCTGACCTTGTCTGTCAGGTCACTGCAGTCACTCTCTGTTTATGAGAACTAGAACTAACCTTGGTAGTACATGGTATAATAGAAAGGATACTCTATTTGGAATATGAGGACTTGGCTATAAATCTCCAGTTTGTCACTACCTGTGTGACCTTGGGCAAGTCACTTCAAACTTCCTGAGACTCAGTTTCCTCATCTATCAAATGGGCAGGGGCTGAACTTAAATAGATGCTGAACAGTAGATACTTAATAAATGCTTGTTGGTTGATTAAGGGGGTTGGACTAGGTTTATAGATTTAGAGCTACAAAAGACCTCAGAAATCTTTTAGTCTAAACCCCTCATTTTAGAAAATACAGAAACTGAGGACCAGACAGGGGCAGCTAGGTGGCACAGTGGATAGAGTACTACCACAGGAGTCAGGAAGACCAGAGTTAAAATTTGGCCTCAGGCAATTATTAACTATGTGACCCTGGGCAAGTCACTTTACCTGTCTACCTTAGTGTCCTCGTCTGTACAATGGCACCAGTTAGATAATATTTGTAGTCCAATGTCTAGAGCATAAGAGACACTTAATAAGTGCCTGTTTCCTTCCTTCGTCTGTGTCTATGGAACATGCAGATTTTAAGTAGAAAAGCTAGGATTTGAAGCGTGGTCGTCTGACTCTACACTTGTCACTCCTCTCACCACACCATGCTGACCAGGTGACCAGTAAGATCCCTTGCTGTCCAATGTCTCTTCACCTAGATCCGAGGGTGGGCAATTCTGAGGTCCTCCCTCTTTGTAATACTGAGAGCTACTGGGTAAAAGATAGCACTCTGGGAAATGGGAGAGGTGACAGTAGCCCCCAAAGTGCCAGAAATCCCACTGCCTGGGAGGATTAAATTCAGACATCAGGGAGATCAGATAGCAGGCCTGTCAGGCCGACACATTCAGGGAACTGTCAGCCCCGTCACTGAGCATCCTTGGCTGCAGGTGATGAAGCTTCCTCGCCAAAATTCTGCATCCTGAGATTATACTTCAGCACAACAGAATCCTTGAACTTGAGCTGAACCCTGTTCAGGAGCCATGCACAGAGAGAAGAAACTGCATTGGCATCGATTCTCCTAACAGTCATTCCATTCTCTTTAGAGCAATAGATTGTGCATTCTTGACACCAGGGCTAGGGAGCAGAGCGGGCTCTCTCTTTCCTTCTCCTGTATGTAAATAAAGCATCCTGCTAGGATATTTATTGGACTGCAGAAAAGATGCAGGGAAATTTAGCTTTCAAGAAGAGTGATAAAAAAGACCAGAAAACAGATCTGTTCTCAAGCTTATTCACTACAAATCTCTTATTTATTGTCTCATAATACTCTGTTGGCTTGTCCCCACCAGACTCCTCCCCCTGTCCATATACACATCATTTTTTTTGTCCTCCTCTGATTAGTACAGAAAGTGCTGAGCTGATGAATAGCTGTCTACATTTCCTTTCTGCCTCTTGTTTCAACAGCCGGTGAACAGACCAATGGATTTTCTCAAGATGGCGCTGATGGTGATGAAATCTGCAAGATGAATTCCTCCACACTAAACTTATTTGAATTAATACTTCCTCATAGATAACATACAGAAGCTAGCACATCTTTTAGAATAAAGGCAGATGTTCCTCCAGCCCAGCGGGACCTGAGGCCATCTTGGAAGATGAAATAATCTGTCAGTGGTCAACAGGCAGCCTGAGTAGTGGGACACAGGATCATGGAGTCACAGACTGAAAGGATGAGGGGATCTTCCAGATGAGAATCTTCAACAAATGAGGAAACTGAGGCACAGAATCATAGAGGTCTGGTGAAGATTGAATGAGATAATATATGTGAAGTGCTTTTCAAACCTTAAGGTGCTATCTAAATAACAGATATCATTATTATATAGCATGTAAAATATAATAATAAATGTAACAATATTATATACATGAGGTAACACAGATAGGATTAGGAGTAGAAAAGGCAGGATTGCAACCTAGGTCCTTTGGGACCCCTCCAGTCTGCTTTCCCTTGTACTACACTAAAGTGGGGGAGGGGAAGAGGATGGTCTTGATAGACAAGCAGCCCTACTCCTTCAAGTGTTCTAGCATATGAGGCAGATGGAATTGGACTTGGGGTCAGGAAGACCTGAGTTTGAATCCTGCCTCAGACACTTACTATATGACCCTGTATAAGTCACTTAAACTCAGCCTTAGCTGCCCTGTCTCTAAAACGAGATTAACAATAGAACCTGAGATAATTTGTATAAACTACTTTGTAATCCTTAAAGTATTATATAAATGTCAGCTACTATACAAGCTTTGGGTCATTTTTAGTGTCAACTTTAATTGCTACTTTCTCCTCATGTGACTCTCTCTCCACATCACTATTTGGTCCCCGCTAGTAGGTCAGACTGGGGTCCTAAGCAAAGGACTCAGGGTGATAGCCCCAGTCTGTTGTACACTAGAGCAGAACTTGGTTCTAGCCCTTCCCACACCTCCAGCATCATAGAAAATATGCAAATAACATTAGGAATAAATGGAACCCACCCCAAGTAATTGAGAAATTCAGGCAGACTGTATGTGTATTCAGATCTTGTTAAAATTCTTCTTTGCCCAGAGCTTGGTTTCTTTCAGGCTCTGCCATATGGCTTTCAGGGCCTAGACCTCTGGGTTGGCATTGCCTTCATGTTTGGATTAATATTAGGAAATCAAGATTCCATTCATAGAAGATAATTCTAGGAATAAAGTAGTAGCGATGACAATAACCTCACCCTAGGTACAAAGAGAGCTTTATACTTTCTAACGTATGTGGTGTGTGCGTGTCTGTGTGTGCATGTCTGTGTGTGTGCATGTGTCTGTGTTGTGTGCAAAGTTATCAGTCTCATTTTCTCCTCCAGAGCCATCTGGGTACAGTGGCCAGACAACAGATGACCCAGGATGCAGTGTAGGACCTCGGCCTTTTCAAGCCAACGTCTTTAACAGGTCTCAGGCTGACTGTGGCAGGGCCCATTCAGTGATTAAGGCTTAATAAGAACACACACATATGTACATACACATGTCACTATATACATATATGTTCTCTCTATATATATGTTTCGTATGTGTGTATGTGTGTATATAATGTGTGTTCTCTCTCTTTCCCTCTGAGGTTATGAAACTCTGAGGTCCTACACACACACACACACACACACACACACACATATACACATGTCACTATATATATATATATGTTCTCTCTATATATATGTTTTATATACATATATAAAATATAAAAGGTGCATATGTTTTCTCTCTCTCTCATTCTATCTCTGTCTCCATCTCTGTCTCCCTCTCTGAGGGTATGCAATTCTGAGGTCATACACACACACACACACACACACACACACACACACATACACACACATTTCAATCTACCCTCTGAGTCTGCAATGTTCTTTTTAGACAGAGAAATAGATAGATCTCTATACGTAAATCTACAGATGTCTGGTGTCACTTATGAACATTTCACCTTTGGGGCAAAGCCTGAAGCACAAAGGAATGGCCATGTGAGACAGTTGGGACAGCAGGGCTGAGCCCTCTATCTTGTAGAGTGGGTAAATGGTGACTCAGGGGAGGTGATCTCACTTGTGCCGGATCCAAATCCATGTAATAACGAGAGACAAAATGCCAAGAAGGAAAGGCCTTCCAAATGTGGTCAGGCCAATGCAGGGTACAGTAGGACAATGACCTCAGTTGTCTGGGATGTTAATGTCTTCATTGTGGCCTAGGATGCCATTATCATCGTGGGTTTGATTCTTTCACTAGCCAGTCACAATTTCTGTTGTTCTTACTCCAGGTACTGGCAATTAAGAGTGTTCTAGAAGTTTATTTTTATTTTATCCAGATCACGTCTATAGCAATGCTGTACAATCTGAGACTCGGAGGGCTGGGAGTGACATCTGAGGTCATCCAGTCCAGCCAGGAGCTGGACAAGACTTCCCTCTACCACATACAGAGCATTTGTTTGAAGACCTCCACCAAAGGGAAACTCACTAGTCCCCAAAACAATTCACTCCACTTTTGGAAAACTCTCATTGGTATGGAGATTCCTTTTTTTACCTCCATCTCCCCACTGCTCCTGTTCTCCATGGCCAAGCAGAGCCAGTCTAGTGTCTGCTCCATTTGAGAGGTTCTTGAGGACTTGAAGACAGTCATCGTGTCTCCTCCTAAGTCTTCTCTCCCCCCACACTGAATATTATCAGTTCTTCCAATAGGTTTTTGTAGATCTCAAGGCCCTTCACCATCCTGATTGCCCTTCATTGCTTATACTGCAGTCTATCAATGTCCATTTTTTAAAGTCAAATTTTCCAAACAAAAATCCACCTTCTTTCCCTCTTCTCCCCCACCTGGGAAAGCAAGAAAAAACCCCTGTTACAAACATGTGTAGTCAAACAAAACAAATGGCCCCCTTGGTCATGTCACATGTACAAACATATACACACACACACATATACACACAAATATATATATATATATGATGGCAGAGTGAAACATACCCATATTTATGTGTTTATGTATACATATATGATATATATATATTTATATTTCTGTATTATTTCATATGCATATATACTTACACACAGATTATGTATATATAAATATATACATATATGATGTCAGATTGAAACACATATACATATTTATGTGTTTATGTACATATGCCTTATATGCATATATCATATATTTCTATATTACTATATTTTATATATACACATATACATATATACACATGTGTATACATATATGTGTGCATGTGTGTATGTGTATGTATGTGTGTGTATATATATGCATGTAATATACACACAGATATGTATGTGTGTGTGTATGTAGGTAAAACATCTGATTCCACAATGTCCTTCTAAAACGATAGTACTTAGGACTAAACAGCTAGGCAACTAGATGTCTCAGCAGACTGAGTGAAGGGCATGGAATCAGGAAGACCAGAGGGCAAATGCAGCCTACGACACTTACTAGCTGCATGATTCTAGGGAAGTCACTTTAACCTTTATCTGCCTCAGTTTCCTCAACTGTAAAATGGAGATCATAGTAGCACCAGCATCCCAGGGGAGTTGCGAGAATCAAAGGAGATATTTGTCAAGAACTTAGCACAATTCCTAGCACAGAGGAGATGCTTCATAAATGTTTATTTCCTAAACATAATATTCCAGATGTGACCAGGGCAGAGTACTATCTATCTACTGTCATTTTGGCCACTGTTGTTGTTCATTCATTTCAGTAGTGTCCAACTCTTTGTGACCCCATTTGGGGTTTTCTTGGCAAAGATACTGGAGTGGTTTCCAATTTCCTTCTCCAGCTCGTTTTACAGATGAAGAAACTGAGGCAAACACTTCTGTGATTTGCCCAGGGCCACACAGCTAGTAAATGTATCTGAAGCATATATCATATGATATTTAAACTTAGGTCCTCCCAACTCCAGGGCCAGTGCACTATCCACTATGCCACCTGGCTGGGCTGGCTACTGTATCTTTCAATGTAGCCTAATAGGGCAATCGTTTTTGTTTTTTTAGGCTACCATATCAGAATGCTGACTTACAGTGAATCTGACATCCATTAAAACCCCCAGATGTTTTCAAAATGAACGACTGTCTAGCTTCCAGTCTCTCATCATCCAAAGTTATTTTTTAAATCACTCTTTGGTCTTAAAGATTTGGCCCAATCCTACTATGTTTTATCCTGGGCTTCAAATGACACCGGGGTTGGCTCTGATTCCTAGACAGCCACAGCTTTTCCTTTGGGAACCCTTTCTTGGCTCCAGAGATCTCCCAAGAAATGTGCCACTACTCCCAGTTAGTGGGAAGTGAAGCCTCCCCTTGCTTCTAATTTAGCCTTCCCAGCCGGGCCCTCCACAGAGAGCATAAAGATAATATTTTAGCCCTAAAGCTCGAGAAAGTATCAACATCAGGAGAAGCCAACTGGGATAAGTGCTTCCCTGGACCTCTGGGTCTGATCTTCCCAGAACTGCTCATTTTCTCCAGTTGAGCCCTATGGATTGGTCGGTATGCATGGGCAGATTAGATCTCTTCCTGTGCAGTATGATTTGAAGGGCCTCAGAGAAGCCCCTCCTCCTTCCAAACAGTAATAATAGAAATTATTCTATTAGAAACTCAGGCCTTTGACTTGAGCCTTGTCAGCTCCTTAAGGTACTCTTTCAAAATGTAAATCTCCCTGGGGAGGTGACGCATTAAGTCCCTAATACAGCATGAAGGAATTTATTAGCTCCCTTGCCTTCCTGACTAGAAGGTCCAGAGCCGCCGAAGGCACTGGGCACCTCTGGGCCAAGGGGGCATTGAAAGGCAATTTGCAATATCCCAAAGACAAATTTTGCTGACTTCACCGTTTTGCTGACATCTGCCCCTAGCTTTGAGAGAAATACTTAAGCCATATCTAGAAAGTCTCTCTTCCTGGTAATGGAAGAAAACTAGAAGCTTCTCAAAAATTTCTCCCATCCCTGGTACAACTTCAAGATGCCTTTAGATGACTTGATATCTGTGCCATGGAGGGAGTCAGAATATGAGGGAATCTACCAAGGGAATATTTCTAGTCCTTTTTTCTAGTCCTCAAGGATCTGGGTAGAACAGAACTCCTTCTGCTCTCCCTTCCCCTCTCTCATTCTTTCTCCCCCTTTCCCTCCATCACTCTGCACCTGGATGGTATATTGCAAAGAGTGCTAGACCTGGAGTCAGCATTTAATGGATGGCTTCATGAGCTGCTGGGACTGAAAAAAATTAATAACCTAGTGGCCAGCCGACTGGTGATGGATCCTTATGAACTCAGGCTGGTCCTCGGAGGACAGACAGGCATATAGTCTTTTGCCAGGCCCATAATCAGAACCTCTACAGCCTGCCAGAGTATACACCCTCCCCCCAGAATCCAAGAAGCTAGGGTTACCTCCATAGCACAATGAGGAATTGGAGGGGCATTTTCCTTCAGTTTATTCACTGAATGTTAGTTTAGAAAGGAGCCCCAGGAGAAAGGTTTTAAAAGGTCCTGCTTCTTACAAGGTGCCTATAAAACTGATTCAGCAGGTAAATTGTTGTGTGAAGTAATACCAACCCACCCCACCCGCACCCCGGTCAAAAAGTTAGAGTTTTATGAAGTTCCAGCTGCTAAGTAAACTGGGTCACTTAAACCCAGCTAATCAAATGGGAAACAAAGGGGAAAGAATACTGTAGCTGTCAGGCAGAGGATGTAGGCTGGAATCCTGGCTTTCAGACTTGCTAGCTTTGTGTCCCCCAAAAAGTCTTTTAACTTCCTGAGGCCTCAATTCCCTTATCCGTAAAACAAAGGCCATACTTAGGCAGCCTCTGAGATTCTTTTCCATATCTAAATCTATGACCAGATGGCTTTCTATTTTCTACTGAAGACCTGTATCAATTACCCATCATCGGCGATAAACAAAAGGAAATTTCCTGTGCCTGCAGAACTGACGGTACATTCCCCGCCTTGACTATCCAAGGACAGGGACCAGTGCATTATAATGGTATATGGGTGTTCAGGACGACTAGCACCTCTGGTGTGAGGGCTTACTGAGCCCTTTTCGGGGCTGCTTATCCACCTCTGGTGTCCACCTGTCCCCCAACTCTCACCTGTGGTTCCAAAAAGCTGTAGCACATACAGCAGCCATACCCTGGTAAACTGTCTTGGCAGATAGGCTAAATCAGTTTGAGGGTAACCAACAGGCCTCAGATCCATTGGTGAGTTAGGGGGATGTCTACCTCAAGCACGTGAAGACTCCCCCTGGCAGAATGAGAAAATGAGAGAACACTGTTCCAACGGCCATGAAGGAGGCTGAAGCAGGTGCTATGGAGTGTTTAGATCTTGGTCAGACATTAAACATGCCAAAGTCACCCACTGCATCCTGGGCCATTGACAGTTGTCGTGACTTTTGTCCTGCCACTGGACTTCATTAATCTGGTAGAGTAAGGCTGACAACTTTGTGCAGGTTCACCACTTAAATCCAATTCATGTGCAAGTCATCACCCCATGATGTCATTGGTCCTCTGTGGAAAGGAAGGATGAACAAAGACAATACAGGGGCAGTGCATTATAATGGAAAGAACTCTTGATGAGGAGCACGGAGGTTTGAGTTCTAAGTCCCAGCTCCACTTTTAATTCTCTGCATGACCTTGGGTAAATCACTTCCCCTGTGTGGTCTGTTCCCTCAGTCATCCAAAGAAAGGTTGCCCCATGGTCAAAGCTTGAGAATCCAAGTGGAGAGAAATTCACAGACTTTAGAACTAGAGTGGACCAGAGACCATCTGGTTCAATCATTCATTTTACAGATGAGAAAAGAGGGAGGCCCAGGGAGGTTCTGAGCTGCCCCAGATCATACAAGAAGGGAGTTCCAGAGCCAAGGATTTAGGTTCTTTGACTTGAAATCCGATGTTCTCTCCAGTGCACCAGTTGAATTTGCTTAGGTATCCTACAACTGATTTTGTTTCATCTTTTTCAATCCAACAAGCATTTGTTAAGTACCTGCTATGTGTGAGGCATTTTGTTAGGTGCCGGGGATACAAAGATAAAATACAGCAGCATCTGTAAGCCCTCAGGAAGCCTAAAATCTACTGCAAGGGGCAGGGTGGGGGTTGGAGAGAGCATGTGCACAGAAAAGCATAAGGTCAGATAAAGTGTATTAAAGAGAGGGGATATTCTTTAAAATGGAAAAAAAATGAAAAGAAGAGTTCTAGAGCAGTGTTCAAATTAAATAATTCATCTTTGCATCTGTTTTACAGTCGAGTTACCAGGGAACAGAATCAGGTTAAATGGAATACATATAAATAAAAGGAATTTTAAAGCTGGAAAAGACTTTAAAATTCATCTAATCCAACCCTCTCACATTGCAGATAAATGAAGATGGGCAGCTAGGTGGTACAGTGGATAGAGGGCTGGGCTTAGAGCCAGGAAAACATAAGTTCAAATACGGCCTCCGATACCTCAGACACTTACTGGCTATGTGACCCTGGGCAAATTATTTAACTGTTTGCCTCAGTTTCCTCATCTGTAAAATGAGCTAGACAAGGAAATGACAAATTGCTCTAGTATCTTTGCCAAGAAAACCCTAAATGGGCTTGCGAAGAGTCAGATACAACTGAAAAAACAACTCCAAATCCTTATCAAGCAGGTCCAGAGAGGGCATCATCTTGCTGGTGGCATCAACTCTCTCTAACTCCCAATGGCACCAATTCTCAGAAACCTTTGGGAGAAAAGAGGCAGAGAAGGCATATAAAAAGTGAGTCCTAAACACTGCTGTCTTGTCTTTGTGGTAGGGTCCCTGAGAAATGTGTATAAGTTGTTGAATCATAGAAGGCCAAAAGGTGAAAAGAGCTTCATTCGCTCGCCTTCCAAGGATGCATTTTGTACCTTTCTGTGGTACTAGTTCATTACCAGGAATTTTAATATAGTACCTCCCATTTCTGGGTGAAAGAGTTTGGGTTTTTGTTTTATTTTTTTCAAATGGGGCTTCAAGGGGCTCAAATATTATTCAAGTAATAGCTTAAGGTACTATTAAGGCTCATAAAGTCTACTGCATGAGCACAGAATTGGGGAGAGCCATCTTAGTAGGACATTGGAAAAAAGGTCTTTGGCCTTTTCATTGATCGCCAGTTCAGCTACAGCTACCAGTGTGGTGAGGCTGCCAAACCAAGGCGAAGGAGACTACATCAATGCACAGGTTTTAGTCTGGCTGTGCTCTGCTCTGGGCAGATGACATCTGGAGAAAATATGATGCTCAGTTTTGGACCTTCCATTTTAGGAAGAACACCGATGAACATTGTGGGATCGTGAAATTTGGAGCTGGAAGGGGCTTTAGAGGTCTTCTGGCCCAGCCCATTTTACAGACTAGGAAACTGAGGGCCTGAGGAGACAATAATTTAGCCAAGATCACAAAGGCAGCAAACAGTGAAGCTGGACATTGAATCCAAGTTCTCAGTACTAATCCAGGATGTTTCCTATTATATGATGCTGTCATTAGCCAGGAAATACAATAGACAGAGTCCTGAATCTGGAGTCAGGAAGACCTGAGTTCAAATCCAGCCTTTAATTAACTAATTAATTAACTAATTAGCTATGCTGGCCTCTGTTTGCCTCAGTTTCCTCAGTTGTAAAATAGGGATAATAGTAGCACCTATATTGTGAAGATTAAATGAGATATTTGTAAAGCACTTAGCAAAGTGCCTTTTACATAGTAGGTGCTCTAGACAAGTACTTACCCCTTTCCCATTCACCTTCCCCCATGCACAGAAGAGAAAGACAAGGATGGTGAGATAATTCAAATGTAAGCACCTTGAGGGAAGAGACTGCTTCATTTTTGTCTTTGTATACAGGCACCCTTGCACAGTGTCTGGCAGACAGTAGGTGCCCTTTAAAAAGCTTGTTAAATTCGATTGAATACATACTTTCCATTTTCGAGCAGTGTGGAGCACAGAGACCTGTGGGTAAGGCATCTTAGATTTTCCGTTCCTGCCATTAAGGTATTTTTTCTTTCTTTTTAAATCTATTCTTTCTTGATATTCTTTTTTTGTTTTGTTTCAAATTACTGTCACTTCCCAGTGACTCCTTCCCCCATAAAACCCTCTATTGTACAAATAGTACAGTTAAGCAAATCCAAACAATACATTGCCACTGTCTTTTCAATTTTTTTAAAGGAAAAGTGTAACGTATCTTTTTTTTCTTTAGGTCATATTCATTTCCAAATATATTCCCACCCTACCTGCCCAAAAAGCCACTGCTTGTAACAAAGATAGGAAAAAAAATAGAGTTCAGCCAAACTAACCAACAAATAAATAGTCTGACAGCTTATGCAATGTTCTGCACCCATAGTCCCCCACCTTTGTAAAGAAATAAGAGGTACATTTCCTCATCCTTTTTTCCTGGACAAACATAGTTGCAATAATTATACACTGTTCAGTTAAGGTGTTTGTTTCATTTTGTAGTCATAGTTTTATTTCTGTTGTAGTTATTGTGTATATTGTTTGTTTTTGCTTACTTCATTTTGCATCAGTTCATACATCTTCCCATGCTTCTCTGAATCCTTCATAGTCATAATTTCAAACAGTCCTGCAATGTTCTAGTACATTCATGTACCTTGGCTTATTTAACCATCCCCTGACTGATGAGCAGTGATTTTTGTTCTTTGCTCCTGCAAAAAGCACTTGTATCAGTATTTTGCCTCATAAAACTAGCATTTATATAGCCCTTCAAGGTTTGCAAAGCATTTTACATATATTATCTCAGCTGATCCTCACAACCCTGTGAAGAAGGTACTGTTATTATCACCTTTTACAAATGAGGAAACTGAGGCTGAGAGATTGTGACTTGGCCAGCTAATAACCATCAAAGGCAGGAACGAAACTCAATTGTTCTTGATTCTAGGTCAAGCATGTCACCAACTGCTTACCTTCTAATGGGAACTCCCCATTTGACATGGACATTTTCCCCCTTCTTCAAAACATGTATTATTTTTGTCCAAAAATCTTCCTAAAAAATTACAGTTTGCAATGGTTTAGCCATCAGTGCCATACTCTTGTTTGCTAGGGAAATGTGCTTTTCTCTGAGCAAGAAAAAACTTTGGGATGGCTTCACCTTTCATTTTGAACTTTCCTCATGGGTTTCTTTTCATATCCTCGATTCTCCCCTCTGGAAGAGTGAATTGTCTTGTCCTTCTCCTGTATCATTTTAGGAATTCTAATCTTATTCATCTACATGAGAATTCAAGACATCATTCCATGATGTTATTGTCCCTCTTCAAAATTAAAGACAAAGAACAAAAACTCTATGAATTAATTTTTACAAGCAATTGCAATCCATTAATTGATCAACAAACATTTATTAAGCACCAACCACGTACCAGGCACGATGATAAGTGCCCAGGATACAAAAAGAGGCAACACATAGTCCCTTCCCTCAAGAATTTTATAATCTAATGGGAGAGACAACATGCAAACAAATATATAGAGAATGAGCTATATACTGGATAAATTGGAAGTAAATAAGAGAAGGAAGAGGCTAGAGTTAAAAGGGATCAGGGAAGGCTTTCAGTAAAAGATGGGATTTTAGTAGGAACTTAAAAAGAAGCCAGGGAGGTCAATAGATGGCACAGAGGAGGGAGAGCATTCCAGGAATGGGGGATGGCCAGAGAGAATTCCTGGAGCCGAGAGATGAAGTGTTTTCTTCTTCTTCTTCCATTAGATAATACATATAATTGGCCACCTTCTGGCCTAGGATGCACCACTGATGTCTTTAGCATTTCATCCTTTTCCTTCTGAATAGTAAGTAGGCAGGCATTTATTACTACGAGGAGCACCCACACCCCTGTCTATAGCTCCCTTATGGACATTCAGAGACAGTGCTGGTAACACGTGCATCCAGCTATAAAGAGCCTAAGCTGACCATTAGGGCTTTCCTCATTGTGCTCACCCTCAATCACCTTCTCACTGAGCATGTCCGTGCCAAACCTGCTAAGTAGCCTGGGGCCAGCTGCAGGCCAGCGCAGTGAGCTGAAGAATGATTTGTTAGGCCATCCTTCACACCATAATTTGGCAATTCACGAGTGTGAGCCTTCTAGAGGGGCATAAGCGATATGGTAGGTGATATCTCTGTTGGTGACTCATCCTATCACCTGTATTTTCAGGAGTTGTACTTATTTTTATCTTGAATTACCAAGTATTTCCACACCTAATAATTCGTGTTTCCCTCTATCCTTCTCTGGAATTTCATATGGTATCTTTTGAATCAGGCTCTGTGTGACCCTGGGCAAAACACAACTGTTTTCTCCTCTGTAACATGAGGGGATGGGATTAGGTGACCTCAAAAGCCTCTTCAATCACTAACTCTAAGAACCTATGATTCTTATTCTTTTTTTTTTGGAGGGGGGAAGGTAGGGCATTTGGAGTTAAGCACCTTGCTCAAAGTCACACAGCTAGTAAAGTGTGTCAAGTGTCTGAGGCCAGATTTGAACTCAAGTCCTCCTGACTCCAGGTCCGATGCTCTACTCACTGCACCACCTAGCTGCCCCTATGATCCCTGGTAACTTTAATTAATCCCAGTTTCAGGCCAGCATCCTGGATCAGGTTACTGCTCTAGTATTCATACCAACCACACAGAGGATGTGGAAGCCCAGCTGTAGCCAGGCCCCTACTGGGCATATGATCCCAGTGAGCAGGCCACAAGTAAAGGCCATGAGCCAGGGCTGCAGCATGGGGCACCCACGGGGCTAGAATCAGGCAGGGTATTTGACAGTGGCTGCTGATGGCAGTGAGGTGGTAGAGCAATAGAATCCTGGACTTGGAGTCAGGAAGACCTGAGTTTGAATCTGGCCATAAATGATTCCTAGCTGTGTGACCTTTAATAAGTCCATTAACTTTTCTCAGCCTCAGTTTCCTCGTCTGTAGAATTGGTGTAAAAATAGCATCCACCTCACAGGACTATTGTTAGGATCAAATGAGTATCGCTTTTAAAGTGCTTTCAAAAATCTTAAAGCCATATGTAAATAAATGTTAGCTGTCACTAGTATTGTTGCTGCTAATAATAATAATAGAAAAGAATTCCCAGGCAGAGTCAAACTCTTGGTCCAACCAACTGTGATTTGGACAACTGATTAGGAAACATGGAAGACAAGACTCTGGCCTCCCTCAATTTCCTTTAACCCACCTCCAGTCCCCTTAATGGCTGGGCCACTAACTTTCAAAGAGACAGTGTCCTGATTTCCTAACACGGGGATACTGAGCAAGTCGTGGGATCATAGAATTATGATTCTATGAATGAAGAACTGAAGAGAACATCTAGGTCAGGGATTCTTTACTCAGGGTCTCTGAATTTTTTTTCTTTTTTATATTTTTATAACTATTTCAATACAATTGGTTTCCTTCATAATTCTATGTATTTTATTTTATGCATTTAAAGATTTTACTCTTGAGTTTACTAGATACTCTCAAAGGGTTAAGACACACAAAAAGGTTTAAGAAATCCTGCCCTAGATACATTTCTTCCTTTTTTTCAGATGAGGAAACTAAGGCCCAGAGTAAGGAAATATGGAAATATACAAAGTCACACAAGTGGAAAGTTAGCAGAACCACTATGTGAACTTAGGTCTTTTAATAGCTAATCCTATGCTCTTAACACGATAATGTTTAGGCCATACTGAGAGGATGCCTTCCCCTCTCTGGGACTCAGTCTTTTTACCTGTAAAATGAGGCAGCTAGATCAAGTTCCCTCTAAGGTGCCTTCCATTCAAACCTCTTTGGGTCCGTCTAACCTCTGTCTGACTCTCTCCACATCCGGTTGCATAAAACTTGCACGTCAAAGTGTAACTGTTAGAGGCACATCCGAATCGAGAATTTTCTTGAAGCTTTAATAAGCTCGTGCTATAAAGAAAAATAGAAATTAAAATATGAAACCACTGGGTGTGCTACATTCTCCTTAATGAAATGCCCACTAAAGGCAGACCCACAGTTCAAGGACTTTATAAAAACTTGTAATAACTTAACAGTAATAAGCTAATAGTCAAATGGAACTAATCACAGGAATGAGGCCATTTAAGCAAAGTGTGATGGCCTCGTGTCATGGAATTTCTGAATATTAAACCTACTGAGTTACTATAAGCTAATAGCAATTAGCTTCTGATATAATGGCCAGCTATTGTCCTAATGGGATTGGAATTGATCATTTAAAGCTGGGCTTCTCCCAACCAGGTGTTACAAGGCATTTCACTTTTTTTAAAGTCACCATTCTCTCACCTCTAGCTCTGGCCCTGGCTATTCTGTGAATTTCTGGGTCACGTGTTCCTGTTTTCCCTCGGGGACCCTTTGGAGACCAGGCAGCCTGGATTTCTTAGACCTACTTGCACATTATTGAATTCAATATGGAAGTAAGAATAGAATGTAAGTTTTTGAAGGTGGGGAGTATTTTTTTTAATCTTACCGTCATATCTTGGTGCCTAGTACATATTTAAAAATGATCTAGATTTGTAATTTCATTGGTTTTAGGGAACTCCTGGTGAGGAAACTCCCTCTACTAATATAGATCTGCAATTATCTTCCAAACCATAGTCTTAGAGAAGGGGTCTTAACCTTGTTTGTATCACAGACCCCTTTGACAATCTGGTGAAATCAGTGGGTACATTCTCAGAATAATTTTTTTTTAAATTTATAATTGAAGGAAATGCCAAAATTCAGTTAATTTTTATTGAAAAACATTTTTAAAAATTTTTAAATTTATTGTTTAAAATTCATTGTTATTGAAAAAAATTTTTAAAAATTTTAAAGTTCATAATTGAAGAAAATGCTACAATTTAGGAAGGTCAATTTATTGAAAATAAATGTTATTGAAAATAATATTGCACTTTTCTTACCCATACAAGTACACAGATCCCTGAAACCCACAGATTTAAATCCACTAAGAACCCATTTTAGAGATTTAACTGTAGCAATGAGAGGTCAAGTTACTTGACCAGGATCACAAAGGCATATTGCTAAAGGGTAGGGCTTAAATGCAGGTGCTGGCTGCCTATGTAGTCCACCATACTACCTCTCAAGCTTCCACAAAGTATGTGCTAGACTTGTTGCTTAAATTGATTTTCGCATAGGCTTCATTGTGGTGACTGCTGAGCCACTTCGGGCTAGCAGGGTTCTAATTTTGGTGATGGGGCACCATAAAAAGACAGATGTGGAAGGAGAGGTCTCAGTGTCCATTCCCTACAGATGCAGCAGTCTCATCCTCCAGATCTGATCTGTTATCAATCTGTCGACCCTACCTTGTTAACATCTTTAGTATATGGCCCTTCTTTCCTATGACACTACCACTCTTGTGCAGACCTTAATCTATTCTCTAGACTATTGCAAAAGCCTTCTGGTTTGTCTTCCTGTCCCAAGTTTCTCCTCTTTCCAATCCACCCTCCATTTTGTTGTTCATTTGACCTTCCTAAAGCACAAGGCTGACCATGTCACTCTCTCAGACCTTGTCAATAAACTTCAGTGGTGCCATGATACCTCCAGGATCAGATAGAGAAATCTTCTGTTTGGTTTCTAAAGCTCCTCATAGCTTGGATCCCTTCTACCTTTTCCATCTTCTCACAAGTGACTCTTTTTTCTACCCCTCCCCCCACAGGGATGTTGGCCTTCTTACTATTCTTCAGAGAAGGCACTCCATCACTGGCTCTACCCCAAGCTTGACCTGGAATGTTCCTCCTTGCCTCTGACTCCTGGCTTCCCCAGCTTCCATCAAGTCCCAGCTGAAATCCTGTCTTCTACAAGCAGATTGTCCTGATCCTCCTTGATAGTAGTATCTTTGCTTTATCAATTAACTCTAATTTATCCTGTTTATATCTTGGTTGTCCATAGTTCTTTTCACATTCTCTCACCCTTTAGACTGCAAGCTCATTCAGAGTAGGGTTCCCCCCCCTTTTTTTTAAATTCCCAGTACTTAGCACAATATCTGGTACACAGTAGACACTTGATAAATATTTATTGACTGGATGACTAATAATAGCTCATATCTACTTAGTGTTTTAGTGTTTGCAAAATGTTCTACATACTTGTCATCCTCAGAACAATTTTGTAAGATTGTATTTATCTCCATTATACAGATGAGGAACCCGAGGCTGAAAGAAACTCAATCAATGCCCAGGATCACACAGCTAGTATATACCCAAGATAACATTTCCAATCCAGGCCTTCCCCATCCTACATCAGTCATTACATGTTGCCTCTCCCTCTGTGTCAAATTAAGTAAGCAAACATTTGATAAACAATAAAATGTCTGATCTAGATGATGCCATAGACAGATCAAATTCAGCCCCCTCATTTTTACTGTTTGCCAGTCAATTAACAAACAGTTTTGAGGAAACTAAAGCCCAGGACTGTGAAGTGATTTGCTTAATACACAGCACTTTGAAATGATCCACATGCTAAGGTCATCTTACTTACCCTTCTTGGGATATATATTAGTGTAGGATCAAAGATGGAACCTCATGGAAAAGAATCAGAAATTGAGGGGATGATGTCCCTTAATTGAGGAATGGCTGAACAAGTTATGGTTTATGGATGGAATGGAATACTACTGATCCATAAGAAATGATGACGAGCAGGTAGATTTCAGAAAAACCTGGAAAGACTTGCATGAACTGATGCTGAGTGAAGTGAGCAGAACCAGGAGAACATCGTACGCAGTAACAGCAACACTGTGGGATGACTGACTTTATTAGACTTAGCTCTTCTGAGCAGTGCAATGATCTAAGGCAATTCTAAAAGACTCACGATGGAAAATGCTATCCACATCCAGGAAAAGAACTATAGAGTTTGAATGCAGATCAAAGCACACTGTTTTCTCTTTTTCGTTGTTTTTTTGTTTTTTCTTCTTTCTTATGTTTTTTTTCTTTTTGTTCTGATTCTTCTTTCATAACATGGCTAATGTGGAGATTTGTTTAATTTGATCATACACGTATAGCCTATATCGGATTGCTTGGTGTCTTGAGCAGGGAGGAGGGAAGGGAGGAGGGAAATTTAAAACTCAAAATCTTATAAAAATGAATGTTGAAAACTAAAAATAAATTAATTTTTAAAAAAAGATGGAACCTTGGAAGGAGACTGGAAGGAAGATTAGAGATTATCCAGCCCAAGCTTTTCATTTGACTGATGAAGACATAATATTAGGCTGGGGTTGTCACAGCTTATCACTTACAGTTTATCTTTACAATTCTGGGAGAGGTGTCATTATCACCAGTTTTACAGATAAGGAAACTGAGGCCTGGAGAGATTAAGCAACTTGCTCAAGATTATAGAGGGAGCAAAGAGCTTATTAAGATCTCTCAAAATGTGGTGCACAGAACAGAACACACCATTCTATATTTGGTCAGACCAGGGCAGAGTTATTGGATGCTATCTCCCCCTCTAGACCCCCACTAGAGAGCAGGGCCTGTGATTTGCGTTTCTTTGTATCCCCAGCACTTAGGCCAGTGCCTGGTACAGGGTAGGTGCTTAATCAATGCACATTATCTATCTCCTTTGCATTCTGTTACCCAGGGTTCTATTCATCAATCTTAAAATCACACTTGCTTCTCCACTCCCACCACCTCATCACTCCACTGACTCAAATGGAGCACCCAACACCCCCCCCCAAGTTTTTTCCTCATGAATTGGTAACCTCATCATCATTCCCATCTTGAATTTGTGAAATCCTGTTCTTGAGTTAAAAAGTAAAATCAATTACACATTTCTCTCTCCATCACTCCCATCTGTTGATTCTGGTTCTGATTTTGAGATTTTGATTCTGTCATCTAAAGCTTTAGCTCTCCCTTCCAACTTTATGTCATCTGAAGGTATTATAAGCATATCAAAGATGCTTCCATCCAAATCACTGAAAAACATGCTGAACAAACCTAGGCAGACCCTTACTGCCTGCCTCTAGAGATGCCTCTCTCTCCAGGTTGATGGTCATCCATTAATCGACCCCCACTGATCTGACTGCACTCTCTGACTTCAGCTCTCATCTCTCCATCTTGTCCACAAGGATATCACAGGAGACTTAGTGAACTTGGATTCCAGTAAGACATTTGACATTTAACTATTCAACCCCAATTGTTTTATAATTTTATTTTTAAAAATATATTAGGTCCCTACTTCGTTTCATGGTCCTGTGTGGACACTGGAGATTCAAAGAAGCCTCTCTGCCAAAAAAAAAAAAAACTGTTCTCAGGGAACGTACAGAGAGAAGAGGGGAAAATTCAGAGAACATGTCCTGAAGAAAGTGATCAAAGCTCCCCAGTGAGCAAAGAATACAAGACATAGAACCAGAAACCAGGACTTCTGATTCCTACTTCAGTGTTTCAGAATGGAATTTGCCCTCTGATGTGGGAGGATGAATGAGCAGCTGTGTATTCCAGAATGGCTTTTTTTCCTTAACCCAGTGGTGTTTTCTACCTCTCTCTCACCAGAAACTGCCTAGTCCTTCCTTTTTCCATTCTCCACCCTGACATCAGCCTTACCTGGGGCCCCACAAAAGCTTTGGGATTTCTCTAATCTAGCCTGGAAAACATCCCCTTTCAGGCTCAGCTGAAATGGTTTGGAGCATGAGAGCACATTTCATTGTTGGGATAAAATTGACAGCCTGAGCTGTGAGGCAGTGGCCTAAATCATCTTCATTATCTTCATCAGCCAGCACATATTAAGTGCCCACCAAGTGCAGGGCAAATGTAGGCAGCACTAAACGTTGGGTTTCCTTAATCACTCCACTGTCTGATGCTCCTTTCTCATTTCCTATTGGACATGCCTCTTGAGGCTTAAGCACCAAGAGCGTTGAGTTATAACATTTGGAACCTGAGTGGGGGCTCTTTGGCTCAGCAGTAATTGCAGCTAACTCTTAGCAACATGGGGCAACCAGAAGGGCAAAATACTAGGAGTCAGAGGATTCCCAAGGGGAATGCTGCCTCTGATGCTGGCAGTTATTTGGCTACATTGAAATATGTAGCACGTTTATTTATATGACTTTGGGAGAGCTACTTCCCTTCTCTGGCACTATTTTTTCTTCTATGCAATGTGAAGCATATGATGTATTCCATCTACCTTAAAGGGTTATGCTGCACTTTTTGCAGTATCAGGGAATGGGAAACAGAGTCTCTGCCCATTAATTGGGGTACAGCTAAGCAAATGGAGGCAGGGCATGTAATCAATGAATATGAAGAAATAGAGAAGCATGAGAAGATTTCTATGAACTGATACAGAGTGAAAGAAGCAGCATGAGAAAAACAACATGCAGAAGAAAGGAAAAAAAAAACCAATTCAACACTCTAAAGTTATAATGACCAAGCTGGCCATGTCAAAGAGATGAAAAACAGTGCTTACCTCTCTTCTTCACAGTGTTAGATGAGGAACGTCACATATTCTGCTGATGTGTTCGTTCATTTTACAGAACTGCTTCCCCCCATCTGTTGTGATTGTTGCTGTTTCTTGTTGTTGTCATTAGAAGGGTTAGCTCACTGAGTGGGAAGTGAGGAGGGATATATTTAGAAATGAAAGCAATGTCAAAACAAAAGATACAAATAGAGGTTTTTTTTAATAAAGGTGATTCTAGAGGGCAGGGGCTAATTCATTTCTGTCTTTATATCTCCATCCTAGCCTTAATCACTGAATGGGCCTTGCCTCAGACAAAATGAGACCCGGGAAAGACCTTAACTTAAAAAGGCCAAGGTCTCCCACTACATCCGGAGCCATCTGCAGTCGTTCTGATCTATATCTTGCTGCTGGACCCAGGTGGCCCCAGAGGAGATAGTGAGCCTGGTGACTTTGTACAGCCCTCCCTCACTTAAATCTAATTTACTTGTATGTCACAGCACCACCTCCCTGATATCATGGTCCTCTTTGAGAAGGAAGGATGAACAACAACAACTTAGTATAGTGTCATATGAATGCTTGTTAATTCCCTGATGGTGAGGAGCAAAGGAGATGATAAGTATGAAAGCATTTCTCAAACCATAAAGTGTTCCACAAGTATGAGGTATTTTAATTGTTCCTACTTGAAGTGTAACTGGAAACTGAAGGTGCGGATGGACAGAGAGACCTCAGACCTGGAGACATAAAGCCACATGGCACCCTTGGTCAGGATACAGATACTATGGAACACCACCAGACCACCCCTGGGGAGACCACTCTAGAAGTAGATTGGGCCATGAAGGAGCTCATCTTGGGTGCTGCTTTGATCATTCTCGCTAACTAGGTGCTAAACTCAGTTGGTTTGACCTGCTGAATTGTTCTATCCTTTAAAGCACCCTTTAAATGTAGGTTTTGTTGGATAAAGCCTGGATCTGCTCTAGTTATAGCTCCTGAATACTATTACAGAGGGACACACAGTCATACTCCATAATCTTTTAGACCCATCAAGGTAACAAACAGAAGCTAGACAACACGTTAGAGCACAGCTTCTTAGATACCTTGGGGAGCTAAAAGTTTCTAATCAGACCTACAAGCTGTCTGATCAGGGTCATGGCTACCAATCAAGTGTCAACGTAACTAGACTGTCACAACTTGAACAGAGCAGGGAGTACAGGAGCAGAACAACTTGAATGATGGCAGTCTTAGACACAATCCAATCAGAACCACATTTCTTATTGGCTGAAATCCCTGCTGGAAGTTGTTACCCTTGGGCCCTTTGTATCACTATTGGGAATATGACCGGTGCTGGTGATTTAATTGCTATACTGCCATATTTAGACATGCTTGGAGGGAGGGGAAGGGCCAGTGGTACTCATCCCAACTTGGCCCATTGTTTACACACAGCTATGCCCCCATGCCAATTTCCCATTAACTAGGAAAGATTTTTGCAAAGTAGGAACACAGCTAGCATACTCACACAGAGACTTGTATCTTAAGGATTTCTTGCTTCACTATGTTGGGGATTTCTTCCCCACTGGTCCTACATGAGTTCAAGTTTCTCCCCTGGGGTTAGAACCCTAGTTGCTGGAACAAAGAAGACAATTCCAATCTTTAGGTTCCTAGGAGAGTAAGAACTTTTGAATGAAGACTCTATGTCTCTCTATGAGTCGAAGAAAGAAACCAGCATCTGATCAAGTGTCTCAGGATAATAGTCCCTGTGAGTAGTGACCCCAGACAAGGCCAATTAGGCTCATGCCTGATAATGCAGCTTTGAATTTCCCTAGTCTCTACTAACAGGGGGAAAGAACCAGGGAAGAAGACAATTCCCTATCATGAAACAACTTCTAAAAATTTTCATTTCTCCAAATGAAAGTTTGGTGAAGACATAGGGACCAGTGACTCTATGTTGATGATAAATTCTTTGAGATTCTTCACTTTGTTGAACAGCGATGTCTATAGTTTTGGGGTTTGGGGCTCAACTCCAGGGTAACAAAGCCAATAAAATGCTTCTGCTTCGAATAACCTCATGCCTCCTCTCCCTTAGCCAAATCATATGAGGATCACCCGGTAGGGATTTAATAAATATTAGTTGGTTGAATGTGTTAAATGAAGCATTGAAGAAAGACTTTAGGGAAAGAAGTAAAACAAATGTGAAGCACAAATTAAAGATCACACCACCCATGCAAAACCAGCTCTGACCAATTTGTAAAAGAAGGGAAACTGAAGCAAAACAGCTGTAGAGTTCGTCAAGGAGCTACAGGCTCCTGGATTTTAAATCTGGGCAAGTGCCTTGGATTTCATGTGTGTGTCTTGTTTTGGAAAAGTCATTGGAAGGCTGAAGAAGGACCTATTGAGGTTCTGATGTAGGCTATTTATGACTCTATGTGTGTGAGAGGGTGAGGAGGACCTGAGAGGCAAATGAATTCTCATAAAAAATTCCACAAACAAAATAAGGACCTTCCATGGTAGAAAGGGGACAAACCTTATGGCCCATCCCCAATTTTTGTATCAAGGTAAAATCAGCCATCCCATGAATGTGTTAAACAGTTTTGAAGGAGAAAAGAAATCACAAAAGGCAGGCTGAGTGGGGAGGAAAGTTATGTTGGAGATGAGGGTGTGGTGTAGAGGGAAGGGCTACCAATCAATTAACAAACATTTATTAGGTGCCTGCTATGAGACAAGTACTGTATTAGGTACTAGAGAGTTCAGGTTCTCATTACTTCTCACTTATGCCATTGCAATAGGCTTAAGCCTTTCTTCCTCTCCTTCCCATCCCTTCCCACTAGACCTTCAGGAATTTGAAGCAAGTCAACACCACTATTTCTGGAATGCACAAGCTTATCAATTGCCCTATGGCTCCACTCTGTGGACCTGTGACCTACCAAGCTAAGACACTACTCTCTAGAGCATTTTTTCATATGACTATAGATAGCTTTGATTTCTTCATCTGAAAACTGCCTATTCATATCCTTTGACCATTTATCAATTGGGTAATGATGTATATTCTTATCAATTTGATTCATTTCTCTATATATTTGAGAAATCAGGCCTTTATCAGAGACATTTGATGCAAAAAACCTTTCTGCTTTCCTTCTAATCTTGGTCACATTGGTTTTGTTTGTGCAAAAGCTTTTTAGCTTAATATAATCAAAATTATTTATTTTGCATTTTATAATGCCCTCTGTCTCTTGTTTGGTCATAAATTCTTCTCTTCTGCATACATCTGACAGGTAAATTATTCCTTGCTCTCCTAATATGCTTATGGTATCACCCTTTATGTCTAAATCATGTAACCATTTTGACCTTATCTCGGTATGTGGCGTGAGGTGTTGAACTCTGTTACCATCACTTCTTTGCATAGGCTGGTTTCTCTTGTTAGAATGTAAGCCTCTTGAGGACCAGCACTAGGTTTTTTTAAAAATTATATCTATAGTGCCAAGCATGATGCCTACCACATAGCAAATGCCCAATGAATTGTTTTTCATTTATTCATTCATTCATGGCTTCCCTGCCTCCAGTCTCTACCCCCCCTCCCGCCCCATTTCTGGTCCATTGAATATATTACTGCCAGATTGATCTTCTTGATTTCGAACTTTGATTATGTTATTCACTAAGTGATAAAAGGTGTGAAGCTGAGGAATTTAAACGTTAAATGTCCCCCCACAGTCAGGCTCTAATATACTTCACAAAATGTATCTCATAGAATCACAGATTTAGAGCTACATGGGATCTTCTGGTTGTTGTTCAGTCATTCCAGTTATGTCTGACTCTTTGTGACTCCATTTGAGGTTTCTTGGCAAAGATACTAAAATGGTTTGCCATTTCTTTCTCCAGCTCATTTTATAGATGAAGAAATTGAGGCAACCAGGGTTAAGTGACTTTCCCAGGGTCACACAGCTATTTAGTATCTGAAGCCAGATTTGAACTCAGGTCTTCCTAACTCCAGGCCTGGAGCTCTATCCACTGAGCCAGATGGAATCCTCCAAAAAGGATCTTAGAGGCTATCAATTCCAAGTCCCTAATTTTACAGATGAGGAAATCGAGGCACAGAGCGGTTAACACAGGGTCGCACAGATACTAAATGTCTAAGGAAGGATTCCAAACCATCTCTTCCTGACTCTGGATCCAATGCCCTATTCCGTAACTTACAGTATTTCCCTTCATGAACTCTAGTTCAGAAAACTTGGACTGCTTGCCATTCTACTAACCTATCTTGCCTGTATGCCTTTACTCGTTCAGTTCCCTATACCTGTTATTATTTTCCCCTGTATTGCTACTCACTGAAATCTTACTTATCCTTGAAGGCCTAGCTCAAACTCTTTCTCCTCCAGGAAGCCATTCCTTAGCTATCCCAGCTAGGACGTAATCTCTGCTTCTTCTGAACTGCCACAGCACTTTGTTTATACCCTTCTTAGACACGTTTTATACTTGGTACTATGGTTATTCATGTTTATTTTAGGCAACATGATAAAATGGGTCTGGAATTTACAGGCACAAGGCCTGAGTTCAAATCCTATCTTGGCCACATACCACCTAAGCAATCTCTGCTTGTAAAAAAATAGATGATGTTATGTGTACTCTATGTATCACAGAGATGTTGTGACTGTCACATGAACTGGTGGATGTAAAACACAGGTTAATACTGAGGCACCATAGAAATGTCTTCTTCCCTTATTATTGTTCATAAGCTTCTTTAAAACAAGGGTGTGTCTTACTCATCTTTTTTATCCCCTAGTGCCCAGGACAGTACTTTTCATATAACTGACAGTTAAGTTTTTGATATTCTTATTCATTCATTTATTCTGGGTCAGCTAGGTGGCACAGTGTATAGACCACTGGGCTTAGAATCAGGAAGACTCATCTTTCTGAGTTCAAATCCAGCTTTAGATACTTACTAGCTGTGCGGTTATTCACTTAACTCTGGTTGCCTCAGTTTTCTCATCTGTAAAATGAGCTGGAGAAAGAATGGCCAACCACTCCAGTACCTTTGCTGAGAAAGCCCCAAATGGGGTCACAAAGAGTCAGACATGATTTCAAACAACAAGAAAAAGCATCTGGTCTTTTTTTAACACCAGCTGGGGGAGCAACTGCCTTCTCTCCTAGTATTCTTCTATTTGCAGTCTTCTTGAATAGCTGTCCTATGCCACTAGAAACCCAACCAAAAGCTATGACCTTGCTGTGCCCCAGGGAAAGACCATTTCAGCATCTCATTTACAGCACCCTGAACTGCTGTACTTGTCCAGTACTGAGTTCTAGTCCCCATCTACAACAGCTCCCTAGGATTCATACTTATCCAGTCAACCAGTGCTAAATTAACTCATCCACGATGACCTGAAGGTCCCTTTCCATCATCAAACACTGGCTTCCATAGTAATAGTCCCAGTTGCTATATCCAATAAAGCGCGCGCGCGTGCGCACACACACACACACACACACACACACACCACGGCAGAGGCTCTACATTCTCAGAAGATGAATGCTTCATTGGCTGTGTTACCCAAGCAGGGGATGTTCAATTAAATCCACTTCTTCCTCCCTCCTCCACTTTCCCCCTCTCTTCCTCTGTTCATCCAGCCCTCCCCGTGAGCCCTCTTGGCTTTATTACTTTAGATTCTTGAAAGTCAGCCGCTACCTTATCCACCAAGGACCAGGCTGCTATCAGAGCTTCAAGCTGATGGAATGTAATTGACAGATTTAGGGACTGCCACACTGAAGTGTATGGGAAGGGAAGGCTTGGCTGGATGAGGGAGCAGGGAGAGAACAGAATCCCTGGAGCCAGCCTGATTGGCTGATCACCCAATCTCTGATAACTCCTCTTGCTTGGCACTGCTTCAATCAGCCAGACAGCTATCTTTTCAGGGTGCATTTGCTCCATTAATAAGGAAAAAAATCTCCCCCTCTAAGACAACAGGGTTTGAGATGGAAAAAAGAAAATGAGAGTCCAGAATAATGATTCTTGTAAGTCTTCTTCCCTTCCCCTCAGCTCTTTGCCTCCTCCCTCGGCCTTTGGATTATATTCTCTTCTAGCTTTGGCTGCTTTGAGAGCAGGATGAGAAAGGGAACAGGAGAGGAAGAGATCAAGAATGAGAGAAGGTAGAAGAGATAAATCTCCCAGTTGTCAGTGGCTCAAACCTCAGTGTTGTCTTTGGAAGGAGAAGGAAGTCAGATTTCCTTTGAAATCTCTCAAATCTTTTTGCTTTCTTTTTGACTATCATGGCCTCCATCTTACTTTAGTCTCTTATTACTTCACTCTGAGATGGTGCTGCCTTCTTGCCCACATTTCTTTACTTAGTAACAAAGGCAGAGAGGGCCTCAGAGTTGCACTCTCAGACAAGAACCTCATTAGCCCAGTCGGGCTTCTCAGCATCTGACATTCCCAACAATTTGAGCTTCATAAAAGATAGTAGTATCCTACTCTCCAGGATTCCCAGGACAAGACGCATACCTCTTGCCCCAGTGGTTCATGTTCTGCACCAGAGGGAGATACATGGACTCACACAAAAAGGCCATCTGAGAAAGATGATCCCAGGAAAAAAGAAATCCCAGATCCCATGGGGAAGGAACTCTTCCTGGTGCAAGGTCCTAGGTGATACAACATCCAACTACAAAATCACACAGAGTTCCTACTTTACAATGACTTTTCCTAGGTAGAAAAGAGAGTGGGGACAGGACAGGATTGGGGGAAGAAAGAAAAGCAATGATGGTGGAGGTGATGTTCTCATCATCAGCATGGAATAAGCTTTGAATGATGATTGACATGGCCCAAAGCTACCTACTTCCCTTGGGAGTCACAGCTAGTGAGAGCTATTATTCCACATAGGTGGTTTGTGAGGCTGTCCTCAGGTTACCTTACATTTGTCACTGAATCCCTGAGACCATCCCAAATCCCATCCCACTGAATACAGATTGCCATCTGATTATTAGCACCATGAGCTTATGCTTCTTACTTCCCCAATGCCTTCCTCTTGGTAGTGACAAGCTATGTCACTGACACATTGCCGGGACAATTGTGATATCCTCCTCTAGTCTATTGCCTCTAGTCTCAACCTTCCTCCAATCTAGCCTGTGTATTGTGCCCAGATTAACCTTTCTAAAGGATCATCTTCACTATGTTCCTAAATACAGGGCAATGGGTAGGTCTACAAGCAGAAAAAGTCCAGACTTCCTGGCTTGCCAGCTAAGGTTTTCCAAACTTGATTCCAACGAACTTTAGCATGACCCATCTCCACTAAGTGAAGCTTCCACTCCAGCTTGATCTACTGGGTGTCCTCAAAATAAACAATACTCTTTGCTCTCGCCTCAGAATGTCTTTTACCAGCTTATCAAAGCCAATAGATTGGGGGCAGGGGTAAGGAAAAGGTCAGAAAGCTTGGATTCTAATTCCAGCTTACCCACTAGCAAGCTGTTTGTCCCTAGGTGCATCAGTTAAATGAATTTGACGCAAAGCTTGGTGTAGGGAGAGAGAACAAAGCATGGGTTTGGGAGTGGACTAGATAATCCCTTGCTGCTCTAAATGTCTACTAAAAGACCTACTTTGAGAAAGCATGGTAAAGTGGAAATGTTGCATTGAAGCTGGAAGATGGAGGTTCAAATCCCAGCTCTGGTCCTTCCTATCTGCGTGACTGTGCGAAAACCACAATCTCCCTAAGCCTTGGTTTCTTCAGCGATAATATGAGGTAGCAGCGGTTTAGATAGCCTCTGAGTCCAATCTTTGATCTTACAATCATAAATCCCCCCTCCTTCAGGAATTCTCCCTAGATTATCCCAGACCACATTGATTTCTTTGGACTATTACACCCTTTATTGAATAGAGTACTCATATGGCACTCAGTACATCATATATTTACTTGTTTTGTTAGTTTTTTATGCACAAATATCCCCAACTATAATCATTTGAGGGTGGAAATAATTATAACAATGCATATCTGTTGATATGGTCAATTATGTTGATATTTTCCTAATATTGAACTAGCCCTGCATTCCTGGTACAAATCTCACCTTGTCATAGCGTATAATCCTTGTGATAGATTACTGTAATCATCTTGCTAATATTTTGTTCAAAATTATTGCATCGATATTCATTAGGGAAATTGGTCTATAATTTTCTTTCTCTGTTTTAGCTCTTCCTGCTTTAGGTATTAGCACCACATTTGTGTCAGAAAAGGAGTTTGGTAGGACTCCACCTATTTTTCCAAATACTTTATTTGGAATAGTATTTGGAATATTTGGAATATAGTATTGGAATTATTTGTTCCTTAGATGTTTTCTAGAATTCCCTCACAAACCCATCTGGCCCTAGGAATTTTTTCCTATGGAGTTCATTAATGGCTTAATAACTCATTTATATTGAATTTTACAAAATGCTTTCCTGTTTGGTAGGTATTTACTGCAAGTATCACTCATCTGATTTTACAGATAAGAAAATTGAGACCCTGAAAGGTAAATAGCCTTATCCAAAGTTACACAGTTATGTGTCAGAGCCAACCTTCAACCCAATTCTCCTGGTTCCAAGGTCACGGAATGCTCTTATCCTTATGCCACTCAATATTACTAGATTGAGGTAAAGGTAGGAGGGAGCTCCCAGCCATCTTTGCACTGCCTAAGAACTAGGGGAACAGAATAAAAGTCTCTGACAAAGAAGCAAAGCATCCCTTCCTCCACCTTCCCTGATTTAAGCCTTGTTCATTTTCTGCTTGTGACAAAATCTCAACCGATTGAGAGGGTAAGTAACCAGAGGACTGGGTAAGAAAGGGAAGAATAGGGCTCTGGGGTACAGATGGGTGGAGAAAGCCTGGCTGAGGAACAGAAGGATTGGTTTCATCTGCCCCAGTCACCAGAAGGGGGATGTTGAACAGGGATTTCCATGAAGTTGTTTGCTAAGAACAAGCTGCAAATTTCCAGATACATCTTGAAACACCCCCCAAGAGTTGCAGGTAAAATGTCAAGAGTTCTGGCTGGCTCTCTGGATGGACTCTGGGGAGCACGTCCACACAGCCGAGAGGCAGCATGCAGCCACAGCTCTCCACCATCGGTTATTTTTGCATGCATCCATTCTCCCTGTGATATTCTAAACTAGGTCAGGACTGTGACTTATTTATTCATCCTCAGATATGGTATCATGGTAGGCACAATGTAGGAAGTCTTATGTCCTTCTGAAAAGTTGAATGGGGGAAGGTGGGACTTTCAGGAAAATCTGAAAAAAGCCTTGGGGCCCCTTAGAAATGTCCAATCATTTGGGCCCCATTCAACGGGGAAGAAAGAGCCCACATCCCTGGTTTCTGGCCCAAGCTCTTCCACAAGCTCACTGGGGAATCTTGGGACAATGACAGCAGATCTCAGTTTTTATTTTTCTACTTTTCAACAGAGGGATAACCCCAGCAGCCTTGCCTTCCTCACACAGATATGTGCATCACGTAAGGGAATGGATGCAAAAATGCTTTGGAAAAAGTTAGAACCATTTGCACTCTGAGTAAGCTACTATTATTATTTATGCACCAATCCACCTAGCATTTCATTTTATTCTAGTGGCAATGGGGAACATCATGCTCCTTTAATGTGGGTGTTTTTCATCTGCTGGTTGTCTGGGAAATTGGTTTCAGGAGCACTGCCCTTCCACATTAAGTGCATCTCAGTTCTCAGCTGCAGATTGCATCTCTGATTACCAATACAGTAGCAGCCAGTGATGTGTGTCTATACCTTCCTGGGGGTGTCTCTGCTTCCTGACTACAGACTGTTACAGGAAACACCCAACAGAGAGGTCTCCTGGATTCTTCCCTCTTCACCCTATCCATTTTCTTGGATATGCAAATGTCTTGAAAAGGTGTTTGAGTCAATCTAGTGGAAACTGTTCCTGACTTGTGAGATTGGAGATAGGGATCAAAGACTCATAGGGTTATAGTTTTAAAGCTAGAAGGGACCTTCATTTTTTCAGATAAGTAAACTTAGGAATAAAGATGCTAAGTTATTTGTCCAGGGTCACACAACTATTAAGTGCCTGAATCAGGATTTGAATCAGGTCTTCCTGACGAGGTGGTACAATGGATGGAGTACTGGGGCTGAAGTCAAGAAGACTCATCTTCCTGAGTTCAAATCTGGCCTTAGACACTTATTAGCCATGTCCTCTTGGTCACTTAACCCTGTAAAATGAGCTGGAGAAGGCAATAGGAAACCACTCCAGTATCTTTGCCAGGAAAATCCCAAATGGTGGCAAGAAGAGTTGGAGGTGACTGACAACAACAAAGCTTTTCTCCTGCCAATAAGAAATGTCTTGGCCATGTTCTTGTCTGCTCTGTACATCTTAAAGCTCTGAGAAGGCCAGGTGAGGTCTTCTAGTTTCCTGTGGTAGATACAATCCCACAAAAAAAGTTAATGAAAGAGAGAAAATGACACAAAATTAGTTTTTAAATCCATCTCTACACTTATTTCCCTACTTCCTGTCACAGTGAATGGACAGATAAGACAATGGGATAGAAAGACAAGCCTCTAAAAATCCTCTGTACAATCACAAACTCTCAGAGTCTGAGGGACCTCAGAGATTGTCTCATTCAACCCATGCCTGATCAAGAATCTTCTTTACACTATTCACAGCATATGGCCATTCAGACCTTGTTTAATAATTTCAGAGTCCTAGAACCTCCTGCAATAGTCCATTATATTTCAGTCACCTCTAATTATTAAGAAGTTTTTTGTTGATTTTTGTTTGTTTGCTTTTTCCCTTTAGCTGGTAGCTTCTTGTCTGCCACTTCATCTGTTGTTTCTCATCGTTCTACTTTCTGGGGCCAAGCAGAATTAAATCTAACTCTTCTTCTACAAGACAGTCCTCCAGATTCATAAAGATTTCCACCATGTCATTTTCCCCCTCGATCCTATTCTTCTTTGGGCTTAAATACAACAGCTACTTGAATCAAGACTACTAAGCTGTTATCTTCAGCACCTGACCACCTTGGCTTTCCTCCTCCAGATGTCTTCTTCAGTTTCTCCATGTCATTATTTGTTTCCATCAGAATTGAACTAATGCTCTACTAGAACATTGTTTTTTAACAGAGGATCCATGGAGGGATCTTTGAATTTGTATGGGGGGAAATTACATCTTCACTTCCACCAACTTTAGCTGTAATTTAGCATTTCAGTCAATTGTTCAAAAATTATTATGGGCTTCACCAGACTGCCAAAGAGGTTAATAACACCAAAAAATTAATACCTTATACTCTAGTGTTTGTCTGACCATGGCAAAGTACAGAGTCCTACGTCTGGGACAGAAAGCCTCTGCGTTGTGCACCCTCTGCTCCTAGTTTCCTTCTTCTTTCCTTCCTTCCTTCCTTCCTTCCTTCTTTCCTTCCTTCCTTCTTTCCTTCCTTCCTCCCTCCCTCCCTCCATGTCTCTCTGTCTTTCTTTCTTTGTTCCTTTCTTCCTTCCTTCTTCCTTCTTTCCTTCTTCCTTCCTTCCTTCTTCTTTCCTTCCTCCCTCCCTCCGTCCCTCCATGTCATCTCTTGTGTTTCTTTCTTTCTTCTTCTCTCTTCCTTCTTCTTCCTTCTTCTTCCATCCTTCCTTCCTTCCTTCCTCCCTTTTCCTCCTTCCTTCCTTCCTTCCTTCCTTCCTTCCTTCCTTCCTTCCTTTCCTTTCTTCTTTCTTGCGTATTCTTTTTTCGTTTTTTTTTTCCTTCTTTCTTTTTCTTTTTAGTTTTTCCTTCCTTCCATCCTTCCTTCCTGGTCTTTCCTTTTTTTTTTCTTATCTTTCTTTCTGTCCCTACCCGCTCTTCCTCCATGTCCTTCCTTTCTTTCATTATTATCCCAGTTCTATGTAAGAACACTTTTCATGGTGACTAAGGTTAGGAACAACAAAAATGAATGGCTTAGTTGGGGAGATTAGGACAAAGCACAAGAGCAATGAACACAAGGAGATGTCCAAGATGGAAAAGGTAAAAACCAAAGCCATAAAGAGTTCTTAGAAGGGGTCACATGAAGGAGAATAGTTTTTTTTATTCACCTGAATCAAACAGAAAGGCTTCCTGTAGGGTATGGTATTCTTGTAGAACGGCTAAGAAATGGAAAAAGGAGAGTTGAAAGGTTAGGGATGAGGGGGTGGAAGAAAGGACATTCAGGGTGGAAAATACATGTAAAAAGAAGAAAGCTTGGATCTGTTCAAGAAACAACAGAGCTGGGGCATATATTGGACAAAGAGGAATTATGAGACATAAGACTAGGGCTGGGAATAGATCATTGAAGGCCTTCATTGCCAGGACAGGCAACTTTGGATTTTTTGGCATAGGGGAGCCATCAAAGAGTATAACATGAGGACTCCATGGGATGAGAAGAGCAGAGGGTGTTTCAGGAAGGTAACTCTGACAGAAGTGTATGCTAAATTGGCGAAGAGAGAACTGGTAGACAGGAAGACCAAATGGGAGTATGGGGGGACCCAAAGAATAGCTCTCCAAATTCTTTCCTCATAATAACCACCCAAAGTGACTAATTCAAGATTTTTTATTGTTATTTGTTACTGACAAGAAATGATGGTCGGAGAACTGAGTGTTGTCGCTTCTGATACTCAGAAAAAGAAAGGGACTCGCCCACCTGGATTTGCCCACCCACCAACCAAGTATCAGAACTGGAATTTAAATATAGGGCCTTCTTGATGGTAAACTCATGCTTCTTTCCACTGTACCAGGTTGTATCTCAAGTCAGCTAGCTATAATAGGAATGGTGAAAAGGAAATGCATGAAAGAAACATTAGAGATAAAATCAATACTTTCCTGAATGCCTTTGCACACACATGGCTTTAAGACATTGGTTCATTACCTCCCCCTCCCCCCATAGTGAGAATACCTTTCCTTCCTTTCCACCTATATGGATTTGATTCAGCTATCTAAGTCTAACTCCAGACCTTGACTTTTCTGTTCTCCTACAGTACATTGTTTGCTGTACCCATTACACACTTAACATAAGCTGATTGCTGTAGTTAGCCTAGTGGAGGAAGTACATGAAGTACATGAAAGGCTAATTAGGGCAGAGACTGTGTCTTTTATCTTTGCGTCTCCCAGAGCCTAAAACAGGGCTGGGTTTGTGGCAGGAATTCAATAAGCATTTTTGATTCATCTAAATATTTATTTAACAGGACTGCTGGCTGGTTTTTAGTAGCAATTTTGGCACCTGGGACAAGCAGCATGAAACAGGTTTGACAATTTCAGATTGGAAAAGAGAGGGATTCTGGGACAGTGGCCTCCATGGGGAGGGGAGAGGGCAGAGAGGGGGGATCTATTTTAATTAATGAATCTTGCTAACTAGGTGCTAAGCTCAATTGTTTTTAAGTTGCTACAGCAAATGCTATTGGGCTCCTCCACATTTAATGGCCTGGGACAAAGCTCCAGTGACCATGCCTTAGTTTTGATTCTGCTAGTTCCCTTACATGTGAGACAGGAGCAAGAGTGGCTCTGAGGGGACAATGGCCTTGACTGACTATGGCTCTTCCCTGAAAAGAGAATTACCACTAATAGGAAGATTAAAAGGAACAGTGTGCTTTGCTTGCTAACCACACCTCCTCCCTCCTCTCTCCTCCCCTCCCCACCATCCCCTGGAGGGGAGGAGGGCTGGGGAGTTGGCAGTGGATCTGGGCCGAGCCCGTAATGATGGAGCACTGTCTCACCCTGACGTTTCCGCTGGTGCCACCGCACAAGGCTGTCTGGAAGCAGCTTTATAGCTGCTGGCTTTGTGTCCCTGCTTTCCCTAATGCACGGTCACTTTATTAAACTCAGTGGGTTCACACACTCATTGCCCCCTCCTGCCTTCCTCCACGATAGACTGAGCCCCGGAGTCCTTCTCCCCTCCGCCCTCCACATCCTGCATAAATCAGAGCCGAGCGAGGGGGAAAATAAACTGTGAAGGAGGGAAGCTGGGGGATTCATCACCAGCCCCCGCGATGAACAGACCCATTTGGCAGGGCTCCTGTCTCCTTTATCCTCCCCTCTCCGGCCCTTGAAAGAGAAATCTGTTACCAAGAAGGATCTTTTGCCAGAACTGCTGGCCATTTATCTGGAGTATTAATATGCCAGCCACTTGTGACCAAGTCGGTGACACTGATCACTTAAGCCCCAGATGATTCCTCTCAGGGAAGGATGCTCGCTGCTCTAGGAAGCTAATGAGTCCCCTGCGGTGCATTCTGGTTACCTTTTGTTTAGATTTGTGAGCACTTCTTTCAGAATCCCAGCCAAGTGGGCTCCCCTGACAGGTATCTCTGTGATAAGTGAGGACGGCTGACAAACGGAATCGAACTCGGTCCCCGGGGAGGCCAGCTGGCTCCCTTCCCTCGTGGCAGGGAGCTTATAAAAAGAGAACAACACTCAGACCGGCCCCTAAAAAGATTCAAAAAGAACAGCCCCTCTGTGCCAAATAACCCCCCAGCCCCACACCGCCCCCCACAACACACACCACACACACACACATACACACATACACCATACACACCACACATAGGACCCACATCACAACACATACACACACCACGCACATCGTAACACACACAAAAACCCACACACGCACCACACATGCCACACACACCACAACACACATACACACATACACCATACACACCACACATAGCACACACATCACAACACATACACACACCACACACATCACAACACACACAAAAACCACACATACACCGCACACACCACAACACACACGTACACACACCACAACACATACACACACATGCCACCACACACATCATAACACACAAACCACACACCACACACACACCACAACACACAAACCACATACCACACACATACCACAACACACACATATACACCTACCACAAACATACCACAACACACACATACACACATACCACACATACCACACACACCACAACACACATACAACAAACACACACCACCACATACCACTACACACACCACCACATACATACACACACCACATATACAGCAACACATACCACATACCACAACATACACACCACAACACACACAACACACATACCACAACACACTCCACACACCACACCACACACACACACATACACACACACAATGTAGCAGTACCTGTAAGAAGCAGAAACCAACAGGTCTTGGATGATCCTGCACATTTTCTCAGGTCCTTCTGGAGACATTGTCTCTCCTAAGAAGCCTTCCCAGATCAAACCAATTAGAACCAATCTTTCCCCCTTGGAACTCAAAGCTCCCACTGTCTGTATCACTTATTTGGCGGTAAAGCATGCCCTGCCTTGTCTCATCTTTTGTGTTTTGGTCCTACAATTTAACTAAATCCTTTGGTTGATTGACTAGTGAATGAACTTTCATTAAAGGCAGCTGGAGAGCAGCTGAATGGACATCTTTCCATTTGGTTTTATTCCTGCGCTTTAAGGTGTCAAGGCCAGAATATTCTCCATTAAGGAAATGGGCTTCATTCAGCAGGAGATTCTAGAGAGCCCTTGCTCGGTGCCTGCATTTTCAGAACGTTCTCTCCAGCCCCCAGCCTTACCTTTAGTCATCCTAATTGCCACTAGGGACACATACTATTCTTTTCAGAGGCCAGGTCTTTCCTTCCAGAAATCTTCTCCCAACACCCCAATTATCCAGACAACTTAGATCCAGCTTTACCGACAGCGAGTCTTCTTGGGTTATTTTGGGCTCTCAGACATCTGTAATGCTCACTCCAGGCAGGCTGCTTCTGCTCTGGACTTGCTTCCTTTTCTTGTCTTCTCTTGGAAATGTTCATGTCCTATGTATCTCCTTCCTCTGACTTTCTGGCTGGTACCTACTATCATCTCCCTGCCTGCCACATCCAAGATAGGAAACTGACTAGAAGCATCTTTAGGTGAACCTGCCAGTCCCCTGCTGATAAAACCCACTACTTGCTGTCTCATGGAGTTGCTTCTGGAGAGCACAGGACTCCAGCTATCCCAAATTTCAATTCAAAGAAGCATCAGAACTAGCAGATGTCTGAGGGTCATTCTGGTAGACCATCATTGATTCTATTTCATCCCTGGTTATATCATTTCATTGCTGCTCCCACCCCCTATCCTGTCTCATTCTAGGTCTCTGGCCTTTCCTTGTATGAGCTATGAGCTAAAATATGCCAAAGGATGGTCTATTGCTTTGTCCTTTATCAGACTGACTCTTGTGAAAACCTCCTCTAAGTCACCAAACTATTGGAACAGACATAGAATAAGTGGCCAATATGGAGATAAGATATATACCAGGAAAAATTTCAGGGGTTTCCAGGTTTCTTACAAGCCAGCCAGTAGGTGACATCACCTTCCTTCATTTCCACTCAAATTAATTCAACAAATATTTAGTAAGCATGTATGACATGCAAATCACTGCCCTAAGTACTAGATTCAAAGCCATGGTACCCAGCTTTCTAGGAAATCTCTCACCACCTTCTCAATGGCAATCCCATTAAGTTGTTAACTCATTAGTATCGCAAGGACTACCAAAATCCATTGGCCAGTCAGCAACAGCTAAACTTCCCAGCTTTGCTGAGTCATTTTCAATTCTTCATGACCCCATTTGGGGTTTTCTGGGCAAAGATACTGGAGTGGTTTCCTTCTCCAGCTCATTTTACAGATGAGGAAACTGAGGCAAATAGTGTTAAATGACTTTCCCAGAGTCACACAGCTAGTAAGTATCTGAGGCTGGATTTGAACTCAAGAAGATGAGTCTTCCTGATTCCAAGCCCACAAACTCCTGGAGTTAGTTGTCAATGAGAGCCCTCCCCTTTTTTCCATATTGGGCTTTTCCATTTTTAATTGAATTATTAATTTCAGTGTCATAGGTACCTTCAAAAGGAAAAAAAAATAACATTTTTCACTTACTTCCTATTCATGCACTACTATTCATTAGACCTCCCCAAATTCCTCTATAATGAGAAGAGATCAGAGAGTAACTTCTGCAGGGCATAAATGTGCAAACTGAGGTTCTTGTTGAAAGTTGGTTCTTAGTTTAAATCCCCTGACCCCTCCAGCCTCCTGCCTACTTGTTTGTTCAAGATCACTGTGATCTATCTGATAGCAACACAACAACAGAGAAGGCTTTGTTCTGGGAGTGAAGGAGATCCAGAATAGGGACTTGATTCAGGATTGCACTTGATTCAGGATTGCGCTTGATTCAGGGGCAGATAAGAGACTGAGAATGATTTGTCTATTACTCTGGACTCTCAGATCTGTCAGTTTGGAATGATTCTATCCAGTCACTTAAATGTAGCCAGTTTCTGGCCCTGCTCCTCCTCTCCACGACTCCCCTAAAATGTTGTCTTTAACTAGATTTTTTTTCTTTTGCTTTGACCCCTGAGCTGTCCCACTGAGCCCTGTAGCCCTGGAAGAAATTATTGTGTTTAAGCTTAGCGGTAGAACCCTGAGACATAGGACAGACAGGAATCTATCTATTCTAAGATCGTGACAATGCCTATGGACTTGGTAGGTGCAATGCAATGGATCCAGGACTAGATTCAGTGGTCAGTTTCAAGATCAGGAGTATTTGCAAAGCATGAGTTCGTATATTTTTTTATGGGGCTACACTAAGCATCAAATTCAATGATGCCTGTAAAATTGTTTGAAAAGCATAAATTCATCTATGAACAAAAATAATTATTAGTCCTCCATGTGAGGTTAACCCACGGAGGAACATGACATTTCTGATTCAAGGGGTTTGTGTATGTGTGTGTGTGTGTATGTGTGTGTGTGTAGGAATATATCCTGAAAATTAGCACTAGGCCAAAGAAATGCAGGGTTTTGGGAAGCCATACAAGCTGTATGAGGCCAAGATACCTAATAGTCTCTCAGTCAGCATAATGTCTGCTCATGTGTCTTTCTCCTCATCTTGTTCACTCTCTTTACACCATTCCTAGTCTCCCGGAAATCCATGTTTCTCAGGCAGTAGAACGATGTTTAGCTTGGCAGGGTGGTGAAGATGACACACACTAGGCCTTAATGAAGGTCTAGAGAGTTGTTACTATTACTGGGAGCTGGTTATGTCATGAGAATGTTCTCACATGTCAGAAGAAGGTGTCTTCACTTCTTTCTGTCTGATCTAAATAAAATCCAGATTTAGCCAGGGTGGTGATTTTTTTAAGGCGGAAGTTACAAGCTAAGACATATTCTAGACTAGTTGTGATAATGTGTGAGGTCACAGAGGGGGCAGAATGATTGCATACGGGGAGGGCCAACTTTGAATTTTCAACCTACACTTGCTTTTCTGAGGAGGAAATGGGGGTAGGTCTCAAGGAAACACTTTTTTTTTCCTTGTAGGAATTCAGTATTGACTATAAAAAGGACTTCAATATCCATACTTCATCTGTCCATCACACCTTTGTGCCACACATAACGCTAAAAAGTCAAAGAGATAGGGAGGCAGGAGATAAAAAAGAATATGAAGAGAATAGAGCTGAAAGTCTCAAGGTCAGAAAACTAGAGTGAACTAGCAGCAAGCTTTCCCTGCTGGGGCTTGGCTTTGAGTCTTATGAGTCCACTCACCCTGTTCCACAAGCAATGAGTTCTCCACAAGGAGAAATCGATGGTCCCTGCCAACACAGCCACAGAATAGAAAAGTATAGGCTGTGGAAGCTTTGCTCTGCCCTGAATATGTGGCTTATGCTGTGAAGGGGAGCCAAAATTGAGACGTAGAGTTCCTGAGTCCTTCATTTAGTGAATGGCCTTACTGGATGGAATGAGTCAAACATCAGTTGGAAACTGTATCATATTTTCTCCAATCCTTTGCCTGTTTTCAGAAAGAGTATTCAAGGGAGAATTAAACAAGACAATAGTATCTTTCCTGGAGGGCCTGGACTTAGTACATTCCTATATCCTATATGATGGTGGCCTAGGTTTAGAAGTTGTAGGTAAGGAACTGCAAGAGAAATATTTTAACATGTATTATTTAATCATTGATTCTATGAAAAAGATGAAAACTTCGTCTATAGCATTCCTTCTTGTTCACATAGCAGACTATCATGCCTAGGGCATGTTAAAAGGGTTCAGTGAAATATGGCAGCTTCAGAGAGGAGGTGCAGTTTTCTGATGCATGTGCAATAAGAGCTAAATCCAATTGGGTAAATCTATAGTAATTACACCCACTAGACTAACAAGACAGTGTAGCCACAAAGAGATAGGAGGGGCTTTTAAGATAGAGGGTTAACTGCCCTCAAAAATGATAGCTTAGAAATTTCCCATTACTACCCCTCAAAAAGTGGAGTGTATAAGGCAGTCCTGGGAATTCTAAGGCCTAGGTCCTTTTTAATGAATAAAATCAGGTTAGTGGCTAGCAATGCCACCTGCTGGTTAACTGAAAAACAACTTGTCAGGTACAGTATAGCCACATCAAATAAGATTTGAAAGAATGTATACTGATGGGAAGAATGATAATTTCTGGTGCTAAATCCATAGTATCTTCCTAAGATTTTAAGGACCTGCCCTTCACTTTTATCCTTTTGTAGAATAGGGGATGGGCAAATCTATAGGAAGCTTTCCCATGATTGTCCTTGGCAATACATCTGAGATTGAGATAGATATGATGTAGACTTGTAAAAGATTGTGGAAGATGGTAGAAAGGTGATAAAGTGGGGATAGAAATCTTGGCTAAGTGAATTCTTCTCCATACTCTGCCCTTGACCTTCTAAGCTCCAACACTGTCACTAAGCACACAACATTATCAGGCATATATCAAACAGTGCATTCCTTCCTTCGCAGTATATGCATTCCTCCTTTCTGATAATCTGGTCACCAGGGTTGACATATCATGTACTGACTACACCACTTGCAAGATATTTTGCAATAGAATGAGTGTGCCAGTCCGTTTATCTCAGGTCAGATGCTAAAGAAACTAGGGAACTACTTGCTTAAGGTTCAGCTCTGGGTATCTAGCCACTTCAGTTCTGAGAGTTGCCCAGTGGTTTGACACTGATCTTGAACTTAGATTGAAGTTCCATTTCCTGCCAGAACTGCAGAAACAAGTCCCAAATGAATCCCATAAGTTTTGGTGTTCATTTATACCAAAGATATTTTCATACCAAGATCAGAATAGACTCATTTGTCTTTTTACCCTGTGCCAATCTGTATGAGTAGTGAGAGATTACATGTGCCTTAACTCACCTACATAATATTTACTTCCATGTAAAAGAATGTTCAGGGACATTGTATGCCTAAAGTGTCCATTTGGACTGGACTAAGGGCAAATAGTGGAAAATAGGACTAAAGCTACATTTTCAGCATTGTACGGTTGGTCATCCCCCAATGGAGCTACAAGGGCATTTGGCAGGTGATATTCAGTACAAACCACATTCCACACATAGTACCGTTCAATGGAAGTGGCTAACAAACTTGTCATGATGTAAAGAGCATATAATATGCAGGCACATATTTATGTGTATATAGTGTAGGAGAAGAGAGGAAGCAGCCATTATTACAATCTGAAATGGAAAGTAAGAACCAGTATCAGATACACTCAAATGCTGGCGATCTGTTTCTACGCATTTGCTTCCACTCAAATGAAGTGTCTAATTACTGCAGGAAACAATGTTGCATTTTTATTTTGTAACACTCTCAGAACCATGAGATATAAGGAACTCATCTCCCTGGAGTACAAGGATCTGATCTGTCAGTGTCCAGTTATGTGAGCTTATGTATCTCTCCCTCAGACCCTGGTCATTTGAGTGAAATGTGTATAACAACATACCCGGTACACTTGAATCTGATCTTCCTATAATCAGGGTACTTGGATCTATATCTCAAAGTAAGCAGCAAACTCTGTCTAAGGCTAAATGTTGGCATAGGACCAAGTACTATAGAAGAAGTTGAAAAGAAATTTAAAGAGAGAATTCAAGTGAATGGCAAATTTTTGAGAGGAAAACATTTGTACAATCCCATGAAAGGTGACACTAGACTGACTTTGGAGAATTGTGCTCTATTTAAAAATCAAAGAACCTTCTTCTCTATTGGCAAGATGACTGCTAGACATCTAGCGAGGCAATAATTGAACTGATTGATGCCTCGCTGAGTACCAGCTGCTTAGTAGGGATCCTGTAGGGGAAACAGATTAAACAGAGTAAAGGTCTCAAGATGGGTGTTTCCAGGCAGTGTGATTAGTTTGGAGAGGCTACTTTCTTTGGGCCAAAACATGAGATTAATCTAGTTTCTGCCAGCCTTGATCCTAGGGAGTGGAGAGTAGGGAGCAGGGTATACATGCCAAATAAAATCTAAAGTAGAATTCAACTCTTAGGGGGCAGAGACTTTTTTGTTTTTATATTCCAAGAGCCAAGCATCCACTGAGAATATAGAATGAATTCACTAAATGTTTGTGGAACTGAATTGAATAGCTCTGACATGGAACAAGGAGTGAAACATAAGCTTATCTTTCTTAATACTCTGACCCTGAAAACTTGCTTTCTATTGTCCTTGGTGGAACCTTTCTATTCCTATTTAATTTGCCTAAAATAAATTTCTGTAACTGGATTGAGGCAATTGACTATACCCTTTCTACATGGCCTCTTGATCACCCACTAGACTGACATCATGCCCAATAGCATGTAGGCATGAGGCTAAGCTCCACTGACTTCTTGATCACCCTATGACACTAGAACTTTGGGGCAGAAAGTGCTAAAAGAGGAGTTCCCTGTGTTATTTGGTTTTTCAGTTGGGGGTCCAGGATTCACTCTAAAATTAAAAATAAATCACTAATATTAATATTATTAAGGATTATGATGATAATAATAAGAAAGAATGATGACATACTATAGATATGATGTTGGCTTTAGAGTCAGAAAGACCTGAATTGTGAATATCTGTCATCTGAAGACCAGTCATCATAATCGCCATGAAGTTTTCTGCAAGGTCACACCAACTTTCTCCCTTTCCCTCCAAAATCCTCCTCTGGGCTCCATTTCAGGTTGGTCTGAAGTCCCTTTACCTTTGGCTAAATTTTGTTTTCACAGAATAGTAATCAATGTCTGCTCTGCTCTGATTCTATTGATCTTGCCTTGCATTCACACAGATGCTTTCTTTCATTTTTTATAGATTTTTAAAAAAAATATTCATGCCACCAATTCTCTTTACATGATTATAATTTATTCAGTCATAGGTTGTCATAGTCAATTCTCAATAACACCTGTCCCCCCTCCTAAAATCCTCTCTTAGTACTAAGAATAGTTAAGAAAACAATGCAACCCATAGACCACCACATTTTTAGCAAGAGGAAAGATGTATGTTTCATCATTAGATCTTTGGAACCAAGATTAGGCATTATGCATAATTAAAATTCTGGTTTCTTTTAGCATTGTTTTCATTTACATTGTTACAATCATTGAGTGATTGCATACTGGGCCATCACCAGTCATCTTGACTTTTGTCTTACTACTGGACTCTGATGACTCTGGAGGACTCTGAAATCCCAAATATGTAATTGTAAACTTGAAACGAGCCCTCACCCAACAACACAAAGAATCATGAGCTATTTTGAAAAGGCAGAATGTAGGAGAAAGGTGAAAAGAAAGGAAGAAAGGAAACAGATATTCTCCTAAACTCGCTAGCAAGGAATCCAGTTAATGCAATGACATAAAATAAGCAAACCAAAAAAGCTAGAAGGGCATACCCATGAGCCCTGTGATAGAGTTTGCTGGGTATTGGTGATGAAATAGAGCAGACTCCAGTGGGGCTGGCATGTGCTTTGGTACTGTATCAACAATCTGGCTAGCATCTGCTGTGGGGGTGTAAACCAACAACAACCAGCTCACAGAATGCTGCAAGCCCAGGTCCTTTTGATCTGTTTTACTAAGGAAAGCAGCATTAAGGGGTTAACAATTTTACTTTAATCCAACATACAAATATCATTTACATAGTTCAGGGGAAAAAACCAGCACCCTGAAGTAAAGACCAAATACAATTCGTAGTTATCAACATCTGAGTGTTCAGCCAGGGAGCTCATTACAGCAGCTGGCCCAGAGTCACTCCTGCCACTCCTGCTGTGGCACAGAGCTCTGAGAGAGAATGCCAACCTCTGTGCTTATATATCCTGTTCAGGGCTGCGAGGGCCCTGACTTCACCCAGGCTGGGCGTGGAAAACTTCCCCACCCCCAACATCACATCAGACACAAATCAATCAATGACTCCCAATTGTCTCAGTGCTGAGAAATACGAAAACATCCCACTTTATCTGTCCCATTCAAACAAAGGCCAGAATCATTAAAGGTCAACAGCAAAAAGTCCCACCTTAATTATTATTACCTATCATACCTATCATATTATAAGTATCTAATTAAAATCACCAGACCCAATGCTTTCCCCCAGGCCAATGACTGCATAAGGACCTTTTGCCTCATCTCCTACCTCACAATATAGTAAAAAGCATTGAAACATTTGAACAAGAAATGAATATAGAATCACAATTTTAGGCTTAGAAGGCTCTTTAGATGACATAGGATCATACATAGATCTAGAGTTGGAAGGGACCTCAAAAATCAGTTAGTTCAACTCCCCCATTTTAAAAATGAAGAAACTGACAACCAAAGGTTAAGTTCTTGCCCAAGGTTACACAGGTGTTACAGGACAAAACAGGATTTAGGTCCAGGTCCTTTCCAAATACATTGGCTTTTCCATTGAACCATTCAACTTCCCTAATGATGGGGTAGAAGCTTACTGGAGATGTAGGAAACACAAGATTTGAAGACAATGGGAGACACCACTTCCAAATAGATTTTTAAAAGTAAAAATACAATGGAATTGTCTTAGTCCTGGTAATATTCCTTCTGTTCTCTTGAGGCTATCACTTTTTTGGCAGACTAGGGACACTTCTTAAGCCTCTGATGAAGGCTGTGTTCTCTCTTATGGTGGGCTAGAGTTTATAGGCTACTGATCCTCGTAGAGAGATCCATTGGGACCTTGGAGAAATGGAATCCATTTCCACCTAGATTCCTAGGAGGGGAAAGTGTCCAAATCCTGGCTTCTTCTGAAAATATTATCTCTTTAAGTGACAGAAAGGGGGTGGAGCTAGAATGTCCTGGGCTCCTTTATAATAAGGCCAGGATACTATGCACTGAATGGAGCAAACTTATTTCCTCTGACAGCTCTATTTTCCTACACTCTTCCTTGTCTCTCTGACATTTCTGACCACCACTTACCTTTGAGACCCTCTACATCTCAGTTCTGTTCATTCAGGTTTACCCCAGTGTCATGATCCTTCAGCGACTCCCTGGTCTCCAAATTCAATTGACTCTTTGAGGGTACTTTCTCTCTAGTTTGACCCAGGCTGAGTGATTTTGGTCTCTGAGGCCTGAGTGCATCTACATCTTTTTAACCCTTGCACCCCAAGTTCAGGAAATCCAAAACCAAAGTCATCATCCTGGATACTGAAATTATAAGCAAACGTAGCTTCCATGCTGCTGCATCGCAAAGCCCCAGATATCTGTGAAGCAAAGACTGGATTCCATAAGGCTCAGAAAAACAGTCTAGTCCTAGAAAAACAGTGTGGAAACTTCATCTGGTCCTGCTCATGGTCAGGACTGGAGTATCCATCCAAGCAGATATTCTCCAGATCCCAGTTTGAGTGGAAATGAGTAAAAGTTAATAGGACCAGCCTACACTTGCCCACCATTAAGAGGAAGCCCCATAGAAATGTGTCACAGAGAGCAAATTGTCATTTTTTCACCACTGTCCTGAACAATTCCCATCAGTAATTTTTTGACCCTGGCTTGCTCTTGACTCTAACAGGAAAAGAATATCAAGTCAGAGCAACAACTGGAAAACACATTAGAAAACATCAAAGCTCAATAAGAATGACTGAGTAAGTAAGCCACAATGGTGCCAAGTGTGATGTTCTCCTGGCTCCACAATGGGGATGAAGTCAAAAATAAGAACTATGCCAAAAACAATGGCATAGAGCCCACCATGGCACAGGCTGCGTTTGTTACTGGTGGGATGGTCCAGTTGGGGCAGAAAAGCTCCTAATTGTCAAGCATTAGTCCAAGAGCAACCAGAATAAAAGGTGAGTTGTATAGGGCAGAAAGATCAATCATGAGGGAAGCAAGCACAAAATATTGAATAAATGGAGGTCTGAGGCCAAAAGAATTTCTGGGGACCCAATCTGGCAACATAGTAGCAATAGGAATTAAATACTAAGGAGGAAAGAACAATGAAAAAGGCAAGTTCAAGTTCAAAGATACCTAGAGTTCAGGGAGGATTCAGCTTTTTAGCAAAGCATTCACATAGCATTTATCATATTCAATGGGGTGAATGCACCAGAGTTCTTCTGAGTCTTGGCATGTGGTGCTAACCTCACCTGCCTAGTTCTGAATGAGCTTCAGCTGTGGACAGCTCCCTGCCCTGCCTAGGACTCCCAGCATGGGAAACAGCTGTGATTGAGTGACAGTGGACATAGAACAGATACAAATGCCTATTTTTTTTTGACAACACCTGATTTCCATTTTCTCTCTATTTCCACCCCCCCCCCCCTCAAGTTTTGATGCCCTGGCTCCTTCCCTTGAAGAATAAACAGCTGCTGGTGACTATAGAACATAGGCCTGCAAGGCTTGGCTGTGGCTGCTGGTCATTAACCCTTGACTTTCTGCCACTTAGAGCAAAAAAAAAAAAGATAATTTTGCCATCTGCCTGCCTCATGAGAAGACCCAGAAAATACAATTAATGTTCTCTGAACCAAGAATCTGGTTCTGTTTCAGCACAAAGCCTCCTTGCAGGGGGGCAGTTTGTGACAGTAGCCACTGACACCCCTCAGAGAAGAGATTCTATTTCTTCATATATAAGTGGAATAGAGCTTCTTGTCCTCACTATGCCTCCATTAGAGCCAGGGCTTCTGGTGAAAAATAAAAGAGATTTTCTATACTTCTTTAACTAGGTCTCATCATTTAAGTGTCTACACACCAAGAAGTTTGTGATTCATTGAAATAGGGTAGGATGTCTTTTAATCCTAGCCCAGCATGGAGTAAATTGCTTAGTGAGCCAATCATAGGTAACCAAAAATAACTCCCACTTGGGAAAATGATGACTTCTTATATGAGTTCAGTCAGACTGAATAGCTCTTTTAGAAATGGAGCTTTTGCTTTAGAAATGGAAATGCCTAACTTCTGACCAAGATGGCTGCCTAAATAGGAGGCAGACCACCCAGTTATCATAAACCTACTTTAGCAAAATCTTGAAGTTTCCACAAGCAATTAATCAAGAAAACCCTAATTGGTGATGTTTGCCCCTACAGGAATACACAAAAGTTTTACCAGAAGGATGAGAGAAATGGAAGGTGGATAGCAGTGCCAGGCTCAGGATAACCTCCAAGGACAATCAGAGACTGACAGGGACAACTATAGTCTAGAAGGCATCCAGAGGTCAGCAAAAAAAAGAGGACTTTCATGAGAAAGTCTCCAGGTGGTCAGAAAGCCCCAATGTGGAGTCTTTAGAAGTACAAAAGGGGAGTAGCAGGAAACAACAATGAACAGTGTTTCAGATCAGGTACTCTAGGCTCAGAGCCTCTGAGAATCCCAGCCCTATTTCTTTATTGTTCTGAGATATCAGAGAGGGCCCTGAAGATACTTGGTTATGAACCTCAAAGATTCAAGATATGTGGGGGGAGACTAATTCCTAGAGGTTGAGGTCATTGAAGAAACCAAGGGGACCCAAGGCAAGGCCAATCAGGGCTGACTACCCTAGCCAAAAATGCAGTAAGAGACAGACCCTGGCATTGCAATAAAGCCACAATTCAGTAGCTAAAGCTGGTTTGTTGTTATTCAGTCAAGCAGTAATGTCTGACCCTTCCTGACTCCGTGGACCATAGCGCATCAGGCCCTTTTATTCTCCTCTATCTCTCAAAGTCTGTCCAAGCTCATGTTCATTGTTTCCACAACACTATCTATCTATCTCATCCTCTTCCATCCCCTTAAACTTTTGCCTTCAATCTTTCCCAACATCAGGGTCTTTTCCAGTGAGTCCTGTCCTCTCATTAAGTGACTGAAGTATTTAAGCTTCAGCTTTAGCACTTGACTTTTCAGTGAATAACCTGAATTAATTTCTTTAAGTATTGACTGAATCTATCTCTTTGATGTCGAAGGGACTCTCAAAAGTCTTCTCCAGCACAACAATTTAAAAGTGTTGATTCTGTGTCACTCAGCTTTCCTTATAGTCCAAATGTCATGGCCATATATTGCTACTGGAGAAACCATAGCTTTGACTATACAAACTTTTGTTGTCAAGGTGATGTCTCTGCTTTTTAGTAAACTATCCAAATTTGCCATAGCTTTCCTTCCAAGGAACAAGCGTCTTTTAAATTCCATGGCTGCAGTCACTGTCTGCAGTGATCTTTGTACCCAAGAAAATAAAATCTGATACTGCTTCCATTTCTTCTCCCTTTATTTGCCAAGAAATGATGGGACCAGTTGTCAAGATCTAAGTTTTTTTTATGTTAAGCTTCAAGCCACCTCTAATACTATCTTCTTTCACCTTCATCAAGAGGTTTCTTAATTCCTCTTTCTGCTACCAGAGTGTTATTGTCTGCATGTCTGAGATTGTCGATATTTTTCCCTACAACCTTAATTGCCTTTGATTCACCCAGCCTCACATCTTTCATGATGTACTCTGCATCTAAATTAAATAAATAAGGTGACAATGTACAGCCTTGTCATACTCCTTTTCCAATCTTAAACCAAGTTGTTCCATGTCTGGTTCTGACTGTTGTTTCTTGGCCCACATACAGGTTCCTCAGGAGATGAGTAATAAGATCTGGTACTCCCATCTTTTTGAGGACTTGCCACATTTTGTTGTGATGCACACAGTCAAAGGCTTTAGTGTAGTTGATGGTGCAGAAGTAGATGTTTTTCTGGAACTCCTTTGCTTTCTCCATAATCCAACCAAACCTGGAGAGATTAATAAACTAAAGAAAACACCAACCTGTATCAAAAATTATTGCAAATCTAAAGATTCCTATCTGCAAAGAAGTAGAAAGTAACTGAATAATAACTGCAAGCAGGTTTCAAAAGGGGAAAAAAGAATTTTCTACAAAAACTACATGCATATTTAGAAGAAATTAAGGAAATGCTAAACAATAAAAAAGCTCTCAAGGAAATAATAGGCAGTAGGTTAAATAGCTTAGAAGACAAAGTAGTAAACCTTATCCAAATAACAGAGCTCTTGGAAACTAGAACAGGACAAAGAGAAATAAATTACTCCAGCTTTAGCTTTAGCAAGAAATATTAAAAATAGATCAGAAGATTGGAAAAGTAGCAAGATATCTGATGTCAAAAACAGTTGGCCTAAGAAATAATTCAAAGAGAGATACCTTAAAGACCATTGTACTCCCTGATAACCATGATTGTTTTTAGACTAGGTACTATAGTTCAAGAAATCATGAATGAAACTGCCCATATCTATTAGAACCAGAGGTCAAAATGAAAATAGAAAGAATCCTTTTATCACCTCATGAAAGAAACCACAAAAGGAAAAATTGGTGAATATCATAGCTAAAATCTAGAGTTCTGATTTCAGAGAAGAAATATTGTGACTATTCATAAAGAAGCAGTTCAAGCACCAAAGGGTCATACTCAAGATCGTATGAGACCTGGAAGCTTCAACTTAAATGAGAGGAGATCTCATAATACAATATTCTAAAAGGCAAAAGATATAGGCTTACAACCAAGAATAACTTACCATACAAAGCTGAATAAAATCCTACAAGGGGAAAAAGTGAATCTTTAATGCAATAAAGGACTTTTAAATGTTTCTGATGAGAAGACCAGAGCTTACTATAAACTTTGAGATAAACACAAGATTATAGAATACTACTGTGCTTTATGAAATGAAAAAGGAGATAATTTCAGAAAAACCTGAGAAGGAACTGATACAAAATGAAGTGAGTAGAGCCAAGAGAACCTTCTATGCAGGAACAATGTTGTGATGATTATCAACTGTAAAAGACTTAAGTTACTCTGATCCATACAATGATCTATAACAAAAAAAAGAAAAGAAATATATAAACAGAAGAGTCCAGAGATACCTATGAATGATCAAGGATCTGTAATTTCAGTGAGAACTCCAAGTGTGGAGATTCCTTCTACCAATACATATTGACAATTAACCTATAATATATAGTTTTACTATGTTTCCCCAAATACAGAGAAATTGAGATGTTTATTCATGGTCATACAGCTGATGTGAGAGGCAAAACTTGAGTCTGGGTCTTTCTGATGTCAAGAGTTGCCTTCTACACTGCTTTGGCTCTCATACTATTATTCGTACATGGGAGAAGGGAGGATTTTTATAAAAAGATTTTTTTAAATGAGACCCCTCAATTTTCAAGTTATTGATATAGGTCTTATATGTAGACTGAGTTGGACTGGTCAGGGTAGGTCAGGACAAACAGGTTAATAAGTCCAAAGATAAGCCAAAATATTTAAAAAAATCTGTTACCCTGGTCCATCCCCTTTCTCTTTCCAGGAATTTTTTGCCCATTGTTTATAGGTAAAATGAATATACAATGTTTTGAACTTACGGATTACTCAAGTGGGTCTATGAGTTGATTAATGTAGGTATTCCTATCCCAACCGTTCTTGCCTCACCATTCAGAAGGCAGAGTGATACAAAGTACAGGGCACTGGACTTGGAGTTGTGGAGACTTGCATTGGATTCTTCTTAGATATTTACTGGATATGTGACCTTAGGCAAATCACCTGACCTTTTTGTGTCTCAGCCTCCTTATGTATAAAATAAAGGAGGAAGATTATAAAGACAACATTGAAGGACTTAAGTGCTCTGATCAATAAAGTGACTAATCACAGTTCCATGGACTACCCATGATGTTGGTGCAGGCTACCCCCCTTAAAACAGAGAGGTGATGGACTCAAGATGCTAAATGAGACATACATTTTTGGACATAGCCAAACAGAGAATTTGTTTTGCTTGATTATATATATATATACATATATACATAAATGTATATATATACATATATAAAATGTATATAATATATATACATATATAATGTATATTTTATATATATATATATAATTTTCTAGGGATGGAAGGGAAAGTAAATGTTTTAAATAAAAAATACTATCAGGGAGGGGGAGGGAAGGAAAGGAAGGAGAGAATTTGGGACTCAAAAATTTTAAAAACAAATATTAAAATTTTTGTTTACATGTAATTGAGAAAAATAAAATAAAAATTAAATGTTAATTAAAAGACAAAAAATGAAAAAAAAGAAAAGAAAAACTTAAAAAGAATTGAAAATGAGAACCAAAAGAAATTATCCAGCTTTTATTACTTAAACCAGTGAAAGATTATGCCAGCTTTTTCAAGATCTTCAGAAATGACATTTCTTAAAAGAACTGTAATTACTGGATCATTTGAGTGAATGAATAAATAAAAACATTTATTAAGAGCTTACTTTGCTAAAAAGAAAAATAGTTCCTGAGCTCAGGGAGCTCACATTTTAATATGGATGGCCATGCCTATAGAGAAGTAGTAGATGGGGTAGGGTACTTTAGTCTTTGAAATCATAAGAGGCAAGAGAAACCACCTGGTTATCAATTGAAACACCTTTCCAGAAGCAGTAATAGTACTGATTTGATTGCTGTTCTAGAACAACAGATGAAAAGTGGATACTGAGGAAAAGTGGGACAAGAAGATGGCCAGGATAGAGCATGGTTGGGAGTCTGGAACCAATAAGATACAGTAACATACTCTCAGTAATTAGGGCAGCATGGCCCCAAGACAAGAGTTGTGGCAGCAGTAGAAGCAGACACAATATGGTGACATGGTGACATGAGATGACCCGGGTAAAGCATCAATTTAAGGGAAATTTGGCAGATCTCATCTGTTACCATCACCAGGGAGGAGGGCAATTAATCTATGTAGAGTGAAGGCAGCAACTGCTACCAATAGCCCTAAAAAAGGCATCATCCTCTCTATCATCCTGAGGCTATTTATAAAAGATAAAATCCCAGAGACATCAAGCTTCTGGGTTGATTTTAGAATGGTTTAATATAACCATACCAGGCATATATTAAATATTCCTTTGTACAGAGAAACCTGCCCACTGACACCCCAATGCACAGAAGGTAGTACTATCAATTGGGAGGACTATAAGGTCCTTGTGAGAAAAGAGAGTTTTCTTGGCTATAAGCTTGAATATGATTCTTCTACCATATCTTGTCTTGTAGATAAAACTTTTCCTATGTTTGATATCCTTGCTAACCCAAAGGTAGTAAAGGACAGCCTTTCTGAAGACATAGGGACCTTTTGAGGGAGACAAAAGGAGTCACATTCTGACTTTTCCCTGAGTGACTTTCCCGTAGTGATTTTGCGAGAGTCACTCTTCCAATTGTACCCACATCCTCAACTCCAGCACCAGAATTACAGCACTGAAGTGGTTGAGGAAGAGCAAGAGAGTCAGATTCTCTTTCTTTATGGAAGAGCTTCATAGTTCTTAAGTAGTCTGTCACACTGACTCATGCCTCTACTCAGGGAAATCCTGAAAAGTTTTGCATCTGGCTTGTACTCTTTCCCCCAGAAGAACCTTCAACTCCCCTGAAAGCGCTGAGGCTAACAAGTGCTAGAAACATAGGAAAGGTTTTGTTTATCAAAAGGAGTATAGAAAAGAATCACATCTAAACTAACAGTAAACAGAAACAGGTGACTTTCACTGTATTTCTATGTTTGTGTTTCTCGGTGCTATGTGCCCCTGAGGAAAGTCATCACTATCCCTGATGAACTAACAACACTATTCAAATTAGTCTAGTGGTGACTCCACATGGAAGGTACTTCTAGTTAGTGAGTCAAGACTGGTTCCATTCATATGCCAGTTGTGCTGACCTAACTCATGAGAAGCCTATGAAACTTGAAGGCTATTAACCCTGGCTGGCTCCTACAGAGTTGCACATGGAGCTTTGAAGAGGACCTGTTGCTTGTATTATAGGTGGACATGATACTGCATGGAAAACTTGCCATCAGTGGAGGGTGAAGGAGGCTGGCTAGATGTCATGGTAAGGGCACCACCTGCAGAATCCGCCATTCTCCAGGATCCTCACATTGACATGCACCATCAGAGTGATAACCTCAAGTGAGCTTCCTAGTTGAGACAAAATAAAGTTTAATAGTGAGGTTGCTGGTCTAGAATCTCTCAGGGAGAGGTGGAGAATTAATTCTGTTTGGTTTGGCTAGGGTCTGGGATGTCACCTGCGAGGCTGAATAAAGAAAGATTTAGGGGTGAAGGTGGGGTTGGGCTGAGGTTTGACATTTCAGCAGAACTCATTCTGACTGATCAAAGGGTTCTAGAAGCCTGAGGTAGTACAGATTCTGAGAACATGGTCTAGAGCAGGGCTTCTTAAACTTTCTCCACTCATGACTCCTTTTTGTCTGAGAAATTTTTATGCAACCTTGGATATATACGTACATAAAATAGGCATACAAATCAAACATTTACTAATAATAAACCATAAAGAAATTTATTTTAAAACAATTCTTTGGTACACATGTGATTTTATCATTTATTAAAGAGGAAAGCAAATTTGCATACTAATGAGATGGATGTGCTTGTTTATTTTTACATGGTGAATTCAACCTTGGTGCAATATTTGACACTGCAGGACATGGAGCATCTTCAACATTGTTCAAAGTTGGTCAATATTTTGATTTTAATAATCATCAATGCTGTGTTCAGAACCAAGGCTGCAGTGGAGTTGTGTGATGCAACATGGCCAAGAGCTGGCAGAAACACCTCAGTTTCATTACACATTTGATTTTGAATTAATTTTTGGTCATCGTACATTCAGAAACCTTTTATTGTTGTAAATCTTTTGCAACCTCCACATTCATTACACAACCCCATATGAGGTTGTGACCCATCATTTAAGAAGCACAGGAAGAAAGAGGTAAGTCAGAAGACAGATGGGTAACAAAGGTAGACATAGTCATAGTACCCACCAGTAATAAGCAAAATATCTGAAAATATACAGTTTTCTAGAGGTTTTATCATTTTATTCCCCATTTTTCCCTTTAGGGAATATTAGTAATGCCTTCTCCAAGAAATAACTAACAGTAGATTATGTGGTTGTTTTCTAGAAGTAAGACAAAGGGAAAGTAAGGGCAGAGTTATGTGTCTTTTCAAACAGAGTTAAAGTGGGTGGCAACTGTCAGTGAGCTAAGCCTAGGGTTTGTTGACCTGGGATATCAGGGGATCCATGGGTTGGATCTCTTCACAATTTGGTGGGAGATGTTGGAAAAATGCTAGCCAAATGTGAGTGAGATCTGCAAAGTCTAACCCAACCAATGAAGAGCCAAAGGTTATAAGGTCTAGGTTCTAGGGTACAGTAATACATGACTCAAGAGTTACATTAAAGAGGACACCAGCCTCTCCATTGATGTATTATAAAGCTATTATAGGATGACTTCTCCATTTGGATGGTTTCAAGGACCACACTTGAGCTTCTCAGAGAACCCAGCCAACTGGAGAAGAAGCATTAATATATAAAGAACAGTGAGAGAATTTTAGCTGTAATATAGAGTGTGGAAAAGGAAGTCATATAGTAAAGCTAGAAACATAGGCTGATTCTAGATTGTAAATTCTTTTAAATGTCAAATGGAGGAGTAGACCATTGAGGTTAAGGAGTAAATTGGGCAGGGGACTAGCATGGTCCCTGTTGTGTTTTAGGAATATCACTTTGACCGCTATTCACTATTCAGAGAACAGAATGAAGAGGGGAGTCTCCAGCAAGCTCTTGCAATAGTCCAGGCAAGAGATGATGAAGACTATGGCAACTTACTTTACTCAGAGAATAGTTCCAAATAATTTGGTCATTTTGTGGCCAGCAGCATTGTCTATCCTCCCCCTTCCTTCAGTATCTGTATCAAAGGGCAATACAAACTGTATTATGAGACTGGCACTATGCAGCAGGCAGGACAAGATCCCAAAGAGTAATTGAGAGTATTGAATGCCTGGCAGATAGTAGGTACTTAATTAGGGCCTCTAAATTGTCTGGTTGTGCTCAGTTTTTCAGTCAGCAGTGCAGCTAATGACAGAAAAACAGGAGTCAGGGTAGGGCTGACCCAACAGTCCAGCTGGATGGAAGAAGCTCTTTGGGGGAGGTTTTAGCCAGTATGGAAAAGTATGGTATCCTAGGGATACCAGGCCATGGTGACAGGATAAGGGGCTTTGAAAGAAATTCTGCTACAGATGGAGTAGAAAAATTAGGGAATCAGGGAGGCAGAAAGCTCATGGGACACTTATGACAATACTCCATCAAAGGAAGCCTGCTAAACTTGCCTCTAAAGAGTCCCCTTATGTATAGAGAAGAGGGATCTATCTATTCACCTTTCTCTTATTCTTTGAGCTAATAGCAGCCATATGGAAGAGCCCTTAGGAAGAATATATGCAGTTTCTAACAGCCTACTGAGCAGAAATCTGACAAGGAGAGGGAAGACAATATATGCAGCCTTCAAAGAGGTAACTGGCACCAAGTTTAAGTATGGGTTAGAAAGATATGGAAAACAATTCCATAACCTTAGGCCTTTCCAAGGTCGAGCTGATACCACTTCTATAATAGAGGGTAGGGACCTGGTTGCCAGGCAGCGTAGAGAAGCTATTGTAGAGACAATTTTAAAAAGGCAATTAATTTGTTTGCTCCAAATCTCAATTATACTTAATTTCCCTTGGCAATATATGGCTACAGATCAGGACCCCCATATAGTCCCTCCATGGAATCTATAGACATCTTTACAGTTGGTTAGGAAGTATCGATGGGAAACCTACACTCTGAAAAGGAGTGGGAAGTATTTCCCCATTGACAAGAGATTAAGAGTTCTTCTGGAGTCCCCAAACCAGAGAGGAAAGAAAAATATGAGAAATGAAGGGACATAGTGTGATAGTTGTGGGAAATGGGTGCATTTCAGATATGAGTGTCCTAGGAAGACCACAGTGAAAAAGGCCAAGTCATCTAACACATGGCCTCATATGATGGATATTGTTATTATTGTAATTTTATAAGTATGGTTATTATTATAAATATTGTTAAAGATGTAAAGGGACAAGAGGAGATTCCCTGATATTTTTATGCCTACCCACAAGTTGGAGCACATCAGGAACCAATGACTAAATCACCCCAAACTCCTCAGCAAGCTCAGGAGTAGGGTCAGAGTATTATATTTACTTAGGACTTTAGGGATCATTTCTTGCAACTCCACTAAAACGATGGATTCAGGGAACTGTTGGCTCACACTAAAACTTTCCATTGGCTGGCCTAACTACTGAAGAGACAAGGAGGCAGAAGACATTAACAACAGTTATTGGAAACAAGCAATTATCTCAGGCAAAGAGTAAGCAGGCAGATAGGTCAAAGACTGGACCAATCCCTAACAGTCAGGCCTCTAAAAACAATAACCTCCTCATGGCTTTGAACAGGGAAGGATTAGGGGAAAAGACAGGGAGGCACGAGAAGCTGGTGCACATCCTCCCACCACCCTCCTGTGGCCTCTGAGGGCCCTGCCATAATAAAGCAGAAGAATGAAAGCCTGTACTTGATCCTGATCATGGAGAATTGCTTATCCAGAGACAGACTAAAAAGAGAGAGAGGCAGTAAAAGGAAAATCAGGACTATTTGCAAGACCCCACCAAACCTGCACATAAACTACTATTTTCCACCTATTAGACAACATATTTTAATAGGATAATAGGATAGACTAGAGACACCTAGAAAGGCAGAAGGGGGGTCCTAATACACCAATTCATTTTTTTAAGATTCTCTCTGAAAATGACTGTGGTTGAACTGGAACACTAGATATGAGGATTCATTGGAGGAACTGGGGATATGAAGCAATCAGGGAACATGATAGCCATCATTAGGCCTGCTATGTGAAAGAATACTAGGCTTCTGCTTAGCCCCAGAGAAGAGATCAGGAGCAATGGGAAGGAGTTACAGTGAGATGAGTTCTTCAAGAAGAGTCTGGATCACTAGTTGGCAAGTATGTTGTAGAGATGATTGCTACCCACTTTGATGACCTCAGGGATTTCTTCCAACTCTGAGCTTCTGTGACATTAAATAGTGTTATTGCAGAAGGAAGGATGACCTCCATCATGGGACTCAGGCTCAGTAATACTCCTTTTCTTGGGAGGAAACGTGCTGTAGAAAGAAACAAGAATGCTTTCTTTAAAAGAATTTGTGGAGCTATGAAGGAGTCTAGGGGAGAGAAACTTTCAAGAATGAAGTCTGCCAAAGAAGATCTATCCATACCCTTAAAGGACAGTGACCTTGAATTTGATTTCTGGCAAAATTCTAGAAGTCATTTTAAAAAGTGTGTCTTATGAACATTTGAAAAGGAAATTTCATCATTGACAAAACTGGAACATTTGATTTCATCATTCCAGACTAAGCTCATTTTTGGTGGAGAGAGGAGGAAAACAGGTTTATGGTTAGCCAGGGAGCTGGTGGCAGAATGGATAGAGTACTGGGCCTGGAGCCAAGAAAATACAAATATGCTTTTCCGTGCTGCCCTGAAGAGGGTTCCATACAGCGTTGTTCTCAGTTTCCATCGTAACTTTAAAGGGGAACTTTCACAATGTCAGGAGTCCTGGATGTCTTGCAGATGAAGGAGGAGGATGTCCTCAAATTCCTTGCTGCAGGAACCCATTTGGGTGGCACCAATTTGGACTTCCAGATGGAACATTATATCTACAAAAGAAAGAGTGATTGCGTCTACATCATTAACTTGAAGAGAACTTGGGAAAAGCTTCTGCTGGCAGCTCGTGCCATTGTTGCCATTGAAAACCCAGCCAATGTTAGTGTCATCTCATCCAGGAACACTGGCCAGTGAGCTGTTCTGAAATTTGTTGCTGCCACTGGCGCCATGCCTGTTGCTGGACGTTTCACACTGGACACCTTCACTAACAAGATCCAGGCAGCTTTCAGGGAGCCTCACCTCTTGGTGGTCACTGATCCTGGGGCAGATCACCAGCCTCTGACTGAAGCATCATATGTTAACCTCCCAACCATTGCGCTGTGCAACACAGACTCTCCACTTTGCTATGTGGATGTTGTCATTCCATGTAACAACAAGGGGGCTCACTCAGTGGGTCTGATGTAGTGGATGCTGGCCCATGAAGTCCTGTGTATGCGTGGTACCATGTCTTGTGAACACCCGTGGGAGGTTATGCCTGATCTTTACTTCTACAGGGATCCAAAGAAGATTGAAAAGGAAGAGCAGGCCACAGCTGAGAAGGCAGTGACAAAGGAAGAGTTTCAGGGTGAATGGACTACACCTGCTCCAGAATTCGCTGCTACTCAACTGGATAACCATATTTAAGTATTTGAAGGAGTGTTCTGTAGAAAGCTATGCTTCACCACGGAGGACAGAGAATGTAGAAATGGGTACAAATTTTGGAGGAGCATATTTTGACTAAATAGAAAGAAAAAGAAAAGACCTAGCAAGTAGTGTGAACTGCTTCATGAGGTAGTGGGGTCCTCATGACTGGAGGTTCTCAAACAGAAATTGACAGGCTATACTGTAGGCTGGATTCCTATCCAGGTATTAACTGGCATCTATGGTCCCTTCTCACTCTGAGATTCTGCAATTCTTAGTAGTACAATCAGAATTAATTGGATAGAACCTCTTGCACATGTTCCTATGGTCTGTTATTTGACCCACTGTATGTTTCCCAGCCTTCTACTAAAATCCTACTTCTATGACTCATCGTGAGTGTGGAGATGACCCTGGTCTCTTTATTGATATACCAGTGGAACACATCAAGCCTGACAAAAATGGAAAGGTCTAAGGTACAGACCTGGTGGTGTACTGCGTGTCTCTCATCAAAAAGCCAACCTAGCTGTGTTCTGAAACATACACCACCAAAGGATGGCAGTTGGTGAGATCCAGTGACTATTTTTTCCCATCTTCAGTACTTCATGAAGATTTTCTTCTAAGGCATAAAGTAGTTTCAGACTGCATTAGCAAAGGGAATACTCACACCAGCGGAATTGTATATCCCTGAGCACTCATAGTCAATAGATTTAAGTACTAATTATTTTTAGCCTTAAAACAAAACAAACAAATGAACAACTGGAGAAGGGTTGTGTGCTGTTTCAAGATATATTGTAAGGAAAAATTATAACTTCCTATGTCCTCTTTCTCTGTCCAAGGGGGTGTCAGAAACTCAGAGTTAGAACAGTGCTAAGCATGCTAGATGCTTATTAATTGATTGTTAGAAAAAGAAGTAGCATCGTATAGAAACTTATAATGAGTCAAATCTAGGGTTTGCTGGTAGAAGAATTAAGACCTTGGGGAATTGTGGGTACCTACAGCATCCTATGGCCCATATTATTTCTTCCAAACTTCTTAGGAATCTACATCCTGCTGTCAGTCTGATCTTAGGCAGGAGCCATTGGTTTATTTACCATTATTTAGTCTTCCCACTGAAATGCCCCAAACAGATCACCATCCCTTGTCCTATAGGCAGAGTGATCACACTCCACTTTCTGGGGCAATCCTCTTAGTGTTTATTGCTACATCAAATAATCAGAATTGCAGTATACCAGCTAGCTGGGATGATGTGATCACAACTTTTGTTCATCTATGTCTTGTCTCTCTTTTTTATTATTTTCAATGAGGAATAGTTTGCTGGGTAAGGAAGGAGCAAAAAATATATTTGTAAAATTAAAAATTGAAATTTGTAAATTTGGTAAAAAAAAGAAATTTTTTTAATTTAAAAATGGAAATTTGTAAAATTTTGAGAAGAAGAAAAGAAATCAATAAGACAATTTTAAAATTAAAAGATAATTCAAGTTACAGGTCACCCAAAAGCCAATGTAGTTATACATGATAGTCATGAGCAGGCTGTAACACCTCAACAAGGAAGAATTACATGGGGCCACACAGTCTAAACAATGTTATCAGACAGATGCAGGAAAACTGTACCTTGGCTGAGATGGTCTAAGCTGTCCAAAGTCAAGGGTGTGGAATATAAGTCATGGGTGGTGACTACAAGTAGGGCTTAGTCACTGAGATGCAAGCTCTTCTTCAATCAATTCATCGACCAATCTACAAGTGTTTATGAAGAGCCTTTTTGTTATATTAGGAATACAAAGACAAAAATTGAAATATAGTTCCTTCCTTCAAGGAGCTTGCATTCTACCAGGGAAAACAACATGTTGATATGTGAGTATATGTATACATATATGTATATATACACACATGTATATATAGACATGTATAAATATATTTTGTGCACATATATTAGGGTTATTACATATGTACATATATACACAGATGGGGGATAAGGACTAGATGTGTGATTTCATTAATCTCCTCATGCAGCTTGATACATTCTTTACTAATCAAAGTCTTAGAAAGTTGTGATGAGCACTGAATTTGAGTGACTTATCCAGGTCACGAGTCAGTATGTGTCACAGGCAGGATTTGAAACCAGGTCTGACAGAGACAGATTTTGAAATGAGAGAGAGAGAGAGAGAGAGAGAGAGAGAGAGAGAGAGAGAGAGAGAGAGAGAGAGAGAAAGGAAAGAAGGAAGGAAGGAAGGAAGGAAGGAAGGAAGGAAGGAAGGTAGGAAGGAAAGGAAAGGAAGGAAGAAAAGGAAAGAAGGAAGGAAGGAAAGGAAGGAAGGAAGAGGGAAGGAAGGGAGAGAAAGAAAGGAAGGAAGAGAAAGAAAGGGAGAGAAAGAAAGACAAGGTAGTTTGGGAAGGTGGGCACCAGCAGTTGGAAGGGAATAGAGTAATTAGGAAAGGCTTCCCAAAGAACTTTCTTACCTTTTCATCATGGACCTTTTGAACAAGCGTCATTTAGAATAGAGATTTTTAACTTGTCTTGCATAGACTCTTTTGGCAACCTGGTGAAGCCTATGGTGCTTTACTCAGAATCATGTTTTAAAATAATTGAAGAAAATGCTAAATGCTAGTTAGAGGTGAGTGAAAGTAAAGATGTAATTTTCCCTTCTCCAAGTTCACAGACCCCTCTCCATCGCAGGTTAAGACCTTTGAAACGAAGGTGGTAATTGAAAGCTATATTTTAGCAACTGATAAATAGTCAAAGGATATTAAGAAATCAAAGTTGTCAATAATCATGTGAAAAATGCTCCAAATCACTAATAATTAGAGGTGTTCAAATTGAAGAAATTCTGAGGTTCTGCCTCACACCCATCAGATTGCCAAAGCTGACAAAAAAGAAAAACGACAAATGTTGGAGGGTGTATGGGAAAACAGGCATATTAATGCAGTATTGGCAGAGTTATGAATAGGAACAGCAATTGAAAAGCACTTTGGAATTGTGCCCCAAAAGTCATTAAACTGAACTCAGCTATCCTACTACAAAGCCTATACCCCAAAGAGCTCAAAGAAGGAAGAAAAGGACTTATATATACAAAAAATGTTTATAGTATGTTCGCATCAACAAAGAACTGGAAACTGAGGAAGTACCCGTCAATTGGGGTTTGGATGAAAGAATGATGGCGTATTAATGTAATGGAATAACTTAGTGCCCAGCACAGTGCCTGGAACTGCTCAACAAGTGTTTACTGATTGAGTGACTGATGGAGTACTATTGCAACATAAGAAATGCCAAAAGGGATGGTTTCAGCGAAACCTGGCAAACTTCTGTGAACTGATGCAGAGCGAAGTGGGCAAAAGAAGGACAATTTATAGAATAATAACCACACTTTGAAAGTGCAGTTTCAAAGACAACTTTGAAAGCCTTAAGAACCCTGATCAATTCAATGATGAATATAATCCTGGAAGATTTATGGTGAAGCATGCTGCTTACCTCCTGATGGAGAAGGCATGAATTTCCCTTCTCCAATGTACCCATATTGTGGATATGAACAGAGGTCAGCCCTCCTCTCTTCCCATCTGCCTGGCTTCCCCTGAGTCAAGCATAGGATTGTCCCTGCAAAAGTTGAATATGCATAGTACGCAGGTTGAGCCAACATGATTTGGGAATGGGTGCCATCTTTCCTTCCAAGGCATTATTGGATCAGGATTGAGTATTGGGGCTACTTTGACTCTTAGGAATCAGTCACAGATGAGTTTTGGCAGCTCTTTAAGAAACTGACCCAGGAGCACTTAACTCAATCTATAGCCAAGTCCTAAGTTAGCCCCCAAAAGACATTAGAAATAGTCTGCTAATTTATGTTGGATTCTTTGATCTGTTGCAGCTGCTGGACAAGCCAGTTCATAGCCTGTACTTCAAGGGGCTTTTCAAAAATTCTTCAGATCTCCTGAATGTGACCATTAGATTTTTGGCAGACAGTGGAGTACCTTCAGTTATAATGGGAGTGGTCCAGAAGGCTCCTTGACCCAATAACAAAAATTAAAGCAGCTTTAGCGTGGCTTTTTTGGATCCAGTGCCAAGTATAGCCTGACTTGGATAATAATTCAACCAGTACTTAATATGATTATTAATTTGCAAGGAACCTTACTGGGAGCTGGGTATACAAAAATAAAGATGTAAAACAATCTTTGCCTTCAATGAGTTTCCATTCTATTGCAATATTGAAACCATTTAACATTACAATAGAATGTAAAAATGTTTGAGAGGTCTTCAATTTGCTAACATTACTTAGCAGAGAGACTGAGGCAAGGGAGCTGCTCTAATTCGTAGAATCCTATGATTAAAAATTTAGAGCTAGAAGTGACCTTGGAGTAAACTGAGGCCCAGGATTGCAAACACATACCTAATGTGTCTGAGGCAGAAGCCATACCCAGTCTTCTTGACCCTAAGTCCTTTGCTCTTTACACTGTATTTCCAGGCCAATTCATTCTCTTACAAACTCTTAAAAATGTGGGCGTGTAACCCAGGAGGTTTGTTTTCTCTTTGTGTAATTCTATCAACTCTTCATGAAGAGTGAAGCCCCATTCATACAGCCTGACATCTGCTAGCCAAACTCTGAGGGTCACTGCCTGGTTTTTCCATGCCAGCAAATTTGATGGAAAATGAATTTTCAGAGTAGTGGCCGGGATTTGTGGGATACATCTGTATGAGGTCCAGGAGCTAGATAATGTTACAATAGCAGCAGAGAAAATGGGGGCAGATAGAGGAGTTCATCTGAGGGGTTCTAGCTACAGACAAGGAGGTAAGTACTTATGGGTGAATGTGCCTGAGGAGGATCCAAGAAAATTAAGGTCATAATGGAATAGAGGGTAGGTTAGAAATAGGCTGCCATAGGAAGCATGGATCTCTGAAATGTTTGAGAAACTGGAATGTGAGGAGAGGACTGAGAGACAATTCCTGAGGGTGAGCTGAGAGAACCATAGTCAGAACAGCCATCCCAAGCACAATATGGGGCGGGTAGTATTTAGAGACAAGAGCCAAGATGGAGGCAGGTGTTGCCAGACGGTTGCCTGTCTCAAAGCTAAGCTGTCAGTTTTTCTTTATGCTTGTGCCCCAGAGCCCTGGCAGGGCTCTCAAAGGCATATACAACATGATAGGAAATGGATAGGATTGAACTCAGGCTTGAACTGCCAGGTGGCTTGACTTTCCAGGAATCCAGTGTTTTCCACACTTTCAGTTTCCCTGAATGTCTGGATCCCTTAATCCCCCATGGGTTATTCTAAAGGCTGGGAGGAAGCGGTCAGTCTGCCTCCCCTTTCTGCTAAGGGGAAGCTACAGCCAGGTTGTACACTGTGTTGAGCAGGCAGCCTATCTCTCTGCCTATTTATTAGCTTTGCCCCTTTCTGATTATGAGTAGTTTGGGTTTTGTGTCCTTCCTGTTTACATTGACTCTTCCATTTGTTTCCCTCCAGTTTCTATCTTTGCTTCTTCGCTGCCAGTGCCTTCCTTGGGGTGATAGCCCATTTCCCACCCCTGTCTTTGGCATGCTTTAGATATTATTCAGCACCTGAAACTACTTCCACTGACCACAAACCCCCACCCCCCACCACATAGCCTGACATAGTTATAATGAGAACATTTTTCCACCAAAATTTAAATATAGACTCATGGTATGTTGAAAGAAGTCCTGGATTTGGAGATAGGAGACCTCAGTTTGAATTCTAGTGATACTTGCTAGCTTTGCTAATCTTTGGGAAAGGTATTAACCTTTCTGAGACTCAGTGCCTCTGTCTGTACGTAGTACTTGCAGGTGCATTATCTCATTCATGAGACACTCCAAAAAGTGACCCTCAAGTTTAAGGTACTCTGTGGGTCTGTAAACACAAAAACCATAGCTTATGGTGACTATAGATGGGTTTGATTTTACTAGTTGGTCACAGGATGAAACCCATTTAATAAAAGAGAATAGTAAGAAAAGTAGAAATGGAATATTCTTCTCACAAACTTAGGGTACCCTCTTCTTTCACTCCTCTCTTACCCTACATACCAAAGCACTGGCTTTGGAATCAGAAGTACAGGGTTCAAATCCTGCTCCTGACACTTATAATTTACATGGCTCTGACCAAGTAAGTCATGTAACTATTCTTGACCTTGATTTTCTCATGTGTAAAATGAGAGTTAGACTGGATCTAGATATATAATCCTATGATTTATGGATAGAGAGAAGCACTGGCTGGCTTTTTGGTCTCAGGGATCCAGAAAACTCTTGAGTGAGGAAACTCTATTGGTAAAGATAGGCATCTTCTCTGAGACTTAGAGAATTTCTTAAAGTACTGAGAATTCAAGTGACTTACCCAGAGTCACACAGCCAGTATAGGTCAGAAGCAGGATAGAAACTCAGGTCTTCTAGGCTAGTTTCAGGGCCAATTCTCTATCACATACATCACACTGTCTCTCTTAATCTTGGATCCTGTGAAAACCTTAAGTAGAAACGAATATACACACCGCTACATGTAAAAGGGTACAAACTAAGGGAGCACATGGTTCATGCCTTGAATTCTACAGGGCCACCAGTATGTTCTAGTGATGTCATCATTTGACTCTCTGATGAGTTTTGCTGTTATTCTTCTGTTTTTGCCATCATGTCTCTGGTTTTCCTCATTAATTTCTTTCTTTTCTGGGTTGTTCTCACTGATGCTATCTACTTGGACTCAACTGTAGAATTTAGCTAAGGCGCTATATCTTTTCCATAAGAGGAGGGATTAGTTCTGCCATTACTTCTTTGAGATAATAATCCAACCAAAAAAAAGTCTGGCTAGCATATGTTAGTGGGAAAGTGGCTTTCATTCCATTAGGAGGGAGGACTGCCAATTCCCAGAATCTTAAGTTCAGGGACTAAGGCTTTTCGGAACATAAAGTATCTAAATTAGAGCTCATAGGCATTTAATATGTCTTTTTAACTGAATTCTTCCTACTAGTAGGATAAAAGTTCCTGCATTGAGCCTCTATTTGACTTAGAATTAGAAAGTCCCTCTAACTCTAAGCATTTCCCAATTTCAAACCTGCATTCCTTCCTCAAGTCATTTCAGGGGCTATGTTATTGCTACTCCCTACCCCAAAATGCAAAGGGCTTGAGGTATTTTGGTTTCTTTTAGTCCTCAAGATCTTGTCTGAGTTTGCCATAAACATTAAGGGTTAAAAAATGGTAGACAGAGTCACCATAAGGCTCTGCCTCAATCTTTTGTTCTAAACCCCTACTTCTCACATCTAAAATGACTAGTAACAAAATCCCAGGCTTTGGGCTGGGCTATCAGACATATAAAATGTGCCTAACAATATGTATACTATCTACCAAACAGTATTGTTATGAGGAAATCACTTTATGAATCTTAATGGGTTATATAGGAGTGAAGATGGCAGATTAGAGGTAACCTAGTTCAATCCTTTCCACATCCCCCTTCGATCAACTTTAAAATAACACTTCAAATAAAATTTTGAAGCTGCAGAGCCAACAAAAGGTCAAGATGAGACATTTTTGCAGCCTAAGAAAATTTAAGAGGTCAGCAGGGCAAGTTTGTGACACTGGTGTGGAGGCCTGCCCAGAGCCTACACAAGTGGTGGCAGCAACTGTGGCTACAATAAGAGTAGCAATTTTGTGAACTCTCTGTCCAGACATGGTAAGGGGGTAAAAAAAACTGGTCAGAAAGAGATTGTAGGGGAAACTATGTTGGCACTGGGCATAGATGGCATTGATTGGCAATTCTATTGCCCATACATAGTTCTGGGTCACAGTTCCAGGGCAGAGAGGAGACTTGGGGGTTGGTCACAAGGGAGCAGGGGCCCTAGTCACAGTTCCAAGGAAAAAACGAGCACAAATGTTTGTGATTACAGGGGCCAGAGGCTCTTCCTGGGTGAAAACTAGAGATCAGTTCATGAAAACAGTGACCACACCTCTCCCACAGCATCATTTTGGAAGTTCTGAAAACTTGCAGACCCCTAGAAATAGCTCTAAAAACAGCAGCACACACAAAAAAGTCTGAAGTTTTGGATAATACCTCTTCACCCCCAGGGGAGCAGAGCCCGACTTCAACGTAAAGTTCAAAGTCAATAAATGGGCTGGAAAAATGAGCAAACAACATAAAAAAATAATTTGACCATTAAAAGCTACTACAGATGCAGAAAAGACCAGGGCATAGACTCAAAAGAAGACAACAATGTGCAAACAGTTACAAACAATGCCTCAGAGAAAAAAATGCTATTTGGACCCAAGTCCAACAAGAATTTCTGAAAGAGTTAAGAAAAGATAAGAGTAACAGAAGAAAAATTGGGAAGAGAAATAAGAGTGAAGCAATAAAATTATGAAAAGAGAATAAAAAAACACAAAATATATTGAAAAACTAATACCTTAAAAAACAGAATTAACCTGATGGCAAGAGAGGCACAAAAATATGCTCAAGAAAAGAACTCCTTAAAAAGTAGAAAAGGCCAAATAGAAAAGACTGTACAAAATTTCACTGAAGAAAAGAACTCCTTAAAAATTAGAATCAGGCAAATGGAAGCTAATGACTTCACAAGATATCAAGAAACAATAAAACAAAGTCAACAAAATGAAAAAAAAGAAAATGTAAAATTTCTCATTAAAAAAACTGTTCTGGAAAATAGAACAAGGAAAAATAATTTAAGAAGTATTGGGCTTCCTGAAAGTCATGTTCAAAGAAAGAGCCTAGACACATTTGAAGAAATTATCAAGGGAAACTGCTCCAATATCTTAGATTTGGAGAGTAGCATAGAAATAGAAAGAATCCACCAATCACCTCCTGAAAGAAATCCCGAAATGAAAACTCCCAGGAATATTATAGCCAAATTCCGGAAGTTCCAGGGTCAAAGAGGAAATACTTCAACTAGCTAGAAAGAAACAATTTAAATATTGTGTAGTTACAATCAGGATCACACAAGATTTAGCAATTTCCATGTTAAAGGAGCAGAGGGCTTGAAAAATTATATTCCAGAGGGCAAATGAGCTAGGATTAAAACCAAGAAAAACCTACCCAGCAAAACTGAATATAATCCTTTGGGGAGGGGGGAATGGTCATTTAATGAAATAGAGGACTTTCAAACACTCCTGATGAAAAAAAAACAGGCTGAATAGATAATTTGACATTCAAACACAACACTCAAGAGAAGAATACAAAAGTAAACATAAAAGAGTAATCATAAGGGTCTGAATAATGTTAAGCTATTTATATTCCTATATGGGAGGATGATACATGTAACTCCTAAGAACTTTATCATTATTAGGGCAATTAAAAGGAGTTTATATAGACAGAGGACACAGATATGAGCTGATTACGCTGGAATGATTTCCAAAAAAACCAAAAGGGTGAGAAAGAGGGATACACTGGGGGAAATGGGAAGGCAGAAGTAGAAGGGGGAAATTATTTTTCACAGAAAAGAGACATGCAAAAAAGAGCTTTGACAGTAGGGGGGGAAATGAGGAGGGGGAAAGGCAATGATTAAACCTCATTCTCATCAGAACTGATTCAAAGAGAGAAGACTATATATACATACATGTATATATAGATATATGTGTCTGTGTACATACTCAGTTGTGTATAAACAGGTAACTTAATAGGGAAATAGGAGGATAAGGGGACAAAAGAAAGGGGGGATGATAAAAGGGAGAATGGATTAAAGGAGGCAGAGATTGGAAACAAAATAAACTTTGAAGTGGGACAGGTTAAAAAGAGGAGAAGAAACAGAAGAAAATGGGACGAAGGGGAAAGCACAGTTACTAATCACAATTGTGGATGTGAATGGGATGAGCTCACTCATAAAATGGAAGTGGATAGCAGAATGGATTGGAAACCAGAATACAAGAATATGTTTATAAGAGACACACAACAGAAACACATACAGAGAGCAAATAAAGGGTTGAAGTAGAATCTGATATCCTTTAGTTTAACTGGAAAAAAGGTAGGGGTAGCAATCATGATCTCAGACAAATCAAAAGCCAACATAGTTCTAATTGAAAGCAAAAATCAGGGAAACTGCACTATGCTAAAAAGGTACCGTAGATAATGAAGTAATTACAAAAACTCAAATATATACTGTGTATAGAATTGAGTCAAACTTATAAAAATAAGAGCCATTCCCCAGTTGATAAATGGTCAAAAGATATAAACAGGCAATTTTCAGAAGAAGAAATCTATATATAGTCAAAGGAAAAATGCTCTAAATCACTTTTGGTTAGGTAAAGGTAAATTAAAACATCTCAGAGATACCACCTCACACCCATCAGAAATGGAAAATGTTGAAGGGAATGAGGGAAAAATTAGATACAATAAAGAATTGTTGGAGTAGTAAACTAGTCCAATCATTTTGGAGAACAATTTGGAATGAGACCTGAAGGGCTAAAAAACTCTGTGACCCAGAAATATCACTACTACATCTGTATATCAACAGAAAAGAAAAAGAACCTATATGTACAAAAATATTTATAACGACTCTTTTTTCTGTGGCAAAGAACTGGAAATCAAAGGGATGCTCATCAGTTAGGGAATGGCTGAACAAGTTGTGGCATATGATTGTGATGGTTATGTTGTACTATGGGAATCGACAAGGGCAGGGGTGGTTTAAAAAATATGGCAAGACATATATGACCTGATGTAAAGTGAAGTAAGAAAAACTGGGAGATCATTGTGCGCAGTAATAGCGATGTTCTAATGGTGATCAACTATGAAAGACTTGGCTACTCTGATCAATACAGTGATCCAAGACAACTCCAAAGGACTCATGATGAAAAAATGCTATTCACCTGCAGAAAGAGAACTAATGAACTTTAAGTGCAATTTTCTCACTTTCTTTATTTTCTCGCTATTTTTGAAATATGGCTGACACGGAAATGTTTTCCATGATTTCATATGTATAATTGATATCATGTTGCTTGTCTTCTCACTAAGTGAACGAGGGGATGAGAGGGAGAGAGAGAATTTGGAGCTCAAAATTTAAAGAGAGAAGAATGTTACAAAATAAATAATATTTAAAAAAAATAAAGTGCAATATAAATGTGACTTGGTACCATTGCTAAAGAACTGATTGGAAAATGAGCTCAGAAAAGCTTTCCTCTGCTTTGAACACTACTAGTTTCACTGAGGGAACCAAGTGGATTTAATTTTCTTATCCTAAGAATACTCCACTTTTTTCATGGTGATGTATTATTTTTCAAAGGTCATGCCATTTAATTCCGTGTAAAAAGCACCTTTTGACTACAGTGACAGAAGAGAAAAGTAACATGGCTCCACAAACTGGCAATTCACATAGACACAGATAAAAGGCCACTTTTATGGATCAGTTTGACAGGAAACCCAAAAGGATATTGTAGACAAAGCTTTGGTTAATAACTATGTGTTATCATTAGATAAACAGACATGTAGAGTACACAAAACCAGATGTTAAGTGATGCCCGTTACATCTTCCATCTCCAGCAAATTGGGCCCATGACTCAATTTTCTAACTGTATCCAGAAGTTTACTGAGACACCTTGAATGGATCTAGGGATCCAATTGTTAAATTTTCAGTTTGAGCATTTACAACTTAGACATTTTCACATGCTACAAACCAAGGTTTGGCTTATTGTTTTGTTGATTGCTTGGACTTATGGAAATGATGGAGAAAGTACTAATAATATCAGTTAAACACATGTGGTGCACGGGTGTTGATTTTTTCTGGAGAGCCAGGAGTTAAACATTTACCAGCATACCCCAGATATATCACATGTTTATTCAGTCATTCCTTATTTATGTTTAGTGGACACACCAGGAGCAAGTCTGATGGTGACCCTATCCACCTAGAATAAGTACTAGAAGACAGGGTATCAGGAGATTTAAAACAAAAAAGAACAAAACAGAAACTCTAAAAGCAACACAAGAAACAAAGGGATTAGACTAAAAGTGAAGATGCCCCTGGGGCATCCTGGAATTCTGATCATTTTCACTTTTCCATATAGAGGTCATCCTGGATATTTTTGGCCCAGTCCCAAAGATTAGACAAGTAAACCCAACTATTGAATGAATGATAGTTACCATAAAATTGCCATATTCATTTAGCTTTCCACCTGTTGTACAGGATATTCCAAAAGTCTTAGGAAGCTTCTCTAAGACTTTTGGAATACACAGTACATAAAGCCAGGTGTCTCTGGAATTCACAAGACAGAAACATGAATTTATGAACTTATGAGCCAGAGAAATGGAATATAAAGTATGGGGAATTCTGTATTTTACAAACAACCGAAGTCAATAGATTTTCATTGGCAGGGCTATGGACTTAAGGACCACCATGGGATAATAAGAGTATAGAGTTAGAGCTGGAAGATCTTGGACAACATCCTGATGAAGAGACCAAAGCCAAGAGATGTAGATTTTACCAAGAGTTAGTTGCCTACTTCCCGCAATGGCATTCAAAATATGGGTGCACGTGGGAGAATGAAGAGAAACCTGAAGAGGGAGCTTTTGGTAGTACTATACAACTGACAACTGGAATATGCAGTTGTGAGGGCATTCTGAAGATGGATAACAAAACCAGGTGTGTTTAGTGAGAATTATGTTCTACCACATCTGGATGCTCAGAAGAGGCACTGCCAAATACACTAGCATGGGAAGAATGCAAATATGCAGGCAGAAGATGGGGGAGAGAAGAAGCAGCTATAGTCATGCAGTTGGGATGAATTCTTATCAGTTGGCTCTTCCAGGAAGGTAATGAACCTCTAAGAATCTATAAGCACATCTTGACATTGGTGAGCCGATTCTGGCTCATTGCCTCTGCTTAGGTTGAAGGAGTTTATTGTTGCACGAAACATTGTTAGGCTTTGTTCTTCACAAGCTTACAGAACATGTGACCCAGGGATCTTCTCACCGGCAGGGTTGAGATGCTGCCCTGTGTTTTCTCATTTCATGAGCTGCTTTCTCACCCTGGGACCTTGCCCATTTATATCTGAATCTGGAGCAAGGTCCCATTTCTGTTCCCAAGGGAGCATAGATCTCTGGATAGAGGAATCTTGGTCTATGGACAACAAAAGCCCAGGAAATTTGTCCAAGCTGATCTGATGATGAGGCCTAGTGACAACTGTGGTGGACTGGCCATGGAGTAAGCTAAATCAGCTCTTTTCTAAGCGTAGATCTATGCTTACCTTATGTCTGCTCTTGTACTCAATCATTTCATAATATAATTAAATTCAACACACATCTATTAAGAGCTTAACATGCCACTGTGCTAGCACCAAGAAAATGGGGGAAAAGTCAGAATCTAGATTTTAATGATGGAGAAACTTCTCCCCCCACACCATCCTTGTGCCCTTATGTGACATTCACAAAGAGAGCTTTGAATCGAATCATGAAATGGGGACACTGTAACTTACTTTATCCTGTATATGTAATAATGCCTTGAAGTTCTACCATCTTTTACAGATTATTCCCCACTCCTCCCCTATTCAATCAATAATCAATCAATAAACATTCATTAAGTACCTACTATGTGCTAGGTACTGTGCTAATTCAGCAAACATTTATTAATTACCTCCTAAGAGGAAAGCACAGAAAATTGCTTTTTGCGTGTGCAAATTTTAAGAACAGGACATAGAAGAAGATATCATATCTCTCTCTTCAGAAGCTCATGACCAAAACAAATGTCCATGAAATCATTGGGCTTTGTCTAAAGAGATGGGGAGAAGTTGAGATAAAGTGAATGAGAAAATGCAAAATATTCTTTCTCACAAGTCTGGAATTTCTGGGAGAACCCAGAATCATAGAAAATAAAAGTTGGAAGAGAACTTGACTTCATCTACCAGTCTTGTAAAAAGGACATGGGGGCTGACTGACAGATGAGGAGAAGGGTTTTAGTTTTAGTTCAGGTGGAGTTTACTTTGTTGGCAGCAACGTAGAGGTGATGCTCCTTGTTAGGGTGACTGTTGGACTGGATTATCTCCGAAGTTCCTTCTAATAGTCAAAGCCTACCAAAGTGGCCAGGAATGTGGCAGCAGGTTTTGGGTCTTCTCACCTAAAGTGTGCCAAGGAAAGATGGACAGCACCTATTGGTGACTTCATAAAGCAGATTGATTGTTAAAGTATTGGTTAAACTTGATGGTCTCTGAGATTCCTTCCAACCATGAGATTCTGTAAGATTCATCCAGCCTTAGCATTTAACACAATATGGTAGGATGTACTTCTTCCCACAGTAAAAAGCTTTCCTTTTTTGAAACTTTCACTTCTTGTTCTAAGTTCTGCCTCCTGGGACGATGTAGCCTAGTCCCTCTTGTGGGAATGAATTCTCCATTTATGTGCTGGCACCTAGAACAAGTCTGGATCATGTGTCAGCGGTGTTATGAGACTCAACTGAGATCATGGATTATATCATATATGAATATCAAATGAAATAACAACACTTTGTAAACCTTAAAGCGCTATACAAATGCTACTTATTACTATTGGTATCATGATTAGCATCATCATTATTATCTTAAAATTAACAGGTCACATGCATGTATGAGTCTGCATCACTGAAGTTTTGTTTCCAGCTTCTACCCTCCAAATCCTTTGGTCTTGCCTTGCAAACATATCCAAACAAGCACAAAAACGAAGCTTTCTCCTGCCTTTACTCTTGTGCTTGTGGTCAACAATGAACCTCCTAGGCTTTGGGCCATTCCACACAAACCAGAATAAGATATGTGTGAAGGAGAGGTCTGAAGGCCTAGGAGAAGTCTAAGGACCCAGCTTTGGGTGGGTAAGAACAGGGTACATAAGTTTAGAAACAGGAGTGACGATGAGGATGGGAGAGGGTGTATTGACTAAATCAGACAAGACCTTCTAGACGATCTAATTCAAGCTCCTCATTCTATAGATGAAGGAATAAAAGTCTAATGGGATTCTGATTTGCCTGAGGCCACACAGGTAGCAGGGCTGGCACACTTACTTATTCAGGTCTTTTTTAATTTTAAGTGCAGATGTTAATTAACCCTGGACTAACCCAACTACAGTTGGGCCTTGAAGAGAGGGCTTTGAAGCAGGGAGAGAGTAGACTAAAGGCAAGATGTTGTTCAGTCATGTCCAACCCATTTGGGTTTTCTTGGCAAAGATACAGGAGAAGTTTGCCATTTCCTTTTCCAGATCATTTTACAGATGAGGAAACTGAGGCAAACAGAGTTAAATGACTTGCCCAGGGTCACACAGCTAGTAAGTGTCTGAGGCCAGATTTGAACTCAGGGAGATGAGTCTTCCTGACTCCAGGCCTGGCACCCCATCCACTGTATCACCTAGTTTCCTTGAAAAGGGTGATAAGAGAGCACTAAATGATAAACTTCACCTCCTGCAAAATTTTGCTTTGGGTCAGCCTTAGGTGAGATCCAGCACTTCCTTCTAAATTGAAAATGCTGGATGATTCTCCACAGAGATGTAGGATCTTCTAGCTCTGGAATATCTCTCTGCCATTACTGTACAGTTCTCCCATTGGTGAGTTCCTGCCAGGGCCCTCTGTTTTAGAGATGAACCCAGGCCAACCCTCCTTTCTTCCCCTCCCGGCTTTCTTCAGACTTCATCATTATGACTCAGCTGCCTTCTCACCCTGGACCTTTCTTTAGTTCCTGAGACTTCCTCATCCTGGAACATACTTCTATCATGTCTCCTTTTTTTCCTTTAATTTTAATGTTAGTCTATCTATTTTTAGTTTTCAACATTCACTTTCATAAGTTTTAAATTTTCTTCTCCTCCCTCTCCCCAAGATGGCATGCAATCCTCTATAGGCTCTCCATATACATTCATATTAAACATATTTCCACATTAATCATATTGCATACAGGAATTAGAAGGAATGGGAGTAACCATGAGAAAGAAAAACATAAAACAAAATGAAAAAAAAAGAAAATAGTGTGCTTCGATCTGCATTCAGACTCTGTATTTCTTTTTCTGAATGTGGATGGCATTTTCTATCATGAGCCTTTTGGAATTTACCTTGTCTCCTACTGGTGAATTACTTCTAGGAGCCTCTATTTGGGGAAATGGCCCATGCTAACCATGCTTCGTTGCCCTCCTGGCTATGTTTTTATCTCTGGACTTGACTGTCATGGCCCCACACAAGTACCTTCTGTTCCCATCCCTTCCCATTTTCATCTCTCCTTTCCTTTTCCCCTTAGAATAGAAGCTATTTGAGAGTAGAAATTGTCTCTCTTTTTATTTCTATTTGTAACCCCATTGATTAGCACAGTGTCTAGCACATAGTAAGTGCTTAAGAAATGTGTTTTCCTGCTTGTAGCTGGCCCTGGAAACATAAATCCCCAATCTCTTTGCCCAATAATCTTTACCATTTCAACCTACTATCATCCCTTCCACCCATCCAACTCATGAGGCAGGTACAGGGTCTTTCCCAGCAGACTAAGGGTGAGTGTGTGTGTGTGTGTGTGTGTGTGTGTGTGTGTGTGTGTGTTTGCTCCAAGGGAGGGGAGATGTAAAGACCCCCACTCCCATTCATAGCCAAGATACTGTATTTCCCAAATCTGCACATCCAGCCCATCTCTCCTAATGAGTTTTTGCCGTCTAACTCTTCAGGGGCTTTAATGAGCAAATCAGATAAGCCCCTCCACTAATGTCTTGGATGGGAAGCCGAGATTTGCACAGCAACAGAAGGGTGGTAAGAGAACTGGCTGGCTGGGAAGAGTAGGGGGAGGGGGCTTTTTGAGAACCAACCCAAACCTTTTGCAGTCACCAGAAACATCTAAGAGCTCAGAAAGAAGACAGCCCCTCACATGCTGTAGTTTCATTAGTGAAAAATTAAGGAAAACCATTCCACCCCCTTGCCATGAGGGAGGCTTAATTACTCTAATAAAGCCTTTTGATGACCCTTTGGAGGCCTCTCCTGCTTGGATTTGGGGGTCTGTCATGAGGCTATAATCTGTGGTAAGCAGCTGGTGCATCCATGGATGGTTTTAATTGAGCAGGTTTATTTTGGGGTTTTGTGTGTGTGTGTGTGTGTGTGTGTGTGTGTGTGTGTGTGTGTGTGTGTGCTTGTGTTCCTACACTCATTAAGGATAGCTTTTCTAGCTGCTTGGTAGCTAACTATAGTTGGTGTCAGAGTAATTAAACAAGCTGGCTAAACTTTATTCATGGCCTGACAGGGTGCACTCCTGGGAGTTATCACTGGAGATAGCTAGGGGAGTAGGGGTGGGGGCCAGTGTTGATTAGGGAGTGTTTTACAGAGCAGTGTCAGGCAGCCAACAGGTCCTCTCATCTTCAAATTGGAGTTTTCTGTTGATGCCCCTCTTGGAACCTGTTCACTCACCCACCTTCCACGCTCAATTCCAATCATCTCCATATTTTATCTCATCAGCCTGGCATTGACAACCACCCATAATCTTGTCTCACCTATTAAAGCCCAGTCTTTGTCATCTTACTCACCAGCATCCTTTACTCCAGCCAGGCCTATCTCCCCATGATCCCCTGCTCACTTTATTCCTATTTGGGCATCTATTCCCTCTCTTGTGGTTGATTTTCTCTGCCCAAACCATTTTTCTAGCCTCATATTCTCTGTGATATCTTCCCTGCTTCTCAGGCCCATATTACAAATGCTCATGGGACCTATGAAATGTGCTGTATAATTCTAGCAGTGTCCCAGGGATCTCGCTTTGACCCTGTGCTGTTCAGAAATTTTGCTACTGCCTTGGATGAAGGCACACAAAGGAATACTTATTAGATTTGCATGATACAAAACTGAAAAGGATAAGTTCACTTGTTGAGAGACAGACTTAGGATCTAAAAAGATCTTGCTAGCTCGAAGGAATACTGAATCACATAATTGAAAGGACCCAGGGAGTCATCTAGCACAAGGCAAATCCAAATTTGTTGTGGTTGTTGTTCAGTTGTTTCCATCACGTCCAACTCTTCATGACCCCATTTGGGATTTTCTTGACAAAGATACTAGAGTGGTTTGCCATTTCCTTCTCCAACTCATCTATACATGAGAAAACTGAGGCAAACAGGTTAAGTGACTTACCCAGGGTCACACAGCTAGTAAGTGTCTGAGGCCAGGTTTAATCTAAGGAAGATGAGTTCCAGAATTCAGGCCCAGCATTCTATCCACTGAGCCACCTAGCTGTCCCAAAGAGGCTTAGCAGGAGGATTAAATGAGACATTCAAGGCTGAAAATAAAAGACCTTTTTGTTATAGCCATATGGCTTAACTAGAGATACCTAAGGACTCCCAACTCTACTCCAGGATCAAATCACCTCAATGGTATCCTTAACTTGCTTGCTTTTGACCAGTTGAAACTGTTAATCAAATCTAATAAAAATAAAATTTAACAAGAATAAGTGTAAAATTCTATACTTGGGTCCAAAAAATAAATTTCAAATGTGCAAGATCATTCATTCAAATAAGTATTTATTAAGTATCTATTATTTACCAGGCACTGTGATACTCTCTGAGGTATACAAAATCAAAAATAAAATAGCCCTTGCCCTCAAAGAGTTCACATTCAAAATTCTGTCAGGAGAGATGTTTGTGTAAATGTATACATGCATATAGACACATGTATACGCACACCTTCATATTCACACATACTATCTGTTACAATGTTACATGTTCATAAATACATATTGTATATGTGTGTATTAACAGATAACAAGGTAATTTATTTGAATTGGGGAAGATGCTAACTGTTGAAAGGTCCAAAAAGGTGCACAATGTAGAAGGTGGGACTATGGATGGGAGAGGAATGGTTTGACAACCATGTGTATAAAAAATACCTATAATTGACTACAGGAGCCACATGAAACCCAAAGAGCCAAATTAATCTGCATTCAGAAAGACGTAGAGTTCCTTTGTGTCCTGCCCTGGTCAAATCACGATGGAGCTATTCTGTCCCACTTGAGACACCTTATTTCAGGAATGTCATTGGCAAACCTGAGTGCATCCAGAGTGGGGACAACTAGGATGATGAGGGGAGTAGAGAGATTGTCAAAGGAGGAAATTTAGTGAAGATCTAGAAAGCACATGATAGCTGCCATAAAGTGTTTGAAGGACTATTGTATGGAAGGTCAATTAGATTTGTTCTGCTTGGGTTCAGAGATCCAAAGTAAAAATAATTGGTGGAAGAAACAGAGTCAGATTTTAGCTTGATGTAAGAAAAAACTGTCTAACCATTCAAGCTATCAAACAGTGGAAAACACCTCTCTGGAAGTATTCAGTCAGAGACTCGATGGCCATTTGTCAGATGAGTTGCAAGGAAGGTTCTTGATCAGGTACTGTTTAGACTAGGTGGTCCTCTGACATCCCACTCAAATTTGAGATTCTGTGATTCCGTGATTTGAGATCTTGTCTTGCATCATTTTCTAATTGTTTACTACAGATGAGTCTCATCTCCTTCATAATACATTTCTTTCTGGATAGTAGGAACGATATCAACATGATACAAAAGCTTCAGTGCAATGGAAAAAAAATTGATCTGAAGTCAGTAGTCTTGTCTTGTATCCTGTCTGGTACCAGCTGTGTAACCCCAGGCATTTCCCCTTTCTTTAGCCTCTGTTTCCTGTCTACAAAATGAGTGGAAATAATACTTATGGTACTGGCAAAGCATTGTAGGAATTAGATGTGCTGATGCATGGGAAGGGGGCATAGCATAGACTCTGATTGGATAATCATGTGGCAGTAGGATTTTCAAAAAGGGCACAAAAAGAGACCATGGCCATGGGACGAAGTTCTTCCTGAGTGCTACCTTGTCTTGATACACCCTGCTGATGTTGAAGGGAGTTTTACTTTCTCCTGTTAAAGCAGATAAGTGAGATAATATCCATTTCTGGGCATAAATATCGAGACTATGCCTAGTTATACAGATTCAATTTGAGACTGTGAGCTCCTTGAGAATGGGATCTGGTTTTTGCCTTTTGTTTTATTCCCACTAATCAAGACTGTTCTTGGAGCTTAATAAATGCTAGTTGATTGTCTGGCTGTGTCTGTAAGATGACAGCAGGGGTAGATGAATCCTGTTCTCTCTCAGCTATCTACAAAGAGGACCAGTATATATTTCTCTCTGTGTGATCTATGAGTGGTCTGCTACACTCCAACCCATACACCAGGATGCAAGTGCAAACCCTTCTGTGGACATCCTTAGCAAATTTTATTCACTATGTCCATCTCCTCCCTAACTGGCACACTGGAGAATGAAGCAGGGCTGGGGAATAGATTTGAAGAAGTGGCAGCCCCAGCATCTGGCAATATGGCCCTTCAGAAGAATGGTTGGGTTTAATACAATTTGATATGTTCTTAATACCCTAATGCATGTTATTTTAAGCAAATTGATTCACTTTTACTATATTATGATGTCTAAATGACTTGTGATGGCTAGATACAAATGGCTTTCAGTGGGTAGGGATAGAGTCAAATATAGTATCTGGAATTCAAGCCCTAAGCATGCTGTTGGGGAACCTAATTCTGGGGGGCTGCCCACACCCTTATTACATAGGTTGTGTTTTGTAAACCTTAAACAGGTACATGTGTTCATTGTTGTTATTTTGTTCATAGGACAGTTGTGGGGAAATCTGTCTGTAAACTTTAAAGGATATATAAACATCATTTATTATCACATATGAATAAGTAGTAAATAAAGTAGAAAGAATACTGGTTTGGAAACTAAAATGCAAGGCTAATCTAAGTACCACTTAATAGCTATGGAATCTTGGCCAGGTCACTTAAATTCTCTGTTCCTCAGTCTCCTTATCTGTAAAAATGAATTAACAAAAGAAGCAAGAATACCTATTCTGAGGGGTAGCTGTGAGGAAAGTAAAATATAACATACTGTGAAATGTGAGCTATTATGTCTTATACTAAGCCTTGAATGGAATTTCTCTTGATATGAGGTAAAATCTTTCCATTCATTCAAGGCCCAATTCAATCAGTCAATAAATGTCTGTTAAACACCTACTCTGCACCAGGAGCTGTTCTAAGTGCTGGGGATACAAAGAAAGGTAAATAGTCCTTCTCCAAGAGGTCACAGTCTAACTGAGGAGACAACATGCAAACGACTATGGAAAAACAAGCAATGGCATAAATTTGAAATAACCAACAGAGGGAAGAAGGCACTAGAATTAAGGGAGATCAGGAATCTTGTTTTTCCTTTGGAAAAGAACTCTAAAGTTTAATAATGATTCCTCTTATCCTGGAGGTGTTTCTGATTCAGGAAGCAAGAGTGAAACAAAGTAGTTAAGAAAAATGCCTTGGCATATTGAACATGAACATAATGTAATATTATTGTGCTCTAAGAAATGTGAAACATATGGATTCCAAGAAACCTGGGAAGACATGCATTAACTGATGCAGAGTGAAGTAAGTAGAACCTGTAAAACAATTTATAATGACTATAATAATATAAAGGAAACTAACTCTGAATGGCTAAGGATTTTTTTTGTTTTCTTTTCTCCCTTGCCTGAAGCAATGGATTGGGGTAGGGGAAAAGAGAAAAAATACATTTCTGTTAATTAAAAAATAAGTAATTAAAGAAAAAGTCTAGTCAATTCTGTGCCTCACCCTGAATCCAGAACACTAATGAATAAGTATGCTTTCCACTTCTTGGCAGGGAAGTGATGAGCTAGAAGTACAGAAAGTGCCATCCTTTTTCAGATGTGGCTAATGTATGGATTTGTTTTACTTAGCCATAATTATTTGCTATAAGATATGGCTCCTATCATAGTGGGATGTGTGTGTACAGGGAGGGAGCTGGTTAATAGTGATAAGGATAGAAAAAAAAGAAAAGAAAAGAAAAGAAAGGAAAGGAAAGGAAAGGAAAGGAAGGGAAAGGAAAGGAAGGGAAAGGAAAGGAAAGGAAAGGAAAGGAAAGGAAAGGAAAGGAAGGAGGAAGGAAAGGAAAGGAGAAAGGAAAGGAAAGGAAAGGAAAGGAAAGGAAAAGAAAGGAAAGGAAAGGAAAGGAAAGGAAAGGAAAGGAAAGGAAAGGAAAGGAAAGGAAAGGAAAGGAAAGGAAAGGAAGGGAAAGGAAAGGAAAGGAAGGGAAAGGAAAGGAAAGGATAGGAAAGGAAATGAAAGGAAGGGAAAGGAAAGGAAAGGAAGGGTAAGGTAGTGGAAGGTTAGGAAAGGAAAGGTAAGGGAAAGGAAAGGAAAGGAAAGGAAAGGAAAGGAAAGGAAGGAAAGGAAAGGAAAGGAAAGGAAAGGAAAGGAAGGAAAGGAAAGGAAAGGAAAGGAAAGGAAAGGAAAGGAAAGGAAAAGAGCATTAATGAAATGTTTAAAAAATATTCATAGGAGAGTACAAGTTCAGAAGGGGATTTAGTAAAGAAAGGGTGGGTTTTTAATTATTATTTAATGTGTACACTAAAAAACAGACTAATACAAACTCATAGTTTTATATACAATCTTTTAATGTTCTTCTTTGTATATGAAAATGCTTACATTTGCTGATGTTTGTTAAGTTCATAATTTTAAAAAAATGATCTAGCCTCAGTTACCCCATGCTAGGTCCAGTCCTGCCCATCCATCTTTCAAATCTTGAGATCTCAAGTGCTATATGGTATTGGGAACATGAAAATGACTTGACAGTGATAGACAGCATTCAAAAGTCTTTTTTAAAATGAGCGTCTAAAGCAATATCAGCACTTTTTCAGTGAATAGCAACAACAACAAAAAAAGTATATGGCAAAAAAAAAAAACCAAACTAGTGGTGGAGTAGGGCCTTATCAAATTTACAAAGAAATGTGACAGAAGCCAGAGGAATTCGGACTTTGGCCCTGTCTTTCTTTTGGTGTCAAGGCTCTGTTTTGTTCCTTCAGCCTGATGGAGATGGAAATGATGAACCTGGTCTCCCTTCTACTCTCTTTGAATGTTTGGTATGGCAGTCTTGTTATTTGATATCCATAGGTCTCTCTTCCCATGTCCCATCTCACCATCAGAGATTGCTAAGCTTTGTGACTCCTAAAACAAGTTCCCTTGTGTTCTTTTCTGGAGCAATGAGTGAGGCCGAGAGATCAGTTTCTCCCTAATGCCATCGCTTTCAACAAGCTGTGGCCTATCTGCAGCCTTATCAGAAGTTGGGGGGCCACCAAGCCACCTACATTTTAAGTGGGAGGCATGGGAACTCAGTAGAAACTTAATTCTCTCCCATTTAGTCAAAGCAGCAACTGTTCTGCAAAACCAGCTCAAGTTTTTACCAGTTTTCGGGTGGGTTCTTCTCCTCTGCCTCCAGCCCCCTCCCCCAATGTAGATATGGTCCCCAAATGCCTGTGAATTTGTTGACTAGACTGAAACTCACAGTTTCAGTTTCAAAGGGCTGGCTGAAATATTAACTGTGCCTCTTATATCTGAGTATCTGTTCCTAGAACACTCCAAAAGGGCCTCGCTTCAACAGATTGCTTTCTCTGACAGTGTCCTGACTATCAGAGATTAACTCTTGACAGTGCAATGAAGAATTTCTCTTGGGCAACATGCGGACCACAGGGGTTAATAGATTTGTCCTGGGAGCTTCTTGCTTCTTTTTTTTATTTTCTTTCTCACTAAGTCAAAGACTCCTTGGAGCTTTGTCTTACCATCAAATACCAGGCCCTGCTGCTGATCCTTCTGGGAGCTCTAGACTTTAGGTTTAATTTCCCTTTCCATGAGGGACAAATGAGCCAGAGCCGGCCCACTCTGTGTAATTACAAATGTGCACGCATCCCACCAAGCACCGTTTTCAAAAGGAATATTAAATAGAGACAACAGGGGTGCGTGATGTGAGCAGGGGATCTTGGATCACTCAGGGGCTTCTGGAAAAAGCAGTTCTCACAGGGAGCTTCTAACATTCACTGTTCACCAACTCCAGCAGATGCATCTGTCTCCAGCAACAACAACAGCCGATATCTTGGTGCATTCTCTACAAACAAACAATTGATCTGCATTCAGAGAGAGTGAGAGGTGATTGCTGCACACACATGCATACACACACACACACACACACACACACACACACACACACAAGCCATACAACTCTTTAGCAATGGTGGGGGGGGGGGATCTCAGTAAAGCTAGAGAAAAATAGCTCACCTTGACAAAGCATCACAATTAACAACCACTTATTAAGCACCTACCTACCACGTGCAAGGCACTGGTGATACCAGTGAAAACAGCTGCTGCCTTCAAAGAGTTCACATTTTATAAGAGGAAACAGCATGTATACCTATAAATATGTCCTAAATAAATGTAATATAAGGATTGGAGGAAGGGGGTGACTAGCAGCTAGAAGGATTGGGAAAAGCCTCATTTGGAAGCTAGACCTTGATCTGAGTTTTGAAGAAAACTCAGGCTTCCAAGAGAGGAGATGGAGTGTATTACAGGAATGTGGTACAGCCCGTGCAAAAACATGCAGATGGGAGATGGAATGCCACGGGTGAAGAAGTGACAGAAGACATCATCTATTCCAACCCCCTCATTTTATAGATGAGAAAACATGCCCCAATGTGTCAAATAGCTTGCCTGGGGTCTCAGATGTCATAAGTAGCAAAGCCAGGATTCAAGGCTAGGCCTTCCCAGCTCCAAATCGAATGCTCTAATAACCACTGTACAAAAGTAATTATTCAGGTTCATAAAACAAGTATTAGCATCAACATCTTATGATGAGGAAACCACAGCTGTGAGAAGTTAAAGAACTTGGCTGGGGGTGACACAGCTGGCTCATCAATCAGTCAAGAAACATTGAGTAAGTATTTGTAATGCACCAGGCATCTCGATTAGTGTTGGGGATACGAAAAGAGGCAATAGACAGTCCCTGCCCTCAAGGAGCTCCACTACATCATGATAATTCTCATGGAGCAAAAGACAACCATTAAAATCCAAGATGGCTGCAGGCTCAATTGTTTTATCTGTGATATTTCAGTCAAACAAGTCGTTCCTTTTTTGGTATTAGAAAGAGGCTGGCTCCTTCTAGCTAGATGGCTTAATGGATAGAGCGCTAGAAAGACCTGAATTCAAATCCAGCCTCAAGACACTTTCTAGCTGTGTAAACCTGGGCAAGTAACTTAACCTCTATCTTCCTCAGTCCCCTCATCTATAAAATGGTCGGAGTAATAGCCCCTACCTCCCAGGGTTGTTGCAAATCTTAAAGCCTCCTATAAACGACGTTATTACTACTGCTGCTCTTATTATAATGGTTCTAACATCATCTATGATTCTTGGCACTGCATGTGAGTGGAAGGGGGGTGGGGAGGCTGCAGAAGAAGCACTCTGCTAAGTCATTTATTATCTTTTTGATGGCAAACCTCTCCTCCTGCCCATTATAGCTTTTTGCATTATTGGCTTACTGAATGGAGAAACTTTAAGGATGAACGGACAGCGACCAGCTCATGTCAGGGAACAATCATTTATGTAGGGCTCAGGAAACCTGGAGCTTTCTGCTTATGACACCTTCTCCCTCTTTGATCTCCAGCAGTCGTGCCCCTGCACCCTTCAGAAGGAGAGTCCCTTTGGAGAGTGGTAATTGCAAACTAGTCAGTCACTTTCAGGGACAGTTTGGCTCCAGGATCCAGAGTTCAACTGCACTAATGTGAATGTGGGTGTCTACCAGGAAGCTCTCAGGCTGACCTTCTCGGAAAGATTAAGTAATTGGGGTGATGCCCTGAAACAGAAAAGACCAGACCTGTTTTTCTGAGCCATTATGATTCTCAGGCATAGAAGGCAACCGCCAGCCCAGGCTGCTCTTTCTGTCACCAATTGCTGTCCATGAACACATCGGAGCCTAGGTGAATGGAGGTGAGGCTAGTCAGGAGGAATTTCAGTGGGGAGGAACTAAGGGCCAAAGCGAACATATGGTAGTCAGGTCCAGAGGGGGAATCACCAATAGAACTCCCCGGTGCCTAAGAACCCCTGGCTACTTCTTGCCCAGAATGCCACATCACAAGACGAAAGCCCCCTCCAGGCAAAGAGCATTGCTGCATTTCAACGTGTTTATTTCAAGAACAATCTGTTGCTACTTGAAAGCAGACGCTGCTGCTTTTCAAAATTATCCTGCGTTGTAAACCCATTTGCAGGGAACAATTGCATCCATGCACATTGCTCTATAATCAAATGATTTGGGTGGTTTTCTTTAATTTCACTTATTGTTTCCCACCATTTCCTTTCCCCCTGATTTTCCATTTCAAACACTTCTAAGGAGCGTGCTTGTGTTTGGATAGAAGTTGAGAAATACACACTTGATTCCATTATTCAACACACCAAATCCCTCCTCCCTTTGTCCATTTCCTTCAGCTGATCACCTTCAGAGGAAGATGAAATGGAAATCATTCCCTTGTTTTTCCTGTCCCCCCCCACCCCTTAACTGGTGTATTTTGAGAAATTTAGCTGTGCTGTGCTTTATATTCAAAGCCTGACTCCTCAGAAGCGGAGCTTGGGATTGAAATGGAAGTATTTTGATTGGTTGTGTAAACAAATATTTCATCTCATCTTTCTCTGTCCTGTATGAATTTCTCTTAAGATAACAATTGTAATTTTCTCTTGACATTACCTTAACCAATTTCCATCAGGGCAGGACTCAGGCCGTAAAGAAGTTCCTTATTTCTTTATTTTTAATCCAATTTTGAAAAGTTTTTACTCTAAATATATGCTGAGTAATAACAACAAAGAAGAGGTAGATGATGGGGTTTTGTTACCTCAAATCATTGCAAGAAAAAAAGGAAGTTCCAATTCTATGAATTCAAGTTCAACTAAGATCATTTGGAGGCTGTTTTGTGTGGCACTTACAGCCAGAAGACTTGGGTTCAAATCTCAGCTTTGTATGTGCCTAGTCATGCCTTATTTTTCTGTGCCTCAGATTTCTCATCTGAAAAGTGGGTGAAATGGACTAGATAACCTCTAGCTTTAAATTCTTTAATCCAACCCTTCTTAAGTGTACATATATATGTCTTGTTGACATATATATGTATGTATATATGACATACATATAAAAATGCAAGTGTGGAGATCCACATGTACAAGAATGATAAACATTTTTTCTCCATATATTCAGATTTTTGGTTTTTTTTTTTGTTTGTTTCTGGATTCCTTAAGATGAAGGGAAAAGAGATCATAAATGTCTGTCTTTTCTCCCCCATTAGATCATGAGCTCCTGGAGGTAGGGACTGTCTTTTGCCTCTTTTTGTATCCTTAGTGCTAATCACAGTGTCTGGCACATAGTAGGCACTTAACAAATGTTTACTGATGACTGATTTGCAAGCTTTTGAACAGCAATGACCTTGACCTTCCAGATAGCCTGGCTTACTCCTTGAGGTTAAGTAAACAGGATTACAGATTTGGTGCCTTGTCTACCAGTACAGGGGAGAGAGAAGCATAGAATGAGAACTTCCGATGGCATGGGAGAAGGACACTTGACATTGTTCACAAAAGAGTACAAAAGAAAACAATTGTGTCTTTGTTTGGATTGGCAGGTTTGGGGTTAAGATGAAGAAAAAAAACCCAATATATTTTTCCCATGCCCACAGGGACTTCTGGTCATGGCTGGTGATGATGAAAGTGAATCTTAATAAAATACCTGCTAGGTCATAAAACAAGGACACTGGCATAACCTCCTATGTTCATGCACTAGCCTAAATGAGGAAGATGCTAATCTTTCATTCTGTCAAAGCTGAATTCAGTCTGATAGTCATCACAAACTTTCTGAGCACTCCCTCAAGGCTGCAGAGATTTCACCTTAATGTTTTTTGGAGGGGGGAGGTAGTGAAGAAAAACTGGGTATAAGTTGGATGTAATCACTGCTTTGAAGGGGTTTGGCATCCAGTGTAAGTCTCCATAAAATTATTGCCCCTTCAAAAGCAAAGTTGACTTTCTGAAGCTCTAACCAAAGACAGCTGCTTTCCTCTTCACCTCATTCCTGTCCATTGTTCAGGAGCCAGAAAGGACGATTGTCCCCGTGAAGCCTTCCCTGGTGATAACATTCTAAAATGTCCTCACTCTCCTCTGTGGTAAAAAGAGCACAGAAAATGGAAGATGGGCTAGGGTTCAAATCTTGGCTCTTACATTTACTCGCTTTGAGACTATGTATGGGTAAGTCACTTAACCACTCAGCCTCAGTTTCCTCATCTGTTAAATGGGACTAATAATACTTGTATAATCTGTTTCACATGGAGTGTTGCTGTTTCCTACATTTATTGTCAACATTTGCGTGTATGTATATATGATATACATATAAACACGCAAGTGTGGAGTCCCATTAATTACGTCACCCTAATCAAAAGTAATTGTCTTTATCAAGTGAAAATCATTCTGGATTAAATCAATCAGTCATTCAGAAAAGGTGTCAACAAGGCTTGGACTCTTCCTAGATAGCTAGATGAGAGTGGGAAGAAGTCCCTTGAAAAGGGTGCACCCTCCACCTTTCTAGTAAGGTTATAAAATCTGAGCACATTCACCTGGGGGTCAGCCAAGCACAGCTTGTCATTATTTGACATATACATACATATATAATATATGTGTATGCATATATGGGTGTGTATATATAGATATAAGCCTTGAGCTCTATAGCAGTCTAGGGGTATGATTGAATAGTTTCTTTGTAATTAATAAGTCACAACCACTTTCAATTAATTAGCTCAAGCTTCCACCCAAGTTCATTAAACATTAATTATTTAATGAATCCATTTATTTCCCATTAGTAATAAATTTTATTTCTCTATAATTAATATTAAATTACCAAAAATATACAATTTGTTAACAAATAGAATCAGTAGTAAGCATTAAGATACATACATACATATATACATATAATATACACACTTATTTAAAATGTTTTGACCATGATTAATGTCACCATGTAAGTCAATTCAAACCCTCAAAATGACAGTAGATGACTCATTTTCACTTGTCTAGAAACACAATCTCACTCTATTCAGTTCACTCCAGAGACTGATTAATGACATGATGGAAAGATAGAAAGATAGATGGATAGATAGATTGATAATTAAAATAAAATAAAAATAAACTTTATATAGTTTACAGTATCTATATATTTATTAAATCAGTATATATGCACATATATTAGGGAGAGAGGGAAGAGAGAGAGAGAGGAGGGAGAGAAGAAGGAGGAGGAGGAGGAGACAGAAAAGGAGAAGAAGAGAGAATTTAACTATTTGAGAAAAAGGGAGCAACCACTAGCACCTGTAGCAAATAGCATTTGAACTGAGCCTTACAGGAAGGAAGGTAGGAATTCTAAAAAATTCCATGAGGCAGGAGTTCAATCCAGGAATAGAAGACAGAGGGAGTGCACAGACATGCAGGTGGGAGATGGAGTTTGGGGAACTGCAAACAGGCCACTTTGGCTGGGAACATGGAGTAACAGTGAGTAATGCATACACAGCAAACTTCAAATAGTTGGCTAGAGACATATTGTGAAGCACGTTAAATACCCAGCTGAGGAGTTCTTAGGTTATCCTCCTGGTGATAGGAAACTATTGAAGTTTCTTGAGTAGGGGAAGATATAGCCAGACTTGTGCTTTAGAAAGATGATTTTGGCAGGTGTTAGGAAGATGTACTGGAGTGGGGAAAGACCAGAAGCAGAGAGCTTAGTTAAGAGACTGTTGTTCAGGTTCCAGAAGAGGAGGGCCTGAACTGGGGGAGCAGCCATGTGAGTGGAGAGAACTCAATAGATTTGAGAGATGCTGTGGCAGTGGACTCCAGAACATATTCCAATTATTTTTTTTAATTTTTAATTTTTAAAATACCTAATATTTCATTTTTCCCCAATTACATGTTGTTGTTGTTTTTAGCATTTGCCTATTTCTTCATATTGATTCTAACAGCCTGTTTCCAAGGGTATAAAACAGAGAACAGGGAAAGTTAGTTTAAAGAGTCCCAGAGGCCAAAATAAGTGTACTAAGTCAGCTCTTCTCAGAGGAGACACTCTCAAATTCTCACACAGAGCCCATTTACTCTGATTTTATACACAATTCTAACAAACTTGGTAATGAGCATTTCCACGTACAAAGTTTTTTAGAAGCAAACTAGAAGTGGAATGAGTATATGATATAATCCAGCACAGATAATAGAAGCAAGTGGGAAATAGACAACAGAGAATACAGAGGAACCATTAGAAGCATTTGGAAGAACTAAAAAATGGCACAATACTCTGGGACTATTTAGTGTAAAGATAAAATAGCTCTACAAGCCTTCATAAATCCTGAGGACATTGCCGTATTATAATTGATGTTCAAAATGATGATAGTAAACCACCAGAGAAGGTGCAAATGCAGTCTTGATGTCCTTTTTAAGGATGCCAAAAAGTGCTTTAGAAATGTCTTCATCTAAAATGAGTTACACTTAAATCAAATGTTGGTTTTTTTAAAAAAATGGGATAAGGCCTCAGCTATCCAGAAAACCAACCATCCAAAATAGCTCATTCCCCAGGGTTTCTACATAATGTACTTTGTTTTATTCTCAATAACACAGAGTAGGCATTCGATTAATATGTATTGTTTGACCATTATGCCAGAGGCTTCCTTTAGACACAAAGGAACTGGGCATGCTTTGGGTGACTCCTCATTTCTATGGCTTCTTTACCTCATTTTAATGATCTGGACATATCAGTATCTGATATCATTCCCTACCGGGTTTATATAGTGATTAATTCCTCTTACAAAGGTGCAGGCAAACAAGGCTCAATCCATGAACGTCTAATTGAAGATTAATGGAAAGCAGAATGAATGAATAAAGGAAAAATTGATTAAGTACTTACTATCAACCAATCGATTAATATTTATTAAGAGCTTTCTATGTGCCAAGTACTGTGCCAGGTGCTGAGGATACAAAAGGAGGCAAAAGAAGCCCCTGCCCTCAAGGAACTAATGGGAGAGACAACATGCAAACCCATATATGCAAAGCAAGCAATATACAGGATAAATAGCAAATGATTAAAAGAGAGAAGGCTTTATAATTAAGAGGGATTGTGCCAGTCACCATGCCAAACATAGCAGGACTTGCATAAAAGCCCAAAGAGAATAGCAGTGCCCACCAATGAGCATCCCTCTCTCTGGAGATCTATTCATTCTTTGTGACTTCTAGGACTGTGGTGGGTGGGGCTCCAGCAGAAAGCAGTCAAGGGTTGCTGCTTCTCTCTTCCATAGGGCCCCTCTGGCTGCTCTCACAGGGGTCTCTCTTCACTACTCCTGACCAGGTCCCCTTTTCTGTCTTCTGTGGTTCTGTTTCCAGTAGCTCTCCTCAATTCTCATCTGGTGGCAGGAATTTATCTCAAGTCCTTGTTCTCATCCTCTTGTGCTGAAAGTCTTCTTCTGGCCATGATTCTCAATCAAGCTATTTCCTTTCCCAAGGGACTGTAGATACCAAAGACTGAACATCCATAAGTTTCTCTCTTGCTGTTTGTGTTTAAGAGCATAAACATGCTCCAGAATGGCTTCCCTCCATTTCTGTTTCTCCCTACAGTAGAGTCCATGGCCTCTAGCCTCACAGACAAAAAGTAATCCAGGGTCTAGGAGGCAAACCACCCTCTACTCTATTATGATTTTTTTTTCTTTTGTAGATTATAGATGAGTCTAATTCCATTTTAGTGAATGGTGACTTGTTCTTGTCTTCTAGAATACTAGTTGTATGAATCCCACCAAGCCAGCATTTCCTTATAGGGCCAGAAGCTTAGAAGGAGGAGCTCACACTCCCCTCAATGATCTCATTCCACCATGCTACCCCCTAAGTGGTTAAGCAAGGTTATTCTGCTTCCTGAGCTATCTAGGAGAGGAGAAAAGAAGAATCTCATTGCTAACCCCACTGCCATTACCACATGTTAAGGAGAAAAAAATTGGTAATACTTCTGGGATGGTGGAATGAGTATTGCCTTGGGAAGAAGAATATATTTCTCGTCTCAGGTCTGCCACCAACTAGGTGTGCAATGCTGGGCAAATCAGTAGACTTCTTGAGAGTAAGAATGGTTTCGGTCTTGGAATTTGTGTTCCCAATGTCTAGCATAGAGCCTGAAATAGAGTAAGGACTTAAAAAAGACTTGTTGACTGCTTGCTTGTGGGCCTCAGTTGCTTCACGTGTAAAAAAAAGGATATCACTTTACTTGTGTGAAACCAAGGGCCTTGTCTACCTCTGACAGCCAGGAGATTAAAAAAATGTTTGGAGTGAACATGAGTTTATCCAAATGCTAGCTTCCCCTAGGACTGGTGAAATTCTCAAAGTCTATTGAGGGCTTTGGGGGATACTTGAAAGAGAGAGAAGTCTAGCCAAGAAGTTTGAACCCTTTCCTGTTTTATTTGTTGCAGTTGCCTTCAGAGGAGATTATGACTTCAGAGTCAAGTATATAGCCTTTCCATGCCAATGGACTGAGGCTATAGGAAGGCCATGGCTGTTTTTACTAGAACCTGGGGGGTAGTGAGGGAGGGTAAACCAGGCCTAAGGGTAAGTACGGGAATTTGGTTACTGGCATTGTCCAGCCTGAACTATTCCTGAGTATTACAGTAGCTTTTTTAATTAAAACATTGAGTGTAGGGAGCTCAGTCTTTTGATGTTGCCGTAGGAATTCAGTGGTCTGCAATAGGACCTACAAAGCAAGCCAGGCCTGGGTTTAGAGATTTTACTGCCTACTGATTGTTATGGGGACCACCATCCAAGTATTGAAACCCACACTCTATTAACAGGACGGAAATCAAGTTTCATTGGGTCATAGCATTTCCATGAACCCTGGGAGGTGATTGCCCTCATAACGTACAAGGCCTTTAGAAACAGGACCAAAAGAAGATAATTCCATCCTGAGATTACCCCTATAATAGAAATGAGTATCTGAGCCGACTAACACAGTATAGCCTAAAGACAGAGGAAATACCCTAGCTGATCTTGAGAATTTACCTAGTCTTCTAATTCTGGAATTCAACAATGGCTTTGAATGAGCAAAGGTTAGAGAGGTGGAAGGGCGAGCAGTGGAGGGTTTTTGTTTGTTTGTTTGCTTAATGGGAAAGAAAAAATGGATTATAACAAAGTTGTGAATAACATGAGCTGGGTAGCCATCCAGAATAGAGGAATTCAATGTACATGGTAGATAGATAGATGGGCTGACAGACAGATAGATAGATAGATGGATAGATAGACAGACAGAGACAGACAGACAGATGGACAGACAGACAGACGGACAGATGGATGGATAGATAGAGACAGACAGACAGATAGATAGATGGATGGATGGAAGGATGGACAGCAGACAGATAGATAGATAGATTTAAATGTGACAATGATTTTTTTTCCATTTGTTTTACCAATGGGAACCAGTAGAAAATTAATTTCAGTCTGAAGATAGAAATAAATCTTTGGCATTTGTGTACAAAACTCAGGGACACAACTAGAATGAAAAGAGAAGAATTTCATTGTAATTTGATTCAATTCAACAAGCATTCAATATATGCCTACTAAGCGTAGAACCATAAAGCTGAAGGAGGTTATCAATATCTTCCCTGATTATTGAACTGGGCTATTGTGAGAATAGAATGAAAGAATAGTCATGAAAGTGTTCCTCAAAGCTGGAACTAAATAAATATGAGCTAAATAAATCTGAATTGGAACAATGCATTTCAGAGCTGAAAGAAACCTCGAAGATCCTTTATTCTAACTACCCTCATTTTACAGAAGAGATGGGCACAAATGGAATCCTCAGACGGCTGTGTGATCCTGGATAAATCACTTAACTTGCCTCAGTTTCTTCATCTATAAAATGAAGATAATGATAGTGTCAACTTCCAGAGTTGTTGTGATGATCATAATAATTGTGAAATGCTTAGGGAACTTTAAAACACTACATAAATATTGGATCACTCTTTTCCCCCCTCTTTGGGCTACATATCTAACAATAAAGTCTCTGGCTCAAAATTCAAAGTTCAGATACTTTTTTCCCATATAATTTCAAATTGTTTTCCACACTGTCTGGAGCAATTAATTGCTTTACCAACAATGTATGGGTATGCCTTATCTTCCCGTAACCTCTACGTCCCTGGCAATTTTCCCCTTTTTGATGTCTTTACCAATTGTTTGGATGTCTGAAACATGAGATCGTTTGTACTTCTGTTGTTAGTAGTGATTTCGAACAATCTTCAATTTGGCTGCTGATTATTTGTAATTCTACTTTTGAAAACTGTGTTCCTACCCTTTGACCACTTCTTTATTTTGACCATGGGATATTGAGGGCTCTGTCAACAGGGCACAAGCTCTGACAAGTCTACCAATCAGAAAAGACCTCAGGTTTGGACAACATTTTCGGCATCTCAAGGCCAGCCCAAGCTAACTCTAGAAAGACTCATTACCAAGTTGAGTACAAGGGCAATGAATGTTCTTAGACCCAGAAGATCTTGAAGGCCATCTCCTAAGTTAGAGGATTTGAAATTTGAACCAGTAAAAGGGGCAGCCACTCTAAAAAACATCAGAGATCCCTAAAGTATTAGAATAAATAGTATGTGCAAGAATGGTACTGTGGGGAAGATGAAGAATTCCACAACAGGGTACCTGCCTACAGGGAGCTTAGAATCCAGCTGAGGAGATAAGAAATAGAAAAAGATGATTCTTTGCCAAGTGACATATGTCAACTGACAAATGTGTCACATAAGTAGTGAGTGCCATCGCCACCCAAGTAACATAATCCCTTTGATGGCAACTGTTATTTCATTTTTGTCTTTGTATTTTGGGTGCCAAGAACAATGCCTAGCCCATAGTAGGTGCTTAATAAACTCTTGGTTGATCGAGTTGAAAAACTATGAGAGTAAATTCAGGAGGACTTCCTAGTGAAGGAGGGACTTGAACTGGTACCTGAAATAATGATGACTTCATCATATTGGTAATGTAAATAATAGCTCACACTGATCATAGAATGTTATTCCATCACAGATGAACCAAAAGTGATATTTTAAGGCAAGATTAACAACAAGCAAATGGCTAAAGCAGAGATTGATTAGAGAAATAGTGGGCATGAGAATGCAGAGGGCAGTGTGGTATCTTAGCAAAGGTTAAGGGCTCGGAATCAACTCAACCCAATTGACACTATTAAGCCCCTAACACACCAAACACTGTGCTATGCATTGAGGGTACAAAGACAAAATCAAAATACTCTTTGTCCTCAAAGAGCTTACGTTCTTTTTGGGTGAAGGGAGGGTGACACCATATGTATAAATCAATAAATATGAAATATACACAAGGCAAATACAAATATTGGTGGGAGGAGTCAAGTAGGAAGAGAGTACTCATAATGGGGAGATGAGAAGAAATCTATTACAGGAAGTGGCCTGTAAACTGAGCCTTAAAGAGAGCTAGGGATTTCAGGGGGCATAAGCAAGGAGTTAGGACATTCAAGACAAAAGGGAGAGCCTGTGCAGAGACACACAGGTGGAAGAGGGAATGTTGTGTATAGAGAAAAGCATGGAGATGTGTTTGAAAAGTATGCCAAGTGTATATGGAGGAATAATGTGGAAAATAGTTGGACCCATAATGTTTGCAGTCATTTTTGAGTCATGACTGACTCTTTGTGACTCTATTTGGGGTTTTCTTGGCAAAGATATTGCAGGGGTTTGTCATTTGCCATTTTGCTATTTCCTTCTCCACGTTTTATGCAATACCCATAATATAAAGGGATTTAAATTCCAAACTCAGGTATTTTTATTTTATCTAAGAGGCAACAGAGAGCCACTGAAGCTTCTTCACCTGGGAAAAGACATGGTTAGATTTATGCATTAATTAGTCAACATTAGTCAAGAGACAAGTGTGTTCCAAACCCATCTCTTTCTCTTATTTGATGTCGGATCTCATACAGATTTCTTTGCCTCTCTTTCTTTGTCTAGACAATGGGAATTAGGGCATTATGGCTTTGTTGGGATGATGGCATGATATCAGTAGAGCCGTATAGCTCTGAATTTGAAACTATACCCAAAGTGCTATAAAACTATGCATACCCTTCGATCTAGCAATACCAGTGCTAGGTCTATGTCCCAAAGAAATCCTCCAAAAAGGGAAAGGATCTACTTATTCAAAAATATTTATAGCTGCTCTTTTTGTGGTGCTAAGAATTTGAAATCAAAGGGATGTTCATCAGTTGGGGAATGGCTACACAAGTTGTGGTATACCATTGTGATGGAACATTATTGTGCTATAAAAAGTGACAGGCAGGATAATTTCAGAAAAACCTGGAACAACTTACATGAACTGATGCAAAGTGAAGTGAGCAAAACCAGGGCAATGCTGTACACAATAACAGCAATATTATACAATGAAGAATTATGGATGACTTAGCTATTTCAGCAATCTAAGACAATCCCAAAGGACTCATGATGAAACATCCTATCCACCTCAGAGAAAGAACTGGTATTATCTGAATACAAACTGAAGCATACTGTTTTCCCTTCCTTCTTTCCTTCTTTCCTTCCTTCCTTCCTTCCTGCCTTCCTGTCTTCCTTTGAATTTTTTTGTACAAAATTACTAATATGGAAATGTTTTATATAAGGAGGGAGGGAGGGATAAAATTTGGAACTAAAACTTTAAAATAAAAAACTATGTTAATTGTTTTAACATGTAATTGGGGAAAAAATAAAATTTTATTTAAACAAAACCTTCCAGTTCTGTATAAATGCCAGGTATTTTTAGCTGTTGATCACCATCAACCAAGAACTTGGACTCTGATCACCACCAACTTCCATCTCTCTCTTCCATGAGAAGACAAGGCACTTGAAAGTTGGTGGTTCCATCTGGGTTTGGTTGAAATCTCAGAGATATCTTTGAGTGGAAATTTTTGAAGTCTTAATGCACTTCCATTTGGTATATATTACTTTTCAACCTATCCTAGACCTAACAAAGTGAGATAGTTCAGATCTTATTTTTTAAAAAATGCTTCATTGATGATACAACACCATTCCCTAGCTTTCCACAGATTTATTAACTATAGTAATTAAAGAGATTTCCAGCTTAACATGGCAAATCTCATTGAATTTACAAATTTGTGTCTAGAAAATGAATTATCACAAAGGCTTCCTATTCCTCTTCTCCCCCTCCACATTACTCCCCAACTGACTCCCCAAGTTCATTTTCCATGTAAAAACAAAAATAAAACCTTATACAATCAGTAAAGTATTCAAATCTCATAATAAATAATTGCCCCATGACAAAGTGAAATTGTTCTCCGAAGCATGTTCCTCAACAGCACCATTTTTTTTTACAGACGAAATAAAAGGAACAGATGTTAATACACTTCTGCCAAAACTGCAGTGAGTCCAGAGCTGTGAAACCCATGCTGAAGGAGAGACGTCATTGTAATGAGCGCAGCCCTAGCCCAGCCCAGAGAAGTAAACTCAGGAAACAGTGAGACAACAGGAATGTCCATTGGACACATGCTTTGTCCGTTGATGTCTTTGCTGAAATTGAAGGCGTTTGCAGCCATTGTTGCTAATACATAGCCCTGGCTGCTTTTTAAAAGTTAATTCTACTCATCATCAGCTTTTCTTGTTACACAAATGTCTGCAAATATAGCAAGTATTATTCTCTAAGAGGTGAGGGGATTGGGGGAAAGGCAAGTAAGGTAACTCTAGAGCCAAAGTTTGTAACCTTTCTGGTGTTGGAGACCCCTTTGGCAATCCTCTGGAGTCTACAGACACTTTTTCACACCAATGTTTATAAATGCATAAATGGGGATACAGAAGAATCCTCTTCCTCCTTCCCCCTCTCCTTTCTTCTTCTCCTTTTTTCTTTCTTTCTTTCCTTCCTTCCTTTCCTTCTTTATTTTTCCCTCCCTCCATTCCTTTATCTCTCCTTCCCTTCCTTACTTTCCCTTTCTTCCTTTCTCCTCCCATCATTTTTTCCTTCCTTTCTTTCGCTTCATTCCTTCATCCTTCCTGTCCTTCTTCCCTCCTTAACTTCCTCCCTACATTCCTTTATCCATCCATCCCTTCTTTTTTCTCTCTTTCCCTCTCTCCTCCTTTCATTCTTCCTTTCTTTCCTTCCTCCCCCTCCCTTTCTCTTTCTTCTTTCCTTCCCTCCATCATTTTCTTTCTTTTCTTTCTTCCTTCCCTTCTTTTTTCCTTCCTTTCTTCCTTCTTTCCTTCCTTCCTTTTTGCAAAACTCTTCACAGAATGAATTGGAAATGACCGTAGCAGCCATGAAATCTTCAGATACATCAAAGGAATTCTCACTAAAACATACATCATGAAATTTATTATATTGTAACTATATGATTATTATATAATAGATTTAGAACTGGAAGGAAATTCAGAGATTAGCTAGAAGGAAAAAAGCCAACAACTTTATTTTATAGATGAGGAGTTTAATGGTATTAAGTGAATTTGTCCAATGTCACACAGGTAGTAAGCATCAGAGGTGGGTTTGAATCCGGGTCCTCTGACTCCATATTGAATTTTTCCCCATTGTTCCATATTCAAGTAGACTTGTGGCTTGACCTATGTGCAAGGAGTGGAATAAAGTATGTCATCCAAGGAAGTTGTAATCAAAACAGGAGGTATATCAGAAAATTTGAATGCTGCAGTTATATTCATTTTATACTGAAAAACTTAGAGAAGAAAAATAAACTCCTAAACCAGATGGATTTACAACTGAATTTTATAATTCAAAGAAAAATTAAACTGTAATAACAGGAAAGGAAGATACCCTTTGAATCTTCTATGATAAAAATATGATCTTCATACCTAAGCCAAGGAGAGATAAATCAGAAAAAGAAATTATAGAACAACATGCTATGGACATTGACAGAAAACTTTTGTTTTAAATAAAACATGAGTGAAAAAGGTGCATACATAATTAAGAAGGGATTTTAGCACTTATTCAATGAAGCGCCCTTGAAGAGTTTGGGCTTTTTCTCATTGATTAAATTAGGTAACTAAGGTGGGGCTCCAGGTGGGGCCCATGAAGGGAGGTCTTATTGTATCTTCTCTCCCAAGTAGGACCCAAACCCCTAGCTGTTAGGTGCTAAACTGATGTGGGCGTGAGGCCTTCAAGGTCCTGGGGGAAGTGCTAACTCCAGAGCCAATAGTAAGAGCTTAAGTTCTGGTCTCTCAGATGACATTTGATGATGGCTGAAGAGTACATAAAAAGAGAAGACAGAGCTATTTGCTTAAGGCTCTCACTCTTGGTGGTGCCCTGATGTGGAGACTCCAGGCAGCTGTAAAGTCCTGCAGCTTGTAAACCCCGATGTTGGGACTTTGTTAAACTCTGGTAACTATGCATTGAGATTTGAATCAGACAAGGTCTGTCTGTTGATATTTGTAATTTGTTTGTATTTGCTCTGAAGTTCAGGGTGCTGGCTATTTCCCTTGAACTAAGTGAATGATATTTGTATGCTGGATTAAAGTAAGATTGTTAACCCCTTAATGTTGCTTTCCTTAGTAAAGCAGATCAAAGAACCTGGGCTTGCAGCATTCTGTGAGCTGGTTGTTGTTGGTTTTACACCCCCACAGCAGCTGCTAGCCGGATTGTTGAAATAAAAGGCTACAGCAACTCATTAGAAATATTGTGTACTATGACTAGATTGGACCTATACCAAGAATGAAAGTTTGGTTTAATAGAAAGACTCTAAATAAAATAAACTATGCTAATAATATAAATAACAAAAGCTACATATTATGTAAATAGAGGCTGAAAACACTTGTGACAAACTCTAAAACTATTAAAATTAGAATTAAAATACTAGAAAGCATAAGACTACATGGATCTTCCCTTAATTTAATAAGGAATATCCATGTAAAGCCAAGAGCAAACATTAGATGCAATGAAGAAAAGTTAGAGGTCTTCCGTTAAGAATAGGGTTAAAGCAAGATTACTTATTATCACTATTATTTAAAATAGTAGTACAGATATTGGCTAAAACTTTAAGAGAACAAAAGATAAATTAAGAGAATAATCATAGTATAAAGGAAACAGAATTATCACTTTTTGCAGATGATATGATATTTTACTTAGAAAATGCTGGAATCAACCATAAATTAATTGAAATAATAAATGCAGCAAAATTGTAGGATATAACATAAATCAGAAGCATTTTTATAATGTACAAAAACACAGTAGAGAGACATAGAAAGAAAAATTCCATTGAAAATAGCTATAGAAAGAATAAAGAATTTGGGAGAGTATATACTAAGATACTAGGAACTATGTGACCCCAGCTATAAAATATTCTGTAGAAATAAAGACAGACCTAAATAATTACAGGACTATTCATTGCTAATGGGTAAGTTGAGCCATATTTTGCTCCCTGAGTAAGACTGGATTAGTTTAAATCCCTAGGTACAACCAAGAAGGATCACTTTTTCTAGGTTCTAGCTCTTTGAAGAAGGCAGATTTCTATGTGTGCACCTGAGTGTGCTTTGTCACCTGGAGACCCAGAATCTATGATCTTTAAGTTTCTTTATCTTTGGAGATACTAGCTGAATTGCTGGAGGACACAGTAAGACTAAGTACTGAGAACTGGAGAGGAGTTTATTTGTAGGAGAATGTTTTTAAAGGGCCGTAATATGTATGTTTTGTGTATATAAACATATGTATATAAGTATACACGTAAGTACATGTACATATGCACACATATATTTTACATATTGTGAATGTTTGGATGACAGAGGAATGGAGAGTGGGACTGACAGATAGAGGCAGACAGAGATTAGACACAGTGTTTTTAAAAGAGGCAGAATGCATTAGAATGTTGGGCTTAGCATTAGAAAGATCTGTACTCAAATTCTACCCCTAAAAGTTTTTAACTGTGTGATCCTGGGTAAGTAAATCATTTAATGTCAGTGTAATTCAGGTAATTCCATAGGATGCTACTAGTAATGACAGATTTGCATTGATGGGCAGTGTTCCCACACTGGAAGTCTCACACGGTAGGGAAAAATATCACAGATCCTCCTAAAATGGCATATGGCCATTCAACAAATATTTGAACTCTTTGCTATAGTGGATGGGGTGGTAGACTTGGAATCACCAGAGACCTTGGTTCAAATGAGATGATGTATATAAAGAACATTTAAAGCATTATAAAAAGTTTAGCTATTTTTTGCTGTTTGGAATATATTATCCTAGACACACTGAGATCATATGTATATGCAAAATATCTTATTTATCATTTTTGTTACAAGTTGTTGACCTAGACCATAGTACCAAGGGTGGCGCTCCAACTCAAGTCTCCTAGGGCCAAGATGGAGGCTCATTCCACTGCATACTGCCATATTGGCAAAAGCAAACCATCACCCTTCCCTATCTTTAAATTCCATTCCTAAAGCAGCTATTCCAAGAAGTTTTTATAATGTAATCTATCCCCATTCTGGTCCTTCCAGTCCCTCCTGAAGTCCTGGACAGAGCTCTGAAAGTTGCCACCTTGTGTATAGAAAAGGGGCATTTTGGTTCTTTGCTATTACTTCAAATCTTCAACATAGTGCTATTTGCTGTTACATACTGTTGTTCATTGATTTTGTAGTTGTATCCAACTCTTTGTGACCCCATTTGAGGTTTTCTTGGCAAAGATGCTGGGGTGGTTTGTCATTTCCTTCTCCAGCTCATTTTACAGATGAAGAAACTGAGGTAAACGGGGTTAAGTGACTTGCTCAGGGTACACCGCTAGTAAGCATTTGAGGCCAGATTTGAACTCAGAAAAAGGAATCTTCCTGATTCCAGGCTCTGAATTCTATCTGCTTTGCTACCTAACTATCCAGTGTATTTGTTCAATTGATGTGCATACACTCGACCTCCTAGAAATCCTGAAGAAACATCTTTTGGGAAATAGCTTAATCCACCAATTAACAAGCAGTCAGTTAGTCAACAAACATTTATTTATTAAGCACTTACTATGTTGACAAGCACTGTGCTAAGCTCTGGGAACATATATGTGGGTGTGTCTGTATCCTTATATGCACATATACACATATGTATGTGTATGCATGTATATATGTGTACATATGTATATGCATATTTACATGTGTATATACACATGCATGTATGTGTGTGTATATATACACATATATGCATATACACACACACATATACACAGAGTTATATATACATACACACACACATATATATGCACAAGCATACATACCCCAACAGAAAGAAAGCCAGTCCCTGCCCTCAAGGAGCTTACCATGTAATGGAGGACGATAATCCCCTAAAAGGATCTCTGTGAAGAGGCATGATAGGAGAAGTCCTGTGGAGGTGAATCAGCCCCGCACTCTGGAGAGGAATGAGACCTTTGTCCTGGGCATTGTCCTTCAAATGGAGGTTCTGGGAAGAACCAGCCACTAAGAAGTTGGGGCCTCAGGGGTGGAGAGTGCTTCCAGTGAAATAGTCTGGAAGAGCAGTGAGCTTCCAGGGTAAAGAGGTATCTATGCCATGGAAGAGAAAGTCTTGCTGAGATGTACTTCTTAGTGTTTTCTATGTGCCAGGCATGGAGCTTAGGGCTGGTGATACAAAAACACAAGTGAAATAGTGCTTGCCCTCAGGATGTTTACATTCCAGTGGGTGATATGTGAAAGATCTCTAGAAACAGACAATATAATCTTGGATGAGAAGGCACAAGTAGCACCTTCTGCCACTTGAGTCAAGTATTGAAGAAAAGCAAGGTTTGAGTGTGGAAGTCCAGTGTTGAAGGTTTCCAAGAGGCAGAAAGGAAGAGAGAGGGTCACCCAGCTCAGAGGTGGAGAACCGTGGGAGGAAGAGCAAGTTGGACAGCATGGAAGGATAGTAAAGTATGTTGAGGGGAGTAACAAGTAACAATCCTAGAAATGCAAAACAGAGGAATTAATATTTGATTCTGGAGGTAGTAGGGAGACATAAGAGTTTATGGAGCAGAAGAGTGACATGGCCAGATCTGTACTGTTGGATGGTCACTTTGGTGGCCATGTGAATGGTGGATTGGAGTGGGCATAGACAGACTTGAGACAGAGAGACCAGTGAGGAGGCTATTGTAGTAGTCCAGGTGACAGATCATGAGGGCTTAAACCAGATGCTAGATACCTAAGTGAAAAGAAGGGCACATATATGAGAGATTATGGAGAGAGAAAAGACAAGATTTGGCAAGAGATTCAATATGGAAGTGAGTAAGAATGAGGGATCAAGGATGACTCTGGAGTCTGAGGGTTGGAAGGGACCCCAGAAGTCACCTCGTCCCATAGATACTAGGGCAAGAGTCTCTCCACAGAATCCCTGACAAGAGGCCATCTACCCTTAACCTGAAGACGCCCTGTGATGGGAAACCTGCCATCAGCCAGGGCAGGCTATTCCACTTGGGGATGGTTAGCTCAGCAGCCTGATTGGGAAATATATTTCCCCATCCCATGTGTATTCTTTTTGGTTGTTTTAAGAAAGGTAGATGGGAATGTATAAGGAGAGTAGATTGGGATTATCTGAGGCTACAGAAAATCTAGACTTACTTATCAGGAAAATGAGTTCTCTGACTGGATCCAGGTAACAAAATTCTCCTTATCAGTGGGCAGCAGAGTGTATGAGATACCTCTATATGAGGCAGAATAACCAGTGACCAGATCAGTGCCCTCTCTGAAGGTTAAACCATCCCACGTGGAGAGCTCCTGGGGTTCTTGGTGAAGAAAGCCTCAAGGCAGCCCTGTTAGTCACTGATTTTCTCCATAGAACCTTTTCAACTACACTCCCTCCCAGAGGACCAAGAATATGATACAGCTGAGACTATTAACATGTGGAATTAAGATGAATAATACATGGAACCCTCCAAATGTGAATGATGAAAAGCAGGCTTCAAACAAAATAATATGAAATGGGACAAATGAAATGTCATCATCCATGGCCCATAGCACCAAGCACACCACACACTCACACATACACAGGCATAGACCCGCACTCTTCACTTTACTCTTCACTCTCCTACCTTGTAATTGGTGCTCAATAATTATTAGTTTATTAACTCAGCATTTCATTCTTTTTTTTGGCAGGGCAATTGGGGTTAAGTGACTTGCCCACGGTCACACAGCTAGTACATGTGTCAAGTGTCTGAAGCTGGATTTGAACTCAGGTCCTCCTGACTCCAGGGCCGGTGCTCTACTCACTGCGCCACCTAGCTGCCCCTCAGCATTTCATTCTTAAGAAAGCGGACCCACATAGGAGATTGTTCTGTATAGTGATATGGTGGAAAGAACACTGGCTCTGGCAAGTCAAGGTACCTGGGTTCAAATTCTGCCTTTGTTAGTGACTGTGAAGAAAAGCAAGGTTTCCAAGAGCTGGAAATGAGGAGAGAGAGAGCCTTCTAGGAAGGAGAGACAACACCTATGGGTCTCAGTTTTCCCATCTGTCAAATGAGGATGTTGAACTACATGGATTCCAAGGTGCCTATGACCACATGTAATGTGGCAAAAAAATGGTTTATGTCTTCTGTTCTTGAGATACTCCTTGACGCTCCCAAACTGACCCATTTGTCTTATTCTCAGACTAAGTCAATACTTTCAACTCCACTTGGCTTCCTCTTCTATTTGGAAATGATATCTTTTTTTCCTTTGTTTTGGTCATCCTGGGGAAAAAAATCAAGTACTCGTGGTAACTCAAGGTCTCCATACTCATGGCAGCTATGTGGTGTAGTGGATGAGCATCCTAGGCCTGGAGTCTAGGAGACTTGAGTCTAAATATAGTCTCAGACACTTATGAACTGTGTAACGCTGGGCAAGTCATTCAACCTTTGCTTCAGTTTCTTCATCTGTGAGATGGGAACAATACTAGCACCTACCTCCCAAGGTTGTTGTCAAGATCAATGAGATAACAATAGTAAAGTGCTTAGCACAGTTCTTGACACATAGTAAATACTATGTAAATGTTAGTGATGATGAAGATGATGATGATGGTGATGGTGATGATGATGGTGATGATGATGATGATGATGATGGTGATGATGATGATGATGATGATGGTGATGGTGATGATGGTGATGATGATGGTGATGATGATGATGGTGATGGTGATGATGAAGGTGATGATGATGATGATAGTGACGATGATGATGGTAATGATGGTGATGATGATGGTGATGATGATGATGGTGATGGTGATGGTGATGATGATGATGATGATGATGGTGATGGTGATGATGGTGATGGTGATAACAATGATGATGGTGATGATGATGATGATGATGATGATGACAATGATGATAGTGATGATGATGATGGTGATGGTGATGATGGTGATGATGATGACTATGATGATAGCGATGATGATGATGATGATGTTGATGATGACGATGATGATGATGATGATGGTGATGATGATGATGATGATGGTGATGGTGATGATGATAATGGTGATGATGATGATGACGATGATGATGATGATGGTGATGGTGATGATGATTGTGATGATGATGATGATGGTGATGGTGATGATGATGATGGTGATGATAATGATGGTGATGATGGTGATGATGATGACGATGATGATAGCGATGATGATGATGATGATGATGGTGATGATGACGATGATGGTGATGATGATGATGATGGTGATGGTGATGATGATGGTGATGATGATGATGATGGTGATGATGATGATGGTGATGATAATGATGGTGATGATGGTGATGATGATGACGATGATGATAGCGATGATGATGATGATGATGATGGTGATGATGATGATGATGACGACGAAGGCGAGAATGACAATGATGGGACCACGTGTCCCAGGGTCTTTTCTCTATATCCACTTTACCATCCAGAATTTCCTTCTTTTTAAAATGAGGGAGCTGGACTAGATCATCTTCTCCAAGCTGTGAAATAGTAGGTTCACTCTCCATTTGTTTCCTAAATAACTTTCCTTCCTTCCACAGCAATGAAGGATCAATGAATCCATCACTCACAAAGTACAGAATCACTAGATAAATAAGGTGAGTATGCCTCTATTGAATCAAATCAGTATATTCCATATGAAAACTCCTAAATCAATTTAAAAGGCATGAAAAACACTGGTGGTGAAATGAAACGATGCTGCCTAGGAAATGTCACCACACTCTATAGGTCATTAGATAAAATAGCAAGCCAGTTTAGAACCTTGGCAAGTCACTCAACCCTGTTTGCCTCAGCTTCACCACCTGTAAAGTGAGCTGGAGAAGGAAATGGTAAACCATTCAAGTGTCTTGGCCAAGAAAACCCCAAATGGGTTCATGAAGAGTTGGACATGACTGAAATGCTGAACAACAACAAAAGCTAAGTAAGTCTGAATGGCTAATTGGTAATCTTTGATAATAGGGGTGCACATTAGTGGGGGCCCATGAACTAGAGCACTACTAAAGAAACAATCCCCAGCCTCTCAGGGTTACCCCTAGGATTCAATAAGGAAAAATAGCTAGCCAAACTCTGGGCAACCAACTGGACAATGCTATTGAGGGCTGGGAGAATAAACTCAGAGTCACATTTCAACTATTCAAACAATATATCATGAATCCCCTAAGTCTTATCCTTTCCAGGCAAGCATTTCCATTTCATTAAACTGACTTCCATATGGCATGGACCCTAACCCATTGCTATCCGAGCCATCTCATTTCTGGATGCTCTCGGCTTGTCAATATCCCTCCTCAAATATGACATCAAAACCTCACCACAATAACCCAAATTTGATCTCACAAGGTCAGCATAGCTCACTCCCAGTCCAAACCTTTATGCTTTATCTCTCCCCCCAAAAAGAGCATTATTATAAATAATTTAAATTTTCATAATGTTTTAATGTTTACCAAATACTTTCTTTGCAGGAACCCTAAAAAGTAAGTTCCATCGACCTTTTATAAAGGTGGGAACTGACATACAGCTGTGGCCACAGCCAAACAACTCATACTTTTCAGGGCTCAAACCCAAGTGGTGGTCTTCAAGGCCACCATGTCTCTGAGATAGCGCAATGCCCTAAAGCAAATGCCAAGGGCCAAAACATCTTGCACATTCCCCTTGCTTAGGAAATGTGGGCCAGATGAATGAGACTCAAAACTCTCTCTACAGATTGGGAATAAGTTGTATTAAAATGATCAGGGAGTCAAAAAAAAACATAGAATGGTAAACAGGAAAGAGAAATCATAAGGGATTTGATAAGATTAAATGGTTTATATTCCTACATGGGAAAATGATTTTTATAACTCCTAAAATCTTTCTCATTATTAGGACAGTTAGAAAGAGTATACATAGATAGAAAGCAAAGGTGTGAATTGAGTGTGATGGTATGATTATCTAAAAGAAATAAAATTAAGTGATGAGAAAAATAATGCACTGGAAGAAAGGGAAAGGAAGAGGTAGAATGGGATAAAATATCTGACTGAAAAGAGGCCTGAAAGAGATTTTACAGTGGAAGGCAAAATGGGGGAAAGAGGGCGGAGCACATAAGCCTTATTCTTATCAGAATTGGCTCAAAGAGGGAATAATATACACACTCAGTTGGGTGTAGAAATCCATCTTATCATACAGGAAAGTAGGGAGGGAAGGAGATAAGCAAAGGGAGGTGGGGAGCTGATAGAAGGGAGGACAGTTTGGAGGAGGTAAAAGTCAGAAGCAAAACACTTTTGGGAATGGATAGGGTAAAAGGAGAGAGGGAGTGTAGGATAAACAGTGTGAAAACAGGATGGAGGGAAATACATAGCTGGCAATCATTACTGCGAGAAAAAATTTTATATTGTGTTTCTCTGAAAAAGACTTCATTTCTCAAACATATAGAAGACTGAGTCAAATTTATAGAAATAAGAGCCATTCCTCTATTGATTAATGGTCAAAGGATATGAACAGGCAGTTTTCAGAAAAAGAAATCAAAGCTATCTATAGTCATATAAAAATGCTCTACATAACTATTGATTACAGAAGTGAAAATTAAAATAACTCTGAGCTACTACCTCATACCTGTCAGATTGGCCAATATGACAGAAAAAGAAAATGACAAATGTTGGAGGGGATGTGGCAAAATTAAAACACTAATGCACTATTGGTGAAGTTGTATACTGATTCAACCATTCTGGAGAGCAATTTGGAACTATGCCCAAAGGACTATAAAACCAAGCATACTCTTTGACCAGACAATACCACTTTTCTTGGCTTTTTGGTTCTGTGTTTTCTTTTACAGAATGACTTACATGGAAATATGTATTGCACGACTACACATGTATAACCTATGTCAAATTGCTTGCCTTCTCAATGAGGGGGCAGAGAGGGAGGGAGAGAATTTGGAACTCAAAATTTGAAGAAAAAAAGAATATTAAAATTGTTTTTACATGTAATTGGGAAAAAATAAAAAATTAAAACGGTCAGGGAAGAGTTGGAGTTAATGTTGGCTGGTATAATTAAAAATGAATAAATAAATGACAGAGAAGTATTAAACATTTACTATCTGCCAAGCACTTTGCTAAGTGCTCAGGTTATAAAGAAAAAGGAAAAACAGTCCCTGCCGTTGAGGAGTTCACATTCTAAAAAAGTAGAAAAAGTCATGTAGCACACTTCAGCAGCTAGTCAGATGGAAAGGCCCAGTGGTCTTTAGGGTAGAGTGGTGAAGGAGATAGTAATGGATCTCTTTGAGTGTTACTTTTTTAAATAAAACGTTATCTGTTGCTGGTATTGAATTATTTGACAGCGCCAAGGATTTTAGTGGTGAAAACTTCCCTTTTGGGGGTCTTTAGTCTCTATGACTGCTAAGAAAGTAAGGATTGTGGCGCATGCAGAAAACTGTTGCTAGGTCCCAAAACCATCATGATTACTTCCCTGGTTAATACCTGCAGAAGTATGGCTAATGATCTGGATGGGAACTGCTATGGGCCCCTGGGTTTAGCTTCCTAATAATGGAAGCTGCACTAGAGTTGTTGCCATTGGTGGTGGTGGTGGAGATATTGAGTCCCTTCTCTTCAAGGGTTTATGGCTACAGAAGATGGGCTACTGTTATTCCCAAGGTTCTTGGGCATAGGGTCCTAGATGGACTTTACTAGGAACTGAGGAGTTGTCTTGGTTGAGGTGGGAGTGATTCATGCTGGTACATGCTGCTTTCTTTCTTTCTGAGGTTACCCAGCTTCTTTAGCTAGGCTCGATTGCCTCATAGAAACTTCGTGGAAGGTTTCAGGAAGAAGGCAGGACTTCAGCTAAACCTAGAATCAATGAATTAATCAATAAACCCCTAAGTACCTACGACATGCCAGACAAAGAAAGACAAAAATAAATTAGTTCCTACCCTCAAGGAGCTTACCCTCTATTGGGGGACATGTATAGTATACATATATAAAAGTAAATACAAGACAGCTTGGAGAAGGGGAGAGGCAGGAGAAGCTAGAAGGATGGGTAGGCTCCAGATAGGCAAAGAGGAGGGAGGAGGGATTCCCTTAGGGATATCACCTTTTACATAGCAAGTATCTATCTCAGAAAAACCTGGCTAACTAGCCCTCTGGTCTATGGAAATTGATTGAATCTTTCCTTTTCATTCATGTCACTGTTGCTACAGCAACCACTTATAGGAAGCTCTGGAGTGGGAGAGGTGGTCTGACTTTCCCCTAGAGCAAGATGTAAAGATGCCAGTAAAGAATAAGACTCGTTTCCCCCACAACAAATTGTAAACCAGTGGAGGAGCTAGGAGGTGTGGACCTTGGCCTGCACAGCTGCGGGGGCCACAAAATCTTGGAGTGTATTAATGCACCCTCATTTCTGAGGTACAGAAGCAAAGAAAAAAAATGAAAACACATTCCTTCCACTCAGACCAGGGATAGGTGCTTGAGAACAAAGGTGTGTTTTTCCGCTGTAGTAAGAGACTCTTCCTTGCCATCTTTTGCCCTAATCCTCATCCTCCCATCCCCTCCAGTCCATGGGGGTGGTAAGGAGGTTTGCCAGGCAGCCATCAGCCAGACCCGGGCACACGGATGTCCCAGCTGCCAATCCACAAGTCAGAAGAGAAGAACACACATATGGAGGCAAACCCAGGGGATTATTAGTGGCACCACTTTTGACATGTGAGCAGAAGATCAGCATATGGCCTGGAAGGCTCTCCAGGAATTTTATGGGGGCATTTCATGCGAGATGAGACAGGGCCATAGCAGGAAATCTGGATGAGGAGAACTGAGGGAGTCGAAGATGGATTTTGGAATCCATCTTCCTAGCAGGCCTGTCCAATGTCAATCTGGCAGGGCAAGGCCTGCCCTTGGCAAAGCTGGCAAGCAGGTGGAGTGTTTCTTTGGCATGTTCTGCCCTCTTTTTCAGTCCTCTTTTCCTCTGTCCCAGTGCATCCCCCTCCCTCATCAACTTTCCCTAAAACATTCATGCCCACAAGACCTTGCTCTCAGCTGGCTGTCACTTAATACTCTGCTAAAATGTTAGCAGATATTGATTTACACTAGGAAGAGGCCACAGGATGTATTGGAAAGAGCTTCAGAGAAATGTGGGTTAAAATCAGACCTAGGATGTTTACTAGCTATGCCACTCTAGGGCTTTTCTTAGGCTCAGTCTATTTATCTGCAGCATGGGAAACATATAGCCTGTTGTCAGAGCCATAACCAGCAATTTTGGCACCAAAGGCAAGTAGTAGGAAATAGAGCCTAGGACGGGCTGCTCTTGCTATACCTTCAAATCAATCATGGGGGATGAGATTCTAAAAGATTCCTGTCTCTTAGGCAGGGAGAAAAAAAGACCCAAGACATGGGGAGTCCACTGCTGATGAAGTCACCACCCAGAGAAGACATAACCTGGTGTGCATGCAGTACAGAAAGTGTGCCATCTGCTAGTTTTCCAGTTTAATTAATAATTCTTGCTAACTGGTGTCTATGCTGCTGAATGAGTAAAAGTGATGATAATGTATAAAGGTAACCAGTTTTAAAATTTTTGCAACCTTTTAAAACATTATTTAAAATTTTTTGCACCATCTAACTATCAGTTCCATGCAACAAAGCTTCAATTATCCTACCCTTGTTATGACTCTTCATGCTGGGTCATTGTGGTGATCAAATGAAATAATGTATGTAAAGTGTTTTGCAAACCTTAAAGCCTATGTAAATTTCAAATAATCTTTTTATTGGTATTCCTTCTGCCAGGAGTAGTTTTCTTTCCACAGAGAACTCTTGAAGATTGAAAAGGTTGCTGTTGTTGCGTGTCCTTTGTTCTCGAAGAGGACCGTGACATCAAGGGGTGATGCCATGACAGGCAAGTGAATTGGATTTAAGTGAGGGATGGCTGTGCAAGGTCACCAGCTTCATTTTCTCCTCCAGAGCCATCTGGGTCCAGCAGCTAGATATAATTTAGGACGACTGTGCTTTCTGATGCGCAAACTTGGCTAGAACACTGGATTTGGAGTCGGGAAGACCTGAGTTCAAATCCCACCTTGGCACTCACTAGCTTGTTTTGACCCTAGGCAAGGGCTTAAATCTCTGGGCCTTGGTTGCCTCTTCTATAAATGAGGATAAGAATAGTACCTACCTGTCGTGAGGATCAAATGAGATGTTATTTGTAAAGCTCTTTGCAAAGCTTACAATGCCCCATAATGTGTGCAGCTATTGGTTTTTTAAATTTATTTTATTTTTAATTTATGGAATAAAATAACTATTTCCATAACATGATATAATAAAAAAGATGATTGCACAGGAAACTGCAAATCTATTATGTACAACTTGCTATTCCTTTTAAACAAATAATAAAGTTATCTTATAAATTTCTTTTTTTCCCTTCCTCTGCCTTCCTAGAGATGGCTACCATTAGACATGAATAAGTATGTGTGTATATATGTATGTGTGTATATGCACATATATTCATTTATATTTAAAATTATTCAATACATACTCCTCTTTATCAGCTGTGTGTTGCTATTGTTGGGAATAGTGCAGAGGCAGAAGAAACTGGCCATGGCCAGTAAGTTTCAGGGGTTCCACTCATCGCTAATGCAGGGGAAGAAGAGACAATCAAGCCAGCCTTCCACTTCCTTCAAAGCTTGTATACCCTGGCTAGGCCAGGCCATCTTCTCTGAGGATCATAGTACAGGGTGCAAGAGCTTGGCTGTAGTGGTACAGAATTCTGCCCTCCTGTCTCCCAGAGAGGTGTCGTTTGTATGCCTGGCTATGGTACCTCCAGGGATAAGATTTGGGAGAAGAGCTATAACTAGTAATGTTATGGGACAAGCTGGAGGACATGCTAGGAGAAGGAGAAGAAGACACCCGGAGCAAGATGGTTAATGGGAAAGGAGATGGAGAGTGTCTGAAGCTGACACTTGTGATGTTTCCTATAGAAACACCATCCTGACCCCACCTTTCCCCAGTGCCTCCTTCTCCCTGCCCCCAAATTATCTTGAATTTGCTATGTGTATATCTTGTTTATAGTTATATGTATACACGTTGTTTCACCCAATAGAATACAAGCTTCTTGAAGGTGGGCTCTACTTAATTTTTTTTGTATCCCTCCCTGGCCTCTAGTGTTTTGGTTTTTTTTTTTCAGTCATGTCTGACTCTTCATGACCCCATTTGGGGTTTTCTTGTCAAAAATATTTCCTTCTCCATATCATTTTACAGATGAGGAAACTGAGGCAAACAAGGTTATGTGACTTGCCCAGGATCACATAGCCAGGAAGTGTCTGAGACTGAATTTGAACTCGGGAAGATGAGTCTTCCTGACTTCAGGCCCAGCACTCTGTGCACTATGGTGCCCTCCACCTGCCTGTGGCCTATAGTGAATGATTTGATTGATGACATAATCAGCCGTACAGCCAGTTATCAGACCAGCATCCTATCACTGGGCACGACTGGCCAGGGATGGATATCTTTGTGACTGAGGACAAAGAATACATCATGTAGGCAGGAAGACGACACCCAAGAAATAATTGGTGCACTATAGAGAATAGAATATAGTTAAGTAAATTATGATCTCGGCAAAGTCCTATGAGTAACCAAAGACGATGAGCACGTTAATTGTAACAAATAATGAGGTGATTCAAGGATCTGCATTTTCATCAGTAGCAGATTTCACTGCCACCAGTGCCTCCCCTCCACAACTCAGAAGTTGGTCTTTGAAGTTGGCTGCAGCCAAAAAGTTTTATCACACCGACCAGGTATATAAATATCAGGTATTTACATAGCATTATGGCACAGTCACAAAGTATTTTACATACACTGTCTCACTTGATCAGTATGGGCTGAACCCACATGGGAAGGGAATAACCATTTAAATAGTACCTCCTATGTGCCAGGCACTGTGCTGATTGCTTTCACAACAACCCTGTGAGGTAGGTGCTATTATCTCCATTTTATAGATGGGGAAACTGAGGCAGAAAAAGGTGAAGCTATTGCCCAGGGCCACACAGCTTGTGTATGAGACTGGATTTGAACTCAGCTCTTCCTGATTCCAGGCCCTGCATTCTATCAGCTGTCCCACCAGCTGCCTCAGGTAAGCTAGGATCTCAAGCATAGATTTTTATCCCTGGAAAGGATCCAGAGGTGATCTGACCCAGACTCTCATTTTATGTATGAAAAAAAAAATCTGAGACCTAGATAGGTTAAGTGATTTGACTAAAGTCTCACAGGTGATCAGTAGCAGGCCCCCTGCCTCCAAATCCTTGAGTCTTTCCACTGAGTCACGCCATTTGAGATGAGCCTTGAAAAATAAGTTAGATTTGGAGAAGGGCAGAGAAAGCATTTGGCATGGGGGTGAGGGTTGGGGGGAAGGGTGTGGTTTGAGTTCAGGGACAGAGGGCACCAGAGGAGAAATTAGCTGGGAGCTATTGCCATCTAATACATAGTTCTTGAATTTTTTCGTTTGGGGATTGGTGACCTGTTCTTACAGTCCCTCCCTTTAAAAACAATTGCCTCTGAGCTTTGCCTCTGGTCTGTTCTTGGTAATCAAGCATTGGAACCTCTGATCACACAACCCTTGACATTCATCCCGGGCTCTTGGCCAGAAGGTTAGAGCATTGATGTCAGCCCCAGGCTCCTCCTAGTCCTCTGGGCCCTCCTTCTAGTTCAAGGTGACTTATTTTTCCTTTCATCTGACTTTACATCTGGCCTGTTTTGGAAGGCTAGAAGTAGGCTTAGATGGGATGAAATTGTATTAAAAGGAGCCACTGGAGCTATTAAAATGTTGATGTTTGAAGATGCACAGACCAGCGCTGAGTGAATAAAGCTTTGATCCTCTGAGCCTCTGTTTGCAAACAAGTGTAGCTTATTAAATTGTGCTCTAAGGGGAGAAAGGGGAGAAGATGTGTAGTGGAACATGCTGGTTTAGGCATGAAGATGACACGGGTTCAAATCCTGTCTCTGCTCCTGTGTGATCTCAGGCAAGTTCCTCCATCTGGAAGGTCCCAAAGGTTCTTTCTATCTATGTATCCATGATCCCATTATGTACAACAAAGTCATAATTAGGAGTTCTAGCACCTGGGGGAAATTCAGAATCCTAGAGGAATTTGGGGGTTCTTGGACATGGATATGAAACACTTGTGGGTAATGGTAAGGATGTGACCACCCTTGTGAGTAGCTGAGGTGGAATGGCCATGGCCATGATGACCATTGATACTGGGGATAGGAAAGGAAGCCCAGCACAATTGAGGAAGCAAGCCTCTACAACTGGGCAGGTATTCCTCTGTGGGAGAAATCATTCCTCTGGTGGAGGAGTCATGGTCGGTTCAAGTAGAAAGGGGCATAATGGGAAGAACCCACTGAGAGGAGGAGGTGGGGCAAGTCTCATCCACCTTGGAAAGCAAGAGCCCTCAAAGGACCATATTTTCTGCTTGGGACACTTCCGGGCTTTCGGCGCATCTTTGAACAAGATGACATGAGGCAAAAAGTAGAGTATAAACAGTCTTACTGAAAGGCCAAGCCATGTGTAGGAAACCCCAATACTGCCACTTCAGCAATCTCTAAGCCCCACTGAAGGCATCTTTCAACACTGAGCTGTGCCTTTGGGGAAGAAGATGGAAACTGAAATCTAGGATGATGACAGACCCAACCGGAGTTTGGCAGTGGGGAGACTCCATGCTGCACATGGTTTGGGTGTGTCAACACAAGATTAATTTAAATCCTTCCACTGACACATCTCAAAGAGTTGACTCCTCTTTTGCTCTGGTCCCTGAAGGAAGACTCACCAGCTCCCGAGTTCAAGGCTGTGGTTAGCTACTGAGAAATCATTGAATATCTCTATTCTTCCTTTTCCTCACCTGTCAATGGAGCTCTTAGCATCCCTTCTCTCTTCCAGGGATGGAATGGTGAATATGTGTAAGGAAAGCATAAAACAAAACAAAATCCCTCAAGAATAACACTCATCACCGTACAATCCCTTGGCAGTAGGAACAATGTGAAAAGACACAGGGAGTTTCCAAGCTGAGCCAGTTGTTACAAGTGTCATTTTCTGACACTTGTTAATTGTTCATTTGTACCATGTTAGGCCACTTCAAACAATATCCTAAAAGTCTATGCCCTGAAGGAACAAACATTGCTCTCATAACTTTATACATAGCAACACAAATGTGGTTCATCCAATTCGTACACATAGTTTTCTGGTTGGTTGTGGGTCATCCAGGAGACTGTTCCAGGGGAATGGGAGGGAAGTGAACCAGAGAGATAAAATCATCCTTTCCCCTCTACTCCAAACATTTTTTGTAATAAAAGTAAATAAAGTCAATGTCAGCGCTCTAGGGCAACCTTGAAGTATCCTGAAAATGGTCATTATACCGGTAAGAGGGATCAAGAGACCAAGATTTCAAAGAAAACATAGGATCTAAAGCTGGAAGGGAAACTTAGAGGACAGGATCTAGAACTGGAAGGGACCTCAGAGAACATAGGCTCTAGAACTGGAAGAGAACCTTAAAGAGGACACAAGTAGGTGTCTTGGAATGCAGCGAGATAATATCTCTGACATTTTCTGATGTTCAACCTTGAATGAGTTGCTTAGTCCTTTCCTGAACCTTGGGATTCTCTTCTTACAATAGAGGGGGATTAGACTATCAGATCCAGTCCGATTCATAGACTCTTGAAATCTATCCACAGAACTCTAGTCTAGTGCAAACCCCTTATTATTATTAATTATTATTATTATTAGGGGGCAATTGGAATTAAGTGATTTGTCCAGGGTCATCCAGCTAGTATGTATCTGAAGCTGGATTTAAACTCAGGTCCTCCTGACTCCAAGACCCATGTTCTATCCACTGTGCCACCTAGCTGCTCCAAACTCCTTATTTCAAAGATGAGTAGCCTGGAAGCTAAAGGGTTCCTGCCCAAGATCACACAAGTGAAAGCAGGCCAGCTGATATTGATTCAAACACAGGTCTTATGACTTCACATCCAATTATTCTTTCTATCATGGTTCCTAAAATTTCCAAATAAGATGCCCCCTTCTTAATTAAAAATTATTTTGTAGCTCTCCCTTTTCCTCCACCCCACCCCCAATACATGACAGTGGTATCATTTGTAAAAAGAATGTTTGGTGCACCTGGACCTCTCACATAAGTCCAAGGCCCCGCAGGAGTCCATAGCTCGCAGGATAGAAACCACTGAACAAAAACCTGCTCTTGGCAAGCCTGCCTTCTGGTGACTTGTTTCCTTTGAAGCCATCTAGAATTTTCAATTATGTTATTGGAGACTCCAAGGGTTTTAAACTCTGGGACTCTCTGTGGTTCAAGCCAAACCTACAGGTGTTGGTAACAATGACAACATTAAAGTGAGCCTCACTTAGAGATAGAAGGCACCATGGAAATATGTTTATTTAAAAGGCTTTAATTCTTTTTCCTAATCATGCCTGTTGATCGATTGATTGACATAAGCACAAGGAATACCCTTCCTTACATCAATATCTACCAGATAAAGTTGGGGGAGGGAGAGGAGGGATAATGAATTGCAATAAGCATTTATTAAGTGCCTAGTATGTGCCAGGCACTGTGCTAAGCTCTGGGAAGACAAGTAGCTGAGAAGATGAGGAAAGGATTCATGTATAAAGCCACACTTGAGCTGATCTTTGAAAGAAACTTGAGACTCTAAGAAGTAGAGAGGAGAGTGTGGGCATTCGAAGCATGGGACATAGCCAGTGAAAAGGATAGAGGCAGGAGGTGGTGTACCATGTGCAAGGAACAGGAAGAAATCCAAGAACTCATAAAGGGGAGTCAAGTGTAAGGCTGGAAAAGTGGGTTGGATCCCGGTTGTGAAGGACTTTTAATTCCAATAAGAAGTAACTGAATTTGAACTTAGAGGAAGTTTGGAGTTTATTGAGAAGAGGGATGGGACCTGCACCATAGGAAAATCATGTAGGTGGCTGTGCAGAGAAGGGTTTGGAGAGGTGAGCCATTTGAGGCTGGAGGAATCAATTAGTAGGGCCATTCCTGTAACCTGTCTGTGCCTCAGTTCTTTATGTAACATGAGGGGGTTTGATTCAATGACCTCTCTGCTCCCCTCCAGTTCTAAATCCATCATTCATTTTCTCATGCATTCCTCATGATGACTCTGTGAGGTTAGCAGAACAGTTCTCAACATCTTTATTCTGCATGAGAAAGCTTATGTTACTTACAACACCCCACAGTAAATGAGCAACTGGCTTAGGACTAAAACCCATCTCTCCTGACTCAAAGTCACAGGCTCTTTTTTCACACCAGCCTTCAGGTTTAAATGCAGATCAAGCAAATGCCTTCGTACCCTAAGGAAACATTGTCACCGGCCCATCCCCTGAGAGCAAGTTCCAATGGAAATGCTCCCCCAGGGTGGGCTAGCTCACCTGGCCCACAAAGCCTAGAAATATATGGGATCTCCAAGACTCTACACACCAGGGGCAAACCTTCCTTTCCTTTTCTTGTAGTATCTCATTTCCATGCATGTCATCCTTATGTATAAAATATATTGGCCTCTCCAGAGAAGGCTTTGTGTCACTTCTAAATCAATTTATTTTAATCTAATCTTCATCTGTAATGGTTTTCTTGGCCAAACCCATCAAGGAAACATCTTGGCAGGTGAGAGAGAATGAAAACACATAACATTTGTTTTTAATGGTTCCTATGCACCAGGCAGTTTCTTGTTTCCAATATGGCAAAGCCTGTGAAATCCATGAAATACGACTGGTCCTTGGAGCTGACCCCTGATGTAAGCTGAGATCTATACAGATGAGAACTCACTAAAATATGAGCATAAAGATGTCAGAAACCCCTTAAAACCTTTAAAAATCATTGAGGTGAAGTCACCAGAGTGAACTTTCCCTTCAAAGACCAAAGCAAAGAATTCCTTTCCAAACAGGCAGACAGTGAAACAAATCTCAGCCAATTGTCAGGCTCCTAAGTGGACTTTTAATAGCTCGATCCATAAAAGACACATTTTTTCTTAAGCTCTGCCTGTTTGCCGTTGTTATTAATTTTTTGGTTCCCCCAGCTCCTTTGCTTTTGGTAAGAAAGCTCAAAGGGATTTCAGCTGAAACCTTCCCTCCTCCACTTTTCCATCCGGCCCAGCCCACCTATTAAACAAACACCGGTGAGGCCCAGTCTTGGAGCCCTGACAGCTTCAGTGAGGACATCTTGAGGCCCCAGCCACTAAGGGGTTAAGATCCAGGGATGCCTCTTGCCACTCTCCAGCATTCACTTTGGGGATCAAGCAGAAGGCCTGCAGTGAGGCCCACATAGATCTGTCCTCTTTGAGTCTCTTTCCTTTACTGGGAGGTTTATGGCTGGCAAGGGAAACTGGAGAAGAACAGTCCAGGAGTCACTAGATGGAAAAAAAATATCCAGCAGTGGTGAAGCTAGTGGGGCGATATGCTAGGGTTTGAATTTGAGCCATGTGGCAATAAAGCAGCTGGCACAGCCTGCCTGCAGCTGGAGGCATGTTTCCTCCTTCCCTCCTCAGCCCCGACAGCAAAGTGGTTCTTTCCAGGAAAATCAAGAGAAAGGTCACGAAAGCATCCCTGTTCCACTGAGTCAGCCAGATTCTGGAGGGCAAGGCAGCTCTGGGGAGCTGGACTGGTGGCTGGGGAAGACAGGCTTTTTCCTCTGACTGGGCATGGTTGCTGTTGCCCCCACCAAGGCCAGCTGTAACCATGGGATGTTTATTCTCATTGCAGGGCTGAAGCTGGCAACCTGGGTCTGGTGTTTGAAGATGGTGATGCTCAGTGACCTGGATTCAGTCTTTGACTGTGACTTTCCCTGAGGCATCTACAAAAACCAGAAATGGAAAGTATTTTGAGAGGCTCTTGGAGCCCCTGCTCCCATCCCTGTAGGGGCAAGGAGCCCAGGGCAAACCACTCTGCATGCTCTCTCCACCAGACTACAGGACATTTTTACACAGGTGAAATACTGTTCAGCAGAACAAAGAAGGCATAAATATTACAAACATCAGCAGGTGGCAGAGTGTCAGGAAGTAACTAAAGAAGAGGGGAGATCCATAAGGGACAATGTGCAGCTTGAAGACTGTGCGTGTGTGTGTGTGTGTGTGTGTGTGAGAGAGAGAGAGAGAGAGAGACGGAGAGAGAGAGAGAGGGAGGGAAGGAAAGAGAGGGAGAGGGAAGGGGTATAGTTGCCAGGCAGATAGTTGCCTGAGTGACAGTGAAAAGGGAATGGGTGGGTACTAGGCACATGTAGTTAAGCTTTTAGAAGGGGAGGGATAATACCAGCTTCTTCTCAACCACCTGCCTAATGCTTCCTCATGTCATTAAGCAGTTCCAGTTGCTTAGTACCCATGGCACAATGAATGGGACCAGAGTTCTCCAAAATCAGGGACTTGACAAAGCCTTCCCTGCTGCACCATATTCTTGCCAGCATCTGTCTATAAGTAGGGTGACCATGCAGAATCTTCACTAGGAATTCTGGGACCTGGAATGGTGTTGGGTAGTGAGGGCCTAGGGACTTAGCTCAAGGCTGCTTCTGAAGAGGTTATCACTGGGGAAAAAACCAGGCAGGGGTATGTTGAAGAATGCATCCGTCTAATCGCACATCTGGATCCCAATTCCAAGATGTTCATTGTTACTGTTCAGTCATTTTCAATCATGTCCAATGCTTTGTGACCCCATTTGGGGCTTTCTTGGCAAAGACACTTGACTGGTTTACCAATTCCTTCTCTAGCTCATTTTACAGATGAAGAAACTGAGGTAAACAGGATTAAGTGACTTGGTCAGGGTCACAAAGCTGGTAGGTGTCTAAGGCTGGATTTGAACTAAGGAAGATGACTCTTCCTGATTCCAATGCCAGTGCTCTATCCACTGCACCACCTAGATGCATTTGTCATATACCTGTCACCATGCTGGGAACTGGGGATACAGTGACAAAAGTGAAGTCTCTGCCCCAGAATTTACGTTTGAATGGGAGAGTCAACAAGTATGTATCTCAGCATATGCAAAATTACATATAAAGAGGATGTAAGACAACACCGTAGGGGAGAGTCAAAGAAGTAGAGGCTGCTAATAGCTAAGGTAACCTAGAAAAGGTCCCATGCAAAAGGAGGCTCATGAGTCAATTTTGAAGTAATCCAGGTTTTCCAAGAGGCAAAGTTGCACTCTAGGCATGGGGGACAGCCAGGGCAAAGGCACAGAAATGGGAAATGGGGTACCATGTTTGAGCAACAGCAAATAGTCCAGTATAGCTGGGCCATGGAGTGTATAGAAGAGTCATGTATAAACAAACTGGCAAGGTGGGAAGGAGCCAGGTTGGGAAGCACTCTCAATGCTGAACAGAGGAATTCATATTTGATTGATGGGAGAGCCACTGCAGTTTGTAGAGGTCAGATCTCTGCTTTCAAAAAATCACTTTGACAACTGAGAATATTAACTCTTTGAGGGTAGGGACTGGTTTTGCTTTTTTTGTGGGGGAGGTATCTCCAGCAGAACTTCTTGGCACAAAGTGTGATAAGTACTTCTTGGCACAGAGTATAGTAAACTCTTAATAAATTCTTGGTAATTGACGGATCAATTGATGGATTAATTGGGGGGGTTTGACTGGAGAAGGGAGAAACTTGAAGCTAGGAACTGAAGTAAGAGGTTATTGTAGTAGTCTTGGAAGAGAAGTGATGAGAGTCCTAGACCACGGTGGTAGCTGTATGAATACAGAGCAGACAATAGATGGGAAAAGTAGTGGTGAGAGAAATGACAAGATTTGGGACCGTTTTTTTCATTAATAAGCATTTTCTACAGGGTCTACCGCATCTCCACTCCCAAATTCAATAAAGGATCAAAGAAAAAAAGAATAAAGAATCAAAACAAAGAAATAAAGAATCAAAATATGATCAAAATAAGGAAATAAAAATTTTAAAAAATCTCTAGTACTTGTCTAAATCCTTCATTTAGCAATTAATCATTTGTGACAACCCTCGTATTATGGTATTTAATCGTATTATGGCACTGAGTTGCATTCTCTGTCTTGGATGTGCTTTTCATATATTTATGGTCTCCTTCCCTAGCTACCAGATCGTATCCTCCTTGAAGGCAAAGGCTGTGTGTTCTACCTGGGTGCAAGACTCTCAATCTTGCAGCGGAGTGGCTTGGCATGCTAGGATTTTAATAAATATTTGTTGTCAAATCTTTCATTCAGAAGTTCTTGCATGATTTTAAAAGCGTTTTTGAACCCTTGTGAAAAGGACCAATTACTGATTATAACACTGGCAAAAATGATTATACCTGCTATTATTTACACACATATGTATATACTAAAAATATATTCATTAGAGTAAAACCAGAATAATTGGGGGAAAGGTAGGCCTGAGTTGGTAGAAAATCTGAGTCATAGAATATTTGGAAAATACTATCTTTTTATTTTTTTATTTTTTACTACTTGCAAGAAATTCAAAATGGGCCAACCCAGGGTTGCTCAGTTGCTGGTCTTTAAGTAGCCTGCCTCAGTGAAGACTCTTTATTATCTTACCAGTTATTTTTAACTGGGTGCTACCAAAGCATTTGGTAGCTGGGTAGCATGGTGGATAAAGGGCTGAAATTGGAGTCAGGAAGACCTGAGTTCAAATCTAGCCTCAGACTCTTACTAGCCCTGGGCAAGTCACTTAACTCTGCCTCAGTTTCCTCATCTGTAAAATGAGGTGGAGAAGGAAATGACTAACCATTCCAATATCTCGGCCAAGAAAACCCCAAATGTGTCCATGAAGAGTCAGACACAACTGAAATGACTGAACAGCATCGAAATACCAAAGCATTTACAGCATCCTCACATTGGTGGCATCACCACATTCCTCGTACCATTCATTCACTTAGCAAAGCTTTCTTCCTTTCCCTGTGGACATAGTGAAAAGGTTACCGTCAGCCCAGGCCTGTCTGGACTATATGACAAATTCTGAATGAACAGATTCTCAATCAATGATGTTTTTCCTTTATTTACAAAATCTCTGACCTTTTTGGCCTGGTGGGATACAGTCTTCATGTGACATGACCCCACTCCTGTCATCTTGGCTCTTTAACTTTCTGCCTGTCCATAGAATTTTCATATTGTTTAAAGCCTCATCAGACAACCTAGTCTGCTGGGAGGTGAAGCTGTCTAATTAGTGATATTTTTCTGGCTTAACACTTTTACCATATAATTTAAAGATTTTTTCTATATGGAAATGACTTATTTTCCATATGTAATAGATTTCTTAGAAAAACAAGTCATATTTACTAATGAAAACTTATGACTAAAAATGGTCAAATTAAATAAAAGTCTTCATAACACCATAACACTGGAGTCAGAAAAGCTGAGTTCACATCTCAACTTTGACAATCACTAGCTATGGGAATTTGTCTAACTCACTTAACTTCTCTGGTTACTCAGTTTCCCCATTTCTAAAACAAAGGGGTTTAGCTAAATAACCTTTGAGGTCCCTCCTGGCTCTAAGTCTCTGAAGCTGTGAATATAAAATTATTAAATACTTCAAGTGGTAAAGATCGTATCCTCTCTGGGTGTTCCCTATACTGATGAAATCATAGGTCTGAACCCTGCCAAAAAATAGTCATGTGCTCTCATATCTCAAGGGTCCATGGTTTCATTGGTGTGAGGACCAACTAACTCATCCAATGCTTGGATCAACCATTTCAGGAGTTAGTGTGTCAGGAGAAAATTCAACACCTTTTGACCACCTTTTTTGGGATGATCTTCTCTTAGCTAGGCTGGTCCTCTCATAGGCCCCTACTCACAGCTTTTTTGATTTAGTAGCATCTGCTAAATGTTGCCTTCCCCCTGTTCAGCCTTTAGGACCCCAGGGCTGCCACTATTTACCTCAATGAGGCATCAGAGGATGAGTTGTTAGCTAAATTTATAATGGGTCAAAAATTGTTAGGATGTGTTAGATGCTTCCTTTTGAAAATATTGAAACATGGAGAAGATACTGGCAGTGCAAGTCTTAGTAATTTTTTCAGATCGTTTTTGTAGAATTCACTCTCTTGTTGCCCAACAACAGCCATCAAAGGCGAGGCAATATTACTGCATAGGCCGGCGTACATTTGAATGTTACGCTGGGCATTTTTGAGTCCGGGCCTGCGTTTTCATCGGTTTAGGGAATTCCCATTGTTGAAGCTTCCTTCATCCCTATAGATCAGTAACTCTTCTTTAACTTAGAGAAATCTCAGGGGCATTGAAAGGTTGTGACTTATGCACAGTCATAAAGCCTGTGAATGTCACTGGCAGGACTTGATTATAAAGACCTTCCTGCCTCTAAGGCAAACTCTCTAGCCATGATGTCATATTGCCTTAGTCACTGTCGTCAGAGTTGTTGTTACTACTACTACTACTACTACTACTACTACTACCACCTCCACTACCACCACCACCACCACCACTACTACCACTATTCCTATTACTAAATAATATCTCATATTTCTGGGTGCTCTTAAATTTTCAAAGATCTTTCCTCACAACAGCCCTGTGAGATAAATAATATAAACACTATTATCTATGTTTTACAGATGAGAAAACCAAAGCAAAGAGCAGTAAAATGACTTGCCAAGGATCATACAACTATTAACAATACTAAACCTCACTGTACATGTTAACAGAGCATATTTTCCAAAATGAAAAAAAAATAGTGAGAAGTGACCTTGTTTTATATATTTTTGCAAATCTTTTTAATGTCTGGCTTAATAGAAGACAGTTGGATTCTCCTATCTCCTTCTGCATTCAATCTATTGCAGTGTGGTGTTTTAAAGTATATGAGGAAAATCTAGTCTCACAGAGATAGGTCATTGGAAAAGGTAGGAGAATTTTTAAAGGCAAACATCAGCTTAGTATTACTATGAAAATAGTTTTAACCTCATAGATCCCTGAAAGGGTCATGGAGACTCCCGAAGGGTCCTCAGACCAAACTTTCAAAATTGCTAACCCAGAAGATCCTCCCCTGTGGACTTCTCACCCCGGAGGATCACTCTGCCCAGTAGCCCCTTCCTCTGATTGTTCAGCACATACTAAATACTAAATAAATGCTTGTTAACTTGAAATGACTACAATGGATCCTGCTTAAGAAGATAGCTGTCCACAACTATGTGTCAATATTCTTTCATTTAGGGGAAAAGAGTTCTCCTCATCAGCAAAGGACGTAGTGATCTCTGTTGACTGTGATGGGGGCTTTTGGTCAAAGGGGCTCTACACTGAGGGGTTTCAGGTTGTTGGTTTGATCATCTATGGCTCCTTCTGCCCCAGAGATATAACTTGAGTCATCAGGCCTGACTTTATTCATAAGCATAGTATGTGGTCACTTACATGTTATGATATAAAGAATACCTGTTCCAAAATCTGTCCCTTGGCCTGCCAATTTCATCATTATCAATGTATTCCTTTTGTTAAAGCAGTATTTCTTAATAAAATAGAAATACTCCTGAAATGTGACACATTGAGCTGTTTGTCCAACATTAATAATTTGGCATAAAATAGCCACTGAACAACAATGACTTTATCGGTTTCTTTTCAAGGACTACTTCCACAGAAAAGAAACCATAGGAATGAGATATGACAGCTAGATCTTGATAGGGAAAAGTGTAAAGAGAGGTCAAGGGAACTATTTAGGGATGTTTGTCACTGTAGTGGACCATGAGACTACAAGGAACAGCACGAAGGCCCCGAACAACTTAGCAAGGTGTTATTGAAAAACACTTGGAAGAATACCAAAGAAAAATGTTACCTACTTTACGATATGGGCTGGTCTCACAAGACATGCGCCCTGAGAGGACCAGAAGCCATGGTATCATATAAAACAATATTAATATTAACAGTGTCTCACAGTATGGTACTTTGTGGTTGACAAGGTACTTTCCTCAGAACAACCCTATGAGATAGCTAGTGTAAGTATTATCATTCCCATGTTACAGGTGAGAAAGCCAAGGCTCAGAGGGGAAAATGACTTCTCCATACTCACACAGAAAACATCAGAGCCAAGCCCATGTCTGTTAATAGCATGTCTAGTTTTCTTTTCACTGCGCCATATTGCTCCTCCATGAATTTGAAATGAGCAGATTCCCAGTGTAGCCTTTGCTTCCTGATATATTTTGTTTCCTGACATGGTGCTTTGCTTCAGTGGAATAAAAATGATGCAGTCATCACCACTCATTTCATGGAAGGAGAAATGAATCTAAAAGGATTTGTGTGGTCCAAACAATCATGATTCACCAGCTGTGCTATATATGTAAGAAAAACCAAGTAGATGGAGAAGGACAACTGTCCAGACTTTTACAGAGCAACCCACTGAGTCAGTCCCTCAGTATGGACAGTCACAGCCAAAGTAGAATAAGTTAGGCTCAGAATTGAACAGGATCAAGAATGTAGGCTGGTGTGCATATAACAAGCTTCATGATACTTTTCTTAATGCTTCTAAGATGCTTCCTAAAACAAAATTCATCTTTCAATGCTTCTAGTTGGCTATGATTCATGAAATACCAGGATCTCAGAAGAGCCAGAACTTTGGGTAAGCCCAAGGATGACAGGAAGATACATGATGGGTGAAAGTAAAATTAGCATATTAGTAATGGGTATAACATAAATGATTTTTGGTAAGTCATTGTTCAATCATGGCCAACTCTTCATGACCCCATTTGGGGTTTTTTGGCCAAGGTACTAGAGTGGTTTGTCATTTCATTCTTCAGTTCATTTTATAGGTGAGGAAACTGAGGCAAATAGGGTTAAGTGACTTGTTCAGAGTCACAAACCTAGTAAATGTCTGAAGTCAGATTTTAATTCATGAAGATAAGTCTTCCTGACTTTAGGCCCAGCATTCTATCCATTGTACCATTTATCTGCCTGACATAAAAGATAACATTGAGAAAATGATTGACCGGAAACAGGGGTGAGCCATCTATGTAGTGAGAGCAAGTACAGATGGACAGCCCAAGTGGTACCCACAAAATTTTTGGTCAATCAATTTGCAAGCATTTGTCTTAACACCTTAACATCTTAGCACCTATAATGTGTTAAGCATTGTGCTGGGTTGTGGGATTTAAAGATAAAAATTAGACAGTCTCTGACTTACCTCCTATCGTAAGGAGCTTACTTCTTATTGTAAAAAATATGTACACGTACAAATAGATGAAAAAAGTATTTGTTACATGTATACATATATACATACATCCATATATGTATACATATAAACATGTGCACACATAAATAAATGAAAAGTACATGTAACACGTATACATGTATGTATACATGTACCCGCACGTATGTATATATTTATACATATATATGCATGTATACATATATACATATATTTATGTATATAAATGTGTACAAATATAAGCATATGCAAAAGAAGTTTGGTATAATACAAAAACTATAAGGTAATATGGAGAAGCCACTAGCCATTGGGAGATCAGGAAAGGCTTTATATATGAGTTGGTGTTTGAGTTGAACTTTGAAGGAAGTTAGGGATTCTAATGAGCAAAGGTGATATAGGACTGTATTCCATGTATGGGGGACAGTCTTCTCAAAGGTATGGAGCAGGGCAATAGATGGAGAATGTGAAGAACTTCAGGAAAGTTTGGCTGGATCATAGATTATAGGAAGGAGAATCATTTGTAATAGTCTGGGGATAAAAGGTTCAAAAATGTAGAGGAAGGCCTCCAGGATACTTGGTAGGCCTCTACAAAGGACATATGGTAACAGATGTATATTATGTATGTATGTATATGCATATACACACATACATACACATGTACACATATGTATGTGTATATATGTATATTGTGTATGTATATGCTTGGAATGAAGAGGTTGGGATCTGCATGGTAGGAGGTTAACACCAACTAGGTAAGATCAAGGATCAGAGTGTGAGAATATGCTATTAGTTACCAACCCTTACAAAGACAGGCACATGAAATCAGCATGCTTATACCATACAGCAGACAGAAATGTTGACTATATCCAGTTCCTCATGCCCTCTTATAGGGCTAGCTATGAACCTAAGCCAGCAGAGAACCCTCAGCAGCCAGACAAGAGGCTGGACAGGAAGATATGTGTCATCTAGGGTCTGTGTGGGTGATATAATACTCCATAGTAAAATATTGTGGGCATGCTCTTTGGGAGGTCAAGGACTATGCATTAATTTACCCTATCTCAAGGGGAGGAAAAACAGAATCAAGAAAAGATAGATAGTGACTACAATAATTTAAATGCGGGAAAAAAAACACTGAAAGAAAGCTGAACTCTAAATAATTCTAATGAGTAGTCTTGGTCTGGAGAAAGCAACAGATAATGAAATGAACCTTCCTCCTTTAGGGAAAGAGGTAGAGATCTATGGCCATAGAATGTTGCAGAAATTCTTCAACATGGCAACTGTGTTGATTGCCTTTAGTTGACTTTCTTTGTTATAAGAAAAGATTTAATGTATGTGTTGATTTCTTTTGTCTTGCTATCAGTTATTTCTGGATTCTCTTTCTCTGTTTCTGCCTATCTCTTTATATGGATGAGCATGCGCACGCATGTATACACACACACACACACACACACACACTTTTAGAGGAAGGGAATTCTACTCAAAAAATGCTCTAATAACAGTATGAAATATTCCATCTTCATTCCTCTTCTTGGTGGTGTTTTTACCTTAACATTGATTTCTAATTTCTTATTCAAGAACTTTCGGCATCAGTCATATTATAGGGTAAGGATTGGGGATGTTTTGAGCATCACCATTCACTTATGGCCTCCCTCAGCCCCTTAAAAACAAACAAACAGGGGCAGCTAGGTGGCACAGTGAGTAGAGCACCGGCCCTGGAGTCAGGAAGACCTGAGTTCAAATTCGGCCTCAGACACTTGACACGTATACTAGCTGTGTGACCTTAGGCAAGTCACTTAACCCCAATACCCTGCCAAAAAAACAAAACAAAAAAAAAAACAAAGACCAAACACACAAACACTTGTATGGGTGTTTGTCTATTAAACAAGGCAGAGAGGTAGACAAAGGAAATTGCAACTTCCCACAGCCCACTTTCTAGAACCAAGACAACTCCCACTACAATAAGTACTCCAAGTCTTTATGAAGGAAGGAAATAGTCATCTCTCTATTTTTCATGTGTGGATTATCTGCAATTTTAATTTTAATTTTCCAAATTAAACACACACACTGAAAGAAAATGTAGAGATTATCCTGGTCAGCTTCCTGAAGAAACTGAATTCTAGGAAGGAGGGCACACCGTGCCTGTCATACATCTAGCATATAGCAAGCCTAGAATGGGAGCCTATCTCTTTAATTATAAGGGGATGGCAATAGATTAGATGAGCTCGAAGGCCCTTTCCACATGTGAATCCTATGAATCTTTTATCTTCCATAATCACTTTTTCAATTTCTTACTTGGTTCTTCTGCGATCTGCCATGTTTCCAAGGGCTTAGCTTAAAAAGGCCAAGGTCCTCCATCAGGGCCCGTCACCCGTCATCTTGACCTATGTCTTGCCACTGGTTTCTGATGACTCTGGAGGAGAGAGTGAGGCAGATGACTTTGCACAGCTCTGCCTCACTCACATCCAATTCACTTGCAAGACTAGACATCAACCTCCTGATGTCATTGGTCTTTTTTCAAAAGGAAGACAAATGACAACATTCAAAAGTATGCTCTTAAGAAATACAAATTGCTTTTGATCAAAGTATGAGCAAACATAGTTAGGAATGTTACTCCCATAATCCTAGAGTTAGAAAGGATTTCAGAGGCCATCTAGTATCTCCTTTACCTGGACAAAGATTCCCCTGAAACATATTCAACAAGCAGTCATCTGATCTTTGCTCCAAGACCTCTAGTGAGGGGCTAAATCTTCCAAAGTTCTCTACTGTACTTTCAATAGCTCTAATTATTCTAAGTTTTTCCTCAAATTGAGCCCAAATATGTTTCTTTGCCATTTCCACTCATTCCACTGTTCACTATATTCTACTCTCTGGGGTCAAGCAGGATATGTGGAATCTCTCTTTCCTATGATTGCTATTCAAATGTTTGAAAACCAAATTCACATTCTCCCTAAGACTTCCCTTCTTTGGACTAAACATCCTCAACTCTTTCAGAGGATCCCCTAACAGTGCTATCCTGAAGTGCTTCACAATCCTTGTCGCCCTTTTCTGAACATTCTCCCTCTTACCATCAGCCTCCAGAATGTAAGATCCCTGCTAAATCTCTGGATTTCCACTGTACTGGAATGTCCTGACCATGTTTTCTGCCACTAGCATAGAGACCTGTTTCAGTATTCTCTGATCTCATAAAATAAGAAATTTAAAGCCTGGGGGGATCTAAACGGCCCTCTAGTCTACCCTCCTCATTTTATAGATGAGGTTAAATGATTTGCCCAGAATACAGCTGGTTACGTGAGATTTGAACATAGGTCTCCCCGACTCCAAATCCAACTATATGACATTGACTCTAAAATCTATAGCGTCTCCTTCTAGCAGTGCAGATGACAGCTGATTCATGCCTTTTCTTCCTCTGCAGTGCTTGTTTATGTTTTCCCATAATTTATTGGTAGAGGATCCACCCAACACACTAGAGGATTTATCTCTGCCTTTTAACATTTAGTGGGAGTCTTTGCAGTGCCCAAGTTGTCCATCTGTTGTTCTTCACTCTCACTCTGTGACTGACCTACTTCCTTTTTCAGTCATACATGCCCTTAACCACATTCCCTATGCTATTTCCCTCCTACAAGTCATCCTTGGAAACATGCTGCAGCCTGCTTCCATCCACCATATGCTGATCCATTGCTGTCTGGACCCTTTGCATTTTGGAGTCTTCAGAGATCCTCATCTTCCACAATTTGCATCCATATAGCTTCATGGGAAGAATATTGGTGCTAAAGAGAGGAGGAGGTAGGCTCTGGGATCCTCGGAAAAAGCTGCATAGTTTCCTGAATGCAATCTTGCCCCCTCTCCCATTTCTCAACCCTGGGCATGGCTAGTTGTCCAACTATACTTCCTGTCTTGTATATGAATGAGTAGGCCAACTCACTGGTATGTCCAACCAATTACTAGTCATGATATGGATGATACGTAAAGACACCCTAGAATTGTCTTCCTCCTTAATCAGAAAGTACCCTAGAACTCACTGAACCCTTTGGCTCTGGAGGATTTAGTTTAACCTCAAGGCCAAAGAAGGTGGAGCTCAAGGCCACTGGGTACAAAATTGGGGCTAGAACAAAGGGGAATGAAACCCTGAGTCCAACTGCTACCAGCTGAAGGATTGACTACATAATATGATTCTGGCCTGTTTTCTACGCAACCTGAGCCCCTCTTAGTTCCTTAGTTCCTAGGTTTGCTTCTCATCTTCGTCTTCATCTTCTTCTTCTCTGTCTCTCTCACTGTCTCTGTCTCTCTCCTTCTGTCTCTCTGTTTCTCTTCTCTGTTCCTCTATCTCTCTCTCCCCCTCCCCCATCTTTACTTTCTCCCCTGCCTCTTCTCCCTCTCTTCCCTCATTCTTTTTTCCTCTCTCCCTCCCTTCTCTTTTCTAATTTCCCTTTCTTTCTCTACCGCATCAGATGATCTCTAATTTCTCTTTCAGAGACTAAAGTGTTCTGACTTTGGCTCTCTATGTCCTAGGAATCTATTTAACTAGATCTGTAATTTCATTGATATGAAACTTCTTTTCATGCAGAACAGCACCTGTTCTTCAATTTATAGTAGAGGCTATGTGACTTTCCCAGGGTCACACACTCATTACGGTCAGATGCAGGTGCTCTTGACTCTAACACCAGCCTTCCGTCTACTTTTGCAGGTTTCTTCTCATCTCAGAAATATTTGCATTTTAAAAGGGAACCAGCAGAGAAAGCCACTAAAATGAAGAGATTTCAGTGAGTAATATCAGAAGGACTTGGTATCAGTCAAGTATACCATAGTGGGAATAGAAATCCCAAGTTCCCTCTCCAGAGCTATTTGCATAAAATCAGAGGATCAGAGACTGAATCTGCTTGGCTGCTTCTCGCTGGTCCCTTAGTGGCAACGCTAAACACCCCAGGCAAAACCCAGCTGGAAAATCAACCCAATGAAGTGCAGGTGTGACTGGTTAGAGCTTTAGCCAGAGTAGCCTCTTATGAGAGGAGGAAAAAAGTGAATTAAGATGGGAAAATTTCTCCTGTAGGCCCAGAATCATAGAACAGACAGCTCATTGTCACCTAGAAGGGCTGCCAGGAAGTGAGGAAGAGACCTAACTGCCTGCTACTCCAGAGCTCTGGCTCCCCATCAATAGCTGGTCCTAGGAGACAGTTTTCTAAGTTGTTAGATAGTTTTGTTCCATCTATCTCAAGAAATGATAGGTCTCACATGGTGTCCTTTAACCAATCTGGATCAGGATGAGGGAAGGAACAGGTGATGAGCTCGCCCACCCCCACCCCTGGCAGATGTTTAGCCTCTCCAGGAAGAGAAAGTATGATCTGCATGGAGGATCATGACAATGTCAAGTCAGATAAAGGAGCCCCAGATCCTCCTATAATTATTCAGGCCATTGTGATTCTAGTTGAAAATATTTTCAGGCGCTAGCAACCACCACAACAATGTTGACAACAACAACAATAATAAAGATTATGATGATGGTGGTGGTTAACATTTACATAGCACCACTGGGCTAAGTGAAGGTTATAGGCATAGAAAAAACAAACAGACAAGACCTTGACCTGCAGTCAAGGAGCTCACATTCCATCTGGGGGAGATAACACTTATCAAGGCATTCAGCTCCAGGGAGGATGGAAAATGAAAGGTCCAGAGGATCTGGAGTTGTGAGGATCAAACGAGATAACACTGAAAAGAGCCTGCTGACACACAGTAGGGCTATATAAATGCTTACTCCCTTCCTTTTCCTGCCTTTGAGTGGATTTCTCATCTACAAAATTGAAGGGAAAAAAAATCCCTGCCTTCCTTCCCTCCCTTGCTAATTTCTTGTTGCTGGGGATGAGTGAATTGGTGTCCACTAAATGCTTTACATTCCTAAGATTGCCTTTGTGTGAAAATATCTTCTACCTGTTTATATAATTGCCTGATGCATACAGTTGGTTGATTGGCCCATGGCCAAGCAGCTAACCCAGTGTCAAAGTGGTATTTGAATCCAGATCTTCCCATCTCCATGTCTAATACCATGGCCTGGATTGCTAAACCTTGTCATTTCTGTCACCCTGACATCTCTGGAAAAGGCCCGCTTCTTTCCCTTTGCATAGTCACTGCCCTGGTTCAGCGTCTAGTCACCTCTCACTTGGATTGTAGGGGTAGCCTCCTAACTGGCCTCCCCTTCTCAATAAATTCTCATGGCTCCCTATTAACTGTAGAATCAAACATAAATGCTTCAGTTTGGCACTCAAAGCTTTTTAGCACGGGGTGTGGCAAATACCTGGAACCAAGTAAGTGCTGGCCGATTGAGTGACTCCCAGCTGGGCCGGTCCTGCCTTTCCAGCCTTCTTTCACATTACTCCCCTCCATGCACATGAATGGCCAACCACCCTTGCTGTTCATCACACAGGACGTTCCATCTCTCACCCCTATACCTATGGACTAACTAGCCCTTATTCCAGGGATGCTCTCCTTCCTCATTTCTGTCTTTTGGAATCCCTGGTTTCCTTCAAGTTCAACTCAGCTCAAATACTTCATTCAAAAGTTTTTCCTAGTTGTTCACCTACCTACCTTCCTAACCCTAAGCTGCTAGAGCCTTCCTCTCTGAGATTACCTCATATCTGCTTTAAATGTATTCAGTAAGTACCAGATATGTGGCGTTTCTGTGTCTGGATCTGTACACACTGTTTCCCTTGTTAGAACACATTTTTTTTCCATTTTAATCTTTATATTTCCAGCTCCTAGAATAGCGCTCCTTTGGTATGTAGTAGGAACTTAATAATGACTTGTTTCATTGAATGCCTGTCTCAACATACGAATGGATGACATCTTACATACCAGAACTCATTGTGAAGCAGGGCCCTGTAGAGTTTTTGAATTACCAAAAAGTATTTGTTGAAAGGTACTTATAGATGAAAAGGAATTTCATCTACAAAGTGGTCTGTTTGCACTATGGACTATAGACCCCAAGGCAACGTTGGAGGCTCTTGAGTTCAGTTTGTGTCTGTGTGTGCCTCTGTGTATGTATGTATGTATATATATATATGTATACATGTGTGTATACATATATACGTGCATATATAATAGATATATAGACACATACATATATACATACATACACACACTATATATATATATATATAGAGAGAGAGAGAGAGAGAGAGAGAGACAGAGAGAGAGAGAGAGAGAGAGACAGAGAGAGAGAGAGAGACAGGGACAGAAAGAGAGACAGAGAGAGACACAGAGAGAGAGAAGGAGGGGCAACCTTAACCCTCAGGGAAAGAAAAAGCACCACTTATGTGTTCATGCCCTGTTCTTCCCCCTTTCTGGGCCTCCTTTCCACCCCACCTTCACATGCCAAGTGGTCTCCTTACCTCAATCAATTCAACAAATCAGCTCAGTAGAAAATCCGCTCCTTGAGGACAGGGGTTGTTTTGGGTTTTTTTTCTATTTTTTGTTCTGTTTTGTTTCATCTCCATGTCTCCCAGCACCTAGCACAGTGATGGGCACATGGTAAGTACTTAATAAATGCTAGTTGGATTCAACGATTATTTATCAATGCGGGGAAACATATACACACATACATACATACACACACAAGTCTTGTTTTCAGAAAAAGAGGTTATATCAGTCATTTATATGTGAGTTGAAATGGGGGAGTTATTTTAAGCCTTCCATTGAATTAGTCAACAAAAGGCTTTGTCCCCTTTTAAAGCAATCTCAGGACTGGGTAGGGGATCCTTTTTTTAGCAGGTGGGAAGAAGAGCTTTGCTACAGCTCCTAAAATCACACTGGGTAGATGACTGCCTAATCCAAAGGCAGGTCAGGTTCACCGACACTAAGAGGTGAATAATGGATGTGCTGCATATCTGTTCTTTCTGAAAAGAGGTGTTTGTTCCCTCCCTCCACCAGCCCTCTTCCTTTCTTGCCCCTCTTATCCCTGCCCCTTCCTTTCCCAACCATCCCTCCCTCTACCAAATGGAAACTGGGCCACTTGATGGGAAGTCCAACCAGTACTCTATTCATTTTATTATCAATGAGTGATGTGCTAAATCCCCTTCACAGTCAGCCTTGCTTGTAAAACCTCAGGAATTTTCAGGAGTGTTTTGAATATGTGAAAATGACCCATTTTGCCTAGACATTTCATGTCGCTAGGCAAGCCAACATATCTGCCCCGTAAATAACACCACATTTGCTTTCCTGGGTCCTGGCTTACCTTCAGTTGGCTCACCCAGGGGGTAGCCCACTACCTAAGAGCCCTGATGTCAGGGCCCTGACAACCACCCTTGAGCAGAATGCAGCAGAGGTTAGAAATCATGCCAGGTGAGGATCATTTGAAGAACTTAGGTCCCCTGGAGAAGAGAAAATTTAGAAACATGTGAGAAACAGATGCTGAATTCAGGGAAAGGAGCTCTGGATTCAAATTCAACCTCTCATGCTTCATACCTGAATGCCCTTATACCCTCTTTTCCTAAAGGCTTCTGCCACTGGGAGGGTTTCATTACTTTTAAGGTCATACGATATGGAGCTGGAAAGAACCTTAGAGGTCATCCCATTGTGCCCCTCATTTTTAGATGAGACAATAAAGGACCAAACAGAGAAATGATTTGTCCAAGGCTATCCTGCCCCCAAGTTAAGTGTCAGAGTCTAGATTCAAACCAATCCAACCCAATCAATCAAATAAGCATTTGTAACTCCCTCCCTGGAGCAATTTATTTTTATTGCTCCTGTTATGTACAAGCTGGGGTCCTAGGGATTCAGAAGAAAATGGGGAAAAAAATATTCTAGGCCCTCAAGGAGATTACATTCTACTAGAACTCTGGGCTTTGCTCTCAAAACCTTGCTCATTACCTCTGGGCAGTAGGACATGATTTGAAAACCTTTGGGGATTGTTTTTGTTTGAATTTTCCTGGGTCACCTTTGGTTTTTCATTACTGAGAGGATGAGTATATTGTTACATTCTTTTAAGTATTGAGAAGCCCTAGGGATGAAAACATTTGGTGGTCCTGAGAGCTTCTCTCAACCAGCACTTTGTATGTACCAGACTCTACTCAAGGTGCTACGGGGATTGTAGAGCGTAAGCCCTCAACACTACTTGCAAGAAGCTTCCCATCCTAGTTGGGAATGGCCATAGAATTGGAGTTTACATTTCTATAGCTCTCACACCAGCCTTGGTACAGTTGAAAGAGCACTGACTCTGGAGTTTGAAGATTAACTTGGGTTCCAATGGGCTGATGGGCTCAAATCCTGATTCTGATGCTTATTTCTCATATGACCTTGAACAAATCATGTAACCTTCTTGGGCTTCGGTTTCTTAGCATAGGAAGACCCTTCCATCTCTATATCTATGAAACCCTATTAGAAAAATGAAGTGTTATTAAATCATAGGATCATAGATTTAATCCACCATCTTCATCCTGCAAATAATGAAATTGATCTGGGAGGGGAAGACCCTCAGGGTTTCTGGCTAAAACAGAAACAATTGCTATTTACACTCACTCTGTTGCCTGTTGTGGCTTTATCTTCCTGATGTCATGGTCCTCTTTGAGAAAAAGGACAAAAAACAACACCAGTAAAAATTAAACTGAGGTCCTGAGAAGTAAGTGAGCACACAGGTAGTAATCATCAGAGGTAGAATTCAGGCTCTAGGTCTTTCTACTATGCTGTATGGCCTCCCATGAAAATGACTTGTCCAAGGTCACATAACTGATAGGTCTCCAGACTCCAAGCCCAGAAACTTTCTTTCCAATAATAAACAGCTGATATTTACATCATACCTAATCTCAGTTTAACCTCACACCAACCCTGTAAGGAAGATAATGTGAATCGCATCCCCTTTTTGGACATGATGAAACTAAGGCCCAGGGGTAACTGACGATAAGGGATAGAGCTAGGACTTTCACTAGGACCTTCTGGTTGCAGATATCACCCTCTTGCCACTGGGCTGTCCTAAGGATCTCTTCAGCTCTTGGGTTCTGCTAAGACCAGCAGACGTGAAACCATTTCTTATCACACATTAGGGGACTTGGTAATGAACCCAAATGAGGACAGACAGTAAAGGACATGAGAATGCAATGATGACAGGGGGAAAGGTCACTGTGAACCAGGGGGTGTTTGGAGGAAGTAACCTGGAGAAAATCAAAGCTGATCTGGATCGCAAAGAACAAGAAATTCTCTATTTGCTTTGTGTATGGATGGACATAAATATGTATTGTTTCTTGGTTTATGTTCAGGGCCCTGGTTTTGTTGGTTTGGGTAACTCTCTTTGTGTAGTGTCTTTAATTTATAGTCTTAGGGAGATACCTGGGGCACTGGGAAGCCACACAGATAGCATATGGCAAAGACAACTTGAACATAGGTCTTCTTGACTCTGAGATCAGCCCTTTAACCACCATGCCAAGCTACTTATAATAAAATTGAAACATCACACCTGTCACCCTCTCTCATGTCATAGGGCACATTTCCTCCCAGAAAGCTACTGTAACTCCCCCTTCCCATGTTTCCTATACCTTCTCATTTCCCTGTGGTGTTTGCCACCGAGCAAACACCTGGAGGTAATGTTAGATGTCTCGCATCAGTGTTCGAAAAATCTCCAAGTATGTTTTACCATTTCATTTATTCTCTTATCAGCCCTGTGAAGTAGAATGGGAAATAGTGATTATCATCCCCATTTTACAGATGGGAGAAATTGAAAAAGACCTGTGGAATATTGCCTTAAAGGGGCTACAGAGAATCTCCACTGCTAACCCCTCATTTGACTTCAGGAAACGGTGGCCAGGGGAGGAGGAGGCTCCCCTAAGGATAGTTTGCAATCTATATTGCAGTGAAGATTTAGAAAGCATTTTCTTCACATCTCTGTTCTTGAGGGCATCATTGCCTTTGGTGAAGGATTAAGGAGAGCAAGGATGAGACCTTCTTGGAGATCTCTTTACTTCCATTTTTCTCTCATTGAGTGTTTCAAGTCTTTCAGTCTCAGCTTTCAAGGCTCACTGGAGCCAGCTACAACTGGCCTGTTTCTGTCTGAGTCCCAACTAAACTCCATTCACGTGTTCATTTAGAAATATTACTAGTGGTAAATGGAGGAGGGGTGGCATGGCTAGAGGAGAGAAGGCTGGGCTTAGAAGCAGGAACACTGGAGGCAGGAACTGGGCAGATGGGCTGTCTACAACCTTCCAGCCTCATCTCACAGGTACCATCTAGGAAGAGCACAGCAAATCCAGAGAGCATCCTGAGGAGGGGACCCACAATAAGTCAGTTAGTCAGCCAGTCAGTAAGCATTGATTAAGCCCTGTCTGTGTACCAGGCACGATACTAAATGTGAAGAAAGACAAAAGAAAGCCTTGGCTCCTTGAAGCTCACAGTACAGTAGAGCCATGAGTGGAAATGAAAGAAAGAAAGAAAGAAAGAAAGGAAGGAAGGAAGGAAGGAAGGAAGGAAGGAAGGAAGGAAGGAAGGAAGGGAAAGAAAGAAAGAAAGAAAGAAAGAAAGAAAGAAAGAAAGAAAGAAAGAAAGAAAGAAAGATTAAAAGAAAGAATGAGAGGGAGGCAGGGAGGGAGGGAGGGAAGAAGGAAAGGAGGGAAAAAGCAAAAGCAAACACAGGCTTAATCCAAGGAAGAGCTTACTAGCAATCACAGATGTGCACAAGTGGAATAGTCTGTCCTGGAAAGTAGTGAGTTCTCCCTCCTCAGATATCTTCAAGGCAAGGCTAGACTGCCACTTGTCAGGGCTCTTGTGGAAGACACCATTAATCAGAAGATGTCTAAATCATTTTGCACAGTACCTAGCACTAGCAGGTTCCTTTCTTCCCTTTTCCTTCCCCCTAGTCAGAGCTGCAAATCTCCCTTTAAAAGTGGGGTGGGGGGTGTTGTGTGTGGGTGGGAGAGAGGGTAGAGTCAGCATACAATGATGAAGATGAATGATGATGAAGAAGCCCTGGGATAAATCAGGAACAAGACTGTTCTAGAGTCTCTGAGTTTCTATGCTCTTAGTCTCGGCTTCTCCCCACCCCCAGCCCAGCTGAGCTTGCCAACCCTAGTGGGCCACCCTTCTTTTATGGGAATCTCTGGGTTGTGTGGGTACATTCTCCCTGGGAGAGATCTGCCTCAATAAGTCTCCTTGGTTATTAAAGATGAAGGTTGGTTAATTTGGAGCATGCATGCATTAGCCAAGGAGCTCTCGGGCAAATGAGTTCTCACCATTATGACAAGATAGCAGTAAGTGATTTCCATTTCTGTAATTCCTCTTCAGCTACTTTCCATATTTATAAATGTAAAATAAAATGAGAGCACATCTTCAGTGATTTGACTTCCTGGGAAATGACAGTATTAGGAGAAATGGGCCTGAATTGGCCCAGCAATTCCCTCCCTGGTGACTGTTCCCTCCCAGGACAAGGAGGCTGGGGCAGTGGCAGTATTTGTTTGTCAGCAATGCAGTGAGTAATCCACTCTCCTGGCCCTTCTCTGAGCTTCCAGTATTAGCATTTCTCCCTTTCCTGCCTCCATCCATCAGCCTGACACCTCTTCTCTAGGGTCAAGGCTGGGCCTGTAGGCTGGCCACATAAACCCTGTAGAAAGAAAGTCAGAGCAATCACTTTCTGGTTCCCCTGGGCTCTCAGCCTTGATTAGGCCACTGGCAAGGAGGAGGCCTGGTCTGCCCCCTGTTCTCCCTGGTGAAGCAAGGGTCAGGCTCAGTGGCTAGCAGCCCTGGAACAGTCAAAACACCTCTCAGGGTATCTTATATGGTGTACTCATAACCTCAGACATTTGCCATGGGGAGGGTTTTCTCCAGTTCCACCTTGAACTGGAGCCCAGCTTTTATTTCAGCTGTCTATCTCTTATTTGGGGTGGGGGTGTGGAATGAGTTCATATCGGGGAGGATTCAACTCTGGTGGAGAAACTCCTTTCTCCCCTATGGTACAGGAGATCATCAGTCTCTAGTTCAGACCTCCCAGACTCCCAGACTGCCAAAACTGGAAGGGCCATTGGAAAACCTCTAGTCCTACCCCTTGTTCTATGGATAAAGACCATGAGCCTCAGCGAAGGGAAGTGATTTGTCCAAGATCCCACAGAAAGACATAGGATCATAGACCTAGGACTGGAAAAGACCTCCAAGGACATCTAATCCATCCTTCTCATTTTACAGACAAGGAAACTGAGACCTATGGAACTTAAATAACTTGTCTAAAGTCATTCAAGTAATAACTGTCAGAAATGGGATTTGAAGGGGCAGAGCCAAGATGGCAGCTGGAAAGAAGGGCTTGCTTAAGCTCTCCCCCAGGTCCCTCCAAACACCTGTAAAAAATGACTCTGAACGAATTCTAGAGCTGTGGAACCCATGAAATAGCAGAGGGAATCAGGGCTCCAGCCTAGGACAGCCTGGATGGTAGCTGGGAAGGGTCTATTGCACAGAGCTGGAAGCGGAAAGGAGCACAGCCCAGCATGGGCCAGGCCAGGACCAACCAGACCAGGAGTCAGATGGAACAGGCCGTGGTGCCCTGAATCAGTGAGCTGTGGTAGTTACCAGACTTTTCAACCCACAACTGCCAAAAGAAAACAGAGCAGCTTAGTGGATAAACTGCTAGATTTGAGTGAGAGGAGTGTGGGTGGCCCCAATCCTGGGGGCAGTGGAGGTGGTGCAGCTATGAGGCTGTTTCCAGAACTCCAGCTCTGGTTGCTTCAAGCCCCAGGCCTACCTGGTGGGAGGAATTAAGTCCCGGATCAGAACGGGAGTACAGAGGCTGCTTGGATCTGGGTCATGGTCCTGGTTGGCAGTTCTTGGGACAGGAAGAGCACTAGTGTGGCAGGGCTTGCTGTGTAGAAGTAGCTCTGAAAACAGCAGCGCAGTCCCTAAAGCTTGGGACAAAGCACTCTCTACTCTACAAGCAGTCATACCCTGACAAAAGGCTCAAGGGTCAAGTAGTTGGGTGGGAACATGAACAGGCAACAAAAATGGACTCAGAGTCAGACTCAGACTTTAGAATCTTTTTTTGGTGACAAAGATCAAAACATGCAGCCAGAAGAAGTCAACAAAGTCAAAGAGCCCACACCAAAAGCCTCCAAGAAAAATATGAATTGGTCTTAGGCCGTGAAAGAGCTCAAAAAGGATTTGGAAAAGCAAGTAAGAGGTGTAGAGGAAAAATTGGGAAGAGAAATGAGAGTGATGCAAGAAAATCATGAAAAACAAGTCAATGACTTGCTAAAGGAGACCCAAAAAATACTGAAGAAAATAACACCTTAAAAAATAGACTAACTCAAATGGCAAAAGAGCTCCAAAAAGCCAATGAGGAGAAGAATGCCTTGAAAGGCAGAATTAGCCAAATGGAAAAGGAGGTCCAAAAGACCACTGAAGAAAATACCACCTTAAAAATTAGATTGGAGCAAGTGGAAACTAGTGACTTTATGAGAACTCAATAGATTATAAAACAGAGCCAAAGGAATGAAAAAATGGAAGATAATGTGAAATATCTCATGGGAAAAACCACTGACCTGGAGAATAGATCCAGGAGAGACAATTTAAAAATTATTGGACTACCTGAAAGCCATGATCAAAAAAAGAGCCTAGACATCATCTTTCAAGGAATTATAAAGGAAAACTTCCCTGATATTCTAGAGCCAGAGGGTAAAATAGAAATTGAGAGAATCCATCGATCACCTCCTGAAAAAGATCCCAAAAAGAAAACTCCTAGGAATATTGTCACCAAATTCCAGAGCTCCTGATCAAGGAGAAAATACTGCAAGCAGCCAGAAAGAAACAATTTGAGTATTGTGGAAAGACAATCAGGATAATACAAGATCTAGCAGCTTCTACATTAAGGGATCAAAGGGCTTAGAATATGATATTCCAGAGGTCAATGGAGCTAGGATTAAAACCTAGAATCACCTACCCAGCAAAACTAAGTATAATTCTCCAAGGCAAAATATAGATTTTCAATAAAATAGAGGACTTTCAAGCTTTCTCAATGAGAAGACCAGAGCTGAATAGAAAATTTAACTTTCAAACACAAGAATCAAGAGAAGCATGAAAAGGTAAACAAGAAAGAGAAATCATAAGGGACTTAGTATTGAACTGTTTTGTTTACATTCCTACATGGAAAGATGATGTGTGTAATTCATGAGACCTTTCTCAGTATTAGGGTAGTTGAAGGGAATATACATAAATATAGACAGAGAGCACAGTGTGAGTTGAATATGAAGGGATGATATCTAAAAAAATAAAATAAAATTAAGGGATGAGAGAGGGAGAAATGGAGAGATAGAATGTGGTAAATTATCTCATATAAAAATGGCAAGAAAAAGCAGTTCTATTGGAAGGGAGGAGGGGGCAGGTGAGGGGGAATGAGTCAATCTTGTTCTCATTGGATTTGACTTGAGGAGGGAATAACATACACACTCAGTTGGGTATCTTACCCCACAGAAAAGAAGAAGGAAGAAGATAAAAAGGGGGGATGATAGAAGGGAGGGCAGATTGGGGGAGGAGGTAATCCAAAGCAAACACTCTTGAAACGGGATAGGGTCAAGGGAGAAAATTGAATAAAGGGGGACAGGATAGGATGGAGGGAAATATAGTTAGTCTTTCACAACATGAGTATTGTGGAAGTGTTTTACATAATGATATATGTGTGGCCTATGTTGAATTGTGAGCCTTCTTAGGGAGGGTGGGTGGGTAGGGAAGAGGGGAGAGAATTTGGAACTTGAAGATTTAAAAGCAGATGCTTAAAAAAAGTTGTTTTTGCATGCAACTGGGAGATAAAATATACAGGCAATGGGACACAGAAATCTATCTTGCCCTACAAGAAAGTAAGGGGAAAAGGGATGGGGGGGAGTGGGGTGACAGAAGGGAGGGTTGACTGGAGAACAGGGCAATCAGAATATATGCCATCTTGAAGTTGGGGGGAGGGTGGAAATGGGGAGAAAATTTGTAACTCAAAATCTTATGGAAATCAATGTTGAAAACAAAAAAATATTAAATAATAAAATATAAAATTCAAAAAAAAAAAAAGAAATGGGGTTTGAACCCAGCCTATCTCCAGTGCTAATGTTCTTCCCATTCTACCACATTCCCTCCCATATCTCATATCTCACCCCCAACCACTATCTCATTAATTTGAGAGCCAATAAGGGGTAAAGCTCATCCCAGTCCTCTCCAGAAGCTCTCTGTGGAAGCAGTGATAGGGGTGCTCCTCTTCTCCTGCCCTGGAGATGATGAGGGCTTTGTACATTCAGATGGGCTGGCCCCTCTTCATGCAAACCATGGGACAAATAGCTATTTTTTTGTCAAAAGCGCAAACTCAATGCTACAACAGAAACATTGATGCCCCATCACTGGAGTTCAAGGCCTCTTTGGGAATGTCAGGTTCTTCCCTGAGTTACCTCTTAATTTCCACCTCCCAAGAAGCCCAGGCTGCTAAGAGCCTGAGCAGGCTGAAGTCTTCTTAAGCCTAGAGCAAATGAGATGATATCTGTAAAGTGCTTAGCACAGTGCCTGGCACATAATAGGTTCCCTTCTCCTCTTTCCATTCCCCCTAGCCAGAGCTGGAAAGCTCCTTTTAAAAGGAAATTGGTTGGAGGGGGGAGGGGGTGAGTCTTTCTGACTTCAGGCCTGGTGCTCTATCCACTGCACTCCCTGGATTGGAATCAGAGGAAATCTGGGTTCTTTTCCCAGCTTGGGTGATCTTGGACAAATCCATCCCTAACTTTGGGCCTCAGTTTTCTTAATGTTAAAATGAAGAGGCTGGTCCATATGATGTCTAAGGTCCCTTCTAGCTCTCATCTAGGAGCTGACATTCTTAAGATTCATGGAAGATACTGCCAGTGAGGAATTCTTCCCTCAAAGACCTCGGTAGCTTCAGTCTCCTATACATTGGGTGTACTTCCCAGTTGGCACACTTCTTGTATTTCCTCAGTTTATGCCCTCTAAGGCAGTTCTCTGTAGCACCCAGAAGGTAGCATCTCCTACTCTTCCTCCCAGTAGCAATTAGCAGATGGTGCTGGTCAACTATCGTTTGTCCTGAAGTTTTCTCTGTTGTTCCTCCCCATCACTCTATTTATAGTTTGCCATAGTTCCCAGTGGTTGGTAACACTAGCCCTATTTCTTCTTCTTTGTTATCTTTTTTTTAAACTCATATAAACCTTTTTTTGGCTCTTTCTTCATATAAAAATAGGGATAATACCTGCCTTGTACTATCTGCTACAGAGGTGGAATAAACGTTAAGCAAAATAGTAAGGGGCAGTTAGGTGGTGCACTGGATAGAGTGCCAAACCTGGGGTCAGAAAGACTCATCTTCCTGAGTTCAAATCCAGCGTCAGACATTTACTGGCTGTGTGACCCTTGGCGAGTCACTTAACCCTTTTTGCCTCAATTTCCTCATCTGTAAAATGAGCTGAAGAAGAAAATGGCAAACTACTCTAGTGTCTTTACCAAAAAAAGAAACCCAAATGAGCTCACGGAGTCAGACACAACTGAAAAATTACTAAACAAGATAGTAGATATAGAAGTACTTTGAAAAGTATAAAATATTAGATGACTGTCAGACATTTATTGGTTTTTGCTACTCCTACCATTATTATTATCATGATGATTATTTCCTCCAGGAGCAGGAGGATGATATGAAGAAGTAAAAATTAAAAAGGCAATCACCACTGTTGTTGTTGTCCAGCTCTGTGACTTCATCGGCATGGGGAATTTTCAGTAAGGAAAGTACCACTACTAATGCACATTAGCTACTACTGTTTTACAAATTAGAGATTTTTCTGGGCCACTGAGGGTTCACGAATTTGCCAGGGGTTTGGATCTGACCCTGTGGCTTCCCTAATCCAAGACTCTAGCCATGACACTACTCTGTCTCTGATGTAGTAGTAGTAGCTGTAAGAGCGAGGTCTTTCAAAGATGTCGCCGAGTCAAATACTCATCATCTCCGAGTTTCATGGAATGCAAACTGGTAAAATACAAAATAGGAGAAGAAATCAAAGTCACATGGGAACAGGATGAGAGGGAGGTTATTCTTCCCCACTGTCCTGTCTGCTATGGGAGGTGCTCTGAAGATGCCCTCAGTGAGCCTATGGAGGAGGAGTTCATGGCCTAATACTTTTGTTTGACTACAAAAAAAGTCATTTTACCCAGCAGTTATTTCATCCACCCATACAATAGTCTGTAGAACACTAAATATCAAGGAATAATAGGATAGTGCCTTGTTCCAGTGCTGTGTCTTATTGGAATTCCATCCAAGAAGAAGAGAAGAATATTTCAATGGTGATGATAGTAAAAGTTAATATGTTCATAGTGTTTACTATGTGTCAGGCAATTATTATCTCATGAGTTCCTCACAACCACCCTTGGAGGTAGCTGCTATAATTATCCCCATTTGACAGATGAGGAAACTGAGGAAAACAGAGGTTAAGCTATTACCTAGGGTCACACAGCTAATAAGTGTCTGATGCTGGATTTGAATTCTGATCTTTCTGACTTGAGGCCCAGCACTCCATCTACTGTAGCTCCTAGATGAAGATAATGAAGGAAAAAAAGGAAGAGGAGGAAAAAGAGAAAGAGGAAGAGGAGGAGGAAGGAAAAGAGGAGGAAGAGAAGGAGGAGGAGGAGGGGGAGAAAGAGGAGGAGAAGGAGGAGGAGAAAGAGGAGGAGGAGGAAGAACAGAAGAAGAAGACAGAGGAGGAGGAAGGAGAGAAGAAAAAGAAGAAAGAAGAAGAAGAAATAATAATAAAAATCATTTTGGACAGGATGAACTGCATATCATCCCTGTCATTCATTCTGCTACTGGAGTTATATACCAAGGATGTTTTCAGCTAGTCTACAAAGGGCAACTTTGCATTCTAACACTTTAATTAAACTACACAAAAGCAGATATTTTACCCATCTGTGCAAGAGACTATTAAAAACTAAAGAATTATGATAGGAACTGATTTCAATATACTTTCTATCTGAATTGCATCAAATTGGACGAGAAGAATTTTTCAATAACAAACAACTATAGATTAGGTTATTATTAGCAATTGGTGACATTTCTATGACACTTTAAAGTTTGCAAAGCAATTAATTTACATACGCTTAAAAAATAACTTAATCCTTATGACAACCCTTCAAAGCAGAAACTATAGATATTTTACAAAAGAATAAACTGAAGTTCCAAGAAGTGGTGACTTGTCCATGACCACATAGTTAGTAAATATACAAAGTATAAAGTCTTCCTAGCTCCATATCTTGCATTCTATCCAACCACAGACCAGCTGCTTGCCTGAATTGGTATGCAAAGGGAATGACTACTCCTGAGGGTCCCACATGTTTCCATTTGGACAGTGTTACCTGTATTTGAAAAAGTAGCTGAGCAAGGAAAATGAAGGGATTTGAAACATCTATCAAATGTCTAACCAAAGTGTCTTTTTGCCCATTTTCCTTTATGGCCAACAGATCGAAGAATCTCAGACTCTCAGAGCTGGAAAGAACCTCATAGACAATCTCATCCTATATCTTTAAAAAAAAAAAGAATCCTCTCCTACTGTGTGCCCAACAAGTGCTCAATCAGGCTCTAGTCAAAAACTTAACAGTGAAAAGGAAGCTGCTGTGACTCCAAGGAGATCATCTTGTTGTAATATAGTTCTAATTTTAAGGAAGTAGATTTTTTTTCTCTTTATTCCAAGCCTCAGTTTGTCTCTCTGCAACTTCTACTCATTGTTCCTGTTTCTACCTTCTGAGGTCAAACTGAACAAGTCTAATCCCTCTTTCAGATGATGGCAAAAGATGTAGATTTTAGGGTTAATGGCTTAAGATGGGAGCAGGTGAGAGTCAGTGATATTCAATCCATTGATTTTCTCTGATGAGGACAGCAAACCAATCTTTTCTTATTTCCTTCCATTGCGTTTGGGGTGGAGCTGATCAGTCTGTAAAGCTGAATGGCTAGGGCCAACAGCACTGGAGGGGGGTGGGGAACAGGGGGTTCTCTCTACCTTTGTTTCTGATTCTCTGCTTTCTTACCACCTAGTCAGTCACCTAGAGTGAGAAATTTGGGGCTTTTCCTCATTTCTTCGCTAGGCTTTGTTGAGAGAGAGGTTGACCACTGTATTTCTGAATGAATGAAAAAGCATTTGCTATGTGCTAAACACAATACCTCACAGAAGAAACATCATCTCCCTACTCAGTGAATTTGCACAGCTGGTCCCCCAAACCTGGAAAGCTTTCCCTCCTCATCTCTGCCACTCCTAGCTTCTCTGGTTTCCTTCAAAACTCAGTTCAAATTCCATCTTCTCCCAGTCCATGTTCACCCCTCCCTCCCAAGATTCCTTCCATTTACATGGCATACATCTTATATCGTCACTTGCATGTTGCCTCTCTCATTAAAGTCTGAGTTCACTGAGAACAGAGACCCTGTTTTTGCCTTTCTGTCCCCAGCACTTTGCACAGTTCCTGGCACAAGTAGCATTAGTAAATGGTTGTTTACTGTCTAATAAGCACCAGCATGCAATAGGGGGAAAATAGTCTCTGCTCTCAAGAAGCTCATACGCTAAATGGGGGAGATGTAGAAGATGCAGACTGGATAGCAAGACCCTGAGTTTACAGGGAGTGGAGGAATGTGGAGAGTGTTTAGAGTACGAGTCCTCAACTTTTGTGTCATGAATCCCTTGAATAGTCTGGTAAAGACTCTAGACCCTTTCTCAAAGTCACGTGTTTGAAAAATTTAAGGAACTACTAGATTTCAGTTAGAAATGAATGAATAAAAATATAATCTTCTTTCCCCCATCCCTGTTTATGTAGTCTCTGAAATATATCCATAGATCATGCGGGATACTGTGGATACAAATTAAGAACCCCTGATTTGGAGTGATTCTGCTCTCCACTTCACACCTCACACCTCAATCCAGGGTGCACCAATGTCGTGTCCTGTCTGCTCCTGATGAATCGGCACAGCTGGCAGGGGTGAGGACTGGGAAGGTAACCCTGGAGATCTAATGCACATCTTTGGAGGAGCCGGGAAGGAGCCTTGCTTCACATCAGGGTGTAGTGAGACTGAGCAGACAAGGTTAGAACTTGGGCAGCACAACTCTGGAAATGCCACACAGTTTGATGGATTGATTGTTTAATATTTATGGAGAACCTGATGTGCAGAGTGTAGGGCTAGAGACAAAGAAATAGGTAGGAAGAAAGGCAGGCAGATGGTGAGAGAGGGAAACCAGACGGGCCAGAGACTACAATGATTATGAGGGACCTTAAGAAGTCATTAGGGCATCTACCTGGCTCTGAGAAGGTCTTTGCTCTAAATCTTCAAACGGGAAAGTCTTTTCTGAATCCCAGACCACTGTTGGGAAAGGGATTTCATAGTTCATTACCCATTATAATATTTTTTAAAATCTCATTTTTTAAGGAATGATTTTACAGAACCCATAACTTTTCACCCAAGAAGACAAGAGTTATGATTTGGCTTCATATTTCCCTTCAGCATCAACGGAGGCCAAAGACGTTCATATTGGGGTCACCTGGGTTTGGAATACAGCCAGTAAGAGGTAATGACATTCCATTTCTTGGATAATTTTTTATTCCATTCCTTTTATTCAGAATAGCTTGAAATAGCATGCGCGCACACGCGCGCACACACACACACACACACACACACACACACCACCCCCAACCCCACCCCCAGCTCCCAGTTCTTGTTCCCAGGCTTTTAAGAAAGATCTTCATCAGAGCAAAGAGAGAAGTAAGAGATAGGTAGTGAAGTATCACCGCAATTGTACAAATGGGGAAATTTACTCAGGAAGAGGTAAAATAAATTGTCCAAGATCGCATAGGTAGCGAATATCTGAATTCTAAGTCAAACCCAGCTTTCCTAATTCCGATCTTCCTCTTTTGTTTGCTCCCACCCATTAACCCTTGGTAGCAGTGATAACTGAAATCTATATATGGACCTTCAGTGTCTGCAAAACCCTTTATATGTATTACCCTCATTTGAGCCTCACAATATCCCTGTGAGGTATCTCTGGACCTATTTTACAGATTAAGAAACAGAGACTCAGACAAGGCCTAAAAGAGAATCTTTGGCTTGCATGAGTGGTGACACATGGCGCACCTGAGGGAAGAGCTCTTCAGCTTGGGAGAAATGATTATTAATAACCAATAATTTGAGAAGCTCCAGAGTTCTCCCCTTTTTCCCAAGTCCTGATTTTAAAAGTTCAGTCTCTTGAAGGACATTGCCATTAATGAGATTGGACTAGAACCCCATCAAGAGACAGCCGTTGTATTCTGCTCTGGCTCAGGTAGGACATACATTCTTTGAAGAGATAGCCTAAAGTTAGGGGTAGTCTGGTATAGAGATAGTTTCTCTGTCCAAGGGTGACACGATGTCACTCTCAGCCCACCCCTCACTGTGTTAACCAATTAGAATTGATTGCTGTTTGATGGACCTCTTGTCCAAAGGCATAAAAACCTAAAGATTAAAGAGACCATTAGGTCTCTTTGAATGACAAGAAGATAAGGAGCCATTTTGTCAGTCTGTTGCTGGCTGTGATTGATAAAATTGACTATAACTTACCCAAAATTTTGTCTCTTGAAATGATTTTAATCTCCACAAGCTATTGTCCCAATCATGTGTCACCTCTGATGCTTATTAGCTAGATGACCCAAAGCAAGTCACTCCATCTCTGGGCCTCAGTTTCTCCATCTGAAAAATAGGAAAGTTAAACTTGCTAACTTCTACAGTTTTGTCCAATTCCAAATCTATGAAACTTTCCCCAGCACAGCCACTCAACTGAGCTCTGCAGTTTCTCACTGTTTGCCATTAAGGCATAAAAGAAGGTTGGATCCAAATTGAATCTAGCTGGGAAGGCTCTTGTCACAGAGGAGATGGCATTTGAGGTTAAAGGACTGGTTAACTGCCAGCAGAAGTGGGGAAAACAGTAAATACAAAGGCAAAGAGGTGAAGACGTGTTGACATTTTCAGAAGATCATGGTTCAGGCTTGCTAGGGTATAAGAGAATCCTAGGGGTATAGTGGGAGATAAGAATAAGAATAAACCTGGGGTTTCATTGGTATAGGCAGCTCCCCAGAAAATCCCTCTACCAATCCAAGTTGACAACTAACTCTACTATTTGTAATCTTAAAGAGCTTCCCAGAGCACTGAGAAGATAAATGACTTAGAAAGAATGTCAGAGGCAGGTCTTGAACCCACATCTTCCTGTAGTCCAGCACAGGCTCTGTATCCATTAGGCCAAGCTGTTTCTCCAGAATAGGAGATAAGGATACAAATATAAGTACAACAGGAACATCAGGCAGAGATTCTAAAGATCCAGGTTCTGGTCTCAGTTCCACCAGTCAATGGCTGTGTGACTGGCCTATTCTTTCTAGACCTTGGTACTAGTTTCTTAATCTTTAAAATGAATGAGTTGTACTAGATAATTTCTTTTTAAATTTTTTTTTGAAGGGGGAAGGCAGGGCAATGGGGGTTAAGTGACTTGTCCAAGGTCACATAGCTAGTATGTCAAGTGTCTGAGGTCGGATGTGAACTCAGGTCCTCCTGCCTCCAGAGCCAGTGCTCTACTCACTGCACCACCTACCTCCCCCTATACTAGGTAATTTCTAATATCCCTTCTAGTTCTGAAAGTCTATACAATTCCATGGCTCTATCTCTATGAGGCAGTTTGGGGCTAGATTGCAAATAGCCTTGAAGATCGGACTAAGGAATCTGACTTCATTTCGGAGGCAATGGATGTCATTGAAGATGCTGAAGTAGGAGAAGAACATGGTTCTAGAAGTGTAGTTGATTAAGCAATAACTGGGTCCTTAAAAAAAGTTTCAGGAAAGAAGCAGTGGGCTATAAGACACTTGTAGTTGGCCTCATATTTAAGCCTATGCTCCTGTCTCTGGGCTTATCCAGTCAAAAATGTGCCCTGCAGCAACAGGTGACAGGTACACTATTTTCTGATGAGGAAAGATGCCACTCTGGTCTGCCACCTGTTAACATCAAACTAATCTGATACAGCTACTTATTCATGTTAACTCCTAAAATTCCTTGAAATTTGAGGCACAGGGGCCAGCAGTTATACCGATTTGAAAATGTAAAGTGCCCCTAATTGCAGGCACAACTAGTGGTAGCCCTTGTACTAATTAAACATCGGTGGGCGCTCTCCTTGCAGTCTGCCACTTGCCAACATTGCAGCAGATGCTTTATTAAATATTAATTAGCTCTTCTCTTCCAGGCATCCATTAAGATGCCTGGTGCTATCTAGACTTAGCAGCAGAGGACAGGCTCAGGAGAGGAAATAGGGGCTGATAATCTTAGGTGTATCCCTGTTCCATGCATCCACTGCTCTATATTGGGATAAAGGGCACCAACAAAGACTTGGGGACTTGGTATTTGTCCATTGGTTGAGTCTGGCCATCCCTCCAGTTCATCCTAAAACTGAGGGCCTTTGTGGCTTCCCCCTTAATAGATAAGCCAGTTTTATTCCTCAGATCAATCCATTTGTTGCTAGGTTTCTCTGACTGACAGCTCATGTCGAGCTATGTATACATATGGCAGAGAATAAAGAGTATCTGTAGATGCATGACTATTTAGCCACACATGCTAATGTAACTTCCCTAAAGAAACTTTTGTCCCAGCACCAAGTGCCTTTGACATAGTAGATGCTTCATAAATATTCAAGGTGAATTGAATTGGAACTAACAGAACCAAAAGTAAGGTGGGACCATTGAGCCTTTGGCCCAGGGTGTCAATGTTTAGATAGGCACTAGTAGCACTCAGACTCCCTCGGCAGCAAAAAAACAACTGAGCTTTGCATAGCATTCCAGGGTATCTTCCCATAGGATGCAAAGAAAGAGGCGCTCTGCATCCCCTGGAATATCTTTCTCCTCCATTGTGTAGTATCCTTAGGTCCTCCCTACTCCCAACTAAAATTGTCCAAAAAAGTTGACTTGAGAGAACATTTTGTTCTACTTGCCCTGGAGATGTTTTCCGCCCTAGGCACCACACACCAAAATTGCTAGTTGTAGCTCTAGGGACAAGGGTCCCCAGGGTGCCAAGGGTCTGTAAGCCAGTAATAGGCTCTCTAGAGATAATGCTTTGAGCTATAGCTGATATTTAAATAATGTTTCACGGTTTCCAAGCAGTTTGTATGCATTAATTCACCGGATTCTCCCAACAGCCCTGTGATATAGATGTTGATGTCACTTCCACTTTTTCAAATGGAGAAACTGAGGCACAGAGAAATTAAATTACTTCCTTGGCTCTTCCTGACTCCCAAGTCCAGCGCTCTTTCCATGACATTATTTTGTCTTCATAACTTGCCATGAAAGATAGTGTGATTTGAGCGATAGACCCAGTCATGTGCCATGTGATTACCTTCCCTGAAATACAGTTTCTTTATCTACTACCATGTCTGCCTATTTTCTACCGTAATACTTGAAGCTCAAATGAGATCATATATGTGAAGTACACGGTAGCCCCAAAGCAATATTATATAAAGTAAACTGACACGTTGTTTCTGCTTCTAACTTTTCCAGGTTTGCGCTTTAGAGACTTCTGGGTCTGGTGCTAAGACTTTTTATTTCCTATAAATTGGTTTAAGACAGGCTGAATCTTCTAATCAGTCAAATTCTTGTCTTTTCCTTTCAATCCATACCTGCTTTGGTAGGTGGGGGTGGGAGGTGCTATGGAAGGAGAGAAACGAAAACCCTTCCGAACAGAATAGGTAGGCTTCTGCTAATTTAAAGGGAATTAATCCTTTGGATTGATGCTCAAGCCAACACTTTTGAAAAGAAAGAGGAGTGATATATTATTTTTTTAATGAAATGGAAACTATTTCACTCTCCTAAGATCAGGCTATTGTCCCTTTACCTGCTTAGTCAAGGAAATAATGTATTCTGCAAGGCTCGACTTATGAAATCCATGCCATAAATTGCTGTTTATTTTACTGGGATATGGACTGTTGTGAAGACAAAGTGAATATAGTATAACTGACATTTACATAGGGCTTTAAATTTTGCACCGTGTCTTCAGTTTCTCATTTGATCTTCCCAACTCTATGAGGAAGGGTTAGTACAAGTATGATTAGACCCATTTTACAGATGAAGAAACTCAAACTCAGCATCTCTGGTGAAGATTCAATTCAATCCAATGAACATTTATGAGGTGCCTACTCTATATAAAATATTGTGCCTGACACTAGAGATACAAAGATAACTACAAATAGTCTGTCCTTCAGGGACCTACATTCTAATTGAATGTAACAAATTAAATATAAAATGTATACAGATACAAAGACAAATATATTTCTAAGGGGGGAAAGTGCTAATAATTGGGGAAAGGGTGAGATCAGCAAAGCCTCATCTAGAAGATGGCACAGCACCTGGGTTTTGAAAGAAGCTAGATGTTCTGGAAAGTTGAACTTAGATGAGAGTATATTGCAAACATAGGAGCCCATTTGTATGAATCCTGGAGGCAGGAGATAGACTCTCCTATACAGAGAATGGATGGCTAGATAACAGTAAGCATGTGACTTATAATTATCTTGTTCAATCCCCAAATATCCCTCTGAGGTAGATGCTGCTATTATCCCCAATTTACAGATGAGAAAATTGACTATGAGTAAGGTGGAAGTGACTTGCCCAGGGTTATGTAGCTCATCAGTCCCCAAAGCAGCAGCATTGAAACCCAGAATTTTTTTACTTTATCTATTATGCCACTCTATCTCTCCAATACAGGAAGAATGCTTGATCTAATCACTTCCCTTTTGCATTGAAACCAGGAAATTGGCCGAGAGATGGAACAATAGAGCATTGGACCTGGAGTTAGTAAGACCTGAGTTCAAATCCAGCTTCAGACACTTATTATCTATATGACCACACTGGACAAGCCATTTAATTCTGTTTGATTCAGTTTCCTCAAGTAAAGTGCTTAGCACAGTGTCTGGCACATAGTAGGTGCTAGCTGTCATCATCGTCATCATTATCATAACCATGGTTGCCCAATCAGAACTCAGGCAAGGGCATGGGAGACAGAGACAAATAGGAAGCTAATTAGTTCTGTCTTTCCGTTTCAGAAAGTTTCAGGGTAACAAGAAGTAGGTAAGTCTTTGAAATCATGATGCTCATTGAACCAAACTGTCCAGGGAGGCAAATTCAAAGAATCATTATAATCATAATACCAGCTTACATATGTAGTACTTAGATAACACATATCATCCTCATTTTACAGATGAGGACATTGGGACCCAGGGTAAGTGACTTTTAAGCCACTGGAATATAGTAGGAACTTAAAAATGTTAACTGAGTAATTAAGTGACTTGACCTTGACAAGATGGCTACTTTATACTAGAGTTAGGACTTCTGATTCCAAATCTCTTGCTCATCCCACTACACCATATTTTTTCCAACTCAATACAAGGAAGACCTTCCTAAAATTGTCTCCAACAAGGAAATGAGCTGTGCAGTGAAGCAGTGAGCTCTCCATCACTAGGAATGATCAAACACATGTGGGATGACCACCTACAAATGATGTTGTAGGATGCTTGTACTTGAAGAGAAGTTGTACTCATTTTTAACTCCAAAACTATAAAAAAAAAATAGATCTGGGAATCATCACTAGAGAGGTACCTAGTATAACTGAACCCCAGAGAGAAGATGAGGTCACCAAGAGAGAAAGTGTGAAAAGAGAAGAGGGCCCAAGATAAAGCCATGGTACACAGCAACAGTTATTGCCTTAGCTACTGTAGGGTTGGTTGTTGTCCTTCGCTCTTGAAGAGGACCAGAATGACATCACTACGCAAGAGTCAAGTTTCAATGTGTCCAATTGTGACTGATCAGACCAATACAAACTTGGACTGCTCTATCACAGGTTGGGCACAAATAGCGTGTGTGAACATTTGGGGTGGATTCTCTAAATTTGAGTATCTTACATTTCTTTTGAGCTGTTTCAATTCTGCTTTGCTCACAGAGCACACCACCTTCTCTGATGAGGCCACGCCATGCTGAGCAGTCCTGTGCCAGTGTCTCCCACTTCGCACAATCAATTCTCAAGTCCCTGAGAGAGACCTTGAGAGTCCTTGTATCACTTCTACTGACCACCATGTGAACACTTGCCCTGTATGAGTTCTCCATAAAATAGTCTTTTTGGCAAGTGTATGTTTTGCATTCAGACAACATGGCCAGCCTATCGGAGTTGCATTCTCTGAAGCAGAGTTTGAATGCTAGTGTAGGATAGAAAAAGGAGAGTGAGAGAATGACGGAGACCAAGAAGCAGCAGTCAGAAGGTAGGAGAAAAGGTAAGAGACTTTTGCCATCAACCTGGGGGCTTTTACTGCTTTCAAAACTTTCTATGATTACTAAAGTAAAAAGAACAATGAATTTGCAGTCAGAAGACATGGGTTCAAATCCTGATTTGCTACTTTCTATCTATATAACTTTGAACAAGTCACCTCACAGATGCTCAGAGATGTAAAGCCTCTCCTATTCAAAAATCCTTCTTGATAGTAAGATACTTCACCTTAGCTTATGGTGGACACCTCCCCTCCCCATTACATTTCCCACATTTCTATTGGATCTTATACAAATGACTAACTGGGGACAAAATTAGTAAATCAGTGAGGGTCAGGGGCATTGTCTCTGCTAGCCCTACTCAAATAAATTGAGTTATTCAGAGTCTCAGCTCCTTACAAGTTATTAAATGCTTTATTTAAACTTAAAAGGGCCTTGCCTTTACATTTCATTGTTTCTGAGCCTGCTTTTTTTCATATATAAAAATGGGCACTAGGGTAGATGATTTCTAAGGTCCCAGCTCTAAATCCTATAAGCCTATTTTAACATCCCCTCTGGACTCACTGAAACTCTCACTCAAGCTGGCAGGTTAGGTCCCAATAGGAGTGATAGCTACCTCTATTTTTTTCAAGGTAATACTGTGGGTAACTATTCCCCATACGGTAGCTCATGGGCCCCCACCAGTGTGCTTCCCACTAACAATCAGCCAATAGACTCAGTTGACTCTTAGAAAAATATTTACTCAAATGGTATAGCAAGAATATTACTTAAAACACTCTTCCTCCCAACAAAAATCTTGGTCACACTCTCCTATAAAGACACATGAAGTCTAAGGATGGGAAAAAGAGGATGCAAACTTAAAATACAATGGCAGTAATGCAATGGTATAGGGAATACATGTGGCCAAGGTAACTCACAGCTCTGGACCTGCAGGGCTTCAATGCCCTCACAAAGTTCAGTGCAGGTTGGTTGGTACCAGTGATGGATAAGTAATTCTGCTTCTAGGCTGGGAAGATTTGACATAGAGAGCAGCTAGATAGGTACCTTAGCTCTGCTCATTCCTCTCAGGGTATAGTGCCTCTGCTGGATGAATCAATTCACTGCTAGATAGGACTAGGAAGGTCACTTAATCTGTATCTTTGCAGGGCATAAGATTGATGCTTTACATGTTAGTCTAGGCAGGTTGTTCAACTGCTGGCCTGGCTTTTCATATGTTCCAACATCTTTGTTGAACAGCTTGAACCACTAGATTCTTTTGGCCCACTCTTCATTGGGCAGCTCTTGCCTTCACTACCTCCTGCTTCAGGCTTGGCTAGGTATGCTTTTTACTTTTAGAGTGCTATTGTGTTTTTTTGTTCAGAAAGGACAGATTTTTATCCTAGAATTAGCACGAGCCTCTCTAATTCTGCTCTCTTGTCACCTCACCTTCAAGGTTTGTCACCTCCCAGGCAGTGGGTGAGAGGTATATAGTCTCTCCTATTCAAAAATTCTTCTTGGTAGTGAAACACCTCGCTTTAGATTATGGTGAATTCCCCCCACCCTACCCCAATTACATTTCCTATATTCTTATCGCATCTTATACAAATGACTAACTGGGGACAAAGTTAGTGAGTGAGTCTGCTTCCTAAGGTCAAGGCCATTGCCTCTTCTAGCCCAGCTTATATACAATTGAGCTATTTAAAGCTTCAGATGCTTACAAGTTATTAAATGCTTTATTTAAACCTTTCATTTTATTGTTTCTGCCTTGCCTTTTGTGACCTTCAACTTTACTGAAGCAAAAGGAGGCACCCTATTGAATGATGAAAAGAGAACAAAATCAGAGAAATGAGAAATATAGAGATTAACAACAATGTGAAGACCGTGTGATAAAATTGAAAGAGTGCTGGAATTTGAGTCAGACCCTGGGTAGGAATCTAAACAACCTGATAGATCTTGGGCAAGTCAAGTGCCCTCAGTGGAAGGCCATTCCTCATCTATTTCCCTCCCTGTAAAATAAAGGGATTGAAAAACAAAAATAATAATTCTTCTATGCAACATGGCCAATGTGAAAATGTGTTTAATAGGAATGTATATGTAGAGGCAATATCAGCTTGCATACTGTCTTGGGGAGGGAGGGGGGAGGGAGGGAGGTGGAGAAAATCTGAAACTTATGGAAGTGAATGTTGGAAAACAAAAAATAAATAAACCTCTAAAATCCCTTCCATAATCCTCTGCTGATATGCTTTCAATAGTCTGTTAGGATCTGGTTTGGTTTCTAGTACCCCCATTTATTTGTAGAAGGAGGAGAGAGAGGTTGGGGGAGTGTTAAAATTCCATCCTTATTAACAGAGGACTTTCTTTCTTGTTTCTGCTTCTAAAATGGAATCAGGGTAACAGGTGAGATACTCTGCTGTCTATTTTCTCACTCTATAGGGAGGAATGAAGGGGGAGAGAGAACAGAAGACTGATGTTGTTATTATAGGGCACTGAAATGGGGCTGGAAACAGCCTTTAATTTGCTGGCTCAGGACGTCATGTTCTTTAAGGTTATTGGTTTAATCCTGGACGTTTGGAGGCTCAAACAAGGCAAATTCATTTGTCTAATATTCATTAGCCAAGGCAGCACACTGGCTGACAAGTAGCTGGGTTATTGGGTTGTTGTCGGATTTTTTTTCCCTCCTTGAGCTGTCCACAGGATGGATTGGATGCTGTTTGCTTCAGAGGGCAAATTCCTTGGCTTTGTTGTTTATGTTTTTATTCCAGAAAATGTCCAAGTCCAGCTGTGAAAAGCTGCTTGGCTAGAGGGGGTAGGGATGGCCCACCTTGACAAGTATTGAATGAAAGGCAGCCACCCAAATACCTGTGAAGAGGAAGATGCATAGAATACATCAGATCTAATCAAGGCAATGGCTCCCTCCAGACTCCTTCAGGCTGACCTGAGTTCAGCACTGAGGACAGAGGGTTCACAAGGCTCTTTTGGCAACAGCTCTTTCAGGTGTAATGAAGAAGCAGTGAAGGAGAAACAAGGAGGAGCTATACACTTGGCAGAGAAATCCAAGCTTGCACCTGATCTCTGCTTTCCATCCATGGACACTTAGCCAAGTCAGCCCTTGAGCCAAGCCATTTTCCCAACGCTGGCTATGCTCTTGAAGCCTCCTGGCTTTGTATTTATTCAGAGGGGCAACTGGAATTAACCAAAGATTGATCTTAGACTTTTTAGAGCTAGAAGTGACCTTCAAGAGCATCTCAGTCAACCCCCTTGTGGTAAAAATGAGGACACTGAGGCAGAGAGGGAAAGGGATTCTCCCAAGATCACACCATCAGTGGAAGGGCAGGAAAGAAAGCCAAATTCTCCTGAATCCATCTAGCCCTCTTTATTCACTATAAGCACCAGTAAGTAAAAGAATCAATCAGTTATCAACCATTTATTAAGCAATTACAATGTGCTAGGCATTGTGGTCAGTGCTGAAATTACAAAGAAAAAGCAAAAAAGAGTATCTGCCGGGGCAGCTACGTGGCACAGTGAGTAGAGCACTGGCCCTGGAGTCAGGAGGACCTGAGTTCAAAACCGGCCTTAGACACTTGACACATGTACTAGCTGTGTGACCTTGGGCAAGTCACTTAACCCCAATTGCCCTGAAACCTCCCCACCCAAAAAAAGAGTATCTGCCCTTTGGGAATCTTACAGTCTAATGGAAGAGACAACATATCCAAATCCATACATATGAGATAAATATAGTGTAAATAGGGAAGGTAGCCTTAGGTGGGAGGAACTAATACCTGTAGGAAGAGTTTCCTGGAGGAGGTGACATGAGCTAAATCTTAAAAAAAAAATACTAAGAGGTTCCCTTATTTTTAGAGAGAGCAGAATTCATGCAGTCACTAAAATCTTTAGCCACTACCAAAGGGAATCTGTGATTTCCTTAGACTATGGAAAACTCCTAGTGTGGAAATTAACCCAAAAAGAACAGTTTCAGTAAGGATAAAATCCAGGGTACTGCCTGAGGTATGTAAGGATATAAGCTTCTTTGCTTGGGTCTTTAAGGCCTTCACAACCTAGCTCCAACTTATATTTCCAGCCTCATTAGGTGTAACTTTCCCTAACTTTCCTTCTATATTCTGAGATCTCTAAATATGGGAGGAACTAGAAAGGACCTTGTACGCACACACACACAGACACACACATACACACACACATACATGCTCATTTTATAGACTGGGAAACTGAAGCCTATCTTCCTCTGAGTCATAGCCCCAGACCTGGAAATAAGAGTGATGAGACAGGACAGCAAGTAAAGCAACCCAGCAATCCCAACTGGGAAAAGGAGAGGGTGGAGGCTGATCACAGGGGCTGTACCATAGTGCAGCAAAAGGAGATAATGAAGGAAAAGGAAGTTGGCATCCATGAAGAGTTATGGACCTGAAACCTTGACTGGTCCCTCAGTTAACTTGCTGCACTGCATGACCTTGTTTTCTCTTCTCTGTAAATTTCATGAAAGGAAGAGAACCTGGGCTTCTTTCTTGCCATCTCAGCATAGGTGTCTAGGGGATTGTTGAGAGCAAAATACTATCCCATATATTATTAGAGACAGGATTTTGTCACATTCCCATGTCCCCAAATGTTTCACTGTCTGAAACAAATCAGGGATGGGGAATGATAGAAATTTAACCCAGAGATAGAGGTTTGTTTTTTGTTCAGTCCTTTCAGTCATGTCTGACTTTTCATCACTCCATTTGGGGTGTTCTTGGCAAAGATGCTGGAGTGGTTTACCATTTCCTTCTTCAGGGTCACAAAGCTAGTGTCTGAGGTTGGATTTGAACTCAGGAAGATGAAACGTCAGGCCCAACACTCTGTTCATGGCATCATCCAGCTGCCCCAACTTCTCAGTGGCCTCTGGCTGTGTTTACTAACTTCCTGGTTATCAGTAGTCATAAAAGATCCCACCTACATGGGGCTGGCTCCCTTCAGACTTGGTGGATGCTAAAAAACCATGAGTCACCCCATCTTGCCCTGCTGAACAGATGCATTTCCATTAAGAGATGAGGGGGGCATATCCACTAGAGCCACACACCACTGTATCTTTGTTGTAAATCCTGACTATGCGAGGGCTAAGTAAACCTTTTGTTAACTGTTGAACAGCCTACTTGTGCCTCATTTCCTCTCAACATCAAACCTGAACTAAGAGGGTACTAACATTAAATCTCCCTCTCCTAACACTAAGATGACTCTGCAAGGTTCTAGGTTATAGAAGATTTCCTGATCTTCAGCTGTTGAGAGAATTTCTCCCCCAGAGGAATTTCAGACACCAATGAAATCTCCCTCTGTCACCTGCTCCCACCACCTTGAATTTGTGTGTGTGTAATTTGCTATCAGCCTGTATGGAATGGAAGAGAGAGAAGTACTTGCAAGATGAAAGTGGAGCTAATTCCCTCCCCAGGGGAAACTGTGGTGTGTGTGTGTGTGTGTGTGTGTGTGTGTGTGTGTGTGTGTGTGAGAGAGAGAGAGAGAGAGAGAGAGAGAGAGAGAGAGAGAGAGAGAGAAAGACAGAGACAGAGAGACAGAGAACTACAACTATGCGGACTAGTAAAGTGTTCTCATAGGACATGACACAGGAAGTGAACCTTGGAGAAATCTGGGGATTCTAAGAGGCGAAGGTTAAAAGGGCTTGTGCCTGTACAAGGGGGCAGTCAGGAGATTAAAGACTGACTCCAGGAGGTAAGTTGGACAGTTTAACAGAAGCATAGAATGTGTGCAGCAGAGTAATGAGGCATAAGCCTAAGAAGGTGGACAGGAACTCAGTTTTGGAGGGCTTTAAATGCCAAGATGAGGACTATGTATTTTATCCAAGAAGCAATAAAATTCAGGTGAGTAAGGGAGCCAGATGTGCTTTAATAAAATTATTTTGGCAGCCATGGAGAAGGCAGATTGGAGAAGGAAGAGATGAGTTAAGGAGACCAACTGCACAGACCGTGCTGCTTCAATAGTCTAGGTGAGGGATGATGGGGTCCAGAATAGGGCAGTGATCATGTGAGGGGGAAGAAGGGAATGGATGTGAGAGTGTTGTGAAGGTAGAACTGACAAATTGACAAGACTTAGCAACTGATTGGATGTGGAGTGTGAGGGAGGAAGAGTCCATGACTCCAAGGTCCTTCTCATAGCCAGAACAAGCAAGGAGGAACCTTTGATGTCAATGAATTCTCCAGCACCACACACACACACACACACACACACACACACACACACATGAAAAATGGTCAGGAATAGCCATCCTTATGACTCCTCAGTGAATTAATTAATCAATGAGCATTTATTGTCTGTTATATGAGGGGTGCTGTGCTAGATGGTGGGGAGACAAATATAAAAGCAACATATTCCCTGCCTTCAAACAGCTTATATTTTGCCTCCAGAAATTTAAGAATCAAACTGTGCTATGAAGCAACAGTCATCAAAACTACTTGGTACTGGCTAAGAAGCAGAGTGGTGGATCAGTGGAATAGGTTAGGTACATATGTTGCAGTAGTCAACGATTATAGCAATCTACTCTTTGATAAACCCAAAGAATCCAGCTTCTAGGCCAAGAACTCACTGTTTCACAAAAACTGCTGGGAAAATTGGAAAATGGTAGGGCAGAAACTGGGCATAGACCAATATCTCCCACTGTATACCAAAATAAAACCAAAATGGGTTCATGATTTAGGAATAAAGGCTGATACTATAAGCAATTTGGGAGAGCAAGGAATAGTTTACTTTTCAGATTTATGGGAAAAGGAGAATTCATGACCCAACAAGAGATAAAGAGCATTACAAAATGCAAAATGGATCATTTTGGTTATGTTAAATTGAAAAGTTTTTGTATTTAAAAAAAGCCAATGCAACAAAATTAGGCAGGAAGCAGAAAACTGGGAGAAAATCTTTATAAGTAGTATCTCTGATAAAGGCCTCATATCTAAAATATACAGGGAACTGAGCCAAATTTATAGGAAAACAAATCATTCCCCAATTGAGAAATGGTCAAAGGATATGAACAGGCAGTTTTCAGAGAAATAAATTAAAGATATCTACAGGCATATGAAAAAATGCTCTAAATCACAACTGATTAGAAAATACAAATCAAAACAACTTTTAGGTACCACATCTCTCCTGTCAGGTTGGCTAACATGACAAAACAAGAAAATGATAAATGCTGGAGAGGATGTGGGAAAATTGGAACACTGTTACGTTGTTGGTGGAGTTGTGAACAGATCCAGCCATTCTGGAGAACAATTTGGAACTATGCCCAAAGGGCTATAAAATTGTGCATAACCTTTGACCCTGCAATACCACTTCTAGGGCTGTATCCTAAAGAGATCACACAAGGGGGAAAGGGACCCGTATGAACAAAAATATTTAGAGCTGCTTTTTTGTGGTAGTAAAGAATTGGAAATCAAGGGGATGCCCATCAATGAGGGAATGGCTGAACAAGTTGTGGTGTATGAAGGTAATGGAATACTATTGTGCTATACGAAATGGGGAAGATATGGACTTCATAATAACCTGGAAAGAACTACATGATATGATGCAGAGTGAGTGGAGCAGAACCAGGTGAACATTATACACAACCACAGACATACTTATTCTGTGATGACTAACTTTGATAGACTTGGCTCTTCTCAGCAATACAAGGTTCAAAGATAGCCCAAAGGTCTCATGATGGAAAGAGTTATCTACATCCAGAGAAAGACTTATGGAGTCTGAATGCGGATTGAAGGAAACTATCTGCTCTTTTTTTCTATATTGTTTTTTTGGTTTTGTTTCTTCTTTCTCACAATTCACTCCATTGATCATGGTTCTTCTTTATGACTTGACTATTGTGTAAATATGTTTAATGCGAAGGTATATGTATAACATATGTCAGATTCCATGCTGTCTTGGGGGCAAGGGGGGAGGGGAGGGAGGGGAAGAAAATTTGGAACTCAAAATCCTGTGGAACTGAGTGTTGTGACTTAAAAAAAAATCTAGAAAAAAAAAGAAATTTAAGGATCCCTCTCATTTCTACCTGTCTTTTTTCCCCATAGGAAAAGCTTTATTTTTGAGGGTAGTGCCATTATAAAGGGCTAGTTGTTTCCCCCTCCTATGTCTTCTTGGGAGTCCTCATCCTTAAAATGATAGAGTCCAGGCCAGCAAGTCCCTTATCTCCTGTTTTGATTCATGAGGCTCTCATTCGTCTTAGTCATGTCTTCACTCTAGTAAGGCTAGAGTCAACTAAACTCTATCCCCTCAATTGTCCCTCCCATACCAGGAAGGGCTCTTAATGAAAGTGCATTTGGCATTCTCATTCCCCCTCACCCCCCTCCTTGCCCCCAGTTCCCTGGATTCCAGACAGGATAAATCTTCTCACTCAGCAAGCCATCCCAGACCTGTAACTACTCCCTGGTGTCTGTATCTACATAGAGTCAAGTGGCCTCCCCATAGTGGCCCTCCCTGCTAGCACCATAAGCTAGGTAAATAGCCCTTACTAACATGACATGAGTTATATCAACTCCCTTGGTTTATCTTTTGCACCCTGTCTTTATGTGGGTGTGGATGTGTATTTTGAAAGAGATAAAACCAGACCCATCTAGTGTTATTTACAACAAACATCCTCTAATTAAATCACCCTTCCCTGGCCTGCTCCTTCTTCTCCTTCCCTCTTGGACACAGCAACTTTGAAGTTGATTTTATTAAAATGAACACATTGTTCATGCAGTTCTGCTCTTTCCCTCTCTGCTGCTCTGCATAAATAATGCATCTGAAAGTTGATTTGGTTGACTATGGTTCTGTCATCTGAAGACCAGCCCACACAATTTATTGGTAAGAGGCAGGACATAGAGAACCATGGAGAAAGGCTAACCTTCAATTTAGATCCAGAGTCCTACCCAGAGCACACTCCTTTGAAAAAACCTAGCTATGATTTCTTAGAGAGACAGAGAAAGACAGAGATAGAGGAAGACAGAAAAAGAAAGAAAGAAAGAAAAAAAGAAAGAAAGAAAAGAAAGGAAGAAAGAAAAGAAAGAAAGAAAAGAAAGGAAGAAAGAAAGAAAGAAGAAAGAAAGAAAAAAAGGAAAGAAAAGAAGGAAGGAGGAGGAGGAAGAGGTGGAGGAGGAGGAGGAGAGAGAGATTTTCCTTCTCTCTCCATCCTCTCAGTAATAGTCTTTGTCTGTCACATGGCCTCAATCATCAGGCTTTGGTTGGTTGATTAATTAGATTAGTTAACATTTTGGTTTTAACTTCGTTTAGCTTGGTTTGCATTTTTCCCCTGGACGAGTTAGAGAATTCTTCTCTTAGTTGGAATGTATTATTCCCATAAGAGGTGCCTTCTGGCTTCATGGTCACACCCTAAGTATAATTACACTATGGTGCATTCCAAAAGGCACATCAGACACTGAGAGTTTACATGCCATAGTGGACAGAGAACTGGAGTTGGTGTCAGAAACACCTGGGCATAAACCATATATTACACTTATTACTAGCATGACTGTAGGAAAGCCACTTAAATCTCTAGGAGACTCAGTTTTCTTATCTAAAAAATGGGGATAATAATGGCCCTTACTTCACAGAATTGTTGTGAAGGCCAAATGAGTTAATGTCTGCAAAGGATTTGGCAAACCTGAAAGCATTATAATGTGAAATTATTCATCTTTCAGCACCCCTAGAAAGTTCTCTAATCTTTAAGTTATATAAATGTGACAGATTTGCAATGAATGGAGCTAGTTTTCATGCTAAGAGTTAAATATATTGATAAAATCATAAACCTGAACCTTTCTCCTACCTAAACTACAAAAAAAACCCAAGTATACCTTTTTTAAACCATCATGCTAGAGCAAGAAGAATCTCCACATTCTGATGATCCCAAGGATAAAATCCTTGGAGGCCAAGGTTGACTTGTATGAAATCAAAACACAGAATTTCAGAGCCAGAAAGACCCCAGAGACCATCTAGTGAGTCCAACCTCACATGACCAACAATTCCCTCTACAACAGATCCAGTGTTTGGTCTCTTGGGCCCTGCCTGAAGATGATGGTAGCCACAGGATGTTGACGCATCTAAAATGTAACTTCCTATGAATCCGTCCCACCTTGATCATTTCCACTTTACATATATAGGGAAGGGGAAGAGAATAAGCATTTATTTTGACAAATATTATCTCATTTGATTCTCACAGTGACCCTTTGAAGTGTTATTATAATAACCATTTTCCTCTTGAGGAACCTGAGGCAAACAGAAGCTAAGAGATTTGCCCAGTCACACAGCTAGTAAGTAACATGTCTGACATCAGATTGGAACTCAGGATTTCCTGATTTGGGGCCCATTGCTCTATCCTCTTCCAGTGACTTTTAAAAGCAGTAGAGATGGAGCATGCTATCAGCAATTGGCAGCATGTCCCTGGAAATCAGTAGGTGTGCCAGGCATGCCAAGGGTTGGCAGCCCCTGATGGATGGCATCTATGGAATCCAAGGGGCCTTCAAAAAGCAAGGGGGAGCTGGCTAAGCTGCCAAGAGAGGGGGGCATTCCAGATGGGGCTGCCGCCTTTTATTCCTCTTATTGTTCACGATTCAGAGGTATGGGGGAGGTGCAGAATTCTCCCGCATTTCCCTTTCTCTCCCTAAAGGACCTATCTGCCTTGAGGATTAGGGACAGCAGCCCACCAGCATCAGGAGAAAGGTATAGCCAGCCCCACAATAGCGATTCTATCTTGTTTCTTTATTCTCCTTTGCAAAGAGCAAAATAAACCCTGACGAGCAGACAGAAGAAAAGGCAGGAGGCCAGCCCCCCTGTTGCCAAGGAGGTATGAGAGAGGGGCCTAGCAGCCAGGTTGAATTTAAATTTCAAAAGATTGTTTCATGGGCCTCTGGAAAGAGAGTGGTGGTGCTTGAGTTGCCAGAGGCCCTGTACTGCTAGAGACAATCCGAGTGAGTGATGGCGCCCAATCTTTCTTGGGAGATAGTCCAGCCCTGAAAGGGAGGAAACACTGATGCAGATGTTTAGAGACCCCCTCGGCGTCCTTGGTCACCACCAGTCCTGGGCGGAGGGAGGTGTGGGCTAGCATGATGTTGCAGCCTGATGAAGTCGGAGTTTGTCTCAAGTTCTAAGTGTTCTAGAACCCCGGCTGATCTTGGGGAGCATGGAGACAACGGTCTCCCTTCAATTCAGCAAATGTCTGCTGAGTGTTTGTGAGTGGGGGTGAGCAGAGGAAATGTCCTTCTCAAGAAGGGTCCTTCCTCACTGGGCTCAGGCTGCCCTCAAGACCTACAGAGCACTTACTGAACTCTTGGCGTCCTCAGCTTGGGAAGGAAAGCTCTTACCACGAGATCCGGACTTAGCTGTAGCTAGGAATTCTAACACCAAATTTAATTAAGGGCCTAGGATAGAGAATGTGTAAAAAAATGGATCAGGGAACATCTCCAGAGGATAGCTAATCTGGTCAGGAGCAGCTAGGCCAGAATCAGAGACACTTTAGCCACCAAAGATTCCTGCCCTGGCCCTTATAACACAGTCAACATCCAATCCCTGCTCCCCAACTCTAGATAGTAGTTAGGGGTGGGAGGAGGGTGAGGGCAGGCCCCAAGAGATGGAGAGGATCCCATACAATGCAGAGGACCAGGCTTCAGGATCTGCCAAGGAAGGAAGCATACTCTGTTCCCAAGCTGCTGCTCTGCTGAAAGAAATTCTAGTTGTCCCTCCCTAGCTAGAGCTCTGGTACTTTCTGTCTCTAGCCCCTGCCTCCCAGCACCCCCAGTTTCAGGCCCTCAGGCTTTTTTTTTACTCTCTGGATCCCCCACTATTTTAGGCTATGAATTCCAAGTCCAGCTCCTCCAGCTTCCTAGATATGGTGGGCAACATAGTCTTTCTTTTCTCCTCTCTCCAAATGATTCTGTACTCAATATATAACCTTCTTTTAAAAGAAAAAAAAGTTTTATGGATATATTTTGGTTTTTATAAACCAGCTTTTCCTGATATGCCCCCCCTTTCTCCATGTAGTCAAGATGCAAAACAAATCAAGAAAACAACCTATCTTATAGCACACTCACCATTCTGCACCCATAACCCTCCACCTGAACATTAAGAAAAGGGAAGCACTGATCAAGTGCTTAGCACAGTGCCTGGTGTTTAAGTTGGTGCTTAATAAATGCTTATTGACTGACAGACAGTTAGGCAGCCTGTCAATATGGCCTTTATTTAAATTATCATCGTTGAGTTGTTTCAGTCATGTGTGATTCTTTGTGACCCCATTTGGGGTTTTCTTGGCAAAGATACTGGAATGGTTTGCCATTTCCTTCTCCAGCTCATTTTACAAATGAGGAAACTGAGGCAAGCAGGGTGGTGACTTGCCCAGAGTCACACAGCTAATAAGTGTCTGAGGGCTGGATTTGAACTCAGGTCTTCCTGACTCCAAGCTTGGTACTCTATCCACTGTGTAATCTAGCTCCCCTTTACTTATGTTTCTATAGTAATTTATATAATCCTTTCTCAGGTTTGCGATACTAATTTTGGTTGGCTTTCTTAAGTAAACACGTAGGAGTATAAAAACAGCTTCCTTTTTTAGGAGAGAAATATTTTAGAAGTCTTAAAAATGTATCCTATCCTCCCATGGAAGTTAGAGAATTATGTAAGTAAAGGGTGTCCCCAATATCTTAGTGCAGTTTTAAGCTGTTAAAGCTTGGAGACATCCTGTAGTTAAGCCTCCATTTTCTTTATCTTCCCTACAGTTCCTGGACTGAAATCCTTCTTAATCTTGCCTGGGATCAGCCAGCCCCTAGTCCTGTCTAAATTAAATGATAGGCCAAGCTCCCGGGAGAAGCAGCTTCAGTTTCTCATGGCTTCACCTAGGCCGCTCATTCTTTTTAGAACCTGTTCCCAAGCTTATCTCCATGTCAGTTTCCATTGGAAATTTTAGTCTTGTCTCCGCTGTTCCCTTTACCGTTCCAGCAACACTACTACTGTTGTGTTCTCATTCTCAAAATGTAGAGATGTCTAGGAGTGGGGCAATCAACAGAGCCAGATGTGGAGTTCCTGATTCTTGGAGGGTTTTCCTTGTCTACTTCCTACGCACACACACACACCCCAAAAAATTTCTTCCATGGGCTTTATATTTGTAGATCTTACAAGATGACTTTTGAGGCAGTTCATGGCATAGCAGATAGAGTGTTGGACCTAGAGTCAGGAAGACCTGAGTTCAGATCTGAACTCAGACACTTACTAGCTGTGTGACCCTGGGCAAGTCACTTAATCCTGTTTGCCTCAGTTTCCTCAACTGTAAAAGGAGCTGGAGAAGGAAATGGCAAAATCACTCTAGTATCCTGAACTATAAACTAATGGGTATAATTATAGTGCCCAACACACAAGGTTGTTGTAAGGATCAAATGAGATAATTTTTGTGCTCCATACCTGCCACATAGTAGGCATTATACAAATGCTTATTCCCTTCTCTGCCTTTCCCAGGAACTAATTAAATCTGACTGCTGGATGGCACTAGTCACTATGGGGGGGAACTCCTAGGCTCTTCCCCAATCCCTCAGGGCTACCTCCAGAGCAGAGGGGTGATAGAGCAGCTGAACTCTAGTGACACAGACTGCCAGTAGGACTGAACTGGCGATGGAAGTCCAAAGAAAGTGCCGCGAGATCATATACGTGGAGCTGAAAGGGGTGTCGGAGGTCATCTCGTCCATCCTTCTTATTTTACAGATGAGAATTGGGGACAGAATTTGCACCTAAGGCCTCTGATTCCCTTGTGCCACATTTATTCAGTTGACCTTGAGTACAGGCTTTGGAGCCACTGAAAGCTTTGGAGCAGGGGATAAGAGCAATGCATTAGGAAAATGACTTGGTCACTGGTGTGAAGGATAGATTGGAGATGTAATACATTAGAAGCAGGAATACCACTTAGGAGGCTATTATAGCTGGCCAGATCAGAAACAAGGGCCTGAAGAGGGGTGTTTTGCTCTGTCTGGGTGATGTCACTATGTCTCTGGGCCTTCCCTGATCTCAAAACAACTCCATAGCCATCTTCATATAATGCTTCTTCCACCGTTAATCCATAGAGATCTTAACCAGTTGAACAATTCCTGGCTTCAGGTGCCCAGGAGCACACGGGTGCAGAGAATAAAGGCAGGAATCCTGAATAAATTGCCCAGCCATGTTTAATCACCTGTAATCAGTTGTATGGGTCAGCTTGGTGGTACAGTGGAGAGCACTGGCCCAGAGTTCAAATGCAACCTTAGATACTGGGCAGGTCACTTAACCCTGCTTGCCTCAGTTTCTTCATCTGTAAAATGAGTTGGAGGAGGAAATGGCAGACCACTCCAGTATCTTGGCCAAGAAAACCCCAAAATGGGGTCACAAAGAATCAGAAACAACTCAACAACAACCAGTTCTATATTCATGGGAGCTGTCCTCTAACTTAAGGTCAGCTGCTGAATCTCTGAATGTAGGATCCAAAGCCGTCATCCCTTTGCTAAGTGCTCTGCTCTAAGAGCTGTCCGGATAAAGAAGCAAGACCTGCCTAGTGGCCTCTGTTTACAACTGAAACCAATGAATCTAATCTGAGAAGACAAAGACAAATCACCTGGGGATCCTTACGCCTAACAGTCTTACCACAGACATCATCCAGAAAGTAGAGCCCCAGCAGTGGCTTCTCCCCAGAGGTGCCTGAGCTCACAGGCTTTTTCAGGTTGATCCATATGAAGAATAAACAGAGAAGTGTAGAAATATCACATCTTTTCTTCTTTCCTTCTCTTCTTTCTCCAATGTTTTGTACCACAATTCTACCTCAGGTTTATAGATTTTTACACACTATTTCAATGCTCCATTGAGTTTTGCAAGCTACTTTTTTCCCTCTCACAACTATCCTGAGTGAGTTAGACAGCACAAGCATATTACCTACATTTTACAGAGGAAGAAACTCAGACTCAGAAGACCTGATTTGCTCCGATTCACAAAGCTAGTTCATCAGAACTGAGATTGGAACCCAGGCTAAACTCCATGTTCTTTCCCCAGTAGCACCTGCTTGTAACACAAAGCCAACTCTGCCATTGGGGGACGGGATCTTTGCTTTCCCTGTGGGTTAAGTGGGCAGCCTTGAGCCAGGATTGGTCTATAACAAGTGCTTTTCCTGGTCCTCCCAGTTGCTCATGCCTTCCTTTTTCAGATTCCTGTTGTCATATGCCCTGTTATGTCTTGCATGTATCTGGATATATACATGTTGTCTCCTCTATTAGAATATATGTTGCTATTTTTGCCTTTCTTTGTATTCTAGCTCTTAGCAAAGTGTCTGGTGTGTAGTAAGTGGTTGAAAAATGCCTATTGACTTACTGACTGATGTACCTACCCTTATTTTGGTCCCCAAAAAGCTCAATTAAATTTTATTAGATAACAACGTAGTAACAATAGAAACAACAGAGATGGTATGGTATCACCCATGTACCTTAGCTTCCAGTGTACAGTGTAACAAACCATATCCTCAAGAAAATAAAAGTTTTTTTTCTGGTCCCCAATGTCACATGATTGCTTTAGGAGTATCTCTCCATGTCTGGCTCGCTTTAGGACTCATCCATCAGACATCAAGCCCTTATCAGTGTATATGGCCTGTGTCTGGTGAGCTAGAAAACCTAAAGTGATTTTGCCCCAGTATATATCCCCCAAAGAAATGGCCACCTCTTCAGGATCCACCCTTTATCAAATAAGTCGTGCCCTATTATTCTCTCAGTGGTTGATGGTGCCCACCTCATCCCACCCCCAACTTGGGAGGGCTGCCATATACTAAACCAACTGAAAGGTGGAACAACCTAGGCATTGATGCCAAGGTGTGAATGGAGTAATTGACAAGACTAATATACCAGGAAAAAGTCATTTCACGCTAAGATGTTGAGGGCAATTTAAAAGGCAGAAATTCAAAACACAGTTCCAGATTAGAAACCAAGGAGAGACTGCTAATGAACCATCCAGGGTAGGCAGGAAGTATTCAAGCATGACAGAATTTGTTTGCTTAAAGCTCTGTTACCCTGGCTCTGTTTTTATTAACCCCTAGTATTCATGATAGTCCCATAGAAGAAGGCTATGAATGAATACTATTTCTGCGTATGTACACTGAGCCAATTTTTAGGATCGTTGGCTATCACTACTAATAGCTTGTATTTGTGCCAGTTTTGTACCTGCTATTGGAAAAATATCATCTGTATCCTCCATCTGCCTAGTTGGTAGGTAGGTAGTTGGTAGTACGCTCTCATAGAAATATCACTTCTTCTCCTCTTGCCTTTTATTCTTTCCCAAATGTTTAACACCAAAATTCTAACCTCAGGTTTGTGGATTTATAATATGCCATTTTTGTAACATGCCATCCTCCCTATTTTCATTAGATCTGTTTCTTTTAAACAAAATCAATCCTTTGATACTTTAAAATAGTCATAAGCCTGTCCCCCTCCCATATCTGAGTTACATGTAAAACTTTATTTGCCTTTATGTGTTAAAATTTCAAGTTTCCTTTTCCACCCATACTTTTTATTGGTATGTAAACATCTCAGACTGCTGAGCAACTGCTATTCATCTGTTTCGGACTTAGGAAATTCAGAAAGATAAGATCTCAAACTTGCATATTAAACAAATCATCTATAAAAATGAAGCGTTAATGATGTACATTCCTAATCTTATTTTATTAGAAGAACATGAAAACTCATGAGGTATGAAATTGCCATCTGTGACAATTTGCGAATGTATCTTTTGTACTAAGACACTGACAACATGAGAAGTCAGAGGTTACAGTGACACTGTCCAAAGGAAGTAGCGCAAATGGGGAGAGTGATTTAACCTAGGGCAGGGATCACCAGTATCAGGCGCCAGTCAGGCTGAGGCAGTCATTTCTAGGATGCCCTCCTGGGGCCACAGTATAATAAGTTTGAGCTTACTCAGGGTCTGATCTTAAAGGTCGGCCTAGGTAAGTAAGGGTGAGCCAAGGTGGCATTGCTAATGCATGGAAACCAGGAATTATCACCAGGAAATATGAGCTAGAGTACAAACTATAGAACACACAGAGACAAATAGAAACAGGATCCAAGGGAACATGGTCTATAATTGCCCACTATTTATTCTCCAGTACACAGTCTCTTCTTCTGTACTTTCATTGTCCACGCTGTCATATAATTCTTAAAATCCCTCACATATGTCAACCAAAAAGCCATTCCTATTCTTAGGGGGCCTATCTGACCCACCCAACCCGCCCTCAGTTTGGGGTTTGTGAAGATATCAAAAGTGGAAGACAGGGAGCCAAGATGGTGGCTGGAAAGCAGGGACTAGCATGAGCTCCATACCGAGTCCCTCCAAAAACCTATAAAAAATGCCTCTGAACAAATTCTAGAACTGCAGAACACACAAAACAGCAGAGGGAAGCAGGGCTCCAGCCCAGAACAGCCTGGATGGTCTCTGGGTGAGGTCTATCCCACACGGAGCTGGGAGCTGGGAACAGAGTGGAGCAGAACCCAGCCTGAGCGGCGTGGACCATCCAGACCAGAAGCCAGGCGGAGGGGGCCCTCGCACCCTGAATCAGTGAGTTGCAGCAGTTACCAGACTCCTCAACCCACAAACACCAAAGATTGTGGAGAAGGTTAGTGGGAAAAGCTGTGGGAGTGGAAGGAGTTCGAGGTTCAGCTTCCAGCCCCGTGGGGCAGCGGAGGTGGGGCAGCTACAGCTGCTGCCGCTTCTGGCCCCAGGCCCACCTGGTGGGAGGAATTAAGTGGCGGATCAGAGCAGGAGTGCACAGCCTGCTGAAGATCTAAGCCCCGTCCTGGTTGGGGGTTCTTGGGGAAGGAGCAGTGCTGGTGTGACAGAGCTGGCACCTCCCCCCCCCAAACGTGGAACATAGAACTCTGTAGTCTACAAGCAGTCATACCCCACTGAAAAACTCAAGGGTCAAGTTAGTTGGCTGGGAATATGGCCAGGCAGTGAAAACACACACAGATTCAGTCTCAGACTTTGGATTCTTTCTTTGGTGACAAAGAAGACCAAAACATACAGCCTAAAAAAGACAACAAAGTCATAGAGCCTACAACAAAAGCCTCCAAGAAAAACATGAACTGGTCCCAGGCCATGGAAGAGCTCAAAAAGGAGTTGGAAAAGCAAGTTAGAGAAGGAGAGGAAAAATTGGGAAGAGAAATGAAAAGTATGTGAGAAAACCATGAAAAACAAGTCAATGACTTGCTAAAGGAGACCCAAAAAAATACTGAAAAATATACTGAAGAAAACAACACCTTAAAAAATAGATTAATTCAAATGGCAAAAGAGCTCCAAAAAGCCAATGAGGAGAAGAATGCCTTGAAAGGCAGAATTAGCCAAATGGAAAAGGAGGGCCAAAAGACCACTGAAGAAAATACTACCTTAAAAATGAGATTGGAGCAAGTGGAAGCTAGTGACTTTATGAGAAATCAAGATATTATAAAACAGAACCAAAGGAATGAAAAAGTATAAGGCAATGTGAAATATCTCATTGGAAAAACCACTGACCTGGAAAATAGATCCAGGAGAGATAATTTAAAAATTATTGGACTACCTGAAAGCCATGATCAAAAAAAGAGCCTAGATATCATCTTTCAAGAAATTATCAAGGAGAACTGCCCTGATATTCTAGAGCCACAGGGCAAAATAGAAATTGAAAGAATCCATTGATCGCCTCCTCAAATAGATCCCAAAAAGAAATCTCCTAGGAATATTGTCGCCAAATTCCAGAGCTCCTAGATCAAGGAGAAAATACTGCAAGCAGCCAGAAAGAAACAATTTGAGTATTGTGGAAACCCAATCAGAATAACCCATGATCTGGCAGCTTCTACATTAAGAGATCGAAGGGCTTGGAATGCGATATTCCGAAGGTCAAAGGAGCTAGGATTAAAACCAAGAATCACCTACCCAGCAAAACTGAGTATGATGCTCCAAGGCAAAATATGGATTTTCAGCAAAATAGAGGACTTTCAAGATTTCTCAGTGAAAAGACCAGAACTTAATAGAAAACTTGACTTTCCAACACAAGATTCAAGAGAAGCATGAAAAGGTAATCAAGAAACAGAAATTGCAAGGGACTTACTAAAGTTGAACTGTTTTGTTTACATTCCTACATGGAAAGAGGACATGTATGATTCATGAGACCTCAGTATTAGGGTAGCTGAAGGGAATATGCATATATATATATATATATATATATATATATGTTTATATATATATATTTATAAGTGAATGTGTATGTATGTATATATCTCTGTGTGTGTGTGTGTGTGTGTGTGTATATATATATATATATATATATATATATATATATATATAAAGAGAGAAAGAGCAGACACAGGGTGAGTTGAAGATGAAGGGAAGATATCTAAAAGAAATAAAATCAAATTAAGGGATGAGAGAGCAACATACTGAAAGAGGGAGATAGGGAGAGATAGAATGGGGTGGATTATCTCACATAAAGGTGGCAAGAGGAAGCAGTTCTGTGGGAGGAGGAGAGAGGGCAGGTGAGGGGGGAATGAGTGAACCTTGCTCTCATCAGATTTGGCCTGAGGAGGGAATACCATACATACTCAATTGGGTATCTTATCCCACAGGAAAGAAGAGGGAGGAAGATAAAAAATAAAAGCGGGGGGATGATGGAGGGGAGGGAAGATGGGGGTGGAAGTAATCAAAAACAAACACTTTGGAAAGGGGACAGGGTCAAGGGAGAAAATTCAATAAAGCGGGATGGGTTAGGAAGGAGCAAAATATAGTTAGTCTTTCACAACATGAGTATTGTGGAAGGGTTATACATAATGATACACATGTGGTTTATGTTGAATTGCTTGACTTCTTAGGGAGGGTGGGTGGGAAGAGAAGAGGGGAGAGAATTTGGAACTCAGAGTTTTAAAAACAGATGTTCAAAAACAACAACAACAAAAAAAGTTTTTGCATGCAACTAGAAAATAAGATACACAGGCAATGGGGCATAGAAATTTATCTTGCCCTCCAAGAAAGGAAGGGAAAAGGGGATGAGAGGAGGGGGGTGGTGATAGAGGGGAGGGCTGACTGGGGAACAGGGCAACCAGAATATATGCCATCTTGGAGTGGGGGGGGAGAGTAGAAATGGGGAGAAAATTTGTAATTCAAACTCTTGTGAAAATCAATACTTAAAACTAAATATGTTAAATAAATTTAAATTTAAACTGGTAAAAATAAAATAAAATAAAAACCTTAAACATCTAAAAAAAAGATTTCACAAGACCCCCCCCCAAAAAAAAGTGGAAGACATATACTGACTTAAGAAGAATATAGACTTTTGGCAAACAATGACATACCTTTATGCGTGGTGTTGTTGTCTTGTCCATACCCTCTCCTAATTCATTATATAGGATAGTGGTCCTTGCTATTGCTGGGCATTTCCTTGACCACAAATCCTTCCAGGCAATCGATTAGTGCCAGAATTCTTTATGGAATAGGTGGGTATGGGTAGGCACATATGGGTTTTTTTTCCAAGCAGTGACTAGTGGAATACTGAGGTGATATGCATGAAGGGTGAGTGATCTGAAAAGACACTAGACTCGCCACTTGGATCTCAGGGAAAAGCCTGATGGCCCTGTTTTTCAGTTGCCAAGAGGTTGCAGTTAAAACAGAGTTTCCACGTTCACAACCATGTGGTATCCATTGTGCAATTCAATTCAAACAATATTTCAACATCTACTAAGTACCAGGTACCGTGTTGGGCACCAGAGACACAAAGATAAAAATTATGCATTCCCTAGCCTCAAAGAGAGTACATTCTAATGGGAGGGGTAGGAAATACAACATATACACATATAGCTACAAAAAAGTACACAAAATAATACCAAGTTATTTCAACAGGGAGAGAGTACTAATAACAAGGAAAGGCCTTGTATAAGAAGTAATACCAGAACCATGCTTTGAGGAAATCCAGGGACTGATTCTACAGAGGAGAAGTGAGGAAGGAGTACATCTCAGACCCAGGGGACCACCACAGTAGAGGCAGGAGATGAAATTTAATGTATAGAGAATTAACAAACTAGTTTGTTTAGAACTGAAAGAGAGAATTGATCTGGTCAGAAGCCTCTCGGAGGCATCCTATGCAATCTATATGTCTAACTGGGCAACTTCCAAATCCTTGAGATCAATGGGAGGGATGGGGGGAGAACAGGAAAACCTGAAGGTAAAATTTATCATTTAAGAGAACAGGGAATTTGAGGTGTGGGGGGGAGATTGTGAGCAGAATTAAAAATATACAAGTGGGAAGTAAAGTTGTTTGATTATTGTAATGATATTAGCAATAGTAGAAGCTTTGATAGAATATAAGATTGGATTGGTCCACTGGGTCTGCAGCCCTGATTTGTCCTCAACTTTTTTCTATTCTTTCCTAATGCTCTCCTCTGGTGATCTCATCTCCCCATGTGGCTTTGATGCTCACCTCTACCAGGCGACTCCCAAGCCTATATATTAAGCTCCAATTTGCTTCTTAACTGCCAGTTGCACATATACAGATGCCTGCTTAGCAGCTCTAACTACATGAACCACCAACACCCCAAGTTCAAAATGTTTTTAACTCAGTTTAAAAACTTATCATATTCTTCCCTACTTCTCCTCTCAAATTCTCTTTACTGATGCCACCATCACCTTTGCAGTCAACCTGATTTGATGCCTGAGCTATCTCTGAAGGTGGATAGTAAGACAGAGGGCAGAGCCACTGAGTAACTAAGTCCTATTGGTTCTGCTTCTCCAATATTTCTCCTATCTGTCTCATCTTCCACTCATACCTCTACCACCCTGATGGGAGGCGGTGGGCTTTATTATCTTTGTCCTATAATACTCTAATAGCTGCCTAACTGTTTTTTTTCTTTCTATTTTACATACAACCTGTCAAAGTGATATTCTTAGTATATGGGCTATTATTACTATTACTACTACAACTACTACAACTATTACAGCTACTATACTGCTACTACTACTATCACTACTACAATAGTATAAGCCTAGCAGCTAGCATTTATATAGCACTTTAAAGTTTGCAAAGTGCTTTGTATATATTATCTAATTTGATCCTCACAACAACCAGATGAAGGAACTGAGGCTGCGAGAGGTTAAATGATTTACCTAGAGTCACACAACTAAGCGTCAGCGGCAGGATTTGAACTCAGGTTTTCCTGACTTAAATCCATTACTCTATTAGCTATCCTACCTAGCTTTCTCTACGACAACAAACTGCCATATATGGGACTTTCTAGCTAGGTAACTTAGAAATTAAATTTTGGTTTTGCAGAACTGACCACAATGGGTTTCATAGCTTTAGAGTTGGAGGGAAATCTTGAGGTCACATAAAAGGGTAACTGAAGCCTAGAAAGATTAAAGACTTCTTTAAGGTCACGTTGCTAGCAAATGGTCTTGATGGAATTCCTCCAGTTATTGAAGTTGACTAGGGAGAGAAGACCTTACCTAAAACAAAGTCATATAACAACAGAGCTTGTTGTCCTTAAAACTTTGCCTTTACTCTCCAAAAATAAATGGAAAAAGAAGAAAGGATCTTGCCATGTGGTAACACTGCTATGTGATGAATTGGAGAAGAGAGATAGTCAATCCATTTGATTTTACTCATTCTCTATCCCTCCTGTAGCTGGTGTAATTGAAATAATTTAATATTTTTTCTTAAAATCAAATGCTTTTAACATGAGTAAAATGTGAGCTGAAAGTCTATATATGTAATAACAGTGCATATATGACCTAGACATAAACCAACATCTCACAGCCATTGTCATCTTTTAGACCAAACATAATAAAAAAGCAAAATTACATCTCTCTGGGCTGAGGGTGTTGGGGCAGGGGGGAGAAACTTGTGTCTACATATTACATCTTAACAAGACTGTAAGTTCCATGAAGGCAAGAACTGTGGCTTATCGAAATTTTATATCTTCCCCAGCACTGAGCACAGTGTTCATGGCATACTGTTTAAGTGTGTGAAAAACAATACTTTCAGTGCTAATACTTTTACCTCATGGAATAACTTTCTTGAGGTAGAGATTTTCCACTTAGGCTTTAAAACTAAAGATAGCACATTGGTTTTTGAGGGCCCAGTTTCCCAGTCTTAGGCACCCCAGATCACAGCACCAAAATGTCCCCTTTTCTCCCCATCCCATTTGCAATGTGTGCATGATGGAGTGATGAAAATGGTTCATGGAATAGTCTTGTAGTTACTATTGTCATAGGATGGAACATGACTTTCTTATTCATTTTGTTTCTTTTCAGAGTTGGAAAGAAAATAAGAGGTTACCTAGTCCAAGTTATGAATCAACAGGGATCCCCTCCAACATCCCTAACAAATGGTCATCTAACTTTTCTTTGATCTCTGATCAAAGTGTCCTGTCCATACCACTTTTGGAAAACTAATGGTTAGAAAGTTTTTCCTTATATCAAGCCAAAATCTGTTTTTCCCTAAACTGCTAAGACCAAATCTAATCCTTTTCCCACCTAACATCCTGTCAGATGCTCAAAGATATCTATCACATACACATACACTCTCTCTCTCTCTTTGTCTCTCTCTCTCTCTCTCTCTCTCTGACTCTGTCTCTCTTTGTCTCTCTCTCTCTCTCTCTCTCTCTTTGTGTCTCTCTCTCTCTCTCTCTCTCTCTCTCTCTCTCTCTCTCTCTCTCACACACACACACACACACACACACACACAGCTACCTCCAAGTCTTCTCTTCAGCTAAAGCATGCTCATTTTATTTCTTTTTTTCCCTACTTAATAATATTTTTTTTCTGATTGCATGTAAAGACAATTTTCCTTTTTTTGGAGTAGGGAAAGTGAGGCAATTGGGGTTAAGTGACTTGCCCAAGGTCACACAGCTAGTGTGTCAAGTGTCTGAGGCTGGATTTGAACTCAGGGCCTCCCGACTCCACGGCCAGTACTCTACTCACTGGACCACTTAGCTACCCTGTAAAGACAATTTTCAACATTCATTTTTATAAAATTTTATAAATTTTCCTCTTTTCCCTCCTTTCCCACCTTTCCCTCCACTCTTTCCAAGAGAGCAAGCAATCTGATATAGCTTATACATGTACAATCATATTAAACATATTTGCACATTGGTCATGTTATGAAAAAAGAATCAGAACAAAGGGGAAAACCATGAAAAAGAAAAAAAAAAGGGAAATAGTCTGCTTCGATCTACATTCAGACTCCATATTTCTTTCTCTGGATGTGGTTAGTATTTTCCATCACAAGTCTTTTGGAATTATTTTGGATCATTGTTTTGCCGAGAAGAGCTACGTCTGTCATAGTTAATCATTGTACAATGTTGCTGTTGCTGTCTACAGTGTTCTGGTTCTACTCACTTTACTCAGCATCAGTTTATGTAAGTCTTTCCAGGTTTTTCTGAAATCCTCCTGCTCATCATTTCATATAGAATAATAGTATTCCGTTACATTCATATACCACAACTTGTTCAGTCATTCCTTAATTGATGGGTATCACCTCAATTCCCAATTCTTTGCCACCACAAAAGAGCTACTATAAATATTTTTGTGCATATGGGTCCTTTCCCCTTTTTTATAATCTCTTTGGGATACAGACCTAGTAGTGGCAGTGCTGGATCAGAGGATATTCAGTTTTATAGCCCTTTGGGAATAGTTCCAAACTGCTTTCCAGAATGGTTGAATCAGTTCACAACTCCACCAACAATGCATTAGTGTTTCAATTTTCCTACATCTCCAACATTTATCACTGTCTTTTTTTTGGTCATATTAGCCAATCTGATACATGTGAGGTGGTACCTCAGAGCTGTTTTTATTTGTATTTCTCTTAACAATAGTGATTTAGGGCATTTTTAAAACATGATTATAAATAGCTTTAATTTCTTCATCTGAAAACTGACTGCTCATATCCTTTCACTATTTATCTATTAGGGAATGGCTTGTATTCATATCAATTTGACTCAGTTCTCTATATATTTGAGAAATAACACCTTTATCAGAGACATTGCCTGTAAAAATTGTTTCCTACCTTTCTGCTTTCCATCTATTCTTGCATTGGTTTTGTTTGTGCAAAAACTTTTTAATTTAATGTAATCAAAATTATCGATTTTGTCTTTCATAAAGTTCTCTGTCTCTTGTTTGGTCATAAATTCTTCTCTTTTTCATAGATCTGACAGGTTAACTATTCCCTATTCTTCTAATTTGCTTATGGCATCATTCCTTATGGCTAAATCATGTTCCCATTTTGACCTTATCTTGGTATAAGGCAGCACTTCTTAAACTGTAAATTGCAACCCCACATGGGATCATGAAAAATTTGGCAACAGTAAAAGCTTTCTGAATGTGCAATGACCAAAAATTAATTAAAAACCAAATACATAATGAATCTGAGGTGCTTCTGGCAGTGCTCAGCCATGTTACATCCTGCAACTCCATTGCAGCTTTGGTTCTGAACACAAAGCACGCACACTTTGCCAACGAACACTGCTGAAATGCAAAAAAGGGGTAGCAAGTGGAAAAAGTTTAAAAAGCCCCAGTACAGGATATGAGATGTTGGTCTATGCCTAATTTCTGCCATACTATTTTCTAGTTTTCCCAGAATTTTTGTCAGATAGTGAGTTCTTATCCCAGACACTAGCGTCTTCAGATTTATCAAACAGTAGATTACTATAGTCATTGACTACTGTGTCTTATGTACATGACCTATTCCACTGATCCACCACTCTATTTCTTAGCCAGTAGCAAATAGTTTTAATTATTGCTGCTTTATAATACAATTTTAGATCTGGTAGAGCTAGGTCACCTTCCTTTGCATTTTTTTTCCATTAATTCTCTTTAAATTCTTGACATTTTGTCCTTCCAGATGAATTTTATTACTTTTTCTAGCTCTATAAAATAATATTTGGTAGTTTGATTAGTATGGCACTGAATTAGCAAATCAATTTAGGTAGAATTGTCATTTTTATTATGTTAGCTTGGCCTACCCATGAGCAACTAATATTTTTCCAATTATTTAGATACGACTTTATTTGTGTGAAAAAGTGTCTTGTAATTGTATTCATATAGTTCCTGGTTTTGTCTTGGCAGGTAGGCTCCCAAATATTTTATATTGTCTGCAATAACTTAAATGGAATTTCTCTTTCTACTCTTGTTGCTGCATTTTGTTGGTACTATATAGAAATGTTGATGATTTATGTGGGCTTATTTTATATCTTGCAACTTTGCTAAAGTTGTTCTTTCAAGTAGTTTTTTTTTAGCTGATTGTCTATGATTCTGTAAGTATACCATCATATCATTCACAAAGAGTGATAGTTTTGTTCTCTTGTTGCCTATTCTAATTCCTTCAATGTTTTTTCTTGTCATTGCTAAACCTAACATTTCTAGTACAATATTGAATAATAGTATTGATAATGGGCATCCTTGTTCCACCCCAATTTTATTGGCAATGCTTCTAACTTATCCCCTTACATAAAATGTTTGCTGATGGTTTTAGACAGATATTGCTTATCATTTTAAGAAAAACTCCATTTATTCCTATGTTCTCTAGTGTTTTTAATAGGAATGGGTGCTGTATTTTGTCAAAAGTATTTTCTGCATCTATTGAAATAATCATATGATTTCTGTTAGTTTTGTTATTGATATGGTCAATTATGTTGATAGTTATCCTAACATTGAACCAGCCCTACACTCCTAATATAAGTCCTACATGATCACAGTGTATCATCCTCTTGATAAATTGCTGTAATCTCTTTGCTAGTATTTTATTTAAAATTTTTGCATCAATATTCATTAGGGAAATTGGTCTATAATTTTCTTTCTCTGTTTTGGCTCTTCCTGGTTTAGTTGTCAGCACCATATCTGTGTCATAAAAGAAATTTGGTAGGACTCCTTCTTTGCCTATTTTTCCAAATGATTTATATAGTATTGGAATTAATTGTTCTTTCAATGTTTGGAAGAATTCTCTTGTAAGTCCATCTGGCCCTGGAGATTTTTTCTTAGGGAGTTCACTGATGGCTTGTTCAATTTCTTCATCTAAAATGGGGTTATTTCAGTGTTTTATTTCCTCTCCTGTTTATCTGGGCAATTTTTATTTTTGTAAATATTCATCCAATTGATTTAGATTGTCAGATTAATTGGCCTACAGTTGGGCAAAATAGCTCCTAATTAATACTTTAATTTCCTCTTCATTGGTGGTGAACTCAACCTTTTCATTTTTGACATGGGCAATTTAGTTTTCATCTTTTTTTTTAAATCAAATTAACCAAAGGTTTGTTTACTTTATTGTTTTATTCATAAAACCAGCTCTTAGACAGAAATGGGGGCAGAGCCAAGATGGTGGCTGGAAAGCAGGGACTAGCGAGAGCTCCCCGCCGAGTCCCTCCAAAAACCTATAAAAAATGGCTCTGAACCAATAACTGCAGGACCCACAAAACAGCAGAGGGAAGCAGGGCTCCAGCCCAGGACAGCCTGGATGGTCTCTGGGTGAGGTCTATCCCACACGGAGCTGGGAGCAGAGCAGAGCAGAGTGGAGCAGAGCCCAGCATGAGTGACGCAGACCAACCAGACCAGGAGCTGGGCAGAGTGTGCCCTAGCGCCCTGAATCAGGGAGCTGCAGCAGTTACCAGACTTCTCAACCCACAAACACCAAAGACAACAGAGAAGGTTAGTGGGAAAAGCTGCTGGGGACAGAGTTTAACAAGGAGTTCAACAGTTCGGCCACCACCCCCAGGGCAGCAGAGGTGGGGCAGCTACAGAAGTACAGCTGCAGTTGCTTCCGGACCCAGGCCCACCTGGTGGGAGGAATTAAGTGGTGGATCAGAGCAGGAGTGCACAGCCTGCTGAAGATCTAAGTCCAGTCCAGGTTGGGGGTTCTTGGGGAAGGAGGAGTGCTGGTGTGGCAGAGCTGGCGCATCCCCTCAGGTGTGGAACATAGTTCTCTAAACTCTACGAGCAGTCATACCCCACTGAAAAACTCAAGGGTCACGTTAGTTGGCTGTGAATATGGCCAGGCAGCAAAAACACACCCAGATTCAGCCTCAGACTTTGGATTCTTTCTTTGGTGACAAAGAAGACCAAAACATACAGCCAGAAGGAGTCAACAAAGTCAAAGAGCCTACAACAAAAGCCTCCAAGAAAAACATGAACTGGTCCCAGGCCATGGAAGAGCTCAAAAAGGATTTGGAAAAGCAAGTTAGAGAAGTAGAGGAAAAATTGGGAAGAGAAATGAGAAGAATGCAAGAAAACCATGAAGAACAAGTCAATGACTTGCTAAAGGAGACCCAAAAAAATACCGAAAAATATACTGAAGAAAACAACACCTTAAAAAAATAGACTAACTCAAATGGCAAAAGAGCTCCAAAAAGCCAATGAGGAGAAGAATGCCTTAAAAGGCAGAATTAGCCAAATGGAAAAGGAGGGCCAAAAGACCACTGAAGAAAATACTACCTTAAAAATGAGATTGGAGCAAGTGGAAGCTAGTGACTTTATGAGAAATCAAGATATTATAAAACAGAACCAAAGGAATGAAAAAGTATAAGGCAATGTGAAATATCTCATTGGAAAAACCACTGACCTGGAAAATAGATCCAGGAGAGATAATTTAAAAATTACTGGACTACCTGAAAGCCATGATCAAAAAAAGAGCCTAGACATCATCTTTCAAGAAATTATCAAGGAGAACTGCCCTGATATTCTAGAGCCACAGGGCAAAATAGAAATTGAAAGAATCCATCGATCGCCTCCTCAAATAGATCCCAAAAAGAAATCTCCTAGGAATGTTGTCACCAAATTCCAGAGCTCCTAGATCAAGGAGAAAATATTGCAAGCAGCCAGAAAGAAACAATTTGAGTACTGTGGAAACACAATCAGAATAATCCAAGATCTGGCAGCTTCTACCTTAAGAGATTGAAGGGCTTGGAATACGATATTCTGGAGGTTAATGGAGATAGGATTAAAACCAAGAATCACCTACCCAGCAAAACTGAGTATGATGCTCCAAGGCAAAATATGGACTTTCAATAAAATAGAGGACTTTCAAGCTTTCTCAGTGAAAAGACCAGAGCTGAACAGAAGATTTGACTTTCAAACACAAGAATCAAGAGAAGCATGAAAAGGTAATCAAGAGAAAGAACAAGAAAAAGAAATTGCAAGGGACTTACTAAAGTTGAACTGTTTTGTTTACATTCCTACATGGAGAGATGATGTGTATGATTCATGAGACCTCAGTATTAGGGTAGCTGAAGGGAATATTCATATATATATATATATATATATATATATATATATGTGTGTGTGTGTGTGTGTGTGTGTGTGTATGTTTATGTGTATATATATATAAGTGAATGTGTATGTATGTATATATGTATGTATATATATATATATATATATATATATATATACATAGAGAGAGAGAGAGGGCACAGGGTGAGTTGAAGATGAAGGGAAGATATCTAAAAGAAATAAAATAAAATTAAGGGATGAGAGAGGAATATATTGAGAGAGGGAGATAGGGAGAGATAGAATGGGGTGGATTATCTCACATAAAGGTGGCAAGAGGAAGCAGATCTGTGGGAGGAGGAGAGAGGGCAGGTGAAGGGGGAATGAGTATCTCTCATCAGATTTGGCCTGAGGAGGGAATACCATACATACTCAATTGGGTATCTTACCCCACAGGAAAGAAGAGGGAAGAAGATAAAAAAGGGGGGGGGGATGATGGAGGGGAGGGAAGATGGGGGTGGAGGTAATCAAAAACAAACACTTTTGAAAGGGGAGAGGGTCAAGGGAGAAAATTCAATAAAGGGGGATGGGTTGGGAAGGAGCAAAATATAATTAATCTTTCCAACATGAGTATTGTGGAAGGGTTATACATAATGATACACATGTGGCCTATGTTGAATCACTTGACTTCTTAGGGAGGGTGGGTGGGAAGGGAAGAGGGGAGAGAATTTGGAACTCAAAGTTTTAAAAACAGATGTTCAAAAACATAAAAAAAGTTTTTGCATGCAACTAGAAAATAAGATACACAGGCAATGGGGGGTAGAAATTTATCTTCCCCTTCAAGAAAGGAAGGGAAAAGGAGATGGGAGGGGAGTGGGGTGACAGAAGGGAGGGCTGACTGGGGAACAGGGCAACCAGAATATATGCCATCTTGGAGTGGGGGGGGAGGGTAGAAATGGGGAGAAAATTTATAATTCAAACTCTTGTGAAAATCAATGCTAAAAACTAAATATATTAAATAAATAAATAAATAAAATGCTAAAAAAAACCAGCTCTTAGTTTTATTTATTACTAGTTCAATAGTTTTCTTAATTTCAATTTTTATTAATCTCTCCTTTGATTTTCAGAAATTCTAATTTGGTATTTAATGGAGGAGCTTTAATTTGTTCTTTTTCTAGCCTTTTTGGTTGCATGTCCAATTCATTGATCTCCTCTTTCTCTATTTTACTCATGTAAACCTTTAGAGACATAAAATTTTCCCTAAGAACTGCTTTAGTTGCGTCCCATAAATTTTGGTATATTGTCTCACTACTGTCATCTCTTTGATGAAATTAATGATTGTTTCTACAATTTGTTGTTTGATCCATTCATTTTAGGATTAGATTATTTAGTCTCCAATTACTTTTTAGCCCATCTGTCCAAGGCTCTTTATTACACATAATTTTTATTGCATCATAATCTGGAAAGGATGCATTCAATATTTCTGCCTTTCTGCATTTAGTTGTGAGGTTTTTATGCCTTAATACAAGGTCAATTTTTGTGTAGGTGACATGTACCACTGAGGAAAAAGATATGTTCCTATCTATCCCCATTCAATTTTCTCCAGAGGTCTACCATATCTAACTTTTCTAAAATTCTATTCACCTCCTTAACTTCTTTCTTGTTTATTTTGTGGTTAGATTTATCTATTTCTGAGACGAAGAGGTTGAGGTCCATAACTAGTATAGTTTTGCTGTCTATTTCTTCCTGCAACTCACTTAACTTTAAGAATTTGGATGCTATGGTGCATATATATTTAGTATTGATATTACTTCATTGTCTATGGTACCTTTTAGCAAGATGTAGTTTCCTTTCTTGTCTCTTTTAATTAGCTCTATTTTTGCTTTTTCTTTGTCTGAGATCAGGATTGCTACCCCTGCCTTTTTACTTCCACTAAAGCATAATATATTCTGCTCCAACCTTTTACTTTTACTCTGTGCATCTCTCTGTTTTAAATGTGTTTCTTATAAACAACATACTATAGGATTCTAGTTTTTAATCCACTCTGCTAGCCACTTCTGTTTTATGGGAGAGTTCATCCCATTCACATTCACAGTTATGATTACTAACATCCTCCATCCTATTTCCCCCTGTTTTTCCCTCTCTTTCTACCCTGTCCCTCCTCACCAGAATTTAGCTTCTGATAACCACCTCCCTCAATTTGCTTTCCCTTCTACCAGCCCCCCTTTTCTTTCCCCTTTCCCCTCCTATTTACCTGTAGGGTAAGATAAATTTCTATACACAATTGAGTGTGCACATTATTCCCTCTTTGAGTCAAATCCTATGAGAGTAAGGTCCAAGCAATGCTCATCCTCTCTCTTCTTTCCCTCTACTGTAATAGGTCTTTTGTGCCTCTGCATAAGATACAATTTACCCCATTCTGCCTCTCTCTCCTTCCTCTTTTCCCAGTACAATCTTTTTTTATTGCTTAATTTTTTATATCATCACATTAAAGTCAACTTATACCCACACTGTCTTTCTACACACCTTCTAACTACTGTAATAGAGATACAGTTCTCAAGAGTTATGAAAATCATCTTCCTGTGTAGGGAAAACAGTTTAAATCTTATTGAATAACATGTTGCTGTTGTTTTTTCTTTCCTGTTTACCTTTTTATACTTCTCTTGAGTCTTGTATTTGAGGATTGGATTTTCTCTTCAGCTCTGGTCTTTTCATCAGGAAAGTTTGAAAGTCCCCTATTTCATTGAATATCCATTTTTTCCCCGGAAAGATTATGCTCAATTTTGCTGGGTAGTTGACTCCTGGTTGTAATTTAAGTTCCTTCATCTTCTGGAATATCATATTCAAAGCCTTCTTATCTTTTAATGTAGAAGCTGCTAAGTCCTGTGTAATCCTGACTGTGGCTCCTTTTTGTTTTAATTGTTTCTTTCTGGCTGCTTGTAGTGTTTTCTCCTTGACCTGATAATTCTAGAATTTGGCTACAACATTTCTTGGCATTTTCATTTTGGGATATCTTTGAGGAAGTGATCAGTGGATTCTTTCAATTACTATTTTACCCTCTGGTTCTAGGACCTCAGGCAGTTTTCCTTGATAATTTCTTGAAAGATACTATCCAGGCTCTTTTTTTATCATAGCCTTCAGGTAGCCCATTAATTCTTAAATTATCTCTCCTGGATCTATTTTCCAGGTCAGTTGTTTTCCCAATGAGGCATTTTATATTTTCTTCTATTTTTTTCATTCTTTTGATTTTTCTTGACTGATTCTTGATGTTTCATAGTCATTAGCTTCCACTTGTCCAATTCTAATTTTTAAGGAACTATTTTCTTCAGTTAGTTTTTGTGTCTCCTTTTCCATTTGGCTAATTCTACTTTTAAAGGAGTTGTTTTCTTTGGTGGATTTTTTTTTTTCACATTTGTCCAATCCTATTTCTAAGGAGTTGTTTTCTTCGGTCAATTTTTGTGCTTCCTTTTCTAAGATGTGGACTCTTCCCCGCCCCCACCCACAATTCTCCTGCATTACTCTCATTTCTTTTCCCAAATTTTCTTCTACCTCTCTTATTTGAGTTTAAAAATCTTTTTTTGACCTCTTTTAGGAGGACTTTTTGGGTTTGAGACCAATTCATATTCCCCTTGGAGGCTTCGCTTATATAGGCAGTGTGAAATTGTTGTCCTCTTCTGAGTTTGTGTTTTGATCTTCCCTGTCACCATAGTAGCTTTTTATGGTGAGGGCTCTCCTATTCTTTACTCATTTTTCAGCCTTTTAAATGACTTTTAAAGTTGAACTCTACTCCTAGGGCACAGGGGGCACTATCCCAAGCTTCTTATGCTGAGGTCAGGGATGTGGTCACTGGCTTTCCACACCAGGGCCTCAGGTGCTTGTGGCTTGACCACTGAACCGGGGGTGGCCTGGCCTAGTCACACCTGTTGTGCCAGGGTTCCAGAGCTGGGAACTGGAGGCTTTACTGCTGGCCTGTTGAGCTAGGACCAAGAAGCCTAAGTTGCTGATCTATGTGGTAGCTAAAAGCCTCCCACTGTTTTGCCCAGACACTGTGCTGCTGGACTGTAATCTCCTTTTACCCACATGAGATAGACCTTTCCTGAAGTCCTCCTAAGTTATTTTCAGCTGGAAAATTATTTCACTACACCCTTTTGTGGATTCTGTCACTCCAGAATCCATTTAGAACTTGATTTAACATTGTTTCTGAAAACTGGGGAGAGCTTGTAATAACAATTTGGCTAGCAGCAGCTGTAGGGGTGTAAGACCCAACAAGACCAGCAACAAGAGCTACCAGCACACGTTCTTTGATCTGCTTTACCAAGGAAAGTAATTTTAAGGGGTTAACAATCTCACTTTAATCAAACATACACATATAACTCACTTAGTTCAGGAGGAAAAGCCAGCACCCTGAACTTCAGAGTAAATACAAATAAATTACAAACAGAGACAATATAAACAGACTAAATCACAATTCAGTTACCAGAGAAGAACCAATGGCTCTGGGTTAGCAAAGCTGGAGGTGGGGGTGGTGGGGGTGGCAGGGCAGTTTCAACGGCTTGCCCAAAGTTACATGTCACTCTTCTAGTGAGAGAGAGCCCCCAAAGGAAAAACACCAACTTCTGAGTTTATATACCCTGTTCAGGGTCAACGGGCATCACAACCATGCGACTCAAACCAACATGACCTAGAAGCACCACAACCATGGAACTCAAACCCATGTAAGCTAGCCTTTCCCTTGAGGCAAGGAGGTTATCAAAGACTTCTAATTTAATCAAAGAAACAAAGTCCAGACTCATCAAAGGCACTCGATTAAATAAGTGCTAAAAGAGAAAACAGTAAAAAAAAAAAAAAGTCCCACCTTAATTAATATTACAGAGCTCAAGCAACTTCCTGGCTTTTCTCTGCCATCTTGGCTACATCCAACACCAAACTACCTCATTTCATTTCAACAGATCTTTGCATGGTTTTCACCTTCCTAAGTGCCTTCATCACAATGTCCAGTTTGACATTCTTCCTAAAATGTAAAGCTCAGAATTTAAAGTAATACTCTAGATTTTGTCTGTTTTCAGGTATAGTAAGATTATCCTCTCTCTTATTTTGAATTCTATGCCTCCACAGTGAGATTGAGTGGGTTTGTTTTTCCTATAAATCATTTTGCTTATTCCTGTTGACCTTTCAATCCACTACCTGCCCCCCTCCCAGAGTTCCTCATATCAACGGTTGTCTATCTAGGCTTCTAAAACCCTAGAAGTGGAGAGCTGATTGATTTTTTTGAATCCAAATGTAGAAGTTTATATTTATCCCTAATGTATTTCATTTTATTAGATTTAATCCATAGTTTAAAATTTTTAAAACCTTTGGGGGATCCTGACCGTCATATTAACTATTAACTATTCCTTCCAGTTCCATGTTCTCTTCCTAGTTGATAAATCCCTCATGTATTCCTCTGTCTGGCCTGATAGTCTATGTTTGTACTCCAAGGTTCTGTGCTAGGACCCCTTCTATTCTTTCTATATAAGCCTCTCATTTGATGGCCTCATCAGCTCTTACAAGTTTAATGATTATCTTTAGTTTAGTTTTAGTTTAATTACTATCTTTACTATGATTCTCAAATCTATATGTCCAGCTTGAACTTCAGTTGCACATCTCCAGAGCACTGGGCTTGGAATCAGAAAGACTCATCTTCATGAGTTCAAATCCAGCCTCAGACACACTTACTATCTGTGTGACCCTAGGCAAGTCAATGAATCCTGTTTGACTCAGTTTCCTCATCTGTAAAATGAGCTGGAGAAGGAAATGGCAAACCATTCCAGTATCTTTGACAGGAAAATTCCAAATGGGGTCACAAAGAGTTGGACGGGACTGAAATGACTGAACAACAATTGCCAATAAGTTTTTTCAATCTAGACATTCTGTAGGCATTTTGACTCTACATATCAAAAACTGAACTCGTTTTTCCCCTAAATCTACCTCCCTTAAAGGCCACCCTATTTCACTTGGGGGTATCTCTATCCTTCTAGTAGCTGAAGATCTTAACTTTGGAATTATCTTTGACTTTTCACCTTGCATATCAATCACCTTCCAAAGCTTGCTATTTTTTGCAGCCATTTTCAGCCATATTTACAACTGTATTGCTATTTTCAGCAACATCTCTCACATAAATTCCAATTTCTCTAGCCACATGACCACGACCCTACTGAGGCCTTTATCACCTCACCTACTACAATAGCCTCCTCAGCCTTGAGGCCTCAAGTCTCTCCCTTCTCAAATCCATCCTCCCTCCACACAGCTGCTGGAGTGACTGACTTTAGGGACAGATCTGCTTATGTCATTCCCCTACTCATAAATGCCAATGGCTCTATTTTGCCACTAAGATAAAATAGGAGCTCTTCTGCTTAGGTTTCAAGACCCTTTGAAGCCTATCCCAAATCTCCATTTCCAAACATTACACCTCTTCCTGCACCCAGTGCTCCATTCCCATTGGCCTTCTTGCTATTAAGCACACGTGACTCTTCCATTCCTACCTTACTTTCACCTTGTTTCCTTGAAATCTCTGCTGAGTCAACAATTTCTACATGATGACATTTCTAATCTTACCCCCATCAAACGCTAATGTCTTCCCAGGCAAAATAAATAAACAACCTCACATTAATTTTGTACATGCTTAATAACAATACTTATTATTATTGTGTCCTCTTTTTGTATCCCTAGCTCCTGGCACATAGTAAGAACTTCATGAATGCTTACTGATTGGTAGATTGACTTATTTGTGTATGTGTGATTTCCTCTGGTCAGCTCGTTGAGGGCAAGGCTTATTTCATTTTTGTCTTTGAACCACCAGCAACTAGAATAGTGTCTGGTACATATAAGCTGCTTAGTCAAATTCTTGATTGATCCCTCCCATTAGGAATTCTTTCTAGGTTCCTTCTGGTGGCATTATATCTACCCACATAGATCAGGAAAAATAGGTGCTGGCTACCAGCTTTGACAAGTCTTAATAGGCTTTCCATTATATAATGGATAGACTGCATACCTCTCTCTTATTCTTGTCAGGTCAATATATGACCACATCAGTATTCCCAAACAAGATGTCCACCATTTGTTTCTTCTTCCTCTGTCCAGTGCCAGATAAAATTATGATTCCTCATCATTTCTTGAAACACAGGAATTTTTTTCTCTCTTCCTTTTGTCCAGCACTACCCTTCTGGGAGCAGGGCCCTAGAGTCATCCTGATCTATATCTTGCCACTGAACCCAGATGGCTCCAGAAGAGAAAGTGAGGCTAGTGACTTTGCATAGCCTTTCCTCACTTAAAATCCAATTCACTTGAAAGTCATGGCATCACCTTTCTGATGCCATGGTCCTCTTCAAGAGTGAAGGACAAACACCAGCAACCACAACCCTCTGTGGAAAAATCCTCGATTCCATTGCCCAGCCCCCAAAGTTCAGTGGTCCTTCTTTTCTTCTTTCTCTACATCAACTTCTTCCAATTCCCCTCCACCAACTGCCTGACTCAGATTATAATTCTCTTCTGTACCTAAAGATCATTTCCTTCTTTGTTTTCCCTTTGAAGTATTTCTTCCATTTACCCAAGAAACACTTGGTTCTCCCTTTTTTTCTGCAGAGTTGAGGGCCAATTCTCTAGATCTTTCACAATTTCCTCCAGTCTCATTGGCATTGGCAGAAATATGAATACAGCACACAGCAAGTACCCACGACATTCCCCTTGTCCTTTGTACCAGCTGGAATCCCAAACCTCAGTTCAGTCTCATTCTCATCGCTGGCACTTGCCTCTCACTGCCACCATGAAGAGTTTGTTTTTTCTGCCCGTTTCCCAACATGGGGCTCCTAAGTGAGGATTTATGTTCAGCAGGCTTTCCTACCTTTTCCTAGGGCTTCCCTTCTCTTTGTTTTCCAAAAACGGATGCTAGTTTGTTCAGCTGCCCTTGTTCTGTAATTAGCAGATTCCTGCCAAAGCCCTGATTCCGGCTGAAACTGCCCTCAGCTGTTGTTTACAAGAGAGCATACAAAGAAATCTAACTCCCCACACTTTTTACCTCACTTTTTCTTACTCTTCTCTCACTACAAATCAAGCTTCAAACTGTCTTTTTCTTGCCTCTTGGCTATTTTATGCAATGTCCATGGATGAGCAGGAGTGACCAGTGGATAAAGATGGGAATACTTGGCGGGCAGAGAGGGGCTTACCTGGGTATGCTAGGACTGAGTTGAATTTAGAGTCAGGTCATTCCCAGGAGGTTAACTTCTGTGTAACCCAGAGAATTAATCAAATCCTATTACTTACTAATTTACTGTGCAAAGTAAATGTGTTTCATTTGGACCCACCCAGTCAGTACCAATCCAATCTAATCCAATCAAAAACAAACAAAAAAACAACCCGCGTGTGACCCATTTGCATTGGGAAAATGAGCTGTTCTAGGTGCTGGGGATAGCTACCTGAAGCATACTCTGGAGGTGTTGGGGGGTGGGGCAGGGAAGAAAGGAGAAGATATATAAGCAGGACAAGTCCATGAAGCTGTATCTTGTGTGTTTATATGTTCCCAGGAGAACCGAGACATTTAGACATGGGTTCTATTACTGTCATCTAGGGGCAGCAGGAAAGAATGATAAAATTAGGCTGAGTTGGCCACATTACTTAAGGGAATAGCTACTGATGAAAATTATCTCCAGACTAAGATAACATATCTTTTGTCTGAGAGTATGTCTCTGAGGATCTCCTATTACCATCCTCAAGAAACAATGTCCAGGCAGGGAATAAAGCAGTATTCCCACAACTGTCATTTTTATTTGGTTTACCATGTTAGAATTTGTCAGGAGATGCGATTTTAAGAAATGAAGTCTTCTGGGAAGTCTTTTCTTCAGCAAAGGTGAGAAGAAATAGATTTGGTAGTGCCACATTCCATCTTTGCATGAAGCTACTTTAAAAAAAAGAACCATTTAGCTAAAGGGAAAATGGAAAGAAGAGATTTGACTTTTCTACCATCCTCTGTCAAAGGCAGAATGTTAGACCCTTGACAATCAGTGGAACAGACGCTTAAAAGAAAATGGTTTCTTATTAGGCATGTGTCATTGGCATCTTCAGTAGCACTAACACCAACCTGCATCAAAAGATTGTGAAATTAAGGCAATTTAATGAAAGTTAAACAGGTTTTCAAAGAAATCTAACTCTTGACTCAATCTTGTTTCCTGGGATAACACTTTGCATTAATGCATTCAACAAAAAGGGGTGGGGGGTGCTTTTTTTAACATCTGTTTTCTATAATCCAGTGAGTATAGGGGTTTATGAACTTTTTAAAAATATATTTTAATAGCTGTATCTCAATATGATTGGTTTCCTTTGTTGTCTTATGTATTTTATCTTGTGCATTTGAAAACATTATTCTAAAAAAAATACCAGACAGAGGCTTTATCAGGTACTGCAAAAGGTGGCAATGATACCACCGCCCCCCCCAAAAAAATAGGTTAAGACCTCCTGATTTAGAGTATGAGAGGGGCACTAGATCAAGAATGGGTCCAACGAGAAAGTTTCTTATTTTTGTCACACTCTTTTGCTCATTCTTTATTGGCCTCCAGATAAATGCCTGGAGTTATCAAATCAGACAGCTTACTATCTGATCATGTCTCCAGTGATGTCTGAGAAGTGCGAAGCAAAGGGCTCAGCCCGTTGCCTGATCGCTAATGATCACTAATCATGTCTGTTTTTCTCATTTTTATTATGTATTTTCCTTTAAAGATAGCTTACAGCAAGAATTATAATGGAGCTAAGAGTTCAGAGACCAGGGTTCTAATTCTACTTTTAGCAGGTGGATGAATTTCAATACATCATTTCTCCTCTAGGGATCTCAGTTTCCTAATTTGTAAAAGGAAGAGATTGGATTAAATTCTCTGGAAGTTTCCTTGTATTTCTAACACTGGATAGCTTTTGACAGACCTCACACCTTTGATTATGGAAATAGCACAGGTTTATGGGCCCAAAGCCTGCTTGCAGAGCTTTTCATTGTCAGAAGTAAGACTGGAACCCAGGTTCTATCTAGACTCAATATTTTCTTTATCCAATAAACCCAAGTTCAACCTTGATGAGGTGGTGGCATCTACCAGACTTTAGCTGCTGACTCTTCTTCCTTCTTGTCTAGTTCCATTTATTAGTAATTGATTGTTACTTCACTTCACTTTAATTTTGTATTTTTGTCACTAGAGTATAAACTCCTTGAGGGAAAGGGCTTCCCAATTGAGCTTTTCTATCCTTATTGCCTAGTATAGTGCCCAGTACATAACAGGCTCCTTAAAAATGCTTACTGATCAATTAATTGTTTTAGATTTAGGTTTTCCACACTGGTAGTGACAGTTCAGACAATGCTGGCTTTCTTTTTCTTTCAGGCATACCTGGACCAGATCACATAGGATCCCGACAAATATAAGATCAGGTTTTTGGGTTTCTTTGTTTGTTTGTTTGGTTGGTTGGTTTTTTGGGGGGTGTTGTTTGTTTGTTTGTTTAATTTCTAGCAAATAAATCAGCTCTGGAATAGATGTGGGCACCTTAATCTTTCTAAAATCCATTCTCACAGCTCTTAGTTATGTTTACAGGTAGATTGATGGCGTAGTAGATAGACAAGAGGGCTAGGACTGGAATTAGGAAAACCTGAGTCAAAAATCCAGCTTCAGATATACACTAGGTGACCCTTGGCAAGTCACTTGACCTCTGTTTGCCTCAGTTTCCTCATTTATAAAGTGATGATAATAACAGTGCCTATCCCCATCCCCAGGGTTTTGTGCAGATCAGATGAGATATTTGTAAAGTGTTTAGCACAGCAGCTGACACATAATACATACCATATAAATGCTGTTATCGTTATTATCTGTATCCCCTACACTTGATAGATATCTTTTCAACAGTTCTCATAAATGGACTCCTGCCATCCACATTTTTATTTTCTTTTTTGTTGTGAATTTAATAATAATCTTCCACAAAACAAGCATGTCAATATACAAAGTACAAAAAAAGAGAATATTGTATATAAAACCATGACCTTCTGTTATGTACAAGGTTTATTTTTTCTTTAAAAGCATATATTAAATTTAACAAGGTCATAAAATTATTCTGTTTCTCACATCCTTTTCTGATTTTTTTTTGCTTTCTTCTGTGTATTTTCAACATCTTAGGGATGTTCTTTACTTTTTTTCTTATTTTTTATCTATCTTTAACCACTAACTGACTCTTTTCCTAATAAAAGCCTAAAATTTTGTAACAAAGTCAAGTAAAACAACTCAACACATCGGTCATGTCTGAAAATGTTTCTTATACCTCTAGTCCATCACCTGTCTGCCAAAAGGTGGGAAGTGTGCTTCATCATCGGTCTTCTAGATCAATGATTAGTCCAGGTGTTGATGAGAGTATGGGAGACTTTCAAAATTAGCCTTTTTTATAATATTGTGATCATCATGTAAATTCTTTCCCCAGTTCTGCTCATGTAATTCTGTACCAATTCATACAAGGTTTTCCAAGTGTCTCTGAATCTATCACACTCAAAGTTTCTTCAAAAGTCAACAAGTTAATTAGCAAAAATTTATTAAGTGTCTACTGTGAGTTAGGTCCTGCACTAAGTTTGGGGGTTACAAAGAAAGGCAAAAAGCATTCCTGCCCTTAAGGAGTTCACAATCTAATGAGCGGAGACACACAACCATGGTCAAACAAGATCTATTCAGAATTATTTGGAGGTAATCTCAGAGGGAAGGCACTGGCATTAAGTAGGACCAGAAAAGTGTTCTTGGAGAAGGTACAATTTTAGCTGAGAATTGAAGGAAGCCAAGAGACAGAGGAGGAAGAGGATTCTAGGCATGGCATTTGAGCTGCTTAGTGAAAATTAACTATCTTGTATGAGGTACAGCTAAGGAGATCAATGTCATTGAATTGCAGAGTACAGTAAGGGGATTAAAGTATAAGAAGCCTAGAAGGGTTAGAAGAAGGCAGTTTGTGAATGACTTTAAAAGACTAAGAGAAGATTTTATATTTGGTCTAAGAGGTATAGGGAGCCAATGGAGCTTGTTGAATAGGGGAGTGATGTGGTCATACCTGACTTTTAGGAAGGTCACTTTGATAGCCTAGAATTGTAATGGGGAGAGACTTGTGGCAGGCTGACCAACCAGCAGCCTATTGAAGTCATTCATGTATAAAAAGATGAGAAGTAATACATGCCATCTTGGGGAGGGGGAAGGAAGAAGGAGGAGAAAATTTAAAACTTATGGAAGTGATTGTTGAAAATTAAAAATAAATAAATTAACTGATTAAAAAATAAAAAGATGAAGGGGCAGAGCCAAGATGGCAGCTGGAAAGCAGGGATTTGCTTAAACTCTCTCCCAGGTCCCTCCAAACACCTGTAAAAAATGGCTCTGAACAAATTCTAGAACTGCAGAACCCACGAAATAGCAGAAGGAAGCAGGGCTCCAGCCCAGGACAGCCTGGATGGTCACTGGGTAAGGTCTATCATGCACAGAGCTGGAAGTGGAGCAGAGCATAGCCCAGCATGGGCTGCACCCAGACCAACCAGATTGGGAGCCAGGCAGAACAGGCCCTAGCTCCCTAAGTCATGAGCTATGGCAGTTACCAGACTTCTCAACCCACAAACACCAAAGAAAACAGAGAAGGTTATTGGGAAAAGCTGCTGGGACAGAGTGAAAGGAGTTCGGGTTCAGCCACCACCCAGGGGCAGTGGGGGTGGTGCAGCTACAGAACTACAGCTGCAGTTGCTTCTGGCCCCAGGCCCACCTGGTGGGAGGAATTAAGTGGCAGATCAGAGCAGGGGTGCAGAGCCTGCTTAAGATCTGAGTCTGATCTGGGTTGGCAGTTCTTGGGGGAGGAAGAGTGCCAGTGTGGCAGAGCTTGATGTGTAGAAATAGTTCTGAAAACAACAGTGCATCCCCTCAAGCTTGGAACAAAGTACTCTCTACTCTACAAGCAGTCATACCCCTACAAAAAACTCAAGGGTCAAGTAGTTGGCTGGGAATATGAACAGGCAGTGAAAAGAGACTCAGATTCAGACTCAGATTTTGGAATCTTTCTTTGGTGACAAAGAAGACCAAAACATACAGTCAGAAGAAGTCAACAAAGTCAAAAAGCCTACATCAAAAGCCTCCAGGAAGAACATGAACTGGCCTCAGACCATGGAAGAGCTCAAAAAGGATTTGGAAAAACAAGTAAGAGAAGTAGAGGAAAAATTGAGAAGAGAAATGAGAATGATACAAGAAAACCATGAAAAACAAGTCAATGACTTGCTAAAGGAGACCCAAAAAATACTGAAGAAAACAACACTTTAAAAAATAGACTAACTCAAATGGCAAAAGAGTTCCAAAAAGCCAATGTGGAGAAGAATGCCTTGAAAGGCAAAATTAGCCAAATGCAAAAGGAGGTCCAAAAGACCACTGAAGAAAATACTACCTTAAAAATTAGATTGGAGCAAGTGGAAGCTAGTGACTTTATGAGAAATCAAGATATTATAAAACAGAACCAAAGGAATGAAAAAATGGAAGACAATGTGAAATATCTCATTGGAAAAAGCACTGACCTGGAAATATAGATCCAAGAGAGATAATTTAAAAATTATTGGGCTACCTGAAAGCCATGATCAAAAAAAAGAGCCTAGATATCATCTTTCAAGAAATTATCAGGGAGAACTACCCTGATATTCTAGAGCCACAGGGTAAAATAGAAATTGAAAGAATCCACAGATCACCTCCTGTAAAAGATCCCCAAAAGAAAACTCTTAGGAGTATTGTCGCCAAATTCCAGAGCTCCCAGGTCAAGGAGAAAATACTGCAAGCAGCCAGAATGAAACACTTTGAGTATTGCAGAAACACAATCAGAATAATACAAGATCTAGCAGCTTCTACCTTAAGGGATCGAAGGGCTTGGAATATGATATTCCAGAAGTCAATGGACCTAGGATTAAAACCAAAAATCACTTACCCAGCAAAACTGAGTATCATACTTCAAGGCAAAATATGGATTTTCAATAAAATAGAGGACTTTCAAGCTTTCTCAGTGAAAATACTAGAGCTGAATAGAAAATTTGACTTTCCAACACAAGAATCAAGAGAAGTATAAAAAGGTAAACAAGAAAGAGAAATCACAAGGGACTTACAAAAATTGAACTGTTTTGTTTACATTCCTACATTCCTACATATATGTATATATATATATACATATATACATTCCTACATATATGTATATATATATACACATATAGACAGAGGGCACAGGGTGAGTTGAATATGAAGGGATGATATCTAAAAAATAAAATCAAATTAAGGGATGAGAGAGGAATATATTGAGAGAGGGAGAAAGGGAGAGATAGAATGGAGTAAACTATCTTACATAAAAGTGGCAAGAAAAAGCAGTTCTGTTGGGAGGGAAGAGGGGGCAGGTGAGGGAGAATGAGTGAATCTTGCTCTCATCAGATCTGACCTGAGAAGGGAATAGCATACACACTCAATTGGGTATCTTACCCCACAGGAAAGAAGGAGGAAGGAGATAAAAATGGGGTACAATAGAAGGGAGGGTAGATAGGGGGAGGAGGTAATCAAAAGCAAACACTTTCAAAAAGGGACAGGGTCAAAGGAGAAAACTGGATAAAGGGGGATAGGATAGGAAGGAGCAAAATATAGTTATTCTTTTACAACATGAATATTGTGGAAGGGTTTTGCATAATGACATGCATGTGGCCTATGTTGAATCACTTGCCTTCTTGGGGTGGGGGAGGGAAGAGGGGAGAGAATTTGGAACTCAAAGTTTTAAAAGATGTTCAAAAAAAGTTTTTGCATGCAACTAGTAAATAAGATATGCAGGCAATGGGGCATAAACATCTATCTTGCCCTACAAGAAAGTAAGGGAAAAGGTGATGGGGCGAGTGGGGTGACAGAAGAGAGGGCTGACTGGGGAACAGGGCAATCAGAATATATGCCATCTTGGAGTGGGGGCTAGGGCAGAAATGGGGAGAAAATTTGTAATTCAAACTCTTGTGAAAATTAATGCTGAAAACTCAAAATATTAATTAAATAAATAATGATTTTAAAAAAAATAAATAAAAAGATGAGAACCTAGACCAGGTGTCAGCAGTTTCAAAAGAGAAAAGGGACACATACAGAGACATTATATTAGAGATTAGATTGTTCTTATTAGGTATGGAATTATTATTATTATTAGATATTATGGACATTAGAATCAACAGGACTTAGCAACTAATTGGATACGGGGAGTGAGAGAAAGTAAGTTTGTAAGCCTTGGTGACTGGGAAGAGGGATAGTGGCATCCTATGACACAATAATAGTCTATTACATTCTGATTTTACATCAGTTGGTTCAGCCATTCCCCAATTGATGGGAACCTACCTTTGTTTCAGGTTTTGGGTACTATAACAAAAGTGCTCCTATGAATATTGTCTTCATATGGGTCCTTCCCTTCTGTCTTTGGTCTCCCTGTGGTATATGCCCAGTAGTAGTACTGATGGATCAAAGGATTTGTTTAATTTAGTGACTTTTTTAAGGACAGCTACAAATTTTTTTCTCATCTACTTTTTAATCATGGACTTGAGAAGAGGAATGTAGGATTTGTTCAAGGGGCAGTAAGTAATCCAGTTTGCCTACAGCCTAGGGGACACAGAAATAATCAATGAGTTTAGACTGTAAGGGCAAGGTGGCACCAGACTGTAGATAGGTTTAAATGTCAGCCTGAGGAAAATGAACTCTATTTAGTAGATAATAGGGGTCCATTGGGGTGTTAAAATAGCCAACCTCATGACAGTCCTGTGAAGTAGCAAGGGCACATATTATTATGATTCCCACCCTACAGGTGAGGAAACTGAGGGCCAGAGAGACTGTCTCTTGATCATACTCATTCTGTCAATAAGTCATAGAATCAGGACTTAGCAACAAAAATTGGAATCTGGTGCTCTTCTATCATAGCACAATAACTCACCCTACCTAGTTCCCCTTCCTTGGGGAGAAAGGTGACCACAGCTGACAAATTCTTTAAAAAAAATTTCAGTGACTGAAAAATTATTTTCTCTGCCTCCCAAATTCTCTCCTCCACCAACAGTGGAGAAGGAAAAGAAAAAGAAAACACAAACCCTTGTAACAAATATGCATAGTCAGGAAATTAATTTCTACACTGGCCACATCCAGAAAGGTTTGTCTCATTCTGCATCTTCACTCCATCCCTCCTTGGCCAGGGGGTGGGAAGTATGCTTCATCACTGGTCCTTAGGAATTGTACCCACATATTCCCTCTTGGAACAGCCAAAAAAATAACCCAGAATGAATGGGAAAGTTGGCATTGCTTTGGACAGTGTCACCAAGGAGGTATAGAAAGAAATTAATCCATTGCAGAGACAAAAGAATTACCTAGTTCTCTGAGTTCCCAAAGTATTTACTTTACTATCCTTCCTTCTAGTCCTTATATATTGGCCCCCATTTCTTTCTCCAATGTTATTTCCCATTTCTCTTGTACAAGAACTCTGCGTTTTAGCCAAGCTAATATGTATAACCCATGACAGAGCCAAAAGATGTTTGTAAAGAGGAAACAACAGTTCATGGAGTTTGTGTGGCCCGTGGTTGCCAATAACCCATGCCTATTTAAGGTCAGGTTTTCCCATGTCACTGGTATGTGTGAGGGGTGTGGTGATAGAAACAAGTGCCAGAGAGGCAGGGTAATGTAGTGAAGAAAGAAAATAGCTTTGGAGTCATAGGAGTTGGGTTCAAATCCTGCCTTTGTAAAATGCAAGTATGACCTCTGGGTCTCAGTTTCCTCACCTGTAAAATGAGAGTTTAGGCCTTTAAGTTTCCTTCTACTTCTGTATATGATTCTATGAGGGTGTATAGCTTATGTTTGTGCTCAGAGTAGCTGAGGTGGTATAGAAAACAATGGGGTGAGTGAGAAGAGAAAGAGAGGCATTAAAGAAATCCCGTTCTGGGTATATGAAGGTATGTCAGGAGTTTTAGGGTTCTAGTGGTTTATAAATTGGGTGAGTCAGAGATGGTGGCTCAATATAAAGTTGGGTCAACACCGTGGGTGTTAAGGAGTCATTGTAAGCAAGAGTAACTACAGGTGAGGGGTTGTACTGTGGTTTTTATCCTACGGCTCCCCTTATACAATAATACCAAGATTGGGTATAGAATGTTCTCTACAACCTTAGTAGAGTCAATTAACTTCTTTAAAACTTAGGTTCCTCATCTGTCAAAAATGAGATATTTTCCTTGTTCTGAACTAAAAATCAAAAGATGTTGGTCCTACTCCTGGATCTGTTATTAATTTGCCCAAGGTCACATGACTAGTAATTTGACCTCTCTGGGACTAAAAAATTGGAAGGGAACTTGAATCATCTAATCCAACCACCTGACCTTACAGATGATGAAACAAAAATTCTCTGACCCTAGGACTGAAAGATCTTTCTGATATCCTGGCTCCCTCAGAAAATACCATAGAAATATGTAATCCGTGCTTTAGAATTGATGTTCTGAATTCATACAGACCAGATTGCATATTGGACAGTTATGTGGTACAATGAATAGTGGAGTCAGAAAGATTCATCTTCATGAGTTCAAATCTGGTCTCAGACACTTACTAGCTGTGTGACCCTGGACAAATCACCTAACCCTGTTTGACTCAGTTCCTCATCTATAAAAATGAGCTGGAGAAGAAAATAGCTAACCATTCCAGTATCTTTGCCAAGAAAATCCCCAAACAGAGTCACAAAGAGTCAAACACAACTGAAGCAACTGAACAACAAAGATTCCATATTAAAGGTTTCTCCCATAAATTTCTCTCTTTGGATCATGTTCCCAGGCAGAGTTGCCCCTGGAGATTTGGTCTAGGTCTAAATACACACACACACACACACACACACACACACACAAAGAGAGAGAGAGAGAAAGAGAGAGAGAGAGAGAGAGAGAGAGAGAGAGAGAGAGAGAGAGAGAGAGAGAGTCTGTGCACTGTTAGTCTAAGACAGGTTTTTGCAGGATAGCTAGGAGAATCTTAAAACCATTTTCTCTCTCACTCTCTCTCTCTCTCTCTCTCTCTGTCTCTGTGTGTGTTATCTGTCTCTGTCTCTCTTTTCATATTATATATATATATGTACATATACACACACACACTCACATACATCTGTATAGACATATATGTATTTATATGTATATATGTGTATATAGGTGTGTATTTATGTACATATATATGTATATGTGGTTTTATTTCACCCAGTACAAAACACACAGCAATTATACCAAGCCATGGCCTTGCTCTCCATCAGTACTGTGACTTATGTGTATTATGTGTGTCCAAAGGAATAGTATTAATTCCCTAGTGATCCAAAGTGCTTTTCTCTTTTGAGAGTGATCAAACTAGTGTAAATTTTGAAGACTATAGGTCCCCAGGAAAGACAGATAAGCAGAGTGGCAGGGTGAGCTGCTTGGCTCTAACTTGAGTGGCTGAAAGGTTTCATCCAGAGCAGTACTATAAGTCTGGAGGTGACTGTATAAGTCCTTGAACAAGTATCATAGGAGGAAGGGGAGAGGGAAGAGGAAAAGAGAGTAAAGTGGAGGAGAAAGGGGGAAGGGAGATAAATTCTCTAGTAACCCTATGTGCTAACGGTCCCCTCCAAATCCTAGAGTCGCACTCTAACCCCCTTGGGAAGGTAGCATGGAGAGGGAAGATGAATTGTTTCGACTATTAATGACCTTGGTTCTGAGTCCTTTATGTTTAACCATTTTCATTGGTCTAAATGAAGCCTGTCCTGTATTCAGGGCACTGTAAGACCCATTGCTTGCAAGGGAGCAAAGAACTCTTTGCCTTCTCTGTATATACTGACACATGAGCCAAATTCTGATTTTCCTGGGGAGAAAGCTCAAATGTAGGAATGAGCCAAAGATTGTATTTCTATGAGAATTCAGTACATTGGGAAAATGCCTCAGCACCCTTTGAGAGAGTCATTACCTTGACTTGCGTCTGAAAGGCTGGAAACTTGGGCCAGATCTGAAAAGGCCTCTCTCTCCAGATTTTCTAGTTTTGAAAATTCACTTAGAAGCAACCTCAGCTGCCTGGCCCCACCACCTATTCCTTGGGTGGGCCCTGTGGGAGTCACAGACCTTCTTAAGGAGAACATCTGAAGCTGAAGTCAGAATTGCTTAACGTTTTTAAAAGCTGACACAGCTGTAGCCCTGAGCTCACAGAGTAATGTCGCAGGCGCCGAAGTCATGCAGTGGGGAGACGTCAAATCTAGCAGAAAATTTATTGAGAAGAATAATGATCACTAAGAAGAAAGAACATTGGGAAAGCAAATGGAAAAGATTTTATGGTGATTTCATAAGCACTGATGTTCTAAATCAGATTTCTACACACCCCTCCTTTTTTTAAAGCCTAACTGAAATGCCACCACTCTCAACTCAATACAGACGTCTTTGGGAAGCAAGAACACCATTTCTTGTCTTATAGTCTCTCCCCCTTCCTTGACTCTTCCCTTCTACCCTTCCACTCCGGTCTTTCTTTTCAGGTCAAAAGGTCTGGATTAGGTTGACAAGTATAGGGAAAAAATCTGAAAATCTGTTGATCCTGGGACTAGATACCTGCCTTTCAAAAATAAATGGAGGCAACTAATGTGAGAGAATAACCGATTCCCCTCTTTAAGAACGAACCACACAGAATAAATATCCCAGGCCCTCAATAGCTTCCAGTTTTCTCCAATGGACATAAATGCACACAAATACACACATATACACACCTACTACTACTACTACTACTACCACCAACACCATCACCATAACCACTACCACCACTACTACTACCACTACTATACCACTGCCACCACTACTACTACTACTCTACTACTACTACCACCACTACCACCACCATGATTACTACTACTACCACCACTACTCCTATTACTACCACCATTACCACCACCACCACTACTACTACTACTACTACCACCACCAACACCACCACAACCACTACCACCATCACCACTACCACCACTACTACCACTACTACTACCATGATTACTACTACCACCACCACTACTCCTATTACTACCACCACCACCACCACCACTACTACTACTACTACTACCACCACCAACACCACCACAACCACTACCACCATCACCACTACCACCACTACTACCACTACTGCTACTATGATTACTATTACCACCACCACTACTCCTATACCACCACTACCACCACCACCACTACTACTACTATTACTACTACCACCCCTAGCCATGAAAAAGACGTTGTAAGTATTTTATGAAGTGTAGTTTAAAAAAACCGGGACTAATAAGTTATAGCTGACATCTAAATAGCACTTTCTGATTTACGAAGTATCTTTACATAATGTTATTTCATTGTATTCTTACCACGAGCTGGGAGGAGGTCACACAAGAATTCTCACCATATTTACAGATGAGGAAACAGTAATGGAGTTTAAATGTTACAGCAGCCCACCTGCTATGATGCGAGCACCTTGAGGATGATGGCAAGCCTCCATTTTGCCTGTGTCTCAGGTACCATGATAAGTTCAAATATTATCTCATTTTGTCCTCATAACGGTCTTGGGAGAGGGAAAGGAATGAGCATTTATGAAGTGCCTACTATATGCCAAAAATGGTATTGAGCACTGTTTACAAATATTATCTCATATCATCCTTACAGCAACCCTTTGAGGTAGTTGCTATCATTGCTCCCGTTATAGTCAAGGAAACTGAGGCAAACAGAGTTAAGTGACTTGCCCAAGGTCATGCAGCTAGTAAGGGTCTAAGATCAGATTTGAACTCAAGTCTTCTGACTCTAGATCCAGCATTCTATCCCTTGTACCACTCAGCTACCTCTCTATATTGATAATCCCAGGTGACAGATGGATTTTAGGAAAATAAAACCCTCTGCCATCACTTATTTGTAACCATGCTTCTATGTTAGCTTGACAGACTAAGTCACCAAAGTTCATTTTCAAAACCCACAATGCCCAGTATGTCCATAGTTCTGGGTCAGGGGTACTCTACATAGAACCTACTGTGCTTTTTGTGGGAAAAACACATTGAGTTCCACTCAGAACCCACAGGAGCATAGTGTTCTCCCCTCCCACCAGGGGGTTAAGGGCTCCCCATTACCTCATTTCCTTCAACTGCTAAACAGCTGGAAATGATTCCCCTACCTCCCAGCCACCCTGATGGGCAGAATTCTAGGAGGACAGGCATCAGAGAGGACAAGATACCAAGGGCTTTTGGGGGTGGAGTAGGTAGATGGATACATTATGCCTAAGTGGGGCAGCTCAGGGCTCACCTTGAAATGTAAATGTTTGTGTCATTATCTCGTGTACTAGCCTTTGGGCTTTTCATGTTCAGGGACTACATCTTGTATAAGTTTGTACAAGCGTCACTGGATTGACTCATAGTGCTATAAAACAATGAATGAATGAATGAATAATGAGGACCCCAACCTAAGTTTCTTAGAGATTACAATAGGAGGGAAGAAAAGAATACAGAAAGGGAAAGGGAGAGAGCCCCCTAAATATGTAGGACAAGCCTCTAAGTGTCAGAAGGAGGAATCTATTATCTAATGGACTCATCAGGCTGGGACATGTCATAGGGGAATATAGTTGTTCATCCTTCATTTTTGAAAAGGACCAATGACATCACGGGGTGATGTTTTGACTCGAATGAATGAGATTTAATTGAGGCAGAGTTATACAAAGTTATCAGATTCACTCTCACTTCCTGAGTCATCAAAGTCCAGTGACAGGACAAAAGTCAAGATGACTGGCAATGGCCCAGGATGCAGTGGATAACCTTGGTGTCTTTGACATCTGACTAAGCCATAAGCATTCCACAGTGCATACTTCAGCTGCCTCCATTCCTTCTCATCTGCCCATACAACAGACAGTAGAATAAAGGGTAGAGTCAAAAGATAAATGGATTTGGAGTCAGAATTCTGGAATTCAAATCCTGACACTACTTTTTCCTACTTTTAACACCTTGGCCCAGTCTTTGAACCTAAGGTAGGTAAACTTATCTGTAAAATGACAGGATTGAAGCCAATCATGTTGAAGGTCACTTTCTCTTCTAAATCCTAGGATACTCCAAGTCCACACAGGCAGTCCGACAGCAGCAAGGAGGTTCAGCTGTAAGCAACAAAATGTCTCAGTGAGCTGATGGAGTATGACGTAAGGGGAGTCTGGTAGCAGACAGAGGTCCTAGTCCAGGTGGGGTGGTTGTCTATCACAGAGGTCCAGTACAGAACCAAAGGCAAGTATTGTGATAGACAGGCAAAGGACAAGGAGGGATGCTGTAGACATAGATGGAAGTCCAGCCAGATGCATGCTGACATTTATGTAATATGTGAATGGTTGTAGAGTGCTTTACATAGATTATCTCCAAAACCCTGAGAGATAGATATCATTTGTTACTATTCCCATTTTACAAATAAGGAAACTGAGGCTGAGATTAATTGACTCACCTAGGCTCAGATCATCATCATCATCCCTGAAGGGTTTTGGTCACACTTGACCCCTTGCCTCAAAGGGAAGACAGGAAGATACATAGACTGAAAAAATCAGTGACTAATGAATCTATAAAAAGTTCTTTTACATACCAATGTAGTTGTTCTTCTATATCTTGCCCATTTGCTGTTTTCCTTCATGGGAAATAATGTGATACATTGGAAAAAGCTCTGAATCTAGAGTCTTGGGACCTGGATTCAAATTCTACCACTGATACTCTGTGACCTTAGATGAGTCATTTAACCTCCATGAGCCTCAGTTTCTTCCTCTGTAAAATAAAAGGAGTTGAACTAAATGGCCTCTGAGGTACCTTTCAGTTTTAGATAGTTGCTCCTTGTGTATAATATTCCATCTCCCATCTCTGAACTTTTTCCCAAGCTGTTCCCCCATGCCTTACCTCTTAGAATTCTTATTCCCTTCAAACCTCATTTCAAGTGCTATCTACAAGACATTAGCATCTTTATATTTACCACACATACATCTCTCATTTGCTTTTGTGTGTGTGTGTGTGTGTGTGTGTGTGTGTGTGTGTGTGTGATTCGGAACAAGTCAATTCAACACAACTCAAAGTCATATATTGATCCATGGGCTGGATGACCAGTCCCAAATTAGAACAAAGGGCACATAGGTGGTTATGTCTCAAACCGGCATATGCACTCACTGTTTCTTGTGTTTCTGTATCAATAAATTATAACCAGGTGGATTCTCTGGGAGCATGTGCTATGTTTTTCTTCTCTAAATCTAGAGTCCCACCACTACATTCGTCATCATCATCATCCTCACCATTATCACTGTTAAGAGGCTCCAGCTGTGGGGGTTGGAGGGCTTCAAGGGCAAGCCATTACACCGAGGGATTTCAAGTAATATGAACACCCACCCTGAAGAGTCACTTCATTTCATTTTCTAGGCAAAATGAGCCTGGCAAAAGTAGATGAGATCTTCTCCCAGGTTTCAGCCCAAAGAAAACTAGGAAAGCAAGCCACCTTCACATTGTATTATAGCAAAAACCAAGGAATACAGGTCATGCGAATTGAAACACAAAACAAAACAAAACAACCTAATCACTGTCACTAATACTAGGTCTGCCTCCAGCAGAAAGGAAAGAAACCTGGGGAATGATCAGCTTTAATTTAATTCAATTTGACGAACATTTATTAAGCACTTACTATGTTCTAGTACTGGGCTCAAGATATAATCAAAAATCAAGATATAATCAAAAACAGGACAATCCCTGCAACCCCACAGGGAGCTTCTATTCTACTTGGGAAAGAAGGACATGGAGAAAAGCCCAGAGCTTCTGAGCTATAGTGGGAAAGACGAATGAAAACGAAGCAAAACACAATGTCCTTGAGGTGTCATTGTGAGGAGATGGTGCTAAGTACAATAGATTATAGGATCATGAACTGTGACCTGGGCAGGACCAAGCCCAACCTTTTCAATGTTTTCAGATGAGAATCTAAGCCTCAAGGACACTAAGTGGCTTCCCATAGTAGGATTGGAACCAAAGTCCTCTGAATCCTAAGTCACAGCTTCTTCAACAATATCACCACTGCCTTATTAACAGGTAGGTCTTGCTCACTCAACTTCTCATGCTGCAGCTCCAAGAAACTCCCTTCAATTCCATTTACTACAATTCCAGCCAATTTTGTCCAATTCAATTCATATTCATATTAACTGAATCCCAATTCAAATCAACAAACACTTATTAACCACCTACATTTATTAAAGATGAGTGAAGCATACTGTACTCATTATTGGGGATATGGGAGGGGGGAAATTTAAAACAGGTATTGCCCTCAAGGCAATATTCTTCTGGGAGATACAACATGGATTAGGGTTAAGTAAACATAAGATAATTTGAGGAGAAAGAGAGCCTGCCTATCTCTATCTATCTATCATTTATCCGTCCATTCATCTATCTATCTATGTATTTATGTATCTTTCTATCTTTCTATCTATGTATCTGTCTGTCTATCTACCCATCCATCCATCCATCCATCCATCCATCCATCTATCTATCTATCTATCCGTCCATTTATTTATCTATGTATCTATCTATCTATCTAAAACATATTCATATACATACAGCTATAGATCTGGATATAGGTACAGATATCACATTTCTGAGCTTTTGCCCTGGCTGTCCCCCCTTTTATATACTCCTTCCACACTTTGTCTTTTATAATCCCTAGTTCCCTTCAAAGTGTATTGTGTACACACATATGTGTATATAAACATGTATGTGTATATGCACATACACACGTACATATACAACATATGCACCCATGTATATATGCATAACATAAATGGGCACATGTACAGTGTATTCTGTTAACATAATACACATATATACACATAAACACATATAATGTGTGCACAACACAGATTGAGATTATATCTGCACGTACATTTGTGCCTCTGTACATGTGTACATGCATGTACACGGATATATATCGCATGCACACATGTAGGTGTGTTGTGTATACATGTACTATAATCTATGTAGGTATCTATACATATACACAAACAAAACATTGGTGGGGCTGCTTGTTTTTTAAATATGAGCATGCTCCCATTGATGGCTACAAAAGAAGTTATCAGGAAGAGCTTGTCCAGCTCCTGGCTGAGCTCTATGCTACATAGAGGAAGTTGAATAGAGTCACTCCCAACTAGTTCACATTCATGTTAGAAAGACAGTTATAAAGTCACCAATTCTCAAGCCCATACGATATGCCAGACACTAACTAGAGACACGTTCCTTGAGACATGAATACTGAATTTGGAATCAAGGGCTGGTGGTTAGAAGCCCAGATCTGCCACCTCCAAGCTTCATGACACTGGGTCAGTGGCTTACCCTTTCTGGGCCTCAACTGTAAAATGAAAGGGTTTTACTAGACCACTCTAGAGTCGCTTCCTTCTCCAGTCCTGTGATCCTGTCCTCTTGGGGACAAGTCACTGTCCTTGTGAAGCCAACAACATGGCCCTTGTGCAACAGTGAAGAGACCAGTTGTGGAGGAGACTAGGAGACTGAACAAACCAGGATCGAATACTGAGAGGTAGGGTGTAGCAGGCCATGCCTACTCTGTGGGATTGGGAAGCAGAGAGGTCAATGGGGCCCTAGGTTGTCCAGAAAGGCTTCCAAAATGACTTGTACTGGGACTGAAGGAGGAGGAGGGTTTGAATAGGAAGGAGGAGGAGAGGAGGAGAGGAGGACAAAGGGCATGTAGGTGGAAGTTGAACTACGCAGGTGGGGCTCAATACTAGAATCCACAGATGCCATATTAGACTTCAATGGGCATCCATGGCCCCCTGCAAGAACTCCTCGATCTGCAAGCCGGGATGGCTGCACAGATTTCACGTGTGACTGCAGCAGGGCAAAACTGTCTCTGAACATGAAATGATAATGATCAGATGCCTGTCTCAGGGACAGAAGCACTTCTTTTCACTGCAAGAGCAGGCGCTCCAAGTGCCCAAAGCAGAGCTATAAATAACCAATTACAGCTTCCCTCATTCAAATTACTGATTCCTTTTGCCCCAAGTCTCTTACCCATTTGGCAAGATAGCAGATTGACTTTAATTAACAGTTTTACTTCATCGGCTGCACGCTTACAGGTTCTCTGAATAAAAGACAGGCTCCTGCATTGCTGTTTGTGTGTGTTTTTTTAATCCCTCTCCTCCCTCCCCTCCCTTGTAGCCTCATTCCCATGCTAGTGATGTTGGAAGAAAGAGAAAGGTGCCACCAGCTCGACCGAGACAGGACCTAAATATTGCTATCAGGAAAAGCAGTTGGAAGGGAAGAGGAGGCCTCGATCACAACTGTTTTCTGAAAATGATAGTGTGCTGGGTACCAATCTTAATTTCACAACTAACTGGGCCATGGAAAAATAAAGGCCTGCTAACTGCCTGTAAGAAACAAACCTCTCACTGCATTCCTCCTTCCAGAAAACAAGAGAAAGGCAGAAAAATCCAACCCGTCGAGCCGACAAGCCCCTGTGGCGGAGTTTCACACACTCCTGGTATTTTCAGCTTTGCTGCAGCCCCAATCTGTCAGGTCAAGATTTAGGAACATTTGCTGAAGCCCCTCCCCCCTTTTTAAAAAATTTTTATTCCTTCCTTCCCCTTCTCTGTGTTCCAACAGCCCCCCAGAGAGCAACAGAAAATTGCTGGAAAATTCTACCTCAAAAACACCAGAGGCCTCCTTGGGGGACAAGGATATTTGAGGCCTAAAAAAGAATATAGGACATTTGTGGGGGTGGGCAGGGAAGAGCAGTATAGATACCCCCTCACCACTGCCCCTAACTGGCTTCACCTAACATGATGTTAGGGCAGCTAGGTAGTATAGAGGACTGGGATTGGAATCAGGAAGACTAATGTTCATGAGTTCAAATCTGGCCTCAAGACACTAACTACGTGATCCTGGGCAAATCACTTACTTTGGTTGCCTCAGTTCCTCATCTGTAAAATGAGCTGGAGAAGATGGCAAACCACTTAGTATCTTTGCCAAGAAAACCCCAAATGGGGTCACAAAGAATTGGACACAACCGAACAATAACAACATGATTGTTAGATAATACAACATCCCATAGCACATTGGTTCTGCAGGAAGAAGGTTGTGAGCTTTACACACTTTAAAGTTCTCTATTAATGTGAATTATTATTATTTTATCATATTATTCAAGAGAATTCTGAGGGAAATAGGCCCCAGAGAAGTTGCTATCTTGGTATCATTCTTTCATACTTTATTTCCTGCAGACAGTTACAAGGATAGATAAAATCACTCTTTCCTAAGGATGAATAAGAAACTGCAAGTGTGAACTCATCTTCTGTAGGCTGACTGAAAGCTCTTCAGACAGCCCAGTAGCAGGCAGGATGACTGGGATCACATATACTTAATCCTGTACCCACATGGTTCTGATTTGTTGCTGCTGGGTCCTTATACTTGGAAAGCCATTCATTCATTGCATGCAGTTCAGAGATTATGAGCATTTAGTATGGTGAGATCTATTAAAAATGGTGTTAGACATTTTTGTGGCTCAAGGTTGTGCCTCAGAGGTTGGGGGAAATGATTTTACGGCAATGATTCTACAGTTTCAGCACAGTTTATGTGTTGAACTCTTGAAGATATTTTGAAGTCCATATTTATGGTAGGATGTGTCATTTCTAGTCTATGAGTGCAGCCACCACGTCATGTCTTTCTAACTATTCTCGTTGTTCAGTTGTTTCAGTCATGCCCCACTTTTCCTGTGACCCTATTTGGGGTTTTCTTGGCAAAGATACTGGAGTGGTCTGTCATTTCCTTCTCCAGATCATTTTATGGATAAAGAAACTGAGGTAAACAGGGTGAAGTGACTTGCCTAGGGTTGCACAGCTACTAAGTGTCTGAGGCCAGATTTGAACTCAGGAAGATGAGTCTTCCTGACTCTAAGCAGGCAGCTCTACCCACTAAGCCACCTAGTTGCCCTAGGTATTCAGTAGGTGCTAAATGTTTTCAACCTTCAGTAATGTGCTGCAGTTTCTACCAATTCCTTGTATAATCTATATTGATCAACAAATCCAGGCTCATTAAGGATAACCATTCTGTAGTTTTAACTCTCTGTGTAGGGTAAAACTTTACTAACTTATTAAAACAAGATCAAAATCAATACTAAACTAAAAGAAAGAATTTATATTCAACTATATGGTATGGAATTGAATCACCTGCAAGTTGACCTATTGAAACAATCTGTTCATGCCAAAACTGAAAGTGTATACAAGAACAGAAAATTACCATTTCCTAAAAAACAGTAAATTAACACAATGCAGAAATTTACACACACAAACACAAGTCAAGAGGGCCTGAGTTCAAATCCAGCCTCAGACACTTCTTAGCTGTGTGACCCTGGGCAAGTCACTTAATTCTGTCTTCCTTAGTTTCCCTAACTGTAAGATGAGCTGGAGAAAGAAATGGCAAATCAATCCAGTATCTTTTGACAAGAAAACCCCAAATGGGGCCATGAAGAATCAGACATGACTAACTAACCACACACACACATACACACACATACATATATTTTTATGAATATATGCATATATACGTATACACATACACACAGGAAAAAGGATAGCAGTTATAGACAATGCTAGTTTAGAATATAAGCTCACTGATAAGATCTTCTGTGGGAGAAGGGTGGAAAAGTAGGAGCAAAATTACCTGGTCAAACCATGAGAAACACTGAAAAGAAAAGCAATTTTCCAGAAAGTTTGGAGAGAACTAACTAAGCAAAATCATTCATAGGCCACTTAAGAAGGAAAGTAGAGGGAAGAAACTGGAAGAAGGACATTGAACATGTAAGATGGAAAAATCTGACAACATTTCTGCAGCAATCTGTGTTCTGCCAATTGTGGGGAATTCATCATCTTCAGACTCTAACATTGCAGCCCCAATGTACTAATTGAGGAAGTAAAGTGATGGCACTAAGGAAAATCCATCTATTGATGGAAAGAGCAGGTCCACCAGACCAAGTATATGCAAAGCAGGTACATGTTGGAGCTGTCACAGTTTGGGAAGCATTGAGGGAATGAACCAGAATGGGATGAGTGTAGAAAAGAGGTTAGATATGAGAGGTAGAATCAACGCATGTTGATGATCTATGGTATATAAAATGTGAGAGAGGAGAAAGTCATACCTGATTTTTTAGTTATGAACTTAGATGACTTGGAGGATGATAGTGCCCTCCACAGACATAGTAAAGTTTAAAGGAAATAGGAGCAGGCTTAAGAGGATGACAATGAGTTTCATTTTGGATGTAACAGCATCCAAATGGAGATGTCTGAGATTCAGGCTGGATATATAGATCATGGAGTCATGCACACAGAGAGAATCCACAGGAGTTGATGATATCACCAGGGGAGAAAGAGTAGAAAGAAAAGAGAAAAGGACCTGGGACAGAGACTTAGGGGACACCTATGGCCAAGGGGAGATGGATGGTGAACCAGCAAAGAAACAGCAGCTAGATGGGCAGAAATGGAACCATGAGAGCCCAGTGTTAGGGAAGTTAAGATAAGAGAGGGCATCTAGGAAGAAGAGATGGTCCACAGTTTAAAAAGCCACAGGAATATCAAGGAAGATAAGGGTGACAAAAGACTACTAGACTGAGCAGTTGTGAGAGCAAGCCATACCAGTGAAGTGATGAGATCAGAAGGCAAAATGCAAGGTGCTGAAGAGTGAATGAGCTGTGAGAGGAAATGAAGGCACTGAAGGCAGATAAATAATTCCAAGAGTTTAGCAACAAGAGGAAAGAGAATAAATATCAGTCCATCAATTAATAAATATTTTTTTTATTTTTTTATTTCTTTATTTATTTTTAGTTTACCACACACGGTTCTACATAGTTTTGAGTTCCAGATTTTCTCCCCTCCCTCCCCAAGACGGCATGGAATCTCATATAACTGTCATGTATAACTTCGCATTGAATTAATTTATGCACTAGTCAAGTTGTGGAGAAGAATTTTGACCAATGGAATGAATCATGAGAAAGAAGAAACAGAACCAAAAAAAAAAAAAAACAACCCAAAAACAAAAACAAAAGAGAAGCAAAAAAGGCGAGCATGTAGTGTGCCTCCATCCGTATTCAAACTTCACAGTTCTTTCTCTGGATGAAGATAGCATTCTCCATCGTGAGTCCCCTGGAGTTGTCCTTGCCCCTTAGGTTGCTGAGAAGAGTGCAGTATGTCAGGGTTGGTCCTCACGGGATCCATATATCTGTGGCTGTGCACAACGTTCTCCTGGCTCTGCTCCGCTCACTCAGCATTATGTCGTGTAGGTTTTTCCAGGTTGTTATGAAGTCTGCATCATCCCCATTTCTTATGGCACAATAGTATTCCATCACCTTAATATACCACAGCTTGTTCAGCCATTCCCCAATTGATGGGCATCCCTTTGATTTCCAGTTCTTGGCTACCACAAAAAGAGCTGCTATAAATATCCTTGTACATATGGGTCCTTTTCCCGCTTGTGTGATTTCTTTGGGATACAACCCTAGAAGTGGTATTGCTGGGTCAAAGGGTATGAACATAGCTACCATCCTTTGGGCATAGTTCCAAACTGCTCTCCAAAATGGCTGGATCAGCTCACAACTCCACCAGCAATGCAACAATGTTCCAATTTCCCCACATCCTTTCCAGCATTTATCATTTTCCTGTTTGTTATTTTAGCCAATCTGACAGGAGAGATGTGGTATCTAAGAGTTGTTTTGATTTGCATTTCTCTAATCAATAGTGATCTAGAGCATTTTTTCATATGCCTGTAGATAGCTTTAATTTCTTCCTCTGAAAACTGCCTGTTCATATCCTTTGACCATTTCTCAATTGGGGAATGGCTTGTATTCCTATATATTTGGCCCAGTTCCCTGTATATTTTAGAAATGAGGCCTTTATCAGAGATACTAGTTGCAAAGATTTTCTCCCAATTTTCTGCTTCCCTCCTAATTCTTGTTGCATTGGCTTTTTTTGTACAAAAACATTTCAATTTGACATAATCAAAATTATCCATTTTGCATTTTGTAATGCTCTCTATCTCTTGTTGGGTCATGAATTCTTTACTTTTCCATAAATCTGATAAGTAAACTATTCCTTGCTTTCCCAAATTACTTATAGTATCAGCTTTTACTCCTAAATCATGAACCCATTTTGACTTTATTTTTGTATATGGTGTAAGATATTGGTCTATGCCCAGTTTTTGCCCTACCATTTTCCAATTTTCCCAACAGTTTTTGTGAAATAGTGAATTATTAGCCCAGAAGCTGGTCTCTTTGGGTTTATCAAAGAGTAGATTGCTAAACTTGTTGGTTTCTCCTACTTGTGTACCTATCCTATTCCACTGATCCACTCAATTAATAAATATTAATCTCCTACTGTGTGCTAGGCACTAGATGGTTTGGAGATCCAATGACAAGATGGTGGTTTGATAGAGAATGGCAGGCAGGCTCAACCTACAAAGAAATAAGTAGATGTGGCAATTCTCACCATTAGCAGATATAACCTGGTTGAAGAGCCAAGAAAAGAGATTGGCAAGAAGTGATCAGAGAGGTGGAAAAAAGTCACCAATAAAATTAGAAGAGAATGCCAAGGAGAAGAGGGAAATCAAAGGTTTCAAAGGTTGCAGAGACGTCAAGAAGGATGAGGACTGAGAAAAGGCTATTAGATGTCAACTTTAGGAGATTAGTGATGATTTTGGACAGTATAATTTTAGAAGCTGACTTTAGATCCCTGCCTAATGGTGGCCTTAAGCCAGAACGCATGTTCTTTGAGGTTAAGAAATGTTTCATTTTCTGTCTTGGTATCACCAGTGCCTAGCATAGTGACCGACATAGGAAGCATGTTATAAATATTTTATGATGTGTGGTATAATAGAAAAGATTTGAAATTAGAGGACCTGGGTTCAAATTGCAGTCCTTCCATGTGCTGCCTGTATGACCTTGGTCAAGTCACTTAAGTTTTCTAGGCCTCAGTTTCCTCATTTGTAAAATAAGGCAGCTGGACCAGATTATCTTGGAAGTTCCTTTCAGCTCTGAATCTGAGATGTGTAAATGGAATTGAACGCATGGCACTCACGATGAGTAATTGCTTCTCTCTATTAGCTCAGAACACTCACCTTTTCTTCAGCTTACTCTACCCCTCTCTTTCCCTCACTAAAAAAGTAACTACCATTTGCCAAAAAACAAATTAGAATTCCAATCAAACACAGCTGGTCCCTGAGTATCTTACCTCTGACTTCTCTTGAATATAAAATGGACGAGCAAGAGACACTCCAGCCCATCCCCCTTTCAGGGTTCTCTCCACACTTAGAAGGAGTGATAGAAAGTGAATGTCACTCTCTCCAAGCCTGGTGTGGGGGAAAGTTGGATGAACCAGGTGTGATTTTCTTTTGGCTTATGGAACTGTCACAGGTGGAGGGGCAGGGCTGAGCTTAGGGCTTTTATAGGCAAGAATGATCTCATAGTCTTAGTGGATGCACTAAGGATTGGCATCTGGGAATACCCACTGAATTGAAAGAACAGTTTATGAAGACCTGAGTTCAAATCTAGCCTCAGACATTCCCTAGCTTTGTGATCCTGGTCAAGTTATTTAGCTTCTGTCTGCCTCAGTTTCCTAAACTGTAAGATTGTGATGATAATAACACCTACGACCCAGGGTTGTTGAGGGGAATCAAATGACATAATATTTGTAAAGTGCTTAGCACTGTGTCTGGCACAGAGTAGGTATTATATAAATGTTAGTGGTGGTGATAGTGATGATGACATTTTAATCCAGGGGTGGGGAACCTGTGGCCTCAAGGTTATGTGGCCCTCTAGGTCCTCAAGAGCCACCCTTTGACCGAATGCAAACTTCACACAACAAATCCCCTCAATAAAAGGATTTGGTTTGTAAAACTCAGATTCAGTCAAAAGGCAGCACTTGAGGACCTAGAAGGCCACATGTGACCTCAAGGATACAGTTTCCCCATCCCTGGTTTAAACAAATATTTTATTAGAACCTGTAAGAGAGTAGAAAGAGCCCTGGCCTTGGCATCAAAAGTTCTAGGTTCAAGTGTTTTGCCTTTCAGAGATTCAATTTTTTCATGTATGAAATAATGCCTGCATTATCTACCTCCCAGGATTGTCATGATGATTAAATACGATTGTGTATGTGTGTGCACGCACACACGAAGCTCTGTGTAACTCAAGCTATACATCAGAGCATACGAGGAGACAGAGGTAGGTGGATAATGGATTCAAAGCTAGAAAGAACCTAAGAGATCATTTAGCCCAACAGGCTCATTTTACAGATGAGGAAACTGAGACCCAGAGAGGTAAAATCACAAGTCCACTGTCACACAAGTAATACGTAGCAGAGCCAGGATCCAAAATCCTCTCCTCCAATGTCAAACCCAGAGATCACTCCATTTCGTTCAATGAAATTAATGCTTCAAAGTTCCATGCTGTCATTTGCAGAAGGGTTCTCTGTCTTTTGAGGCAGATCTCAGTCCCCCTCAGCCTTAGCAGAGGGTTTCATGAATTTCCAGGATCAACAAAAATGTACCACCCATAGCCAATCTTCTGGTGATTAACCCTTTCCAAATGAGCTGGTTGGTCCTTGAATGACAAACGTATTGTCCATCAGTAGGGAGGGATTCAAAATTCTTTTCATCTTAGTAAGATCAGCCAAAGCCTGTATTTTGTTGGCATATACTTTATTTTTCTTTTCATAAAATTTCAGAGTTGGGAAGGATGTCAGATGCTACCTAGTGGAACCCATACCTTAACAAGAGTCAACCACCTCTACTCCCTATGCAACAGTAAGCTATCCAGTCTTTAGTTAAAGACTTCTAATAGGGAGACCCATTATCTCCCAAAGGAGCCCATCTCGTTTTTGGCTAGCTCTGATCATTAGGAAGGTTTTTGTGTTTGTTTATTTTTCCCTTGGCACCAAACCAAATTGCCTTTTTTACAGCTTTCATCCATTACTTCAAGGTCTACTCTTTGGGACTACCCTCCATGTGATAACTCTTCTAATATTTTTAATACTAAGAAAGTTATCATGTTCCCATAAACCAAGAATTCTTAACTTGGCATCCATGGGCCTCCAAGGAAGTGAATAGATTCCATGTGGTCTGTGAAGTTGGAGGGGGGGAAATTACATATTGATTTCAGTATAATTGATTTCCTTTGTAATCCTATGCATTTTATTTTATGTAATCAGAAACATTCTGCAGAGTCAGGAGGCTTTATCAAACTGCCAAAGGAGTCAGTGAAATGAAGAAAAGATCAAATACCATTACCTTAAATCTTTCTTTCTCCAGTTTAACTATCTCTCTTTCCTTTAACCAGTCCTCTCCTCCAATCCAATCCAATAAACATTTATTAAACCTTCCTAAAATGTAGCATCCAGAACTTCACATAATGCTCAAGATGTGGTCAATAGTCAAAGAACACTTATTAAGCACCTACTATGTGCCAGGCACTGTGCTAAATGCTGAGGATACAATTAATAAAAAGAAAGACATTTCCTGCCCTCAAGGTGCTTACAATCTAAAAAGGGAGGCAGCACACACTTAGAGGGGAGAGAAGACTGAGGGAGGTGATATCAATAAGACTTGAGCTAGCAACGTGGTGGTGAGTTTAGAAGTGACAAGCTTATCCTGTCAGGGGCATCTTGTTCCAGGGTTGAAACCGAGCAGGGTAGCAATTGCAAAGTGGAATGAGTTCCTATAACATTAATTTGAGGCTCTTCACTGACCTCATTGTCCTCTTCTGGTCACTTTCCAGATTATTAATACCCTTCCTGAGATGTAGCATCTAAAACTTTATGTTATTCAACATGTCACTTACTTATGAGCACTTACTATGTCAGGCACTGTGCTAAAACACCAGAAATTTTAAAGAGCAATGAAAAAGAAAGATATTCCCTGCTCTCAAGGGGCTTCCTTTCTAATGATGAAAGATAATACAAAAGAAATATGAAGAACAGGGGGAGAAATGAGAGAGAAGATCCATCATGTGGGATATGGTGGAGATGGAAGTCAGGGAAGACAGGATCAGAACCAGGAGAGGAGTGAAGCAATGAACATGGCTGGCTTGGACACTACCTTACAAAGGATGTTCTCAGAGAAACTGACCCATAAGAGGAAGGAGCCACAGGGGTGAAGTGGTTCAGCCAGGGTAGAGTACAGTGGGACTATCATCTCCCACTGTAGGACATGACTCTTTTAATGCAACATTAGATTTTGGTCACTATCCCATACTTTTGATTTCACCAATCCTTCAAGGTCACCTCTAGATCATAGTACAACATTGGAGTAAGACTTTATTTGAATCCTGAAAGTATTGCCTTTCCACCAATATTGATACAAATTTTAATGAAATATAAGAATTACTGTTATTATTATATTAGTTGTTATTGTTGTTACATTCTGCACCTGTAGTGAGTGCTGTGGAGAATGTAAGAAAGGGGGAAAAACCTGGCCTCTGCCCCCAGGGAATTAGTATTGAGTGAGAGAGGATGAAATACATGAAACAAATAGAAAAAAAATAAAAAATGGCATCAAGTGAAGTGTTCAAGCAATTGGGCTAGGCAGCGGGTAGTCAGGAAGAAACGAGATCATTGTGAGTTATAATTTATAGGATCAAAGATTAAGCACTGGAAGGGATATTAGAAGCCATCAAGTCTGATACCTTCATTTTCCAACCTATCCACATTTTCCAGAAAAATGAGATATGTTGATTTGCCCAGACTCACACAACTAGTAAACATCTGGTACAAAATTTGAACCCAGGTCTTTGAAATAATCAGATTGATTCTGTATTATCTTTTAATTCATCCTATTTACAGTAAATTGATTTTGTCCTGTAACTACCAAAGTCATCGTTCTTTGTCTTTGAACTTAGTTAGAAATTCAGCTGGTCTGTAATGAGTTAAGTTTAGAAATCCAATTCTCCTGCTAATCACTGTTCTATTCTTGCCTCAAGGAAATCTGTTATCCTTGAGGGATGCAAATAGACACCAGGGAGTCTGGTCTAGTATCTTGACATCACCAAGCTATCCTTCAAGATGTCTGCTTTGCTGCCCCAAGAAGGCTGATCCACCATCTCTAACCTTGTACTCAGACAACAAACATCTCTTAGTCACAGGAGAGAAGTGGGGCAGAATGTTGCTAGCTCCTTGTTTACAATTTCCAACCAATCATTTTACAGATGAAGCAACTGTAGCACAGAAAGATTTAAGTGATTCTCCTATGGTCATATGGCTAGTAAGTGTGCAAGCTGGAATTTGAACTTGGATCTTCCTGACTCCAAGTCTAATGGCCTAGCCATTACACCAAATTGCCTCTTATCAGGGAAGGGTCTTCATAGAGTTGGTGAAAGTTTGGATAGATTTTGGACGATAGGTTAGATTTGCTATTCAGCTATTAAAGCAGGCCTAGATGGTAAAGATTGGTCATTCATGGGATCACAGATATAGAGTTGGAAGGAATCTTTCAGGTGACCTATGACTTACAGATGGGAAAGCTGAGGCTCAAAAAGAGGTGACTTACCCAACCATGGTCATGTACTAATAAGTGTCAGAGGTTAATAAGTATTAGTGCTGTCCCCTGATAGCAGTTTTATAAAGTCTCCACTCCTTCCACCATTCACAACCTGACAGTCTTCAGCCCTGGATGACCCCCACCACCACTTTCCATCTCTTCTCCAACTCTCAGGCTTTTGAATGACCCACATATGCCAGAAGCCAAGACCCAAGTTCAAGCTCCAAGAGTGCCTCAATGGCCACTGTCTTGGAGAGGAGATTATGAAGCTAGTGTTCAATAAGAGTTCATTCCATCCTTGGGCACTCAGTCTCCAAGCACTTGCTGACCCAGAAAACAAACCTAAATTCTCTCACTGCCCAGAATTTGGAGCCACTGGCTCAGAAAGTTGATATCTTCACCCTCATAAGAACCCTCAATTATCACAGAACCCTGGAGCAAAGGCGCCCTAGCTTTCCCCCAATTCTATGGCAAGCAAACCCCCACCTCTTGCTTCTCTGAACCAGGGTTTCTTAAACCTTTTCCATTTTGGCAGCCTTTGTTGGCACTGGCTGGCCTGAGGGCATGGGTAGTGCAAAGTGTGTATGCTTTGTGTTCAGAACCAAGGCTGCAGTGAAGTTGCGCAACACAATACAGGCAAGTACGGCCACAAACACCTCGGATTCATTAAGCATTTGATTTTTATTTTTGGTCATTGTGTGTTCAGAAACCTTTTACTGTTGTCAAATTTTTCACCACCCCACGTGGAGTCTTGACCCACAGTTTAAGAAGCATTAATCTAACTTCATGATTCAGAGTAACAGTCTCCTAAAGCAAATGCCTTTTTTCCCCCAATATCTCTCCATTGCTCTCTGAATCCTCACCCTTCTCCAGCTTAGCCTTACCTCCTCCACAATTCTGATACACCTCTGCTTTCCCCTTCTCCTGTGATCTCTGGAATCCCCATCTCTTAAGAAACTTCCCTTTGTCCTAGATTTCTTCATCCCACATTCTTTCCTTTTCCTGGAACTCATAGATAACTGGTTCTCTCTGGTAGATATTGCATCTCTGTACACCCTTTCTCGCACTGCTTATTTTTTCTTACATGTACAATGCAAATTGAACCAGGAAGAAGAGCTCACCTATTCCTACCCCCTGAGGTGACTTCCACACCTCTGCAATCATCATTCTGGATGCATCAGCATCACTAATGCAATATGCATAGATCTCCCCCATCTAACCATTGCTATCTCAACTTCTGGCTTACTCTTCCTCCTTTCTAATGAAGCTGAGAATCTGGTCTGCAGTCTTCCTCTCCATCCCCACTCCACCCTCCTACTTGGGTACTTCAATGTACTTATCGACATCCCCTTGAATTCCCAGAGCCCCCAGGTTATCAACCCCTTCATCTCCCATGATCTACATCTCACTCAATCTCAGCCACCCAGAGAGATTGTTATAAATTAATTCTCTTGTTAACTACAACTATATCACCACCTTGATCATGGAGCCCTGAATCCTCTTTTTCTGATCACAATCTCTTACTCTTCCTTTTCTCTGTCTTACTCTTCCCAAACCTCTTCTTCATCATCACTAAGATCTCCACTGACTTCTATGTTTTCCTGTTCTCTTGCTCTACCACCTCCCTGGCTTCTTGGAATCAGAGACCTAAAGTGGGAAGGTACCTTTCAGATCATCTAATCTAATCTCCTCATATTACTGATTAGGAAACTGAGGTCCAGAGAAGCTGTGACTTACCCAAGGTGACACAGGAAGTAAGCCTCTGGGCTAGGGTTTGAACCAAAGTTCTCTATCTCTAAATCTATTTTTGTACCAAACCACACTACCTGTGCTTTCCTCTTTTCATGGTGCTCACGTTATACTTATAGAAAACCAATTCAATAATAATTCCTCAACTGCTGCTGCAGCCATTGTCGTGTTAAATGCATTGATGGAAGATGGTTTGCTGGTAAAAATGACTGATTGCAATTGTATAACCCCCATCACCTGCATTCTAATCTCCTATTCCCAAGCCACCGAATGGCACTGGAGGAATTCTTGCTCTCCTGTGGACTGGTTCCACTACAAATTCATATTAATTGGGCTCTCCTTACTGCACGACAATCCTTTTATTCTTCCATAATTGACCCTATCACATTTCTGGAAGAAGCTGTTCCATAATTTTTCTATCTCCTAAAGTCTACCAGGTCATGCATACATCCACTGTCATCCCAACTCCTGTCATCCGATGTCTACCTTACTGAAAAAATCAAGACCATCTATAATGAGCACCCACAACACTTCAATCTCTCTCTTTCCCCTCCTCTCCTCTCCTTTTCCTGTCTTCTTCTTCTTCTTCTTCTTCTTCTTCTTCTTCTTCTTCTTCTTCTTCTGCTTCTGCTTCTGCTTCTTCTTCTTCTTCTTCTTCTTCTTCTGCTTCTTCTTCTTCTTCTGCTTCTTCTCTCTCACTCTCTCTCCTGTCATGTAGCTCTCCTTTCCTTCACTACCTCTTAACTTTCATTTCTAGGAAGTCAAGTACTCTCAATGCCTCCATCTTCTCCCCACCCATTCACTTCTCAACCCTTTGGAATCTATTTTTTTATTCCCCCATCTTACTGAAATAAACTGCTCTCTCAAAGATTTTAGTGAAGGCTTAACTACTAAATCCAAAGGCCTTTTCTCAGCCCTCATTTCTCTGACCTTTCTACAAGCTTTTTGATGTCATTGACCATCTATCCTCCAAGGTACCATTTTTTCCCTTGTCTTCCATGACACTTCTCTTTCAGATCTTCTCCTACCTCTCCAGCTATTCTCACTTAGTATCCTTTGCTGGTTCATCATTCATCTCCTGCCCCTAAGCACTAATGATGCCCAAGACTTTACATCGAGCCTTCATCTCTCTCCCTTCTCTTCTTTGGTGATCTCATCAGTTCCCATAGATGTAATTATTTCCTTTATCTAGAGTAGATACACACACACACACACACACACACACACACACACATATATATATATATATATATATATATATATATATAAAATTACATTTTCTTTATCTAGACTCTAGATAAAGGAAATAATTACATCTATGAAAACTGATGAGTTCATCTAGATTCTAGATCATTCCCAAATCTTTACATCCAGCCTTAATCTCTTTCCTGAATGACAGTCCTATATCTGATGTCTGTCTCCATGTGGGTGCCCCATCAGCATTTCAAACTTCAAAGATCCAAAACAGAACAGAACCTTCCCCAATAAACCTTCACTCTAAAATTCTCTTTTACTATTGAAGGCTCTACTTTCCCCCTAGCTATCTAGGTTCATAACTTCAGACTCATCTTTGGGATTTGACTCTCTCACTATCCATAATAAATCAGCTACCAAGTTTTCTCATTTCTATCTCTACAATATCTCCTTTACTTTTTTTTCCTTTACAAGCATCTTTTTTTCAGACCACCCATCAACTTCATAATTGGATGATTATAATAATCTCCTATTTGATTTCCCTGCCTTCCCATTCCCCTCTCTCTAATCTATCTTCCTCAAAGCTATCAAAATAATATTTTAAGGCACAAATTTGAACAAATCACTCTCTGTTCAAAAGATTTTAATGATTTCTCATTGCCAATTGGATAAAACGCAAACTCTTTAACCTGGCATTTCAGACCCTTCATGCTTAGAGGCATTCAGTCAGTCAGAGGACTTGGGTTTGGACCCCACCTTGAATAAATCACCTTCTTTCAATGTCAGTGTCCCATTGTGTCAAATGAGGGGACTGAACTAGAGGATCTCTAAAATACCTTCCAACTATAGGTCTATGATCCTATGATACTTGGGCTCCCACCTACCTTTAGACTTACTTCATGCTACTCCTCTTAATGAACAGCAGTTCAATCATATCAGTCTACTGTCACCAAGCTCAGCATTCCATCCCCCACCTCAACATCAACATAAACCTTTCCCCTTGCTTGAAAGGCATTCCCTTTTCACCTCCATCTCTCAGATTCCTTGTTTTTTTTCAATGCTAAGCTCAGATGCCACCTCCTTTGTAAAGGCCTTCTCCTCTTCCAGCTGTTGATGGTCTCTCCTTCTTCCAGTGACCTTGTATTTATCAACCTGTGTGTGTATTATATCCCCACCTAGCAGGACACAAGCTTCTTGAGGGCAGGGCCTGTTTTGTTTTTATCTTGATATCAACAGGGTCAGTTATACGCCTTTCACCTATTAGGCACTTAATTAATATTTGCTGAATTAAGTTGAAATTGCAGGCAGGCTCTGTGGGGTATTTATCATTTGCCTTTAATTTGATTTAATGTTTATTAGACCCTATTGTATATAAGGCACTCTGTTAGGCCTTATTCAAGAGCACTAACAATAAAAACATGTTTTTATCTCTGTAGAGAATAACTCTGAATCATAATGATGAGGAGGGTTTGCTAGCCTTAAGACAAGAGTAATATCAGTTGATTCTGCTCTGACTTCTCCTATAATGATCAAGGGCAGACATGGTCCAGGTAAGAGCAATGGGCATCTTTGAGTCTCTCCCTGCACTACACTATTCCCAGGCCCTCCTAAGCACAGGGGATCTAGGAGTGAAGGCATCTGGGAGTTCAAATAAGCTGTCTGGACAAACTTCACGCACAAATCCGTCTTTATGACCTTCACAGTCTTAGGGGGTGGGAGCGCTCAGGGAGAATAGACAGGCAATGAAGCCTCTTCAGGTGTTGCTAGAAGTAACGTGAGTAAGACCTATTTGACGTCATTCAATTCAATTCAACAAACATTTTTGAATCACTCCCTATGTGAGAGCCACTGCACCTACTTCCGGAGAAACAAAAACCAAATAAAGACCAGCTCCTGCCCTCATGGAGCTTACAATCTATTTGGGAATTGATAAGGAAGCGGACAAGTAAACACAAAATAATTTGAGATGGAATACTACAAATTGATAAGGAAACAATTGGTGGGAGGTGAGTCCTGAGCTGAGCTTGTAAAAGGAAGCTAAGGATTCTAAGACCCAGGTGAAGAGGAAGGATATTCCAGACACTGGGGGAAAGCCTGAGCAAAGACACAGAGTGGGCCTTTTAATGACGAGTTGTTGTTTGTTTCTGTTCATCCCATGACATCAGGAGGGTGATGTATTGACTTGCAAATGAATTGGATTTAAATGAGGGTTTTATCGGCCTCACTCTCTTCTCCAGGGTCACTGGGGTCCAGGAGCAAGACATTGGTCAAGATGACTGGCGACTGGTCTGTTTGGGGGGAAAATGCAAAATAAATCTAGATAGGTAGTTTGGAGCCAGATTATGACGGGTCTTAAATGCCAAGTTGATATGATTTATATCTCAGAGGCAATAGGAAGACACTGATGGTATTTGAGTAGGGGAGTGCAATGGTTAGAAGTATGCTTTGGCAAGATTATGTCAACAGCTGTGTAAAGAACAGATTGGACAGGAGAAAGATTGGTGGCTGGGAGACCAGTTCAGAGACTGTGGCCTTAACAGATGTGAGAGTATTAATGGGGACCCAAAGGAGTACATGTTCTATAAGTGGAGAGAATGGTACATATGAAATCAATGCTGTGGAGAAAGAATGTTGTACAATATGATCATTGATTGGAAATGAGAGTCATGGGATGAGTGGAGGATTTGACCCCGAGTGTGTGAACGTTAGTGATTGGAAGGTTGTTGGACACCTCAACAGAAGCAGGGAAGTTTGGAAGAAAGGTGGATTGAAGGAGGAAGATAATGACTTTTTCTTCTGGATGTCTTTGAAGTGTCAGTGAGATATTCAGGTAGAGATATCCAGCAGATAGCTGAAGATGTAGGACTATAGTTCAGGAGAAGCATTAGAACTGGATATTTAGATTTAGGGCACTCCCCTCCCCCAATATGATTTACTCATATACCTGAGGCTCAGGGAAAGTAAATAATGGAATGACTGAGGTACCTTAGCCCCTCCTAGATCAGAAAAGAATATGCTACATTGAGAGACAATTTGATGCAATGGATATAGTATTGGACCTGGAATCAGGAATATATGAGTTTGAATTCTATCTTGGAAGCATACTAGCTTCTGACTCAATCACTTTATTTCTCTGAGCCTTGGTTTTTCCATCTATTAAATGGAAGTAATAGCATCTGCCTTACAGGAGGCAGAGGATTGAATGAGAATTTTTATAGAGACATATAGATAGATGGATAGATAGATACATAAACAGATAGATATAAACACATATACAATATATAAAACTATATGTAATATATTGAATCACACACACACATACATACATATGTATCATATTGCAAACCTTAAAGCACTATGTAAATGAGAGCTATTGTTGTTGTTGTGGTAGTGGTTGTCGTTTTATTATTACATGTTGGGAAAAATATGTTATGAGGACTGTTCATTACAAAGAAGGTAAAAGTATTATAAACAGGCAACCAAAAACCAGTAAATCAGTGTTCTGAGGCATCATTTTGGGATTTGATCATAACAATTTAGCAGACAATCTAGTATAATGGATGATGATTGGAGTGATACAGATTATATTCTTGGGGTAGGGATATCTAGCACTAACAGTGAGAAATAAGAAGGGCGTCAGAATGAGGGTGAGGTTTGTCACTGTAGCTGGAAATCAGGTCAATGGTGCTGAGTTTTGTTTAGCTTGGATGGAAGATGGGAGCTTGGAATCCTCTCTCAAGCTGATGGGAGCTTCATGCATAACAATGAGCTGTGTTTAAATGGCCTTACTGTATTTTGACTCCAGGAAAAGGCATCAGGCTGCAATGAAGGCAGCAGTGTATTACCCGAGCCAGGAATGGAAGGAAGTTAGATCCAAGGCAGGATTGTGACTAGAATTCCGAGTGTGTTCAGGAGACATTTCAGACTCATGGAAAGTGGAGGGTAAGCTGTAGCCATGGATGAAGGCCAGGCATACAGTTAAGAGCCAGAGATCACAACCAGGCAGATAGATAGTCAGGAGAGCAGAAGCAGACAAACCACCACAGCCACAAGGAAGCTTGAAACTGGGGCAAGGCCTTCCTCAGACAAGGACCCCTTTGTGTCCTTCTTACTGTAGCAGGAGCCCGTGACTGAATTCTCACGGCACATTATAATGACCCAAGCTACTGTCTTTTCTCCTTCTGCCTACCAAGAGCCTCAGGTCTTCCACCTGCGTGGAGATGACTTCCAAATCTCCATCAGCCTATAGGCCATCTCTATGGGGATATCCCCCCAGTACCTGAAACTTAATGTGTCCAAAATCAGACTTATTATCTCTTCCCCAAAAACTATTTTTTTTCTTTCTGACCATCACTGTTAAATGAAAACCTTGGAATTACCTCTGGCTTTCCCTTCTTATAGTTTCTTACCATTCACACCCTATTTCATAGAATCATGGTTGAAGTTCTAGAGAAGGGACCTCAGAATTTACACAACCCAATCCCCTCATTTTGCAGGTAAGGAAACTGAGGGCCAAGAAGGTTAAGTGATTTTCCCAAAGTCACATAAGTAATAAATCTCAGAGGTGGTACTGAATCCAGATCCTCTGACAAGAGCCAGCCCCCTTTCTCTGTGAGCTTCGTGAAGGTCAGCACTGTGTCCTCTCTAGATTTTGTATCTGCTCCCATTGAGGAGCATGTAACTGGACACATAGCTGGTGTCTTAAATTGAGCAGAGAGGTAAATACATTCTGGCTCAAACTAAGGAAAAACTTCTTAACATTTGGTTTTTGGGTAGATAAAGGGAAGGAGGATAATAGACCTGTGATTTCAGTAGGGAACTTCTTACATGAGAGTCTGTCTGTTACCTAAGGAGATGATCAACTCAGCTACAACTTAGAGTCTTAGCAAGTTCACTGAGGCACTAAGGAGTTAAGTGACTGGCCCAGGGTCACACAGTTAGTACAGTTATCCCTTCCACACTATGACTTTTCCCATTGGAATTTCAATATATCACACGTTGGCATAAGAAATTAAATGAGAATTTTGGGGAAGTTTTGCAGAAGCCACAGATGACACACGAAGACTAGCAGATAATGCAGAAAAAGTTTAGAAACTCAGAAATGCATAAATATATATGTATAGTACTGAAAACACCCCATAAAAGAAAAAGAAAAAATTCAAACTTCTCCTCTGGTATAAAGGGAGGGCCAAAAAACTTTACATGGATTTTCTAGATCACCAGGCTGCCGTACCCCTAATCCCCACTATATAGAAAGAATAATTGTCAGAGGCAGTCCATGAGCCCAGGTACTCCTGATTCTAAAGAAGGCCCTCTATTCATTACTGCACGCTGTCTTTCTCTTAACAGTTATGGCTGCCCAAAAGTACAGTGGATTATGTGCAGAGGTAGGGATCTCCCACTTACTAATGGTCTTCAACAAGACACTGGAGAATGCTTTATCTAGGACATTATAGGGAGGATGTCTGCTCAGGCTTGGATTTGAAGAGATAACCTCTGGAGTCCTTCTGAACTCGGGGATTCTATAATTCTTTGCTTCATCCAATAAACATTTGCTCAATGCTGTGCTCTCTGCTAAAGCCTTTAAGAAGTTAACATCTGACCCCTTACAGTCTAGCTGGGGAAACAAAATGAGCATACAGGAAATTCAATTAGAGCCCCACAGGATCAAAGGACCGTGGGTCCAGTGGAGTAGGAGGTCCTCCAGGGCATGCCATGGACTGTGATCTTTGCATCCCCAGTGCCTAGCACGATGTCTGAAATGAGAGTTCAATAAATGTTTATTGAATGAATGTCGAATGACTTCACATTGGAAGCCCCAACCAGCATTGTTTGCCCTTGAATGCTGAAGTGTATATCGAAGACACATCCTTGGAAAAGCTACAGACCCACCTGTAAGACAGCCAGGAAGTCTAGCCCAGGAGTTTCCCATTCTGTTTCCATTTCCTACCACCAGATATAAACTGTCTGAAATCAGGCCATGATTTTACATAAGAAAGATTTTATGGGCTTAATGGAATCTCTCACATAAATGAAGCCAAATGTAAACTAATTAGAGCCCCCAGAAACCAGTTTCTGAATCCAGGATCAATTTATACTAGACTGCCTTTTCTACCTACTGTGTGTGACTCACTGTGTCTGGGACCATGGGGTGGACAAAGAGAGATAAGAGATGGCCACTGACGATGGAATGCATCAGAAACCTATCTCCAAAGGGTTAATAATAATAGCTAAAATTTATATAGTGCCTACTATGTACCAGGCACTGTGCTAACACAAATATTATCTTATTTAATCCCCACAACAATCCTGGGGGTAGGTGCCATTATTATCCCCATTTTACAGATGTGGAAATTGAGGCAAACAGAGATTAAGTGGTTTTCCCAGGATCACACAACTAGCAAGCGTCTAAGGCTAGATTTGAACTCAGGTCTTCCTGATTCCAAGTCCAATGTTCTATCCACTAAACCACCTAGCTCCTTATTCTCTTCCTTCCAACCTACCCCCAAAAATGCAAGCTCTCTAGAAAGAGATCATCACACTTTTTTTTTCTCTGATACCTAGCCCTGTTCCTTGTAGGTTTATTGTAGGTATGCAATAAATGCCCATTGATTTGTAAATTAATTAAATGGTAATAGATCATACTTATACAGTGCTTTAAGTTAACAAAATGCTTTTCCATAGATTTCATTTGATTTTGCCAGTTTGGGCATAGCTCCACGAGGTGCCCCAGACACACCCTAGGGTTTCTCTTTGGAAATGTTTAGAAATCTCCGTATTAGACCTTTCCCTCCATTCCCCTCATTGGCTAACCTACACTGAACTGAACAAACTGTCAGTTATGACAACAGGTGCCCTTCTCCTAAGAATGCTTCCCTGGGATACAAGGAAGCCAACTTTACCTTTTTAAAGACCAGCTGTCAGGGGGGAATTATAGGAAGACCCTGGGCATCATGAAGCCTTCTAGTTCCCTCTTGGCTGTTATATTCCACCCCCAGGCATGCCTTTTTATCCCACAATGACATTAAAATTACTGTCAAGGTGATTTCTTCCTCTTTCGTGATTAGCGTTGTTCTAATGAGCATTAATAACCGACCTTTATCAAGCCCAGAGATGGAAATCAAGCTCAGGTTCCAGCCCTGAGCCTGGAACTAAATGTTTGATGTCACCTTACTCTCTCCTAAAAAACAGAACCGAATCAATAGGCAGCTAGCATTTACACAGTGCTTTAAGGTTCACAATGTGCTTTACAAATATTATCTCATTGGATCCTCACAATTACCTCGAGAGGTAGATACAGTTTTTGTCACCATTTTACAGATGAGGGGGAGAGTAGTTAAATGAGGTCGCATAGCTGGTCAAATGTCTGAGGTCAAATTTGAACTCAGGTCTTCCTGATTCTGTTCTAGTGCTCTATCCACCTAGCTGTCAATCAATAGTCAAGGTAATAATTATTATAAATAATAAAATAATATAGTAGTGATATATTATCATTATTGTTATAACAAAATGAGAAAAGACTTCTTGGTTTCTGTACCCATCAAAGAATGAGACCAGTTGGGCCTGGAATGGACAGGACCCAAAGTAAAATCTGGAAGTGAACTTGGTCCCTGGAGATGCAGACAGAACCTTGGACTTTTAAGTTCAGGTTGTCGCTAACCAGCTGAGCTTCTAGAAACCACACAAAAAGACGTTCCACAGGACAGAAGATGTTCATTTGCTGATGCAAGTTATTTTTTTGATATTTTCTTTTTTAAAAAAAAATTGTGGTCATTTACAGGGTATTGTTTAGAAATTATCACAATGCAAGTCCTCAAACTTACAATGGTTTATATTCCTGGGAAAGATTGCAAATTAAAACTGTGTAAATCCAGTCTGAATTTTCCATAGGGAGAAAGTTTAAATGGGATGTTGATCAGGATTGCAATCTCCTATTCCATTAGTTTTTAAATCAGTAGCACAGTTTCCTGAACTAAAGCATAGAACAGGCATAGAATAGATGTCTGCTTGCATAGAGTGCAAAGAGAAGATTGATTCCTTATAGGAGGTGAGGCTCACTAGATGCTGCTGTATGCAGATAAAGGGGGAAGGGATGAGAATAAGCATTTCTATGGTGCCTCCTATGTGCCAGGGCATGCTAAATGCTTTTAACAAATATTATGTCATTTGATCCTCACAAGAACCTGCAAGGTAGGTATTAATATTATCTCCATTTCAGAGATGACGTGTCAATTGCATCAATCCCCTTATTGAGATTCACAATCACTCAAAAGAGCCTAGCCTATCCAAACAGGAAACACCAAGTGGATGAAAGATGTTTGTTGTCCAAAATAGGATACACAATTAGTTGAACATATCCCTTAGAGTTGGTCTGCAGTTCTTAGAAAGAAAATACAGATAGAAATAAGCTGAGTCCAGAATAGAATAGGATGAAGAGAGCAGGGCTGATTACATTTGGATAATTACATGGGGATCTCAAGGAAGCCAAACTTTTCCCTTGAAAAAAAAAGATCCATCTTTTAAGCATCAAATTCTCCCCCATTGTCATATGGATTTAGATCATTGTATGCCCTGCCTCAAAATTATGAATTGCCCCCCAAAAAAAAACAGAAAGACACACATCACCAAAGGTGAGTTGCATGAAAGAAGTGGTTGAAAAGATGTCCCAAATTAAATGTTTGACCAAAAAAGGAAATAAGCCAATCTTGTGGCAGGTTGGAGGAAAAAAACAGACAAAGTATGCAATGCTAAGAGACCTGGAGGAAAATGGCCAGCATATTGTGTGGAATCACCAGGAATGATTTGACAGCAAGATATGGATGAAAGTCACACAAGATGCAAAGGGTTAGGTGGATTGCAAGATGTTGGAGGGAACATTCACATTGATCAGCTCTTTCCAGTCTGGCTCTAGCCTAACTTTCCAGGCTTGTTATATCCCAGAAAATGCTCCCTTGGACTGCCTTCCCCCCCTATCATGACCATCTCAATCCACAGAATCATTCCCTCTTCAGAGCTTAACCCTCATTGACTGAATGATTCATTTGACAATTGATTGTTTTCTGTCTTATGATGAGTCTTGTACTGTTGTATTGGCTTTTAACTTTTTTATTATGAGCTTAGGTGTGTGTTTATATGCACATGTGTACATGGATATATGTATATGTGTGTGCATGTGGTGAGATATAGATGGATAGATAGATAGATATCTAGATAGATATAGATATGTGAGATAGAGATAGACAAGATAGAGAGATAGATTTCATCTCGTCAGCTAGACTACAAATTCTTAGGCGGCAGATACTCTGTCTTACTGTTATTTATGTGTCCCACATAGTGCTAAGAAAGAAATATCTATGTAGCTGGAGGCATACTCACTTACACATAGATATGCATAGACAAGTCACTCCAGATTCAAGATATTTTGCAGTTCCACATTCACTTAAAACCATAGATTATCTGTCCCTGCCTATGGGCTTACTTTTATTGGTTAGTCAGAGGGCACAATTAGTTCAAGCAAATGACATTTAATGAAATAACATAGTAAGAAAAGCAGCAATTGAACACTTTCTCCGCAAGCCTAAACAAAGCATGCACTCCCACAGATACACATGCACCATCAGTGGGAAGAATGGCTGTGCCAAGAGAATATACGTAAAGGGATATCTCATGCCTTCTTGTAATGTCATCACATTACCATTCCTGGGCCATGCTGGGTGTGTTACAGTCTCCCAGATTTGTAGTCTGTACAGGTTCTTGCTCTTGCTAACTTCATATAGTTTCACAAGTCATAGTTTTGCTGGTCTTTTGATCATGTCTCCCTTGGCCCCATGATTTCATGGCCTTTCTTCACTGCAAAATTCTGAGCTTCAACTGAAGTCCTCAGGTGAGGTGCTACCTCTTTTCCATAAGCTTTGGAGGAGGTTGTGACATCCCCCTTGGAGTCTAGAACCCAAAGGCTTAAACCTCAGGTTTTTCAGTGAAAGAGGCAATCCCTTCACACATCCTATCATCAGACCAGGAGAAAATCCTCACATGCTTCCTCTCCATAAGGAAATATCCAACACCTCCCAGAATCTCAGCCCTGTGCAGCTTTTCTCTCCAAAACAAAGTCCGCCCTTCCAGGAGTCACACTCTTTTCAAACGGAGAAGAATCAACTACCTAATTAGGACCTAAAGCCATTTAACTTATTTAAATCTCTATGGTCTTCTGATGGGGGCAGGAACTCTGCCCCAATCTTTTGTCTAACTTAGAGTTAGAAAATATCTTTTAAATCCCACCAATTTCTGATTACAAATCATCAAAAATCATTTTTGTGGGCTAGGCTACCTTTCAACAAGGTCTGAGAACCCAGAGTTTTGCTCAACCCTCTCCCTCCACCAATGATTATTTGGGTCACCTGTAAAAACAAAACTGAGATAGAAATGAAAAAACAGAAAATAACCCAGGTGGAGCCTTGTCAAGGCATTGTCCTCCATGTCTCATCCTTTGTTCCAAATGCCTGCCTTCATTTTGTACATGTGACTAGTAACAAGTCTCTTGGGCTTTTGGCTGCCCTCATGGCTGCTGATTGACAGATTAATGTGTTATCCTACCCAGAAGCATTTACGTTTTAAAGGAACGGTGTGATGGAAAAGGGAATAGATTGCCACTCGGAATACTTTGTTCTTGCCTCAGTTTTGCCACTGGATTTCACCGGGCAGGCCACTTCTCTATTAATCTTGTTTCCCTCGTTTATAAAATGACAGATGATCTCTAAGAGATAGAAAGAGACCTTTGACACATTAGTCTTGTGATATTGGGTTCCTTACTTTGTTTCCTCCTTGTCTGTAAAATGGGTATAACAATAGACTCACAGCCCCCAAACTGGACAGGACCTCAGAGGGCATCCTTATTTTATATTGGATTGGGAAACTGAGGCCCAATAAAGTAAACTGACTTACTCAAGATCACGCAAGTCATACACATAGTAGCATCATTATTTTTAATTCTATATACATATATATGCATGTATATATAAAATATAAGCATGTATTATATTGAGATGTAATGTCAATATTATTCATTATATATTTACAAATATAACTTTACATAAAATATATTTATGTAATGTAATTATACACAAAATATATAATGAGATTGTATAAATGTTATGTACAAAGAGATTATATGTGACATCAATATATAACATAATAGATGAATATATATATGTCTAATATATGCAATTCCTACAATATATAACATTCATACCATGAATATAGTATATTGTATATTCCATGGATTGTATTATTACATATATTGTGTATAACATATTACATAGATGGTAGGTAATCACCTATTATATGTAAAAACAATCTCATTATACATAATATATCTGATCTGATATATGTTATATGTAATAGTTTATTATATATTGTATAGTGACACAATCGTGTGTGTGTGTGTGTGTGTGTGTGTGTGTGTGTAAAATGCCTTGCAAACTTTGAAAGGGTGATGAAAAATGTCAATTATCATTATCACTATCATTACTGTCGCTGTTTGGAGATGATGGAAAGGATGATGCTTAGCCCAAAAGCAATTGTCCTTAAGGGCAATTTCAGGCACTGGGGAATATAGGCGAGGGCATACCGTTGGCCCAGGGGTGAGGAAGACAGCCTTCTTGCCATACCTGCCAGCACCCCAGACCAGAGATCGCTTCCTCCACCTTGGTGTTCTCCAGTCAATCCCCCCAACAGCTTGAAGCACTGTTGCCACTACTACTTACTCTGCATGAGAGTGCCAGGAGGCATGGGGCGTGGGGATGGGGGAGGTGGGGAGGGTGTGCGTGTAGCAATTTGTGATGGGACTTTTCCTTTCTCGCAGTATCAAGCGGAGGTAAAAAGAACTGAACCAGGAGTCAGAGGCCCTGGATTCAGATACTGACGTCTTCTGACTGTGAGAAGTGAGACTTTGGGCAAATCCTCTGACCTCTCTGAGCTTCAGTTTTCTGCCTCTGTAAAATGACTAGAATTTCAGGAGTCTTCACCCTTTTTTGAGTCATGGACCCCTATAGCAGTCTGTGAAGCTGAGGGACCCACTTCTCAGAATCATGTTTGTAAAGGTATAAAGTAAAATAGACAAGACTACAATAGAAATCAATTATATTGACATAAAGATGTCATGCTCTTTTCCATCCAAAGCCAGCCACTCCCAAGGTCGGCAGCCCCAGGTTAAGTGCCTGCGGACTAAATGATCTGTAAGCCTATGATACTCCTCCCTACTGAAACCTCCACTCCTGAGATCTCAACCACCAGAGCCCTAACGAAATCATCCTCTGCTGTTGGAGCAGGAAGCAAGGCCCTGGTCTTTCTCCTTTAGCTGCTGTGAGCAAAGGCCTGCTCCAAGTGGGGCCCCCTTGGACTTCAAAGCATCCCTGGACTGCAGGGCAGTAGGGGTTTGCTCATAATCTAAATGCCAAGCTTCCCCATCAAAGATGTCGAGGATCTTTTCTTTCTCCCTTCCAGTCCTGGGGCCTCTGAATCACCAAACTAAATGTCTTTGATTGCCTCCGACACCAGCCCATGACATCACTGATCCTAAACAATAACTATCTAAGTGTAAATTTAAACAATGCCAACCAAATCAAAACCAGCTATCAGGACCCTTGCCTAGTGCCGAGAAATCGAGAAAACAGATGTTGGAGCAGACAGCAGATACTAGTTTAGGAAATGAGCCACAGCGGGAATCACGACGTTTAAGTCAGCTGCTCATTTCCCCCAGTTATTCCCTCTAAATGATGTTCTCTGATGTTCCCAGCCGCCTCCCTCCCCCTGCCACACACAGCCATGTCATAATTTCCCCCTCCTAATTAGCCAGTTGAGATGTGTTTATACGGGACAAGCACTTAGGGATCCAGAGTGTCTTATGAGCTCTTAAGGACTCCTGAGGACTGGATTTCTCTCCTCTTCTTCTTACCCAAGTCTCCAATGCCCACATGCAAGTATGCTCATATACACATTTGTATATACATAAACACATGTGCACACACACACACACACACACACACACACTCCTTTCCAACAGATAAAAGACTTTCACAGAGGACCTGATTAGATTCAGACTGCTTCCTTTCAGACCCTATTTTCCCTCCCTTTCTGGACTCTGGGGCTGTTCTCACCGCCTTTCCATGCTCTGGCGTGGCCAGTTATAGCTCTGGTAATCAGTTTCATCAAATTAAATTTTAGTATGTGTGGAATAATTTTAAATATGTGTATATAGAGTATGTATATCTGTACATATGTGTGTATGTGTGTATATAAACACACACACATATATATATATATATATATACATATATACACATGTATATGTATATTTGCGTCTAACGGTAACCATGTCTTGGGTGGGTGGGAAGGAAGAATAAAGGGGAAAAAAAGAAATTTACATGATCATTTTATTATATATTTAAAGGGAATCGCAAGTTGTACGTAGTAGATTTGCAGTTTCATGTCAGTCATCTTTTTTTAAAAAATTTACTATGTTATGCAAATGCTTGTTTTATTTCATAAATTAAAAAATAAATTTTAAAAAGATAAAAAGTCAAAATAAATCAAAATAGATAATCCCACATTTGAGAGCTGAGACACAGTAGGAAGTGTATTTGGCTGAAGGTCCTGAGACTTCAGTTCTCGTCTCCTTCTTGGTAGGGAGTGGTTGTGATTTGTGCAGTGCCTTAGCCTAAAAGGGCCAGGGTCTCCCATTGCATCCTGGGTCATCTCCAGTCATCCTGATGAATATCTGGTCACTGGACCCAGATGGCTCTGGAGGAGAAAATGACGCTGGTGACCTTGCATAGCCCTCCCACACTCAAATCAAAGTCAACTGCAAGTCATGTCATCATTTCCCTGATGCCATGGTCCTCTTCAAGAACAAAGAACAAACACAACAAGGTATTTCACAGTGCTGTGAAATGGAAAGACCAGAGGATCTGAATTCAAATACTGCCTCTGAGGCACAATGGTTTTTGGAGAAGACACTTCCCTTCCATGGGTTTCAGTCTCCTTTTCTGTAAAATGAAAGGGTTGTTCTAAAATGGTTTCTAAGGTCCCTTTTAGCTAGAGATCAATGATCCTATGATTAGGCAATTATACTAACAGATTGTGCCTTCCATCTTTAAGGGAGAAAGTCTGAGATTCTGCTCTGAAGATGTGAGTTCACCCGGGATGGGTGGATGGCACCGGAAGGCTTTGGTGGTTGCCAAAACCACTGGAAATCCACAGTAGGGGCAGTCCGGTGGGAGAGAGCCCAATTAACAGACCTCAGCACCATCATCTCTTCTTATGGTCTTTTTTTTCTTCCTGGATTAACCTCAGGAGAACTCATTTAAAATAAAAATCAATTTCACAAAGGTTACAGGGATATCTGTGTCTGAAAGTAACATTTAATTTTCCATGGCAGCCCAGCAGTTTTGCCAATTACATTGAAGTAGGGAGACAGGCAGCATGCTTACCCTGTGACTCTAATCCTCCTTCTCCTACAAAACTCTAATAAAACATCAAGGATTTTGAGGCTACCAGGGGTTCCACTGTTCAGGAGGGAAAGGCCCATCCTGCTTTGCGATTCTAGCAACCCCAAGGAAATTAAACCCCTTTAATCTTAAGAAACTCTCCTTGGCTGCAGGGTATATATGGGGAGGGGTGAGAGGAGTGGAAGAGGGAGGGAGCGGTGTCTTTAGAACATCTGGGATTCATCAAGGGATAAACATACATACATCTGGATATTAAACATATACAACCATCCCCTGCCGACTTCATGAATTACAACAGGGGTCAGACTAGGCACACCCCAAATCTAATTTAGCCCCATCTATGTCCAGAGATTGGAAGTAAAGGGAGAAATTGCCAGAGTATACTCCCCAATAAATTCAACAACCTCTTTGTCTTTCTTCCTGCAGTTTAAAGAAATGTTCAAGTTTTAAAGTATTAAGCTCCCCACTCCTTTCTCTGGGGACTGGGTCAGCAATTTGAGAAATTGTTATGAAAAAAGGCATGCTGTCCAGAGAGAGAATGGGGCACTGCAGTCTTGACTCTGAGACATCCAGTGAGTGAGAACGAAATGCATTGGAAGGATTTCAGTCCAGATCTGGGATTTCTTTAAGCATGGGAAACTTCTGGTATACAAACTTTCATAGATACAAATCTTTGCATCCATTCAGAGGGGTATGCTGTGATCAGGGAAGGTGTTGTGCTTGGACTCATAAAGCAACCTGGGGCAAAATCTGGCTTCTGATACCAGCTGTGTGACTCTGGGCAAGCACCTTGACTTCTCTGAGACTTAGTCTCTCATCTGTAAAAATTACCTCACAGAATTGTTTTGAGGACTAGATAGGATAATGTATGTGGAGCACTTTGCAGACCAAAGCACTCACTATATAAATTCCACTGCTTATTATCCGAAATTTATCTAGAAAATCTCCTGGGGCCCAAAGTCTTTGTAACTCTAAGGCTAGTCTTCCAGCTGCTGTACCACCACACTTCTATATGCTAAGATATAAACTACATATACACATACATATACGTTTGCATACATGCTTGCATACATATATACATGCATGCATGCACACATACATGGATATATAACATATGCATATATACGTGTGTATACATACATATACACACACACATTGACTTTTTATTAAGGAGGAAACTGAAGCCCAGAGATAGAAATGGAACTGTACAACTAATGAAATTAACTGATAGTTAATGTACCAAAGCTGGGACTAGACACCAATTTTCTTTATTTTCCATTTAGGGAAAGAATACTGGATTCAGCTCAACTGAAATGACTAGCGATTTTTTAAAAAAAGGATTACAAATATTTGGTTACTTAATGATATAGGGAAGTGCCTTTTTACCCTATCTACAATCGTGACCTACATTGAACACCAGAAACCATCTTTCCAAGTTCAATTTAAAAAAAAAAGACCCATAATCTATTTTTCCTTTGGGGCAGGTAGGTGGCTCAATGGATAGAGAGCCAGGTCTGGAGTCAAAAAGATTCATCTTCCTGAGTCTAAATCTGACCTCAAACACTTACTAGCTGTGTGACCCTGGGCAAGTCACTTAACTCAGCTTTAGCTTCTTCATCTTTCAAATGAGCTGGAGAAGAAAATGGCAAACCACTCTGATATCTTTGCGAAGAAAACCCCAAATGGGGGTCACAAAAATTCCAACATGACAGAAATGACTGAACAATAACAAAAAATTCTCCTTCCCAATCTCCACCCCACCCACACTCTAAAAAATTAGTATAACAATCTACACAAAGAGGCTGGAAACAGCAAGGTTTAGTAGAAAGAACATTGGATTTGATTTCAGGAGACCTGCTTCTCCTATGTTGAGTTAGAAATAGTGTGCCTGGGGTAAACTGAAAGACATAAACAATAGCAAATCATCTGTAAGCTGCCGAAGGATTAAAAGTCCTTTCAGCATACCCTCTAAATTTAGAACCTTGGAACAAAGCTCCAGTCACCCCACCCTAGTCTTGATGCTATAAATTATTCAGTACCTGTGTGTCCTTGGTTAATCTACTTAACCTCTATGGACCTTCACTTCCTCATGCGTAGAATGAAAGGATTGGACTTGCACTGAATTTGGAGTCATTGGGCCCGAGTTCAGATCCTTCTACTGCTACTTATTACTTTTGCGACCTGAGAGAAACCTCTCTGGGTTTTAGCTTCCTCACATGTAAAATAAGAGCTCTGGACTAGATGAGTTCAAAGGCGACTTCTAGATGACCTTCTAGACTGATGATCCTATGAGAAGCACCGAGGCATGGTGGACAGAGAGCTGGCCTTGGAAGGCTCAGGTTCAAGTCTTGCCCTTGGCATATGCTGGCTGTGTGACCTCAGGTAAGCCACAACTTCTCAATACTCTAGGTAAATCTTTAAGATTACAAGCTGTCTAGAAGGGCCAGCCCCTAACCCTATGACTTCACATTTATTCCTCCTCAAAGTCCCATCTTCTTATGAATCACAGATTAGCCGCTTACTGCTTTGTGGCAACACGAGCATCGCTGCTGCTAATGTTGTCGTTCGTCCTTCGTTTTCGAAGAAGACCGATGACATCGAGATAATGTGGCCTTAGAGGCCCCTGGTTCAAATCCCATCTCTACTACTTATTGCATGGATGGCCTTAGGAAGGTCACTTGGCCTTTCTGGGCCTCAGTTCCTCCTCTGGAGGATGAAGGAGATCATCTTTGGGGTTCATCTTCCAGCTCTGGATCCATAATCCTTTAATATTGCCTATGCAACCTTAAGAAGATTATTGTTCCGAGACTCGGTATGTTCATCTGGAAAATGAGAGGGTTAGACCAGGTGATCGATAAGGACCTATCTTCAGGTCCAAATATCTAGATCTTTGCTCTAGAACAGCCTTTTCATTTCACAGATGAGGCAACCGAGTCCAAAGAAAAAGTGACTTGGCCCAGAACACAGAGCAAGTCAATGACAGAGAGCAGACCAGAGGAAACCACTCTGATCCCTACCCTCACTTCACCCTTGCCTCCAATTCCCAGTACAGGCTCAGTGCTCTTTTAATAATACTGTGCTAGATCTAGAAAATGTTTTTACCTGTAGGAATGTGAGAGGTCATGAATGCGACTGGCAAACCCACTGGGGCATTTCTGCTGAAGTCATTAGCAGAAAGGCTGGTTGTGATAGGCCGGGCTTCAAACTCCACCAGCCCAAGTTTATTGCATGTTAATCCATGCATAGTTTGGACATTAAATCACTGTTTCTTCTGGATATTTGGCTACCTAGGTACATCTGGCTTTATTTAGCCTCCAAAATTTAACAGAAACACATTTCGGTTGGAATAATCTATGGCACCCTGGTGAAAAGAAAGAAGGGGGAGTCTAAAGCAATCCTTCCCTCCCTCCTCCTGCCCCCAACAAACACTTTGGTCTCACTCTGAAGGACACGGCTCACCATCATTTGGGACTCATGGACTTCCTGGTCACTTGTCTGTATTAGGCATCCTGAAGGGAAAATCCAAGTGTGAGAAGCCATTGTCTGGAAAACCTACAGCTCTGGGGAAAGACACTTTCTGCATTCTCCATTACATGACATCACCACCATACTACATATTCTCTTTTACTCTTTTCTCTTCTTCCCAGGACAAATGCACAGATTTTAGTCCTTTGGGCAGGTTCCAACGCCTTCCTGTCACTGCCCTGGGAGGTCCGGGACAGTTTGCTTTGGACTGAAATTCCACCATTAGCAATCTCTTCCTTTTTCTTGTGACTTTAAAGAGCCCACTCCACTCCAGAAGGTTCATGCCTTATCAGTCATTCATATACTCGCCTATGAATCAGTTCCAGATTTTTTCCTGAGAGCACATTTTGGTAAAGAGCAGAGGAGAAAGATTGGGAAGACTGGGAGAGTAAAGCGGAGGAGGATACATGATGTAGGGGAAAAAAGACACGTGGTGGGCTGTTCAAGTGCTTTACTTTCTGGGAGAAATCATCAGTAGAGTTGAAATAATTTATCTGAGGTTACAAAGACACTAAGTAGCTACAGAACAGTGCAGGGTGAGGCAACTGGAACTTTGTCCCAGAGCTCTGAATTTATAGAGGGTGCCTGAGGGATCTGTTCTGAGCTATGTTCCCTTCGTCCAAATCAGAGATCAAAATTCTGAGGGAAGAAATGTTTTTTTTTTTTTAACAGAACCGTATGTGACGTGAAGAAGCAAGGGATAGCTAATTAAGTGCATAACAGAATTGAGATTTTTCCATGTTGAGACAGGATAAAACAATGGGCTGAGTCTGGTAAGATTAAACTTATTTCCTTCAATACATGAGTAGATCTGGGATCTAACAGATATGGGAAATCCCTCTGCCAGTAGAGATCACAATCAATCCACATCTCACTGTATGTAATTCCTCTGTCTGTCTTTCCAAAAATACTTCCATAGAAGAGGCCTCCCTCTAAGCTTTAAAAATATTCTGTAGATATCAATGCTACGTTCCAGCCATCCCTCTCTCTCACTGTATAACCAACCTGCCCCCTGTTTCAGTTGCACAGATGCTTGGTGATGTCTTTCATGTTTAAAAAAAAAGCTTACTTTTATTTCAGGGAACACCTACAGATCATCTATATCTCCCTATTTCATATCTTAATTGATGTTGATGATAAGAGGATCATTCAGTAAAGTTATGCCCATATTTATATCTATTAAGCAAGGAATCTCACAAGCAGGGGAAAGATATCTTGTGGGAAGAGATCCTTTAAGGATACGTTTTGCAAAGTCAATCAAATCAACAGATAAGAGCAGTAGGGATTCTTATATTCTCTATACATCACAGACAATTGTTGACTATGAAGAAGTGAGCTGCAAGAGAAAATTATTTCTGCAATCCTGCCTGTTCATCTCATATTTTCATCAAGGAACCTTTCATTGTATACATAAACCATTCTTATGAAGGCTTTTAGAGTTTTCCTGATACCTGGGTCTTTGAGTAGATGATGGATGACCACTTTCAGAGGAATATTATGGAGGAGATTCATGCTTCAGGAAAGGAGAGACTGAGGTCCCTTTCAATTTTATAATTTTGACAAAAAAGTAACTATGGAATTTATTTTATTGGAATTGTATTATATATTTTACATATTATACATTTCATACATTTATTTTTTAAATTTCTATATTAATATACAATGTACAATTTATTTGATATTATAATTAATTATTGACTAATATATAATGTATTGATATGGTTTTACATTCGTAATTTTATTCATGTAACTACTTATGGAATTTATGGAATGGGAAGTATTCTCATTGTGATTCAATTAACACCATAAAGGTATTGACTACAGTTACCAGGAAGAATGCGGTATCAATGCACTTCAGATAAAACTGAGATTGGTTGGTAAAATGACATAGAAGTGACTTGCCCTGGTCACTCAATTAGTAATTACCTGAATTGGGATTGGAACCAAGGTCTTTATTATTCTAATCCCAGATAAAAGGAGAGAATACTTTGTCACTACATCTGCCCTCATTCACCTCTGATAGGAGGATCTTATGTTTGGGGCTGAAAGGAACCTTAGAGATCATCAGGACCAGTCGTATCAAACACTCCCAATTGGTTAAAATGTAATTGAGAAATATTTAACAAAATTGAACAATACAATAGAACACATATAATGCTAATATGTGGTTTTCTAAGTCAACATATACCTTCAGGGATCCTTATGTACAGTTTAGTAACATTAATCTAGGACATCCCATCAATTTATAGACAAGTAGCTGAGGCCAAAAGAGTTGAAGTGACTTACCCAAGGTGACCCAGTGGTAAGAAGCGAAGCTGGGCTTTGACCTCGGGTCCTTAGACTTTAATCCAACACACTGGACCATACAACCTCCACTTTCCTAGCTAGCGCCCTGTATAGCCTTTGTATACAGTACATAGAGAACACTGTGCCTTCTTTTCTTAGTCAAAGCTAAGCTCTTCTTCAAGCCCAGCCCTTCCCAGAACATTCTGCCCACCACACATCTACCCCCTTCCTGACCATCCACTTCTCTCTGCACAATGTCTTGCCTCTTAATTACCTTTGGTTTGATTTTGCATACTTGGTGCAACTGTGGGCAAAGCACATGAGCTTCTGGACTTCCTTTTCTCATAGGTAAAGTGAAGGATTTGGATGAGTTGGACCCAAGGGTTCCCACCAACCCTAAATCTAGGAGCCTATCACTCTCTTTGGAAAATACAAGGGTTGAACAAAAGGGAAGCAGTGTGGTATAGTGGGGAGAGCATTGAATTTGGAATCAAAGACCTGCCGCTTCCTACATGGCAATCCTGGGCAAGTCACTCAGACCTCTGAGCCTTAGATCACTCATCTTGGAAGTGAGAAGTTTGGACCAGGTGCCCTCTAAAGTACCTTTGATCTCGAAATATACAATGCTATATTCTCTAAGAGCTCCTCCACCATTATTCCATCAATCAATAAGCATTTGTGAAGTGTCTTCTATGTGCCAGGCACCAGTGATGAAGCAGTCTCTGCCCTCGAGGAGCTTCTGTTCTATGGGCTTATCAATAGTGCAACACTTCAGGAATCTTCAATTTCCTTGAGATACTCCCTCCAGGGGCAGGTAGGTGGTTTAGTAGATAGAGTGCCAGCCTGGGAGTCAGGAATACTCATCTTCCTGAGTTCAAATATGGTCTTAGACACTTACTAGCTGTGTGATCCCAGGCAAGTCACTTAACCATGTTTGCCTCAGTTTCCTCATCTGCAAAATGAGCTGGAAAAGAAAATGGCAAACCACTCCAGCATCTTTGCCAAGAAAACTCCAAATGGGGTCATAAAGAGCCAGACACAACTGAAATGGCTGAACAAGATACTTCCTCCACTGAAACATGTCTCGTCCCATTTATCTATTACTTAGTAAAAGGACATTTAGAGTATCTATGGCTGAAAAACTCGTCATCCTATTGACAACTGGGTGCCCTCTCCCACCGTAGCTATGCCTCCTCTCAAGCAACCACATGCAGTCCATCACTGGGCCCATACTCAAAGCCTTTCCACATTGTTAGGCAGAATACCGGTTCAGGCAGAGCTTTGAGAACCTACCTCCATGCTGTGGTAAGACAACACAGTAAGAGTTTCCTGAGATAAGAGACTCATCTCATTGTTCAGATTGTTGCCACAGTTGGTACCTCTTCTCATCAAGAGTTAATGGACTGTTGGGAGGTAGGAGAGAGTGCATAGGAAGGGATGGGGGAAGGGGAAGGAAGCACACAACAGAAACTGCAAAGTGTTAGAAGTCGAGACCTCACTGCTAGTTTTAACTTTGAAACTCGCTAGGTGTGTGATGTGGAACAAGTCTATTTTTTCTTCCCCATTTACAGATAGAAAAACTGAAAAGCAGAATGGTTGCTGCCCGACTGCTATAAGGCTTAGCTCAGGGGATCTTAACCTTTTTCTATGTCATGTACTCCTTTGGCAGTTGGGGGAGTCCTATGGACCCCTTTTATTAAAACAATAGGTTTAAATTTTTATTGAAGGAAAAGCTAAATTTCAGTTTGAGGTAAGTAAAAATAAAGATGTAATTTTTTCTCATCCAAGTTCATGTACTTGATATCTATTAAAGGACCCGAGGTTATGAATGCCTAGCTTAGATCAAATAATAAAGATGAAAACATTTCAAGAAATTGTGGATACTGCAGGCATAAACATGATTACAACCTTCAGTAAATCTCTAGAAATGAATCTGACTCAACCCCAGTGTCCAGTTTGTAATTAAAATTCCTCCACAGTATTTAACAATCCAAGAAAAGAACTGGCAGCCTGATGGTAAGAAGCCCCATTACAACAAAGGAGCATTTAAGCTCATAGCTCCATCTCACAGTTTCTGGAATAGAAAGGTGGAAAAAAAGAATGAATTCTAGAAAGGGGAAAAACACTCCATGTTTGAAAAAAAAACATTTAGCCCAACTTCTGCAACTTCAAAGTCCTTGTCTTTTCCATTGTCCCATTTCTCCAATTTCTTGATGAAGAAGGAGAAGGTTTGGGAAGATGTAGCTCCTGAATGCCTAAGTTAGAAGTTTCTAGATGTTGCCCCAAGGCTTAGAACTTTTCTATTGTTCTGTTCCTCCAAAGATACCTTTTTCTCTAACTGTTGAAATATATGTATCTATGTATGTATGTCTACACAGATATGTGTGTATATGTATATGTGTATGTGTGTATGTTTGTATGTATATATGTATGTGTATGTATATATACATTTATATGTGTATATATATATGTGTGTGTGTGTGTGTGTGTGTGTGTGTGTGTGTGTGTGTGTGTATTGTTTGTGTGTGTATTCAAACCAAGAAAGTCGTCCTCTCTAGCTAGATCTTGAACTAAAAAGCAGGGAATTCCTGGAGAGAAAAGAGTTAGCCACTTTCACATTTGCTTTCCTGGATGTTGCTAGATTTGTCTTGTCCTCTAGCCAGGTCTATCTTCTATACACACACACACACACACACACACACACACACACACACACACACACATACTCACACACACCATTCACAACACTCACATTATTTTACTGCAACAAATCTGAGGATTGCCTTAGAAGACAATATCACTGAGGTTTCCACACCTCGTCTGTTGACTATCCCAAATTCCTAGCCCAGAGTTATTATAACCCCATGTACCTGGGTGTCTAAAACTTTGATAATAAAATCTGCAAGCTGGTCTTTACAGGAACCAGTCTTCCTCTGTAACATTATCTCTGTGGAATTAGCTTAAGGCCTTTTACAAATTTGTTTCACCTAAATGTCATTTTATTGAACCAGTTGACATTGTTAGGTGTGGGCTAAGAGCTGTGCCCTAAGGGCTAACAATAGGAAATAGAAATAAAAAAATTAAAGACATTATCTGGACCAAATCCAAATATTAATTTTTAAACTTTACCACAAAGCAAATGCCTTTTTTAAAATTTTATTTTTAATAATATCTTTTGTTTTTCTACAATTTCATTTCAAAATACATCCCTCCCTCCTCCCCTACCCAGACACAAACTTACTTTTTTAGAAAATACACCTAACATATTAGTTTGAACCCAACACTACAGAATGAGAACAAAAGCAAAACTTCAAAAACATTCTCTGAAATGAATCCAAATCAAACCAGTGCAATGCATAGAATTCTAGGGTGTCAAAGCTAGAGAGAGATGCTGCTGCAGTGTCTAGTCCCAATCTCTCCTTTTACAAAAAAAAGGAAACTGAGGTTCATCAAGAGAGGTGATTGCCTAAGGGGACCCAGCTAATTAGAGACAAGAAATCAACCCAGAAGTGATGTGCTGTCCTCTCGTGCCAGTTTTTAGCTCTCCAGGGTTTCAGGAACTGAGAATGGGGGTGTTTTTATCACCTGAATTTGTCCAACAAAATGACCTCTCAAAGTTTGCTTTTCCCAACTGCTCAGCCTTCCTCTATCACAAGATGGGAACCATCTTCTATTTCCCCCATTCGAGGCCAGCAGCTGCCCAAGCAAGGCAACGGAAGCTAGAGAAAGAGTCAGGAGTCAAGCAGGGCTATACCAGGAGGAGATTGCAAGGGGACTGTTCTGTTTACGGCTAACAGGGTCCCAGCTGGAAGCTATTGTTCTCCAGGTCTCCGTTATTTAGATTTTTATATGTCCCCAAACTATTTCCAGAGTGCATCAATAAAAAGACACCTGCATTTAGCCCTAGAGTCAGGAGGGCCAGTTCTAGGCCTAACTTTGCCACAAATACAATATATGAGCTTGGACAAATCACTTCACTTCTCTGACATTAGGTGTTTGTTTGTAAAATGAAGGGCCTGGATTGAATGATCTCTAAAATCCTTGCCCCCTCTAGTCTGAAACTTCAAGCCCTCCTTTTAACATCTCCCCTTCATTCAGACTCTCTGAGGGTCACTATGATAATTTGTCCTAGTTTGGTTAGTCACTTTAGCCATAAAATACAATTGGAAATGGATGGAGAAACTGACAATGAGGAAATGTTGGAACCACACTGCCCAACACTCCTCCTTTGGTCAAGGAAAGGTAGTAAGGTTGCTGCCTTCCTTGGTAATATCTCTGGTTGTTCCTACTTCTCTTGGCAGTATTCCTGATTGAATTCCTTCCCTGTCCTAATGGTGAAAGTGTTACTGCCCATATGGGAAGTGGGACACTCACATCCTACCTCCATACAGAACACTCATATCCTATCTCCATATGGGATACTCTTATGTCCTATCTCCCCCTTGATGTTACTAGCTTCAGAAAACTCTAGTGGGGCCACATGATCTTTCCCCAAAAATGCCTCAAGTAAAGGTCTATTGCTCTGAATTACTGCCCCATCTAATTTTTATGAGATTTTCTCTCACCTTCACCTCTTCTTGAATCTCAGCCACAGACCAGAACATATTTTAAAGGTTTTGAGCTCTTCAGGGCTCCCCTATTTCAAATGTAGCAGTATGTAGCACAGTTAAGGATCTTCAGAACCATTAGAGAACAGTAAAGACAATATGTGGGGCTTTGTAGGTTGTTTTTTCCTCCGAAGCATCTTCTGATTCCCTCAACTGCAAGTGACCTCCCTCTCTACTTGCTGTTTAACTGATATGTATTTATTTGAATTCATTCTATTTTATTTATTCTGCATATACTTAAGTAAGTCTTTGTTGTCTCTCCATCAGAACGTAAACTCCCTGAGAGAAGCAATTGTTTCATTCTTAGTACTGGTATGCCCAGTGCTGATCTCAGTTCCTACATGTAGAAGATGCTTAGTAAATTCTTGTTAGTTGCTTGATAAATGGATTGATTGATGTCTCCAAGTCCTAAGTTTTCTAAAATGTGTGCCTTGGATATTAGAATGTCATCACTGGAAGAGGCCATAGAGAAGATTTACCTACAGAGGAGGATAGGAGACTCTCAGGGAGGACTAGCACCTTCCATGTGGGAACTTGCCAGATTTCTTTTCAGTCTCACCGGAGAAGCTGTAGCATATGCAGTTGCCACACCCAGGTAAATCCTATCAGGTTCAACAAGGCTGAGGGTAAGTAACAGGCCTTAAACACATCAGTAAGTTGGGGAGGATTTACTGCAAGCATGTGAAGACTTTCCCTGGTAGAACAGGCAGATGAGAACAATTTGTTCCAACAGCCACAAAGGCGGCTGAAGCAGGTGCTTTGTCAGATATCAAAGATGCCAAGGTCGTCCACTGCATCCCCAGGCCATCTCCAGTCATCCTGGCTTTTGCTTTGGTACTGGACTTCAATGAATCAGGAAGAAAAAGCAAGTCTGAGGAAGCTGTTGACTTTGCACAATTCTGTCTTACTTATATCTAATTCACCGTTAAGTCAAGACATCACCCCATGATATCATTGGTCCTTTTCGAGAAGGAAAGACAAACAACAACAAAGCTAGCTCATCCTCATTTTATAACTAAGGAAAACGAAACCTAAAGATAGAGAATAACTTACCCAAAGGGATACAATAGATTGGAGGCAGATTGGGTAGATTCAGTTCTCCTGGCTCCTAATCGAGTGCTTTTTCTACTAGAGATGATTGATATAAATATATGTATGTGTGTATATATATATATATATATATATATATATATATACATATATATAATCAATTGAAGCAGTCATATATATTATATACATACATATAATATATATATATATACATATATATAATCAATTGAAGCAGCCTCAGAAGAGTTAGCAGCTTAATTGTTGTTCATCTCAGCTGAAATTTAATTAGTCAAGAGTTCACTGTTAGTTAGTTGAGAGTGAGGAATATGACTTTGGTCAAGTGCCTGGTGAGGAGAAGGCCTGAAGATGGGAAAAGAGACACCCAAGGCCATAGAGAAGAGAGAGCAGAGTAGTTAAAGTCAAAGCCTAGACTTGTTCCATGTTGTTTTGCTAAGGTCTAGCACTTGGGAACCAAGCTGCCCGATATAATCAATCTTTGTGGGGAGGAAAGACCATGAAGGAAGGAAAAAGAATTTAAAACCCCAAATCCCCAGACAGTTTCCTAGGTAAATCCTGTCCAGTGCCTCTTAAAAAAAATATGGTTTTGTGGAATTTTCTAATTGAAGGTGCCTTTTCCCCCTCAAACTTCAGTGTGAGGGCTAAAAATAAAGAAGACAATGTTCATCTAGGTAGTTTTACTATCACATCTCTAATCCAAAGGGGAGACTTGACTTCCCACACACTCCAGTGGCTTCACTATTGAACGTGTCTGCATGTTTCCTGGTTAGGAATTTACTAGGCTACATTAATGTAATTTTGGAAACATTGTAGGCAATTCAGATTGTTCCCGCATCTGCGTTTCTGAATGAATCAGGCTTCCTCTGGGAAATGGGGGGGGGGGGCGGGGAGAGGGGAGAAAGAAAATAAGAAAGGCTGTGTCTGCTTTTCCTCTGCGTCTTCAACAAACAGTGCTGTCAGTTTTTCAAGGGCCAGCCTTGTTTCCATATCCACTTTATGGGAGAGTCAGGCTCACAATGGCACAGTGTGCCCAGGGCCCCTGGAGAGCCCAGCAGGCCCTGTGGTTACCTTTGTGCACTCTGCAGAGCCGGCCGTCCCACACCCTGGACTCCTCCATAGCCCAGAGAGAAGGAGGGAGGGACTGAGTCATAGCAAGTCAGCAGCTTGATGACAGAAGAGGACTGTTCTTGAGAAGGCCCCATTCTTTGCTCCTGCTTATACACGTGACAGCAGTTGGTAATGAGAAGGGTAAAGAACTTTCATCATGGAATCCAGGTGGTGGAAGGGGATCTCAAGTCCAACATGTACGTGAATAGGGAACCTCTCTATGACATCTCCTGTAAATAATCAGCCAGCCCCTTCTTAAAGATCTCAAAGACTGGGGAAACCACTACCTCCCCACACACTCCAATGCACTCTGGGAAAGCTCTAATTGTTAGAAAGTTTTCCCTTAGGCACAGCCAAAATTGACTCTTCAGCTTCTGCCTGCAGCTCCCAGGTCTGCTCCCTGGGGTCAAACACAACAAAGAAAGTAGAGTTTCCTCTGGACAGCTCTGCAGATATATGAAGCCTCCTATCATGTCCCTCTAAGTTTTATCTTCCCAGCATAAACAATGGGAAGAGTACCCAATTTGGACCCAAATGACCAATGTTCAAATCCTGTATCTCTGCCACTTACTACTTGTGTGACTTTGGGCAAGTCACCTCAATTTGGGCTTTGGTTTCTTCATCTATAAAGTAACGGGCTTTGGACAAGCTACCTTCCAGTTCCAAATTGATGATCTTAAGATCCCTCCTCCAAACAAGGTCCAGTTTATCAATGTATTTCCTAGAACACCGCATCCAGAATTGTACACCAGAGGTGATCTGACCAGAACAGAGCATCGCAGCATTCTCTCATTATAGGCATTATGTCCCTATCCATGTAGCCTAAAATTACACTGGCTCTTTTGATTACCATACAACATTGTTGGCCGTGCCCAGATCTTTTTCACATGACCTTTAATCCAGTCATGCTTTTTCATTCTGTATTTTTAGGTTGACTTTTTGAACTAAAGTAGAGTACTTACCATTTAGTCTACCAAATCCCCATCTTATTAGATTCAACTCCTTGTCTTAGCCCGGTTCCTGAATCTGTCACCCATCATGTGAGTCATCCTGCCCTATTTTATGACATCTGCTAGACTAATAAACATGTTATCTATGCTTTTACCCATCATTGATGAAACTGGCAAACAGCACACTGCAAAGGATATATCCCTGAAAAGCTCCTGACCTGTCCTTGCTATAACACTTTTCATCCTTAGCAATCACCAACCACTTCCTGTGATTATCATCGCTATCATTGTCCTATTGTTTTCCTATCCTAGAGAAACCTGTCCTCTGAGGACCTGCTCTCCTGATTAGTGGTTGCCTGGCTGGGCCATATTTCGTAAAGGACCCTGAATATACCCCATTTTGCTCACAATGCAATTATTTGGAATTTTCCATGAAAACCACCTTTCCCCCATTTGAGTACCCCTACCACCACCACCACCCTTTATGTGCGATCTTCTCTCTTTAGAATGTAATTTCCTTGAGAGCAGGAACTATTATTCTTACTTATATTTGTATTTCCAGCTCTTGGCATGCTTGCTAGCACATAGTAAAGATTTAAGAAACACTTCAGCTATAAGTTTATTAATCCATCCATCTAACTAGCTAGCTAGCTATATTTATCATCTTGCTCTCCTTTTCATGGTGTTCAGATAAAAAGAGTGCTGGGACAAGTTGCTATCCTGAAATTATTCTTTGATATTTAATATTCTGTGGACTTTGCATAAATTTATAAACTAACTACTTTTATGGTTAAATAAATCTTACTATGTAAGATTCTCTGTAGCTTCATTGAAAGAATCCTCAGTACAATTCTAGTACCAAACAGGACAAGAGGAATGATCTGCATGTCATAACAATATCGTGTGATTTTGATCTTTTCTTAGAGGTCTCTATTTGGAAAGCTTTCTGTTCCATGTAGTTTGTAGACTATGGGATTTTGATAAGGTAATACATATTAAAAACATTATTCTTACGTTTTTATAGATTAATATTGTGGCCAGATGACTCTGGGCAGCAGTTAGCTCATTTATAATGGTCCGTTTCCATTATAACTTATTTGTTGAGTTCCCCAGGATTTTTTGATGTATGTTTTTGTAATATAGGGATTTTTCATCTCAATCACAAAAGAGAAAGAACTTCAGATATATAATTCTAGCCACCAGATCATTCCTTGCTAGATCTTCAGTAGGCAAGAATTTTTCTACTGCCTATAGCAATGCGTTGCATACTTTCTGCCATTTATTCATGTAATCAAAACCAGAAGTGTCTCTGACACATTCCTAAATATGGCTGAATCATATTAAAATGTAATTGGGAAATATCTAACAAAATAAATAAAATAAAACAGAAAACATTAATTTGTAACTTTATAAGACAATATATGTCCCCTAGGGATCCATTTTTACTTGAGTCTGACACCACTAATTTACATCTTAAAGTTCAGGTTCCTTAAAGATAACCTCCCTGCAATTTCTGGCATCAATAACCTCCTCCTGAATTGATATCATAAGTCCCTCTGTTTCAACAGACAAAACTGCATGACTCAACCATTTGTTTAATATTTTTGTCTACGTGTTTTTGACTGAGTTCATGTGGTATCACCAGTCGAGGTGTTTTGATTCTATGCTTGTATCATTACCATTTCATAGGTACCATCTGGAATTCAACAACCTTTTGTTACATTCAGTAAATCCAATGGTGGGTATCTACTACCAACCTTGACTATTCCTTGGTACACTTATTCCAAAAATATTTCTGCAGGTTTTTTATTTGTTTATCATGTGCCCAAAGAATGTCTAACAAGCCTCATCATTCTTTTTGGTAAGGCAGTGTTAATCTCTCTAGAACTGACTTAAGGGGTGAGAGAAGGGAAAAGTAATGGGGAAAAGAAAACAAGAATTAATTAAGCACCTACTATGTGTGAGGCACTGTTCTAAGTGCTTTACAAACTGTATTTCCCTTCAATACGGTAGAGTGATGGGCCCAGTGTTTTGTTCATATCATAGTATAGTATAGTATATCATATTATATCATATTATATTATGTTATATTCTCATAAAAATGTTTTAAAGATATGTTATGGTCCATTTCTTGTTTTAAAAATGCATACTGAAGTTTTTAAAGATTTTACACAAACAAAACTAATGAATCCAAAATTAGAAGCAAAGGAGGAAATGGGGGGGTGGAAAATTTACAGTGAGGTTTTCATATAAAGGCCTCGTTACTTAAATGTATCAGGAACTGAATAAAATTGATAAAAAATAAGAGCCATTCCCCAGTTGATAAAATTGTCAAAGGACATGAATGCGCAGTTTTCAGAAAAATAAATCAAAGCTATCAATACCCATCTGGAAAAATGTTCTAAATCACTATCAATTAGAGAAATGTGAATAAGAACAATTCTGCGATACCGCCTCACATGTATCAGATTGGCTAATATGCAGAAAAGGAAAATGACAAATTATGGAGGTGTGTGGAAGAATAAGAACACTAATGCATTGTTGATGGGGTTATGAACTGGTCTAACCATTCCGGGGGAAAAAGTGGAACTACACCCAAAGGACACCCTTTGACACAGCAATACCAACACTAAATCTGTATCCCAAAGAGATCAAAGAAAATGAAAAAGGACCTATTTGTACAAATTATATTTGTGGTGGCTCTTTGTGGTAGCAAGGAATTGGAAACTGAGGAGATGCCCATTAATTAGGGAATGGCTAAACAAGTTGTGGTATATGAGAATACTATTGTGCTGTAAGAAATGACAAGCAGGATGCTCTTAGAAAAACTTGGGAGGACTTGCATGAACTGATACAGAGTGAAGTGAACAGAATTAGAACACTATATACAGTAACAGCAATATCGTAACAATGACCAACTGTGAAAGACAGCTAAACTGATCAAGACTATGATGCAATATAATTCCAAAGGATTTGTGATGAAAAATGCTATCCACCTCCAGAATGAGAACCAATGAATTCTGAGTGCAGGTTGAAGCATACTTTTTTCACTTTTTTATTTTTCTTGTGTGTGTGTGTGTGTGTGTGTGTGTGTTCTTTTGCAACATAGCTAATATGGAAATATGTTTTGCAAGACTTCACATGTATAATTGATAACATATTGCTTGCTTTCCAGGTGGGGGAGGAAGGAGTGAAGGAGAAAACAAAAAAAATTAAAGATGAATGTTTTTTAAAAATTTTAATGCAATTGGGAAGTAATTAACAAAATAAATAAAAATATATTTAAAAAAGCAAAATAAACTTCATGGAAGAATTTAATTCCACTAATTTCATGAATATTGAAGATCTTGCTCCAATGGGTTATTTTCTGAGCAGTAAAAGAGTTACTACTAGAAAAAAGCATATATTAAAACCAGCATTGCATAAGTGCTAATTTTGTTAAATGTTCTCTCCATTCAGCTTTAATTTCAGGATACCAGTAAGTTTCTTAATCAGTGGCTTCTTTTTGATATTGATATACTATATGAGTCTTACCTGGAAGAAGCCAAGGTATTTGTAGGTATTACCTTCATTCTTAGGCTTAATGTGACCTCTGAATTCAAGCTCAAAGCCTATAATCTCTATATTTCCTTGACATACATGAATAATTTTATACTTATAAAGTCCGAATGACCGTTTGATATCATTGGATAAAGGTTTTAGAAAGTGAAGGAGATGTTGAACATTTTTCTTAGTCAAGATACTTAGCTTGATATGATTTATGTACATCTAATGATTAATAAAAATATTTTGTTTCAACTCCTGCTAATTTGGAAGTCTTACTTGGTTTTATTTAGGAGAAAAAAGCATCAAGTTTCAGAAAGCAGTTCTTAAAGTCTTCCAAAATTATTCATGTATGGCAAGGAAATAGAGAAATTACAGGCTTTGAGCTTGAATCCAGATGTCACATTAAACTTAAGAATGAAAGTAATACCTACAAATGGATTTAAGGCTAGTCAGAACCAACTGTCTCCCTTAAAAAATGTTACTATTTATCCTTCACTTTAGAAGAGGACCAATGACACCATAAGTGATTTCTTGACTTACATGAATTGGATCTAATTGAGGGAGAGTTACACAAAGTTGTCAGCCTCACTCTCTCTTCCTGACTCATCAAAGTCCAGGGGCAAGACAAAAGTCAGAATGACTGAGGATGGCCTGGGATTCAGTGGATGACTTTGGCATCACTGATATCTGACAAAGCTCTAAGCACTCCACAGAGCCTGCTTCAGCCACCCTCATGGCCACTGGAACAAAATATTCTCATCCACCCATTCCACTGGGGAAAGCATTCGGATGCTTGGGGAAGAAACCCCCCTAACTCACCAATGGTTTGAGACCTATGTGTTACCCTCAACCTGGTTTAGCATGTCTGACAAGATTGGGTGTGTAGAATATTCAGGGAGGACTAGCACCTCTGGTGTAGGCTTGCTGAGCCCTTTTCAGGGCTGCTCATCCAACCTTGGTGTCTGCCTATCACTCATCTAGCACCTGTGATTCCGAGAAGCTATAGCATGTACAGTGTCCACATCCTAATAAAACCCTTAAAATACACTTTATCAGTAATTCTTATATTATTATGTTGGTGGCATATTCCATAAGAACATTTCAAGAGTTCTCAATTGGGTCTATTTTATATCTTTGCAGTATACGAATAAGCCATGAGTGCAAAAAAGGAGCCAAAGGCTTTGTAATAACCAACAAAAGCAGCATATATTTTATGACACCTTCAGGCAGTTTGTTTAATAATTACCAAACTGAAAATAAGTTGTTCTTTTACACCTCTGAAATTTTTTCAACTTTTTTTTTTGCTTCTTGGCCTATGTATTATTTTCTTTTAAGTGTTTATACATCATCGTCGTCATCAATGTTATCTGGTATTTTTATCTTTTTCAGTAGAGTGCAGGTGGAAACTACCTGAGGAGAAGTTGTAATCTGGATATTATTCTTTTATATTCAATGTTCTCCAGATGGCAGTTCTGGAAGAGAAAATGACTGTTTTTTGTATTGAAATAAGTGTATTGGAATTTAAATTCATCATCTATAGATTCATTGAAAGTATCTTGAGTACAACTGTGATAGCAAATAAGACAGTAGGGTAACATGTGCCTCATCCTATTCCCATGTGGTATTAATTCCTCCACTAGGATTCTGTATTGGGAAAGCTTATTATTCCATGTCTTTTGGAGATGATGATCTCAACATGGCAGAATCTATTAGATGTTCTTCTCAGGTGTTTAGGTATTAATACCATGCACAGGTACTTGTGGTCAGTAGCTCTGTCTATAATGTTGCTCTGGTTCTAGTAGTTTATTTGTTGGATGTCCAAGGATATTCTGACATTTATATTTGTAGTGCTGGAATTTGTCATCTCTTAATTTATAAAAGATAGCAAAATTCTGGCACATAATTCTAACCACCTAATCATATCATTCTAGATAAGCAGGAGATATGAAATTTTTGTAATCTTCAGGGATATGCTGCACTTTTCCACAATTACATTGCATGTTGATGTTGTTGTTTAGTCACATCAGTAATGTCCATGACCCCTTGGACCATACTGTCCATGGGGTTTTCTTGGCAAAGATACTAGAATGGTTTGCCATTTCCTTCTCCAGTAGGTTAAAGCAAACATAAATTAAGGGACTTGCCCAGGGTCAGCTATTGCCCAGCTATTAAGTGTCTAAGGCCAGATTTGAATTCAGGTCTTCCTGACTTCCTGAGGTGCAGTGTTCTATCCATCAAACCACCTGCCTGCCTCATTGCATTGTATAATCCACATTAATTATGGCACCTACTATGTGCCAAGGACACAGTTGCTGGGAAAATCAACAACAAAAGAGTCCCTGCCTTCAAGGAACTTACATCCTATAGGAAGAAAAAAAGAAACATTTACACAGATTTCTAAAAAAAAAAAACAAGATGTACAAAACAGAAAGATCATTTTAGGGAGGAATTGCCTTTGTAGCACTTGACCTGAACCTGGGAAAGAGCTAGAGATTCCAAGAGGTAGAGGTGAGGAAGTCTACTTGTATAAGCAATGAGTATGTCCAGAGAGGGCACTAGTTGTATGACAAGACCTCTTAGGACCCTTCCAACTCTGAGATTCTGTGATTTTGTGAAAGCCACGTTGAACTTCCACTTGTCTCCATGATCTTTCCTGACCCCCTCACCAGTTAGATGAGATCTTTCCATTCACTGAACTTTCGTAACACCCTATGTTGTTTCTACAAGAAAGCTACCAATATTCTGTCTTGTACTATACTCGTTGTCATAGTCTAGGTCTCTACTGAGCACCGTCTAAAGGAGAAACTAGTTTCATCTGGGGGTTAAGACCAGTCTGAACCTTAAATGTACAGTGCCATCACAGAGACCAATTCCAAACGATACCTCAGCAGGAGCATTGTAATCTGACCCCCAAACTTGATGAAAAATACCTATTATCTATACCTTTGGTTGCTCCACCAAAAAGCTTGTCTCCACCCCCAGCATAACATTCTAGCATGCACAGAGCATGGATACCCAGGAAACGCAGCATCTTGGCTGCCCTCCTCCATGTGCCTGGTGAATAATCCCATTGCTCTCACAGACCGGTGAATGGTTAGTTTACAAACACCAGCAAGAAACTGTATTTCTCCAGGTACTGGCTGGAAACATTTCTTGGATGGAAGAAAAACTGGCCACCCCAACCCTTACAGACCAGTTACCTGGCCTTCTTCACTGGGCTAACAGCTATTGCCTCATATTGTCTTGTCTCCCCATCTAAACTATAAGATCTATTTACTATTTCCCACTTCTGTATCACTTATAGCTTGTACTGCACAAAGTAGGTATTCCACAAGTACTAGTTTGATGAAAGAAGGCATAACTCTATGTAGAGGAGGGGAAAATAGAGAAAAATGAGCCAATCGTTTGAGGTACACTGACTCTGATCTAGTGACTAATGTTCAATGATGATGCTATTTTTCCCTTCCCCTCACCAAGGAAAATGTATCTTCCTATTGTGATGTCATGTTGTCCTCTCTATCAGTAGGACAATACAAGAAGAAGCTGGAAAAAGCAGATTGAGAAACGAGGTTATGCGTTTTGGAGCCGGGGAAATTGGGTCTAATTCCCACCTATGTCACATGGGGCAAGTTGCTTAACTTCTGTGGGCCTCAGTTTCTTTGTACGTAAAAAGAGGAGGTTGGATGACATCAGAGACTGGACATTTGAGGTCCTTTCCAGCTCCCAAGCAATGATACTGTAGTTAGTCACTAAATTAGCTACAGGTTGGATGATATCAGAGATTGGACATTTGAGGTCCTTTCCAAGTCCAAAGCAATGATACTATGGTTGCTAAATTAGCTAGAGGTTGGATTAGATGCTTCCTAATATCCCTTCCAGTTCTCAGATTCTTGTGAAGGAAGAATTCACGTCAAACATTTCTCCTGGTTCTAATCAATAGCTGCTTTCCTAAAACTTCATTGTTTAATCCCAGTGAGTTGTGGTTAGCTTATATTATTTGTGTTTGTTTTCCCAAAACACATGTAATGAAACACAAGTAGCAGCTGTAAAATTTTTAGTCAAATGCATGGTGTATGTGGGAAGGGGCCGAGTATGAAGTGAGAGGGGCGGGTGAAAGGGGAGTGGAGCTCTGAGAAACCAGTTCTGCCTCCCACCCACTTCCCTTGTCTAAATGTTTTGGGAGCTTTCCTGAGGGGGCCAAGGAAGCCTAGGTGATCGATGAGAAAGGAAAGTGGAAGAGGAGGATTGTGAAGAAAATGGGATGCCCATCTCACCCCTGAGCCATTAATTCATGGAAGAATTACCATTCGGTGTCATGGGAAAAGACAAGAACTCAGTCATTAGAACCAGCATACAAATTCGGCACCAAACAGGAAAAAACTGAACTTGGAATCTAGGACAATTTATATCTTCATGGCCTAGGAACCATACTGGTCCCAAGATGGCTGTAAAATGGCCTCAATTGGATAGTCAAAGTACAGGAAGTCAGTGTAGTCATAAGTGTTTCCTCATCAAACTGTGATTTTTTTTGAGACCAGAGATTACATTTTTTTCTACCAAACCCAGGTACCACAAAGGTGGGGTCTGTGCTCTGCTCGTGCCCCCTTTCTGACATAGAGTCTTGTTCCTGGGGAGCTCCCCATTTCCTACAACCCCGTAAGACTGGCAATATTATCTGGAAGCCTTTCCCTGTGACTGTCAAACTCCCCTATGATTGTGACCAGTGAACAATCATTTTGAAGGACCAAAGGATGTTAAGTTTCTTAACCTTGTCCACTTGGAAAAAGGTGGGAGAGACTTTGGCCTGGGTATAGTATAGGTGTGGTTGTACACATGTTATATCCCAGAACACTTTCCTTCCAATTACTGGTGAGCTAATAATGATAGTTTGTGCTCAAGTATGTGAATGGCTATCACTTGGCAGGGAGATTAAATTTGTTCTATTTGTCCCATCCTACACCCCAGGGCAGAAAGGGGAGCAGCAGGTGGAAGTCTTAAAAAAGTAGATTCAGGAAGAAAGAAAATTAAAATTTTCTAACATTTGTAGCTTTTCCAAAGTGGAAGAACTGTTTTGGAAGGCACTCTTCATGAGAGGTCTTCAGGTAAGGATCAGATGACCGCTTGCTAGAGATTTCAAAAAGGAAACATGTGAGAAGCCATGATTGCACTAGCTGACTTCTGGGGTCCCCTCCAACTCTGTGATCTTCGTGATTTTTATCATTCTATGAACCGAATTAATCATAGCCAGAGTTCTAAAAATGATACACATGATTTACAAATGGATCCACTTCTGCCATGAGGTATTTTCACTACAGCCATGTTATAAGATGGCATTTCCCGGTCCGTGTGATGCTTATTTTATGGTATTGGAGGGGAGGGAATGCTTGTACCCTTTTTCTACTTTAAGAGGCAAAGAAGAAAAGAGTAGGTATGGCCTGAGATGTTATACTCTGCCTTGTGGCCTAGTATTGAGAACATGATTCAGTCATTTGATATAACTTAGAGACACTTAAACTTGAATTTAAAAGGCTCAGTTAGGTTCAAGTAACCTATTTTTTAATGACTAGTTTTCTGATCTCGGTTGTCACTAAACTCGGAGTCTCAGTCCTCTCATTTGAAAAAGTGGAGATAACAAGGGTAACATGGGATTGGGGAAGGCTGGCTAATGGAGACCCAGTTCAGAGAGAATGTGCAGGTGGCTCTAACTGCTGCCAACTCATGTAGAACCTGCTTTTAAAAGGGAACAATGAAATGGAATAAGAGGCCCTGCCTCTAATTCAGAGCATGCCCAGGTATTCTGTGACTACTTCCTGTCTGTTTACTGGGCAACAGAGAAAGACCTTTTGATTGGTCACTGCTAGAGAAATAAGCATGTATAGCCAAAGGTTCCATTGTAAGAACATCTCTGGTAGTGAGTGAAGTAAGAATTGATATAAGGCTGTGTGTGTGTGTGTGTGTGTGTGTGTGTGTGTGTGTGTGTGTGTGGAGAGAGAGAGGGAGAGAGAGAGAGAGAGAGGGAGAGAGAGAGGGAGAGAGAGAGAGAGAGAGAGAGAGGAGGGAGGGAGAGAAGAAGGAAGAAAGGGAGGAGAGAGATGGAGAGAGAGAAAGAGAGAGAGGAGGGAGAGAGAGAAAAAGGGGGAAAGGGGTAGTGGGGGAGGGGAGGGGGAAAGAGATGGAGAGAGAAAGAGAGACAGAGAGAGAGAGAGAGAGAGTGTGTGTGTCATGTCAAAGGCCTGTACATACCACTAGGACTAACATGAGGCCTTGAATGAAAGGAAGTGCTGTTTCTTCTGTCCATGCTTAGTTTCTTCTTTCCCACTCCTAGGTAATAAGTTATGGAGATGGAACAGACTGAAAAGCCACCACTGAGGTCTGGTGGCCAAGCCCAAGAAGGAGCCGGCCCTGAGGAGTGACCCAGCCCAGCAGGGTATTGAGCCAAAACCTGAGAAACTTCGTCCTGTCTTCAAAGGAGCAATTCACAAACATCTTAGCACACGTATATCTTCCCACTTCACCACCATCACTTCACGCCCAAAATCAGTGGATCACTGAACAAAGTTCTCTCTGTAGACACATCTGTCATAGAATCACAGATAATTTTAATGTATGTGTGGAAAATACCTCATCTGAGGAAAGCCTTGAGTACAATAATGTATGGGAAATGTTCTGTAACTTCAAGCCTATATAAATGTGAGCTATTATTCAGTAATTTTCTGTAAAGCATCATCATCATAATAGTTCACATTTATAAAGCTCTTAAAGATTTGTAAAGAGCTACATGTTATCTCATTGGATTGTCACAACAGCCCTGTAAGGTAGATAATAGAGCATCCCTATCTTACAGCTGAGGAAATTGAGGTAAGACTTGCTCAGGGTCATACGACTAATAAGTGTCTGAGGCAGGATTTGAACTTAGGTATTCAAGACTCCAAATCCAGAGCTTTTATACACCGTGCCACCTAACTACTTCTACAGTTATATCCGTATGGTATTGCTGGGCTAACCTGAGCCATCTTTCCATCATGCAGCAGCTACTAATGATCTCTTGGGCAAAGGGATCAGTTTTTCCTTATAAAAGAGAAGAGACAGAAAGAGAATAAGAAGAGGAGGAGAAGAAGGGAAGGGGAAGGGGAGGAGAGGGGTATAGGGGAAGGGGAGGGTATAACGGAAGGGGAAGGGGAGGGGAAGAAGGGGAAGAAGGGGAAGGGGAAGGAGGGAAGGGGAGGAAGGCAGAAGGGGAAGAAGGGGAAGGGGAGGGGGAAGAAGGGGAAAGTGAAGGGGAAGAAGGGGAAGAAGGGGAAGAAGGAGAAGAAAGAGAAGGGGAAGGAGAGAAGGGGGAAGGCGAAGGGGAAGGAGGGGAGGGGAGGGGAGGAAGGGGAAGGGGGAAGGGGAAGGAGCAGAGGGGAGGAAGGGGAAGAAAGGGAAGGGGAAGAAGGGGAAGGGGAAGAAGGGGAAGAAGGGGAAGGGGAAGAAGGGGAAAAGGCAGAAGGGGAAGAAGGGGAAGGGGAGGGGGAAGAAGGGGAAAGTGAAGGGGAAGAAGGGGAAGAAGGAGAAGAAAAAGAAGGGGAAGGAGGGAAGGGGGAAGGGGAAGGGGAAGGAGCAGAGGGGAGGAAGGGGAAGAAAGGGAAGGGGAAGAAGGGGAAGGGGAAGAAGGGGAAGGGGAAGAAGGGGAAAGGGAAGAAGGGGGAGGGAAAGAAGGGGAATATTCTCTGAGAACGTAGACAGGTCTGATTGTGGACAAAGTACTGGCTTCAATTGGATGGCCTCCATTGTCTCCTCCAGCAACACACACAGCACAGTATAGAAATAGCAGTCATAATCACTGTAACAACTTTGATTTATACATGTAACCCTTAAAGCTTCGGCAAGAGCTTGACACTTGATGCTTTATATATTATTTCCTTTGATGCTCATAAGAACGTACAAGTGTTACAAAGTATTATTATGCTCACTTTACAGATGAGAAAACAGAGGGTCAGAGATCTTATGTGACTTGCCTTTGGAGACACCGCTGGTGAGTATCTGTGAAAGTATTTGAAGCAGGTCTCCCTGACTCCCAGTCCAGCATGTGAGCTGTGATGCCATCCCACCTGTCACTAGAGCTGAGTAAGGGACCCTGAGTTTGGATTCCAGCTGTGCTCTTTCCTTCTTCTGTGACCTTGGACAACTGATTTACCCTCCCTGGACTTGTGTCTTCCTAGCTATTATATTATAGGCAGGGAGAGCAACGTGATCTTTCTCCAAGGTCCCCTCCCAGCTCTGTAGTCAAAGTTCCTGACATAGAAACATGGACCCTGTAAATTCTCCACATGGCCCTTCTCTCTGAGAAGCCAGATGCTCAATTTCACTGCCTGGGTCTTCCCTGAAGTTCAGGAGAAGGAAATAACTAAGTAAGACAGCACTAAGCTCTTTTTTGCCTAATGATCTCCAACATGCAAGGGCTTGGAGCTACACATTCTGGAGAACAATGAGCAAGAGGTAAACTATGATGGAAGAATTTTTCTGTCAAATATCATTGTTCGTTGGATTTTTAAAAAAAAAGCAACGAAAACCTCAGTGAGATTTCTATCAGCCCTGGTGGGGGCCCCTGCACAGAGACCTGTGTTTATTTGTTTGTTTTTGTCATCAATACATCCATGTCTGAAATTTGTAACCAGATAGCTCGGAGGGAGAAAACTCCCGTGTTCTGGGGGAGTGTTTGAAAACAAGCTCTTATTAATTCTTCTCAGCTGGGTCTCTTTATCGGTGGATCTTTTGTTATTAGGGATTACTTATTCATGATATCCCACTCCATTTCGGGATTGCTAATCAGCCTGTTGGACGTGCAGAACTGTTCCATCTCAAAGAGGTTTAGAGAAGCCCATTGGCAAGATTTGCTTAATTTAAATGTGCCATCCACTGGTTCTGCACAGCATCTCCTTCCCCTGGCCTCCCTATTGTCAGGCAAAAGCCTGCTCCATCAAAAGATTAACCCTTTAACAGCTGCCAGGACTCCATGTAAGAGGCAGCCTGACAGAATTGATGAGGCTGAGAATGCAAAGCTGGGAGGTGGTAGAATTGAAGGAGGGCTGGAATGAGGACTGTGATACCATTAGCTCATTGTGCAATTTACATTAAAACAGGGCAAAGAATTAGACTGCCCAGAGCTCAGGAGCCCCCTCCAAGGAATGGCTGCAAACAGAGCCATAACTACTTATTATGGTACCTGGACATCATGAAATGTGGGCCCAGGGCAAGCACTATGAAAGGTGCCCTTGAATCAAATAGTTGAGAGAGTGGGAGAGGATACTTCAGGGAGAAACCTCGCCCACAGGTATGGCCACACAGGGGAAGAAATTGCCTTCTGTGGGGAAAGATAGAGAGCCTAGTACATATCACCTGCTGATAGAGACCCAAGAACCCTGGAAAAGTCTCCTGGGGAGTGAGCAGGGAAGGGCCAGGCCAGGAAATAACTCACCTGGAGTTCCAATACAGGGGAGGAAGCAAATTGAACCACCTAGTAGTTTTCTATTTTAACTAATTATTTCTTGCTCATTTGTTTATAGCTGCTGAGTCCCATATAAATTTTAGCACTTGGTCAAAGTCCCAGTCATCCTCCCCCCGGTTATAGTGTAACACAATGATAATAGTAATAATGATGGTCAGCTAGTGACACAGTGGATAGAGTACAGGGCCTAAAGTCAGAAAGACTCATCTTCCTGAGTTCAAATCTGGCCTCAGACACTTACTAGCTCTGTGACCCTGAGCAAGTCACTTAACCCTGTTTGCCTCAGTTTCCTCAACTGCAAAATGAGCCAGAGAAGGAAATGGCAAATCATTCCAGTATCTTTGCCAAGAAAACCCCAAATGGGGTCAAAGAGTTGGACACAGCCGAAAATAACTGGACAACAGTAATAACAGCTAATTCTTATACAGCTTCTACTGTGCCTCAGGCACTATGCTAAGTGCTTTACAATTATCTCATTTGATTTCATCCTCACAACCCTGACAGGGAAATGCTATTATTATCCCCATTTTACAGATGAGGAAACTGAAGTTAAGTGATTTGCCCAAGGTCATATAGTTAACATCTGAGGCTGGATTTGAACTCTGGTCTTCCTGACTCCAGGCCCAGCACTCTGCACGATTGTGAGGCAGACTGTGGACTTTTAAAGTTTGAAGTGGCCCCTTAAGTCACTTCTTGGTCAGGTTCATGGCACTACATTAAAGACAGAAAACTTTCCAACATTTTTTAGAACTTGTTCTCATATTATGGAACCTCAGAGTTGTAAAAGACATCAGTGGTCATCCAATCTAATCCTCAGCTGAAGCAGGCATTTCTCCTACAATATCTATCCTCTGCATTCTCATCCATCTGTCCATCCATCCATCAATCCATCCACATATTTATACATACATATTTACCTATGTGTGTGTATATACATATATATAGTCTTATGTATTATTGTATTGTGTGTGTGTGTGTATATATGTGTGTATAGTCTCCCCCTATAGAATGTAAGCATCCCTGTATTTGCATCTCTGGAACCTACCACAGTGCAGAGCAAGCTCACTATCTACCAAGAAAGTCTATTCATTCCATTGCTGAATGACTTTGATTTTTAGCCAATGAGCCAAACTCTGCCACTCTGGGACTTTTCCTCGCTGGTCCCAGTTTTTCCTCCCTGGGGCCAAGAAAAATAAAATGAATTCCAATCCCATATGACAGTCTGTCAAATATGTAAATGGTCACACTGGCCCATGCTTCCCCTTCTCTCTCTTCTTCTGGATAAAAATCCCTAGCTCTTTCAATTAATTCTGGGGCAATATAGTTTAAGTGTTTCTTTTCAACTAGCCTGGCCAAATATCTTCTCATACCCCTATAGGATGGATTTCCCCATGTTTTCATTGTCTTAGAGTCCAAGAATGTTAAATGAGGTGATATCTGAAGTTTTCTCTCACTTTTGCATTTGAGGAAACTGAAACCTTAATGCAAAGTGATTTCCCCACAATCTCAAAAGCTTTACTCTTCTGAGTCAACGTCGGGACCAAAACCCAAGTCTCTCAACTCTTGGTTGAGATCTCTTTTCACTACACTGTGCTCCCTACCAGCCCTGCTTTCCTGATCCTCTCTGTCCTGTACCCATCACCTTTCTAATACCTAGTGCTGTCAGGAATGTGATAGATTAATTCACACTGAGATGTTAGGAATTTCATGTATTATCCCTCAAGAAGAGGATTTGCATTTTAAGAAAGTACTAAGTAGAGGACAATGAATGAGTTGATGATGGTAAAATTTCAAGCTGTTTGGCACGTAGGAAGAGAAATATTTTGGAGTCAGGTCCTTCCCTACGCCATCATCAAATCACACTGTATTACAACTAGAAAAGTTTACTTACTGGAAAAGCCATCCACCTCATTCTAATATTTTGCTTTGCTCCCACTCTTTTGAGGTTGTCCTCGGTGTCCTCTAGCGTGGGCTAAGTGGAATATCTGGCTGTCATTCAGTGATTAGGATTTTCAGGAAGCTAGAGATCCCCAGGACCTTAACTCAGGAATATTCATGCTGAGGAAAGCTTTGAACCAAGATGGCCATTATAACCATCAAGACAGACTTCAGAGTTTAAATGACCCTTGTCTGTGCCACATAACACTAGCATTCAGGGAAACCATCTTTCTCTCTTGCTTTTATAAGTTAAACACTAGTAGTCCTCTCAGGGATAGATTTTGCAATGCATTCTGGGATAACAGATCTGACTTCTCTGCCCAAGGTCTGGCCAAATATATTCATTAAAAACTACTTCTTTGTTATTACTTCATGGGTCTTTCAAATGGTCTTTTTTGTTGTATTTAACATGTTTCCCAGAAGGGTTGGAGTAAGGCTAGGGTAGGAAAGAGTGAAAGAGTAATGGAAAGAAAGTAAGAAGGGGAGAAGGGGAAAAGAAAGGGAGAAGGAAGGAAAGGAGAGAAAAGAATGCTATGCTCAATTAGAGCTGTTTGCAGAACAGGCAGCCATGGTCATTTATTTGAAGAAGGGTTGGCCTTAGCAGCCATGTAGAGAAAAGTAATATGTATCCAGACTTAGACAGATCTCCAGGTAATGTCATGCACCAATCTGCAATGGCTACTATTCAGAGCCTCACTTCCTAACCAGTCTTTGCTCTTCTGAACTCATTTTTTCTGTCAATGAGAGGGAAGTATTGACTTTGATCACATATACATGGCTATCAGTTCACCCCTACATAAGATCATTTCCTAGTTCGTACCTTTCCATCCATTGTTCTCAGTATCATTCCTCTACCTCAGGGCCCATCCCTACAGGGCTTTGCTCTGTAATCTTTTAATTAGATAATCTAATTCCCCCCTTGGTATTAATGACTCTTAATGGGTTTGAGGATAAATATTTTTGGTTATAGTAAATGAAGGTCTTTTCACCTTTACTTCCCTTTTTTAACATTTAACATCAATGAGTTCAAATATTTTTCAAAGTTTTTTAGTGTATCTATTAATATGATTGGTAGATTTTTGTTGTTTTGTGTACTAATATGATTGATAATGCTGATTGTCTTCCTAGCATTGACACATTCTCGGTATAATCCAACTTGATCATAAGTGTATTTTGGATACATTGCTGTAACTTCCGTGCCAACATTTCATTCAATATTCATCAGTGATAGTGATTATAACTCCCTTTTCCTTCTTTACCTTTTCTGGGGTTTTGTATTAGCAACATATATGCATCATGGAAGCTGTTCCATAGGGTGACTTTTAAATTTTATTCTTGAGAACAGTTTGTGTGCCATTGGGATCATTTGCTTCTTAAATATTTGATAGAATTCACTTGTAAATCCATCTGGATTCAGAGTTGTTGTTTTCCTCCCTTTGAGAGTTCATTTATCATTTGCATGATTTCCCTTCCTGAAATTGAGAGGGAAATTTAGATTCTCTGCTTTAGAATTATTTAGATTCCCAAGTTCCTATTTTGTTAATTTGAATATTATGTGCATGTGTATTAATTTATTTTAATTTTTCAGTTTTGTTGACATATAATTGGTCATAGGGGCTTCTGATAACTTTCTTTTCTCTTTGATTGCCACACATTATAGTCTGTTGTTGTTACTACAGGGTGTTCCTAAAAGCTGGACACAGGCAAAAACGCAATTTTTGAGAAATGGAAAGAATGAAATTTTCAACCACATTTTATTTAATTGGGATATTAACAAATAACATTTTAAATGTGATTTCCATCCTTTGTGATGTAAAGGTTGATGTACCTTGCAAGATTCACGTGAACTCGATGCAAAAACTCCCACATTGCTATCAATTTTAGCACATTCACTCTTCATGCGTTCGATCAAGTGTGTTGCATCTATGATTTTCATTGAGTATGCCTTCTCCTTTAGAATACCCCAGGAAAAGAAGTCAAGGGGGCTAAGGTCTATTAATATTCCAAATATTTCAAAACATGCATTTTTCCTATGTGGCCAGACTTTAGAGATGCCCTTTTTTATCTCCAACTATTTTCTTCCTGGTGTCCCCAGTAGATGGAATAAGGCCTGGGACATGATAAATACTTGATAAATGCTTCTTAATTGATTGAGTCATTCATTTGTTTTAAATTTCTCTTTCTAATCTTTTATTTGGTAATCTGTGGTCTGTCTCATTATCCTCTGTCTGTCTATCTTACAAACACAGACACACATGCATCAGTCAATGGTTTATCAACTTTGTTAGTCTTTTTTAAACAATTTTATTAATTCAAGACTTTTACTCTTCTATTTTGTTAACCATTCTTTTTCTATTTTCACTACTTCTTCTTTTATGTTTCTTCTGGGATTATTAATTTGTTTGCCTTCCAACTTTTAATATACTCAGGTCCTTAGTCTTTTTCTCTTCTATTACAGTGTTCAAAAGGTAGAAATTTTCTTCCAGGGACTGTTTTATCTTCATCTCATAAACTGTGGCACATTGTCTCTCTGTATATTCTCTTTAGTATTTTTTTTAACATTTCTATGATTCGGTCTTTGACCAAATCCTTACTTAGGATATAGTTATTCCATATTCTTTCAGGGATGCATTGTAATTTTTTGTTATGATCTGTAAAGGATGCTTAATATGCTTAATATTTCAGCCCTTCTTAATGTTTCTGAGTTCTTTAAAATCTAACATGAGAACCATTTTGTGAAAGTGTCATATAATATTGAAAAATAAATATATTATTTAAGATTTCCATTCATTGGTAATCAAAAGTCCAACAAATTGACAGATTCCAAAATTCTGATCAGAACTACTAGTGACTTTTATTTCCATTACTTTTATATCTCTTGATATAAATATATATATTCATATATATGCACTTACAATCATTGTCTTGCTTTCTAGATCTTTTGCATTTTAGCTACCTTTTCCATTTAGTACTTACATGCTGTGCCCTTTGGTGCATTTTTATAGAATGGATAAATTGTGATCTCGAAAGAATCACTATACTGCTAAAATCATACAGAACCATTAGAGTATTTTTTTCATCATTTCTGGTGCTCTTTAAAAATCATGGAATTTCCCTGTTCTGTCTCCCTTGACAATTATATACAATAAAGAGTTTGACTCTGCTTTAAAAATAAACAAACAAGCTCTTTGGTGAAGGTATGGCCACCACAGCCACATGGAGTCGGCAGTCCCTGACTCTCCTCCTCCTGACTAACCGCTGTTCATTCTCACCAAGGAATAGTCTGTCAGGAAGCCACTCCACTGTCATGGCATTCAAAGACACCAGCAAGACCTTTGTGGAGCTCAAAGTGGCCACTCACTGGATTTGGATCACCCTCACCAGCCGCAATGTGAAATCACTCAAGAAAGTGTGTGCTGACCTAATTAGAGGAGCCAAAGAAAAGAACTTGAAAGTGAAGGGGCCTGTTTGAATGCCCACTAAGACACTTCGGATGACAACTAGAAAAACTCCTTGCAGTGAAGGTTCAAAGACTTGGGATGGGTTCCAGATGAGAATCGATAAATGCCTTATTGATTTTCACAGTCCTTCTGAAATTGTTAAACAGATCACTTCTATCAGAATTGAACCAGGTATAGAAGTTGAAGTAACCAGTACAGATGCCTAACCAATCATATCTTTTAATAAATTGATTGCAACTATTAAATTTAAAAAAAAATAAACCAAAACCTGCAACTTTTGCATTTTATTGGTGAGTTTTACCCTTAATATTTAAGATTATAATTTTTTTCCTTCATTCAATCATATTATGTGGCTCATAAAAATTAACCCTATTGATTGTAGCCTGTATGCTGAAAACAATCATAATCCAGTCTACATGCATACGTACATGCTTCTCACAAGACCCAGATCCCTCAATACTACTTTTACTGATATTTTTTACACTTCCCTTTACCAATCAGGATATGTGTGGTCTAAATGTCTTTTCTTCCAAATACCCCTCTACCATTTTTTGAATGACTTTATAATATGATACTTTGATTTCCAAAAAATATACATATATGTATATATGTATATACACACATATATGCGTGTATACCTATATGTACATATACATACACATATAAATTTCCATGTAACAATGTTTACCCTGCCCCACCCCATTTTCTGATGACCAGGTGTGTTACAGTTCACCCCTCCACCAGGGTACTCAGTTAGCTTCAACCCCCATTGATAATATTCCCTCAATTAGAGAAGGGAGGCCCCTACACCCCACTTTCATTTAATTACTAACAGATTAGCTTTTACAAAGGAATATTTACTTTAAACTTATAATAAAAAGTGTATAAACATATTTCCCAACATATGGGGCATAATTCCCAGCATGCATCCCTCCATACTCTGAAGAAGGGAAAGGAGAATCATGATTACAGCTTAGCTCAATTCCTATATAGCACAGTCCCATGTTCCAAGTGCAAAGACCCCTTGGGCTTCTGTTTTAAGAATCTGGGCTCCTCAGGTTTCCATCCCAGATTGACTGACTAAAACATACAGACTATAATCCTGGCTCTAAGGCCACCTTGGCTCAACGATTCCAGTTCCAATGAGGATTATGCTTCCTCTGGATGAAACTGAGAAAGACAAATAAATCAGAAATTCTCAAGACCATTTCTCAAAGCCATGAAGTTTAAAAGGGCAGAAGGGGAGGATGTAGCCCTTCCTCTCTCATGATTTCAATTAATGGTATCCATGCTGTGGTTGAGCTTTCATGTACTCTGTACAGAGAGCAGGAAAAAGGTACACAGGGAAAAAAAAGCAAAATTATCCTAGTCTGGCCTGTTCCAGTTATATACCCAATCAATAGAACCTACTCCTACCCTTGTGGTAGGGAGAACACAGAATGTCTTCTTCCAGCATCAGGGTGCCTCATGTAAGGTGACCTGAGCGTGCTCCAAAGCCCAGTTACATATTTCTTTCCTTTCCCCCCATCCCTCCTTCTACTATGATATTCCTGCTTCATCACTCTTCAAGGTATTATTCCATACATGTTCTCTTTCTTCCCTCAATGACTATCACACAGGTAGAACTTTTAATGACAATAGCAACATGTAAATATTGAATTATTATTTAGTCTTTCTAAAGGAATAACACAAAGAGAATGAAAAACAAAAAATCAATAAAAATTTTAAATTAAATTTATAAAACAACAAAGAAAGTTGATGAACCTGTTAATGATCCATCTTTTTAATGTAAATGTATGTTCAAATTACATTATTTATTATTCTTGCAATTAAATGTCCTTTGATTTTCAGTTTACCAAATTTCACAATTTTCTCCTCTTTATTTATAACTAGTTTATGAAATACAAACTTGTGTTTCTTGTTATGTGAACTATCTCCTCCCTAGGAAGTTGTAAAAATCCTTCTTTGATAGTCAAACTCTGGAACTTGGCAACTTCTTTGCTGGGTGGGATAAGCTCAAGGATCCTCTCTGAAGTGATCAAGTGGATATTAACAATCAGTATTTTGATTACAACTTCCAATACTTTCAGGAAGCTTTCTCGTACCAGCTCCTAAGATAGAACATTCAGGCTTTTTGTTTCATTGTGTTTTTCTTGGATGTCATTATTCTCATGTTATCACACCAAGTTTTATATGCGAGGTCAGTTGCTTCAGTTTTTGGAAACTTCATATGTTCTTCAAAATGCTGTCTTATGATTTTGTTATGATACTTGTCATCCCATCTCTTCATTTTGTTGTTTTTTGAATGTTATTGTATTTTTTCTGAGTGTTTTAAAATTTCCCACCATCTGTTCTAAACCATTAATCCTCTCATTTGCAATCTAAAATTATTCTTTAAGACCACCAATTCCCCTTCTAACTTCTGTTCCTTCTTGCAAGCTCCTCAAGCACTCTTTGGCTGTTCCACACTTATTTCTTAGTCTCTGGCTACTGTCACTGCAGCATCTTTTCTGTCTTCTGGAGATGCCTCCTCACTTCCTTTTGCCATAGAGTATTTGCGCATTTTATTACAGTGGTTTTTGTTCATTCAATTTTTTAGCCTATCTCATGTGGTCTTTTATCTTTCCTATTTTTTCTTGGTGGTGGGGAAAGAGGTAGAAAATTTCTATTTTCTTTGACACATTTCTTGCCATTTTGAGTAGAGGAAGGGAAGCTAGGCATAGATCTCACCACTCACCCAGCAATGTTATTTTGGGGGTTTGTTGGGGTTTTTTGAGGTGATGGTTGCCATACCTTACTGAAGCTACCACCTTTCAATATGAAGAATATATGGTAGGACGATAATGCATAAAATGCTCTAGATCACCAGTAATTAGAAAAATGCAAATTCAAAGGACTCTGAGGTTCTACTCTACACCCATCAGATGAGCAAGGATGACAAAAAGAAACATGAAAGTGAAAAATGTTGGAGGGAATGCAGGAAGACAAGCTCTTTCCTTGGGGTAGAGCTGTGAATTGGTACAACCATTCTAGAAAGCAATTTTGGAACTATTCCCCAGGAGTTAATAAACTGTGTGTACCCTTTGACCTTTAAAAACCACTAGTAGATCTATACCCCAAAGAGAAATAAAAAAGGGGATCCATATGCCCCAAAATATTTAGAGCAACTCTATTACTAGTGACCAAGAATTAGAAACTAAGATCGTGCTCACTAGTGTTAAACAAATTATGATATATGAATGAAATGGCCTATTATTACGCTGTAAGGAATGACAAAAGCGATGTTTTGGGAGAAACCTGAGAAGACTTGTATGAACTAATGAAGAGTGAGGATACCAAAACCAGAACACTTCAGTCAGTACAACAATACCATAAATAAAAACAACTTTGGGAAACTATGGAATGCTGAGCAATTAACTAACAAGTTATAGTTCATAATACTAAAGATGAATTATGCTACCCACCTCCTGACATAGAAGAAATGGACTCAAGATGAAAATGAGGCCTATGTTTTTGGACATGGCCAATGTCAAACTTTTTAATGTTTGGTAATGCAAATTTATTATAAGGATTTTTTTCTTTTTTCCCTCAAATTTGAGAGAGAGCTGTGAGTGAAAGGGGAGTTGGGGATAGTGCCCCACCAAAAAAAAATGATACAAGAACAGAAAGAAGGCTAGGAGGAATCAAAAACAACAAATGACATTTGAATTTATTTTATTCTCAAAAGGAAAAGTAAGCTCTACATAATGTAGATTCATGGTTTCATGTACAATCTGTTCTACTATATGTGTACATATGGGTATATGTATATTTGTATACATACGTAATCATTTAATTGGTATTTGTTAAGAATAAAAAATATATAAAATAAACATAAATAAATTGAGGAAAATACTCATTGATGAGAAAGTTACCTTAGTTTTATTTTGACAACCATAAAAGAATGGTTCACACTTTTATTTAAGGTTACAAAGCATTTTCCTCACAAAGTCCCTATGAGTTAGAGGAACAGCTATGAAAGATCAAAGAATTTGAAATCAGAATACCTTGTGACCCTAGGTAAATCACTTAGCCTCTCTGTGTTTTCTCAACTGCAAAATAGGGATAATAATAGCACTCACCTTCCATGTTTGTTATGAGGATCAACTATGATAATCTTTGTAAAGCACTTAGCATAGCATTTGGCACATAGTAGGTGCTTTATAAATGCTTATTGCATCCATCCATCCAATGAGCATAAAGTACTTCATAGAAATTCAAGCATTATATTATTCAAGAAATTATTATTTCACCTGACTGAGCTCATCTATAAAATCACAGCATCGGAAGTCCAGGCCCTTTAAGTTCTGACATTCCATGAGTCTTTCCTACCCATTCCCCTCCCCAAGTCTCCCTTTAACTCATAAGTTCTCGCATCTTGCCCCTCCCCCACATATGTAAAGTCTTGCCACTAGAACTTTTTCACCTTCTTTATTTTTAGAACCATTTTTGTGCTAGTTTCTTTTCCTTCTATCAGTCTCCCCCTCTCTGCCCCATCCTCTTTTTATCAACCAAAATTGTTCCCTAACCCTGAACTTTTCAGTTTTCTTAGCTAAATACACTCAGTTCTCTGGAATGGTATCTTTCTCAGGTTAAATCAACAAGCTTTTATTAAACATTTACTATTTGCTGGGCACTTCACTGAGTGGCAGGTATAGAAACAACAGCAAAACAGTGTCTGCTTTCAAGGAGCTTAATTAATGGGGAAGACAACATGTAAAATGGAACTGAAAAGCTGGGGGGAGGAGGGAAGAAGGAGGAGAAGAGGGGAAGATATCCATGCAGAGACATGGGAATGAAGTCCAGAGAGTCAGAAGACTCTGGAAAGGACAGCAAAGGATGGCTGCCCTAGATCCTTCCTGAAAATGAAGGTTCCAGGAGGAATTCATCAATGATAGAAGGGCTCCAAAGGAGCAGAGAGATTTTCTTTTTTTTAGAGTGAGAAGGCCACTGAAAAAATTTCCAGGGTCAGAAGGCAGCTAAGGCATGGTGGTGAAATCCATGATTTTTTGTATTTATTTTTCAAAGGCATATTTGGACTCTAGTCCATTGTTGTCTTATGATGTTTTCCTCTGACACAGCATTTATTAAAGCAATAGGGGAATGGGGGTATAAGGATTGGAGCTGGTATTTCACTGATGTAGAAAACTCTAAGACATGAAAACTCCCTTTATCAAAGCAGGTCTGTATGTCCTGTGCAATTTATAATCACACACATATACATGTATGCGTGTTTTTATAATATTATGTGTTGCATTCTTTTTTTCATTTTAAGGTCAGAACACTTAAAACTAAAAACACATTTCCAAACTGTCAGCTGAAGCAGAAGGGAAGGAGCATGAAAAGAGGCAGCTTAGCTATTGGTTTTGAAGCTGTGACAGTTTTCTGCAAGTACACAGTCTATACCAGGTGACTAGATCACAAATAATGGCCCCAGTAAGTGCCAAAATGTAAAACACATGTCAGATTTTTTTCCTACATACAGGGAGACTTAAAATATGTATAATCCTACACCTTTCCAGGATAGCACTCCTCAACAATGCCAAGTTCATGAGGCAAATCTGCTCTCTGCTACCAAATTCCCACCCACATGCTCTTTGTTTCTTTTCAGATACGAAAGTAGGCCCTGGTCATAGAAAGGGCATAGTATTCTCCCTCACAATTCGACCTGGGGAATGAATGTCTACTTTAAAGGAAAAGATGATATTTCCTAAAATATGACAGTTTTCTCTAATGAACCATTGCCTATGGCTATGAGAGGGAACTATTTCATTTTCACCTTCTCTACTGTTTCTCTTGCAAAGGGAGCATATGTGGGCTGTTCCCTAGTAAAGCCCTGAGGACAATAGGCAGCTTTTTCTCATCTTCCTCTGAAGCCCTTCTATAGTTCAGACACACAAGTTGGGCTGTTTAAGAGTCATGCTCACCTAGACGTTCCATCATCCCCTCAAATTTTCACCATCTCGTACCTAACTCGTCCTCCCTTCCCCTAAACCAGCTTCTCCCCTTAACTTCCCTGCTCCTATTAAATACCCCAGCCTTCTCTCAGGTCTGGAATATTGAGCAGACAAACTCCACCAATAGAGTCTTATGCAAATAGGTTTGAACCCCAGGTTACATAAATGTTAGGTACTGAGGCAGAGTCAAGATGGTATAGTAGACATAAATGTAGTGAGCCTTTCCCCACTCCCAACTCCTCCGAACAGATCTAGAAAATGCACCAGACTGAGTCCTTATGGAGAAATTGAAGAAATAGTCACAGTGAGTCATTTTTTCAACCTGAGTAGGCATAGGGAGATAGATAGATCTGTGGAAACTGGACATGGGTTCTGGCTAGGAGCAACCATATGGAGAACTCTAGTGCCAAGACAAAACCTGTGCACTAGGGCAAAAGAAGGTCCCAGACCCCTAGCAGGGCACCACAATGGAAAAATTAAGTACCAATTGATATCTTTGTCACTCACTAGCCAGTTCCAAGTTACACATCCAAGTTTCACTGAGGAAGAGAAAGGAATGCTCACTGGCCCTAGGCAGGGTATGGAAAGAGGAGGAAGTTCAGAAGCAAGCAGCAAAGCTGTGTCTTCGATCCCAAGAGCAAGCTAGGCAAGTTCTTCTAGAACAATCTGAAGTCTGTAGAGGAATGATCAGGGAAGGAATTCCAGACCAAAGGGAAACCCATAGTTCTTTTACTCAAAACCAATGGAGCTTCCTAGCTGACTGATAGGATCTGAGTCTAGCAACAGTTTATTTTTTCTCAGACCCAAAACTTGTAAGGAATTTGCGGAGTTCAAGGCAGAGGGTGAGTGAACAGACTTTGTCCTGGGTTGGACCAATTTGGGAACACTCAAAAGGTCCTCAGTCTTATCTGTTCCTGAGATCCAGGGAAAACACAACACTTGATATCTCCCCCAAAAAAGAAAGACCTTCCCTTCAGAAATACATAATGCTGACATCAGGTCTAAAGACAGAAAGTAGGCTGGAAAAATGAGCAAATGAAAAAAGAATCCCACTATTACAAACTATTATGGTAACAGGGATGCTCAAGACAAAATCAAGAAGAAAAGGTTAACTTAAAAACATCTACAAAACTCACAGAAAAACACAGAGTGGACACAAACTCAACTGGAATTGCTAGGAGAGATGAAGCAAGAGTTTTTAAAAAAGAGTTAAAGAATGTTTTAATCAATGAAACAAAAGTACTAGAGGAGGAAAATGGTAAAGAAATGTGTGCCATGGAAGAAATAATTGGAAAGGGAATTAACAGCTTGCTTCAAGAGGTATAAAACCTTGATCAAATAACAAACTTCCTGAAAATTAGAATGGATGAAATAGAAGCCAATGACTCCTTGAGACAAGTGAAAAGACCCTCCCCTACCCACACACACACACACACACACACACACACACACGAAAAGAAAGAGGAAGAAAATGTAAAGTATCTTACAGTAAAAACAATTCACAGGAAAAAAAATAAATCAAGGAGGAAAAAAACCATTTAGAATTATTTGACTTCCTGAATTCCATGATTAAGAACTCTTAAAGGAAAATGGCCTGTATCTCTTAGAACAAGAAGACAAAGTAGAAATAGAATTCACTGGTTACCTCCTGAAAAATATCGTAAAATAAAAATCACCAGGAACATGATGGCCCAAATCCAGATCTTCCAGGTTAAAAAAATAATTCTACAAGGAGCCAGGAGGAAAGAATTCAAATATCAAGAAGCAACAGTCAAGATCATACAAGATTTATCAGCCACCACTGCAAAGTAGCAGAGAAAATGGAACATTATATTCCAGAAGGCAAAGGATATAGGCTTACAGCCAAGAATAACATACCTAGCAAAACTCAGTATGATCCTACAAGGAAAAACTAGACCTTGAATGAAATAGAAGACTTTCAAGCATTCTTGATGCAAAGACTAGAGATGTGGAGAAATTTTAAAGTCCAAATGCAAGGGTTGAGAACCACAAAAAGGTAAACATGAATGAACAATCCTAAGGGATTAAATGAGGAAAAACTGCTTACATTCAAATATGAGGATATGATGCATGTGCCCCCTCTGAACCCTATCGTCATTATCAGAGATTATAGTAGACTTCTAATTAGACAAGGCCTGGGAGTATTCCATTATGTCTTTATGACCTTAAGAGAGGAATGGAAAGAGAAAAGAAAAGGAATATACTGGAGCTGAGGGGAAAAGAAAGGAAGGTGAGGGAAAATTATCTCACAAAATCAGAGTACACAAGCAGAGATTTATGCAAATGTGGAGGAGAAGCAAGAGCAGTTGGATGGGAGTGGTGAATATTTAAAATTTAAATTCCCATCTGAACTGGTCAAAGGAGGGAAGATTACTTACACACACACACACACACACAAAGTATGCATATATGTGAACACATATACATGCAGGTTGGGTATAGAAATAAAAGTTTAAGGATCATAGAGGTAAAATGACTTCTCTAAGATCACAAAGCTGGATAGTGGCAAAGTCAGGAGAAGACAAAAGGTCTCCTTGATTCCCCCTAATTTATAAAATGGGGAAAATTAGATTTACACAACCTACCTTATAGGATGGTTGTGAAGTTCAAATAAAATAGTAGCTGTAAAGTATTGTAATCACAAACTTCTATGCAAAGTTATTATTTCCCTCTTTTGAGTGGGTAGAGCAGCTAAGTGCCCCTCACACAGAGGTATATTGCCTTCCAAACTTTTCCTACCTATAGATACCACCTTCAATCAGGGACCTTAGAAAGCTTTGATGGAAGAAAGGGCCCTAGAGATCAACAAGGCCAAAGCCCTCATTCTATAGATAAGGAAACTGAGCCCTGAGAGGAAAAAGACCATGGTCCTGCTTCAACAATTGGGCTAGCAGCTGCTGTGGGGGTGAAAGACCAACAGAAGCCCAACAACAAGAATGCTGCCAGCACAGGTTCTTTTGATCTCCTTTACTAAGGAAAGTAACATTAAGGGGTTAACAATCTTATTTCAATCCAACATACAAATATCATTCACTTAGTTCAGGGGAACTTCAGAGCAAATACAAACAAATTACAAACATACATTATAAACAGACCAAACACAATTCATAGTTACTAAGAAACCATCAACATCTGGGTTGACGAGCCAGGAGGCTCTCACAGCGGTTGCCCAGAGTCCCATGCCAACACTCCTCCAGGAGTGAGAGCCTCAATGGAGAATGCCAGTCTCTGGGTTTATATATCTTGTTCAGGGTCAAAGGTGAGTCACACGTGGGACTTACCCACATGACCTAAAAGCGTCACAAAAATGTGACTTAAACCCACATGGTCTAAAAGCTTCTGATGGCACAAACATGTCACTCAAACCTTTGTAAACTAGGCTTTCCCTTGAGGCAAAGAGGTCATCAAGGACTCCTAATTTAATCAAGGAAACAAAGGCCAAACTCTTCAAGCGCACTTGATTGAATAAGTGCTAAAAGCCCTCCTTAATTACCAATACAGGTCCAAATCACAAGATAATTTTTGGCAGACTCAAGACAAGAAGACAAGCCTCTTGACTTTCAATCCCCAGCTCTCTGAAAGGCTAGGAAGTACATGTCACCAACCACAATGGCTCCTATCCGTCTTGCTACCCTGGAGGTTCAAATCAAAGCTAGGGTTCTGCTGACACAAAGTTCTTGACTCTCAGAACAACATTCTAACCTCAAAGCATAAAGAAAGAAGCAGCCTTCAAGGTCATCTAATCCAATCTCTTCATTTTATGGCTGAGGAAAATTGAGGCACAAACAGATTCAACGAAAGGTGGTCATCGTCAAAGCCAGGATTTGATAGAGGATCAGAGACTTGGAGCTAGATGGGGCTGAAGATACTACCTAGTCAATCCCTTCATTTGAGTAAACTGAGACTCCAAGATATTAAGTGATTTGTCCAACATTGCCAAAGTGTCAGAATGAGGATTTGAACTGAACCCCTGTCTTCTGACTTCAGAGACAGTGTTATTTCTGCTCACTTCATTAAACTGAGACTCAATGAAGTTAGATAACTAATTTGCTGCAGGTCACAGAGCTTATAAATGGCAGGCCCAGGACTCAAACCCTAGTCTTAATCATTTTTGTCTAGCACTTTTTATTTTCCGTTCTCTTTTTCTATAGACAGTGGAAAACCAGGGGGAAATAGCCAAGGAAAACCTCCACAGCCATGAAAAGAGTACTTATCTGTAATTAGGTAACCCAGGACCAAATCCCAGCTCTGACACTTATTACCTATGTGACCTTGGGTAAATCACTTTAAGTCTCTGGGCCTCAGTTTCCTCAACTGTGAAATAAATAGCTTGAACAAGCTGATTTCTAAAAATGTCTTCTGGCTCTTGAGCCTATGAGCCTTATCATCTCCATATTTTTTCTTTAAGTAAGTCAAGGACAAGAGCCCCACATACAAGCAATAAAGCGCTCATAAAAAGGGAATGGAAAATTAACCTGAGCTCTGCCTGAGGCCAAACTGACATAGGGTTAGACATATTTCTACCTTAACTGGCACTAAACTTCTCAGTACACATTCTTCCTCCATGCTGTTTGGTGTACATATGATTATTTGTTTTTGCGCACCTTGCATCTCATGCCATGAAGCTTCCGTGTTATACTTCCAGGGATTTTCTCACTCTCTTGGCTTATCATAAAGCCCACCTAGGAGAATTGGGAAAATGTATGCCTGATCTCTGTTTACAAATATGTAGTCCACAGTAGTACAGAAGATAGTTTTACTAAAAGAGAAGAAAATAGAAATCCTTGCGAGTGTAACTGCTAATCTCAAAAACCATGTAAAGTAAATCCCTGTATAGTCCTGACTATGAGAGCTCCTCTGGCGGGCCTCCTGGATGAATCAATAGCCAATAAACTTTTATTGAATACCTGCTATGTGCCAGGCACTGTGCTAAGTACTGGGGATACAAAAAAAAATAAAAGGGAGGGAGGAGGAAAATGAGGGAAGCACTGGCGGAAGGCATGGGAGAGATGACAAAGAAGTCCACATGAGTACGGGGTAGTGGGGAGGGGAGATGAGCTCCCTCCCTCACTGTCCTGGACTCCCTCCTCAAAAGGAAATTGAAGAGTTCATGGCTCTATCCCCCAGTTAGAGGGACATGGATGGATGAAGTGTGAGCATCAAGGCTGATTGAATCTTGCAGGATGATGACATTCTCATGGATGTGGTAGAAAAGTCAAAGTCCAAAATGAGCACAGCTGGGTGAGAAATGAGGGCTCCTCTTTTGACCCACTGTTACTTGCAAATTGAGGATGGGAGCAGAGAAGGGAAAGGGGGAACCATTCTTTAAGGTATTCCCAGATCAACAGTATTCCCAGCTGGTCTACCTGTTTCTCAGGGAAAATAAGATTGGGTTTAATCTTTCTGCACCGTCAATCACTCCACAGCATTTATTAACACTGCCTACTCGATGGCGGGTGTAATAGGTACTAAAGATATAGAGACAAAATTGTTCTGGACCTTAAGGAGCTCATATTCTGTATAAGATGTAGATATTCGTGTGTGTGTGTGTGTGTGTCTGTGTGTGTGTGTGTGTGTGTGTGTGTGTGTGTGTGTGTTCATCTCTATACGATGAAAGCAGCGCTCTTTGGAGCCCTGCTCTCTTCTTACCTTTCAGGTCCTTCCTCTTTTCTCCTCCACCCTCTCTCACCATGAACACCTTGGGATGGTCACACCTTATTTGCCCCAGGTGTTGAAACATGATCAGGAAAGAGAAAAGGAAAATATCCCAGCACTTACTGTATATTTCTAACTAGAGTGAAGATGAAACTTTTCCTAATTCATCAGAATCCCATGGGCCACATTGTTGAGTCTAATCTTTAGTTGAGAATCCAAGGCTAAAGTAGCACATGAGAGAACCTTGTAGAGTAAACTTTTGGCTCCGTCAGTGGAGGATTTCCTGCATACCTACCATGTGTCCAGTTTGGCTGTAGGCATTGTGGGGAACACAAAAAAGATGATTTAGTCCTCTATCCTCATTTCCAAAAAAGGAAGGAGGGGCAACTAGGTGGTGCAGTGGATAGAGCACCAGCCCTGGAGTCAGGACAGCCTGAATTCAAATCCAGCCTCAGGCACTTACTATGTGACCCTGGGCAAATCACTTAACCCCAATTGCCTCCCTCATACCCCCAAAAAGGAGGAAGGGGACTACCAGAGGAGCTAGGGAACATGAGCAAGATCATGCATCTAGACAAGAGAATGCATTATAATTTAACAGAAAGAGGGTTGGACTGAGTCAGGACAGACCTGGGTCCAAATGCTGCCTCTGTCATTGACTAGCCAAATGACCCAAGATGGACATGAGATAAACTCAGAGGTTAACTCATCTGTGCTGTACTCCTGTGGGGGGTGGCATCATTAAATGGGTGGAGCCATGAGAAAGGAACCCCATACTGGTGGGGTGGGTGGGATCCCAAAGGATCTTAATTTCCAAAAAGCCAGCAGCAACAGCACCAATGTGTCCCCGGAAAGAATAGCAACAGCTCTGCACCTTCCTCTACTGCACAGTTTTCAGGCTCATTTTCTTCATCAGCCCTTTTGGCTGTTAAGATTTAAAATAAAAAAGTTCAGCGTATCAAGATATGATCTCAACATCTATTTTTCTATCTTGTAAATTGTTATTAATAGTAAACCGCTCTCTGTCTCCATCTCTCTCTCTCTCTGTATCTCTGTTTGTCGCTCTCTATCTCTGTCTCTCTCTCTTTGTCTCTCTCTGTCTTTATCTCTGTCTCTCTGTTGGTCTCTCTCTCTTTCTCCGCTTCTCCTCTCTCAGTGTTGTCGCACACATTCATACTCAGACAAACCCATATTAGCTGGCTGTCTAGGTTTTAATAACAACTACAAATAACATAGAAATGAGGGTAAGAAATTAAAGGAATAAAGCTTCCAAACGCCTGCTTCTTTGGCTGCCCCTGAGAAAAGACAAATGACTTTCTCACCACCACCACCACCACCACCACCACCATCATACACATACACACACACACACACACACACACACACATGCACACATACACGCACAGGCACACACATACTCCCACTGAGATAAAAGGGAAACAGGAGATGAGTGAACAGAACAAATTAATGGAAAGTAGCTTCTTCACTCGAGGGACAGAGAAGGGCAGAACAGGTTGTGGGTCAGATTTTATGTCTTGTCAGTCTGATAGTCTGCTGGTTCCACCTGCTCACTCTCATGTCGAAAACTAATCATAGTCTCCCTGCTGTTGTTGTCGTTGAGTCATTTTTCAGTCATGTCTGACTCTCTGCGACCCCATTTGGGGTTTTCTTGGCAAAGACACTGGAGTGGTTTGCAATTTCCTTCTCCAGTTCCTTTTACAGATGAGGAAACTGAGGCAAACAGGGGTAAATGACTTGCCCAGGGTCACACAGCTACGATGTGTCTGAGGCTGGATTTGAACTCAAGAAATTGAGTCTTCCTGACTCCAGGCTCAATGTTCTTTCCACTGCACCACCTTGCGACTCCATCTTCTACATGACAACTCTTCAAGTACTTGAAGATAGCTATTATCCACACAAACACCCCTCCCCAAGTCTTTTAATCCCCAGGCTAATCAAACCCAGGTCCTTCTACTGAGCATGATGGCAGGAGTTCAAGATGCCTTGTCATTCCTACAAATGCTCTCTACCTTACCAATGTCTTTCCAAAAATGTGGCATCCAGATAAGAACCCATTACTCCACATGTTCTTTGACAAGGCTAGTATTCAGCAGGACTATAGCCACCTTATTCCTGGAAGCTGTCACTTTCAATGCAGCTTAGAGAGTGTAGTAGATTTTGTTTTTGTTTTGGGGTGTTGTTGTTTTGGGGGGTTTGGTTACCACACCACACCATTGATTCTTTAAATTTGAACCCTCTACAATTTCCAGAACTTTTTGAAATTGTTGTTTTCCTTCCCCAATTTGTGCTCGTAGAATTGATTTTTTTTGGACTCAAATTTGGACTTCACATGATCCCAAATTAAATTTTATCTAATTAGGCTCAGCCCAGTTGCTAGCTGGTCATGATCTCTGTGGATCCTGATACTGTCTTCTGGTCTATTACCTATTATCTCTCCTTCTTTGTTTTATGTCATCTAAAAATCTAATAAGCATGCTAGCTATACGTTTATCCTAGTCACTAATTAAAAATGTGAACAAAAAATTAAAATGAATAAAAATGTGAGCAGCATAGACCCCAGGACACTCTAGTGCAGAACTCTTTCCAAGCTCAAACCACTATTAGGGTATAGTCATTCCACAGTTTTGAATCCACCAAACTGGAATATCAGATTGCCCATTCATCCCCATATTATCCAGAAGAATAGCACAAGAGATATTATCTCATACTCCACTTACATCTACATTAGCTATATCTGCATCTGCCTGATCTCCCATTTGATTAAAAAAAGAAAAGAAAAGAAAAAGATCTGTTCATAATGAAACCCAGTTGGCTTTTGATTTGGTGAGTGTGTGTGTGTGTGTGTTTGTGTGTGTGCATGTGTGTGAGAGAGACAGACAGACAGACAGACAGAGAGACAGAGACAGACAGAGACAAACAGAGAGACAGAGAGGGAAAGAGACAGAGAGACAGACAGATAGACAGAGACAGTCAGAGAGAGAGGGAAAGAGACAGAGACAGACAAGAAGAGAGATACAGACAGAGAGACAGACAGATAGAGAGAGGTAGGAAGAGAGAGAGGAAGATGGGGGAGCGAGAGAGAGAGAGAGAGAGAGAGAGAGAGAGAGAGAGACATCACTTGCTTTTCTAGAAGTTTACAACCATCTCTGTAATAATGCATATTAGAGGGGGCGGAGCCAAGATGGCAGATGGAAACCAGGGACTTGCTTAAGTTCTCCCCCAGGTCCCTCCAAACACCTATAAAAATGGCTCTGAACAAACTCTAGAGCTGCAGAACCCATGAAATAGCAAAGGGAAGCAGGGCTCCAGCCCAGGACAGAAGGGTCTTTCGCATGGAGCTAGAAGCAGAGAGGAGCAGAGCCCACCATGGGCCGCACCAGGACCAACCAGACTGGGAGCCAAGCTGAACAGGCATGGTGCCCTTAATCAGTGAGCTGTGGCAGTTATCAGACTTTTCAACCCACAAACGCCAAAGACAACAAAGCAGGTTAGTGGGAAAAGCTGCTGGGACAGAGTGAAAGGAATTTGCAGTGGGCCACCTCCCAGAGGGCAGCGGAGGTGGTGCAGCTCTGAGGCTGCTTACAGAGCTACAGCTACAGTTACCTCTGGCCCCAGGCCCACCTGGTGGGAGGAATTAAGTGGCAGATTTGAGCGGGAGTGCAGAGCCTGCTTTGCCCTGCCTGGATCTGGGTCACAATCCTGGTTAGCAGTTCTTGGGGGAGGAGGAGCACTGGTATGGCAGAGCTTGCTGTGCAGAAGTAGCTCTGAAAATAGCAGTACAGCCCCTCAAGCTTGGGACAAAGTACTCTCTACTCTACAAGCAGTTGTACCCTGACAAAAAGCTCAAGGTAATCAAAAGCAAACACTTTCAAAAGGGACAGGGTCAAGGAGGAAAATTGAATAAAGAGGGAGAGGATAGGAGGGAGCAAAATATAGTTAGTCTTTCACAACATGAGTACTGTGGAAGGGTTTTACGTAATGATATATGTGTGGCCTATGTTGAATTCCTTGCCTTCTTAGGGAGGGTGGGTGGGGAGGGAAGAGGGGAGAGAATTTGGAACTCAAAGTTTTAAAAGCAGATGTTCAAAAAAAGTTGTTTTTGCATGCAACTGGGAAATAAGATATACAGGCAATAGGGCATAGAAATCTATCTTGCCCTACAAGAACGTAAGGGGAAAAGGGGATGTTGGGGAGTGGGGTGACAGAAGGGAAGGCTGTCTGGGGAACAGGGCAATCAGAATATATGCCATCTTGCAGTAGGGGGGAGGGTAGATATGGCTAGAAAATTTTGTAATTCAAAATCTTGTGGAAATCCATGCTGAAAACTAAAAATATTAAATAAATTAAAAATCAAAACAAAAATAACACATACTAGTATTTTGCCAGAAGTGCAGTCAAACCCAATTTCGTTCTCTTCCCTATTTGGAAAATTGGAACAGTATTTTTCTTTTTTGGATTCTGCGGTGCCTTTCTCATTTGTAACAGTCTTTCAGGGATCACTGACAATAACTCAGCAGTCATGCCCTCTGGGTTTTTGTTTGTCTGTATATTAGTACTTGAAAATATAGTTCATCTAGGCAGTGAACCAGTACCATTCAGTGGATGATCTCCTAGTCCTTACTTATCCTGGACATCAGCTCCTTATTAGGGGCTTGTGTTCTGGCCTTCCCAGTCCAAAGATCCTTCTCCTTGGCAGGTGAAGCAAAAGCAAATTAAAAAATGAGTACCCCTCCTTTTGGTCTCACCAGGTATCCTGTCTCATCTACCCTGAGTAGTGGTCCCTGCTCTTTGCTAAGTTTCTTCTTCTCCCCAATGCAGCTCTGCAAAATAAACATCACAAGCTTTTGTTGTCCTCCACTCTCCTTGCCAGCCTCAGCTCATCCCAAGCTTTAGCATGGCTGATGCTATTCTTATAGGACTGGGCCAGCTTTTTGCATGCTTCCTCTCTTCCCTACCTTTGCTGCCATTTTTTTAATGTGGCCTTTTCAAAGCTAAGCTGGCTGGTGAGTTACCTCTGTGTCCACCTCGGTCTCTTCAGACAACTCCTGCCTTTTCCTCCTCATTGGAATGGTGTTTCTTTCAGCCATTTCCCTCTATGTCACTGCTAAACACAGGACTAAAAATTGCACTTTATTGTTCACTAGTATTTCACATGCGGTCCAACACTAAATTTAATTGGTATTCATTGGACATTTATTGCACACAAAGCACCACATTAGATAGGGAACGTGAAAGGGACCATAATATGTCTCCTGCCCTCATGGAATTGATGTCTCTTTTGGTCTCATATCACCTTTACTAAAGCTAATACAAAACAGGAGCCCAACGAAGCTCTAGGAGAGATCACAGGAACAAAGTTATCACTCTTAGTGCGTGGATCAGTGAAAGCTTCACAGATGAAGCAACATCTGGAGTGGATGTTGAAGGCTACCTCCTAATGGGGCTCAGAAAAAAGAAGGAACAATGTGGCAGAATAGAATTCTGCTTCCCCTCTTGAGGAGAGTTTTTTAAATAAAAAAATTTCCCAAGAGCCTACTATGTGCAAGAATCCGTGAGGTGCCTGGAGTTACTTCATCATACACTTTGTATTTGATTCCCTCGGTATTTGCTGAATACCTCCTTTCAGTCCCACCCTCAACAGGTTATTGGTTGTTGTGTTTGTCCTTCATTTTTGAAGAGGACCCTGACATCAGGGAGATGATGACATGACTTGCAGTTGACTTGGATTGGAGTGAGGGAGGGCCGTGCAAGGTCACCAGCCTCGTTTTCTCATCAAGGGCCAGAACTATTTCTTTTAATTGTCTTTGTATCTTAGCTCAGCATCTTGCATGCAGTAGGTGCTTAATAATTTTTTTTAAATTTAATTAAGCAGCACCATCTCTAGGTGCCGAAGAAATTAGGCAGGTTTTCTATGGTTGTCGATGGGAACAAATGCTAAGTGATGTGTGCATGAGTGATAATTTCAATGCTAATTCTACTTTGCGTTTTCTAAAACACTTTATAATTTTCGGTTCTCCCTTCTATTATTTCACTCAATTGTCACAGAAACCATGGGAAAGCAAGTGTTAACATCTCCTACCTTCATAAACTGGGCATGTTGGCTAAGGTCACCAAGCAAGTTAGAAGTCAACTCAGGACTAAAACCCAGCCCCTTATTTTTCCATCTCATTTTATCCTTCCGCATTATTCTACCCAACCAATTTCAACAAGCCTTCAAATGTAATCCTCTTACATGGTCCTAGAGATATAGGGATATTAACTGAAACTTGGGAAGAGAGTCATCCTGATCTAGCATCCATTTTAGAGGCAGCTGGGTAGCACAGTGGATAGAATTCTGCACTTGGAGTCAGGAAGATCTGAATTCAACTCTTTCCTCAAACCCCTGCTAGCTGTGTGACACTAGGCATGTCTTTAAACCTCACTCAGACTCAGTTTCCTCTCCTTTAAAGTGGGGATGATAGTAAAAGCACTCGCCTCACAGTGCTGAGAGCACCAAAGGAGATAGCATATGTAAAATGCTCTATAAATGCTAGCTATTGTGATCACGGCCATCATCTTCTTGTAAGCTTCTCCTTCAATGCTTCATCATGGCACTGAGGTGACCCTGGATTCTCAAAGGCTGGGCCAGGCCAGGCCAAGTCAGTAAAAGCTGTGAGTGGGGCCTGATTTGAAGGGTTCTGTGGGTTTCTTCAGAATATCACCTTAGCTATGGGCAAAGAAGCTAATCACCAGAGAACTGGCTACCAGGTGATGAATTTTGTTGGCGGGGGCACCTCACACAGACTGCCTACTAATGCATCGCAAGCTGAAATACTTTAAAGTCTTCATTCTAGATTGGTAGAGGGAGGACCCACGATAACGAAATCACAGATCTTTTGAAGTATGGAAGCAGTCATAATCACACATTCATCAGGGCCCATTCAGGGCCATTTTCCCCAGCCATGTGAGATCACAGCAAACAAAGAAACTGGCACACTGGGGCACCCTGCAAGCAGAAACACGTACCGGAGTCCAAATGAATCTGGCTACAGAAGGACTGTCTACAAAATGCAGCTACAGGCTTCACACATGGAGTTAGGTGTAAATGAATCTATTAACATAGAGTTTGAGAGTAAATGATTCTTCTTGTTAACCCAAGAGAACAAGAGCCCCTTTCCTGGAAGCCCCAGAGAGACATTGAGTCTCAGGAGAACATGATGGCCTTTCCTTTCTTCAAGACCTGGAAGGAAGGATGTGCTTAATAACATTCTGAGGCAGGCAGGGAGAGAACTGTGGCTTGCCTGGGGACCCGGACCAGGCTGAAGATTGGCCTTGGCTTCCTCCCTGTGCTCTCTTTCCATGGGTAGGATCCAACATTTCCACTCCCAGCCTGTGAGCTGGAAGAGGAGAAAGCAGGTGGTGAGGATCTCTGCCAAAATGGAACACTTGGTCCTGTGCCGCTTCTCTCTGTCCCTCAGGAGCCCTGCTGCTCTCTGGTTATTAATAGCAGGGCTCAGCATGGATGGGGGAACCTCCATCTGAGGCTCTCCAAGAGCTTTGCCCACAAGGATGGCCCACTCCATCCATGCTAATAAATGGAAGAAAAGATCCAGGGAAACCAAAAATCACTGATCTTTGTCCTTGGATGGTGTGATCAATCCATAGGAAAGGCAATTAGTCACAGAAAGACATATATTCATTTTGGCTAATAAGATGCCATTAAAAGCAACCACAGCTAGTCCAACCCTCTCCTTTTCACTTCTTGCTGCTGTTTTTATTTTATGAATGCCTTTTGTTTTGTTATCATTACTCCTTAATTCTTTCCTCCCCACACATGTTGAATCTTTCTGTATAACCACGGAAACTATTCAAGCAAAACCAAATGACATACAACAGTGTCTTAAGGGTATAGATGCTGAATTTCCTTTGTGAAGTCTCTCACCTCTCTCCTGAAGGGAAGGAGATATTTCTTGATCAACACCCCAGGCCTGAAATAGTTCATTTTAATTCTGAGTTTGACTGCCTTATAATGCTAATACAATTGCCATTTTTGTAATCATGTATAATTTTCTCTTGGTTCTTCTTTCTTCCTTCTGAATCACTTCATACAAGTCTTGCCGGGTTTCTCTAAATGGTGTAATAATAACGATGTTGATGCTGATGACAACGACAATATTAAATAGTTAACATTAAAGGACCATTTAAAAGTTTACAAGGTACTTTATATACAAATATATTATACACGAATATACACAGCCAATCCCTCAACAACCTGGTGAAATAGGTGCTCTTATTATCCTCATTTTCCAGAGGAGAAAATCGAGACCAAGATATGTTAAGTGACTTGCTAGAAGTCACATAGCTAATAGGTGTCTGTGACAGTATTGAACTAAGGTCTTCCAGACTCAGGGTCCATCGCTAACATTCGATTATATTCAAATACTACAATTTGTTCAGCCATCCCCAAATTGAAGGGCATATGAATACAAGTAAAAAGAGAGTCCTCGCCCTCAAGGAGCTTGTATTCTAATGAGGAAAACAACACATAAAAGGAAGTTGAAAAGAGGGGAGAAGTGGGAACAGAAGAGGGAGAATTATGAGAGCTCCCCTTAAATGGAGGTTCTGGGAGGAGCCCTCTACCTTCCAATCAATGGGAAAGACCCCAAAGGCAGAGAGTACTTACATAGTGTGAATTCTAGAATTGAAGTGATCTTCCAGGATGAAGAGGTTCCTGGGCCATGATGGAGAATTCCATAGGAGAAAATCCAGGTGATGAAAGTTTTCTTCCTTGCTCCTCTAATTTTTACATGATATGACCTTTTATATCTAGGTCATATATTCATTTGAAGCTTATTGTGCTGTGTGGTGTACAAACATGATCTAAACCTCACCGTCACCACCACCTTATGGCTCCACTTTACATTTGTTTTCTCCCACCAGAGTGTAAGCTCCTTGAGGGCAGGGGCTGTCTTGATCACTTGTATTTGTATTTCCAGTATTTAGCACAATATCTGGCACAAAGTAAGTGTTTAATACATATTCTACCTCTCTCTCTCTCTTTCTCTCTCTCTCTCTCTCTCTCTCTCTCTCTCTCTCTCTCTCTCTCTCTCTCTGTGTCTGTCTGTCTGTCTTTGTCTCTGTCTCGGTCTCTGTCTCTCTCCCTCCTTTCCTCTCTCCCTCCTTTATCCTTCTAATGTAAGATGTTCCAAAAGATTTGTAATTTTGAGCTGTTATCCCAGTACTTTTCCTATAGAGATGTATGTGTATCCTACATATCTCAGTCCCTATCCCTATAAGATATATATACAAAGATAATTTGGCAAGAAAGAAGCACTGCCAGGCAAGGAAGATCATGAAAGGTCTCCTATATGATGTGAGGCCTGAGCTGAGCTTTGAAGCAAACAAGGGATTCTGCAAGATGGAATTGAAGAGGGAGTAGATTAACGGACATGAGGGAGATGGGAAATGAAATGTCAAGTATAGAAAATAGCAAGAAGACCAGTTTCATTGGATTGTAGACTATATCAAAGGGAATAATAAGCTGGAAAGGCAAGTTAGAGTCACACTGTGAAGAGCCTTAAGTGCCAAATAGAAGTCTTTGTCTTCGACTGTAGAAGGAAAAGGGAACCACTGGAATTTACTGAATAGGACAATGACATATTCAGACCAGTGCTTTAGGAATATCGCTTTGGTAACTGTGTCGGGGATGGTTTGGGAAAAAGATGGGAGGAGTGGGATAAACTTAAGGCAGGCAATTAAATAGGAGGTTGGCCCAAAAGTGCAGATAAAGCTGATCAAGGCCTGAATTAGAGTGCTGATTTGTGAGTAGAAAGAAAGGGATGGATCAGCCAGATATGGGAGAAATAGAAATAAGATTTGATAACTGATTGGTGTGTCTGTAAAGTAATAATAACAATGCAGATGATAATTGTCAAAATGCCTCTGTGGTTCTGTATTGCAAAGTATATGAGACTCTCCACATAGAAGGTAGAAGAAGTGAACCGTTTATTCAGACACCAGAGACCCATACCTCACAAGCCATCAGAGCAGTATAGCATTCAATACATAATATCACGGACATGGAGCCTCGCCATCCCAAAAACCTCTCCAACCTTCTGCTGCGGTCTTCCCAAAAACAAACTCACACTACAGTTAAGTCAGTCTGTTCAGCTCTATCACAACAGCCATTAGAAGCTATCTCTCTCTCTCTCTCTCTCTCTCTCTCTCTCTCTCTCTCTCTCTCTGCATTTCCTGTGACACAACTTCCTTTTCCTGTCAGGAAGTTCCTCCCACCACATGTGACTTAGGCTTCCTATGATGTAAGCAGGTCACATGGCCTATTAATGGGTGGGAAAGAGCTTCAATCTAAATTGCTACTACATTTGGTTATTTGGGCTGACAGAATGTGGGAACAAAGCGACAATGCCAATGCACACAGGACACAGTTTGGCACAGTGGGAAGAGCACTGAACTCATAGTCCTTGACCCCGAGTTTGAATCTCAGATCTGCTGCTTCCTACCTGTGTGACCTTGGATAAGTCACAACCTCTCTGGTCCTCAGTATCTTTATCTGCTACTGAGCATGTTGGGCTAGAATACTTTGAAAGTCTATTCTAGCTGGAGATTTATGGTTCTTTGTTTCAATCAAACGAGAGTTCTTGGAAGAGTTGTTATTGCTCTGCATGAAGTGATCCTGTTGGACAAGATTTTGCGCCTCAATGTAGATTCCCAGGAGTCAATTCATCATGGTAGGATCTCAGCTATTAGATATTAAATCCTTTCAATCTCTAAGGACCTTTCATCTTCCTGAGTTCCATATTAACCTGCAAATATTCTTAGGATGGTGATAAACTCTTAAGCATACACATTAATCAAGGCAGGATTCCAGGCCCATCATTGGTTGCTGCATTTCTCTGATAAGGGTCCAATATCCAAAATATACAAGGAACTGATTCAAATGTGCCATATGAGGATGATAGCCATTACCCAACAAATAAATGGTCAAAGGATAGGAACAGGCTTTTCTCAAAGAAAGCAAGCCCAATGATGAAGAGTCATATAAAAAAGAATGCTACAAATCAATATTAATTAAAGAAATGCAAATCAAAATAAGCTGGAAGTTCTACCTTACACTTGTCTACTTGACAAAAATAAAAAATAATAATAATATAATGGCAGTTGTTTGAACTATAGGAAGACAGGCCGACTGGTACATTGTTGATGGAGCTATGAATTCCTGCCATTCTGGAAGGCAATTTGGCAATATGAACCAAGTCACTAAAATGTGTATATCCTTTGAAACTACTGCTAAGCATATACCTCCAAGAGATAAAAGACAGAGGAAAATATGTACATACTGTACAAAAATATTTATAACAGCTCTTTCTGTTGTAGCAAAGAATTGGAAACTAAGGAGATAGTCTTCAATTGAGGAATGTCTGAACAAATTATGGTAAATGAATTTAATGGAATATTATTGTAGCATAAAAAAATGACAAAAGTGATGGTTTCAGACAAACCTGGGAAGGTTCACAAACACCCATGTAAAGTGAAGTGAGCAGAATCAGAAAAACAGATTTATGCTGCTAACAATAGCATAATAAAGAAAAAACCACTTGGGAAGACCTAAGAACCCTAACCAAAGCAGTAACCAAGCATGACTCAATATGACTGATGCTAATGCATGCAACCCACCTCCTGAAAGAGAAGGGATGGACTTCAGATACAACACTTTTGGACATGGCCCCTCTACGGACTTTTTGATTGACTATATTTATTTGTTACTTCCTTTTTCATTTAGGGACAGGTCTTCAAAGTTCTGGGAGAGGAGAGGAAAGGGGAAGTTACTGATAATGTTGACAAACAAAAATTACAAAAAAGGATTTTAAGAAAGAAGAAAAGGTCATTGAAAAATCTTTTTAAGTGCACAGAAGGTAACAGAAGAACATTCAGAGAGAAACATGGACAATCCGAACAGCTTTGAAAGCAACATATTGAATTTATTTAATATTATATTATTACTATTCAGTCATTTCAGTCATGTATGACTCTTTTTGAACCCTTTTAGGGTTTTCTTGGCAAAGATATTGGAGTGGCTTACCGTTTTCTTCTCCAGTTCATTTAACAGATGAGGAAACTGAGGCAAACATGGTTAAGTGACTTGCCCAAGGTCACATAGCTAAGAAGTATCTGAGGCCAGATTTGAATTCATGAAGATGAGTCTTCCTGACTCTAGGCCTGACATTATCCATTGTACTGTCTAGCTACTATGTTATGTTATGTTATATGCTTTTAATATATTTATTATAAATATGGAGCCAGGTAGGAGTTTATTGTGGAATCATGGATTTTTAGAGGTGAATGATATTTTGGAGATCATCAACTCCAGGGGTTCTTAACCCTTTTGTGTCATAGATGCCTTTGGAAGTCTACTGGAACCTATTCTCAGAATAATGATTTTAAATGCAAAATAAAATATATATGATTACAAAGGAAATCAATTATATTGAAATACAGTTATTAAAACACTTTTTAAAGACAAGTTCATGAACCCCCACATTAAGAACTCCTGAATAACTCAATCCTGTTCTTCACCTCCCACTACAGATGAAGAAATAGACCCATAGAGGTGAAGCAACTTACCCAAAGTAACCCAACTGGTTGGGTCAGGGCACCTGAGTTCTCTCCCCACCTCTGACCCTTGGTCCAATATTTTGTGACACTGGGTCCTGTACTCTCACCATAGAACCCTGCTTTTCTTAAATGTCCTAATTGGGGCAAATTTAAGAATTTCGGAGGTGTTTTTTAATTGATATTTTGATGACTTCAATAAACCAGCCATTTTAATCAATTTCCCCAAATTGCTAATTTCATTTGTCCAAAGTAACAAACATACAAACAGAAGAGCTGATTGAAATTTAAATGGCAGCCAAGATGCTCCAGGCTCTGTGCTGGGTGTCTTTTATATGCAAGGCAGTAACTGTGTCATAGCTTCACCACTGGGGGAAGGCATCTCAGTAAGCTACTTGAAGGCATTAAGAATTCAGGCTGCTAGGATAGCTAACAACAACACGAAATGATAAAACAAAGACAGATTATTATTATACTCTACATAATGTGTTCTCATGTCCTCCCTATCTAATTTAGAGGGTTGTGTGTTGTATATTGAAACTGTAATTAGGCTGATAGGAACCAGAAGATTCAAGTAACTTTCTCTACGAATTGTGGGGTTTTGAAAGGAGACAGATAGGGAGGAGATAAAACCTGAAAAAAAAGATTTTAGTATTCCATATTGCTATGCTGAAACCATTCACTGATAAATAATATTCTGGCTCCCCGAGTGCTAGCAGGGGAAAGAGAGGTTGGTATGATGCAGTAAAACGTTTTTCTTTTTGGAAAACCAGTGGGTGTTCAAGGATAAAGAATATGGGTCTGGGAGGAAGGGTGAGAATAAGGTCAGAGTTCAAGTTGTGTCCTGGAATGTATGTCTAATGAGTTTTTTGAGTGGGTAGATGGGGGCTCTCCCTGAATGAGACCTCTAGTGGGTAGGGATAATGTGGTATGGATGTGTCTGGGTGGGAAGGTGAGGGAACTAATAGAAGATAAGCATCTCAAGGCCCAAGCTGTTATTCTGGTAGAAAGTAATTGCTGTCCTATTGAGCTGGGGAAAGAGGACCAAATTCTTTCTAAGTTATTGACAATATTTGGGTCTGTACCATCTAGTAAAACAGGCTACATGGCTATCTAGCCAGTGCAGTTACTTGACTGGAATCAAACCATTTTTTTTCTCTCAGTAGCCAATATTTAAGCAAATCATGGTATCAATTCTCCCTCACACTCTCACCCCCACCTCTAAAGAGACAAGTAGGGGAAATGGGAAGACATGAAAGAGGGAAGCTGTGTGGAAAAATGGAAAGAACATTGGCTGTGGAGTCAGATTCTGCCTCTGATGCTTATTGTCTGTGGGACTTTAGGAAAGTCGTATAACTTTTGTGAACCTAATTTTCCTAATTTGTAAAATGAAGAGTTTGAACTACATGGTCTCTGTGATCCTTTCCAGCTCTTGATCTATGATCTGATGGGTGTGGAAGGAGAAATTTTCACCCATTCATGCTCCATATTTGTCATATTACCCACTCAGCCCTATGCTGGTCTCGCTAGTAGACACAAAGAAAAATAAAACAGGGTCATAATATCTGAAGAAGTCGCAGCTCAGGGATACAAAAGCCATGTTCACTTTGGAGACCAAGATAGCTAGCCCAAAGATGGCTATTATTTCATATCTCTCTCTCTCTCTCTCTCTCTCTCTCTCTCTCTCTCTCTCAGTCTGTGTGTGTGTGTTTGTCTGTCTGTTTGTCTCTGTCTGTTTGTCTGTCTGTCTCTGTCTGTCTCTGTCTGTCTGTCTGTCTGTCTCTGTCTGTCTGTCTGTCTGTCTGTTTGTCTGTCTCTGTCTGTCTCTGTCTGTCTGTCTCTGTCTGTCTGTCTCTGTCTGTCTGTCTCTGTCTGTTTGTCTGTCTGTTTGTCTGTCTCTGTCTGTTTGTCTGTCTGTCTCTGTCTGTCTGTCTCTGTCTGTCTCTGTCTCTGTCTGTCTGTCTGTTTGTCTCTGTCTGTCTCTGTCTCTGTCTATCTCTCTCTGTCTCTCTCTCTCTCTCTCTCTCTCTCTCTCTCTCTCTCTCTCTCTCTCTCTCTCTCCCCCCAGGCTAGCACCGCAACCTTGGGAATGTAAAAGAAAGTTCAAGACCCGCCCACTGAGCAGAGACTGAAGCCTCAACCACTGGAAGATGCTACATTTCAACACAGGAATGAGGAAACATTGTAGGATCCTCACTTCCAGTGACCTGGGGCAGAAACCTCGCTGCTGCTCCCACCATGGCTTGCTCTCACTGGCACGGTCCGGGTACAGATACCCTTCTACTTTCCTTCACCTCTCCAATTCTGCCACCCCCGTCTCTAGCTGCGCCCCATCTCTCAATAGACTTCCACCGAAGCTTCGAAACCAGGCACATTGAAGACACATCTCTCGAAGGCTTAGTTTCCTTTTCTGTAAAATGGACAAAGTAATACTTGTACTAACTACCTTGCTGAACAGCTGTGAGGGAAACACTTTCTAAACCAGCAAGTGCTATACGCATATGAGTAATTATCCTCAATCTCTCCTCCTTTCCATCTTGTACAATGGCTCTGTTTTCACCCAGCACATTTTACCCAGCAAGGCAGGCTTCCCTGGCAGGGGAATGTGGAACCTTGTTGTAAACAGCTGCTGAGAATCAGTTTGCAAGGGCCCTTCTCTCCATTAAAGGATAGAATTTCTTAGCTCTGAAAAAGATGAGTTGGGTAGGGGGGATGGGAGAAAGAAAAGAAGAGAAAACAGGCTCCTTTTGTCATCTGCCAGAGGAGAACCAAAACAACACTCACGCACCTTTTCCAGAACAATGGCAGTTTTCCCAGGGAGCCCCCAGACAAGATGATCCTTGTTGGATCCTGACCATATTCCCCATTAGGGAGGCTCTCATTGTGTCCCTCTTCCCACTTCCCAAGAGGGCCAGGAGCTGGATCCTGTTTCCTTTATTTGTTTATTTTCTGATTGAATCCTTTTGGAGATCAACTGTGCATTTGATTTGTGTCAGCAGCTGAGGGGATTAAGGTTTGGCCACAGGAAACGCTGGGTGTTCTGCTGGACCAGTGCAGAATCTTGGGACCTTCATGGCTCTCTGCTCTTCTCCCACTGCAGCCCTTCAGGTACTAGTACCACCCCCAGCTCCCAACACACACAGTGGTACATGCCCAATTAGCTGCACCATGCCCCAAAGTACAATGGGGACGTTTCCTCTGTGGTTTCCTCTGCTAAATACCTTTGTGACAGTTTCTTGGCAGGATCCACTATGTAGAGGTTAACATATGTTAAGAATATGTACAGCAGGCATTTTGCCTTTAAAGTGTAAGCAAATGGGAAACATCTCCTCAGTAGCATTTCCTCTGCCCACAGCCTGGAGCACTTTGCATCTCCAGTGCCCAGCTCTGCCTCCAGGAAACTCAGAGAAGCACAATCTTGGAGCTCAGAGGAACCTTCAAGGGCATCTAGTCTAATCTCCTACCCAATGCAGAAATCCATCCTCCATAATGGCTGACAGATGGACCTGGCTTCTGCTTGAACACATCTTGTGATGGGGACCTCTATTCCTCTTTGGTATTTTCATAGTTGTTTGGGAATCTCTTATGCACTTATCATGCTCAACTTAGTTCTGTATATATTTGTTTGCATGTTAACTACTAAACTGTAAGTTTTTCCTGGGCAAAGTCTATTCCTTAGTCTTCTTTGGCTCTAACTTGATGCCTAGCATGGTCCTATGCACACATTAGATACTCTGTGTATGTTGAACAAAGGTAGGAATCAGTTTCATTGTTGGACAGTTCCAGTCGTCAGAATGGTTTTTTTTATACATATTGAAAGAAAATTTGCTTTCCTGTTACTGAAAATCATGGAATCCTAGATTTTGAAAGGGCTTCATATGTCATTTAATCCAATTCTTACCTAAAATATTGACTTCCCCCCTTTCCTAAAATGTCTCTAACCAGGAATGTGGATGTGCATCCACTTGAAGGTGCCCTCCTATGGGTAACCACCTACCTCCCAGGTAGGCCATTCCACTGTTGGACAGCTTGAATGATTATAAAGTCCTTTGATGACTTTAGCTTCTGGCTCACAGTGTTTTTTCCATCCTTATCCTTGGAGATTTCAGGATCCATGTTAACATTCCCTCTAACAACCTGACAATACAGTTCCTCAACCTTAACTCCAACAACCTTCTTTTTCACACTAAGTCATCCACACAGAAGTATGTTCACAACTTTGTCTCAATGTGATGGAATGTAAAAAGCAATTAATTAAGCACCTTTGAACCAAATTTTAAAAATACATAGAAGAGAACAGAATGGAGGTCAGAAGGTAACACAAAGCAGCAGAATAATTGGGTTACTATGATCTTAAATTCAATATATACTTCAAAGACCTATGTAAGAGAAGTTCAAGGTTCACGTGCAATCCTCTTGTCATGTATATAGAAGTGTCCATGTTGGTGAGGTCCAAGTTCATAATTTAATAAAGGGAAAGTTTGTTTTTTAAAAAAGCAGAATCACTATATTTGAAGGACGTGGGTTCAAATCTCTGCTTCTTCCTATTTAGTGGTTTGGAGCAAGTCATTTAACCTCTCTAAGACTTGGTTTTCTCATCTGTAAAACAAGTATCTGGGACTAGATGACCACAAAAGTCCTTTCTGCCTCTAAGTCCAACGACTCATTTTCTCACAGAATTCTACCATGTCCGAGATCCTGATACTCTCCAAACACAAATATTTGTCTTTCTATCTCACACTAAACCTATTTTTCCACATAGTGACCTCCCTATTATTCCAGTATGTTCTCTCCTCTCCTGTCTTCTTTTGCACTCTTCCTTACTCACCCTTGGCTATGTGCTATGCTACCTTCAGAAGACAGTAGCTGGATCCTAGAATCCTTTATCCCCAGAAATCCTCATCTTCATCCTTAGGGAATATCCTACTCTCCAAATCCTCTCTTTCCAGGCTGCTGAGTATTGACCACTTGCTCCAGAAAATGATGTCGATTTCACTACTGTAAATTTATAGTACCTAACTTCAGCTGAACCCTCGCTACTGCTCAATAACCCTTCTATACTTAACAATTTCCCATTCCATTCCTCACACCAAATGTTCCAAACTTTTTCTTCTCTTCCCAAGTTTCCACTCAAACCCTCACATGCCACTCCTAGCAACAAAGGTCCTAGCCTTCTATTTTGCTGGGAATGTTTGATAATTCAATCCAATATTTATTAAGAGATCATCAGGCACATCCCAACCACATTGCTGAGTGTAAATCCAAGCAAAAACTGAATCATGGCAACGGTAGTAGGGCAGTGTTACTATTATGCCCATTTTACAGATGGGGATGCTGTGATTTGTCATACAGATGCTAAGTGTCTGAGGCCTGATTTGAGCTCAAGTCTTGCCTTCTTAACTGCAAGTCCAGTACTCTATTCACTATACCTCTTAGATGCCTCCTGAATAAATGATGATATTTGACATGATAGCCACTTCTCAGTTATCTCTATACCATACTGCCTGCAGTCCTGGTTCCAGCTCTCTCTGAAAGTGAAGAATCTCCTCTCTCCCTCATCCCCCTCTGACTCTGGGCTCTGATCTTGCCCAGTTGGTCCAACCAAACCATTTCCCAACCATTCCCATGCCATGTAGTTAGACAGTCATTCTGCCCCAACCCTACATTCCAACTTTAGCTGTGGAATGGCAATCAAATCAACAGTACCATTCCTTGTGAAGACATCTCAATCAATTGTCCTATTATTCTTTTCACCATTCTCTTTGATGTCCCTGGCCAAAACAGGCCTCCCTGACCACCACTCATCTCTATGTGTTGTCTTCCCCTATCAGAGTATAAACACATTAAGGGTAGAGTCATCTTTAGTGCTTATATCTACATCCCCAGTGCTCAGTACAGTACATGGCACATAGAAAGCACTTAATAAATGATTTTTCATTCATCCATTTTTTCATTCATTCAGCAAATGAGTAAAAAATATATTAAATGCTAAGCCTGGGGTTTTAAATATAAAAAGTAAGATAGTCCTGCTTTCCAATAGCTCACATTTTTACAGAGCAGACAAAACATGGCAGGGCGGAGATGTCCAGAGAAGGGAATTTTGTCTGGGGAATCATAAGGATAGTGGGTTTATCCATAGAACACCAAACTGACTATATTAGGTAAGAAACATATAATATTTGAGTATATGTCAAATCCTTTACAAGATGATAAGTACTATATGGTCAAAACAAGTTCCTTGTTCCAATCTCCCCTCCACCCCGAAGACCAGCACAATGACTTATGTCTCATCAGGGCTTAATGGAGATATGTCGAATGGAATATATTAAGCTGCCTAGCCATCACTTCTACCCATTTGTAGGGAGCTGTACCAAATAAATCCATCTTAGCATTATAGGATTCAAAACTGCAAAGACTCATTTAACCCACCACCCCTCATTTTAATAATGAGGAAACTGAGGCCCCAAGAGGCTAAGAAATTTCCCCAACGTCACCCAGCTGATGGAGCTGGGGCAGGGAAAGAGACTAAACCTGGGATCTCATTGGCATAGGAAACTCCCATATGTAGGAAGTCTTTCTACAGGTCAGCACCTTCTTTTCAACTTGAGGTTAAGTGACTCATCTGGCATCACACAGCCAGAGGATGTGTCCTGGGCTAGACTGGAACACACATCTTCCTGGGATCAAGACTGGCTTTCTATTCACTATCCAACACTACCTGGCAGTGGCAAAAAAATGGGACTCATTAGGGTCCTGTGTTTATTGACCTTGTGCAGGTTAATCATTTGTTTAAGTAAGATATTAAAACCTTTAGTGCCTATGAGAAAATAAAAAGGTGGTTGCTTTTCTTTGGTGATGTATTTTGGAATTTCAAGTTATCCAATGCATAGCAGAAATCCAAGGTCTATCAGCTCACTTCTGTATCACTATCTGCCTCTTTTTTTATTCTCAAGGTACTGTTTTGGCGCTAGGAATAAAGAGAAGAAGGAGGAGGTGAAGGAGAAGAGAAAGGGAAAGGGAATGGGAAAGGGGAGGGGGAAGAGGAAGGACGAGGAGGGGGAGGGAGAGGGGAGGAGGAGGGGGATGTAGAAGAGAAGGGGGAGGAGGAGGATGCTTGCTCTCAGGGAGTTTACATTCTATTGTGGGTAGAGAGTACAACATGTACCTAGAGACTAAGTGCAATGTATCTGGAGTATTTGACTATGCCTGTGTTCTTCTTTCAAGCACTGAGGCTGAATTTCTACTCACCCCTCTTAAACTTAATTCAAATTGAACCTTTATTAAGCCTCCCCTGATCCCTGCCCCTAGGGCAGAAGGTCAGTAATGACCTTCTTCATCTACCTCTCACAGCATTTGATTTTGTACCTCTTTAAAGCACTTAGCATGCAATATTACATGTTGTTATCAGGTGTATTAAAGCAATTGCTGAATATTTATTAAGCACCTGTTAAATACCAGGTCCAGTATTAAACAAAAATGAAACCAGCCCTGCTGTCACATGTTAGTATCTTATGCCACCCCTTCATGCCCATGCCCTTTTTAAGCTAAGGTCTTTATTACTACACATACATACAAACACACACACACACACACACACACACACAGAGTCAACACCATGAATTCAATAACCAAGTCTTTTCTAAACTTTCTCTCCATCATGGCACTTGGGACTGTACTCTGAACACAGAAGGTATTTATTGAATGAATGGAATGAAAGTATTTAAATTATCATTCATTGCCAGAAATCTAAGATTTGTGTCACAATGAAAGGATACAAATCTGCTAATATTTGGGGTGGGGTGAGGTAGGGGGGAAGGAAATGAGAGGTTAAATGTCCTGGATCCTCAGAATCAGAAGGAAACTCAGAAGCCAATCAGTTGATCGCAAATCCTTTAAATAACCTCCCTAAGCAACGGTCATCCAGTTTTTGCTTGAGCACCTCTAGTGAGGAGGAATCACTACCTCTTCAGAACTCTTCCTATGAATTAGGACATAGCTTCTAGGCAATTGCCTAAAATAAGATTCCTTACTCCAAACCCAGCATTCTATCTAGCCCCCACCTTACACTACTTCCCTTTCTTCTATCCCATTAGAATGTGAGTTTCTTGAAAGTAGAGTTTGTCTTAGTTTCCGATTTGTACACCCAACACTTAGCACGGTGATTCATATCTAGTCAGTGCTTTATTCATCCATGTATTCATTCTTCACCTTTATACCAAACCCAAATATCCCTCTATAACATCAACCCATAGCACTCAGTTCCACCCTCTGGGGCTAAGCAAAGCAGGGCTAACTTTGCTTTCAAGTGACAGGCCACTGAATACTTGAACAGAACTATTATAAACGCCCCACCCCCACCCCCCAAAGCTATGGAGTCTCCTTTTGTCCAACCTGAATAGCCCCAGGTCCCAACACTGTTCAAGGAAGATGACACTCTGATTCTAATAACTTGGACCAGTTATATAATCATTCATTAATTCATTCATTTCATTTCATTCATTCAATCACTGAGACCAATATCCCTTGAGTGGCATGGGACTATCCCTCTGGTTACCACATCTTAATGGAAATACCCTTCCAAATCATCCAACTCCCACTTGTTCTTATTCTGTGACCCAACTTTCACTGCATTAGTCATTTTATTTTCCAAGTATGTTATCCTGCTTAAAAGGGAACATGCTGGCCAGCCCACATAGATATTCCAATCACTTTGGATGCTACTTCTCATCCTAAATAAATTCTGGTTTATCAATCGAGTCCCTCCTGAGTGCAGTTAGTGAGAATCATTGCCCCAGAGCCTGATCACCTTTGAGTGAGCTCATGAAATCAAGCTCCTGACCCTGTACCGATAAGGAGCAGGTCCTGGGTCCCAAAGTGACCATCTCTTTTTACACTTCTACTGTGAAGAGAGACAGAGCCCTGATGGATGAATTTGCTAAGTGTTCTTTGCTCGTTTTCATTAGCTGCTCTTCAGCCATTTGCCATGATATGGAGATTTACTACTCCATTGTGCTCACAGAGTAGGGTTGGGCAGAAAAGCACAATGCTTGACCAGCTAGCTGCCTTGTCCACACCAAATACAGACAAAAACCATCCTTTGGCCTAAAACTATATCAAAGGTGCAGTGAAACGAAGACCCTGGTTTTCTGCCTCAGAAGTACCTCAAAGCTGCAACTTGGAATAGTAGAAAGGACCTTTGATTTGTAGTCAGGGAACCTGGGTTCAAATCTTAGCCCTGAGACTTTGTAATCTTAAGCAAGTTACTTTCACTTTTCTGGATTTTAGTTCCCTTGCCAATAAAATGAGGGAGCTTAACCATGTGACCACAAAGATCTTCTAGCTTTAAATCTATGATCTATGATCTGATGATAATAGCTAAGAGTAGCAAGTAAATAATCATTTATTATAGTCGGGCACTGTGACAAACATTTTACAATAATTACTTCATTTGATCCTCAAAACAATATTGCAAGGTAGGTGCTATTATTATCCTCATTTTTCAGAAGACGAAACTGAGGCAAACAAGAGATTCAGTGACTTACCCAGGGTCATACAACTAGTAAGCATCTGAAGTCAAATTTGAATTGAGCTTTTCCTGAATCCAGGTCCTGTGTTCTACCCACTTGAAAAGTGTTTGTTGAGAGACACAGCTTTGGTTGCAATTGATACCAATTTTTTTTTTGGCTCATCCTTATTTTCTAGATTTGAGTAGGAGGTTTCCTTTCAATGAGTTGGGCATCGTGCCTATTGATGGGGCAGAAAAAGCCAGAAACCATGCCATTCCAATGTCAGGATGATCAAGTGGGACCATTTGGCCAATCAAAAGAATCTTTTAGATTACCTGATGCCAGACATCTGGATTCTGATGAACACTGTGGCAGACTTCAACCTGTCACACTCTCAACAGATGCTGGACTTCACTACAACCAAAGCTGTGCCTAGAATTACAAATAGTGTTGACAGGAGGAGTCTTTGGCCAGTCCACTGGCTAGCTGTCCTGTTGCTATTTTCTACTTCTTGGTCCACAAGAGCCTCACCAAACAGTGAGTCAGTTTGGCCAAATTCAGGCAAAATTCTGCCATGAAAACCATCAGCATGACAGCTCTGAAACCCACCCTTAGTGTCAAAGGAAATTGTGTGTGAATTCATTCTATTGGCCCATCAAAAAGTCTCTTTTGAGCTTCAGCTGTGTTTCCAGAACACACCATTTGTAGGATACAAAAGGAGAAGGTGATTTTTCTAAAGACCAGATGTAACCATATCACACTCTGCTCCCCCTGCTCGGTGAGCTCCAATGATGCCTTATTACCTCCAGGATCAAATAAAAAATCCTCTTTGGAATGTAAAACTCTTCACAATCTAGTCCCTTTCTAACTTTCCAGTTTTCTTATAAATTTCTCCTCTCCAAGTATTCTACAAACCAGTCACATTGGCCAATTTACAGCTCCTTAAATATGACACTCGTTGTCTCACATCTGGAATGGTCATCTTCTTTACCTCCCCTCTTAGCTTTCTTCAAGATACACTCAAATCCCACCTTCTGCAGATCTTTCCTGGCCTCCCCCCACCCTCTCTCTTCCCTCTGAGATTACCTTACATCTATTCTGCATATATCTTGTATGTACCTGATTATTTATGTTATCTCCCCCATTAGACTAGGAGTTCTTAGAAACTAGTGACTGTTTCTTCCTTCCTTCTTTCCTTCTTCTCCCTCTCCTTCTTCTCCCTCTCCTTCTTCTCCCTCTCCCTCTCCCTCTCCTCCTCCTTCTTCTCCTTCTTCTTCCTGGTCTTCTTCATCTTCTTCATTGTCTTCTTCATCTTCCTCTTCTTCTTCTTCATTTGCATCTCTGGTGCTTAACATATTACCTGGCATATAGTAGGTACTTAATAAATGCATGCTGACTTTCTGACTGAGAAGACATTACATCTGGCTTTCTAATGGCTCATAGTGGAGGTGGAGAGGGAAGGTCTACACACATAAAGGTATTAGAAAATGACATACATAGTATATGATCAGAAGATCTGTGGAATTTCACCTAGACAGCTTCGTGGCTCAGCAGATGGATTATGGGCTTTGGAGTCAGGAAGACCTGAGATTAAATCCTGCCTTGGGCAGTTAGTGTGTGTCTTATGAAACCCTGCCAAATTAATTTCTATCTCAGTTTGTTTCCTTATCTACAAAATGGGGCTAACAATAATCAGGGTTGTTGTGAAGATCGAGTGGGTTAACATATGTAAAGTACTTTGCCAACCTCAAAACTCTATAGAATGATGGTTATTATTGTGATTATTCACCAAAGACTTAATGGATCTGGAAAAGCTTCATTGAGAAAGTGGCAAGAGATATGCCACAAAGGATGTATAATTCCATCAATACTTGACATTTCATAGCTCTTCATAATTTCCAAAGTGTATTTGCATGTATTATGCATTTGGGTAGAATCTATATGATTCTATATGGAAGCTCATTGTAGGCAGAATCCATGAAGGCAGAGAGAAGGAAAAATGAGATCAGCCTGAGAGGGTTTAATATGTTCTGGGGAGCACAGGGAGATCATAAAAAAGGTAGAACGAGGTAGAAGAGGCAGCTTTCAGAAGACCTTAAAAGGTAGGTGGAAGAGTTTGGGATTGATGTGGAAGAAAACAGGGAGCCACAGAACATTCTCGAGCAGGAAAGCACCATGAAGAAAGTATGTTTTAGGAAGATGTGACTGTCAAGTGTGTGCCGGATGAATCAGAGAGTAGAGAGAACCTAGAGGCACAAATCCAATTAGGACACTGAGACAGTGATCTGGGCCAAATCAATCATTCAATAGCTCAACAAGTATTTATTAAGTGCCTACTGTGTGGCAGGCACTAGGGATCCAGAAACAAAATGAAACTGCCCCATCCTCAAGAAATACATATACATATACATATACATACATACACACACAAATACATATACACACATGCATGCACATATATATAGCTATATGTGCATATATGTGTGTGTACATATACATACATATATACAGAATTCAAAATAAATGCAAAGCAGTTTGGGGACAGAGACACTAGCAGGTGGGGGCATCAGAAAAGATGTTTAGAAGGTGGCACATTTTCTGAAGAGAATGAGGGTCTGGAAAGGAGGCTTTCACCACTCCCTCTTAATTCCAGTGCCTTCCCTGTGTTAATTATTTCCCTGTTTATCCTGTATGTAGCTTGCTTCGTATATATTTGTTTGCATGTTGTCTCCTCCATTAGACTGTAAGCTTCTTGAGGACAGGGACTGTCTTTAGCTTTTTCTTTTTTCTTATTTTTGTATCCCTGGCACTTAGCACAGTGCCTGGTTACATAGTAGGTACTTAATAAAGGCATATTGATTGATTGGTTGATTGCTAGGGGAAGACTCAAGAAACATTTTCAAAGAGAAATCATCAGGATTTGGTGACTGACAACATGAGAATCTGAACACAGGGGAATTCAGTGTTACAAAATGGCTCTGAGCATATAAAATCTGACCTTGGTTCTTCTTGAGGGTTTACAGTAAAGCTGCAGCCCTGAGACCCCCAAGAATATCTGCTCAACACCTCCATTGAGAAATGATTTGATTTCTGGCAGTAAAGTACATCTTTAAGTTAAATTCTTGGCTCTGCTCATAGAATATACTCAAGTGGGTTAGCAAAAGCCGACAAGTTCTCATGGATTGAGTCAGGCACCTCTTTCCCCTCCCCAACACTTTAGAGCACATTAGGACCCTGTGAGTATCCCTTTGTTACTGCTGACTTCTCCTATACACAGAGGAATAGCTAATCCTACTGGTGGCAGGTTTAGCCCAGGAGAAAAAGAACTTTATGGTCCCATGGAGAAAGAATAGCCTTTGTCTGCCCAATGGGTACCTCAGCAAGGGCAGTATTGATCTGGAACAGTGGGGGAATCATGATTCAGTGGGAAAGGATATTTCCCTGAAAAGCATCTCAAATCTGCCCTGCCCCCACGGTTCTTCAAACTCCTAATCTCTCTTCCCAGAATCCTTCATGTTCTTCTTAATTCTCTGCCAACTAGCAATGGGTGGCATTGCTAAGGTGAAAGGCTATCTTCCCTATTTGAGACAGTAAACTGAGCCACCGTACTTTAACCGACTCGACTCAAATGGATGAGGAACAAAAGGCTCTCAGCTTTTTGTTTCTCGCTTATAATTTTTCAGGAGTTTAAGAGAGAGAGAGAATAATATCGTAGGATTTGGAAAGAGAGCCCCAGGTCATTCCCAAGAGATGAAAGGCATTCTTCAGATATCAGATTATAGACGAAATTGTCCCTGAGCAAACAAAATCTTAAGTAAAACAAGCAGTATTAGGGAATGGAGAAAACGCTGGACTAAAATCAGACATCCTTGCTGCTGGGTCCAGCCCTGCTGCTAACTTAGGTATGCAACTCTGGTCAAGCCCCTTAACTTCTCTGGGCCTCAGTTTCTTCATCTACAAAATGAGGGAGTTGAACCAGATGATCCCCAAGAGCTCTTCCAGATCTCAGAAGTTTCCAAGCCTTTTGTTTAGCTTGCCCATGTCAGATAAAATCTTCTGTGTGTGTGTGTGTGTGTGTGTGTCCACAATTATAATTTTCTACCACCACCATTCTCTTTAGAACGATCATCTCATTCAATCTTCACCACAACATGGAGGTCAGTGCTATTATTATCCCCATGTTACAGATGAGGAAACTGAGGCAAATGAAGGTTTTTAAGGGACTTGCCAAATCTGAGGCCAGATTTGAACTCGGATCTTCCTGACTTCAGAAAGTGTTATGACCTGTCTCAATAGCCCAGGGATGTGGTAAAACCAGAGTAGGGAGTTTCTAGGACAGCCTAAAAAAATAGGTATCCTTTCTGACACTGGTCACCATTGTTAGTAAATAGGCCCAGATATTATATCGCACACTCAAAAATGAATAGCCACCACAATACTGGCACAGGCTAGAGATATTTGTTAGTTTCCATAGGCATTTTCCCCCTGTTATCAACACTAAATAAAATAAACATTTGTCTAACTTGAGGTTTTTGGCTTTCACTGACTCTTCGCCATCTGTCTTTCCCTTCTATCCCTCTGTTGTCTATCATTCTCCACTTGCCACCCCCTTCCCCACCATTCCTACCCCCACTTTCCTTTTTTCTAAACTCTACTCCCTCTTTATTCTGCCCACATTGTATTGCCTCTCAAATTCGTTTTCCACCCTTACACTCTTCCTGTGTTATTCCTTTGATCGCTCTCCATGAGGCAATGGAATATTGAAGCTGGATAGGGCCTTGGAGATCATTTAATCCAACATTTTCACTGGACAGATACAAAAATTGCGGCTCAGAAAGGTGAAGAGATCTCCTTTGTCCCCTACTTACTCCTCCCAAGGCTTGTCTCCATGCCTGAAATTCTCATCTTTAGAAACCCAAATCCCTTGGATTTGGAACAGGATTCAAATAATCAGTTACAAGATAAGAGGAGTGGGGCTAGACAGTAATTCATCTAAAATAAAAGATCTGGGGGTTTTAGTGGACCACAAGTCCAATCAGAATTAACAGTATAGTTGAGTAGTTTGATGCAACCACAGGTTCCATGAAGGGAAGTATGGCATCTAGAACAAGGGAAGTGATAAAGGAGGCAGCTAGGTAGCATGGGCAGCTGAAGGAGGGGAAGATACAAAAGGGATGGAGAAAAAAAAATCTTGGACTTCATTGAGTAGCTAGGTAGCACAGTGGTTAAAAGGTTGGACTGAGAGTCAAGAAGACTTAAGTTCAAATCCTGTTTCAATCACTTACTAATTCTGTGACCTGATCTCTCAGCTTTAATTTCCTTATCTGTGAAATGAGGATAATATTCATACCTGACAAGGCTGTTGTGAGGATCAAATAAGATAGTATATACAAAGTACTCTAAACCCTTAAAGCCCTTTATAACAGGGGGCTATTAGTAGAGATACTGTCATTGCTATCCTCTGCCCTAAGAAGACCATATCGGGAGAATGGCGCCCCATTCTGGGTACCGCATCTTAGGAATGAAATCAGTAAAGTGGAGACCATCTGGAGGAAGGTGACCATGGAGGGGAGGGAGGGAGGGAGAGCTTTTTGTGTGTATTTTTGTAAGAGTATCATGTGTAAGATGATTAGCTCAGCCCCAAGGCTAGAACTAGCAGAGATGGGTAGAAATGACAGTGGCAGATTTAGGATTGAGATCAGAGAAAACTTCCTAACAAGAACTTCCTAACAAGCCAAGCAAGGGTCGAATGGACCACCTTGGGAAGTAATGAGTTCTCCTTTGCTGGAGCTCTTCAAGACAACCACAGGATGACTACTGGTCAGGGATGTTGGAAAGGGCTTTCCCTGTTGGGCTGGACCAGGGAGCCTCTCAAGGCCCTCCCGACTCTGAGAGTCTGAGACTGAAGAAATTTTCATTCTTAGTCCACAAAAGAATTGTGCCTGCTCACCATCCCAAAGTGAGGCCAGACCTCTGTGAATTTCCACATTGAATTTAAGCACCACAAACTCTTGGGGCAATAGAATGCACTTCTAGCTACTAGCCAGCCTTTGCCCATGGGATATACAGTCTTAAGAACATGAGCACTAAATACGACAACTGTCTGATAAACGGAGCTTAGAATATAGTCAGAATCGCAGAGCGGACCTAGCAGCCAAGATCACATGGGTAGTGAGGGATGGGACCTAGGTTTGAACCGAGTTTTATCGCACAGATTTAGAGCTACAAGAGACTCTGGAGGGCATCTAGTTCAACTGCCTTCATTGTACAGATAAAGAAACTGAGGCCCAGAGATGGTAACTAACTTACCCAAAGTGGCTCAGGTAATGAAGAGCAGAGCTGAGATTTGAGCCCAGGTGCAAATGCAAAGCTCTTTCTGCTGCCCAGAAATGCTTCTTTGTACTATATCACATTGCTTTCCCAAGTATTTAGGCTATAGAGGGAAAGAGAAACCTAGATAACTCCAAATAATAGATCACCTAGGCTTGAAACTCTGCAACTGATGTTTAGCTTTGGAATAAAGGTACACACATATGTATGTGTGCATGCACACACATGTGTATACACACACACCTTTCGTTTTTTGTCCCCATCCCTACCTCTAAAGGATTGGTAGGAAAGAGAGAACGGTGAAAAGACACAGGGCTGCCACAGACAATTCACCCAAGAAATAACTGATTCGCTGATGGATATAGGGTCATTCATATGCCCGTTTAGCAGATGGGGCAAAGCAAGGTAGGGAAGCAGAAAGATAACTGAGTTTCTTCTGGTCCTGCTGATACTCTAAATTCCTGCTGGTCCTACACATTCCAAACAGAATGCCTGGATGGCAGCCAAGCATTCAGGCTGAGCTTCACTTTGCAGCTTTCTTTAGCAGGAGTCGATGCCAAGGACAGATGATTCCCAGAAACCAGAGAGTGAGGATCTCCCGATAATGTCGGGCTCTGGTTTAGCCCCAGCCTGTTGGCCAGTTGGGTTATTTGGGGAAGGGGGAGGAAGGGATGGGGGAAATGAGTTCAAATACCCTACCTCTGTGCCCCAGGACCTGACCCATACAGAGAGCTTGAAAAATGAGAAATCTAGACACTCAATGAGGGGAGGGAGGAAGGCTGCGGAAAGGGGAGAGGAGAGAAAGACTGACTCCCTCTCCAAACATACTGAAAATCTCTGGAGATGGCCAGGGATGCGTCTTTCATTGGGGTCCCTATTTGGGTTTGAAATAATAATCATACTTTCATTTTCCCTAACACTTTTGACCTTTCAAAGTGTTTTCATACTCATTTCCTCATTTTGCTCTTAGAGTAACACCGTAAGGCATTATTTTTTATTATTTTCATTTGGAAGAAGAAAAAAAAAAGTTAAGCAACTGAAGCGTGTAGTGTGATATGGTAGAAAAATACAGAATTTAAATACTACACTGCTGCTTACAGCCCCCCGTGATCTTGGACACATTCACTGGACTTCTCTTGACCAGAGTTTCTTCCTCTGGAAAAAGAAGGGGCTGGGGCAGATGGCCTCTAATGTTCTTCCCAGCTCTAAATCCTAAAGACCTGTGCATCTCAAAGACATTTGACATGACTTGTCCAAGGTCGCATGGTTACTTAGCAGGAGGGTTAGGATCACAACGGTTCTGCTATCAAGAGCACAGGACAGGGGTAGCTAGGTGGCACAGTGGATAGAACACTAGAATTAGGAAGACTTGAGTTCAAATCTGACCTCAAACATTTACTAGCTGCATGAGCCTGGGCAAGTCACTTAACCCTGACTGCCTAAAAAAAATTTTTTTTTTTAAAAGTGTGAGACATGTGTTTCAATGTCAGATGAATAAATCGCCTTAGAAAGGAAAGGAGGATTTCTCTGGAAGGTTCAGCCTGCTAATAGACAAAAGAAGCTTTCAAGGACAGAGAATAGGAATGGCCATTTGATAAATGACTTTTGGCCTCAGCTGCCTCATCCAGAAAGTAGGAAAGATGCATTCATTTCGGCTCAAAAACTGCATTTTCCTCAGCTGATGTTTACCTTCTGTGTGACCGTAAGCCCATCCTGCTTAGATCCCTTACTACCTGAATGACCTTAGTTAGGCAAGTAATTGGACTTCCATGACCCTCAACTTTTTCTCTATAGTATCTACTGGAGGAGATGTGTCCCACACACAAATAAGTAATAATAATAATAATTAGGGAACACTTATATAGCATTTACTGTGTGCCAAGCACTGTGCTAAGTAAGCTCTTTATAATTATGATTTCATTTAATCCTCACAACAACCCTGGGAGGTAGGGGCTACTGTTCTCCTCCTTTATAGTTAGGTAAACTGGGGCAAACAGAGGTTAAGTGACTTGCCCAGGGTCACACAGAAAATAAGTGTCTGAGGCTGCTTTTGAACTCAATTCTCTCCTGACTTGAGGCCTGGTGATCTATCCACTGCTCCATCCAGCAGTTCCTCTACAAGGTAGAGTGTGAGAAGGATAAAGAAGTCAGGAGATCTGAGTTCAAAGACCTTGGGTGAGTCACTTCACCTCTGTTTCCTCATCTGTGAAATGAGGAGGCTGCATAAGATCATCTCTAAGATTCTGTGATCATGTGAGGGGTCTAGACAAAATATGCTAAGCTGTAGGACAGAGAGATCACTTTAACTTGGAGAAGCTGGGAAGGCTTTATGGCCAGGGGAAAGCCAGAGGACAGCCAGGCTTTCATAGAATTTTAGAGTTGGGTTGGCTGCCTTTTTGTTATAACCCACACGCATGTAGCTCTTTTACATTTATAGACACATTGAATCTCAAGGCTTGGAAGGGACCTAGGAGCCCCTTGAGTCCAGCTGGACCAAGAATCTGTTCTGCAGGATTGATGAGGAATCACCATGTAATTTACATTCAGACTCCCCGGAACCTTCCCTCCTGAGGCAGCCCAATCTATCTATGGTTGAACAGACTGATTTCCTCATAGCTGATCAGCAAGGTAAGGGGTACAAGTATTATTCTGTCATTCTTCAGTGGAGAAAGCAGACTCTGAGTGACTGTGACTTTCCCAAACTCACACAGCTTCAGTATGCAGTCAGGAGATGTGAAACTAGATCTCCTGACTTCAAGTTCAAGGCTGTATCCATTAGGCCACACAGCCTTTGAAAGGAAGTGTTATACCATAGATAATTGGGAAGGCAAGAATATAAAAAGCACAGCTGGGAGTTCAGGTGTAAGCTTTTTCACTAATTAGCTGTGTGACTTTGGTCTCTAGGCCTCTGTCTCTATGTTGGTTAGAACCAGCAGACATTGTTTTACAATATGACCCTTGTCTCCTCTCCTGAGTAACTTCTGGTCTTCCAACAGGGTATTTAACTGTCATACACTAGCCCTTTATTTCTTTGTACAAACAGTCACAATGTTTTTTTGTAGAAATGGAAAGGTGAGAGTCAATACTACACCATGCAGTCAAATGAATTAGTAGACAAGTAAACATTGAAGGTAAGAGGTCTCCTGAGTGGCTGAGAGCTAGGGCTGCTTTGCAAAGTCAGGCAGAAACCGAGAAAGAAGCAAAGGTCAGAGTGGGCAAAGTCAAGAGAAATGAGGGTAAAGGATCCTTATATGCACCTCCTGCTCTGCCCCGCTATCTTAGGATGGCCTGATTATGCCTAAATTGTTTGTTGCACTTGTCTTTTGCTCATTCTGGGGTCAAAGCTGAGGTAGTGAGTAGAGACATGTGCTAAGAAAGACAGTTACACACCTCTGAGGGTCAGGATCTCCTCTAATTCAGCCTCCCTTCATTCTATTGGGGGAGGTCTCAGGTTCATGTAAGTAGGGAGGGAAAGGTTGTAGACCTCCGGTGGAGATACCCAAAACTTGACCTATGCCTGTGTTTGGCCAAGTGGGATACACATGTAACAGACTCATGTTTGCATGACAGGAGTAGCAATGGGCAGGTGGCCACATGGATACTGTGTGTGTCTGGAGCCTCGGGGTCGGGCAGCCTGCCTGGATCACCTGGCCTCTCAGTTCCCCAGGCATCTCTCAAACACTCTAAATTTCTGAGGAATTGTCCATGTGCATTTGTAGGGGAATGCCCTATACTAATGAAATCACCCAGTCTACTAATAAGAGCTGGCATTTATAGGATCCTTTTCAAGTTTACAAAATACTTTCTATATATTATCTCCTGCAATTCTCACAAACCTCCCTGTGAGGTGGGTGCACGGTGAGACAAGGACCAGACTTGGAGTCAGAGGAGTGTGGACCATAACCTCTTTCTGACCAGACTGACAATTGTTTATCTTGCTCTCCCCAATGAAGCATGGCACTTTCCCCTCTTGAGGCACTTAAAATATGCATTGAATTGGACTCGCATCATGTTACATATTATTCCAAACTATTCTGCCCAAAACACACAGAACAATTCAATTGAACACCAAAAAAGCCCTACAAGTTTCTGTAGGAATGGGGAGAGGGGGCAGAGGGAACAAGGCTTTCGGGTCAGAAACTGCTGGCTCTCTTCCCACCTGGTGAATCAAGCCCCATCTGGCACTCATCTCACTGAGGCAGGAATGTTTACAGGCCTGCAGCCTCCGGGGCCAGGAAGACTGAAAGAGCCCCCTGACTCCTGAGGTGCATCCTGGAAACAGGTGTGGGGGACTCCTGGGAGGGGACTCATGGTGCCTGGTAGGGCTAAGGAGAAGCAGCTGGGCCTTACTGATGACTCAGCCTTTAAGAAGGAATAATGGAAACTGCCCTTCCTCACTCAAGTACTTTGAGAAGGGAGAAAGAGTGTGAAGGAAGGAAGAGAAAGATAAAAGATGAGGAGGAGGAGGAGGAGGAAGAAGATGGAAGACATAAGAGGAAGAAGGGAGTTTTATTTGGGAGGGCCCTAGGTAATTCTGAATGATTTTGTTTAATTTTATAGGGCTTGTCTTTTATATCCTTTAGCTCATGGGATGCTCATAACAATATTATACATTGGGTAAGACATACCATCATCCTGATTTTATAGATGTAGAAACTGAGACTTAGGTGATATGACTTCCCCAGGGTTACAAAGCTAGTCAGTGACAGAGCTAGGTCAAACCCAGACCTTCCAACTCTAGGGCTCATGCTTGAGTATTTTCTCATCATTCCCCTAAAAAGAGTTCTTTGGGGTAGAGTAAAAGTGGTGGAGTACCAGGAAGAAGTATAGCCTAGTTCTCCTACAAAAAGATTTAGAAAATGCACTGGACTGAGTCCTGGTCAAGAAATCCAAAAAAAAAATTACAGTGAGTCCTTTTTCCAACCCAGTTTGCCATAAAGAGATAGAGAGGTCTGAAGATATCAGGGATGAGGGTGCATATAGGCAGGAGCATACTGCTCACAGTAGTATCTTCTAACACAACAACGAAAAGAGACAGAGCCTGTGAACCAGGACAAGTAGCCTCAGACAAATGGGCCAAATCCTATGCAGGGTGAAGGAACAGGGACCAACTGGCAGCTCTGTCACTCATGACCCAGTTCTGGGTCACATATCCAGGGCAGACTGAGGAGGGGATCTGAACTTAGGCTTGGCATTCTGGCTTTAGGTTGAGTACTGAGCAAAGAGGAAATTCAGGAGAAATCAACAGCTACATGACTCTGATTCCCAGAGAGGAGCTGTGTCTCAGCTCTAGCCCCCAATATAATCTGAAACTTATAGGGAGATAACCAGGGAAGGAATCCCAAATCAAAAGGTGGGGCTGCAGTTCTGTCACCCTGAAATAGCAGGATTTTCCAACTATTTGAAAGAGGCTAAGTCTACTGTAATTCCAAAAGCGGCAAGCCCACGGGCATGTTGCTCAGACCCACACCTGGGTCAGGAACTTGCAAAGTTCAGACCACGAGGGCAATGATCAGACTTTGCTTTGGATGAAGACCATTTATGGGGTGCCAAAAGCTTGCAAATCCCCAGCCTGAGCTGATCTTGTAATAACACAACATTCAGTAACCCCCAAGAAAGCTACAGAAGAACCCAAGTAGACACAAGTTCATCCTAAATATTCCCTTCAGAAATGCACTGAGGCTGGCTCTAATATAAAGTCTGAAATCAGGAGCTAGGTTAGAAGAATGAGAAAATAAAATGAGACTCCACCCACAAAGGGTGATTATGGTGACAGGAACACTCAAGACACAATCCCAGAAGAAGTAAATGACTCCAAAACATCTATATGTAAAGCCAAAAAAGAAAACACCGTGGTTGAGCACAAAGTCAACTAGAATTCCTTGAAGAGGTCTAATAAGGGTTTTTTTTGAAATAATTAAAAATTATTTTAAAAATCAAAGAAGAATGCTGGAGGTTAAAATGAGCAAAGAAATAGGAGCAGTGGCAGAAAGAATTGCAAAGAGAATTAACAGTTTGGGGAAAAAATAGTACAAAACCACACCCAAGAAACAACTCCCATCTTAGGTTGGACTTAAGAAAATGGGAAATCCATTTAACAAATACCTCCTATATACTTTTTATTCTTCTTGATGCTAGGGAAAGCTACAGATATAAGTAAGGCAAGCAAGGTCCCTATGATAGAAACACCATTCCTGTCTTACATAGTAGTTTAATCATTCAGTCAATGAGCATTTGTTAACCACTTACTATGTTCTAGGCACCATGCTAAGTACAAAGCAAAGCAAAAGGGGAAGAAGAGAAAAAGACAGACAAAAAATAGTCCCTGCCCTTCTGAAGGGACTGAGAAAGACCTCCTGCAGAAGGTGGGATTCTTGAAGGGAGCCAGGGACATTAAGAGGCAAAAGTGAGGAACCTTAGATGATACACTAAACCTCAGGACCTCGTGATTCTGATGGAGAAGAATGAATGAAGAAAACTTCAGTATTCATCATATGCCATCCTGCATTCCTCCTTTCTTCCTCAAGAAGAAAGCAAACTCAGCACCAGGCTTTGGCTGCCAAATGGCTTGTGGAATCCTCTTAAGCCAGGATGTGGGGAGCAGTGCTCTCTAGCATTACCAAGGATGCCTAGGCTCTAGCTCTATGCTGATCCATTCTTAGGTTCAGTTACCTTTGCTGTGCTCCAAAGGCCTCAAGAGATACAATTCTTCTCCCATCTCCTTTCAAATTCTGAGTCTTCATAGGAGTAAGATGCCTCAATAACCTCCAGTGATGTTTTCTTCACTTAGATAGAACAGTCAAGATTGAGAAGCTGGCAAAGTTTGACTTGAGTGCCTCCAAACACTCATCACCCAGATTCTATTCCTTACTATCATAAATTCACTTTCATTTGAACCTCAGTTTCCTCATCTGTAAAATGAAGTTACTGGATTAAACATTTCCCTAAATTAAGGTACCTTCCTATTCTCATGGACAAGGAAATAGCAAAGCATTCCAGTATCTTTTCCAAGAAAACTGCAAATGGGGTCATGAAGAGTCAGACACAAGTGAAAATGATTGAACAATAACAACAAACCTTTCTGTTCTACTTCTGTCCCCAGTCCCTTATCTCTACTCAGGGAGGTGGCATGGCTCTGCTTACTCCATCAAAACCTGCTCATAAATTCTCCATTCACACCAAGGTGTAAATAATTCTTAGTTCCTCCAGGAGGCCTTTGCACTCCACCTAGAATCAAAGCTCCAAGCTAAATGAATGAAGCTCTAAGGGAAGATTGGATCTGGTGGGCCATTAAATGCTTGTAGCCTAGTAGTAAAACAGTAGCACTTAGAGAAGCCCTAGGTATCTGGCCCTGCTCCGAACAAAACTTCTGTGAACTCTGCCGAGGAGACAAATGGTACCCAAGAGCCTGCTAATGACTGCATTCATTTCATTAGCAGCGAAAATGGTTTCTCTCTCACAGGGTGGGATTGCTCTCACCTGAAGACCCAGTGGTTATCCCTCCCTTCCAATACCACCTCTTTTCTTGTCTGTTTCTCTCCAGAAGGCACTTAAAATGACTTAGATCCTTGGTTGAGAGGGGGCCATCCTCACTAAGTCACTGCAATGCCTTCCCTTCTACAGATGGAGCTAGGGACTCCCAGGGCACGGAATCAAAGGTAAGAATGCATTAACACATTCATGGAGATAAATGAGGAAACTCAGGCTGATGGGGGAGCCAACAATATGCTTCCCTCCCTAGCAAGGAATGGTAGAAGATACAACATAGAGCTGCTGAGTGTGTTGGCAAACAAAATGGGCTCTTAGCACTCAGTTCAACCAAGTGCCCTTGAAGAATTTGACCTTTGTTTCCTTGATTAGATTGAGAGTCCTTGGTGACCTCCTTACCTCAGGGGAGGGCCTAGTTTACACATGAGTTTGAGTGACATGTTTGGGACATCAGAAACTTTTAGACCACGTGGGTTTAAGTTGCCTCTTTTTAACGATTTTAAGTCATGTGGGTGAGTTGCATGTGTGACTCACCCTTGACCCTGAAAAAGATATAAAACCAGGGGTTGGCTTTCTCAGGTGGGGAAAATACTAGTAACTGAGGCCACTTGGAAGGGCCTGCTATAAAAGGTGGCAATGGAACTATGCTTTGAAGGAAGCTGGAAGTTCTATAGGGCAAAGGTGAAGTTCCAGACTTGTTCAAAGGCAAGAGGTGGGAGATGGAATTTTGTGTATGAAAATCACCTAGAAAATCAGTTTGACCAAAGTAATGACCGCAGGAAGGGCAAAAATATAAAATAAAGCTGGAATGGGTGGGATGGGAGCCAAATTATGGAGTGCTTAAATGTCTCACTGAAGATGCTGAATATTATGCTAATGGTAAAAGAAACCACTCAAGATTTTTGAATAGGGGGTTACATAGTTGGATATTTTTTTATATATATCAATTTTTTATATATCAATTAGGTAGCTATGTGAAAGATTAATGGAGATGAAAGAGACTGGAGTCAGGGAGATAAATTGTTGATAAGCACCTGAACCATAGTGGTATCCATGTGAGGGGAGAAAAGGGAGAGTCAGTCGTTGTGAAGGTATGATCTACAGGACTTAACAATTAATTGAACAGGCATGAGAGTGAGGGAGAGAGAAGAGTTAGGAAATACTCTGTGATTCTGAACCTGGGTAATTGGAAGGATGATAGTATAACCTCAACAGATAATGGGAAATTTAGATGAAGATTGGGTATGAAAGATGAGTTATGGGGGGACATGTTGAGATTTGGATCCTTGACACAACCCCATGAAGGTACTCACAAAGTAGTTGATAATAAGAGACTGGAGCTCAAGAGAAGGAGAGATATCTACACACACACACACACACACACACACACACACACACGCACGCACACACACATGCACACACACATATACGTATAGGTGTATGTATGTATGCATGTGTGTATAGATATAGAGATAGATGGATAGATAGATAGATAGATAGATAGATAATTGGGAGTCCTCAGTGTAGAGCTGCTCCTTGAACCCATGGGAGCTAATGAGATCATCAAGAGAGAAAGTACCAAAAGAGAAGAGGAAACCCAGGACACCTTTGGAGAAAATCTACACTTAATAATTTGAGGGGAATAGAAGAAGAAGTAAGCAGATCTAGGAAAGGAGACTGAGAGCCATTGTTAGACAGATAGAAGGCAAATCAAAGGGAGCAGTGCCATAGAAGCAAAGGAGAGCAAAGGGAGATAAATGTGCCCAGGAAGGTGTAGTCAACAGTGTCAAAAGCATCAGAAGCATCAAGAAAGGTAAGGACTAAAACAAGGCCAATGAATTTAACAGTTAAGAAATCATTGGTAACCTTAGAGGGAATAGTTTGAAGCAAATGGCATTAGAAGCCAAGGAATGAAAAAGCATTGGTTGCAAACACCGGTGCTCAGAGGAGAGGGCCATTAAGGACACTAGACACACAGGTTTAAGGAAACTGTGCTCTCCAACAATTCTCCTAGTTGTCCAGGCCAAATCTCTTTTAACTCTCCCTTTTCCCACCATAGCTAAGTCCTAGGGACGTTGCTTGCTCAGAAAAAATAATAATTTTCACTAAAATTACAAAGTTCTTGGATATGGAATATATTCAGCCTCCAAGATAGTGAAGTCCAGAAGAACAGAATTTCGAGAAGAGTACAAGTGCATGAAAGTTCATTACCATTTGCTATACTACCTTGGATAGAACCTCTCTAAAGCTCCATTTCTTCATTTATAAAATGTGAGTAAAGGACTTGATCATCTCTAAGGTCCTTTCCAGCTTGGAATTCTATAAACCCTTCCAATCTGATCCAATAAATCCAATAAACATTTACTAAGCACCTAATGTGTGCTAGGCAGTATGCTAAGCACTTGTACAATTAAACAGAAAGACAACCCCTGCCCTCAAGGAGTTTACAGTCTCATTGGGGGAGAGGGAACACACAAAAGGAAGGAGAAAGGGGAATGGTAGGGGATATCCAGTGTAGGGGCATCTTATTCCATGGAGTTGAGACCAGGTAGAGCAGTAGATTCAGAGTGGAGTGAACAGAAAGTCTAGCTTCCACTCTCTATAAAGGAAGGCATTGGGAGGAGTTTGATGCTCCACCCTCCTGCCTTCCAATCAGAAGGGAGAGAAGGCTGAGGGAGACAGTGTCAGTCAAGGCTTAGATTCCCTAGCTGTGACTCATGACTAATTCAGAACCATAATTACTAATTCTGGTGCTTAGAGAGAATTTAGTTGGATTGGAGAAGATTTGGAGAGATGCATCACACCTTGAAGCAGCTAGTTGGTATAGTGGATAGATCACTGGACCTAGAGTCAAGAAGACTTGAGTGCAAATTCCCCTCAGACATTTACTCTCTTTGTAACCCTGGACAAATCACTTAACCTATGGCTGTCTCAATTTTATCATCTATGAAATGTAGATAATAATAGCACCCACCTCCCATGGTTCTTTTGAGATGTGATGCCAATCTATAATTAAAAATCCCCATCCCCATTCAATAGGTCTTAAGTGGAGCTAGTTAAGGGAGGCTTGATTAGAGGCAGGCCCGCACCCTTGTGATGCCAATCAGTCATTAAAGATATTTCTACCCATTCAATAGGCCTCAGGTGGGGCTAAAGGAGGCTTGATTAGAGGCAGGCCTATATCCTTTACTTACTAAGTGCTAAGCCCCAGGCCTATGCCCTTTTGCTGATTGGGTGTGAGGCCCTGGGGCCCTAAGAAGAGTATATACACCCAGAAGATAGCCATTAAGGTCAGAATTTAGCCCAAGGAGAGGAAGCAAGAGCCCCAAGACAAAAGAGCTGAAAATCTGCAGACTAGTGAGCTACAGAACTCAGAAAGCTGTGGAGAGACAAGAGAGACCTGCAGTGAGAGTTCAGAGAGGAGAGTGGAGACCAGAAAGTGCAGGGAAGCAGACAGTTGGGATTCATGAGTGTTTACAGGAAGGCCCCAGGAGGGGGAAAGGTTACAGGATGACTTGGTTCTTTGCTGTAATACTGTGTTATAATTTCCTTGTTCTTACATTGAGGTGGACTTACTGATTTTGGAATACAATTACTGCTATGTCAAATTGAGGGTATTGATTTTGGGATTGCATCCTTTGGTGTCTAAATAAATGTTATACTTCCCCTGCCTTCTATCTAGTTTGTGATTCCAAACTATACAGGCATTTTCATGGTCATCTTCAAGGTCATGAATATTTCCTTACTGATGCATGAGGATAAAATATAATTTTTGTGAAGTGCTTTATAAACCTATATCTAAATATTCTATATATCTGATATATATATATTAGATATTATTGTTATTATTGAAACAAAAGCTCTGTTTATGTGTTGGAGAAGGGGAGACCCCAGGAAATCACTAGTAGGGAGTCTCCTGGAGAAATCTCACCTGGGGTGCCAGGAGACCTTAAAATCCCACCTTGGAAATCATATGCCAAAATTGCCTCAGATGGAGGGCATCCCTCATAAAAGAAGTAGAGCAGGCTCTTAATACTCAGTGGCATGACAGAGGGCATAGAAGGTCTGCTTCAATTGAGAGTAGAGGGAGTAGCTTGTCCCACAGAGATTCCAGCTCTCTCCCCTGTGGCATGGCTTATATAAAGAGCATTTGGAGCAGGTTGAGGCAGCAGCTTGAGGATAGAGGTAGAGAGGAGAGCCAGGGCAAAGGGGTGCAATGGTAAAAGGACTATTCGGATCGAAGGTCAGATTCAAGTAGAGAAGTAAAAGTTATTGGACCTTGTACCATGAGTCAGGGGAACAGTAGAAAGGAGAAAATGTGTTACCTTTACCCCCACGGTGGTGTCCTGGGAACAAAGCCCCAACTTTTCCACCCTAGTTTCAGCTCTAACTTTAGTAGTTTCCTAAGCAGAGCTGAACAAAGGAGTCGATAGTGTAGGCAGTCACCTAGGACCATAAATTAAATGAGGATTGTAAAGAGAGAAATTTGAATATGACTCCTATTCTCCATGTCCCCCACATACTTATTCTGCATCATCAAGGCACAAATATTATGGTAAAGCCTCCAGACCTCCTAGGAATAGCAACAAGCAGGAAGTGAAAGATGGAAAGATGTCCAAATTCAATAGGACCCAATTTTCAAACCTTGCCTGGGGTCCACAAATACCTTGTTTCAGCTTTTCTCCCAACAAACCTGAGATTAGTAGGGAAAACTGATCTCACACTACTCCATGTATTCTGTGCTCCAGAAAAATGAACTAATCACTGTTCCACAAGCATGCCTTTCCTGGATTCCATCCGTTTGCTCATTCCAATGCTATGAATGCAATGTCCCCTGCCCCACAATCTCAGCCTGTTAAAATTTTGCCCAACCTTCAAAATGCACTTCCTTCATGAAGTCTTCCCTGCCCCCCTCTCTCTCTTGTCTGAAATAGTCTTTCTTCCCTGGATTCCTTGCACTAATTTGTTCCTACACTCCAAAATGGAATAAATATGAATAATGTATAATAGTTATTTGAATGTGTGTTCTATCTCTTCTGTTGATGAATAAATATCTTGAGGGTAGGAACTAACTAGCTCTTGTTCACCTTTGCATGCTGCTGATCTTCCCCATCCCAACACTCGGGCATAGAGCATCAATCAATAAGCACAGGAATATTCTAATAGCCTACCCTAAGCAAGCACTGAACTTTTAATTAAGTCCAATTTATTAAATGAAGCATCAAGCACCTACTGTATAAAGTATTATGCTCAGTGACAGAGATGCAAAGGAAAAAAGAAAATAGCCCCTGCCTTCAAGGAGCTTACATTCTACTTGGAAATGGAACAGATATATAAGAAAGTAAATTCAAAATTATACAAAGTAATTTCAATAGAAAGAACTAAGTGGGGAGTGGGTGGGAAGAGACCTGCAGAGGCTGGGGAAAGGCCTCTCTAGAAGATGACACCTGGCCTGTACTTTGAAGGAAGATGAGAATTTTATACGAAGAGGTGAAGAATAAGCTAAAGCATGGGAAAATGAAGTTATCATGAAGAGGGAACAGCCAGTAGCCATTCCCTCTTATAATATATATATATATACATATACATATATGTACATATATATGCATATATATACACATATATATGTACATATATATGTATATATATTCCCTCTTATAATAATAATATATATAATATAATAGCGAGGATGTAATGGGGAGTAATGCGAAATAAGATAGGTAGGAATCAAAAGGTTAAAGGCTTTAATTTCTAGGTCAAGGATTTCCTTTTTTATCCATGAGTCAATGATACAGTGGAAAGGATGCTAGATCTGGATTCAGGGTTCAACTCCTAACTCTTAACAATATGTGGAACCTTGGTCAAGTCACTCTACCTCTAAGGGTTTCCATTGCCTCTTGGGTAAAATAAGAGGGTTGGACTAAATTGCCTTTATAGTCAGTCCTTTCTAGCCCTAAATCTAGGATGATCTAACTGGAAGCCACTAAATCTTAAAAAAAAAAAAGAAAAGAAAAAACTTGAACCCATTGAAAACTGTAAATAATCAAAACAAAATGCAATTCACGATCCCCCCCACAATTTCTGTATAATTCATCTCAATTTAGTATTATTAATCAGAATAATTAGTAGCTTGCATTTATATAATGTTTTAAAGTCCATAAAATGCCTTCCCCAAAATCTCCCTTTGAGGTACATCATAGACTCAAAGATAGTCGTATTTGGCAAAATGAGGGTTTGAGTGCAGGGCCTCTGACTTCAAATTCAACCCTCTTTCTACTGTACCAGGATATATCTTTCACAATAATAGTGGAAAGACAGGGGGTACATTGAATCCATCAATTGCCCCATTGCTACTGAAGTGACTAATGAGATGGTAAACCCTGATACCTTATCAGGTGAGAATACATCTATTGAATTAAGAGATATGAGCTAAGTGTGAACAAGGCCTAGATATTGCCATAGAATCAATCTAATCTAAACTAATGTATGCCCTGTCACACCCAAGGAATCTCCAATAGCATTACAGTGTCTTGCAGCTCAGAGGAGAGAGCAGCTCCAGCCAAGTCCTTAAGAAAGATTCACTGGGGAGGTTGCTGGGAGGGGGTGGTGAGCCAGGAAGAGAGCTTCTATTTCTTTCCCTGTCACTCTTGAACAAAGGAGGACCTAGTGAATAAGTTTCAGAACTCTACTAGGAGCCCATAAAAAAACTATACCACACCTATGGGGATATCATAAGCACCCCATAAAGAGGTGAAAAGGACTTCTAGCAAGCAAGAGCTAAGAGTTACCTCTTTGTCACATGTAATCTCTAAAATCTAAGCCCACTTTTCCCTGGACTCTGTATGCACTTTTGGGAGAGTGTGTCACAGACTTTTGGGGAGATATATTATACCAACTGTTCTACTAAAACACCTTAGTAAAATACCTCTTTCTTTAAAAACTAAAAACTAATTCAAGTCTGACTAATTAATTCCTATCAACTGTTAATCATGGAGCAAAGCACACCAGTGGGGGCTCGTGAGCTCTACCACTAGAAAGTCACTTCTGGCCCTTCAAGGTTAACCCTGGAACCCTGAGAGGAGGAAGTAACTGCTTTCCAGGGACCCACCCTCCAGTGACAGTGGAGGTTAGGATAGTAGCTCCGTAACATGCGCAAAAGTAGTAATAGCATTGAACTATCAATCCTTTCTTCTCTTGTCTTGACCTTTGTCAACAGAAGGTCTTCCCTCTTTCTACTATTCCCTCACACACACTCTACTCCACCAAGGAAAATGTGGGCCCTTAACCCATCCAGCTAGCATTTCATGTTTCAATCGTCAACATCCCAACAATTTGTCTTCATTAGAAACATATGAAAACAGATGTAGTCATGTCTAAAACAGATTCATACTGTCTGTGAATCCCCTTGATAGTTGCAAGCCTCCAAAGAGAGATTTCATATTTCATTTTGTCCTGTCCTATCTGGTGCATCTTGTGTTCCCCCATCTCCCACCATCCCCCATCCTCATCTCCTCCCAGTCTATATCAGAGGTGTCTGGACTGCTCCTGCTTTAAAATTCAGAATGAAGATTTTTTTCCCCCTTGTTTGCAAGATTTTTTTTTCAGCAGAAATTGGAAGGAGTCACTTCGCTAACACAGACAGAGAGTCTGCAGGGAATTTCAAGATTGTGCTGTGGAAAGCAAAACATATGCCTGTTTGGGACAAGTTGTACTTCACAAACATTTAGCAGCCAGTCCTGGGGAATACAAATAGAGAAACCGTTTGCATAGGGAATGAAGGCTTCAGCTCTTGATCTTATTAAATCCTAATATCTCTGTCCCCGCTGCCATCCATCTCCACAACTCTCACAGCTTGCCCAACATGTGATATTAGCAAACAAGGGAAGTGGAGAGAAATCTTCATTTTCCTTCAGAGCCTGCTAGAAATCAGGGGCCAGGGAAGAATGAGAAATCCTCCAAGTTAACTGGAACTGATTAGACTCTAGTAGTGAAGGCAGGCTGATCACCTTTGGTGGGATATAAAGGAAAGAATGCTAGGTTTTGAGCCACAAAATCTGGGTTCGAATCCTAACTTTGCTCATTACTATGTGTATAACCTGGAGGAAGTCACTTAACCTAAAAAGGTGGTGTGGTACAATGCTATGAAGTTGAAATCCCACCTCTGCTTACCACATTGAACACAGTCATTTAACTTCTCTGGAGCCTCGTCTATAAAATCAGGTTGTTGGACTAGACCAGGGGTTCTTAACCTTTTTATGACCTAGACCCCTTTGGTAATGTGGAAGAGTGACACCTACAGACCCCTTTTCAGAGCCATGTTTTTAAATGCACAAAATAAAATACATAGGATTATAGAGGTAACCAATTATTTTGTTATATTAATGATATATCTTACATACATACAAATATTGAATTATACTTTTTAAAAGTTCACAGACCCCAGGTTACTAACCTCTTGACTAGATGGTTTCTGAATTCCCTTACAACTCTTAAACTAGGATGCTATGAGTTCTCTCACCAAAGAGGTTACCCTTAAAAGCAGAGGACTAATCCTAAGGGATGATTCTATCGTCAGCCTTGGCTTGAGTGGGAGAGGGGAAAGGCAAAGCCTAAAGAGCCTACCTGAGGTATGCTGTGACAGGTAGTGGCCTAGAGTGCTGGAGTTGGAGTCTGGAAGGCCTGGATTCAAATTCCAATTCTCACAGATCATATCCTCATAGACACAAAAATCAGGCAAGTCACTTAACCCCTATGAGCCCCAGTTTCTGTATTTGTTTGTTTGTTTTGGAGGCAATTGGAGTTGTGACCTTGGGCAAGTCAGTAAGTATCTGAGGCTAGATATGGACTCAGGTCTTCCTGTCTTCAAAACTGGTGTTCTATTCAGCGTCATCCAGCTGCCCTAATTTCTGTACTTGTAAGAATAGATTCTGGACATCTGATTTCATTGGTATAGGGAATTCCAAAGATCAGGAGCTGTCTCTATCCATATAGGTTAGCACCTTCTCTATGACTTATATTTGTAGAGAAGTCTCTAAAACACTAAAGGGTTAAGTGACTTGCCCAGGGTCACCAGCAAGGAGGGATCAGAAGTGGGAATTGAATGCAGGTCTTGTTGGTTTTGGAGCTGGCTCTCAAAACCACTGTAGCATCTCTTCTCCTAGCTCTCTTCTCCTTCTGTAAGATAGTGATGACAATACCTGTGGTACCCACCACTTGGGATTATTATAAGGCTCAAATGATATAATGTAATTCACTTTGCAAATCTTCAAGCGCTGTATAAATGTCAGCTCATTTGAATGAAATGAAGACTGAAAATTACAAAAAATCCATAGGTGAATTAGCGGCTTTTCCCAAAGCCGAATTCCCACGATGGGGGAAAGGAGTACTATAGTGCCTACTCTATGCGAGGCACTGTGCTAAGTGCTTTAGGAATATTTTCTCATTTGATCCTCATAACAGCCCTGGGAGGTAGATGCTATTATTATCCATATTTGACAGCAGAGGAAACTGAGGCAAATAGAAGTTAAACAGCTTGTAGAGCTAGTAAATAACCTAAGGCCAAATTTGAATTCAGGTTTTCCTGACTCTCGACTCAAACTGTATCCAGTGAGCCACCTCACTGCCATGGCCTCCTCTGAAGTGTCCCTGTGATGCATGGAAATGACAGTGTATTCTCCATGGCTCACCCAGCAAAAGATTTGTTCTAACAGATCCTACATAGCTGGAAAGACTCCAAATAATGAGGAAATGGAAGAAGAAACTTCCTGACAATTAGAGTTGTCCCAAAGTAGCCTGGACTGCTTCAGGAGATAGTGAGTTCCCACTCATTTCAGGCCTTTCTGCAAGGGCTGGGTGACAGTGTGTTGGACCCATTAGGAGGTGATTCCTTTGGAGTATGGGTTAGACTAGATGGCCCCAGAGCTCCTTTTGATCTCTGAGATTCTGTGATTCAGAGGGAGGTAAAACACAATGGGTTTGTAGTCAAGAGACCTGTCTTCTGGTCCCTGAGCTACTATTAACTAGCTGAGAAAAACTAAGGCAGTGTGGGGTGGTAGAAGGAACATAGTTCTTGGAATTAGAAGGCCTGGTCTTGAGTCCTAATACTTAATACTTGACTTCAGGCTGTCTCTTCAAAGAAGTGAGAATCTGGATTGGAGGGGAAAGTAAGATGAAGGAGAAATGAGGCCAAAGGCAGTGGTGATGTGTGAGAACAGGAAGAAATCATGGGGCTGGATGATGATGCAAATGGACCTCAGATCTAGAGCTGGAAGGGCCAATTGCTCTTCATTTTATGGAAGAAGAAATTAAGACCACAGAGACAAGTGACTTGCCTAAGGTCATACAGATGAACAATTTACAAAATGGTAGAGCTAAGATTCAAACTTAGGTCCATGGTTCTATACTATTTCCCTGAAGTTCATGGATTTCTAAAAGGGAAAAGTCAATGTAGGAGCAGGGTAAGATGCACTTGATAGCATTAAAAGCAAATAGTACAGATATTCTCCTGGTAGGGGTCTGGAAGAGGGAACACCAGGCCTCTGATCTATGTGACTGCTCTGTCCAGGGCTGTTGCTGGATATTCTCGCCTTTCTCCCCTCTTCCTACTTCAGGTGGCCCCTGAAGTTCTTTCTCAGGTCCACTTCTTTCATTACTCTCCTTCTCTTGAAGATTCTATCTCTTCCCTCCAGCCTCCCTGTTGCCCCACCCCCCCAAAAGAAGAGTTGTCTTTCTGGAAGGACTGGGTTGTTTTTCCCATGGAGAAGTTTTCTCTTGGAGCAGGTATCGAGATTACTGTCACTGTGCCAGAATCGGAGGTGAAAAGAAAAGCTACCCTGGAGGCAATGTCTCAGATGGAAATACTTCATTATTTAATAATCTCTACATTGATTTGGCCACAGTGAATCTCCATCTCCTGGTAGAGTAGGGGAATGAGAAAAAGCCAGCTTCAATGGGGCCTCTTAAGGCCCACCACAGCTAGCAGTCTTGGCTGACCTTCTCGGCTGGGGTGGTGTCAGCAGCAGGCTGGGCTGGGCCTGGGGGTCTTCTCACTAATCAGCTTGGAAGTGTCTGGCTGGGGAGACAGAAAGCAGAGCTCACACTGAGGAACTTTAAGATACCCTGCCTCACTGAGGAGGAAGCATCCGTGGGCTGGCTCAGGAAACAAAAACCAATCCCTTACATGGCCTTCCAGAGAGGCAAACCGGGCTCAAGAGGGTTCTTTTCATTTGTTTGTTCCTTTCCCTCAACCCCCACTGCATTAGAGAGGTGCCTTGCTGTAGTCAAAGAGGCCTGGGCTAGGAGATGAAAAGACTTACATTTTTTTTGGTCCTGACTCAGCTACATCTTCCAGCAGGTTCTTAGGATCATAGATTTAAAGCCACAAGGGACCTTAGAGGTTATTGAATCTGACTTCATTTTACCAATAAGGAAACTGAGGCCCAGAGAGTCTTACCTGTCTAGGGTCATAGCTAGTTAAGTATCTGGGGTAAGACTGGAAGTCTCAGAGTCTTCTTGATTCTATTTTGTAAGACAGAGAGATAGACAGGAAGGCGGACAGAAACAGACGACCTTAGTGTTAGTGGGTGGAAAGTTGACCTCAGAGTCTGGAACTCCTGGACTCAAGTCTTTCAATGGAAATATACTGCCCAAGTCACTTAACCTTCAATAAATACCTCAGTCAACTTTTTAACACTGTAATCTGCATTAGTGGAGGGATTTTTCCCTCAACTAGTATCCTCATATCAGAAGGAAGGAAGAAAGAAAGGAAGAAAGGAAGAAAGGAAGAAAAGAAGAAAGGAAGAAAGGAAGAAAGGAAGGTGTCTGCACCCTATTCCTTGCTCCCTTCAGGGACCAACTACCCTTTTTCCTCTCTCCTGTCATATCCCTATTAAAAATCTGCTCTCAGGAAAGACTCTTTTAGTTTCTGTTTTCCAGTGATACTGTGTTATGAAGGGCTAAAGTCAACAAAGAATTGAAATTGAAGATCTCTCAAGCTCTGTATATCCTACCCCAGAATCTCCCCTTGAGTGTTAGATGCACATCATCAATTGCCTCTTCGATATTTCGAACTGGCTGTCCTAGAGACATCTTCACTTCAATCAGTCTAAGAATGAACTCATTCTTTCACCCTACAAACCTTCACCTCTTCCAAACTTCCCTGTTTCTGTCAAAGATACCACCATCCTTCCAGTCTCCCAAGATCATAACCTCGACATTATCCTGTCTCCCTCTCCCCACATAGCCAGTGAGTTTTCAACTCTTAACATTTCTACCTTCACATTCTTGCATTTGATTCTTTCTCTCCCCTCATGCAGCCACCATCTCGGTCTAGGCCCTCATCGACCTTAGATGATTTTAATAGCCTCCCAGGTATTCCTTCTATCCTAACTCTTTCCACACTCCAGTCCATCTTCCACACAGCTGCCAAAGTAGTTTTCCTTATGCATAATTTTTTCAGTTGTGTCCAACTCTTCATGACCCCATTTGGAGTTTTCTTGGCAGAGATACTGGAGCGATTTGCCATTCCCTTCTCCAGCTTATTTTATACATGAAGAAACTGAGCCAAACAGGATTAAGTGACTTCTCCAGGGTCACACAACCAGTAAGTGACTGAGGCTGGATTTGAACTCATGATCATGAATCCTAAGCCCCTGCAAGATCCAGCTGCCCCATTTTTCCTTAAGCACAGATCTAAACATGTAATTTCCCAACTCAATCAACTCCAATGGCTTCCTAGGCTTTGACAAGGTTTTTCTTTCTTTTTGTAGGATCAACTACATGCTGTCCAAAAAGTCTTGGTGCAATTTTAAACTCTTAAACTTAAAACTGCATTAACACCTTCAGCACACCATGTATAAATTTCTAGGTTTGGCTTTTAAGGTCCTCCACAACCTGGCCCCAATCTATCTCTCCAGTTTCATTGGATATTACTCCCCCTCCCACACTCTGCAATCCAGCCAAACTGGCTCTCTCTGTTTTTCACATATGATCTTCTATCTCCTGTTTCCATCCCCCTTTGGCCATCCCCCCAACTGGAATGTATTCCCTCCCTATTTTCACCTCATGGAATCCCTTTCTTTAAGATGCAGCTGAAGCACCATCTTCTACATGCAACCTCTCCTGCGCCTCACAAAATACTAGTCTTCTCCCTCCGCAGCTACGTTGTATTTAACTATATTGTGTATATTTGAATTTATTCACTTTATATTTGTGCTACATATATTTTATAGGCACTTGTCTTCCTCAATAGAATAAAAGTTCCTATGAGTAGGGGTTGTTCTATCATTTGTATTTGTTTCCCAGCACCTAGGACAGTGCTTGATACAAAGCATTTAAGGATTAAATGATCACCCAAAGGGAAAGACACATGGTGGGCATGAGCAGATTGCCCCACACCATAAATAATTGCTTGGAAGAAAGAGTATAGAGAATGTCATCAGAAAATGTATGGCCCAGTGCTTGCTTCAGCAGAAAATATACTGAAATTGGAATAAAAAAAAGAAAATTAGCATGGCCTCTGTGCAAGGATAACACTCAAATTCATGAAGCATTCTGTATTTTTTAATTAAAGTATTAAAGAAAAGTATAGCCAGGAAGAAATATAGGCAAGTCATATAGCAAGGGGGAAGAATAGATAGACAGCCTTGGTGCTGTCCTGGTATCCACACAATATCTAAAGGTCTAAAGGAAGGCTTCTAGCCTTCTGGATGCACCCTTCTTCTGTTAGGTCAATGGAAGAACTGGGACAAGAGCAGCCAGGGCAAGCAGGTATGGATGGGTGATGATCTGCTCTGTTGGGAAGACTGTCCACATCTATGTGATCTCAGATCCATCAAAGTGGACTTAAATCACTGAGTTTCCTCTCCTGCGAGGAGTTTGCATGTTCCTCCTGATCTCCAGTGATAGAAAGAAAGGCTTCATCCCCTGGGAGTGAGGGGAGTGAGGGAGAGAAGGTAGATTTCTCAATAACTGGAAAGGGACACAGTGTGGTTCAGTGGAAGGACTGATAGATGTAAAGTCAAATGACCTGGGTTCAAATCCTGGCTTCCCTCTCTGTGAAATATTAAGACCTCTCTGTATTTCAGCTTACTCTATTGCAAAATGGTCAGGTTGGTTTAAATTACCTCAAATAATCCTTTCCTCTCTAAATCTGTGATCCTAAGAAACTATCCCAAAAATATAATCATCTTTTCTGGCTCTGAGTTAAGCCTGGTTGATTCTGGAAGTGGTCATTTTTATGATAAAGATGGTAATGGCTATAAGAATTCAGTAATGGCGGAAGTGCCAAGTGGTATGTCCATCAGAACATTGGTGTTTCACAAAGCCTTGTGCCCTGGAGGTCAGTGCTACCAACTGGTCTTTAGGAAGAGAAAGTGAAAGTCAGTCCTGGGTGCCTAAGTTATCACAAATGGTACTTTCCATGTGAGAACTGAATGGTGCTAGGCTCGTTTCCTGTGGAGATTCTGGAAGCCAATGTTTTCCTCAAGAAGGATTGTAAGAGGAGTCTGAGAAACTCAACCTCTAAGCTGAAGGTGCTTTATGGCAATCGGACTTTTCCCTGTTCTTCTCTTTTGGGATGCTAAGACTATCAAGTCTCCCCTTTGTTTGAATGGGTGGGAAAGTTTTTGCTGTCTTTGTTTTGGAGTATTTCTCAGGACTGAGGCAATTGAATTGTATAGGATGTGGTGATGGTGGTTGGAGCTTTCCCACACTGATTTCTCACACTCTAAATGGTGAGCTTCAAGTGCCCCAGAGCCTTGAGACAGGTTGGCATTTGACTTTTGGGGGTATACTCACTGAAAGAATGTGGGTGACAAGACTTTGGGCAAGCCATTGAACCTGCTCCACCCCCAGCTTTGTAACCCAGACAGATAGATATTAGTGCTTCTCAGGTAACTATGAACTGTGATTTGAATCAGACAAGGTCTGTTGATGTTTGTAATTTCTGTTTGTATTTGCCTTGAAGTTCAGGGGACTGATCTTTTCCCCCAGAATTAAGTGAATTATATATATATATATATATATATATATATATATATATATATATATATATATATATATATATATATATATATATATATATATATATGTATGTTTGATTAAACTGAGATTGTTAACCCCTCAAAGTTGCTTTCCATAGAAAAGCAGATCAAAGAACCTGTGTTAGCAGCCCTTCTGTGTGCTGTTGTCGTTGGTCTTACACAGCCACAGTAGCTGCTAGCAAGATTGTTGCTACAAGGTGCTGTGGGGGTGGGGGAGGAGGAATGGATCATTTGGAGGTTGGGGGTTATTCACCCAAAGTTTAATCAGCTCTCATTATCAACTACATGAAGATTTTCTCTCCATGGACACCAACTGAATTAAGATCATAGTTCTCAAACTGATTGATTGCACCCTCAAGTGCAATCACAGGTTTGGCCCTATGGTTAATAAGAATAATAAACCAGATTTAACAGTTCAACTGTACACTATTTTCCTTTACCTCCTTGTCCTGCCATAGTTCACATTCTGCCTTTATTCTACCTTGAGTCACCCCCACTGCTTGCTTTGTCCATCCTTGCCCCTTTGCTACTGGAGTAAGTCACATAAGTGTGCCCCCAGGGACCCCTACAAATGTATGTTATCCAACCTCAACTGGTCTCTCACTGCTGCAAATCCTTTTATTCTCCTCTATCATGATCTCAATGTTCCAAACTTCCTTTCTCCAATAGTCCCTTATGTCTTTTTCTCTTAGTCCTTTCTCTTTTTCCTCTCATCAGATTACTTTGTGTCCTATTTTGCAGAAAAAAAAAATCAAGGCTGGATTTCTTTATCTTCTACACTCCACACTTCAACCTTCCTCCAATATTTACTGATCTATTTTAATTTCTGATTAAAAGGACCCTTCTCTTTGCCAAAGATAACTCCTCCATTTGCGCCACTGATCCTATCCTCTTCCATCTTTTCTAGGAATTTACACTTTGATTAATCACGGATCATTTGTCCTCTGCACCACCCCCTTCTCTCTACCGTTTTCACTGTAACCTTCACATATGCCTACAAACACACTTTAATAACTTCAGTCCTGAAATTTAAAAAAAAATAGAATTTAAAAAAAATATATTTTTAAAAATTAAAAAAATTTAAAAAGCTTTCCCTCACTCATTAGTCTATCCAGTCACCATCTCATCTTTCTTCTCCCCTTTCTTATTAAACTTGTTGAAAAAGTTGTCCACATTCAATGCCTCTGCTCTCTCACTACCCATTTGTTCATCACCCCCTTCCAACTGGACTTCTATAACACCTCCTGCCCCAGCTTCTCAAAGTTTTCCAATAACCTAACTGTTATAGCCAAGAGTCTTTTTGCAAATCGTCTTCTGTGATGTGTCTCTAGCATTTAACAATGATGAGCACCTCCCTTAATGTACACTCTTCTCTCATGACTTTCCTGGTTCCCTTTCTGATTCTAACTTCTCCTTCAATATCTTCTACACTGGTTCATCATCTTCTTCCCAGATCCTTGATGTCACCATTCCTATAGCATACTATCCTTGGCCATCTTCTCCTACCTTAGGAAATCTCCTTTAGACTCACAGCTTCAATTACCATCTGTACATCAGTGACTCCCCAATCTATATCTCTAACCCTGACCTCTCTTCTCAACTCCAAACTGACACGATGTCTACATGCCTACCATTGGAGGTATCTTTAATGTCACACCACTACCTTAAATTCAAAATATCTCATGTTGAGCTTATCTTTCTCCTTAAATTTCCCCTGCAGTGAGGTAGCACAATAGAGTACTAGACTTAGAGTCAAGAGAAACTGAGTTCAAATCCTGCCTCCAACACTTGTCAGGTGAGTCACCATCAGCAAATTTCAGCCTTAATTTCCTCATTTATAAAAAAGGGGATAATAATAGCACCTACCTCACAGGGTTGTGAAAATCACATGAGATAACATTTGTAAAGTGCTTAGCATTCTACCTGACATGTTCTAGCCTCTTGTTTCCTTTCTTCCTTTCCTGATCGTGAATGTAGGAGACAAAGTCAACGATAAGGTCACAAACAGAAAATAATAAATAATAACAGCTAATGTTTTTAAATTTTATAGCTAACATGCTTTAAGGTTTAAAGAAATCTCCTCTCTCTCTCATCTCTAGCATCCAATCAGTTATGAGAGTCTGTTGATTCCACCTTAAGTAGCATATCTCAATTTCATCCCCTCTCCTCTATTCCCACAGATACCATCATGGCACAGGCTTTCATTATCTCCCACCTGACACACAGCAACAATCTCCCAACAGGTACTGTCACCACATCCACTCTTTTCTTTTTACAAACCATCTTTCATACAGCTACACAAACCATCTAGGAAGCCATGTGATACAGGCAAAAGTAGGGCTGGATTTGAAGCCAGAGGTTCAAATCTAAGATTTGCCACTTGTAACTTCTGTGTCTTGAGGCAAATCATTTACCCTCTTTAAGACTCAGTTTCGGGGGGGGGGGGGGGGGGGCGGAGCCAAGATGGCAGCTGGAAAGCAGGGACTAGCATGAGCTCCCTGCCGAGTCCCTCCAAAAACCTATAAAAAATGGCTCTGAACCAATTCTAGAACTGCAGAACCCACAAAACAGCAGAGGGAAGCAGGGCTCCAGCCCAGGACAGTCTGGATGGTCTCTGGATGAGGTCTATCCCACATGGAGCTGGGAGCTAGGAGCTGGGAGCTGGGAGTGGAGTGGAGTAGAGCCCAGCATGAGTGGCTCGGACCAACCAGACCAGGAGCTGGGCAGAGCGGGCCCTAGCACCCTGAATCAGTGAGCTGCAGCAGTTACCAGACTTCTCAACCCACAAACACCAAAGACAACAGAGAAGGTTAGTGGGAAAAGCTGCAGAAGTGGAAGGAGTTCAAGGTTTGGACACTGCCCCCGGGGCAGCAGAGGTGGGGCAGCTACAGCTGCAGTTGCTTCCAGCCACAGGCCCACCTGGTGGTAAGAATTAAGTGGCGGATCAGAGCAGGAGTGCACAGCCTGCTGAAGATCTAAGCCCAGTCCGGGTTGGGGGTTCCTGGGGTAGGAGGAGTGCTAGTGTGGCAGAGCTGGTGCATCCCCCCCAAACGTGAAACATAGAACTCTTTAGTCTACAAGCAGTCATACCCCACTGAAAAACTCAAGGGTCAAGTTAGCTGGTTGGGAATATGGCCAGGCAGCAAAAACACACCCAGATTCAGTCTCAGACTTTGGATTATCTCTCTTTGGTGACAAAGAAGACCAAAACATCCAGCCTAAAGAAGTCAACAAATTGCAAGAACCTACACCAAAAGCCTCCAGGAAAAACATGAACTGGTCCCAGGCCATGGAAGAGCTCAAAAAGGATTTGGAAAAGCAAGTTAGAGAAGTAGAGGAAAAATTGGGAAGAGAAATGAGAAGGATGTGAGAAAACCATGAAAAACAAGTCAATGACTTGCTAAAGGAGACCCAAAAAATACTGAAAAATACACTGAAGAAAACAACACCTTAAAAAATAGACTAACTCAAATGGCAAAAGAGCTCCAAAAAAACAATGAGGAGAAGAATGCCTTGAAAGGCAGAATTACCCAAATGGAAAAGGAGGTCCAATGGACCACTGAAGAAAATACTACCTTAAAAATTAGACTGGAGCAAGTGGAAGCCAGTGACTTTATGAGAAATCAGGATATTATAAAACAGAACCAAAGGAATGAAAAAATGGAAGACAATGTGAAATATCTCATTGGAAAAACCACTGACCTGGAAAATAGATCCAGGAGAGATAATTTAAAAATTATTGGACTACCTGAAAGCCATGATCAAAAAAAGAGCCTAGATATCATCTTTCAAGAAATTATCAAGGAGAACTGCCCTGATATTCTAGAGCCACAGGGCAAAATAGAAATTGAAAGAATCCATCTATCGCCTCCTCAAATAGATCCCAAAAAGAAATCTCCTAGGAATATTGTCGCCAAATTCCAGAGCTCCCAGATCAAGGAGAAAATACTGCAAGCAGCCAGAAAGAAACAATTTGAGTATTGTGGAAACATAATCAGAATAACCCAAGATCTGGCAGCTTCTACATTAAGAGATCGAAGGGCTTGGAATACGATATTCCGGAGGTCAATGGAGCTAGGATTAAAACCTAGAATCACCTACCCAGCAAAACTGAGTATCATGCTCCAAGGCAAAATATGGATTTTCAATAAAATAGAGGACTTTCAAGCTTTCTCAGTGAAAAGACCAGAGCTGAATAGAAAATTTGACTTTCAAACACAAGAATCAAGAGAAGCATGAAAAGGTAATCAAGAAAAAGAACAACAAACAGAAATTGCAAGGGACTTACTAAAGTTGAACTGTTTTGTTTACATTCCTACATGGAAAGATGACGTGTATGATTCATGAGACCTCAATATTAGGGTAGCTGAAGGGAATATGCATATATATATATATATGTTTATGTATATATAAGTGAATGTGTATGTATGTATATATGTATGTGTATATATATGTAGAGAGAGAGAGAGAGAGAGCAGACACAGGGTGAGTTGAAGATGAAGGGAAGATATCTAAAAGAAATAAAATCAAATTAAGGGATGAGAGAGGAATATATTGAGAGAGGGAGATAGGGAGAGATAGAATGGGGTGGATTATCTCACATAAAGGTGGCAAGAGGAAGCAGTTCTGTGGGAGGAGGGGAGAGGGCAGGTGAGGGGGGAATGAGTGAATCTTGCTGTCATCAGATTTGGCCTGAGGAGGGAATACCATACATACTCAATTGGGTATCTTACCCCACAGGAAAGAAGAGGGAAGAAGATAAAAAATGGGGGGGGGATGATGAAGGGGAGGGCAGATGGGGGTGGAGGTAATCAAAAACAAACCCTTTGGAAAGGGGACAGGGTCAAGGGAGAAAATTCAATAAAGGGGGATGGGTTGGAAAAGAGCAAAATATAGTTAGTCTTTCACAACATGAGTATTGTGGAAGGGTTATACATAATGATACACATATGGCCTATGTTGAATCACTTGACTTCTTAGGGAGGGTTGGTGGGAAGGAAAGAGGGGAGAGAATTTGGAACTCAAAGTTTTAAAAACAGATGTTCAAAAACAAAAACCAAAATTTTTTGCATGCAACAAGAAAATAAGATACACAGGCAATGGGGCGTAGAAATTTATCTTGCCCTACAAGAAAGGAAGGGAAAAGGGGATGGGAGGGGAGTGGGGTGACAGAAGGGAGGGCTGACTGGGGAGGGCAACCAGAATATACACCATCTTGGAGTGGGGGGGAGGGTAGAAGTAGGGAGAAAATTTGTAATTCAAACTCTTGTGAAAATCAATGCTGAAAACTAAATATGTTAAATAAATAAATTTAATAAAAAAAAAGACTCAGTTTCTTACCTGTAAAATGAGGGAGCTAGACTTGAGGGCCTCTAAAGTAACTTCTGGTTCTAAACATGCGATCCTATGATACTGATTCATAGGTCTAGTCATATCATTACTCTCCTCAAAAGTCATCAGTGACTCCCAATTGCCTACCGATTAAAGTTCATTATCCTCTGACTGATGGTCAAGGACCTCCATGACTTGGTGCCATCCTTCCTTCCAGGACTTGTCTCATACCCAGATTCTCTCTTTGCATTCTAGGATTCAGTCAAACTGAGTCACTATCAGAAGAGCCCTATTTACATCATCCTCTAATTCAGGTAAGCCTTTCTTCTCCCCTCTTTGCTCATTGAAATCCTACCTGTGCTTTAAGAGTCTGTGAAATATCATTTCCTTGAAGCCTCCCCTGATTCCCTTGGTTGAAAATGGCCTCCCACAGACCTTGCATAACACTTTGTTATTCTCAAATGTATTTAACAATAATTCATATTTCATTCAACATTCATATAACACTTTAAGGTTTACAAAACACCTAACATAGATTATCTCATTTGCCCCTTAGGAGGTAGGTGTTACTATTATTATACACACACACACACACACACACACACACACACACACACACACACTCCATCTATCTCTGGATCATTCTATATCAAGGCCCTGGGTGGTGCTTGGGTGTTTCCCAATTGTCAGAGGTTCCAGCGACAGCTATGCCCCCAGGTACCTCAAGAACCCAAGGATGGCCATATGGGTACAAAACAGCTCTTTGTTCTTAGAAATTCATGTACTTTGCTGAATAAAACAGTTGATTTTAACCATTAAAAAATTCGTGCTTCCTGCCGACGTGTTCCTTGGCTCCACTTCCAAGAGAAAACCAATGTATTTGACTGGTATAGTTTGATGCGGTCAGCATGTTGCTGATATAATTAGAATACTATATCAGTTTGGAGGAGGGAAATGGTGTGAAAACACAAGATATGTTCAGAGAACAGGGAGTAAACCAGTCTGACTGACACAGAAAACCAAGTAGTGGCACATGAGATTAGAAAGAGAGGTTGGAGCCAGATCACAGAGAGCCCTGAATGCCAAGTCAGGGGATTGTGACCTGACCTTGTTAGCAATGAGAATCCATGTTTTTGGGCAGCCTAGTGATGTGATGAAATGAATGCTTTAGAAAGATTAATTCGAGGGGCAGTTAGGTGATACAGTAGATAAAGCACCAGCCCTGGAATCAGGAGGATATGAGTTCAAATCCAACCTCAGACATTTACTAGCTGTGTGATCCTGGACAAGTCAGTTAACCTCATTGCCAAGGAAGAAGGAAGGAAGGAAAGAAGGAAGGAAAGAAAGAAGGAAAGAAACATCTGGGTTCCTATGCACTAGAGGGAGAAGAAACTGAAGGTTACCTCTAGTAGAGTATAATCTTCTTGAGGTCAGGGGCCACTTTTCATTTTCTCTGTCTATATCCAGTGCCCAGAATATAGTAGGTGCTTAATAAATGCTTGTTGAATTGAATTGACTCAAAGCAGGAATATCAATTAGGAAAGTATGGAATGGCAATGAGCAACCAAGTTAGGGTGGTAATGCTGGTCAGTCAACAAGAATTTACTAAGTGCTAATTATGTGTGAGGCTCAGCACTAGATGCTGGATACAAAGAAAGGCAAAAAGTACCATCTCTACCCTGGAAGGCTTTCTAATCTCACATTTTGATGGAAATTCCCCTGGAAATGGGAAAGAAGAGAAGGGCGAGGGGCATGAAGGAAGCATCCACTGGCCTTGTCGAAAGGATGCAGAAGGTCATGAAGAGGGGTCAGAGATGATGATTCCCAGATCTCAAGACCAATGTAATATTTGGCAGAATTAGAGCAACTGGGAGATGGGGCAGGGTAAAGAGGGGAGCAGGCAGAGCATTGTTTCAGTGGAAATATATGAGTGCAATTTCAGACATCAGCATCTTAACATTTATACATAACACACTCCCGACTATGCAGAAGCAAAGAAAAAAAAAGAGTGTGTGTCTAGTATCAAGCCACTGCATGTCTTTCCATCATAGGAAGACCTTTGCACCGCAATTCAAATGCCCATGTATTACCTAATGAAACCAATGAATTGGTTCTATAGCCGTGACTTGGGGGCAAGCCCTGAAAGTGGAGAGCATCACTCTAATTCCAAACCATTCAAAACATCCTCGGTGATTGGCATCAAGCCAACCTTTCCCAATAACTGAGTTTTGCACCCATCACTTTGGGAGTCAGGCAGGAAGCCAGAGAAAGCCTGGAGACATTACACAAATGGCTTGATGCGGCATTTTCCACAGGCCTTTTTACTTTGCATGTAATGACTCCCCATCCCAGTGAAGGCCAAATTGTAGCTTCTGTGAAAGGTGTCTAAGAGGAGTTGCCAAGGGCAGGCAGAGAGGATGTATGGCTCAGGAAAGGGGGGAGCCAAGAGACAAGGCTGAGAGATCTGTTGAATGTCTCAACCCCAGTGCAGAAACCCTGCTTTCTCGATGCATCTGCCACCACACGGGGCATAAACAGCCACCAATCCTCAGAGCCAGCAGGAATGAGAACTCATAGAATCCAGCCTCCTCATTTTACACGAGTGAAAATGGAAGCCCATAGGATTTCAGCAAACTGCGCAAAGTCACACACAACTAGGGCAGAGTGAGTGCTATGAATGAATGAATGAATTAATGAATCAGTGAATGAATGAAAAAGCATATCTTAAGAACTTACTGAGGGCCAAAGGTATGACTTCAGTGGCAAAGCTTTTGTTGAAAAGATGGAGAGGGAGTAGGGAGTAAAGTGAAATATGAACAGAGCCTGCCTGAACTAATGGATCATGTAAGATGGTGACCAATAAGAACCCAAGCCTTTTGACTTCTAAACCAAAGCTACTTTTTTTTAGATCATTCTGTCTCTCCTCAGCTCTGGATTTCTCTGTTCAATATCCAAAGACCAGGCAGTCCCTTTGTAGTAAATGTACATCTCTATTCATCTATTCAAGAGGTCTAAATGCTGTTGGCTCCTCAAAGAATTAGCTGCCTCCTCTCCAATTCTCATTCCCATTACTCCTGCCTTTATAGTATGAACAGGATGGTACTAAGAACCTAGCTCTGGCGAGATTCTGAATCTCAAGGAGGGCCCTCAGCAAGGATATCGAGCACCCAACGTAGAACCACAGCTAATGAATCACAGAGGATCATAGGACTGAGCGCTGGAAGGGACCTCAAAGGGCATCTAGATTTTTTTGTTACAGGTGGGAAAAGTGAGTCCCAGAAGAGGTTAAGTGGTTTTCCCAAGATCAAACAGGTTCCAAGTTCAGGATTTGACCTAATGGGCTAGGTGAGACAGTCTGTACCCTTGGTACATCAATTAGTACCCCTGTGATATTAAAGGAAAATGAAGTAGGCCTCTAGAATGTTGATTGGATGCTATACGGAAAACTTTTGGGAGAACATGGACATGCCATGAATAGGATGGGCAGATGTGGATAGGTTGAGATCTACATCATGGAGGCATATTCTATGAAGATGGATCCACTGCGACTGTCATTGAACTGCAGTGCAAAGGTCTGTCAGTGTCATTGCCTCTCACACCCCCCACATAGTGTTGTATTTAAAACACATAAAAATAAATTATTATGGGAGTAGAGAAAGCAGAAAACTCAAGTCTGGGTGTCCCAGTGCAGTCATAGCTCTTGTCACAGGGCTATATGGTCATCCCTTGGAAGGAATTTTAATAACATTGTATTACTTCCCCTCCCGTTTGGTCTTTTGTGTCTCAAACTGGCCACAGCAAAATGATGGAGCAAAAAAGGCAATGGACTATAAACTGGTGGCAGAGTGAGTCCTCAAATGAAATCCAGATTCCTTCACTACCTATATAGCCTTGAGCAAGGCACTTCTTAGGTGAAGAAACTAAGGCCAATAGACATGATGCAATTAGACCAGGAGTGAGGAACATGTGGCCTTGAGGCCACACCTGACCTTCTAGATCTTTAAGTCTGACCTTTGGCAAAAGGATGTAGAAGGCTACGTGTGGCCTCAAGGCCGAAGGTTCCCCACCCCTGATTAGACTATGTTGGTTGTTACAGTAGAAAATACGGGCACCCATGTTGGAGTGACCTACTCCATCATCATAAAACTCATAAGGAAGGAGAGGAAAACTAAATAGTTAAATACGCATATTATATTTTGGGAGAGTACATTTCAAAGATTTCATAGCAGAGGTAAGTAGGCTGCACAATAAAACAATTCTATTCTGCCCTTTGATTTAGCAATATCACTACCATATCTATATCAACAGAGATCCGTAAAAAAGAGGAAAAGTCCTATATGCACAAAAATATTTATAGCATCTCTTTCTTATGGTGCACTGAAGTGGGGACTAAAGGGGTAACCATCAAATGGCTAAACAAATGATGGTCTACAAATGATGTATGCGAATAGAATATTAGTGTAACATAAGAAACAATGAAGGGGACAGTTTCAGAGAAACTCAAGAAAACTTGTACAAACACAGTGAAGTGAGCAGATTCAGAACAATTTATTCTATACTGCCAGCACTGTAAAAACAGACAACTTTGAAAGAATTAAGAACTCTGATCAGACACGATTCCAGAGGGCCAGTGATGAAGAATGCTACCCACCTCCTGACAGAGGGGTAATGAACTAAATATGCAGAATGAGACACGCATTTTGGGCCATGGCCAATGTAGGGATTTATTTTACTTCACTATGCATATTCAGTATATGGTTTGGGTTTCCTCCACCACCACCCCCAACCAGAGAGGGAAGGAAGGAAATGGGATGAAGAGGGAAAAAAATGCTTGTTAATTGAAAAAAATCTACAGAGAAAGTCAGCCCTAAAGCTATGGGAAGTTCTCAAAAATGAAATTCTGAAAACGCATATGGGAGAAAAGAGGAGGTTGTCAGGGGATCAGTGTGGATGCACAGGGAACTCATTGACCAACTTAGATTTTTAAAAGATATATGCAGAAGATGGAAATGAAGGCAAGAAAAAAAAGGTGGTTTAATGAAAAAAGTGTGACATGATCTTGCAAAAATAATGTTAGGAATGATAAGGATGAGAACTAATATACATATGGTACCTTAGGATCTGTAAAATGTTTCATATACATACATAGATACATTATCTCTTTGAACCTCTCAAAAACTATAGAAGGCACATAAATCCTCAAGTGGATCTGTTATCTCATTTATCCCCTCCTTCAGATACCTTAGATATCTGCCCTTCAACACCCTCATAATACCTACTACACATCGCCCCTATATACAAGTGCAATGGCAACCACACTCAAGAAGGCTGCTAGTACATAACTGTGTCAACAATCTTTCTTTTTTAATCACATAAAATACAAACACAGGAAATATAGAGAAGAAAAATAAAGACCAACAGACATAGCTCTACTGCCTGATTCAAAACTTTACATGGGGGAAGCTCTGAACATACAGCCACTCAGAGTCTTGACCAGGGAATCACAACATCTTTCTCATAAGCAAGCCCCCAAAGCAAAAGTTCACCTCTCATAATATACACTCTTTCAGCTAATAGGCTTAGAGGCAGAAGGCATAACAACCCGACTCTTTGCCTAATTAGCTTATTAATGAAAGGTGTGCATGCCTTCCTACAAGCAAGCAAGCTTCCCTTAATGGGATCCACATGAGGCCTATTGATGGGCTGATGGGCAGGGAAGATCTTATTTCCCATTAACCTTACTGCAGGGTGTTCCCAAATGTCTATTTAGGCTTAAAATTGCACTAAGATTTTTGGGACACTCTGTATGCTTGGGCCAATCCAGTTGTTTTTCCTGTCCTTATCCTCCCCTCATGTCATTTACCCCCTACAGAAGTACAATTGGTATCATTGTCTCAATTTTCTCAATAAGGACACTTAGGTTCAGAGTGACTAAGTGGATATAGTATTGATGAAGCATCAAGATGAGATGGCCATCTGAAATACTCATGCTCTCACTAGGTATATTGCAAAAGGCATAATGTATGCTACCAGAGAGGTGATTGTCCCATATTATTATCCCCAGTTGATTCACATCTGTTGTGCTGCATTTAGTTTTGAGCTCCACATTTAATAAGGACTTAATTAAGTTGGTACATGTCCAGAAGAAAGCAACCAGGATGGAGCAGCTTGAGTTCATGACATAAGGAAGTGGGAATATTTAGCCTAGAGAAGAGAAGTCTTGGGACTCAATAGCTGTCTACAGGTATTGGAATGGCTGTCCCATTAAAAGAGTTAAGACTTGTTCTGCTTCACTCCAGGGGACAGAATCAATGGGTAGAAATTGCAGAGACAACCTTAGGCTTCTCCTCACTGGGGCCATCCAAAAATGAAATGAATGGACTTACTCTTGAGGTAGTCTGATTGTCCTTAATAAAAGTCTACAGTGAGAGGTAGACCACAACGACCACTGTCACAAAGGAGATTTGTATTCAGGTAAGGGCAGTTCTAGCTCGGCAGCTAGGATAGAGTGTTGGGTCTGAAGTCAAGAAGCCTCGTCTTCCTGAGTTGAAATCCAGCCTCGGATACTTACTAGCTCTGTGATCTTTAGCTGGTCACTTAACCCTGTTTGCCTCAGTTCTTCATCTATAAAATGGACTGGAGAAGGAAATGACAAACCATTCCAGTAGCTTTGCTAAGAAAACCCCAAATTGGGTCACAGATTGTAGGGCAAGACTGAAATGACCAAAGCAATAACTCTGAAGTCCCTTCCAGCTCAGAGATTCTAGGATTCTATGATTCATACTGAATTTTCAGGGGACTCAGATCCACAGCTCTTTCTCACAGATTGTTGTATAATCAAGACACCCTTTTCTTGTACTTACAAAACTGCATCATCAAACTCAGGCCTGAAATATTTTCTCTATTATAAATTCTGTCTGACTAAATTTGGTCCTTCATTCTGGCCCATTCAAATATTTTTTTATCCTAAGTGTATCAACCACCCTGTTAGCTGCTTCTCTCAATGTTGTATCAGTTGGTAATTCAATCCACATATTGACAAAGACTTTGTCTGATTCATTGATTAAAGTGTTTTACAGCATAATGCCACATACAAATTCCTGGGGTGCTCACTCTGCTGGCAACTTCTGTTCAAGACCCTCCTTAGGTATCTCAGTGGCACAGTGGATAGAGTGCTGGGCTTGATGTCAGGAAAGCTTGAGTTCAAAGCCAGTCTCTGACTCTTATTGGCTGTGTAACTTTGGGCAATAATCTCTGTTTGCCTCACTTTTTCCTCAATTATAAAATAGGGATAGCATCTCCCTGCCAGGATCTCCCTGTGAGGATCAATGAGAAAATATTTGTAAAGCACCTGAAACATGATAGCAAGCTATATGAATATTGGAAATTGTTATTTAACTGACTTAAAGCCATTAATGACTACTCTTTGGGGTCCTCAGTTCTGGATCGACTTAATTAAACTAATCCACATCTTTCATTTCTTACTTCCCCTCTGCACAATCAGAATTTCCATTCTTTCAGTTGCATTGATCTCTGCTTATCACATCAGTTGCTATTATGACAGACAGCCAAGGCATGTCAAAGTGCTGAGAACAACAGCCCTTAATGTATTTTTCCTCCTAGGAATATTTGCAGTTGTTTAGAAAGGAAGTGCCTTAACCCGAAGGAATGAATTGTTGTTCATAATGGAATTTCAGGTATCTCTATGCACCCTGCTGCTCTGCTCCAGGTTATTTATGTCAAGGTAAGAGAACACAGGTGGAGCCTTTCCCTGGGGATCCCCAACTGCTGACTGGATGCTGGTAAACCCCAACTGGCTAATCCAGCACTGCAGTGCTAAGAGGGGAGGGGAGGAGAGGGGTAAGAGGCTTTGGGAAGAGGCTGTGTGTGAGCCAGGAGCCAGATGGGACTAAAGAGAATGCTGTAGTCTCACTGGTGACTGCAGCTCCTGGGCATTTTTCCCTTTCATTTCTATTTGCACACATAAAGAACCAGTCGCTGATCCTCTGCAAGAAGTGTCTGTAAGCATAAATGCCATTTAGTCCTCCCTGTGCTATATTAATCTGTAACAGTACTGTTGTAGTTCTTGAGTCAGATGACACCATCCAGATCACAGGGCAAGGCATCTCTACTTAGAGTTGGTTTATCCGACTGTTTGTGAACATGAGCAAGGCACCTAAACTCCATGAACCTCAGTTTCCTCACTTATAAAATTAGTGTAATGATATGCTATAAATCTCATGGGGTTCTGGAAGGCAAAGTTATTTTCCCATCCTTAAAGTCCTATAGAAATATGACTCATTATTATCATCAGACTGTGCTCTCCTGATTGTTATTGCAAACTCCTAATTGCTCTGAGATCAACTTGTCTCCAATGTTTATCTCTGGTTTCTCTTTTCCTGTCAAGGTCCTGTGACCTTTAATTGCCAGGGTTCCCTTACACAACCTTTGACAGGCATGCCAAGAGAACAGAGAAACATTCCAAAGGTATAGATAAAGATTCAGCTATTGCTGAATTACAGATGCAAAGTCCTCACCACCTAATCCTTTGGTGGATGTCGTGTCAATAACCTCAGGCAGCTTATAGTATAGCCCAGTACATATTTTCCCCAGAGAGAATGAATAATACAACAATTTATTGACAGCAACTTCTGCTTTCCTGCTCTCAGAGCTCAGCTGTCCCGCCTCTGTGATTGTGCTAACAGCTTCCCCACACCCACTTTAATGACCTTATTGTAATTTTTTTAAGTTTAGAAGTTTTGTGATAAATAAGAGAGCTAAAATGTTTCCTAAAATTTCCAGTCTTTATAACATCATTGTCTGGTTTAAGAATCCAGAAAGGCAATGTCTTAAAGTACTTGGCAGCTATCCCCCATGCATGCACTCAAAGTGCACTTCATAGAATCTTTGAATGTGTGCCTTAAAAAGCATCTCGTCAACCTAACACCAAATGCAAAAGTCTATTCTATAGCATCCTTAGAATGTCATCACCTAGTCTCTACTTGAATACTTCTAGAGATAGCGATCTCATTACCTATCAAGGAACTCCAGTCTGTTTTGAAATACTCAATCCTAATTATTCACAGATTGCATATTTGTGAATTCACCTACTCCCTAAAATTTATTTGTAACCCAAAATCAACACTCATAGTGCTTTCTCAGTCATTCATAGACATGTGCAGAGCAGGAATAAGTTGAATCACCCAATGCCCATATTCCCAGTTGAGGCTGAACACGGTGATGCTCTGCCTTTTTGGGTCAGCTCTCACACTGTTAACAAGTGTCCTTTCTGTGGTCTATTTAGTGCCATGTTTTTCACATTTTGGTGCTTTTTTGTTAATGATTTTGCTGTTTAACATAGCCCCCAAGCATAGGGCTGTCTTGTGTTCCTAAGCACAAGAAGGTTGTAATGTGCCCAACAGAGAAAATTCATGTGCTAGATAAGCTTCATTCAGGTGTGAGTTATGGCGCTGTTAGCCATGAGTTCAATGTGAATGCCTCACCAATACCATACATCCAGAAAAAGGAAGCAGAAATTCACTTATCTGTATGAAAGGCTGCTCCAGAAAGTATTGAAGTAAATGTTGTGACCAGAGGCTCACAGAAACCTAAGCCTCCATTTTCCCAGGAGCAATGGTTCAGTATTCACTAAGTTGGTATTCACTATGGCTTTCTAAAACATAACTACTACGTATGATGGGGATTGTCTGTAGTTCTAATTGTTAGAGAGCTCTTCCTTTATTATTACACTGAATTGTCCTATTCCCTTCTATTGGTCATTGTGCTCACCAATGAAATCTAATCCCTCTTATACATGACATCTCTTCAAATATTTGAACCCAGGTCCTCCTGACTCTGAGGCCAGCTATCAATCCATTCTTCTAGGTTACTTCTCATAGCACAGCATACGCATGAAGTAGACAAAATCCTGGTCACCCTTCTAGGGTTGTGCCCTGGCCTATCGGTATCCTTCCTCAAATGTGGGGCCCAGAATTGAACTCAATATGTGGTCTGACCACATCTGTGTACCACTGGACCTTCCCCTCCCTCCTGCTTAACCCTGTGTCTCTATTAATACAGCCTAAGTTCCCATTAATTCTTTTAACTATTGTGTCCCTGTGTTCACTCCTGTGGAGAGGGTAGCCTTCTTCACAGGAAGTGTTGACAAGCCAGGTCATAGACAACACCTTGTATGTGAAAGGGGAACAATACATGGGTGTGAGAGGCTCAGCACAGAGACTGCCCCTTCCTCCTATCCCTCCTATGTATGCCAGGCCAGGGATTGACCAATGAGCATTTGTCTTTGACAAAGGGAAAGATGTGTCTTGGAGCCAGGAAAAGAAAAAATTAGTACAAACACACACAACACACACACACACACACCATGCAAATTCCACACAAGGCATATCCAGAAATTCCTCTCTGACTTAGCTTCTTAGGGAGTAAGAAAAATGCTCAGGAATTTTCCCAGGGCATTTCCCAGAATCAAGAATTCAAACTTGAGTTTTCTCTTTTTTTCTCCCTGATGTCAGCACTTAGGGATATTTCAACACAAAGAGAATTATACTGGACTAGAATGTTCACTGCTCATACAGAAGAGATACAGAAGGCAAAACAGCATTAAAAGGGACCTCCTGGCCCTCACCATTAGGTCCGAGTACAAGGCCCTCATGAGCAATGAGGACAAGCTGTGAGAGGCCAAGCTAGCCTTACATGGAGGCAGTGTCTCAGTTTCTATGCTGTGATTTGAGGGATCCCAAAAATCCTCTCCCTCCAGAAAAATATCTCTTTCACTGATGCCTAAAATATCATAGCCCTTTGGGCAGCCAGTCTTATGTTCAGTTCTAGGCACCTCAGTCAAGGAGGGACACTGATAATCTGGAGGACCTCCAGAGAAGGGTAAATAGAATGGTAAGAGAACCAGACGCCATGTGGAGAAGGAATCTGGGATATTTAACCTGGAGATGAGAAGATTTAGGGGGGAAGGCAGAGACATAATAGCTGTCTTCAAGAATTGGAAGGACTCTTGTGGTAGAGGTAGTAGACTTATTCTCTTTGACTCCAGGGTTACAGAACCAGCAACAATGGGTGGAAATTGTAAATGGCTTGATTTTATGTAAAGAAAAAGCTTGATAACAATTAGAGCTGTCAGAGGAGGCAGTGAGCTTGTCTTCACTGTAGTCTTCAGTGGAGGCTCAGCAGATAATGGTTGGAATGTTTGGAAGGGGGTTTTCCAATCAGGCATACCAACTGACTCCGAAGTCAAAACATCACTCTTGTGATGTTCTTGGTCCTCTTCAAGAATGAAGGATGGGGGCAGCTAGGTGGCGCAGTGAGTAGAGCACTGGCCCTGGAGCCAGGAGCACCTGAGTTCAAATCCGGCCTCAGACACTTGACCTACTTACTAGCTGTGTGACCTTGGGTAAGTCACTTAACCCCAATTGACCTGCCTTTCCCCCTGTAAAAAAAATTAAAATTAAAAAAAAGAATGAAGGATAAACACCAACAAGAAGATTAGACTACATGGTCTTTGAAGGCTCTTTCAACTTTGATTGGCTATTTAACCATAAAAGCAGGTTGGGTGAGCCATAGCTTGAGCATATTTGGCATGACAAAGATCTGGGGATATTTACTCGGTTATGGGAAGTGGTAGCCAAAAAAGCTGGTGTGAACTTGCAGTACATTAATAAAGACAGTGTCCAGAATGTGGGAGGGGACGGTCCCTCTATGCTCTGGTCCTCTCCTACCTGGAGTACCATTTTTGGTACTATCCAATCACATTTTTGGAAGGATATTGACAAACTGGCACATGTCTGGAAAAGAGTTATAAAGTATATTGAAGGCTGACATACATGTATGAACGTATGTATATATGTGTATATGTATGCATGCAGTATGCATGTATGTTTACAGTGTGTGCATAGAGAGACACTATCTACTTTCATCTTCATACCAATCCTGTGAAGTATGTATTACAGGTTCTAATATACCCATTTTAATAAATGAGACTTAGGGTATCTAATCTGATTATATGTCATTAAGAGTCAGAAGTACAATTCAACACCTGGTCATCTTGACCCCAAGCCCTAAACTCTCTCCGTGACACCACATTGCCTTTCAGTTGAGGGAACTGAGGCTGATTGGCTCAAAAAAGACAAGGCTTAGGTGGGAATGTGAGTACTGGCTGCAACATCTCCTACCTCCCCCTTTCTTGGCCAAGGGTTTCACTGTTCTTCTCTCCATGGTTTGCAACCTGGAAGTCATTTTTGGCTGTTACCTGCTCCTCAAAACCTCCCCCACCCAATTTAGTTTCTGCATCTCAACTTCCTGCACCATCTCTTGCCACTGCCCCCTTTCTCTCTTTTTATACCACAACCACCCTAGCTCATCCTTCTATGGACCTGCGCCTAGACTATTTCAATGGCCTCCTAATTGAACTCCCTGTCTCTAGTCTCTTCTCTACAATTCATCCTCCACACAGCTGCCAAACTGTTATTCCTAAAGTACAGGTTTAATCATGTCACCCTCCTGCTCAAGGAACTTAAGTGGCTCCCACTTAGTTCTAACACCTGCCCTCTGCTAATTATTTCAAATTTATCCTGAATAGAGCTTGTTTGTACATGGTTGTTTGAATGTTATCTCCTTCATTAGACTGTGAGTTCCTTAAGAGTAGGAAACCTCTTTTACCTTTCTTCATATCCCCAGTTCTTAGCACAGTGCCTGGCACATAGTAGTCACTTGACAAATGATAATTGACTGACTTCCAATTTTTTTCTGGGATAAATTATCAATCCTATTGTTTGGCACTTGAAGTCATCCGCCTTCTGGCTTTTGCCTCCTTTTGTATCCCTAGCACTTAACATGGTGCCTGGTACACAGTAGGTGATTAATAAATGTTTATTGATTGCCAGATTGATCAAAGCAGATGGAATGAAGAAGGATGAGTGAGAGTTACACAGAGGGAGATTTGGGCTGGACAGAAGGCAAAACTTCCTAGCATTGAGAGCCATTGATCAATCAAAAGCATTTATTAAACACTTGCTGGATGTCAATAACTAAGCACGGGGATGTAAGGACCAAAGTACAATAGTCTTCACCCTCAAGGAGCTTACCTTCCAAAGAGAATGTTCCATTATCTAAAAGTGGAAAAGGAGATGAGTTCCCCAAGACTGGAAGTCTTGAAGCAAAGGCTGGATAACCCTCCTCGGGTTGTGGTAGGTAGTGCCTTCCAACTCTGATTCTCTAATTCCGCATTGCCTTCTCCCAGCTCCTTAAAGTTTCAAACCCCTTTGGGAGGGGGAATATGTGAGACTCCTTATTCCTCATTACAAGCAAGTTTGCCAGCTTTAATATAGCCCTTGAAAGGAGAGACCAGAGCAACCTGGTGGATGCGGGTGCTTGTGGGGGGTGGGAAGGAAGCATCAAGAAGACACTTGTGGTCTGAGAATAGACCCATATACACTGAAATGAAGGAAACTGAGGCATAAGATGGGAAGATAGAAATGAGTCTCTAGCAATGACAAGTTTGGTAAATGTGTCTGAGATCCTTTGAAACACATCCATTTCTACATTTCGGAATGGGGGAAGAAGGTAGCCCAAAAGGGAGAAGTATTTTAGCTTGTGGTATCTCCTGGAAATCTCTGGCATATCTCCACCTCTGCTCAGCACTGATCTGGGAGTGCCCTTCAACCTTGAATTTCCTTCCCCCGGGTCTGACTAGAAAGGCATGCAAGATGGTTAACATTTTAAAAGTGTCAGGATTTTGCGTGCTTCCATGGAATAAAAGACAGATGTCTTCTCTTTCCCTCACTCCACCCCACCCCCTCATTAAAAAGAGACCCAGCATGTTTAAAAGCTGATATATGTATTTTAAAACTTTAAATTGAAACCCTCGATGAACAAATGTAATTGCTTTGGTATGCCTGTCTGTACAGATGTATGGCAAACGTTCCACAGCTGTGTAAGGAGGCCCTGTTTGGCTAGGATATAGGAATCCTCCCCCAAGAGCGAGCCAGGCAAAATTTGTCCAGTGAGGACCAATGGGGCATGTCTTGCCAGGGGTGGTAAAAAGCCACTCACATTCCTGAGATATGGGGGTGGATGATATTTGATACTGATTGGTGATTTCAGAATCAACATTAAGGAATTTCTGTTATGAAAACTCAAGATATCTGTGAAACACTGAGCATGGTGCTTTACACACAGTAGGTACTTAATAAGTGTTCCCTTGCCTTCCCTCCCCCTGAGGTACATGGGCAGTTCTTCTGTAACATAGAGAGAGTCTCTTGGGTCACTGAGAAGTTAAGTGACTCATACAGGCAATATGTATGACAGGCAGGCATTCCTCACTCTAAGGCTAGCTTTCTAGTCACTCACTTTTATCTCCATGTCTCAGTGCCTCACCTACAGCAAGTGCTTACTTTACTTCAATAATAAGCGTACTTACTTTACCTGCATTAAATAATCATTATATAATATATAATCCTAATTAATGCTTGTTGATCAACGGATTGACTAACTGACTCTGCCATAGGGCCTCTCCAGCTCATGAAAAACATACTTTAAATTCCTTTTCAAAGGTTTTTCACAAAAGACAATAGTATAATTAGTGCAAGATCTCTTCTAGTACTTAAGTTAGAATCTGGCCTCTGCCACTTATCCCCTTAATGACTTTGGACAAGTCATTTGCCCTCCTTGGATCTCAATATCCCTATCTGATAAATGAAACAGTTGAAGTTGATGACCTCCAAAGCTTCTTTTCTACTCCAAATCTATTATGGTCCTGTAACCTCTGTGAGATAAGACGGTGATGTTTAGATTCCTGAGAGAGCTGGCATCTGCCACAAATTCATCCAGATGTCTTTTTGGAGGGCCAACTCTCTGCAAGGCACTGAGAGGAATTTTATTAACCCTCATTTCTCAGGGGCTGTGTAATAGTGATAAATATATTGTTGTTAAGTTGTTTTTCAGCCATGTCTGACTCTCCCTGACTGCATTTGGGGTTTTCCTGGCAAAGATACTGGAATGGTTTGCCATTCCCTTATCCAGCTCATTTTACAGATGAGGAAACTGAGGCAAATAGGATTAAGTTGACTTGCCCAGGGTCACACATGTCCATTGCTAGTAAGTGTCTGAGGCCAGATTTGAACTCAGGAAGATGAGTCTTCCTGACTCCAGGCCTGGCGCTCTATGGCACCACCTATTCCTTCTAATGACATGCATGCTTTCTGAATCATCCCCCCACAAAAAGTTGAAGTACATTCTGCGTCATTTTGACTTTTATCAAATCTAGTTGAATTCTTTTTGAAAACGGTTGATACCATTTTATCTTGCAGGGAGCTCTCCATTAAGCAACATGCAATGTTAATAATGCCTTTCAATTTTGGAGTAAGAAGGTTCAGGTTTGGGTCCTGGCTGGAATACTCATGGGGTGTATAGTCACTTAACCACTCTGATCATAGTTTTCCCCTTCTCTAAGCAAAGATAGTAACAACGGTACTCTCTATCTCACAAGTATTGTAGGGTAGATATAGAAATATGAGTTACTTTCATTATTACTACCATCACCAATAGTAACCAATCCATCAATTAACAAGTATTTACTAAGCTCCTACTATGTGCTAGGCTCTGTGCTAGGCACTGGGAATAAAAAGACAAAAACAAAAACAATCTTTATTCCCAAGGATCTTAAAGTCTGATAGGATTGGGAGGGCATTCAATATGTATATGCCAAAGAAATACAAAATAATTAAGGGGATTTCAAGATTAACCAATCAGAGCATCTGAAAAGGCCCCTTGAAGAAGGTAGCACTTGAACTTTAAATAGAACTAGAGTTCCAAGATTCACAGATAAAAAAGAAGAAAATATCAGGCATAGAGTAACGGCACCTGAGCAAAGGTGATGAGGAAGGAAATGAGATATCACATGTGGAAATAGTAAGTGGACCAGATTGGCTGGAACATAGAGTGCCATGTGGAGAAATCTAAAATTAATATGAAATACAGTTTATAGCTTCATTGTTAAAGGCCTTAGATACCAAGCAAAGGAATTTGTATTTTATCCTAGAGGCAACAGTGAGCTACTAAAGCTTCTTGAGGAGGAGAATGATATAGTCAGATTGTGCTTTAGAAATATCAACATGGCAGCTGTGTGGAGGATGAAATAGAAAGGGGAAAGACTGTAGACAGGTAATCTAATTAGGAGGCAATTGCAGTAGTTCAGATGAGAAATAAAGAGGACCTGAAGTAGACTGGTTATAGTATGAGTGGAAAGAAGGAAAAGAATACACAAGATGGTGGGGAGGTAAAGTCAATTAAGACTTGACAGCTGGGTAGGATATGGCAGGTAATGAGGAACAGGGAAAAGTCAAGGATGTCTCATAGACTATGAACATGGGTGACTGGAAGAATAGTGGTGCCCTCAGCAGAAATAGGGGAGTTAGGTAGAAAAATGGGTTTACTGAGAAAGAAAATGAGTTCTGTCTTTGACAGATTGATTTGAAGACATCTGAGGGTCATCCACTGGAAATGTCCAACAGGCAATTGATGTTGTAGGCCTCGAATTCAGGATAAAGATGAAAGATGCAGATGAAATGATACTTGAATCTATGGGAGCTGATAAGATCCAGTCTTGGTCCAAGCTGGGGATAGATTAATGTTAGCAGTTGATGTCCTTCCGTCTTTATCCCAGCTCTCACGAGCTCTCTTTCTTCCCTTTCACTTCCTCTAGGGAAGATTCCTATAGCCAATGGACATGCAGTTCCACATTTGGGTGACACTAAATGTGTATATGCATGGAAAATGAGCTGCAAGCAACTGTACTGTGTACAAAGCAATAAGTTATTAGATCTAGGAAACCATTTCAGTTTTCTTCTGAGATATAAAGGAATTTCATTTGATCCTTTAAGGAATCTAGTAGATACTACCATTAGCATCTGAGGACATGGGAAATTCTTGAGTTCTGGCTCCAATGAAGAGATGATAAACTCATGATTACTGATTCTCATAACAAAAAAAAAATTTTTTTGAGGGAGAGGGAAGCATGGAGAACTGAGAACAATGAGTCAGGGATGGGGGCTGACAAAGATTAGGCTTTGCTTCTTTCATCCTTTCAATGAAGACTGAACTTGACCAGATTAAAGGGCTTTTAAAAGAATTCTTAGAGCATTATAAATGTCCCCTTTGGTTTGTTGTTTTAAACTTCTGTATGTCTCCTTGAAGTTATTACTTCTTCAATACTTCAAAGCTCCACCACCATTTCATCCATGACAGGTTGCTACTATTAGCACAGATCACACCCCCTCCATAACTTAATAAACTGCAGCAGCTAAAAACATCTTCACCCATTGTTCATGAACCTTTCCACATTTATCTAGGCTGATCTTTCACTGGACTTACACTCAAAGGTTTTCTAGCTTGGCAGGACTTTCCAGAGTTTGTGCTTTCCTGGAAAAATCTCCATGAGCCCAGGGTTCCCATTCATGCAATAATGAACCATCAGAATAAGACTCAAATGGAGATTCTCTGTGATTACTGGCAGTAGAAACCCTTCCAAACCTTTCAAGGATGTCTCTGTACTTGTTTTTGAAAGGAGAAGTTGGGGAGAAGCTGAGAAACTGCATATAGTTCTTTAGTAGGTTTGGGAAGAGAGGTACCAGGATGAGTGTACAGACTGTATAGGAAGCCCAAGTTTCAGAGAGCATAAAGAAAAGGGCAAACATGGAGCTGGTACCAATAGAGAAAGGTTCCAGGTTGTTTATACTGGCAGAAGACCCCAATTATTTATGATGAATGCCAAGCAAAGGAATTTGTACTTTATCCTTGAGGCAACAGTGAACAACTAAAGCTTCTTGAGCAGGAGACTGACACAGTCAGATTGTGCTTTAGAAATATCAATATGGCAGCTGTGTGGAGGATGAAATAGAAAGGGGAAAGACTGTAGACAGGTAATCTAATTAGGAGGCAATTGCAGTAGTTCAGATGAGAAATAATGAGGACCTGAACTAGACTGGTTATAGTGTGAGTGGAAAGAAGGAAAAGAATACACAAGATGGTGGGGAGATAAAGTCAACAAGACTTGATAACTGGATAGGCTATGGAGGGAATACAAATAAGGAAAGGAGATGATCCCTGACTTTAAGAAGCTTACAATCTAATGGGGGAAGACAGCACACAAAAGAAAGCTGAAAGGTAGGGGAAGGGGGCCACCAGAGGGTACCTAGAACTTGTGGGTGATTAGGGTAGAATAATTAATTGAGGCACAGCATCTGCCTAAACAGAGGGAACAGAGATACAGTTCAAGTGCTAAACCCAGAAGCATTTATTGAGCAAGTACAGCACACACAAGGGAGAGCAGTAGACCTAGTCCGGGCTACTCCAAAGATTGGGCTTGATGGAGTGCTTTATATGGTTTTACAACCATATAAGGAGGCAGGAGAATTGGAAGAATGCAGAGTACTTGGAACCAGGATGTTTGCGCAAGCTGTGTCCATTTGGGGCCCATGTGAACCAGTTTGAGCTGGGCCTGTGGTTGCTGGCATAGCAGAGGTGTTCTGGGTTCACCCAGTGAACCACAAAGGATCACTGGTATGTCAAACTTGAGTAACACTCATTCTGCCTCCTGATTGGCTGATTCTGATTCTCAGGTTATTTCAGCCTCTCCTGGATAATAAGGGAGCTCAAGCAAATCAAGGTGATTAGTAAATTCATTATTCATTCCATTTCCACAGGGGAAAGTGGGGGTAAGGAGGACCCCAGAGCTCAAGCATGTTGTTCCTTGAAGTGGAAGCCAAACAGAGCAGCTAATGTAAAATGGAGTTATCAGTTAACATCAATAAAACTTTTTTAAGTATATGAAAAGTTATTATGTGACATCTAGCATCAATAATATCTATACCCCTCATGGGCCCTTGAGTTTGAAGGAAGCTCAGAAACCTCTAGTACAACCCATTACTGTTGGGGAATCCCCATAAGGGCTTATCCAGCCTTTGCCCAAAGAATTCTATTGAAAGGGAAACTTTTAGCTCCCAAGGCAGCCATTCCACTCTGGGGCAAATCCAATTATTAAGAAGCTTTACTTTATCTGAGGCAAAAAAAATTACCTCTTTACAACTGCTGCCTTTTAGTTCTGAATCCCTCTTACATATGGCAGCATTGCAAATATCATGCCCTCCCTCAGTCTTCTGTCTTCCAGGTCAAACCTTCAACCAATGTTCATATGATATGGTTGCTAGAACTCTCACCATCCTAGTTATGCTCCTGAGAATGCTCTCTGTCAATGTCCTTGTCAATGTCCTTGCTAAAAAATGGTGTCCCAAATATTCCAGATGAAGCCTGATGACTGAATATTCCACCCAGTTCAGAGACCTGTGTGTCCCTTATTCTGACCTATATACTTCATTTATTGCAACCTAAAATCTTATTAGCTTTTTAGATGCCATGTTATCATTTGGCTCATGTTAAGCTTTACACAAGTCCACTAAGATCCCTGCCCATTTTTTTACGTGCGGTCTTATCTCACTATATTATGTTGTGTTGTGTGCTTATGTAGAGCTAATTTGTTGATCCTGACCTAGGACTTTCCATGCATACCTTTTAAAGAGACTTTGCCAAATGCTGTGTTGAAATCGGTTAAGATATATCTACAAAATTTCTCTGATCTACTAGTCTGGTACCCTGGTCAGAAATGGAAATCATATTAGTCTGGTGTGGCATAACCTCGATGAAGTTCTTCTGTAGACTAGAAGTGATCAATGCTTCTCTTTTTAAATAAATGTTCAGAAACCATCCCTTCAATAATGAGTCCTAGAATTTTCCCAGGAATCAAATCAAGATCACCAGTCTATCATTTATAGAACAAAAGCAGTTGGCAGGTATATCTTATCATCTCCTCACATATCTTGGATTTCAACTCTGCCAGCTGCTTTTGTTCTGTCCTTTCCCATCTAAATGTTGTTCTTCTTGTCAGACAACAGCAGGAACAAAATTGGAGTTGAATGGTTATGCCTTCTCTCTGCTGTCTGCTGCTTATCATCCACCAACCCTGAATACTGTTTCTTCTGTGGAGGTGGGAGTGGAGGATAGAGGAGGACTATACTTCCCCTTTCTTGATGTGAGTAATACCATTTTAGACTAAGTCTCCATTTCTATGTTAAATGGGTGTTTTTGTGTTGCCTTCCTATCACATATCCCATCTGTTGTCAGATCTTGACTTTACCACCTTGACAACATCTCTAGTTTATTTCCCCTTCTCTCTTCTCAAACACTAACCCCATGGTGCAGGTCCTCATTATCTTTTGCCTGGAATATTCCAATAACCTTCTTCTTGGTCTTCCTACCTCAAATCTCTCCCCACCCAATCCATCCTTCAGTCAGATGCCAAGGGGCTTTTCCTAAAGGGCAAGTCTGACTATAACGAACACACACACACATACACACACACACACACACACACACACACACACACACACCTCAATAAACTTCCATGACTCTCCTTACTCCATGATCAAATATAAAATCCTTTGTTTGACATTCAAAGCTCTTCATAACCTGGACCCTCCCTATCCTGCTGAATCTCTTGACTTTACCCTCACTTCCACACAATATGATCCAGCTACACTAGCCAATTTGCAGTTCATCACACATGACCCTCTATCTCCCATCTCAGTCTGTCTCCCATATCTGGAAGAATTCTCCTCTTCACCTCTGACTTCCATCTTCCCTGGCTTCCTTAAAGAATTTGCTCATATCCCACATTCTACATGTCTTTCCCAGTTTCTTCTACTTCTAATCCCTTCTCTCTGAGATTACCTCCCGTTTGTGCTTTATACATGTTGTTTGTATATAGTTACTTGTATGTGCCTCCCCCGTTAGAATGCCAGGCAGTCAGTCAATGAACATTTATTAAGGGCATCCTTTGTGCCAGTCACTGTGCTATGTGCTGAAAGCACAAAGACAGGGCAGAAACAGTCCCCACTTCCAAGTCGCTCACAATCTAATGCAGAAGACAACATGCAAACAACTATGTACAAACAAGCAACAGACAGGATAAATTTGAAATAAGCAGGAAAGAGGAGGCACTGGGATGTGAGCTCTGTGAATGCAGGAAGTGTTTTTGTCTTTCTTTGTATCCTCCACACTTGGCATGGTGCCCGAGGGCACATTGTAACTACTTAATGAATGGCCACTAATTGATTGACTAAGGACTTTCTTTACCTCAGTTTTTCTATAAGGACAACCAAAAGACAGATTCCACTCCATCTCAGATCCCTAAGGCTGGTGAAAAACTGTTGTTCAGTCACGTCCAACTCTTTCGCATCCCATTTGGGGTTTTCTTGGCAAAGATACTGGAGTGGTTTTATTTCCTTCTCCAGTTCATTTTACAGGTGAGGAAACTGAGGCAAATGGGATTAAGTGACTTGCTCATGGCCATGCAGCTAAAAAGTGTCTGAGACTAGATTTGAACTCAGTAAGTCTTCCTGACTTCTGGACCAGTACTCTATGCTCTGGGCCACCCAGCTGCCTAGCAGATTATAAAGTTCTGTTTCCCCTTCCTCACGACAAACTATCCCCAAGGCCAAGACTGACCAATTGTGAACTGGCCTGGTTATATGTTTTCTGTATTCTACAAGTACCCAAGTGAAGTGGCTCATATTGAGAAGCAACCTTGCCCCTTATTGATGCACTATGTACCAGCTGTTGCTTTTCCTGCCTTGGCTTGTAACAAATATATGGAATAAAGCCTCTTATTGACTTCAATTCAAAATTATAATAAAATGGCTTTTCTCATCACAATGTTCCTTTGATCTCTCTTTTGCCTCCAACATAGCAATTTTGTTTTTAGCATTCCTTACTAGGCACAGCTCATTCTGGGATTTAGCCTTCCCAGCAGAAGTCTTCTTAAAGGACCATGCCTCACATCTGTAAATTCATCCTCCATTAGCTACCCCGGTCTCCATCTTCTGTATGTCTTTTTTTTGGTTGAAGAGTGACATGATCATAACAGTGCATTAAGAAAGATTACTTGGGTAGCGACATCTACAGTGGATTGGGAAGGGGAATAGACTAAAAGCAGAAAGACAAGTTAGGAGGTTATTATCATTGTCTGAGGGCCTGAGCTAGATTAGTTCCAGGGAGAAGGGGAAGAGGAGGGGCCGAATGTCAAAGGAATTTTGAGATAGAAATAACAGGGCTTGGCAATTGAGTGAATATGTGGCATGAGAGAGAAAGAAGAATCAAAGATCCCTGCAAGGTTCCAAGACTGGGAGGATAGTGGTGTTATTAAGAAGAACAGAGATGTTAACAGGGAAGCAGGTTTAGAGGGAAAAGATGATGAATTCAGTTTTAAATATGTTAATTCCTAGCTTCCAGCAGGCTAGCCAGGTAGAGGTTGTGATAAAGGTGATAATTATTAGCTGATATATAGCCCTTTAAGATTTGCAAAACACTTTACATACACTATCTCAATTGATTTTCATGACAGCTCTGTGAATTAGGTGCTATAATAATCTTCATTTTATAGATAAGGAAAATAAGGTTCAGAAAAATTAGATGACCTGCCTAACTAGCAAGTGTTTGAGGTAGGAACTGAACCCAGACCTTTCTAACAGCAAGTCCATCACTCTATCCACCACATAAGGCTAACTGGGCATGTCTCAGAAAGTTGAAAATATGAGACCAGAACACTGGAAATAGATTAGGGGTGTTGTCTTTCAGTCATTTCAGTTATACCCAACTCTCCATGCTCTTGGCAAAGTTGCTGGAGTGGTTTACTGTTTCCTTCTCCAGCCCATTTTACAGATGGTAGATAGATAGATAGATAGATAGATAGATAGATAGATAGATAGATAGATGGATAGATGGATAGATGGATAGATGGAGGGAGGGAAAGAGAGAGAGAGAGAGAGAGAGAGAGAGAGAGACAGAATATGAGGAAACCTGAGCATATTTGCAGGCTGAGGGGAAGAACTCAGAAGAAATCAAGAGACATACAAGTCAGGTTCCAGACATGTAAGGCCCTGAAAACAACATGCCCCCCCCAACAGTTTCAGTCATTCAACAAATATTAATCATTTGACTCTGTAAATTGCAATGTTAGCTCCATGGGAATATAGAAAAAAATATAAGCCAGAACCCTTGTCCTCGAGGCACTTATGATTTAATTGGTGTGGGTATATCTGGTTTATTTTCATAAATAATCCAAGGCTGCCTTGAATGATTATGTAAAGGCTGAAATGAATGTGTAGAGACAGGCTATCCATGTGCCAGGTTCAGCATCGTGAGATGTCACAAGCCCACTGGATGACAAATGCTCCCAGTGTGGGAAGTTTAGAAGCTCATGGTAGAGATGGAAGAGAGCCACAGAGAAATGGAAGGGAGAGAGAGGAAAATGGACTTGAAGCCAGGAAGCTTTCTCTGGCCTGTATTTCACTCCTGTCACTCCTAATAGGAGGCTCCCTTCCCCTGCCCCCAACATGTTGGAAGCAACTTGCCCTCATCAATGCTTTAGCAGGAGCACCTCCCAAGACCTTGAAACTTCAACAATGAGAGTTTTCCAGGCAACCATGGTTCCAGTGCCCCTAATACCAGAGTGCCAAGATTAAGTGGAAAATGACACTGAGAAACATTTTGTGGAAAACAGTCTAACACTCTACCATGAGTAAATGGGAGAAGGGACCGGGGAACCACTACCAGAGAGATGGAAGAATATCTAGTAAGGTACAAACAGCACTCTAGAACCTCCTAGGCCAGGCATAAGAGGAGACCCACTTATAAAGGCTAACCTCTTTTACAGACAGACCACCATGGGAGTATGCCAAAATGTTCCCTTTCTACTGGGTAGGGAGACAGAATGGCAAACTAGGAATGACCTAGTGCTTCCAGAAAAATGAAGAAGACAGTCAGGGGGATGGATGTCAGGAAACTTTTCTACATGAGTTAACCCTTTGTTGTTTACCTTGGCTTTTATTTTAGATTAATGTCCTTTGGCATTTTTCAGTAGTTTTTCAGTTATGTCAGACTCTTCATGACCCCATTTGGGGTTTTCATGGCAAAGATACTGGAGTGGCTTGTCATTTCTTCTTCAGTTCATTTTATAGATGAGGAAACTGAGGCAAATAGTGTTAAGTCACTTGACCAGGGTCACACAGCTAGGAAGCATCTAAGACACTTAGGCTGGATTTGAATTCAGGTTTTCCTGACTCCAGGTCTGGCATTCTATCCACTGTTCCACTTTGCTGCCATTATTATAATGCCATGAACGGTCAAGAGAGATCTGGAGGACAGTGGGGGCTTGTGAGCAGTAGTTCTGAATTTTTACTGCTGTGTGTACCATAGAGTTAGAACTCAAAGGCACCTTAGAGATTATGTGACCTAAACCCCTCCTTTTACAGAAAAGAAAATTGAGGAAGAAGGAAACAAGCATTGATGAAGTACCTACTATATGCCAGACACTTTACAAAGATTATCTCCCTGTGACATAGGGAGGAAGGAGCAGAGCTGGAATTTGAACCCCAGACCTTTGACTCCAAATCAGCACTCTGCATCATGCCCAGAAGGATTGACAATGATCACCAATCATGAGAAAAGAGGAGAGAGAGACAGAGAAACAGAGAAAGAGACAGAGACAGAGAGAGAGAGAGAGAGAGAGAGAGAGAGAGAGGAGAGAGAGAGAGAGAGAGAGAGAGAAACTTCTCATGATGTAAGTGGAAAAACCTGGAAAGGATTCTCAGAACTTCTTAGTGGGATTTGAGCTGGCCCTTGAAGGGAGAATAAGATTTAGATGCCTAGAGATAAAGAGCAGTATCATGGCTGCCGTGGACCTCAGAAACACTCATGAAATGTGTAATTCTCAACCATCAGTGATTTCAAAGGCATATAGCAAGGTGGAGAGGAAGAGAGGGTCTTCTAGGGAAAGAGCAAAGGCCAAAGTCAGATATCTTTAAGAGAACTCTGAAAATCCAAGTATTAAGATTCATCAAACCTTGTTGATGGCAGCTAAATGGTTCAGTAGCTAGAGTGCAGAGCCTGGAATCAGGATGATTCATCTTCTCAAATTCAAATCAGCTCTCAGACACTTACCACCTATGTGACCCCGGGCAAGTCACTTAACTCTGTGTGCCTCAGTTTCCTCATCTGTAAAATGACCTGGAGAAGGAAATGGCAAACCACTCTAGTATCCTTGCCAAGAAAAGCCCAAATGGGGTCGTGAAGAGTTAGACACAACTGAATAAAAAACAATAAAAACCATATAAAAAAAACATGGGAGTGTAGAGACAGATAACCCATTTTCATAGGCCTAGAATGACTAGGAGACCTCACTGTCAAATGTCTGATTTAGCTCTGGAGATCCACTCATAATTTTGGGATTCAAATTCAAAACTTCCTCCCACAGACCTAACTGCAGCCCAACTAGCCTCACTCAGTGATTCTCTGTGTATGTTCCTGCCATTGTTCAAGCAGTGACTTCCCTGGAAGGTTTTATACATAACCGGTGCTCAGATAACCTCTACTAGTTAGTCCACTGAATAACGAATGCTTCCACATGGGTTGGCAGTTGGGTCAGAGAAAAATGTACCTGAAAATAACAAATTCCTTTTTTAAATGACTTTGCAGCATGTCTGCATGTGTAGGAAGGACATTGAGATTCAAAATCCCTTTGACAACACATTAATGTCTTCAAGCAGCAAAGAGTATCCCCACTCCTGGCTGGCTCTTTTTCTTCCAAAAGGTTTGGAATAGTTAACCTAAAGGGTTCAGAAACAACCACTATCTCTGGCTATCCTACACTTTCCAGAATCCACAGGAATATATAGGTTTTACTCCTTAAAGCATTATGCCAAGGTTCCTCAAGCACAGACACCATCTCCTAGGTCTTAGTTCATCCTGGATTCTTATGTTAAACATCTTTCTTAAATTCTATTCACATTACTACATCATTCTTCTGTTTGAGAATCTAGAGAACTGCCCATTGTCTGCTACTCTGCTTGGCTTTCAAGGCCCTAATCGGCCTTCATTCTACCTGCTTAATCTTATCTCCCATGACTTCCCCAACACATATCCTGGGTCCTGGCCAGGGTCATCTCCTTGCTGCTCATACATAGTGTGCATGCTTCATTCTTGCCTCTGTGTCTTTGCTCATCAACACTGTGAGTAGGAATTGACCTTGGAGGTTATCGAGTCCATCCAATACCTGAAGTAGGAATTACCCTCAATACCTCCAACAAGCTTCTGCACCAATAAGAAATGAGTCTCACCTGTGGTTCCAAGAAGCTGTAGCATGTGCAGCGGCCACATCCCTGCAAACCATCTTGGCAGATGGGCTAAACCAGGTTGAGGGTAACCAGCGGTCTCAAATCCATCAGTGAGTGAGGAGGATATCTACCCAAAGCATGTGAGAACTTTTCCTGGCAGAATGTGTGAATGAGAATATTTGTTCCCATGGCCATGAAGGTGGCTGAAGCAGGTGCTTGGAGACTGCTTGGAGCTTGATCAGGCATTGAAGACACCAAGGTCATCCACTGTGTCCTGGGCCATCACTAGTCATCTTGACTTTGGTCTTGCCACTGGATTTCAATGACTCAGGAAGAGAAAGTAAGGCCAGTGACTTTGTGCAGCTCTGCCTCACTTAAGTCCAATGCACTGCAAGTCAAGATATCACCCATGATGTCATTAGTCCTGCTCAAAACAAAGGACAAACAACAATAATTCCTGAAGTAGCCACTGGCAAAAGGTGGTCATGTGACAGTGCTAGGCTTTAGTTTCTGGCAAAATTAGCAATTTTATTAAGCAATTTCTTGTTGAGAACTTATCAAAAGCAGGGACTTTCTTATTCATCCTGGGGTTCTTGTTTTTTATAATAATAATTAATAACATAATAATAATAACTGATGTTGCTAAAGTTCTTCAAGGTTTACAAAGCATTTTCCTCATAACAACCCTGAGAGGTAGGTTGTATTACTTATGATTCCCATTTTGCTAATGAGGAAACCAAGTTTGACTTGCCCAGAACCAGGATAAATATCCAAGCAATGACTGGAGGCCAGCTCTTCTGGATTAAAGATCAACATGCCTCTCTATATCCCAGCCTGTCATTTTCATGGAAAAACAGGAGTTGGCCAGGGGGTAGGATTAGGTAATCTGGGGGACCATTGGCCTTGCCACAGAAGTTGGTAGGATGAAGGATTCTGAATATGGCTGTGGTAAAACAAAACAAACAAAAACCAGTGTTTCAGGGGGCATGAGGAATGATCGACTTCTCTTCTCTCCTGGTTTGATTAAAAATGAGAAGGGAGAACAGCATCCAAGCAGAATTGTGCAATGTGGCCATGTTGTTGTCAAGAAGGATCATTAAGAAGATAGATGTTCATAATGAATCCGAGAAGGATCACGGAGCTACTCATTATTATGGGTTCAAATTGCTAATTATTCGTTTATCTGCAGTGTTGCTCCAAGATCCCCAGCCCTATGTGGCCACCAGTGGGTGTCATTCCAGGACTTGGCCAAAAGGGGGCTGTCAGAGTATATGACCAGAATCCCCAGACTGGGGACAAGGTATTTTTAAAGCATTAAATACATATTAAAGTTGATTAGAACTCAATTGCACCATAAAATCTCTTTCAAGTCAGGGAAATGCCTTCAGCTACAGATTTTTTTTCTTTCCAAAAGAAACCTCCCAAGTATTAAGGGAGGATTGGAAAAATTAGATTAGGGTTTACTAGGGGAAAATATGGTGTTCCCAAAGCTGGGAGAAAACATTTTGTAGGTGGTACTCGCTCTTGCTGTAAATATTTAAAATATGGAATCCAAGACCCCAGAGAGGGAGGCAAGTCTGGGAACCAAATTTAGGGAGATAGGATTTGAATTTCAGGACATATAGATATGCATGACACTAAATGGGAATGTATGTCACTTTAAAAAGCTGCTCCTCATATTTTGAGTAATTTAAACCCTATTTACATTTCAGAGCAAACAGCATATTGTTTTCATTAGGGGGAAATAAGCACTCATGTTTACCTTATGTTGCCTTCAAAATATTTGCATTTCAAAGCCTTCAGTGCTTTAAGTTTGGAGCTGTTCAAAACAGGGCACCTGGGCTTCTCCCAGATGGGCCAGATTGACAAAAGAAATTTGTACCACCCCTGTCGCAGTGAAATCAAGAAAGACCAAGGTCCCTTTAAGACCTACTGGCCTCTTCCTGCTGGAAAGATCTTCCAGAGCAGGGATTCTCTGTTCTTTCAGATGAGTAAAACCCCAATGGGGATGGGACAGGGCAAGCTGGGCCAATTTGGTTGCAACCTATTCGAACTCAAGGACCAGGTTCAGCCTTCAACACATTAGTGACGTGGTATGAAGTCTTTCTTTGGGAGGCAATGTGGTATAGTGACAACAGTGTTGGATTTAGCACAGGGGGCTTGGGTTCAAATCCTGGTCTGTTGCTTTGACACCCATTTGACCCTAGGCAAATAACGTAACCATTCTGAGCCTCAGTTTCCCTCATCTTCAAAAGAGGGGGCTGATGTTAAATTATTTCTAGTTCTAAAATCTAAGACCCTGAAATATTTGGAATGGGCCCATTTCTATGCACTTTTCACAATTCATGGTGCTCCTTCTCCATCATCTCTTGCCAACAGCAACATGATAGAATGGAAAAGGTGTAGGCCTTTGGAGCCGGAGTTCCTGCTCTTCTCATTACAAGTTGTGTGATCATGGGGGAGGCAGAGCTTCCCTGGGCCTCACCCAGAAAATGAGGGTAGTGGACTAGATGGTTTCTGAGGTGCCTTCTAGCTCTGAATGTCTGATCTTTAGAGGCCTCTCCCCTTCCATCCCATGTAACTGCCCATCAGGAAAGGTCTTCCAATGATTCATGTACAGCTTAGTTGGTTTGAGGAAATGGTTTATGTCCCAGAAGCACTTGTGTTTTAAGCCTCATCTGTAACTGCGGCATGAAGGTCTCTGTGAGTAGTTGGGGGTAGGAGAAGACCCTACCTAGCCTTAAGCTTCTGATGTCCCAGTACATAGGTTCCTAACTACTAGTCCTCAGCTGGTAGTAATAATATATGACATTCATACGCTGTTTCACATGCAGTGTCTTATATCATTCGAATGCAAGATTGAAATGAAGCTCATGATAAGCCTGTGTGAGGTAGCTGATGTTTTTATGTCTATTCTACAGATCATGGAACCCTGAGGCTGAGAAGTTAAAATGACCATGTATGATCACACAGCAGGTCACAGCAGAATTTGAAACTCACTTCTCTTTTGACACTGAGTCAATCCTCCTACAATACCATATTGCCTCTCTGGGTCTAGCACTTTTTACAAAATCTCTTCTGAATGCCTAAGGATATGAGATTGTGGAGCAACTGAACCAAAGGGTCCCTGGCATGCCTCAAATGTATTTGGAGCTATCTGTCCCTACAAGAGTCAGGGGCAGCAGCTCAGAGTCTCCTCAAAGGAGCATAAGTTTAAAGTTGAGAGGGACCTTAAAGGTCATGCAGTTCTACCCTCTCTTTACAGATGAGGAGTAGAGCTTGAGGGAGCAGAACTGACATGCCCAAGGTGGGACACACAATAAGACAAAGGCAGGATTGGGACCAGGTCCCTGGACCCAGAGTCGCTGTTCTCTCCACAGTACCATGATGTTTCTCCCCAACTGAGGAAGATTGTACCACAAAAAGATTTGCCACAAATGGATTCCCATAGCTTTGGTCCTGGTGAAGTGATTGATGAGGAAGGAAAGAAGTGGGACAGAAAGAGAGTCGTGGCATTGACTTCTCCCACAGGCTGGAGCAGCGTGGCTTCAGTAATGTCCTACTGAGTGGATGGTGAGGGATTCTCTGCATCCACGAAACCAGAGAAAACTCACATTGGCCAGCCCGGCATGAAGCATCAGATCAATTCAGTCCGGCAATTTATGGGATCTCACCAGCCACCCTGGATGGATGACTGGTGTGTGTGTGTGGGGGGTGCGTGTGTTTATGTATGTTTGTATATATGTATGTGGGGGGTGTGTTGTAGTGTGTTTGCATGTATCCACATATGATATCTGTAAGTTGATATATGTGTGTTTGTGTATATATGTATTCTGTGTATTTGTGGTTTTGTTTGGGTGTAGTGTGTGTGTGTGTATATTTGTGTGCATGTGTGTTTGTGTATTTATGCATGTGTGTTCATATGTGTGTACGTGTGCTTTGTGTTTGTATATAGTCTGTGTGTAGTGGTTTTGTGTGTATGTGTGTTTGTATGTTTGTATGTATGTATAGGTATTGTTTTGCACGTGTATTTTTCTGTGTATGTGAATTGAGCATGTGTGCATTTGTGTATATGTATGTCTGTTGTGTATGTGTGTTTTATATGTGTTAGGTATTATTTGGGTGTATTGTGGGTGTGAGTGCGTTTAGTATTTGTCTGTATGTGTTTGTGTTTGTGTGTTATGTATGGTGTGTTTTGTATGAGTGTATTGTGTTTGTGGTGTTTAGATGTATTGTGCTTTTGTGTGTATGTATAATATGCACTTTCATGAAAGTTTGGGTACCACGTATGTTTGTGTATATGCAATATATCTATATGTGGGTGTGTTTGGTGTATTTTATTGTATGTGTGTGTTTTGTGTGTGTTTGTGTACATGTTTATATATCTGTGTGAGCATATTATGCATCTGTATGTGTTTGTGTGTATCAGCTTGTGCGTTTGTATTACTCTGTATGTGTGTATGTGTGTGCACTTTGAAAGCCATTCCTTCCAGAGCAGCTCCAAGAGTCTCAGTACTTTTCTTCACGCCATCTCCAAAGGTTTTAGTTCCAATGCAACACACTGAACCCAAATTGTTCCCCCCCAAAACATCCCTTGGCCATGCCCATCTTTGTCCCAGGCAAGTCTGTTTTTCCTATTCAAGATTTCCAGGAAAATGACTCCAAGCTGTAGTTTCATAGAACTTATAGCTAGAAAAGAAGATGGAAAGTATATCATCCTAGTGACTCCTTTTGTGGAGGAGGGAATGGAGATCTTGGAGGGGAAAGGGCTCCCTCAGGATCTGACTCTGAGCCCAGGTCTTCTGCCTCCAAAGCAATCATCACACCCCCTCCCTTTGTATGGCCAAAGGCTACCCAGGCAGTCAGTGAAGCAAACCTCTGAGAGAGAGAACATTTGGGGTGAGCTCTGTCTTCACCTAACATCACTCTCTTTGCTGCAGTATCAAGTGCATGCTTAGATGTGCCCTTTTAATGCACTCCTTATCGGTTTTATATTTTTGGGATTCCCCCATATTACGTAGCACAGGACCATGGACACAATTAGTGCACAAGATGGAGAAAAAAGCCATGAAAAGACCTATGCGATGAAAAATGCACATCAGCTATATAAAATGGGGAGAACAGCAGGGTAAGAGGAAAGAGTGGAAGAGAGAAAAGAAGAAGAAAATCAAAAAAAGAAGGAAAAGGAAGGAAGAAGGAAGGAAGGAAGGAAGGCAGGCAGGAGGAAGGAAGGAAAGAAGGAAGGAAGGAAGGAAGGAAGGAAGGAAGGAAGGAAGAAGAAGGAAGGAAGGAAGGAGGAAGGAAGGAAAGAAGGAAGGAAGGAAGGAAGGGAAAAAAGGAGGGAAGGAAAAAGGAAAAAAGGAGGGAAGGAGGGAAGGGGGAGGGAAGAAGGAAGGAAAGTCACTTAACCTTTATGGGAATAAGAACACCATAACTCACAGGAGTGCTGGAAGGATCAGATGAGATAATCTTTGTGAAAAGCACTTAGCACAGTGTCTGGCACATAGTAGGTCCTGCATAAATTCTATTATTATTTGTTCCTGGGTAGAATTTGCTGTTTCCCTGACTGTAACACTGGGGCTGGTGAATTTATCCATTCTCCATTCCCTCCCTCCGTCTGGTGAACTGACAATCTTACTTCTGGGAGTTTCTGACTCTTTTAAATCTTGTTTATTTGTTGTCTGTATTTATATAATGGGTTTGTCTCTAGATAAGATAAGCTGATTTTACTGCATTCTGAGCAAATTGCCTATAAATGAGTGAAAAACTGGGGGAGTGGAGTCGGGGAGGACAAAATGGAACATTAGCCTGAAGCTTAACCACAAGCCTATATTGATGCTCTCTTGAATTCTCTAAAACACAAAGAGGGGCTTTACTTATTTTGTCAATGGTTTTAAGCTTATAAACAAATAGCACAAGGAGCTGTGATTTCCTTAGTGTGAGAAACGTCTCCCTCCGGCATAGATCTCAGCATAGTTGATCAATTTAAGGGACTTGCTCACCTGAAGCACTTGGATGATCAATCCACTTGCTCACAGTCACAGTGGTGTCTGAGGTGGGCCTCCAAACCCAGATTCTATCTGCTATGGCACACTACCCCTACCTATTAAGATAATGTTTTTAATTGAAATAGTTTTTCTTCGCCACCACCATATCACCAATTCTACCAGGGTGTGACACATCATGCTTCATCCTTGGTTGATTTTTCTAGTGATAGATATGCCCCCGAAAGGTAAGGTTTACTCACTCGCCTGAAAATTGATAAGCAAGCAATTACTATCACATACATTTTCTTCTGGTAGCATGACCTACAATAGAAGCCAAAGGGTCTTGGGACAAGAGGTAACTGATGACAGGTCAGGAAATAGCACTTGTTGCTTGAGTATAGGAACACACCGATGGTGAGGGGATGGGAAAAAATGAAAGAAATTGATGAAATATTAGACCATTTTCCTAACATGACAAACAAAGTGGATGGTCCTGGGGTAGGAGAAATGGAGGAAGGTCCCACTGGTCAGGTAATATAGTGTCAGTATGAAATGGAACTCAGGCTGTTGGTGGATTATCAAGCAAGAAGAACCCAGATAGACCCAAGAAGCTACTATAACGCTTCCACTTCAACTGTATTTGCCTTCCTTAAGAGGAAAATGGAGGGATTCTTGCCAACTCCCCCAATGTCAGGACTTTTTCATGGTCTCTAGCTATAGACTACCTGCTCACCACATCAGCGATAAAAAAAATACATGTGTTAAAATAGTCAGACATGGGATTTCTAGAAATATCTATGTGAACACTAAGAAGGAGGTTCATTTAATTTCTTGGTTACCAGCAAGGTTAAAGTATCTTTTTTTATTTATTCCCAAGAAGGGAACCAATTTGTTTCCTTATATTGACTCACAGGGCCTAACTAAGACCACCATCTATAAACTGATAAGTATGGATCTCATGGATCCATGGATCTCAGATGCTTTGACTACAGCTGAGGAAGACTCCATGCCAAGCTAGACTTATAGGATCTTTAACCTCTTTGGAAAAGGGAAGGGAATAAGCATTTATGTAGCACCTACTAAATGCTGTTGCTGTCATTTGTTCTTCATTTTCAAAGAGGACCTGTGACATCATGGGTGATGTTCATGCGGAATCCGGATTTAAGTGAGGCAGAGTTGCACAAAGTCGTCAGTCTCACTCTTTCCTCCTGAGTCATCAAAGCCCAGTGGCAGAACAGAAGTCAAGATGACTGGCGATGGCCTGGGATGCAGTGGATGGCCTTGGCATCTTCAATGGCTGATGATACTCTAACCTGCTTCAGCTATCTTCGTGGCCATTGGAACAAATTGTTCCCCCATTCTGCTGGGGGGAGTATTCACATGCTTGGAGTAAACATCCTCCTAGCTCACCAAGAAGTCTGAGGCCTGTTGGTTGCCCCAACTAAGGAGATGGTATTACTGAGATGTGGCCATTGTGCATGAGGCCACAGGGGAGAGCTGCCTATGTGCTAGGCATTATGCTAAATGCTTTACAAGTATTATCCCATTTGATCCTTACAACAATCCTGAGGTAAAGGCTGTTATCACCCTCATTTTACAGTTGAGGAAACTGAGACAAACAGAGGTTATGTGACTTGCCAAGGTCACATAGCTAAGAAGTGACTAAAGCAGGATTGAACTCAGGTCTTCCTGACTCTAGGCCCAACATTCTAACCACTGCACCACCTAGCTTCCTTCCAAACATGGATCAGACATCGTGAATATATGCTTACATCTTTTGGGTTGGCTATGAACTTCCAACATCTGGTTACTGAAGTTAGATCAATCTATACGTTGGGCCCTACTTTGCCAACCTTCTCATAATTTTTCCCAGAATGTTTGGGAGCCTGCCGTAGATGCCTGAGAAGTAATCACTGGTTGTCAGAGTTTATATTACAAAACTAAAAAATACATCTTCCTCCATGCCCAGGTAACTTCCCTTGGGTTGAACTTAAAAAGATTATGAATGGACTCAATACACGTATAATCCAAACAAAATTGGGTTTTTCCCAGGAGTTAAGATGTTGAATGTTTCTTAGTAGGTGCTTATAAATGTTTATTGATGGCAGTTGTTGTCCTTTGTTCTCGAAGAGGACCAAAATGTCATTACTTTGTTGGGGTCAAAGTATAGTATGTCCAGCTATGGTTGGTCAGACTAACACGAGCTCAGAAGACTTGGACTGAATCTATAGCCCTATATAACAACAATGCTACTGGCTGCTACTGTGGCTGTACAAAACCAATAACACCAGCGCACAGGAAAGCTGCTAGCACACACGTTCTTTGATCTGCTTTTCTAAGGAAAGCAACTTTAAGGAGTTAACAATCTACTTTAAATAAGCATACATACACCATTCACTTAGTTCAGAGGGAAAAGCCAGCACCCTGAACTTCAGAGAGAATACAAACAGAAATTACAAGCATATGTTATATAAAAGACCAAATCACAATACACAGTTACCAGAGAATCACCATCATCTGGGTTTTTCAAAGCCAGGGTGGCTTTCAATGGCTACCCAGAGTCTCATCACCATCACTCTTCCAATGAGTGTGCCCCCAAAGGCAAAATGCCAACCTCGGAGCTTTTATACTCTGTTTGGGGCCTGAGGGCTCAGAGCCTACTTAGCTAAAAAGGGTGAGGCCTGGGGCCTCATATTTAGTTAGTGAAAGGGTATGGGTCTGCCTCTAATCAGGCCTCCCTTTGTTGGCCCCACCTGAGGCCTATTCAATGGGTGGGAAAGATCTTTTGCTTACAGATTGGCCTTACACTCTATGATCTCATAACCTTCATGGAGAGAAGGGATTTTGGGCAGACATACCATCAGCACCACTGCCAGAAGGATCAGTGGATTTGGGAGCAGGGAGCTGGGTCAATATTCTTGCAAGGGAGAGGGCTGAAATGAGCATGCAGTGTGATATGATATATAGCATGCTGGACCCAGGAAGAACTGACTTTTGATCTCATCCCTACCACTTACCAACTGGATGACCCTGGACAAGTCACTTATCTCTCCTAAGTCTTCATTTTCTCATCTGTAAAATGAGATTAAAAATAGCTACAGCACCTACCTCCCAAGGTTGTGGAAATGCTCAGATGAGAACATTATAATGCAAGTACTTTGTAGACCTATAGAAACATCAGCTTTGATTGCAGTTTCTTGATAGCAGAGGTAGGGAGTAGAATGGAACCTGGCAGGAGGGATTTGTGGAGCAAGGACAGAGCCAATTGCCATCATTTGATGAAACAGCCACTATTGCAGAGCCTTGCAGTGGATCTGATTGCCTGTACACAGATGAAGTCAGATGCACATAAGCTTCCAGGGTTTGGAAAGTGTGTGATTCCATGATTTCGGATTCCCAGGAGCCTCCCCTGATATCCCTGTGTCTCTCTCTCCTCTGGTATGTTGACCCCAGAAAGGAGGCCAGGGATTCCAGGTATTATGCCTTCGTTGCCCCTTGCCACGACTGTATTTTGTACCTGGCACACTTGGTACCTCCGCATTGACTGGGGGTCAGTTGCATGGTACACATAAGTCTAACATTTTTATCAATGTCTTGGATGAAGACGTAGATGACGTGGTTGTCAGATTTGCAGATGGCATGAAGCTGGGAGGGAGGCTTGTGGAATCCGAATGAGGATCCAAATATCTCAACAGGCTAGAGCAGGGGGTCAGATCTTATAAGATGAACTTAATATGAATGAATAAGCACTTACTTAGTATTTACTATGTGCCAGGCACTGTGTTTAATAGAGAGAAACGTAAATTCCTATACTTGGAATAAAAATAATTAACTTCACAAGAGCAAGATGGGGGCGCTATAGCTAGATGACAGTTAGTGTGAAGACCTGGGAGTTTCAGTGGACTGAAAGTTCAGGATCAGTTGATATAGGCAGCAGAGCACTGGACCTGGAGTTAGAAAAAAAAATTCAAATCTACCCTCGGACATTTATTTTCTGTGTGACCCTGGGCAAGTCTAATAACGCCAGCGCCTCCACCACCACCAACAATAACATTTATATAGCTCTTACCAGGTGCCAGGCACTAAGTGCTTTGCAGTTATTATCTCATTCGATCCTCGAAACAATCCCAGGAAGTAGGCACTATTATTATCCCCATTTTTCAGATGTGGAAACTGAGGCAGATTTTTTTTAAGTGACTTGCCCAAGATCACACAACTAGTAAGTGTCTGAGTAAGAACTCAGGTCTTCCAGACTCGAAAGCCAGCGCTCTGTCCACTACACCACATTGTTTCAAAGTATTATGTCTCGGGATGAGACCAGTGACTGCCAATTGACTGTCAATGAATTGAGAGATATCATCTTCTCTTATTCTTTCACGTATGTTAGATTATCTCTTCAAATAGAATGACCTCCTCGGTCATCTAGTCAAAGGACCTTAGAGGGACCTTAGACATCATCAATCCAACCTCCTCCTTTTGCAACTGAGTAAACCGAGGCTATATTCACACAAACAGGAAGGGAGATGGGCAAGATTCAGATTCAGGTCCTATGAATCCAAATCCAACTTTCTTTCCACTGGAGAATGAGGCCTTCCCAATCAGCCCAATAATTTTACAGTTGGAGAAACTGAGACTCAGAAAGTTTAAGTCCCTTGTTCAAGGTCACATACTTAGAGCAGAGCCAGGATTAAAACCCAGGGCTACTACCTAGCACTAGGTAGTGCTCTTCCCACTACTCCATCATATCCGACTTTAGACTGCCTTGTAACCCCTTGGATCATCGCTGTGTTGGGTGCATCTGTGTCAAATGATTGAATGAAGGGCATGAGCTGTGAAGAGGGCAGGTGAGATTGGCGTCTAGTTGGAAGCCATCAGTAAAGACCAAATACTATTACTAGGCAGTTAATAGTATGTCTATTATTTTCAAAGAAAAGTCAGAGCTGGATGCAGATCAGAACACGTCTTGGATACATCAGCTTGCAAGGGAAAGGTGAAAGTCGAACCGCAAGGCTGGTCCTCCTCCTGCTGCCCCTGCCATTTGACTGATCACAAGATTAAGGAGAAGTCAAGTGTGCCCTCATCTGCACACTCCAGAACCTGACCTCATTCATCCACAACCCGGAGCTCAGGAAGAGTGACTTTTCACATGGCACTACCAGCTAGTGACCCTTTTCTCTCCTGATTTGCCTCCTTCTCATACAAAATGTTTCATGCAGAGGGAAGAAAAGCAAGGGATTGATGTGGGGCAAGTGGAAGGGGCTGGAGGGAAGGGAGAGGGAGGGTCAGGAAGGAAATTCTTTGTTTGAGAAAGCACTGAGAGGTAAAGCTCCAGACCTAGCAGAAATATGTCATGTTGCTAGAAATCCGATTTTCCTTAATCACAAGTACAGAATTTTACATGACACGTTGAAAAGTGTATCTCTTTGAGAAGCTGCCCTGAATCTCAGAGGCATCGTAAGTACAGAGCCATGTAATGTGGCAGTTGCTATGGTAACAACTCGTTTTCCATAGAAAGAAAATCAGAGTGGATAAATCACATTAAAAAAAAAACAAATAATTTCTTGACATCTACCCTGAGAGGTTGGGAATCTGACCCTCCCATCTTAACTGATCCTGTTTGGTTGGTGGGAGGTGGGGGGAGAGGGGGTTAGGGGGAGGTTAGTGTGCAGCATTATAGCCTCCTGCCTAGAATAATAAAACTCATAGCTGGAAGGATCTGAGGAGTCCAACCCCCTCATCTGTGTGGCTGAGTTACAGAGGGTGAGAGGAAATAAGTGACTTCCCCACAGTCACATGGCTAAGGAATGGCAAACCTATATGGAACCCCAGCTGACCTCTAGAATGTGCTGAGTTGATGATAATAAACTCACCAATCTGCCCATCCATACAACCCATTTTCAGAGCCCCCAATCTAACATGAGGTGAATGGCCTGCCCACCTGTCCCCCACAACCGAGGTGGAGGAAAGAGCCTCCAGACCACCCTCCTCCTATCAGAACCACACCTGTGTTAGGACAATCCTGTCCCTTGCCATTTTCTCCCACAAACAGACATCAGGCAACCACACTCCTCCCACTTTCCTCCACTTCCCCTAATTCCAGTCCTTCCCCTTGGTGATTATTTTCAATTTATCCGTCTATATCTTGTTGTACATTTTGTCTCCCTCTATTAGGCTGTGAGCTCCTTGGGACCAGAGACCATCTTTTGCCTTCTGTATCTCCAAGGACTTAGCACAGTGCCTGGCGCATAGTAGGTGCTTAATAAAAGTTATTTATTAATCAAATTACTTATGTATTAATTGCTTTAATTAATTGATAGGTAATTGTTAACTGGTTTATTATTTATCTGTGCTGACTGACTGATCTTCCCTATTCAACTCTTTTTCCCCAGAGGAAAGAATTCCTAGTATGGCCCTACCTATTTCATTCCTTTTCCCGCTTTACTAAAGTCTGATATCCACGGACTTTAGCACCAGCTAAGTATGGCTAGATAGGCAAAGACGCACATTTTCTCCTGAAGACAACATCACCACTCACCACCACAAGCCACAAACATGTTTGCGGGTAGCTGGGTCATCTCCCTAAGTCTCCCACCATCTCCTCTCTACCCCTCCTTTTCCCTCCCTCCTCAGTCTCCCTGCTCCTCTCCCCCTTACCTGGGGGTGCTCTGCCCAAAGGAAGATACATTTTGTGGTTAAAGCTGCCTCCTTAATTGGGGTTTACTGACTAGATTCTTCTCAAGACCACGTCTAAACCAATTCACTCTGGAGCTCATAGATAGGACAACAATAGATCCCTGCCTTCCTTGCCCAGAGTGAATGCAACTAGGGACTGTTTCTCCTTCTGCAGCAACCCTACGGGTCTTACCCTCCAGTTTGATTTTTTTTTTTATTAATGGGCCATTCCCTTGACCTCCCTTCTTAAAGCGGCCTATTCACTGAATGGGAGTTACATCACTTAAAGTGAGAACCTGAAAAGGCCTTAGCTAAAAGGGCCAGGGTATCCCATCACATCCTGGGTCATCTCCAGTCATCCTGATGATTATCTGGCCCTGGACCCAGATGACTCTGGAGGAGAAAGTGAGGCTGGGACCTTGCACAGCCCTCCTCACTCAAATCAAAGTCAACAGCAAGTCATTCCCTGATGTCATAGTCCTCTTTGAGAGTGAAGGACAAACACCAACAACAACCACCAGACAACAGCTGTTCATAATATGATCTAGAAGAACTCGGTAATTATTTAAGAGAGTTAAGTTCACTCAGTAAGAACAGGACCCCGAATTCAACCCAGTGTTTCTGACTCCAATCCAGTGGTCTTCTGTAGTGCACAACATTATAACAATATTCCTTCTTTTTGATGGGTCCAGGGTTAAGAGAAGCAGAATTCTTTCTGCACAGATGCTTTAACAAGGCACTCTCAGCAATTATTCCAGTCCCAAGAGACCATTCTAGTGTACGGAACACTTCAGTAATTCTTTGCAGGTGACTCCGATACAAGTACTGGAAAGACAGGAGGCTGCTCTGGATAGAGTTGAATTATGGATTCACATGTGGAACTGATCCCTTTCTCCCCTCCCATCATCCTCTCAGGTCACCCTGCCTAGGCAGTCAACAAACATTATGAAGCACCATGTGCCAGCGTGTGATTGTGATTGTTATACCTGTTTTTGGCTATGTGCATTATCTGCTGAGACGTTTTAGTGTCCCTTGTCTTAGCCACTGGAGAATGTCACAGAACCAGAGATTTAGAGTTAGGGAACTTTAGAAACCATGACCTGATTGCCTCATTTATAAGTGAGGACATTGAAGCCAGAAACTTGGGTCACGCCATCGGTGGGAGAGAGGACAGGATTTGCACCTCTATTTTCTGATCTCTACATCTAGCCCTCTCATGGGAAAGTACTCTTGTGTGGGTTACACCACAGAGATGTTCTGGCACTCTTAAAAGTTCGCTATATATTATTTTCTACTGGATAAGAGACTCAGGGCTGGAGAGAACCAAAGCTGCTATGTCAGGCTTCACTAAAGATCAAATGAGAAATGGAACAGCATCTACTCACACACAGGCTAAGCCCATTTTTCCTTAGGAGATGCTGCAACTTTCCTGAGACTTAATAGGATCAGGGGAATAAGACCTTAGCTGGTTAATGCCAAAGCCAGCCCAGGAGAAGGCAGGTCTGACTCCCCCTAAGGCTTGGCCTGTGCACCAATATGGCCAACATGAGGCAGGGAAACTGACTCCAATTAAATCAATGAAATATCCTTGCTAAAAGTCTCCCCCCTACTATGACTAAGTAAACCTTTGGTGACTCTTAACTGGTCTACAAGTATCTCATTTTGTTCCAATTCTGATCCTAAGTACCAGACCAGCCTGAGCCAGGCCCTACCATGGCAACCTCCTATCCCATTGCCTCTAGGCAGGAAATGGTTTAATAAAAGAACACCAGACTTGGGAGCCGGCGATGGAAATGTAAATCCCCAGCTCTGATGGGTTAACCATAGCTAAGTCACCCTAAAACATTCTGAACCTCCATTTCTTTGCTATCAAATGGGAACCATAATTATTGATCTGAAGACGATAATGATGTGGTTCATTACATTATCATTATCATAGTGCTGGTACTAGTAAGCACTTAATACATGTCTATTGAGGATGATGATTGATGATCAATATTATTGGGAACAGCAGGAGGAAAGGATAGGACCCCCTAGACTGTGGGAGTCAAAAGGACCTGGATGCAAATTCAGATCTCCCTAGTCACATGCATTTGGGTAAATCATTTCTACTCTGGACTCAGTTTCCTCACTTGTAAAATGAACTAGATGACCTCCTTAGGCTCCTTCTAGGGTTAGTTCATTGCTTCTACCCTACTCTTTACACACCTCCAGGAAAAGGGATTCCAGACTATTCTTTGTCATCTTTTCCACAGAAAGAACTTTCCCAAGAAACAGGAGAGCTCACTCTTGCTAGAATTTACTACTCACTCTCCTGTCCTGGGAAACTGGCAGAAGTGACCTCTCAATGCCTAGTAGGTCCTCTCTCTTCTTTTTATCTCAAAGTGCATCTCCTCATTGAAGGCTCAGCTCAGGGGCCGCTGACTCCAAAAAGCCTCTTCTAATGTCGTGCCAGAAGGAAAAGAAAGTAGAAATAAAATGAGCCAAAATTGAAAACCTTTCCCTGTTCCTCAAGCCTTCACAGGACAGGCTTCCCTGGATTTGAGGCCTGTTCTCAAATCATGCATTCCAAGGCTCTGTAAATGTCTCATTTCTCTAAGCTCCAGAAGCACAGTCAGCCTCCTAGCTGTTAAATGCTCTCCTGGCTGACAGGGGAGTGATGAATGCCGTGTCCACAAGGGCCGTCTGTGCGTTGTAGTGACAGCTCCCCATGCTTCGTGATCAGGAATGCAGCTCCTCAGAACTCAGAAGCCTCTCGCTGACGTTTGTGGTAGGGACAGGGATGAGTTTGGTTTTCCCATGATAATTAGACAACAGAAGCACCTTATTTTAAAACACCTTGCTGTGCCATAACTTTTGATAGGATCTGGGTTCCATCTGAGTATGGCTTAGTGAATAAAGTTCTGGACTTGGAGTCTGAGAGATGGGTTCAGATCCTGCCTCAGACTGAGAAATGGGTTCGGGTCCCACTTCAGACTTAGAGATAGGTTCAGGTCCTGCCTCAGATACTTACTTACGAGCTAGGTTACTTTCAATAGGTCCTTAAGTCTCTCTCAGGCTCATCTGTAAAATGAAAATAATAATCCCGCCTACTTAACCAAATAACAGATGTCAGCAATGAGATTACAGATGCAAAGGCCTTTACAAGCCTTAATTACAATTAATTATAAGCCTTATTCTACTGTGCCAACCTGATAGCTTACTTAAAATCATAGGACAACAGGACTGGAGAGGGCTTTAATGACCATCTAGTCCAAACCTTTCATTTAAAAGTTCAAGAAACTGAGACCCACAAAGGAGCAATGACTTGACCAGGGTTATACAGCTAATGGGTGGCTGAGAAGGGGTTTGAACTCAGGTCATCTAGCTGTGAGTGTCCTTTACTCTCCTGAGACTAATTCTCATCTTCCCATTTTAGGGCATTCATTAACTCACCAAATTTTCGACCATGATGTATCAAATGCCTACCATACATCAGGAAATATACTGGAGCAAGGAATAGAAAGACAGTCCCTGACCTCAAGAAGTTTGTCTTCTACTGGTAGAAAGCAGCATAGACTTAGATAAGTCTATAGTACCCAAAATAATTTGGGGTTTGAAATTGCTAACTAGGAGAATCAAGAAAGACCCTTTGGGGTGAGTATCTCTTAAAAGAGCCTTGAAGGAAGGGAGGGATTCTGAGAGGCAGAGATGAAATGGGGTGACTCCAGGCATGGGAGAGTCTGTACAAAAACACAAAGGGGACAGGGAGCAGCAAGTAAGCCAGAATGGCTAGAATTTATGGCCAAAAAGGGGAGTCAACTACAATAAGGTTGGAAAAGGAGGGTGAAGCTAAACAGAAGAATCTTTGTTTCTTCCTGGAGGCCAAGGGAACCACTGGAGCATCTTGGTATTTCCAAATGATTCTTGCATCCAGCTCTTTTTCTGGTGCTTTCCATGAGATACAAAATGAAGCGGAGGTAGGCAGGCTTGTTTCCCTCTCCACTTCATTCTCTCTCTTTTGGTAAGGCATCATGCTTGAGTATGATATTCAGCTAATAAATATGTATGTGGGATTTTTATTACTTAATAGTTGTAAGGTTAATAGTCGTGGTGAATGCCTATATTTAATGTGTCAATGGAGCTGCAAAATGCCAGGCTGAATAGCTCTAACACACATTAGTTCTACTTGTGAATCTACAAATAGGAACCTTGTCAGAAAAGTATTCAAACTGAGATCAGTATTGATTTTGGTCGTTGGGAAAGGCACTGGACTGTGACAGTTTAAAATGATAAATGTCTAGAGAATTATTTGCTGGTATTGATAAAAAGAAGTAGATATAAAGCTGACAGCCTTGGAGGCGTAGATCCTGAGCGCTGGTAGCAAATATAACATTGTTAAGGACTCCAAACTAATCTCCCCTTTGATATCTACACGATTGCCAGTCAAGCCAAGGTTCAGCCCCCAGTTGGCCATGGCAGTTGGTAATTGCTAGAAATGAGTCTGGGCGTGCTCACACCGCTGCTTTGCACCTGCCCTGAACATTTCCCACCTAATTATTGAACCAATCATGCATGCACCCAAAGCCAGCCATCCCCAGGGAAACCGGATGCTTTGTCCTGTGGGCTGCTAGAAAGCAGGCGAGGTTTTAAATGCAGAAATGACTGGATCAAAATGTAGATTCCTTAGCCTGGCACTAAGTTAGTCTCTACACACTCTAGTATCATCCTACTTTTTCAGCCTCATTTGCCATCATTCCCATATACAGACCCTCCACTCCAATTAGGATGTCCTATTCATTATTCTCCAAAAATACTTTGTGCATTACCAGGATAGAACATAAGATTCTTGAGAACAGGACTGGTTAATTTTTGTCCTTTGTATTCCTAGTACCTAGTTTACTTCCTGGCACATAGTAGGTGCTTATTGATTAATGAATTAATCGATTCTAGCCTTAACATTTTTGCTCCATCTCATCATCTCTCCTGGAATTCCCTGCCCCTTTTCCTCACTCATGTGAATCCTACTTATCCTTTAAGACCCAAGTCAGACCCTACAAAGCCTTCCCTATTCATGCGTGGCCCTTAGTGATCTCCCGTAAAATCCTTTAGCTCTCATTGGCAGTCCTACTCAGTGGAAATACTGCCTTACATAATCTACTTGGCAGTGCCACAAGCTTAAAGGCACATGGGGATCCATTTTCAAGCTATCTCAAAGAAGGAAGGATTCTAAAAGACTAGAAAAGATGGTGGATGATGTTATTACAAAAAGGTGACTGAGAAGGTATCAGGCCCTACCGACCCATAGGCCTATTTGTTCATTTCTATGGTCTATGCACTTTGAAAAAAAATAATAATTAATAATTCTGAAATTCTACAATTCCAAGATTTTACCTTTCTGTTTTGAAACAGTAGCACTTGACCTTTGACACCAGGACAAATGGCTCCTTCACAAAAGAAATGTGTTACTGAAATGTGGCATGTGCTAAGCACGGTTTGGGTTTATTTTATTTGTGACTTGAAGCCTGTTCCCTCAAGTGACTTACAGAAGCATATCAGTAATGCTCTATTTCCATTTCTCATTTCATCTTTAGTGACTCCTGACATAGCGGCTTTGTTTCTCCAGCCCTGAGGCTTCTTTGTCCAGTAGAAAATAATATATAAGCGAACTCTTAAGAGTGCCAGAGCATCTCTGTGGTGTAACCCAGTCAAGAGTCCTTTCCCAATGAGAATAGAGTGTTGGATGTGGAATCAAAAGGCAGGTTTTAAATCCCAGCTTGGTCACTTCCTGCCTTTGTGATCTCAAGTCCCTTCAATCTCAAAGTTAGATGTTTCCTCACGCTAAGCATCTAGACGGCACAGTGGATTGAGCACTGAGCCTGGAGCACAGAAGGTCCAATTATAAATCCAGGCTCAGAAACTTACTAGCTCTGTGACCCAAATCATTTAATGGTCTGCCTCAGTTGCAAAATGGAGACAATACAGCGCCTACCTCACCAGGTTGTTCTGAGGATCAAATGAGATAATATTTGTAAAACTGCTTAGTGCAGTGTCTGGCACATACTAGGCACTTAATAAGCTCTTGTTCCTTCCCCTCCTTGGGCTTCTAGGACAAGCTCTGACCAATACAGGATTCCCTTTTACAACATGCTACATGAGGAGTCAGTAAGTTGTAAAATCAGCTCAAAGAATGTGATCTCCTTGAGAGAAGGACAGAGATTTTCATTTTGTCCTAGTACCCCCTAGTGCCTAGTACGTAGTAGATGCTTAACAAATGTTTGTTGGTTAACTCCTCAAGAATATTAGATTTGTCTGGAGGGATTTGCAAGTAAGACCTCCCTACTACAGAAACTGAAAAAGAGATTGAGAATTCAGACTTTGATAAGCCATTAAAAATGGATGCCAGGGCAAAGAGCAAATTCTAATGATTAGTCAATGAATATCCATTGCGCATGGGTTCATTGTGTGGAAGGACATAGAATTATGGGCCTTTTCTAGAACTAGAGGGAACCTCGAAAATCATCCAGTCCAATCCCTTTATTTTACAGATGAGAAGCTAAGGACCAGCAAAGGGAAAGATTTGTCTAAAGGGGCACAGACAATATATAATTAGGGTATAGTGGTAATATGGAAGTAAGGTATTGTAATTAGAAATCAAGCGTCCTGGTTTTCAATCCAATTTTGCATCAGTCCACTTAAGCAGAGAAAGCCCAATAATACAATGAACCCCATACACACCCCTTTATAGATGAGTCAGGAAAGCACTATTCTCAGCAGGTGCTGTTAGAGATTAGAGTACTATCGTTTTGCTCCAATTACAAGCCAAATTTATTTTTGCCAATGCTGGCTTCCATCTTTCACTTTACAGGAAGCCTTCCCCAATCCCTCTTACTTCTGGTGCCTTCCTTTCCTAACTTATTTTCCTATCTTTTTGTATGGGGCAGCTATGTGGCAGAGTGGATAGAGTGCCAGGTCCAGAGTCAGTAAGACCAGAGTTCAAATCCAGTTTTCAGAACCTTACCAGCTGTGTGACCCCTGACCACGTCATTTAACCCATTTTCCTCAGTGTGTGCCTAGCATCATCCCCTAAATAAAAAAGATGGAAGAAGAAACACGAGAATAATAGATGTAACAAAGTGGAAGTACCTTGTTTCAAATGGAAAAAAATAGAAACACCTATATTTCAAATTTAAAAATCTTCTACAATGATTTTTTTAAAATACTCAATGATTCATGTAATTAATTTGGGTATATATAGCTAGCTGTTTTTCCTCCCAATAGAGATGTATAGTCTATATTTTTGCGGTAGCCTATGTTTGAACACATATAAACACATGTCTGAACACATGTGTACATCAGCTTTGAGGTTATACAAGACAGAGGCCAAGGATCAGATCAGTAGAAAACTTTCCCTTTAAAATGTGGTATGAACCCAGGTTAATTGTAATAACCAATTTAAGCCCTGGAGAATAAATGATGAAACACACTTTGCTATTTTTACTAGAGAAGGCCAGGCCTATGGGGCTTAATGTTGCAGATGCCATCAAATGCTTTCACTGTGTTGGTTGTTTGTTCATGATTTTTCTTGTTATGGGGGAAGGTTAAAAGTGTGTCTGAGGGTAACAGTGAGTATGAGGAGAGGTAATACACTAGCAAAAACTGGTGAAAATAAAGGTATCGACATGACTTTTGAAAAAATAAATGTAAGGAAGCAACAAGGTTTGATAGTTGCTAGAATACGGAACCAACCTCATATATATATATATATCTATCTATACTATATATATATATATATATATATGTATGTATGTATGTATATATACATAGGTCACTGTGGAATTTCTTGACACCCCTGAAATGGGATTTGAGGGCACAACATTCCCTTACAGGGTTTAAACAGGAGTACAGGAATTGCTAGCTCTAAGTCAGATAGTTGTCTGAGATAACGGACTTTGATTCGGTGCCCAACAGAGGAAGTTAGAGAAAACATAGCCTAGGGGCACTCCATATGGATATTAGACAGGGCACTGGAGTTGAAGTTGGGGAGATATGCAGCTTTGTAACCTGGGCAAGTCACTTAACTTCTCAGGGTCTCAGTATCTTTGTCTGTAAAACACAGGGGTGAATTCGATGAATTCTAAGGTCATTCCAGCTCTAAATCTATGATCTTAGCTCCCCTCCACTCCCCGGCTTACGTGCAGAATTCTGATCAGCCTTAAAATCTCCTTGTTTCTCTAAAATTGTTTCTTTCTTCTCTTTTTTTTAATAAAAGGGACACAAGGAGTATGATGTGAGCTTAGTTTAAACTGCCAAGTTAGCAGGTGAGTTTTAACAGCTAACAGCCTGCTGATTCCCTAGTAATCAAGGAACTACCAGGAGAGGTAGGGAGAGGCTGTAAGGGACTGACTATAAGGAGATGTTAAGACAAAATGCCAGAGGAGAAGGGACATGCAAGACTGGAGGATAAAGTTCAGAGAACAAGAGAAAGTGACAAGGCAGGAAGAAAGGGGAGACTGCACTGAGGGTTAAAGACAAAGAACAAGAAATTTTCAAGTGACTACCGAACAAGAGGTCAGTGAAGGAGATGCTATGGCAGGCTCTGCGAGGCAGCAAAGGCAATTTATTCAAGTCGGGGAAGAGCATGGCTGCGACTCAAAGTGGGTCAGAGCTAGAGAAACATGAGTCGTGAGTTCAAGACTGGCAGTCTGAGGGAAGAGTCTGGAAGAATATGCTTTGCTAGTTGGAGAATAATAAAGCAGGCATCTGGCTGACCAGAGCCCCAGGTGAAGACTCATTAAGTCTGAGTTTTTGTCCCTCTCCAAGGTCTCAGCTTGAATACAATGCTGAGGACAGATGTGCCTGAGTGAAGGATGGGCCCTCTCCTGTACACAATTGGTTTATTTTGGAGTTGGTTTGTTTCCTTGGCTTCTCTCTCTCTCTCTCTCTCTCTCTCTCTCTCTCTCTCTCTCTCTCTCCCTCTCTTTCTCTCTCTCCCTCTCTCTCTCTCTCTCTCTCTCTCTCTCTCTCTCTCTATGTCAACATGCGTTGCGACTGTCTGTCTCTGTCTCTCTGTCTCTCTCTCTCTGTCTCTCTCTCTCTCTCTCTCTCGTTCTCTCTTTTTTTCTCCATTTTTACCCTATATCTCACCCTCTTCCTGTGTCTTCAGAATAATGGGTTCAATTTGGTCAAATAACCAGTTAATCAGACCATAACCTGTTGGATAAAATTCAGCCTTTTTCCTCTTTCCATACCTGGGTAGCCACACCCCCTTCTTTGTCTCTTGCTCCTCAGTTCTGTTTGAAACACCAGGGTAAAGCTGAAGTCCTATTGTGTAGTGGAAAAACCACAGCTCTAAAAGGTAGGAGACCCGGCCTTCAGCTACTGCCTCTGCTTCTTACTGGTTCCTGGCCTTTGGTGCACATCACTTAACCCCCACTTACCTTTGCTGTAAAGTGAGTGGTTAGAATGGACAGCGTCTCTGATTCCTTCCATCTGTGGAAGATCCTGTGGTCTGACCTGAAGGCAAAGGCGAAAGGAACCTCAGCCTTTACAATCTATAATAGCAAGTAGGATCTGAGGACACTCTTCATCTTGTGGTCAGTGGTACATTTGAAAGGGAGATCATTTTTCAGCATACCCTCTTAGGACGTTGCTCTTCACAATGAGGAAGAAGCAGCAAGATAGGGTCAGAGGTCATTTTTAGAGCTAAAAGGGATCCAGTGGGGTTCTAGTCTGATCTCTTTATTTTCCATACAAGAGGACTGAGGTTCAGATTGCTTCAATGGCTTGTACACAGTAAGGCTTCTAGCTGGGATTTGAGCCCAGGTTCTTTGCACCCAAATCCAGAGCTTTTTTCCAAACATCACTCTCCTGTCCCTGCCATGGAAACAGACATTTGCTGACTTGAGAAAGGGAGCACAAGATAGAGAATAATAATATGTATTTCTTCCCTTCACTTCGACTAGCGGCATAGACACCAAGCCCAAGATAGTTTCCAAGAGCAGTTCTTGGCAGCCCTGGATCTTTGCTCCTAATTACCCCGGTGATAGATGCTGGCATTGCTGCTAAAGGTATACTCATCCAGGCTTTATGGTCATTTTCCAACAGCACAGACCTTTTAAACTCTCTTGTGGGAGCAGGTTAAGATGATTATGCAGATGGATGGACCCTGGTGCATTATATGTCAGAGATGGAGATGTAAGAGCAGCATTCATCTCATGATTACCGCCAGGAAGTCTGCTCCCAGTCCCTGTGCAAGGACATGGAAGCTGGAGGAGAGAGGGAGCAGCTCCAATGGCCCCACTCTGACACACTCACCCGCTTGCTGTGTCTCTGTGGCTGACTGGCCATTTCGTTGTCTCACTCTGTGGGGAACTATGTTGTTATTCATAGGCAAAAGGGCAGGTGTCCTACACTGTCACAGGGGGAAGGCAATAGATTTCATGATGGCCACAAAGAGTTTGAGCCATGGTATAACAATAAAAATTAATAACAATTTGTCATTGTCATCCAGTCATTTCAATCATGTCAGACTCTTTATTACCCCATTTAGGGTTCTCTTGACAAAGATACCGGAATGGTTTGCCATTTCCTCCTCCAGCTCATTTTACAGATGATGAAACTGAGGCAAAAAGGACACAGCTAGTAAGTATCTGAGGCAGGATTTGAACTCAGGTCTTCCAGACTCCTGGTCTGGCACTCTATCTAATGTACTGCCTCGCTGCCTAATTAATAACAACACTAGCCAGTGATAGGACATTTTAAGGTTTGTAAAATTATGTACATACATTATCTCATCTGACCCTGTAAACAACACTGGGAGGAAAGAGCTCTTGCTATCCCCATTGTATTGAGGAGGAAACCAAGGCTGAAAGTGGTAAAGTGAAATTCCCAGGGTCACACAGCTTAGTAAGTGTCCGAGGCAGGATTCAAACTCAGCTCTTTCTCACTCCCAGTCCAGGGCTCTGTCCAGTATAGTATAAGAGAAGTTTCTACGAGTGGGAATCAGCACACCTGAATTCTACTCCAGTTCTGCCCATAGATCACTGTGTAAATTGTTCAAGTTAATTGAACCTTTCCAGACTTTGATTTCTCATCTGTAAATGGAGGAGAAGAAGGATTGAACTGGGACAGTCTCAAAGATGCCTTCTTTACGATGATCAAAATAGCATTTTTAAATAAATGTTACAGATTTACATTCAGAAGAGATCTCGGGGGCCATGTAGTCCAAACTCTTCCTATTTCAGGTGTATAAACTATAGCCTAGAGCCATGAGGGATTGAAGAAAATCACCCAGTGAGTCAAGGGAAAGGGCCAAGATTTGAACCAAGGTCCTCTGACCACAAAGCCGTCCTTCTTTCTGGTCCACCCTACTGGTGGTATCTCTGTGGAGCAAAGATTGAGAGAGAAGGGTGGAAAATAAGCCCTTTGTGGGCATGCTAAGAAGACAACCTAGTAGCGCCTTTGGGGTGGGTGGAGACAGAACTTACAATAAAGCTTTTCTAAGATGCTTCTTCCAGGTACAGTATGGAAGCAGTGCCTGGTTCTCAGAGGGCTGGGCAGGGCCTACCAAGATGGAAAGACTCCAAGCAAAGGCCCAGCAGTGGGCTCTATTCCTGTTGTCCAAGGACCAGCTTTGGCCATTGCAGACTCCTCATGACATGCTGGCCATCAGAGGGTAAATATGTTCAGGCACAGTCAGTTATGAAAATAGTCTTCTAAGTAAGAAGGGGTTATAATCTACAGAGGAAGAAGAAGAACCAAGATGAAGTCTTGAAGTATTGAGGCTAAGTGCCCCCTGCCTTTTGACAGTGACCACACCATAGCCAGAATTTCAGCAGTTTGCAGCTCAGGAGTGAAGATCCCAGGCAGGAAAGGTTATTGTCTCTGAGTCTGGTTGTCTGCCAGGAAAACTCCCTCTTGAGTTACTCGAGAAAAGCTACTGCCTCTTCCTTCTGCCTTTCCTATTTCCTTTTGTGTGAGATCACATTACATTGCTTTAATGAAGATGGGAAGGCCTTCCACTTCAGAAATGTAATGTGCCTTCAGGGCTAGCCAGCATGAACACTTCTCATCATTTAAGAGAATTATTAAATGGAATTTCTTTCCAATATGCTGTCCTACCATTTAAAAAACATCTTACTGGTTATAGCCCTAACCAGAATTCAATTCAAGTCAACAGGCATATATTAGAAATCTACTATATGCTGGGGTTACAAAGACAAAAATAAAATAATCCCTGTCCTCAAAGAGTTCATATTCTCCTAAGGGAATAAATGTAAATTCGGATAAGTAAATACAATTATATACACAGTAGTGTCAGAGTCCGAGAGTCTCATGACCTAAGTTCAAATCTCAGTTTTGTGGTTTGCAACCTACTTGACCCTGGCTAAATTTCTGGGCCTTAGTTTCACAGGATCATCAGATTATAGTTCTAAATCTGGAAGAGACTTGAGAAGCTTCTAGTCTCCTCATTTTAAAAATGAGGAAACTGAGTCCTAGAGAAACTAAGTGACCCAAGTAGTATGCATAGGTGCTGAGATTTGAACCCAAGTCCTCTGATGCCAGAGCCACCATACCACTATGCTCTTCTTCACCTGTAAAATGAGAGAGTTGGACAGATGACCCCCCCAAGATGTCTTCCAGCTCTAAGTATGGCTCATAGTCATCCCATAAATAGGATAAATCAAAAGTGGCAACCAATCAAGAAATGTGCTAAAGATGCTAAGAAATGAGGAGGAAGAGCATTCCAGAATGGAAGGTGATAGAAGCAGAAACTAAATGTCAATGGGCCAGTTGTACTTGAATATGGTGTGTACAAGGTGGGGAAGGGATGATGTAAAAGAAGCCTGAAAAGATAGACTGGAGCCAGTTTGGGGTGAAGCAGAACATGCACATTTTCTGAGAAGTTCTGCTTTCTCAATATCTTTATGAGGTCAACAGCCAGAGGGTCCAAAGACGAATGTACCAATTTTATAAGAGAGTAGATAAGGGGATTCAACAGAAGTTGAACCTTATCAAAATATGTTAGTGAAACCTCATGGGTTCTTGAATCTCAGGGTCATTGAATCTCAGAGCCAGAGAGATCATGGTGGGATCATAGAGCTAGAGCAAGAAGACACCTTAGAAATATTTTATCCAACCTCTCATTTTACAGATGAGGGAACTGAGGCCAGAATGGTCAAGTGGCTTGCCTAAAGCAAGGTAGAAAGGAATAGAGCTGTATTTGAGCCCAACTCCCGTGATGCCAAGTTCAGCAAACTCCAGTGACATTTAGCTCATGCCTCCATGTCTTTGTATAGTTCTCCATGTCTGAAATGATCACCTTGGCTTCTTAGAATGCTTAGTGCCTTTCAAGGCTTGCTTGGGTACCACTTGCTGATTTCCTCTGCTTGTAGGATCCCATGATCTATACCTATACCTGTAAGGGATCTTTTTGTTATTCAATCATTTCAGTTGGGTCTGACTCTTTGTGACCCCATTTGGAGTTTTCTTGGCAGAGATACTGGAATGGTTTGCTGTCTCCTTCTCCAGCTCATTTTATAGATGAGAAAACTGAGGCAAATAGGGTTAAGTGAATTGCCCAAAGTCACTCAGCTAGTAAGTGTCTGAGATCAGATTTGAACTCAGGGGGATGAGTCTTCCTGACTCCAGGTCCAGCACTCTATCCGCTGTAACACCTTGCTGCCCTGGCAGGGATCTAAGATATCATCTAGTCCTACCCTCTTCCAGGCTACAGATTATCTGGTTCAGATAATTTTACAAATGTAAATATAATTATATACACAGTGGTGTCAGAACTGGAGCATCTCATGACCTGAGTTCAAATCCCAATTTTGTGGTTTACCTTGACCTTGGCTAAATTATTTACAAATGGAAAAACTGAAGTCTAGAGAAAGGAAATTACTTGCCCAAGATCACATAGAAATTCCATGCCAGAATCAGGCCCAGAATTCCAATCTGACTCCCCAGGCCAATGCCTTCTCTACCCAAGTCTCTCTTAGATAAAAGAAAAAAGAAATAAAAAATACAGCTCAGTGAAGTGGTGGTTGCTATATGTTTTCCTAGCATTTCATCCAAAATCCATATGTCTCCCAACCTCTTCATTTGTGTCTTCAGAGCTAGCTCAGGGACTGGAGCTGTTTGATGCAATCAGGGCCGCTCTCTGTGCTGGTTAATCAGATGACAATGAATTGCTCAGCTCTTCAAAGGGTTGCACTGCACAAATGAAAACTAATAATAATAATTTACTAATTGCCTTCCCAAGTTGGAATAATTCTAATCATCCATGTACAAAAGAGAGTAATTAAAAGTCTCCCAAACTACGGAGGCTGATTTTGCTCACCCCATTTACAGGCAATCCCCAAGGAAGGAATCAGCAGCAGCGGAACCCACTAAAGACTGGAACTCTGCCTGCTGAAGGAGCAACAGGGAGGCTGACAATCAATCAAGAAGCATTATTAAGTGTTTTCTATGTGCTGGGAACTGTCCAAAGGGCAGGGATACAAAGAACAAGCAAAAACAGTCCCTGCCCTCAAAGAGATTACAGTCTAGTGGAGAATACAACATGTACATAACCAGGTACATTAAAAAGTAGCATATGGAGTATGGACTTACAGAGTAGATTGGAGGTAATCAGAAAGAGGAAAGCCTCTTAGAGAAAGTAGTTCTTGAGCTGAGTCTTAAAGGAAAGACAAGGATTCTGAGAGATGGTGAGAGCATTCCAGGCAAAGGGGACCGCCGGTTTAAAGGCGCGGGGACAAGAAATGGAGCATTGTGTACAAGGAATAGCAAGTATACCAATGTAGGTGCATCATGGATTATGTAGACAGGAGTATTGTGTTAGGTGGATGGAAAGGTAGGAATGAGTCGGATTGTAAAGAGTTTAAATGTCAAACCAAAAGTTTGGATTTGCTGCTAGAGGCAACAGGAACCCACTGGAGATTATTAAATGAGGAAGAGGAATGGAAAAATGAGATAGGTACAGATGTATACCTGAGGAAAATCATGTTGGCGGATTGGAATGAGAAAAGACTTAAAGCAGAGAGACCAATAAAGAGCCAATTGCAAAAGTCCTAGCAAGAGGAGATGAGGCCTGAATTAGGGTGATGACTGAGGATGGAGAGAAGGGACATATGGGAAAGGTGTTATGGAGGCAGAAACCACAAGATCTTACACACCTCATCAGCTATATGGGGTGAGTTAAGAGTGAGGTGTTGAGGATGACACAATGATTGCAAATCTAGGTGACTGGTAAGATGGCAACATCCTCAGCCATCATAAGGAAGTTTGGAATAAAGTTGGGTTTGGGGGTCAAAGATAATGAGTTCTGTTTTGGAAATGTTATGTTTGAGATGCCTAGATAGATAGAAATGTTAAGCATTTACTAATTGTCAGGTACTTTTCTAAGCAATAGAGGTATGAATATAAGCAAGAAGGAAATTACATGCTAGTGAGAGAATGAGATGTAGATAAAGATATAGAAATGGACATAGACAGAGATAGAGATCAGTGTTCTGGAGAGCTGGAAAGGGGAGGGAAGGAAGGAAACAATGTGGAGAAGAAAGTGGAGTCCAGGGAGAGATGAGGTAGGAGTGGGACGAAGCATGGTTCTGAAAATGGTGGCACTGGAGAGAGAATCTACAGAACATCAAGCTTGAATTGTCCAATAAGCAGTTGGTGATGTAAATCCGGAACCGAAAGAAGAGACCATTGCTGGATATATGTATATATATATATATATATATATATATATATATATATATATATATATATATATATATATATTATATATATACGTGTGTGTGTATATAAATTATATACATATTATATAATATAAATATCTGGGAATTATCAGCACTGGGATAAAAGCTTTATCCATATGAACTGAAGAAGTCACAAGAAAAATAATGTAGAAAGAAAAGAGAAGGGGGTCCGAAAAAGTAGTCTTTGGAGGGAATTCACAGTTAAGGGATGTTACACGGATGAGGATCTAAGATGTCACATGGATGAGGCTGAAAAGAAGCAGTGAGACAGGTAGAAGGAGAAGCCACAAGTTATGAAAACCCAAAGGGATGACAATATCCAAGAAGAGGAGGTAATCAAGTATCAAGTGCCATAGAGAGGTCAAGAAGGGTAAGTATTGAGAAAATTCCACTAGATTTGGCAATTAAGAGATCACCAGTATCTTTGCAGAAAGCATTTTAGTTGAATGGTGAGGTCAGAAGCCAGACTTGGAGGGGGTTTACTGAGAAAGAGCAGAGGGAGAAGTAAAAATACTTTATGTAGATGACTTTTTCAAGCAGTTCAGATGAGAAGGGAAGAGAGATATAGGACAATAGCTATGAGATGGTAAATCTAATGAAGATTTTTTTAAAGATGGAGGATACATGGATGAGTGTGTGGACAGCAGGGAAGGAATAAGTAGATAGGGAGAAACTGAAGATTATAAAGAAAGATCGGATAATAGCAAGGATAGTCTCCTGGAGAAGACAGGGGAGGGCAGAGGGATAGAATCAAGTTGCATACATTGGGGTTGGCCTTGACAAAGAGGACACTTCTTCATCAGAAACTGGCATGGAGGAGAAGACAACGGAGGAAGTTGTCAGAGGGGATGTGAGGTAAAAAGAAGCAGGAGCTCTTGGCAAATGGCCTGCCTTTTCAATGAATACTGAGGCAAGGTTCTCAGCTGAGAGGGTAGGGGGAGACAACACCATGGAAGGCTTAAGGAAAGAAGAAAAGGTTCAGAAATGCTCTTGTAATAAGATAGAGAATATAATTAAGGAGGAGTAGAAGAATTGTGTGGCTGCAACAAGGGCCCAATTGAGACTAGACAACAAATTTGTAGTGGACTTTGACATCACAATTTTGTGGTTTTCCTCCAGAACCATTCAACAGCATGAATAGGAATAAAGGAACCAGATGGGAAGGGTAATCCAAAGGTAGGGTTTGATCAGGCATGGTCGGTGGTTATGGGACAAGGACACATGAGATGTGAGAGAAGAAGGCCATGTGGAATTAAACTGTCTCATCAGAAAGGTCAAAATTTGGAAGGGAGAGAAGTATAGCCAGAGTAATGAGGGCTTGGAAAGTATCTAGGAATGAAAGAATTAAATGTAAGGGCAGCTAGGTGACACAGTAGATAGAGTGATGGGGCTGGAGTCAGGAAGGCTCATCTTCCTGAGTTCAAATCCAGCCTCCAATACTTAGTAGCTGTATCCTCCTGGGCAAGTCATTTAATACTGTTTGCCTCAGTTTATTCATCTGTAAAATGAGCAGAAGAAGAGAATGGCAAATCACTTCAATATCTGCCCCCCCCAAAAAACAAAAGGGGTCATGAAGAGTTAGACATGACTGAATTATACTGAAAAAATATTTAGGAATGAAAGGATTGAATGTAAGGGCAGTGAGGAGGTGCAGTGGATAGAGCACCAGGCCTGGAGTCAGGAAGGCTCATCTTCCCGAGTTCAAATCTGGCCTCAGACACTAGCTGTGTGACCCTGGACGAGTCACTTAACCCTGTTTGCCTCAGTTTCTCCATCTGCACAATGCGCTGAAGAAGGAAAAGGCAAACCATTCCAATATCTTTCTCAAGAAAACCCCAAAGAGGGTCATGAAGAGTCAGACATGACTGAAACTACTGAACAAGGTCAAAGAACAGGTTGTGTCATATAAGTTAAGGAAAGATACAGCAATTAGAGATCATGAGATAAAGGAATTTCAGAATTCATGAACATGGAGGTGAAACATTTCTAGGTGATGGCAGGGTCAAGGGTATGACTATCCCTATATGCAGCTGATGTGGAGTAGAGGTGCAGGTCATGAAAGGAAAGTAGACTAAGAATTAGCACAGCGGCTGGTACCGAGTAGGCACTTAATAAATGTTTATGGATTGGTTGACTGAATTGTGAAGTATTTGGGAAAACACCAACATCCATGTTGAAATCCCCTAGTATGAAAGTAGTTGGAGGGGAGAGGAATATTGTGAGCTAGGTACTAAATCCATTGAAAGAGAGAGAATATCTTGGATATCAATAGATAATGTCCACCAGGATCCAGGATGGATCGTCTATTTGGATAGCACGGACCTCAAAGAAGACCTTGTGCAGCAATAACAGGGAAAAGAAAGTGTAAAGTGAAAATGGGGAGCAAGGAGCATTCTGATAGAAGGGGGTGAAACATCTGGTTACTAAACAAAGCGCCCTGTGAAAAGCTGTGGCCAATAATGGACAGAGAGACAGGAGACGATGGCGGGACAGAAAACAAACTCTGCCCTCCATGGACCTATTGCTTTGAAACAATGATCCATCTCTGGATGGCATAGGGAATAATCTCTCTTTTCATGCACTCTTCTCATCCTTCCAGGACAAAGTCAAGCTTCACATCTGCTGTGAAGCCTTCCCAGACTTCCTGAGGGTAAGGGGTCTCCAGAAGTGAGTGGGCTGCCCACTTTCTCCATAACTAGAGACCTTCAAGCAAAAGCCAGATGACCGACCACTCATTGGGTATGCTGTTGGATGTAACAACAGCCACAGCAGCCTTATGTATAGCCCTTTAAGGTTTGCAAAGCAATTACAAATATTGTCTCATTTTTTTAGCCTCCCAACAATCTTGGGAGACAGGTGCTATTATTATCCCCATTTTACATTTGGGAAAACTGAGGCAGACAGTAGTTCAGTGATTTGTCCAGGATCACACAGCTGGTAAGTGTCAGAGACTGGGTTTGACTTCAGGTTTTCCTGACTCCTGGTCTATTCTCTATCCAATGCACTGTCTAGCAGTAAGGAGGTGGCCTCGGAGGACTCTTCCAAATCAGATTCTATTATTCTATGTTTCTGTACACTGTAACAGATAGATTCCTGGGCAGGAAAGTCAGAGACAGGTTCTAGTCTTCTCTTTGGGACCTGTTAGCTATGTCGTCTTTGGAAAAATTGTTTCCCTTCTCTGGGCCCTCAGTTTCCTCATTTGTAAAAAGAACACATCGGATTCAAAGATCTATAAGGTCCCTTCCATATTTGAAACTTAATTATTTTATCCCAGGTCATTTATTCAGCCAACAAATATTTACAATGCTCCTGCCACATGTCAGGCTTACACTGATCTCGTTCTCCTCTGAACTCTAACAATGCATTGATATCGTGGACTTTTTTTCAATTTTCAATTTTAAAATGTTTTTCCACATTCATTTCCCCAAATAGAATGTCAGCTCTTCAAAAGAAGGATCATGCCTTTCATTTTTAAACCATAGGACCATAGATCATAGAAGAGACCTTCAAGATCATTGAGTTCTACTCCTTTTTACAAGTAAGGAAACCAATGCCCAAAGTGGTTTAGTGACTTGCCCAAGGTCACGAAGTTGTGATAGGGATTTGAAACCAGGTCCTGTTCCACAGAGTTGGTGCTCAGCAAACATTTGCTGATTGCCTATGGGGTGTGTGGTGTGTGGTAATCACTCAAAAGGATCTCAAGGCACCATTGAAGGTGGTTGACTGAGCATCTTTCCGACTGAGAAGGAAGAATGTGCCCAGGCAAAGTCAGAGAGCAGGGTGCTCATCTCCAGGGCTCTCTCCACCTGTGTGTTTCTTCTCAGCGGCCTTATGACAAGCTAACCAGTGATGACCTCACTGCCCCCAGCCCTACTGGGGGGTTCCTCCCTGGCATCTTGGATCAGCTCTCGTGTCCCATTCCCTTAGAACCTGACTCTTAAATTAAGAGGCACAGAGAATAGAACACTGGACCTGGAGTCAGGAAGACCTGAGTGCAAATCCAGACTCAGACACTTTCTAGCTGGGTGACCCTGGATGAGTCACTTAACCCTGTTTGCCTCAGTTTCCTCACCTGTAAAATGAGGATAATAATAGCACCAACTTCCCAGGGTTGTTGTGAGGATCAGGTAAGATAATCATTGTAAAGCGCTTAGCACGGTGCCTGGCATGTAATAAGGGCTGTATGAATTTTAATCGTTATTATCACCTCTGTCAGATCTTTCTTCTCTTGGATCCCATTCCCTCAGAGAATGATAAATTAAGAAGAAGCTAGGTGGCACAGTGAATAGAGTGCTGAGCCTGGAGTCAGGAAGTTCTGAGTTCAAATCCAGTTCCTTGCCAGCTCTGTGACATTGAGCAAGTCAGTTGCCCGTTCTCAGCCTCAGTTTCCTCCACTGTGAAATGGGGATAATAATAGTACCTACCTCCCAGCATTGTGAGAATCATATGAAATAGGGTAAAGGACTTACTATGTGCCTGGCACATAGTAGGCGCTATATCAAAGTTAATTATTATTGGAGTTATAGTGTATCTATGGCTTTTAATGTATCCAATTTCCAGATTTTAACAACCCACGATTATCTTGTTTTCCTCTCATTGGGTCTGTCCCCTCAATAGAAAACAAGGACAAGGACTGTTTCATTTTGTGGAGGGACTAGGTGGGAAGAGGAAGTTATTTACCCTAGGGTACTGAAGGACTGCTGAGCGCTGTTAACGCTGTGTACATTTGGCAGCCTGGGACAAAGCTTTGATCACCCACCCCTAGTTACGGCCCTGGAGGAAGGTCCAGGAGTCAGGAACAAGGGGGACTCACACCTACCTGGGTGACTCCAGGTCAGTGCCTTCCTTTTGCTCTCCCCCAGCTTCTCCAGTTAGTAAATTAGGAATGATCTTCACAGTGGCCGTGCCCTACAAAAATGTTCTTTGTCAGCTCACAGTGCCAGAGACCCTGTTTGTCTTCAGAATGAAATGGGTCATGGAGAAAGCAAAGGGTCAGTCACACAGATCACAAGCATGTATTTAGCGCTTAAGATGTGCTATTTAGCGCTTAAGACAGGCCCTGAGCTAAATGCCAAGAATATAAAGGGGGGAAAAAAGAAAAAAGAATCCATGCCCTCAAGAAGCTCACATTTTAATGGGGGAGACAAATTGGAAATAACTGGGTACATACAACATAGATGCTGAATATGTGGAAGCTAATCTGAGATGAGAAGATACTAGATGGGACAAAGGGGAAGGGCCCCTGCCAAAAAAAATGGGGGAAGGATCTGAGCTGAGTATTGAAGGAGGGAAACTGAGAGAAAGGGGGTGAGGAAGGAGAGTGACCTATTTAAAAAAAAACCACAAGAATTTGATGATCCTTGGGAAAGAAAAATAAATGTGAGAGATAGCTACTGAAAAGGAAGAAAGGGAGGGAAAGGAGGAGAGTTTGGAAACAGGCCCCTTTTGTGTTTCTGTCGTTCCCATCATCAGAAGAAGGGGAGGGGAATGGCAAGGTTCCTGTGCGTGGCAGTATCATTCCAGGACATGCCCCAAACCACTGCCCCAGAAGAAGGGGACAGCGTTGGCTAGCTCTAGTCTCATCTTAGGAGTGGGGCGAGCCAGGCTTCCAAAGGAAGACGTTGACTAGCCCCAGACTATGGAGCCTGGATGCGATGCAGACAACCCTGCTAAAGAGGGCTAACCATAATGCCGGTGACAAGGCCGGCTCATGTGCCCGTGTCTACGTTTCCCCAGCTGCTTCCAAAGGAACATATCAATTCCGAGAATGAGAGGTCAGCCCTCACTGCATGGGCTCCAGAACGCGTGTCCCGTAAATAAGGCTTCAAGAAAAGTCACATCATTCAATTAATTTCAGCCTGTGCACTGGCAAGGCGGAGGGGCCCGCGCTAATCAATACCAAGCATTCACACAACTAACATGAAGCACATTTCATACAAAGCCCAACATTTTTCTCCTTGTCATAGAGAATTATCTTAATTATTGTTTCAAGGAGCGGCCTTATATAGCATCATCTGGTAGTCCAAAATGCTGCTCAGAAACTCATCACTGGAATAATTTATGGTTTTTCTTTCTAACATCTTGGACTTGTTTGATATGCTTGCCATTTCTGGCTGACAGGGAGGTCGATTAAATCACATTTATATTGTAAACGTATGCATTGCTTTTTACCCAAGGCGCTGGATGAAGAGATACAGGGGCCTCCAGGGAGTGGGAAGCCAATCCACTTTCATATTGCAAATTTCTGCTGTTGGGAAGAAATGAATGGTTGCCAGGGAGAGCTGGGAATTACTTGAGGATGCAAAATGTTATTTTAGAATCCTTTTGAGAGAGGTTTCCCCCACACCCCCCCCCCACCATTTCCACATCTCATACTGTCTGTGTTCACGCCAATCAGAATGTCTGTGAGAACACTGCAAGAATTTAGCTAACATCCTTTGGCCTAGCTCTCTGAAGGAGGACCTCACTCTGCCCGTCAGAAAGCAAGGTGCTTCTTTATTTTGGGGAAAGGGGGACATTAGGGCCATGAAAAAATTGTTGACATTTAACAAGGCCCTATGACTTCCTAACAGTCCCAAAAGGAGTAAGTTGGTAAAGACTGCAAGCTGTCCTTCCTTCCATGTTTCTTTCCTTCCCTCATTCTTTTTTTTCCTTCCTTTCTTTTTCCCTTCCATTTTGCCTTAGTTCTTTTCTTTTTTCCATATTTCCTTCCTTCCATTTTCCTTTCCTTCTTTTTTCTTTCCTTCCCTTTTACCTTGTTTTCTTCCCTCCTTTTTTCCTTTCTTTCTTTTTTCTTTCCTTCCCTTTTTCCATATTTCCTTCCTTCCTTTCCTTCCTTCCTTTTTTCTTTCCTTCCCTTTTTCCATATTTTCTTCCTTCCCTTTCCTTCCTTCCTTTTTTCCTTCCTTCCTTTGCTCCTTCCTTCCTTTTTTTCCTTCCTTCCTTTTCTCTTTCCTTCCCCTTTTCCATATTTTCTCCTTCCCTTTCCTTCCTTCCTTTTTTCCTTCCTTCCTTTTCTCCTTTGTTCCTTTTTTCCTTCCTTCCCTTTTACCTTATTTCCTTCCTTCCTTGTTCTCTTCCTTCCTGCCTTTCTTTTCTTTTTTGGTCTTTTTTTCCCTAATTAAAAGAAAATGTTAGAAATAGAGAGGGTAAAGGTCGCTACCAGGGGCCCTGGAAAAATGAGACAGCACTATCATTAACCTAACCGAACTAATTAGGAAACATTCAGGTTTTATAAATTATGCAAGACACTCAATTTATACTTTTTCAAATTCCTACCATAACATAGATAATTAGGGAACATTTACAGTAACAGTGTAACCTAATCAAGAAACCCTTTCATTAGCATGAAATCTTCCAGGCGACTGCCAGGGTGCTGGTGAGCCCAGGCAAACAGAATTATTGTGACTTGGGGAGGTGCTGGGGGAAATGGGAGTAAGCCTGGCTGAGAGAGCAGAGCTGAGGAGAGGAAGATGGGTTCATTCCACATCGGTCAATGCCTCAGGGCAGACACTGGCTAGACTGGATAAACAGCAGCCAGGCACATGGCTGTACAGGAAGCTTAGCGGAGATTTCTCATAGCCACACACCAGAATGGCTTGCTAATTAAACGGACTGGTCCCTTGGGTTATTGATGAAGCCTAATTTCTTGAGGGGGAATGATGAAGGTGGCTCTGAAGACCGGAATCTGTATTTGTTTTAATTAGTTTTGTTACTTTCACATATAACTCCAAAAGGGTGCATGGTCTCCAGCTGTCTTTGTCCATCTTTGGTCCCCCTATTCTTTAAAAATGATAGCTAGAGAAAAGCATGGCTATTTCCAGCAGGTATAATGCGAGCTCTCATAGAGCTGAATGTCCTTTGTCATAATTAGTCAAATAATCCACCTTGGGGTCAGATCATTCTCTTAGTCCCAGGGGTGACTTTTCACAAAGGTTTTGTGTGCTCTTTGTCTCTTGGTGGATTTTTAAAGAGAGAAGAGGTCCGCACCAGAGCTCATCTTTTCCTGTCTCTAATGCCTCATCTTGGCACTGAAAGCCCTTCTCAGCTTGGTTCCAACTTACCTTTCCAGTCTTGGCCTACTTTGCTCCCCTCACTCATTCTGTGTTCCAGTCTGCTTGCCCTTGCCCAAACTGAGCCTCCAAAGCACAGTGTGCTCCCCCCGCCCCCCGCCCCATTCCTGGAATGTAATTCCTCCTCCTTTTTGCCTCTTGTAATCCCTAAGTCTCTTTAAAGTTCAAGGTCAGGCAAAAAACCTTTCTTGAAACCCACCCCACCCCCCACAAACACACTTACTAGTGCTCTGTTCCTCCTGAAATCATCACTATCTACTTATCCATTTACAGATTCCATCTACTCCAGCAGAACAGGTTCCTTAAAGGCAGACACTGGTCTTCATTTTGTCTCTCACTTAGCATAGTTCATTGCATACAGTGGGTCATCTAATGAATGTTTGTTGGATTAGATTGGGTAGGCCACATTGTTCTTGGAGACAAAAAGCATTGGACTGAATCTCCAGTACATCTATTTATTATCGGTGAGGCTGAGCAAGAGATTCTGTCCCTATAAGCCTCAGTTTCTTCACTGAGAAAATCAGAACAGTAACATTTGCACTGATTGCTTCATAATGTCGTTATGAAGGTTGTTAAATGCCACCGCATAGCACTCTGCTCCCTGGGACTCAAGAGGAGTGCAATGCTATAGGAGCAAGAGCCTAACAAATGAAGCACAGACCCAAGGGGTATTTCAGAGCCAGTCATGGCGATTACCTTTGCTAGAACCATATAAAGCAGGAGCATAAATTAGTCCACGTCTGCCTCAATAGTGTGGGGGAATGCCTCTTCACTTCTGGGCAGTATTCTTCCACATCATTACCCCTGTTTCCGTACTCCCTGCAGTAATAGGCAGACTGCTGGAGGAAGACTAGAGAAAATACCACTCTCGCTATACTTTTGCGACTTAGTGGGAGGTTTTTCTGAGTTGTGGTTGGGGCTTTTTTTGCTTTTATTTTTGGTGAGTTTGGGGTTTTGTGGGATTTTTGACGAGGGTGAAGAAGAGGAGGAGGAAGAAGAAGAGGAGAAAAAGGAGGAAGAGGAGGAGAAGAAAAAGAAGGGAGGAAAATGTGTGAAACAAATCAAGAAACTTTTCCCAAATCACAAACAAGTATTTCTCATGCAGATATTAAACAAGGGAACCTGATCCATTCGATGAGCTTATAGGGAAGTGAAACTTTGCTCAAGACCTTTGCTGAATCTTCCAGAGGACAATGTGGACTTCTCTATTGGCCCCTTCTTGGGAGGATTGAGACTATCTCCTGGGACTAGGTCCAGATGGACACACAGGTAGTTCATTAAAAAGGAGTAATTAAATATTTATATGATTTTTTTTCTCCCAGTGGAGGCAGAAGAGAAAATATATGTACAAATGAGATAACATATAGAGTGTTTTACAAACCTTAAAGTACTATATAAATACTAGTTATCATTATCATTGTTATTATAAATGGGAGGAAGACGAGGGAAGGAATGGGATTGAGAAAAGAAAAACAAGGAAAGAGTGACATGGAGGCATTTTTAACACACAGCAGAAGTCAAGAAGGAAACACAGACAAGCAGGACAGCTTTGAAAGTTACATGTTAAATTTACTACATACTTAAAGGAGAAATGAACCTGTTGGTAACAGAGATTCATTTTCATGTGTAATCCTCTTTTCCTGATCTACTTTATAATATATAGAAATGCATGTTTTATTTAATGTTAGTTAAGCTTAGAATTTTAAAATGTGAATTTTTTTAAGAAGATGAGTAATTCTACATCATTGAGGATGAATTGATTGTTTGAAAAGGTCATGGATTAAAGAGAAAACTCTCCTTTGTAACAGATTTATAAAAAGGAGCCTTCTCCACCCCCATCAAGTACAGTTGACTATTTCTATCCAGAGAAAAAGCTAAGCATAGATCAGAAAACAGATACCTAAGATTCAACACATAGCAGTTACCCATGCTGTCCTCCAGAGGTCTGGTCGGTGACCTGGGCCCTGAGTTCCTGGACCCAGCCATGGGGAGATAGTGATACAACCTTAGAATCATAGATCTGCGGGTGGAGGGGATTTGGGAAATTTTCTAGTCCAACCCCCTCATTTCATAAATAGGGGAAACTAAGACTCAAAGAATTTACCTAGTTTCCCAAAGGTCACACTCATAGTAGCAGAGCCAGGATATCAACTCAGAGTCAATGAATGCCCTCCAGGTTTGGTACTCTTTCCACAGCACCATGACATCTATAGGAGTTTGTAGGTTTTAGAGTTGGAAGGAGATTTCAAAGTTCAACCCCTCTCCTTTTACAGCTGAGGAATCAGTCAGAATTTGAGAGCTGGAAAAGACCTCCCTGGCCATCTAATTCAACTCAATGTGGTAGTCATTTTTTAACTTTAATTAATATTTAGCTTTTTAAAATTCAATTTTATCTTCAATTCTGAATTCTCTCTTTTTCTCCTCCCCCACCGATTGAGAAGGTAAGAAAAACAAAACCCGTTACAAATATGTATAGTCATAAAAGAGAAATTCTATAATGCAACTCTTATCCAAAAATCTGTAGGCAGCCACCCAGCCTCTGCTTCAACACTTCCAGTAACAGTGAACTCACTTTACAGACCAAGAAACTGAGGTTCTGAGAAGGAAAGGGATTTGGGCAATTTCACACAGTTGTAAGTGACAGAGTCAAAATTCAAAACCAGGTCTGACTCCAAACCTCTTTAGTATGCCACTCAGAATGCACCAAATTCCCAACAATGTTTTCTATCCCAGTCTATTATGGCTATTTGGGGGGAGGAGGGGAGAGACACAGGAATTTCTACAGAAGAAGCAACCAAGTCAGTAATGCTACAGTCAATGATCCTTGATGACGTGGCATTTTACCCGGGACATGGTAAGGCACTAACCTGACATGGGGTGAGGTGGGAAGTAGATTATATGGGTTCACTGTCATGTGAAGAATAAGGATAGAAACAGATGCTGGAGAGAAATGATACATCTTTGGGAAGAGTCCCAATCTTAGCTGTGATGGTCTTGAGACTCTGGTGTGAAGAAAGAAGATAATAAGATGGAAGATTACGTGAGTGGCATTCAATGGACCTAATCAAAGAAATGTTTCAACCCACATTTTCCAGGCTCTCATCTATCTTCCAGTTCTTCTTTGGGGGATACCTAGGGTGATTTTGTCTACTGAATGGCTATTAGCATATCACTCGGAGCTCATGCACTAAGGTGGTAGGCATGCAGACCCACAGGGTCATCCCTTAAACAAAAGGAGCAGCTGCCCTCTGAGGACCCAATGCTCAAAAGTGAGTTTAAGTTGGAAGAGTGGCTCAGAAATACATAAATATTCATTTTCTGGCCTCAATCACAGCATGAAAGCTACTTCCTGTTCTGGCCAGTGCTACCTCTTTCGGGATTGTATGTCATCCTTACTAAAGAAGTTCTGGATCACCAGTTGCTCATCGAGGCATTGCCCCTCTACCCCATAGGCTAAGACCTGTCAGGGAGCACTCCCCCTCTTCCTTTAGGAGGAAGGTTGTGTTTGTCATTGTTACCATACACGTAAAGAATGTTTGATATTGTAAACCTTCTGATGATGTAATTCTCGAATATCACTGGAGGCAATTAAGTTCTCATCAACAAGAACACATGAAAGTGGAGCACAGTGGTAACTTGAACTCGGAAATGTTTGGTCCTTCATTAGGCTCAAAATATGTCAGTTCTCTCTCTGCTGTGGTGAGATTAGAGCCAGAGGGATGCCTTAGACAGAAAACAGGAACTTGGTGGGTGAGCCAACAGGAGTCATCTGTTACCACAATTAGGAAGGCAAAACTATGGATCTGGGTGGCAGTGAAGCAGCAGCTGCTGCCAATAACTCCAGTGAGGGCACCAGTCTCTCTCTCTCTCTCTCTCTCTCTCTCTCTCTCTCTCTCTCTCTCTCTCTCTCTCTCTCTCTCTTTCTCTCTCTCTCTCTCTCTCTCCCCTCTTTCTTTCTCTCTCTCTCTTTTTCTCTCTCTCTGTCTCTCCCTCTCTTTCTCTTTGTCTCTCTCTTTCTCTCTCTGTCTTTCTCTTTCTTTCTCTCTCTGTCTTTGTCTCTCTCTCTTTCTTTCTCTGTCTCCCTCTGTCTTTCTGTCTCTTTCTCTCTGTCTTTGTCTCTGTCTCTCTGTCTCTGTCTCTCTGTCTCTGTGTGTGTGTCTCTCTCTCTGTCTCTCTCTCTCTTTCTGAGGCTTCCTAAACTGTCCATTCTTGTGGATACTTGGAGACAGACAGAAAGAGAGACAGAGACAGAGACAAAGAGAGACAGAGAAAGACATACAGACACAGACAGACAAAGAGAAAGAATTTGGGGTCTAAACATTTGAGTTAAGGGTTCCATACAAAAACAAGTTCAGATTTTTGTTTCAACTCAACAGGCATTTATCAAGTGCCTATTATGTGCCAGAGACTGTACTATGGGATGAAGATACAAAGACAAAAAGAAATCTATCCCTGCCCTCTAGCCACTTCATTATACCTGAGAAGAAACATGGTATACATGGATAAATAAATACAAAAGATACAAATTTGCTTTGATGGATAGAGGGAGGCCTCAGAGTGAGAAAGCCTAGGGTTCCTGGCTACTTCTGACCTGTACTAGCTGTCACTGAGAAAACCATTTCAACTCTCTGCTCCCCAGGCAGCTCTCTGAGACTAAAAATTGCCAAGCAGGTCTGCATTGATAGAGGAAGGTCCTCACCTGGAGTTCTCCATACTGATTAAATCACAAGTCTATGTAAAATGTAGGACACCTATTCTCAGTGGTCCTCACCCCCACTCTACACATAACCACAGTGTTGTGAAGAGAAGGAACATCTGTAAAGAGGTGGGCAGCCTCTGGGGAAGGAAGATGCTTGCTCAATACCAAGTTTAGCACCATGTCATTCTGACCTTTGGAGAGATGGTTGGTCTCTTGATCTATGCCTGTGAAATTGGTATCCTGCCACCTGCTCGGATGTGATTAGGAAGACTCAGATGAAGCTGAAGCTGGCAATTTGGCCATCGACTGTCTCTGTTTGAGATCTCATTGACAGGCCTGGCTTCCTTGGTGAATAGAGATGATGGATTGCTGTTCAGAGGAAACACTTTACAACAAGTGACAAATCATGTTTAATTCCTTGGGCATTCATTACAGTGACATTAATCCTGATGAACACATTTGGTATTTAAGGTGAGAGAAACATGCACGTGCAGCAAAGGGGGCAGCTCTCACAACGTCTTGCTGCTGAGGAGCTGGCTTAGCACACCCATCAGGGAGAAAACAGAATTCAGAAGGAGAGAACTGTCGTTTGTAGCATATAAAAATAGGATTCCAAAATATGGTTGCAAAATGCTTGTGCTGAGAGCTCCATTCTTATCTGTGATCCAGGGACAAGGAGCAAGAGGGTTAAAGATGCCCCTTTGGAAACCAGCTTCCTACAGTGAAGGTGGCATTGCTGGGGAATAACATTGCTCCCTGTACAAATTGCCAATAACCCAGAAAGCCGTCCCAAGTTGGGAAGCCTCCAAGTTCACAGTTATCATGGCAACCATTTTGCCTACATCATAAATCCATCTGTCTGAAAAATCCCATCAGCCCCAGGGCTGGGGTCCTAAAATGTAACATAGCCAAGTTGTTGACAAGGTAGCTCATTAAAGAGGAAAAGACACTGGAATTGGAATCAGAGGTCATGGATTCAAATCCTAGTTCTGACACTCAGTACCCATATGACCTTGGGCAAGATATTTAACTTTTTTTCACCCCAGTTTCTTATTTGTAAAACAAGGCCTCTATCATCCCTTCCAACACTACATTTGTGATTCTATCATATAAATAGATTCTCTAAAGGGTACTTCCAGTCTTCTTACATATTACATTCCCACATGCATACTCTTAGATTCAGTGACACTAACCTTATGACGTTCCTTGTACTAGACTCTCCATCTCCTGACTCTTGATATTTTCACTAGCTGTCTTCCATGCCTGGAATGCTCTCTCTCTTTATCTATGCATCCTGGCTTCCCTGGCTTCCTTTAAGTCCCAGACCAAATCCTATTTTCCACAAGAAGCCTTTCTCAATCTCTTTATTTGTAGGGCCTTCCTTCTGTAACTATCATATGAATATATATATATATATACATATATCTGTATATACATAATATATAAATGTGTTTTTATGTATGTATATATTTTGTTTATGCTCATTGTTTGGAAGTCATCTCCTCCACTAGACTGTGAGCTCCTTGAAAGCAGGGACTCTTTTACCTTTCTTTGTAACCCCAGTGATTAGCACAGTGCCTGGCACACAGTAGGCATTTAATAAATGCTGATTGATTCTCAACATCAACTCTACACTCCTTAACCATTTGTGATTTGACCCTACCATAAGTTTCCAGTTTATATATTCTACTTCTTCCCTAAATGAATATTCTGTTCTAGTCATGACCAACTTCACCGTCCTCCAGATTCATTGTGTGCATCTCTGCCTCTGTCTTTGCTCACGACATTCCCATCTAGAATGTCTTTTTCTCATTCAAAATGGACTGATCATATCTAGAGTAATTTGTTCAATCCTGGGAACTAAATTTTAGAAAAGGCATTGACAATCTGGAGAGGAAAAGAACCAGTCAGGTGAGAGGCCTAAAATTATATCATCTAATGGTTGCTTAGAGGACTTTAAGATATTTAACCTAGAAAAGGAATGGATGGATGGATGGATGGATGGATGGATGGATGGATGAAAATGCATTGTTAAGAATTTATTATATGACAAATATTATGATAAGCTCCAGGGACACAAACATAAAAAAACAAGACAAGGAAGATCCTGCCCTTGAGGAGTTCACGCTCTGAGGGAGATCATACATAATGGCTACAGGGAAGAAGGCAAAGCCAAGAGGTCCTTAGATTATATAAGTAGGTTAAATTATAGTGTAAAGAGATTTCAGGGTGTAAAGGCAGCAGGACATGTATTAAGGTTTGGAGGACCTTAGAAGGCAAAGGTAGAGCAATGTTCCTCCATCTCATTGGAAAGAATAGAGTTATTGATTCCTATCTCAACCAAGCTCCCTGAGCAACTGAGCAGCCCCAGGGAGAGAGTGAAGCAAAGTGGGGAGGGTGGACCCAGTGGTGGTATCCTCCTTCCCAGCAATTCCATGCAGGATGGCCTGGTGGGACAAGGACTAAGGGAGTAAGACAAGGGAACATAGGGTGCCTCCAATACTGAAGAGTCTCCCTACCATTCACACACCAGACAAAAAGGCAAAAATCCTAGAGGAGTGCTGATTCTGATACTCATGGGTCAGGGACATGGATATTGTTAATTCATTATAATCCTTAGCTTTATGTAATGCCTGACACATAGCAGGCCCTGAATAAATATTTATTGATTAATTTATTTCTCCCAAACTCCTTGAGAACATAGACTATTCTACACATTTTTTAATATCTTGTATAGTGCTATGAATACCTGCTAGGGAAAACAAATAGACACAAACAAACAAAAAGAAATCATTTTCCACTTCAGCTTCCTGCCTTTAGGCAGAGATAGCCAATCCTAGGTAGAACAATTCTGTAGGATTTTTACCTCTCTCCCTCTAAAAGCATTCATTAAGCATTTACTGTTTGTCAGATGCTGTGCTAGATGATAGAGATGTAAAGACAAAGTGAAAAACCATCCTTGCTTTCAAGGAGCTTGCAGTCAAGGTGGGAGGCAACATGTACAGGGGTGTATATAAAGGATGTGAGATCATCTGTGGAGGAGGTGTTAACAGCTTGGAGGTGGGGGTGGGGTGGGAAATCAGGATAGACTTCACACAGAAGAGAAACAAAGGAAGCAGAGACTTGGGGTAATCCAAGGATGGAAGTTAGTCAACTAGCATCTATTAAGTACCAACTATGTGCTAGGGCACTGTATTAAACTCTGGGAATACAAACAAAGGCAAAAAACAATCCCTGTTCTCAAGGAATTAACAATAGAATGAGTGGTTGGGGGTGAGCATTTATATAGCACCTACTATGAGCCAGGCACTATGCTAAGTGCTTTACACATATTCCCTCATTTGATCCTCACAACTACCCTGCAAGGTAGGTGCTGTTTCTATCCCCAATTTACAGTTGAGGAAACTGAGGCAAACAGAGGTTAAGTGACTTGCCAAGGATGACACAGCTAGAAAGTGTCTGAGGCCAGATTTGAACTCGTCTTCCTGACTCTAAGCCTAGCCTTCCATCAACTGTTCCACTTAGATACTTCAAAAAATATGCAGGAAAACTGATAAATAGTATAGCAGAAACTAGGCACAGACCAATATCTTACACCATATACCAAAATAAAGTCAAAATGGGTACATGATTTAGATATAAAGGCTGATACTATAAGCAAACTGGTAGAACAAGGAATAGTTTACCTGTCAGATTTATGAAGAACAGAAGAATTTATGACCAAACAAGATAGAGAACATTACGAAATACAAAATGGAGAATTTTGATTACATTCAATTGAAAAGTTTTTGCACAAACAAAGTCAATGCAACCAAGATTAGGAGAAAAGCAGAAAACTGGGAAAGAATTTTTACAACTGGTGTCTCTAATAAAGGTCTCATTTCTAAAATATATAGAGAACTGAGTCAGATTTGTAAGAATACAAGTCATTCCCTAATTGATAAATCATCAAAGGATATGAACAGGCAGTTTGCAGGTGAAGAAATTAAAGCTATCTATATTCATATGAAAAAATTCTCTAAATGACTATTGATCAGAGAAATGCAAATCAAAACAACTTTTAGGTACCACATCACACCTATTGAATTGGCTAACATGACAAACAGGAAAATGATAAATGCTGGAGAAGATGTGGGGAAATTGGAACACTAATGCATTGTTAGTGGAGTTGTGAACTGATTCAACCATTCTGGAGAGTAATTTGGAACTATGCCCAAAGGGCTATAAAAATGTACATTTTTGACCCAGAAATACTACTTCTACAGCTGTATCCCAAAGAGATCTTACAAATGAGAAAAGGACCCACATGTACAATTTAAAGCTTTAAAATTTGGCAAATCCTACCAAGCAGAAGAAATTTTAAGTATTGCTTGATAATGGACAACATTCTTTGGATGATTGTTATAGAATTGCAAATTTCCTGCATGGAAATAGACCTCAAAGACCCTCTAATTGAGCCCCCACATAAACAGAAATACCTTTCATAAAATCTCCAACAATTGGTCATCCAGTCACCAGTTGAAGAGCTCCGTTGAAGCAGACAGCATTGCCTCTTGAAGCACCTGATTTCAATTAATTCAATTCAACTGTCATCAATTAGGTACCTACCATGTTAAAGATATTCTAGTAGACCCAGGGAATAGAAAGACCAAAGACAACACTGAACTTGTCTAAAAGAAGCTTACATTTTATTAGGAGGAAAGGAAGAGAAGGATATCATGTACACATATTCTACTAGCAATCATGTCCAATTGTTAGGAAGTGTTTGCTTATACCAATCCAAAATATGCCTCTTTGTGTAGTTTTCAACCATTATTCCTAGTTCTTTCCTCTAGGGCCAAGCCCCTCTAGGGCTTATTCCAACTTTGAATCTCATCGCCAACAGCAACCTTTCAAATACTTGAAGAGAGCTGTTATGTACCCTTCAAGACTTCTCTCATCCAGATTTACCAACCCCAGTTCTTTCAACCTAGTCTCAAACAGCATCGTATCTCTTGGTATAGCCATCTTGGTTGTCTTCCTCTGGATACTTTCCACTTTATAAATATATCTTCTCATATGTGGTGCCCAAAATTGAATACAGTCCTCTGTATGTGGTCTGACAAGGGCAGAGTGCATCAGGATAATCTGCTCTCCTGTTCTGGATGCTATCCTACTCTTAAAGCAGACTAAGAGCATGATGGCCATTTTGGTTTCTATATCAGTCAAAATACCTTGTTAAGTTCATAGGAGCTATGTCAAGGCAAATCAACAAAGCACTTGCTATGTTCCAGGAACTGTGTTAAGCCTTGGAAATACAAAGACAAAAAGGCAGCCCTTGTCCTCAAGGAAATTATATTGTAGAGGAGGAGACAACATCTAAATACCTTTGTATATACATGGAAGGCTCTCGGAGAGCAGAAGACATTAACAGATGAGGGGACTAAGAAAATGCTCTTGGAATAGGTGAGGTTTGAGCTGAATCTTGAAGGAAATTGGGGAAATCAAGAGGTAAAAGTGAGGGGGTAGAGAATTCCATATGTAGCGAACAGCCATTGAAAAGGCAATATGGAAGATGGAGGCTCACATGTGAAGAATTATACGCCCAAAGAGCTATAAAAATGTTCATACTCTTTGACCCAGCAATACCACTTCTAGGGTTGTATCCCAAAGAGATCACACAAGTGGGAAAAGGACCTGTATGTACAAAAATATTTATAGCGACTCTTTTTGTAGTAGCAAAGAATTGGAAACCAAAGAGAAGCCCATCAATTGGGGAATGACTGAACAAGTCATGATATATGAATGTAATGGAATACTATTGTGCTATAAGAAATGGGGAAGATATGGAATTCAAAATAACCTGGAAAAACCTACACGATATAATGCTGAGTGAGTGGAGCAGAAACAGGACAACATTATACACAGCCACAGATATATTGATTCTGTGATGACTAACCTTGATAGACTTTGCTCTTCTCCGCAATACAAGGTTCAAAGACAACTCCAAAGGACTCATGATGGAGAGAGCTATTTACATCTAGAGAAAGAACTATGGTGACTGAATGGAGATTGAGGCAAACTGTTTGCTCTCCTTTTTTTTCTTTTGTTCGTTTTTTCTCTTTTTTTTTGTTTTGTTTTGTTTTTTTTGGTTTTGTTTCCTCTTTCTCATGATTCATTCCATTGGTCATAATTCTTATTTACAACTTGACTATTGTGTAAATAAGTTTAATGAGAAGTTATATGTAGAAGACATACCAGATTCCAGCCATCTTGGGGAGGGAGGGGAGAGGGGAAGAAAACCTGGAACTCAAAATCATGCAGAACTGAGTGTTGTAAACTAAAAATAAAAAATCTTAATTTATAAAAAAAAGAATTACATGTATTGATGGAATATAGAGTAGTGGTAGAGAATAAAGTGTAAGAAGACTAGAAAGGTAGGAAAAGACCATATTAAGAAGAGCTTGAAATTGCAAAGCAGTGTGCTTTTGATCCTGAAAGTAATAGGGAACCAGTGGAACTCACCAGGGGTGGGGAGACATGATCAGACCTACACTTTAGAAAAATTATCTTGGCGACTGAGTGGAGGGTGGATTAGAATGAAGAGAGACCAGGTGGATGGCTATCATGATAATCCCATTGAGAAGTGATGAGGGCTTAAAGTAGGGATATACTTGTGTAGAGGAAAAGAAGGGCACATATACTAGAGATGATATGAAGTTAGAAATGACAAAATTTGGGGTAACATATTAGATTTATGGGGTGAGCAAGAATGAAGAGTCAAGTATGACAGTGAGGTTGTTGTCCCTCAGAGAAGGGAGATCATGGAGAATGATGATACCCCCAACAGTAATAAGGAATTTAGAAATAGGATTAATCATGAAAAGTTTGATCATCAGGTAGTTTTTTTATCCACAACAACTCTTGAAATGGATAAGGTTCAGAAGGCATGCAACCTGTGTCCATAGAAAGTGTGCCCACACTGATGAAATCATGGATTATTCAAGGTAAAAAATGTTAATTAAAAAAAGAGAGCTTGTCTTATTGTATTATTATGGAAAGGAATACATATCTTCTCTTTCACTCTACAGTTTTATAAATGGCAAAAAAGATATAATAACAATAGCTAACGCTTTACTCTGTGCCAAGCATTGTGCTAACTGCTTTACAATTATTATCTCATTGGATATGGAGGAAGAGCATCACGCTTGATGTGAGCTGTGGATGAGAAGAAAATGAAAATCACTACACTAGAGAAAGTGATGGTACCAGGAACCCGAAAGCAGGAAAACCCTTCTACCACTTCAATTCAAAAGTTTTTCTCCACTTGAAATCTTGAACTTAATTAACATATGTAGGTTTTAATGGGATCCTAGAAAGATAAATGAGGACCAATCTGGCCCTATATATCCCTAGAATCATAATAAACCCATTTCCTCCATATCCAAATGAGCTAATAATTGTAAAGCACTTAGCATGTGCCTGGCACATGGTAAGCACTATGTAAATGTTAACTCTTATTATTCATCTCTTTTTCTTTTTTGCTATTTTAACAAAACTCCACAAAAGGAAGATATGTATTGTTTTTTCACAATACTCCAACAAGATAAGGCATCATTTTTATTAAATTAACCTTGATATTTTGAATAATCCATGATTTCATCAGGGTGCGTATACCTTCTACGGACACAGGTTGTGTCCTTTCCCCACCTTGTTCAAGAATATTGAATTTGAGAGTTAGAACATCTGGGTGTGAGTTCAAGTTCTGGCATGAGCAATATAATGTTGTGCAAGGGAATCAACCCCTCAGACACAGTTACTTCATCTGTTGAATGACAATAATGCTGTTTACACTCTGTACCTCACTGAATTGTGTTGTTCGGTCATTTTCAGTCGTGTCCTCATTCAGAATATCATTGCTTATACTATCACTGAGCTCTGAGGGGAGAGCTTTAGAGATTCCAAAGTGCCACATCGCTGTGATTTCTTAGGAAATACTGCAAGAGAATAGATTTCTGGAGCTGGAAGAATGAGCTAGAAAGAACCTAGGAGGTCCTTTAGTATAGCCTGCTCATTTCATGGAGAAAGAGACTAAGGCCCAGAGCAGCTAAGTAAGTTACCCCAGGTCACACAGAGAGGAAGCAGCCAAACCAAGATTCGAATCCAGCTCTTCTGGTTCTCTTTCTAGTGAGTTTTGTACTGTGTCACACTGTCTCTGCGTATATCCAAAGCTTTCTCATACTTAGAAGGGTTAATCCAGAGAACCCGATCAACTTGATGAGGTTATGGGTTGGTGAACCTCTGTTTGGGACTTGGATCGAATCTCCTTATGTATGGGTGGGCATGCAACATCACACCATTTTGAGAGGATTGAGGCTATTTCCTAAGACTTGGTCTGGTCTATCTACACCTCAATGAGAATAAGTGGCTAAGTTTCAACTGTCTCTGAATACATTATAAAAATTTATTTTTAGAACACTGCTAATTTTTTGTCTGAACCTATGAATTTATTGGTATAAGGGACTTCCTAATGCAAAAACTTCCTCTACCAAAACAGATCAGCAACAACACTCTAACTTATTTTCTTAGAAAGTTACCTAAGACGCTGAGAGTTTAAATGACCTCCTCAGAGTGACATAAATAGTATGGGGGAAAGGCAAGAAACACAGGTCTTCCTGACTCCAAGGCCACATTGCAAGTATCATTATCCTCATTCTACAAATGGGGAAACTAAGTCTTGAAGAGATTATGATTCGCCCAAGAGCTCACAGCTAGCAAGTGGCAAAGCTAGAAATCAAAGATAGAAAATGAGCACGGAATAGTTAAACCTCCTTTTTTCTTCCCAAATTGAGTTGATTCAACGAGGGATAAGAATCCTCAAGCTACTTCTAGTGCTGATTTTCAATGGTGAAATTCCATGGAAACAAAAAATCCTCTTCTCCTCATTGAGATCCCTTCTCAAGACAAATTTGGGCAACATCAAAACATTTTGGCATTCTTAGGTTTAAGGTAAGAGACAGCATCTGGGATCTAATTGCTTTCAGTCAAGGATTGTAGCTAACATGCTATTAAATATGTAAATAATGCAAAAGCCAGAAAGAAAATTAATATTTCATATATAATGAAGTTAAGATTAATTCTCCTGTGTCTAATTTTCTGTTTTTAAATACATAATGCACTGAGGAATCTAAAATGATTCATGTTGTTTTACATTGGTTAAAGACATTCTTGATTTCTCTGAAATGGTCTCCCAAATGATTAACCTGATTATTACTACAAATAGAATCTAAAAAAAAATTAATTCTGGTGTTAAACCGGAAGGATAATCTAGGTACTACTTGCTGGTGGGTCCACTTTAAAGGGAAGAAAAGCCAAGAGATATGGCTTGAGACTGACCTAGATCACAGTACAGGCTACAGATTCCTTTGGGTAATAATTTGAATAGTGGTAATATTGCAGAGTAACAGATGGACAGATGGACAGTGAGTTATAAGAGAGCATTCGAAGATAAGGTTGAAAATTTCTAGGCCCTCTATAATTTGGATCCAATCTTACCTCTCTCTCTTCCCCTGTGTATATACCCTTTGACCCATCCAAACAAGTCTGTGTATCATTCCCCAAACATACTTTGTCTACTTCTTCATGTTTTCCCTGTCTACAATGCCCTTTCCTTGCTTTTCTACCTGCCAAGAACCTATCCATCCTTCAAGCACCAGTCTTCCCTTCCTTCTCCAGTCCTCCTCTGAAATCTTTTTTTTGTAAGGCAGGTCTGGTGAATCCTTGGGACTTTTAACTGGAAGCTCATCATTTGATGATACCTCTTTTAATGCCCCCCACATGGAGCCCCAACTTGAAAACTTGGCTAAGGCATTGGCAGGGAACACTGGAGTTTTATTGAACTGCAAGTTCCATATGAGTCAATAGTACGTCATGGCAGCCAAAATGCTAATCCAATCCTAGGTTTCATTAGGAAAGCCAAAGTGTCTGGAATGAGGGGGGTGAGCATCCAGCTGAACTCTCTTCTAGACACGTCCCAGCTAGACTATTGTGTTGAGTTCTGGGGGCCAAGTTTTAGGAAGCCTGTTGACATGCTGGAACCCATACAGAATAAAATGACCAGAAGGGGAGTGGGAATATACCATAGACCAGGGGTTCTTAACCTGGATTTGTGGATAGATTTCACAGAGACCAGGAAGTTGGGTGGGAAAAAAATCACATTGACTTTCATTAACCTCTAACTGATGTGTTAAAACACATTCATCATTTATTTGAACACATCATTTTGAGAAGGCAACCATAGTCTCCACCAGATTGTCAAAAGGGTCTATGATACATAAAAGGCTAAGAATTCCTACCATAGGATGCATCTCTTCGAAGAACTGGAGATATTTAACATAAAGAAGAAAAGACATGGGAAGCAGATATGTAAGATTTATAACATCGATATGGCCCTTTAAAACTTGCAAAACTTTTTGTATACATTATCTCATTTGAGCTTCATAACAATCCTGTGATGTAAGGACTGTAGCTATTATGATCTCCATTTAACAGATGAGGAAACTGAGTCTCAGGTATGTAACATGACTTGCTCGTAGTCTTACAACTTGTAAGTATTAAAAGCAGGATTTGAAATCAAGTCTTCCCAACTCCAACACTAATGCTCTATCTACTTAGCTATGCTGCCTTTGAATGATGAACAGATGAATGAATGAGTGAATGATTTCTTAGAACATTTTATTAAGCTTTTATTATGTGCCAGGCTAGGCACTGAGGATTCAAATGCAAAAGTGAGATATCCCTCAAAGAGATTACATTCTAATTGGGGACCATAGCACATAGGACAGTCATGACCAGAAAAGGGAATTTTGGTCTGGAGTGTCACAGGGATGATGAGTTTTCTCCTGAAACAAAAAAATAAAAATCACAGAAGAACAGCCCAATAGTAAATGTCAATTAGCCACTGAATTATTCCCTCCAATCTTCTGAATTTGGAAAGCCTATGACCCTTCCATTCAGCAGTTCCATCCAATATTTTCACAGCTGCAGAATGCCATTCCCCATAATCCAACAGTCCAAGTGTGATCTAGCCAGGGCAGAGTATAACAGACCCTTGTGCCTTTCCTAATGCCTTATGCCCAAGTTCATGTTAGCTTTTATGGCTGCCATGTTACACTGCTGACCCACATTGAGTTTGTGGTCCCCTCAAGCCCCCAGATTTTTTCTGGATTCCCTAACTAGTCAGGAATAGCCATCTCACAGTCAATCTCAATAATCTGGTTTTTGTGCTTTCAGGGTGCATTTGGTGTCTGCTGTAAGAAGGCCTTTGGAAATAACTGCTCTTTCAAATCACCTGGAATAAATTTTTCCCTATCCTGAGTAAACATAAATGGCACAATTTGTAGAGTGAATGGATTTCAGCATTCTTTTCTAAGGAAAAAAGCTGGGGTTTATTTCAAGGAAATCACAACCAGAACACTGAGGATTTTAGAGGTCTAGAGTTGCAGAATCTAAGTCTATAAGGTTGATCTTGCACATAGATAGTGAAATTTCAGAGGTATCTAGAAGATCCCCCTTCTCCCCATCCCCTAAAAAGTCTCCCTCCCCACTCAAACCTCCAATTTCTGAGATTGTACAATTAAATCTTTGTTCCTTTTGGCTCAAAGGAAAGGCAGGGCCTTGCCCCCTGTTACCATACAAGTAGTCATGATAATGACAGCACAGTGTTTGCGCTAGGTGTTGCTGTTTGTCCTTCATTTTGGAAGATGTTGTTGGTTGTATTTATCATCCTTCTTGAAGAGGACCATAAAATCAGGGAAATGATGACATGACTTACAGTTGACTTTGATTTGAGGGAGAGAAGGCTGGGCAAGGTCACCAGCCTCACTTTCTCCTCCAGAGCCATCTGGGTCCAGTGGCTTGATATTTACCAGTATGATTGGAGATGGCCCAGGATGTATTGGGAGACCCTGGCCCTTGTAGGCTAAGGTCTTTTCAGGAGCTCACTGTGAGTGAGGTAGCACCCATTCAGTGAATAGGCCTGGAGGATGACCAATGACATCAGGAAGGTGATAGCTTTACTCCCAAGAGAATTGGATTTAAGTGAGGCAGGACTGCTGTCTGCACTAGTAAGTACCTAATATATGCATGTTGATTTAAATAGCACTCTGTGATTTCAAACACAACCACTGGGTGATGTAAAAGGTACAAATATCCTTATTCCCATTTGGCAGATGTAGAACCTCAGTTTCAGGGTGTTTAAAGCATCAGGGAGGAAGCAGGAGGAAAAATCTAAGCCTAAACTTCAATCACTTGCCAGTTTTCTGTGGGCCTCCACTACTCATCTAATTCCAGATACAAACTTCTTGGGTACAGGGAGTATACAACATGAGAAAAAAATGTCTGATTCTCAATAACTGTCCAGAAGGATACCCCTGCATAAGACATCACAATTCTTCACCATCTGCGTGACTTTGAACAACTCCCCTAACTTCTCTTGGTCTCAGTTTCCTCATCTGTATGTTGACGGGTTTGGATCAGGTGTGTTCTAAGGTTCTTTCCAGCCTAAAATCCATGAAACTGTGGACATACTGAATATTGATAGTCATGGAATCATATGTCTAGGAGGGACCTCAAAAGATCATCAAATCTGACTCAGTCATTCAATAAGCAATTATGAAGGATGTGTCAGACACTGTGATAAATGCTAGGGATACAAAAATAGGCAAAAACCAGTCTTGAGGAGCACACAATCCAATTGAGGAGAAAACAAGTAAATATATACAGACTAGTTATATGTAAGATAAATAGGAAATACAGCTAAGGGAAGGCACTTGAACTAAGAAAGATTGGGAATGGCTTCCTGTAGAAGGTGGGATTGTAGCTGGGACTTGAAAAAGGCCAGGAAGCAGAGATGAAGAGGGACAGCATTCCAGGCATGGAGGACAACCAGAGACACTACCTGGAGTCAGGAAATGGAGGATCTTCTGTGGGGAAGGGTAAAGAGGTTGGTCTAAGAAGACTAGAAAGGTGAAGGAGGGGCAAAGGTTATAAAGGTCTTTCAATGCCATCAACCACTAAGTTTTAGACCAAGGGTAGGGAACCTGTAGCCTCGAGGCCACATGTAGTTCTCTAGGTCCTCAAGTGCAGTCTTTTGCCTGAATCCAAACTTCACAGAGCAAATCCCCTTAATAAAAGGATTTGTTCTATAGAACTTGGACTCGGTCAAAATGCCATACCCAAAGGCCTAGAAAGCCACATGTAGCCTCGAGGCAGCAGGTTCCCTACCCCGGCTTTAGTCAGATGAAGTAATATTATTTCCATTGAATAGATGATCCAACTGAGGCCTTCAAAACATCTCCTCACTACTAATTCACTGTTCTATGCTAAGATTGGACTATACTACTAGAAGAGGAAAGAGAAGGCTCCACCCAACATAACCAGAGGTATCACATCCTTCCCTATTGTCTATGGTGTAGCAGAACCTTTCACCTGATAATTGTTCTCAGGGCAGGGCCATCCACATCTCCCTCTCACGATGATTCAATCTCACCTTCCAGCTGGGGAAAAAAAAAACTCCATTCCCCAGTGATCTCTGCTGCCAATACGTGGTTACACAAGTAAGAGGTAAAGAGAGGAAGCTGCTCCAATCACATTCTATCTTATGCCATACTTATTTGGGAACACGTCATATCTCCCTTATTAGACTGTAAGCCCCTTGAGGGCAGGAATTGCACCTTATTTATCTTTGTGGCCCTGGTACTTAGCACAGTGCCTTGCACATCGGAGGTGTTCACTACATGGATGTTCAATGGAACTGAAGTTTTCTTTGTTTTCTGACTTCACCATTCTCATGGTAACTTTTCCACATCCTTTCTCCAAACAACCCCTCTTTCTCTGCATATTTTGGGGATGTTGTAAATATATTCCTTTCTGACTCTCATTCTGCTCCTTTTTCTAGCATTTAATACAGATGTCTCAGTTCATTGTTTTGTTTTTTCTTAACGGCCAACTTCCATGTTAAACATACAAATAATACTATTTTTAAAAGAACCAAATTCTGCAACCACAGTCCTTATTCTTCCCTCTCAAACTGGAAATGTCAACATCGTTTAAGGAGCTTTTCCCCAGATTTGCGATTCATACCCTTGGAAAATCATGGTCTGGCTTGTCAAAGAACCAATTCTCTCCAATTGAGTTAAATACATCAGTGACATATGCAGATAGAGTTTCGGTAAGTCATCATTTAAATGTCAGTTTCACGGGGGCCCCCCTCCCAACACCACACACACACACACACACACACACACACACACACACACACACACCCTCCCAAAGCTACCACCTTTCAGAAATGTGATGAGAGCCCTGGAACTTTCAAATCAGAGAAAATTCTAGCAGTTCCTGTTTTTATATTCGCCAACATTAGTAATAACTGGACGGGAGGCTGAGATGACTCAATTGCATTTGGAAAGCAAATAGCTCACCCACATAAGGTCAGTTAACTCTTCCTAAGCTCTGAGCAGTATATGACTCTTCAAACCTCCTCCACAGCCCCATAAATCCTTTCCATTAGTCGATAGGAGGCGTTCAGATTTTCCTTCTTACCCCACGTCAAATAAATCATGAATTCCTGATAATTCTTCCCTGATAATATCCCTGCACCCATTCCTCCATTTCCATTCCCACTTCAAACTCTGGTTTGGGGCTTTATCAGCTCATACCCACACTCTAAACTGATCTCTCTGACTCTAATCTATCACCCCCTGGTCCTTAAATCCATAATACCCTCTGCTGCCTGGTTGGTTTTCTAACACACCGTTTTCATGTCACTTTTTTCATAGAAGCCTTCAATGCCTTCTCATTTGTCAGAATAAATCTAAATTCCTTAGTATGAAATTTAAGACCATCAGCTCCTTCTCAGTCTAAGTTTCTAGTCTTTTCTCCCATTGGTCCCCTACATGAACTTTCTAATCCAACCAAGTAGTTCTATTTAATTAGCCTCAAACACAACTTGCTCTTTCTTGACTTTTTTTCTGGCTATTCCCTCCAAGCTAAGATTCCTTCTCTTCCCTCTCCACCCATCCCTCAAGACCTCCCTCAACCCCATCTCCTGTGACTTTGTCTAGATATTCCAGCATAGACAGATCTCCAATTCCAACTCTCTCCTCCTACATTACTTAATATCTATAGCCAACATTTGGATCCTCTGGATATGTCATTTCCCAAGGTTAACAGATTAAATCAGGCTTGATCATTTGCACATATATAGAGATCTGGCCTTATGCATAAGCAGAGCAATTGACCACATAGGTGGTATGACTTCATGGGAATGTCTCCCTGCTCCCCCAAATACCTCCTCCATCTGCTCACTGATGCCTAAAATCTAATTTCTTTTTTTTTTAAATGCAATTTATTTATTTAACATATTTGGTTTTCAGCATTGATTTTCACAACATTTTGAATTACAAATTTTCTCCCCATTTCTACCCTCCCCCCCACTCCAAGATGGCTTATATTCTGGTTGCCCTGTTCCCCAGTCAGCCCTCCCCTCTATCACCCCCCCCCTCCCCTCTCATCCCCTTTTCCCTTCCTTTCTTGTTGGGCAAGATAAATTTCTACGCCCCATTGCCTGTGTATCTTATTTTTTAGTTGCATACAAAAACTTTTTTTGTTTTTGAACATCTGATTTTAAAACTTTGAGTTCCAAATTCTCTTCCCTCTTCCCTTCCCACCCACCCTCCCTAAGAAGTTGAGCAATTCAACCTAGGCCACACATGTATTATTATATATAACCCTTCCACAATACTCATGTGTGAAGGCTAACTACATTTTGCTCCTTCCCAACCCATCCCGCTTTATTGAATTTTCTCCCTTGACCCTGTCCCCTTTCCAAAGTGTTTGTTTTGATTACCTCCACCCCCATCTGCCCTCCTCTCCATCATCCCCCCTGCCTTTTATTTTTTTTTTTATCTTCCTCCCTCTTCTTTCCTGTGGGGTAAGATACCCAACTGAGTATGTATGGTATTCCCCCTCAGGCCAAATCTGATGAGAGCAAGGTTCACTCATTCCCCCCTCACCTGCCCTCTCCCTTCCTCCCATAGAACTGCTTCCTCTTGCCACCTTTATGCGAGATAATCCACCCCATTCTATCTCTCCCTATCTCCCTCTCTCAGTATGTTACTCTCTCATCCCTTAATTTCATTTTATTTCTTTTAGATATCTTCCCTTCATCTTCAACTCACCCTGTGTCTGCTCTCTCTCTTTTACATATATATATATATATATATATATATATACACACATACATACATATACACATAGATATATACATACATACACATTCACTTATATATATACATAAACATATATATACATACACATATATATATATGCATATTCCCTTCAACTACCCTAATACTGAGGTCTCATGAATCATACTCATCATCTTTCCATGTAGGAATGTAAACAAAACAGTTCAACTTTAGTAAGTCCCTTGCAATTTCCGTTTCTTGATTACCTTTTCATGCTTCTCTTGATTCTTGTGTTTGAAAGTCAAATTTTCTATTCAGTTCTGGTCTTTTCACTGAGAAAGCTTGAAAGTCCTCTATTTTATTGAAACTCCATATTTTGCCTTGGAACATGATACTCAGTTTTGCTGGGTAGGTGATTCTAGGTTTTAATCCTAGCTCCATTGACCTCCAGAATATCGCATTCCAAGCCCTTTGATCTCTTAATGTAGAAGCTGCCAGATCTTGGGTTATTCTGATTGGGTTTCCACAATACTCAAATTGTTTCTTTCTGGCTGCTTGCAGTATTTTCTCCTTGATCTGGGAGCTCTGGAATTTGGCAACAATATTCCTAGGAGATTTCTTTTAGGGATCTATTTGAGGAGGCGATCGATGGATTCTTTCAATTTCTATTTTGCCCTGTGGCTCTAGAATATCAGGGCAGTTCTCCTTGATAATTTCCTGAAAGATGGCATCTAGGCTCTTTTTTTGATCATGGCTTTCAGGTAGTCCAATAATTTTTAAATTATCTCTCCTGGATCTATTTTCCAGGTCAGTGGTTTTTCCAAGGAGATATTTCACATTGTCTTCCATTTTTTTCATTCCTCTGGTTCTGTTTTATAATATCCTGATTTCTCATAAAGTCACTAGCTTCCACTTGCTCCAATCTAATTTTTAAAGTAGTATTTTCTTCAGTGGTCTTTTGGACCTCCTTTTCCATTTGGCTAATTCTGCCTTTCAAGGCATTCTTCTCCTCATTGGCTTTTTGGAGCTCTTTTGCCATTTGAGTTAGTCTGTTTTTTAAGGTGTTGTTTTCTTCAGTGTATTTTTCAGTATTTTTTTGGGTCTCCTTTAGCAAGTCATTGACTTGTTTTTCATGGTTTTCTTGCATCCTTCTCATTTCTCTTCCCAATTTTTCCTCTACTTCTCTAACTTGCTTTTCCAAATCCTTTTTGAGTTCTTCTATGGCCTGGGGCCAGTTCATGTTTTTCTTGGAGGCTTTTGTTGTAGGCTCTATGCCTTTGTTGTCTTCTTTAGGCTGTATGTTTTGGTCTTCTTCTCCACAGTCTTTGGTGTTTGTGGGTCGAGGGGTCTGGTAACTGCCGCAGCTCACATATTCAGGGCGCTAGGGCCCCCTCCGCCCGGCTTCTGGTCTGGATCGTCCATGCCGCTCAGGCTGGGCTCTGCTCCACTCTGTTCCCAGCTCCCAGCTCCGTGTGGAATAGACCTCACCCAGAGACCATCCAGGCTGTCCTGGGCTGGAGCCCTGCTTCCCTCTGCTGTTCTGTGGGTTCTGCCGTTCTAGAATTGGTTCAGAGCCATTTTTATAGGTTTTTGGAGGGACTCGGGTACGGAGCTCACTCTAGTCCGTGCTTACCAGCCGCCATCTTGGCTCCGCCCCCCAAAATCTAATTTCTTAATATATGGCTTTAATTACTTCCTCATACTATATTTTTTCATATATGTAAATATCATCTCTTTGACAAAATTGTGAACTCCTTGGGGGTAATGACCATCTTATACTTCCCAGTATTCCTCACTGCATTGTGCCCAAGGAAGATCATGTCATAAGGACTCAGTAACAACTGACTTGGTTATTGTACTCTCAGGGGGAAACACTCACTGTTGAATCACAAAGATATTTATTTTGATGAAAATTGAATGGTGGACAACTTTTTGAAATCTTCGAGAGAGAGATGTCATACGAAGTTCATCTATCCATTCAACAGCCACACATTAAATGCCTACTGTGTACAGAACAAGGTGCTAGATGCTGTGACAAGATGCTATATAACAAATAAAATACAATAGCACAAATGGGTCATAAAGTGCTCATTTTGGTCTGAGAAAGGAAAGATTCCTCCCAAGATGAGGAATCAGAGATTCTCTTGTTAAAGTGGCATTTGAACTGGGCCTTGAGGCATAGCTAAAAAGGCGAGAGTGAAGTTGATGACTTTGCCCAGTCCTGCCTCTCTTAAATCCAATTACCCACTTGCAAGTCAAGACATCGCCCTCCTGGTGTCATTGGTCCTCTTCAGGAAAGAAGGATAAACCCCTACAACATCTTATCAGGCAGTTCTGGGGGTAGGAAGAGATTCCAGGAATACAGAAAGTGAGGTTAGCGAAGGCATGGGGTGATGAGGGTTTGCCTTTGTGTACAGACCATAAATCTTGTGTTGAAGGAACGCAAAGCAAAACTTAGTGATTTTGTTGATAGCAGATATGAATAAAAAGTCAGGAATGCAAAACAAAGGATGGAGCCTAGCTGGTTTCACCTAGTGCTTTTGTTCTTGCTCTCAGATTCATTGGCATTATGAATCATTATGAGGTCTCTCCACCCAATCTCCCACACAGCTCCCATTGGATTTGGCTAGGTTGAGTCTTAAAAATGAGATTGGGGAATACAGATTGAACAATAGAGATTTGAAAAGAGTTAAGCATGATTTTCTACATCTAAATCAAATAGCTAGGGGCAGGGACATCCCTAATGTCCCCAATTAGGGACACAAGAGAAGAAGGTAAAAAGAAGAGACTTAACCTTACCCCTGGGGGCTTATGTAACATTTTTTCTGGCTGCCTGACTGAGCGTGGTAGATGATAGCTCTAAGCCACACATTAAAAGGGCTTTCAAGCTCCTTTACCAGGGATAGACTTCCTAACTCCAGCAGATGATAGCAGGGAGTAGAAGACATCCCTGAAGAGACTGAATGGCTACAGACCAGAAGATGGCAAGAGTAGAAATGCCCATAGAAAGTGGAAATATGACACAGAGCAGAAATGACATGCACAAAGACAGCATCCCCACCAGGGGACAGAGCAATGACATCACCGAAGGACATCTGTAGTCTTCAGCATTAGAGATGTGAGTTACCCCAGCCACACAAGTGTCCTAGCCAGCTTTCTCTTTATGCACCTTCTCCATATTTGTCCCCTGATCATACCTGTTCTATGACTGTGCTTTCCATGAATGAGCCCTGAATGTACACGCTTCTAACTTGTGTGTCCTTTACCCCACAGGTAGTATGGAGAACTATAGGAGAATATATGTGTGTGTGTATATATATATATATATATATATATATATATGTGTGTGTGTGTGTGTGTGTGTGTGTGTGTGTGTGGGTATGTATATATGTGTGTGTGTATATACACATATATGTTATATGTATATATATATATATATATATATATATATATATATATGTAATGCAGTAAGATCTTTTCTTACCCCTTAAATTCCAATGCTATTTGAATAGATGTCTTTTTGCTTTGAAGTAATGTATTTTGGTTTCATAGGTAAACTTATCAGTGGGATCTAGTGAAGTATCATTTTGATATTTCAAACTTAAGGCAGATTTCTAGTAGTCCACATTGGGGAAGGGGAGGTGAAGGTGCTATACTTAAGATATACAATTATGCTTGTGAATGATGGCAGACAGGCCAGTTTGGGTATTGTATAGCAAAGTAAGAGCTAAAGTTGTAGAAAAGTAGGATCCTATTAGCTGCTCCACCCTGTGTTTAATAGTGGACTAAGGAGATTGGGCTTTTTTCTGTATTCAATTCAACAAGTATCTACTAAATTCCTACCACTTCCAAGGAATTGTAAAGGGAGCTGAAGATATAAAGAGAAAAAATAAAATAGTCCCCTCCCTCGAAGAGTTTATATTCCACTGGAGCAGTGGGGGGATGTAACATGCACACAAATAAGTAAATATCAAGTAATTTGAGAAGAGAGGGAGGACTAAGAAATGGGGAATCAGAGAAGATTTCCCAATCTATGCAGATCTTCAAATAGAGAGCAAATGACCAGGTATGTTATGGTGATGAATACTTCTCAGGTATTGATTGGACCAGGGAGTCCAGGATTTAAATTATTGAATTCCTGGTGAACTCATTAAACCAAATTAGGATAATCTTTATGCAGCATTTAGCACAGTACCAGGCACATAGTAGGTGCTTAATAAATGCTTATTTCCTTTCCCTTCCCTCAAAGTCCCATTAATTATCACAGTGCCTTGTATGTAAAAGGAACATAATAAGTATTTGCTGTATTGAATTGAATTACGTAATAAAGTTAATGCCCTCCTTATGAATATAAACATAGAGTGAATGCCCTCCTTAGCTATGTGTTCAATGCTTTTGCCGGTCTGATGCAGCCTCCTACTTTTTCTAGCCTTGGCTCACGATAGTTCTCTCTGTGAGTTATATTTCAGTCAAACTTGGCAGCATGCCCCATCCTCTTTACGTATGGACCCCCGAAAAAGTTGCCCCAAGCTTAAAGCCCTTTTTGGGTCAGCGTCCAACCAAAATCTTAGTTCATGGGCTTCCTTTTACAGAAAAGGTAGCCCCCAAGCTGAGCCTGACAGGAAGAGAAGCACCTTGAGAGGCACTCCAAAGGAGGAGAGGGTGTACTCCAGACACAGAGAATGGTTCGCGTGAATGCAGAGAATCAGGAAGTGGAATGTCAAGTTCAGAGAACAGCTAATAGTCTGGGTTGGCTGGAATGTATAGTGCACAAAAGGAGGTAATGGGAAATAGAGCCGCAAAGCTAGATTGGAGCCAGATTGTGAAGGGCCAGAACCGTCTCTATTTTGTACAAGAAGCAATAGACTTTTACGCAGAGGATTGACAGAGTCAGACCTGTAACTTAGGAACATTCTTTCGGTTGCACTGTGAAGGACAGATTGGAGAAGGAAGAGGTAGGAAGCAGGGAGACCAGTGAGAACATGATTGCGTTGGTTCAGACAAGATCAAAAGGGCCAAAATGAAGGCAGTGACCTTGTGAGGGAAGAGAAGGGGACAGATGCAAAGGAGGCTTTAGAGGGAGAATACAAGACCCAGAAATTGATTCGATACAGGGAAAAGGAGAAAACAAAGAGTATGGGATGACTGAAATAATAAACCTAAGAGAATGACTGTCTACCACAGAAATAAGGAAACTTGGAAGAGGGACAGGTTTAGGGAAGAAAGTAAGAAAGGAACCCCAGAATTTTCAGAATTGGAAAGGACGTGAGCAGACACTATACCTGAAAAAGAATCTCCATTGTAGTACACCTGACAAGTGAGCATGGAACCTTTACTTGAAGACTTCCAATGAAAGGGAACTCATTTCTTCTCAAGATGAGTCATCTTATTCTTGGATAGCTCCCACTGTTTTTTTTTTACCTTACATCAAGTCCAAATTTGCTTCTTTGCAGTATTCACCCATTACTCTGTCCTCGGGGGCCAAGCATTGAGCAGTAACGTGTGTGGGTAGAAATATCAAAGTTCTGTTTGGGACAGTTTGAATTTGAGATGTTGACTGGACATTCATATAAAGGTGTTCAGCGGATAGTTGGCAAAACAAGTCTAGAATTCTGGAAAGAGAAAAGGATGAAATGTGTAGATTTAGCAGTTATCCACAAAAAGGTGATGGTTGAACCCGTGAGAGCTAGTGGTTTCATGAAAAGGACAATGTAGAGAGAAAAGAGGATGAAGGACAGAACTTTGGCTGCCCTGATTCCTTAATGGGTAAGAGATAGATAATCAGCAGACAAAGGAAACTAAGAAGGAGTCAGATGGGTGGGAGGAGAACCAGTGGTATCATAAGAAATATTCAGGAGGAAAAAGTGGTTAGGATTTCCAAAAGATTCCTGGAGGTCAAGGAGAATGAAGACTGAGAAAAAAGCATTTGATTCAGCAATGAGGAAATCTTCGGGAACCTTGGAGAGAGAAACATCAATATAAAAGACAGAGTCAGAAGTCAGACCGCAAGCAGCTGAGAAGTGAGTGGGAAGCAAGGTCATGGAGGTAACAGAGTATCATAGAATCATAGAGTCAGAAATCTAGAGCCAGAAGGCAGATGAGAAACCATCTAGTCCAACTCCCTGATGTTACAGATGAAGAAACTGAGGGCCAGGTAGGTTCGGTTTTGCTCAAAGCCACACAATAGCAGGGATATTTGGGAGTGTTGGGGTTTTTTTTAAGTTGGGAAGATCTGGTATGTTTATAGGCTGTAGAAAAGTAATGAGGAGATAGGGAGCGATTGAAGATGAAAGAGAAATGGAATGATTGATGGAGCAAGCTTCCAGAACAAATGAAACAGGATGAGATCAAGAGTGACAGTTAAAAGAATGGCCTTGGTGAAGAGGACAGCTATTGGAGCAAAGGAGAAGAGGGTAGATAAAATAGTGGAGAAGTACAAATAAAGGCAAGAAGTAATTCACTGAAGATGGGATAGATTTTTTTAATAAAGCAGGAAGGAGTTGTCAGCTCAGAGAATGGAGTGGAAAGGTATCTTGGGGACTAAAGGAGAGAGGAATAAGTGCGGATAAGCCACTACTAGAGGTAGAATAGAGATTCGATTAGGGAAGAATAAAAGGATTGCCATGCAACAGGAAGGATGCAGCTGAGTTTAGAAAATATAAATTTCTAGGAGACCCAGTTAACACAATTATATGACTTTTTCTAGGGTACTTAAGAGGAGGAAAGGTGAATGCTGGGAGTAAACCAAGTTTAAGGACAGGAATGGGGCAAGGACAAGAAAACAAGAAATTCAAGGGTAGAGGGAGGGGCAGAGGTGAAATGGTCAACTCCAAAATCAAGTCTGTTAAGGGAGAGAAATGAAGTTAGATGGGGAATGATGGGCAAAGAGAAGAGAAAAGGATGGAGGGAGAGGAGGTCATATCGAGGCTAGAGAACAGGTTTGGGGGTTGTAAGGCAATAAACATGATAAGAAAAGACATGTTGGTCAGCGATGGAACTTGAGAGTTCAAGAATGTGAAGATGGAATAGCTTGTGCTGATGGTGTGGTCTAATTTGTGACACCTCCTGTGGATAGCTGAGATAAATTAGAGATAGGTGTTGAGAAGGTCGATTGGTTATTCAGTTGATGTGAACAAAGGATGGCAAGGGTGACTGTAATGGTTGTTGGGCAGAGCACGTGGGAAAATAAGCTTACTGATCCCAGCTGCATGTGAATAGGATGGCCGCCTCAGTGTTCTATCTCCCTACAGTCTAGTATTTGGGAGGGGTAGAATTCAGAACGGTCTAGTAATAGAGACCTGCAGTCTCAGGCAGCACAAGACCATCTCCCTGGTCTGTCCCTCTCCAACATAAAGACAACAAAGCACTCGGTTACCAAAAAGGACCAGGCATTGGAGAGACCTTAGCAGCACCTCCTCTCACCTCAACAGCTATAGCTTCACTTACCTAGACCCATGGTAATTACAAAGGTCTTAAAGTACCATTTCCTCTAGATTCATACTCCTCCATTTGGCATTTAAAGTCCCTCATAATCTGCCTTTAATCTCAATTTCCAGGATCATTCCCACATTCCTCCCCCTCAAATACTCTACATTCCAGGCAAACAGGCCTATTTGCCATCATAACCTTCATGTGACTATCTTCTGCCTCTAAGCATTCATGATAGTGGCATTCCAGTCCTGAAATGTGCTTCCTTCTCAGCCCTGTCTCATAGAATCCTTAGGTACCTCCAAAAGCCACCTCCTTCCAATTCCCTTCTCCATGCGTTAGTGTTTTTCCTCCATACTCCCAAATGAATTTATATCTACCTTTGCATGTTTTCTACTTGTGCTCTGTGGCTACCTTGTTTATGCCCCCTCCAACCAATAGTTTCTTGCAGGCAGAGACTACTTCCTCTTTTCTCAGTAGCTCCAATGCCTCGCACGTAGCAGGTATAGAGATTGAAACTATGATTTCTCCTGGTATAAAGAACTCTCAAGTGAGAAAAATCCATCTACCAACAATAGTTAATGCTTTCTCTGAAATTTTCAGTCTATGAGAGTTGCCTAAAGGACTAAGAGATTAGATGACTGACCCAGGATCATGCAGCAAATAGAAGTTAGAGAAAGGACTTGAACTCAGGTCTCTCCACTCCACCATGATGCCTCTTAGTAAATGATTGTTGAATTAAGTAGAATTGCATTCTCAGGTGATAAAGAGGGATAGCAAAAAGTGACAGATAATGGAGTAGTATTCTGCTATTCCACTACAGGTATCGACTTGTGTGGAGGAGCCTCCATCCCTGAACCAGGACTGTCACCCTCACCCTCCCAGCTGATGATGGAGCACAGAGTATGTACATGAGCTAGGATGTTGTTATCAATAGGCTTCTCTTCTCTCTTCTTCTTCATTCCTCTCCCACTGGAATGTTGGACTCTACCTTTGGGATGCTAGACTCTGATAGGTAAGATTTCATCTTATCTTTCCCCTCTTCTAGCTCCACTTCATCTGTTTTCTGCCCCTATTAGAATAAAAGCTTCTTGATGATAGGGACTGCTTTACTTGCTTGTATTTCTATATGTGCCACAGATGTGTCACAGTTTCTGGCATGCTACAAGCATTTAATCTATGCTTTGTCATCCATCCATCCATTCATTCTGTAGTTAACAGTGAGATGTTGAAGAGTGGAGGAGTAACTTGATTAGAGCCATACTCAAGGAAAATTCATCAGATAGTAATATAAAGGATGGAATAGGGAAGGAAGAGCCTGGGAACAGGAAGACTAGTTAATATGTGATGATTGCATCAGTCCAGGTAAAGGTACTAGGGACTGCAGTCAACTCTTGATTTTTTCAAACCTACGGTTCATTTGTCTCTAAGTTTTCATCTCAGGCTAACTTCTTTCAGCTAAGGCAAGGCAAACTCATTTTAATATTAGCCTCAGCCAAACAGAATTAGGCAGGGAAATCTTGTGTAAAATATTATATCCACACTTGGACAGCTCTTCACAGCATTGTGAAATAGAACACGTTTATCTTCAGTCCCCAGCTTTCTTCTCTGCTCTTTGTTCCTTTCTCTGTCCCCATCCATGCCTCCCACCCACCACTAAGAACACAGTGCCACGAGCTCCATAAAGGCTCTGATATCAGCCCTTTACACCTTAGTAATTTAAAGCAGTTCATGCCATGCATCCAATCCAAGGAATATGAGGACTTTTAAGCCTATCAATTGCTATGAAACAAAAGAGATTTGGGGCATCTATGAACAAATGAGAAAAGTACTGGGGGATATCCAAAAGGTATTTTCTAGCACCCCTGAAATCATACCAGTAGGTGGATATCTAATCTTCCCATGGGTAAGATTGACCCCCATATACATACATTTGATCAGACTTCATTAACTGATATTACTGGGGAATGAAACGTCCTGGGTAAGCCAGTTTTCTTGAGGCCCCCAAACTTTTCCACTCATATTTAATGGAATTTTTAAGGTGGGAATATATATATATATATATATATATATATGTGTGTGTGTGTGTGTGTATAACTTACTGAATGTAATTAACAGAATACCAGTTTTTCTTGATGGCCTTGAACCACCATAATGCATATTGTGGGACTGTTCTGTAATTCAAGAATGTTCTGAAGGCCAATAAAAGTGTCTAGGGCCATCTTGCCCTAACCTTAAGTAGCACCAAATTGTGTAGTCACGGAGAAGATAGAAGATACATTATTACTTATCAATTCCTACTCCTCAGGAGATTAGGACTCTAGTCCAGGCCCCAACATTAACTAGTTCATGGCCTTGGATAAGTCATTCACCTCTTTTTACCTGGTTTCTCAGGAGGTTGGATCAGAAAGCTAAGGAGGGCCCTTCCATCTGTAATCCATTCTCTGATTCATAACATGCCCTTAGCTTCCTTGGTTTGTACTCACTGATGATTCTGATGATTTAGAATGAATAGAAGGTTACAGGGAGAACTAGATGACAAAGTTTGCTAGACTTGAATGTGACATTAAAGTTAGTGATTTAAGTCATTAGGCCTGAGGTCAGCTAGGAAAGTGCATGAGCTTTTTGACAGATGTTTCCAGAGGCATTTTGGTTTAGTTCCATGGTGCTCCAAGTGGCAGAGTGTGTGGCTATGTGACTGTGTATCTGTGTGTGTGTGTGGGTGTGTATGTGTGTGTGGCACACTCACATTGAAGGGAAGTTGGTAGTGTTGAATGCACAGTTCATACCTAGGTCAGCTATAGGGTGTTGAGTGTGGGGCTATTGCTGCATATAAAATTCCAAAGTCATATTTAAAGGATTTGAGGATTATCTATTATTTTGAATTATTTGTGCTTTGATGAACACAAACTCTTAAGTTTACATTAAGAATATTTGTCATTATTTTGTAAAAACATTGCCCTTTGGGCAATATCACTTTGACAAGCTCCCAGCCCCAACCCTCACAACCTTCACATTTCTCAGTTTGATATCAAATAAATAGATTCCATATATCTGGGAAAATTGCCTTCCTTTACCCTGAAAATGCATAGTATGGTCAGAAGATTGATCAGACCCGAATTTCAGCTCTGCTACTTCCTCCCAGCACAATCTTAGGCAGGTCCCTTACACCTTCTGGGCCTCAGTCTCCCTTCTTGTCAAATAAGGGATTTGGACTAGAGGATCCTATGAATTCCTGAATTCCTCCTTTATAATAGCTTTCTTCATCCTCTTTAGGAACCTGGTCCCTAAATTGCTCTTCTCCCCCGTTAAAGCCAACACGCCTTGCCTCTTAGAGCTCTTCCATGCCACTCTTTTCTGTCCAAAGAGGAGTTGAGACTCAAAAATTCCAGACTACTCATTGTGACTTATTGTTTCTTGTCTTAAATATCAACATGTGATGATGACAATGACGATGATGATAATTAGCATTTATAAAGCTCTTAGAGGTTTGCAGAAAGCATTTTACAAATAGTATTTCATTTGATTCTTACAACAACCCTGAGAGGTAGGTGCTATCATTAGCTGCATTTTACAGATGAGAAAACAGAGGTTAAGTGACTGGCCCAAGATCACACAGCTAGTAAGTAACCAAGGCTGGATTTGAACTGAGGTCTTCTTGACTTTGGGCTGGGCATTCTATCCATTGTACCACCTAGCTGCTTCAGTCCATAGAATGGGGGATATAGGAGAGAAAGAGGGGAGAGAGGGAGAGAACTGTGTGGTTAGAAGAAGAGGTTGTTGGGGTTCCCAGATATACGGTCCAATCTCCCCTGACGTAAATCAGATAATATATGACAAACATTAAGTAGAATGTCTATTTTTTCCTTCTCTGCACTCATGCAAACAGATGAGAAATTTGATGAGCTCTCTGGGTACCACTCCCTCATCCTGGCCTGGCTTGGCCTAGCCAGCCATTCCTGGCCCCAAACTTGAGTGCTATGACTCAATGCAGCAAGAATTTATTTTTCAACCACTTCTTCCTGAGAATCATACCCAGCCTGGACTCAGACTTAAGTGGCAGAGGGGATTCAGCCAACCAGCTGCAACCAAGGGAACTGGCAGCCCCAGACCTCACTGAGCCAGGGCCCCAGAGCACCCTCTGTGCCAAGGGAGGAAGACCAGGAAATAGTGTCCACAGGAGGGATGGGGGCCCTAGCCAGCACACAGGGTGTGTTCCATCTGCCATAGCTTCAGGGCCCCTCTCCTTGTCCCCATCCTGCATTTTGGGACAGACTTGAGGTTTCAATCAGAAATCTAATATGATTTGCCAAGCCCCAAAATATCCTAGGGGAAGAAGGGAATAGGGGAAGAGGATAGGTGAATAGTACATTCTGCCAGAGTCACTTTTTTCTCTTTTGGAGATTCAGAGGGTCCTCTCTCTCTCCCCCCACCACAATTGGGTGGAAGAGTTGGGAGCAGTTCCCACTTTCTCTACCTGTTGCCTAATAGTGAACCCCTAATTGCCTACATACCATGGTTAGGTTGAAAACTGTACCCCTGAGAAGAATATCCACATTTACAAGCTTATAGTCCCGTTAAAGTCTCACATTGAGGTTGAAGAAATTAAACATATAAAAATAAGGTCATGACAGCCTGATTCAACATAAACATCTGAAAAATCTGGGGTCCAAGCAGATAGAAAACTCAATGAGCGTCAACAATGTAACATCGCCCCCAATAAAAACCAAAGTAATCTTGGGCTGCAGTAAGCAAGGCGTGGTGTCCAGAAGTAGGGAGGTGAAAGCCCTAATGTACTAGCTGACCACAGTTCACACCCCATCTGGACTTATGGTGTTGTCAGTCAAGAAGCATTAATTAAGCACGTATTATGTGCCTGGCTTTGTGCTAAATGCTGAGGATGTAAAGAAAGGTAAAAGACAATCCCTGATCTCAAGGCGCTCACAGTCTAATTAGGGAGACAACATATCTGTGCTGCCCCCTATTATGTGCCCCACTCTACTAGTGTTGTTTATGGAATATACTGCTTTGTATCCAGAGCATGGCATAGTGCCCTATACATTGTTGTTGTGGCGGGGTGGGGGACATCTGACTCTTTGTGACCCCATTTGGGGTTTTCTTGGCAGAGATACTGGAGTGGTTTGCCATTTCCTTCTCCAGCTCATTTTACAGATTAGGAACAGAGGCAGACAGAGTTAAGTGACTTGCCCAGGGACACACAGCTAGTAAGTGTCTGAGGTCGGATTTGAACCACGAAGATGAGTCTGACTTCAGGCCCGGCACTCTATCCACTGCACCACCCAGCTGCCCTGTGGAATGAGTAGCTTTACTAATAACTTAAATCTTAGGCCATCTGAAGCCATACTCTGGCTACTACCATTGTACCCCCAAATCTCCTTTCCCTTCCCACTTTCTACTCAGGTCTGAGTCCAAGTGAACTTCCTATAGGTTTGCTCACAAGGGAAGATTAAAGTTAGAACCTATTATGTACGAGTGGACATAATGAGGGCCAAGTATACTCAGAGTGATAAAAAATAATCCACCCAGTGTAATAAGTACACTGATCCTAAGTCTACTAAATCTCCCTGACTCTAAGCTATATATCTCTCCAGTACCCTGAAGGAACATGGGTCAGACCCCTCTGCACCATAGCAGTTGGCCCAGTTCTGATTGGGGCCTCCAAAGAATCCCCTCCAGTGTTCCTGTTTGGTCCCCAGTCAAAATGATGTTTCTTCCTCCCAGAATCCTATGCTCTGACTCAGTTCTCCCCAGCTTCCCATTGCCCCTACCAGTCTCTCTGCCCTGACTTCAGCCTCTAGATATGTTTAAAAAGCCAGCTAATTGGAAGTGGCTGCCACCACAGGCTTGAGCTTTGGGCAGCCATCAACACACTCCTCCATGACTCCCCACACCACTGATGTCCTCCTGACTGCTGTCCCCATCAGCCCCTCTCTCTCCTGATGGGACAGAGACCACAAAAAAAGTGCACGTCAATCTAAGATTAATACAGACAACAATGTTCTATCACTGGCCTCCCCCCCAATCCCAACTGCAATCCTGTTTCTTTCTGCCTCCATGGATGCCAGGGAAGGAATCCATTGCCAGAAGATTTGAATCTGGTCTTCTTACTGAGTGTCAGAAGTGGGATTCATAGCAGTAAGATCTAGAAGGAGTCTTATAAATCATTTAGTATGACCCCTTAGTTTACAAGTGAGGAAACTGAGTCCCAGAGAGAAAAAGAACTGGACCTGGAGTCGAAGGGCACAGATTCAAATCTCAGTTTTCTACTTGCTCTATATGACCTTGTACTAGTCACCCCTCCTGGCCTTAGCTTAGGGAGGTGGATAGGTAAATAGATAGAGATGTATGTGTAGACAGACAGACAGGCTACCCTTCACTCCATGCCTAGAAGTCTTTCCCTTTTTTTCTCTGCCTCCTGGCTTCCCTGGCTTTCTTCAAGTCTTAGCTAAAATCCTACCTTCTGTAAGAAGCCTTTCCCAGTCCCTCTTAATGCTAGTTCCTTCCCTAGGAGATCGTCTCCAATTCTCTCTCTCTCTCTCTCTCTCTCTCTCTCTCTCTCTCTCTCTTTCTCTCTCTCTCTCTCTCTCCCTCCCTCCCTCCATACACACACACACACACACACACACACACACACACACACACACACACACACATTTGCATAGATAGTATTTCCTCCATTAGAAGGTGAAGTCCTTGGCGGCAGGAATTGTTTTACCTTTCTTCCTACCCCCAGTATTAGTCACAGCATCTGGCACACACTAAGCACTTAATAAAAACTTGTGGAATAGTAGGCAGACCTAGGGAAAGAGATAGACAGACAGACAGACAGAAAAGACAGATAAAAAACACAAAGCTTGTGTTCCAGACGCAGTGCTGGTGATATTTAAAAAAAAAAAAAAGACAATCTCTACCCTCAAGAAACTTCCATTCTAATGAGGGAAGACAACTACACATAAAGAGAAGCTAGAAAGTGAGAGGAGGGAGTGGCCCACAAGGTGACTGGACATAGGGGTGTCTGGGAAGTGATAGAAGGCCCTGGTTCCAAGCAAAGGAAAACAAAAGCTAAGCAATCAGAGCCCATTGTGGTTCCAGGGATGAAGGCCAAATTTCTTATAGGAAAGAAATGGGGATGATGGCCAAAGTGGAGGTGGCATGGTATGAAGATGGCTGGGAAGTTTCTCATCTATAAAATGACTGGAGTTATATACTGGGTTGGTGCAGCTAGGTGGCTCAGTGGCTAGAACATGGACCTGGAGTCAGGAAGACTTGAGTTCAAATTCAATCTCAGACACGTGACCCTGGGTAAATCACTTACCCCCATTTGCCTCAGTTTCCTCATCTGTAATATGAGCTAGAGAAGGAAATGGCAAACCACCCCAGTATCTCTGCCAAAGAAAACCCCAAATGGAGTTGCAAGGAGTTGGACAGGACTGAAAACTACTGAAGAACAGAAACATATACTAGGCTACTCCTAAGGCTCCTTTAGGCTCTAACCCTAAGCTATTATGATCCTGTGATGTCTTCCTTATTTATATATTAATCCAAATACAAGTTACAGTGTATTGCCTGAAGTAGGTCCTTAATGAAACTGTGTTTAATGTGTCTCAAAGTCATTTAATGTTAAACTCGGTCTGTCATTAACATTTCTTTAAGAAGAAAACAAAACAAACATTGATGACCCTGGAGAAGGCATGAGGGGAAGCTGGGGGGGGGGGGCATGAGGAGCAGAACAGACCTCTCAAACCCCTGTTGTTACAGGGAAGTAGGGTCCTGAAGATTTGCTTTCCTGGGGAGGATTGTGATCCATCGGAATTCCAATGCCCTTAAGGGGAAGGAGACATCTAAACACCATTGGCTTCTAAGATGTAGAAAGGTACCCTGTGGGCTATTTATCAAAATGGCTGCTAAATATTTTAGCAATGAGGGCTTGAACTTTGGCAGAACTGCCTCCTCAAGATCTTCGAGCCCACCCACTTCCCTCCTGCTTCTTTCCTGGAGTTAAGGGTCCTCTACAGCAGGGGTTCTTAACGTGGGGGCCACGAACTTAAGAGTTTTTCCTAGATGTCTTAATAACTATATTTCAGCATTACAGGCTTCCTTTGTAACCCTATGTATTTTATTTTATGCATTTAAACATTCTCAGAAGGGGTAAGTAGGCTTCATCTGACAGTGCCAATGACGCCCATGACACAAAGGTTAAGAACCCCTCTCTGTTGTGTTTCATCTTAAAGCGTCTGAAGCCATACAGTTTAGCTGCATTCTACACAGCTCTTTCTTTTCTAAGTGATTTCTTTATGTGCATGCAGTTTCCCCAAAGAGACTGCAAACTCCTGTAGGCAAAAGACCCAGGCTTCCCTTCCCCTCTAACCCCTCTGTGCCTAGCCAAGAGCATGTGCTCAATCAATGCTTGTGGCTTGCTTGGCTAATCATAGCATAACCAGCTTCTCAGGGCTACTGAGCCGCAGTAGTTTTTCTGCTACCAGCCCTAAACAACCTCAGCACCTAGTTCGCTAAACTCCAAGGTCAAGGCTGGGGGCTGAAGGATTACCCTGTGGACAGAGGCCAATTGCAATGTTCTGTATGTCTGCAGACATAATAAAACTAGATATTCGCTCTCTCCACTCTCCCCCACACCAAAGACAGGGACAGTACAAAAGATCACAGATTGAGGGATGCATTGTAGAGGGGGAGGGGAGAGTGGAAGGAAATGTGTGTGGGCTCTGCCGGGGCCCCTCCTTACATTCTTAGATCCCCTCCTCCCCACCTTTTCTCACCATTCATTTCACTGTCATTAGCGTTTTATTAGAATCCTTGACCCAAAACAGCTACTCATTTGCAGAAAAGCTCCCATGGGGAAACTGCCCTCTCCAACCTGCAAATACTGTAGATTATCTGCTCTTGTTCTTAGAATGGAAAATAGGTTGGGTTTGGCAACCCATTAGCTGCGTGACCTTGGGCTTGTCTCTTCCTTCCCATAGTCTTCAGTTTCCATACCTGTGGAGTAAGGAGGTTGAATTGGCTGATCTCTAACATCCCTTCCAGCTCTGATAGTCTGTGATTTTAAGAGCTCTCTCCCAGATCGCTGTCCTTTAGATTTTATTTCAAATAGAGGCTGCTTTGTTTTAAGGAGTTTTGTTTTTCTCTTTTCAGTTCTAATGGGGGGTGGAAAATAAGGAGGAAGAAAAAAATCTATTTTTGTTTATTCAAAAAATTTAATTAAAATAAAGGCAGTTAGGTTGACACAATGGATAGAGTGTTGGAGGCAGGAACACTTGAGTTCAAATTCTACCTCAGACACTGCTTGTTCTATGACCCTGAACAAGCCTCAACCTCTCTCAGTTTCCTCTTCTGCAAAATGGGAATAATAATAACACCTATTCTCAGGTTTATTTTGAGGTTCAGATGAGTGAAAATATGCAAACTGCTTTGCAAACCTTCAAGGGCTATATAAAATGCTAGCATGAAAAAAAAAATCGAGATTCAAGAGTTTGTTTCTAAACTATTGTGTTTAAAAAATTGGAGGGGGCTGTCCCATGCCAGATTTGCAAATAAATCCTTACCAGCTTCATGGCCCCCACCCCACCCCATCCACCTGGGAAGCATGCCCTCACCCTCTGCTTCTGCCCTGGCTCCGTCCCCTACCACCTCCCCTTGGTTACAGAGCTTTCTTGGCTGGTTGGCTGGCTGGCTAGCTTCCTTCTTCCCTCTCCTACCGCCCCCCCTCCCCCCCTTCCATTTTCCATGCCTGGGTGGGCTCCGTTACAGCAGGGATTTAAGCACCCTGGAGCCCTCCGTCTGGCTCGGCCATCCATGCCGTTCCATGCCCTCAGCCCTGCTCTGCATCCCGGTTCCCATCCTTTGGGTATCCGTGTGGATGCGCTTACGCTGGGCCAGACGCCTAGGCAGAGTAAACAGGCGTGCTTTGCTGGGCGGACTCTTAATTTTGCAGGAGGCTCGGGTTGGGGAAATGTCTGCAGCGGAGGCCATGTTTCACCTCCTCTGAAATCAGGAGCTATTGATTTCTCCCTCCTGAGCTTCTCCTCTCGCTTGCCTGCATCTCTTGGGGTGGGGGTTGGAGGCAAAGGGAGGAGGAAGGATGGGAATGGGGGAGGAGGGAAGGGGGAGCAGCTGCCGCCCAAGGAACTGTGGGAATGCTCTCCCATCTGAGTCCATTAGTCACCAGATGTCACCTTCTGCTGCCAATGCTTCCAACAGCCCGGCAGACAATGTCCCTTGCATGCAGAACATCTGAATGCAGGCGCCTTCAATAATACGGACAGCTCAATGGCTGCCAGTGGCAGCTCTGGGAGCCCCTGACCTCAAACCCATGTTTATACTGACACCTACAGCTCCTCTAGGAAACTCGGGAGCCCAGGCAGGTTTTTGCAAGGAGCCATGCACAGGGCTATCTTTGCAGGGGGTGAAAAAAGCAAATCAACTAAGCAAAACCAAAACCAAATTAATCCCCTGCCCATCTCCATCACCTTAAAGATTTAAATAATTTTTTTTATTTCCTGGAAGAAATAGAGACTAAGATCCTCTCTACGATTTTATTTTATTTGGGGGAAGAAGAGTGGAATCCTGAAGTATGTTCACGCAGTCACATACTGTTAGAGCTCAAAGGCTCTTAGAAATTTTATAATCCAACCCTCCTCATTAGAAAGGTAAGGAAATTGGAGAAAGGAGGTGACTTGTCAGCGTGGCAGAGAGACAGGAATCTTACCCAGAATCTGCTGTCATAGGACCAATCTCTCTCTCTCTCTCTCTCTCTCTCTCTCTCTCTCTCTCTCTCTCTCTCTCTCATATATATATATTTAATATATATATATATATATATATACAGACATAGATATAGATTATGTTTGTGTATGTGTATATATATATATATATATATATATATATATATATTAAACTGGGGTGGGGGGGGAGAGGAAGTATGGAATATAACTTGACGGATCCCTGAAAAGCTGATTTACCAAACAGATAGAACCATCTCTGCAAAAGGAAACCAACTGAGTGACCCAAAACAAAGCATTAGAAAACACATCAGCAAGCTCTCCTTTTCGTGCAGGAGTCAAATATTGAAGATATGTTTTTCTCTTTAGCAAATTCTGTAAGATTGGCTCTATGTATACATTCTGTTCTATAAGACATGCTACAGGATCTGTACCCCATTGTTTCCAGTGGAGTTGATGCCATTACCATGAAATAATGGAGGAGATTTGACTGATGAGGAGATAAGTCCCCCTAGTGCAAACTTAACTTCAACCTTAAATGTTTCAAAGTTTTAGACTGGGGGTCAAGAGAGAGACACAAGTTTTAGACCTAGCTTGTATACTAGGCACTACTCCACGAGGGACCTAGCTCTGGAGACAAGGCTGTTTCTTTTAAATGGATGCTTAGTTTGCATGGAGATTCAGGGGTCATACCTGAGAGATAGAATTACTTCCTAATGCCATCTCCAGGGGAGGTTTTGAGATACACAGTCTTCTCCCCAAGCTGCTGCTTGAATGGTTTTTACCATTCAGAAGATGACTTATAAGGAACAGATTCTCATCAATCCCCTCATTTTAGACAAGAGTATCCTGAAGCCTATAGGTTAATTGCCTTGCCCAAGGGCAAACAGGTAGTAAGTAGCTGAACTTGAATTCGAACTCAAGTTCTTTGGGGGAGCATGGTATACCAGAGTTGACCTTGAAATCAGAAAGACCTGAGTTCAATTCCTGACTCTGACACAAAGCAGACATGTGACCCTGAGAAAGTCACTTCACTTGTCAGTTCCCTAGGCAACCGTCCAAAATTTTAAGTTTCAGAAAAGGTACAGATTTGCATTGGGAGAGTGTTTCCTCACCTGGAAGTATTCCATACCAATGAAACCACAGGTGCAGTCCTAATCTCCTATACTTTAACTTCAACTCTGGAGTCTTTTCCCTTGTACCACATTAAAAGCTCAGTATTGCCTCTGAAGTCATCTCATCCATCTTCCTACCCTGTGTACCTGGAATACACCTTCAGGATCTCTTAGAAGTGCTGTCATCCAGATTCTTGCTTGTGTACTTCCAATGATAAGAAACTCACCACCACAAAAAGCAGTCTGTTATTGTTGGATAACTCCAGTGGTGAGAAAATTCTTCCTCTTATTAAGCCACCCTATGACTGCCTCCCTGTCACTCCCATCCTCCGGACTTGGTTTTCCCCTCAGTAACTAGGCAGTTATATTCAATTCATTAAACATTTACAAAGCATCTGCTTTATTCTAGGCACTGCTGATACAAAGACAAAAAATAAAATAGTCTCTGTCCTCAAGCAGCTTACGCTTTATAGTTTGGAGGTTAAGGAAGAGGAGGAGAAAGAGAGCATGTGCATGAACAAGAAGTGAATAGGTACAAGGGAAATTGAGGAGTGAAAGAACATTAATAACTACACAAGAATCCAGAAAGGATTCACAGAGGAGGCTATACCTGAGTTGACCCTCGTAGGATGATAGGTTTTTCTGAGAGGTAGACGTGAGAAGGGAGTTTATTGCAGACATAATGAATAGTTTACATGAATGCATGAAGGCAAGAGATAGAACCAGAGCCATAACTCAGGTGGGGTAACCAGAGTTTTTCCTGAGGGTGTGGAAATTCAGCAGGTATTGAAAGTGCTTATACCCCTTTGGCTATAGAGAAACAACTAAATTTAGCATATTGCTAGCATGAATCATTAGAGTTGTAAAATGACACAGTCGAGTGACCCCAGGAGAGTCACTCCAACCCCAATCTGAATTGTCCCGGGTGCCAAAATCACTAGTTCTATCAGGGGATAGAAATGTACAAAGTCAGACTTTGGACAGAGTCAGTCTGAATGACCCCATGTTTTAACCTTGCTCAACCTTAGGGTATGGTGCTCAGCAAGCCTGCATAAGAGGGCGATCCCCTTAGGACTGAACCCATCTCCTGCAAACTACTCCCACCTCCTGAGGGCTAATCCCATCTCCCAAAAATGCTCTCATGGGGAGGGGCTAAAGTGCTGCTAATCGGGCCTCTTCATTAAGAGGTCTACCAATCAGAATTTACTCCTATATGTAAATTGTTTTACTACTATCTATAAAAGCAGTGAGCCTTTTGAGTTTGCATTCCAACTGCTTGATTCCTTGGTGTGTTAATTATTCCTTTTTGTCTCATTTTCAGAGTTTGCTTTCAATTGACCAGGGCAAAGCCTGAACCAGGATTTCCTTTTAACAGAATTGTCTCTCGTTCTCTGTCTTTTCAGTGGGAATGCAGGCTCTTAGTAGTGTGTGCTGCTCAGGACTTGAAAATGGACTTTTAAAAAACATATCACCTGAAAACCAATCTGTCATTGCCGCTTGAGTAACTGATTGTCGGCTTCCTTTTTTTTCCTTCAGAGCTGGGAATTTTCTTCTTCCTCCCTTCACCCCACCTAGCTCTCCTTCAAGGAAATCTAGACTGCCTCTGAAATCATCTCTATCAGTTTGAATTACAGAATTGTGTGTGTGCCTAAGTCTATTCTTTTCTTCTGCCCTGCCATGCTGGGAAGCATGGGTGCTGATAACTTTTTTTTCTAAATCACTCTGGTCTCCAAATAATTCTCCCTTCTAGTTTTGCAGTTCTTTTGTCCAAATTTGGAACTAGAGGTTCAATGCAATATAGCTCCCAAGCAATCATAGATTAGAGCTAGAAAGGGCCTTATAAAACATTGAGTCCAAACCTCTCGTGTGAGACAGGATTTTTAAGCAATAGGAGAGACATCTTTAGGAAAAACAAAGTAAATTTATTTTACAGACCTTGCAAGATTTGGGCACACCTCCATAATGGAGGAGGCGAGGTAAAAGGGAACCTGCCTTAATTTATACTCTTAATGGAAAAGATCCCCACCCACCTCTATCCCTTCTCACCATTGGCTGAGAGGTGGGCCTTACAGTCTAGGCAGAAAACTAGGCAGAAGACCAAGACTGATCTGGTCCATTCGAGTTTTCCCTATCAGAACTCAACTGCCAGGGTGGCGTCTGAAAGTCTAGGAGAAGAAATGGGGTGGGGGGGGAGGGGATAGAGACCTTCCTGGAGCAGAGAACAAATAGCTCACAGGAAGTTCATTATCTTCTAACATCTGAGAGAGAGGGGGAATGTCATGCCCACAGCTCCAGGCCCTGACCTTCCAAAATCACAAGGCCAAATCCCAAACTTCTCCTACTCCATTAGACATACCCTGTGAAGTCTTCACAATTATCCATCCCATTCACTCTCATTTTCCAGTTGAAGAAACTGAAGCACAGAGAGGATGAGGGAGGGACTATGAGTCACATTGATAATAACTATATGAGGTTTAATCTGAACCTTGGTCTTTCTTACTCTATGTCCAGGACTCTCTCCACTAGTCCATGCTACCTGCAGAATTTCATTCAGATAGGGAGAAGAAGGGCCATAGAACCTTGGCTGGAAGCTGATGGACAGAATTTACATCTAGAATGCAGAATATGAGAGGGGGCAGGGATCTTAGAGGTCACTCAGTATATCCTATTCTCTTGATATATGATGAAATCATGTTCCAGAGAAAGGAAATGATTTACCCAAAGTCACGTGGTGGATTAATGGCAATAGAAAGAACTCTGGATTTGGCATATAAGGATTTGAACTTGAATCCCGGTTCTTCTACCTGTTATCTGTGGGGGAAGGGCAGGGTGGCAATTAGGATGGGGAATGGGGTAGAAATCCCAGTTTATCTAAGTATTTTATCAGCTGCTTTGGGGAATAGGCTTTGTCCTGAAAGCATTACTCAAGTTCTCCGTTAGCATCTAAACAAAGGAACCCCAAGATCTGCTACTTTTCTTAGGAGTCACTCAGTCATTAGTCCAAAATGCCCCTGCTTAGTTGTTTATTCTCCTGAGATGGCTATTACCATACATTGCATAGCTTGTGACCCTCTCTCTCTGCACAAGTTAGTTTCCTTGGGTAGATCCTTGGGTTCATATATAGGACATGTTGTCCATTGTGTCTTGTCACTAACAATAATTCTTCCTCATCCTTTTTTCCCTCCTCCTTGCTCTAGGCTGACACAGATAACCAGTCACCAATCCTGAAAATGTAAGCATGTCTTCCCCAAATAAGGGTTGTGGAGGAAATAGAACAACCCTCTTAGCTTTCTTTATTGTAAGCGTTATTAGACTTTATGCCCAATGATTTATCCCATCCAAAAACACCAACAAAATGCCCACTCTGTGCAAGGCTTCTTGCTAGGTTCTCAGAATCCAAAGACAGAAATGGAAAGTCCCTGCCCTTGGGGAGTTGCTTTATATGTACAGAGATATGCAAATTAAAGATCTTTTATGGAGTGAGAACACTAACTGGCAGAATCAGGAATGGCTTTGAATATAGGCTAAGCCTCATGGAAGCTAGAGGTGGAGGTAAGGAAGGAGTATTTTCCAGAAAATGGGAACTACATGCGCAAGGGTTGCCTTTGCAAGGGCAAGGGTCCTCTTGTTTTTCATTTTAAACAACAGTAACCTTGGAGAAGGCAGTTCCAACCCAGTGGTGGAAGCAGCAACAAGATTGCAAGGGGCCACAAAGTGAGCCAGTATCAAGGCTTTTTAAGCATGGTAGGAGGCATGGGGAGGTTTGTAAGCATCAGAGAAAGAGCCGATATATAAGGAGAGATTGAAGATTAGAGAGAGAATTATAGGTCTGGTAAATTCTAGTCTAAGAGAATATAGGAAGGGATGGAGTAAAAGGCACTTGTTAAAATGTTGGCCTGGGCAAAAAGAAGGGCTGCTTCTTCTTCAGAAACTGGAAAAAAAATCAATAAAATGAGGCTTGATGTAGAGGAGCTTTGGTGTGTGAAGTAGAGGAGAAAGGAGAGCTTATATAAGATTTTCTCATTAAAGTAGGAGGTAAAGTCCTCTTAGTAGGAAGGGAAAGGAAAGGAAGGGATCTCTCTGTGAAAGGAATGGTGTAGAAAGCTTGAAAAGAGAAGAAAGAGTTTGGAGCAAGTCTGATAGGGGGTCAAGGAGTGGGTGGACTCTCAGAGAGGGCTCAAATGAAATTAGATAACAAATTTGTTGTAGATTCAGTCAACATTTTTGTATGAGTACCCACAGAAGGATTCAGTGCACCTGAGTAGGAGTTTAGAAGGCAGACAATAGAATAATCCCAGGTTAGAATTTAGCAAGTTGTTCAATGCAAAGTTATATGTAGAAGATATATCGGATTCCATGCCATCTTGGGGAGGGAAGAGGGAGAGGGAGGAAGAAAATCTGGAACTCAAAATTATGTAGAACCGATTGTTGTAAACTAAAAATAAAAAATCTCAAAAAAATATAGAAAATAAAAGGAAAAAAAGAATTTAGCAAGTTGTGACAAGAAACAGAACAAGGAAGAGAGAGAGCCAAGGGCAGAGGACAGAGTATAACTGAACTTGTCAACCATAAAGTCAAAATCATGGAGAGAGAAAAGTAAGACCACAGTGATGATCTAAGTAAACTAAAAGGGTTGGGAGAACTAGAAGCCATGGCCAAGACAAAAGAGGAGTGAGGCAGAGAATGAAATGAAAGCATTAAATATTACGATCAGAGAAAGTGGTTGCAGAGCTCATTTCTTGCCCAGATCCCCCAACCACTTCAGCCACTGGTCCATAACATATTTAAGCAACAAAATCTATGGAACATAGAGTGAATGCTATGAATAAGTGGCCAGCAAGAGCGGAGATCACCATGGGCCTTGGTTGTCAGAGGAAGCTTCTGGGAGGAAATAAGATTTGAGCTAAGCCTTAAATGGGAAGGGTTCTAATAGGAAGAACTAGAAGGTAGGCATATGCAATCTCCATGCCTGACCACATGAAGTCTAAAGAGCCTGGACAGATATGTGAATGATAGCACAAGTGTCCCAGAAAGAGGTGCTAAGACTAGCAAACTAAGATTTTTTTTCTCTTCAACTAGGCTCCTCTCTGGTCCTCGGATCCCTGAGCTTTAAAATTGCTGTTGTCTCTAAAAACCTGCTATGGGAAGAAGCAAGTAGTGGGTTGTACTAATTGGGTTAGGTTGGGTTGGAATCCTGTCTGGACTTAAAAATAACAATGGAAGCAGAGAAGTTGGCTGGGTCAGACACAATCTGATGTAAACCTTACCTTGAACTGGATTGGGAGATGGTGATACATAAATTAAGCAAGCACTATTTTGAATATATTCTAGTTTGGTCTAGACCTATGATTCCAGGAGTGCATGGGAACTCCCTCCACCAAAAAAAGAGTAGCAACTCGTCTACAAAATCTAGTCTTAAGACCCATAAAATAGGTCACACAGCTAAGTGTGTCAGAGACAGGACAAGAAATCAGGTATTTCTGAGGTCAGGGGCAGCCTTCTCCTCACCCTCAGCCACTACACCACAATGCCTTTCACCTTATACACATATATGTTTGTTGAGTTCAAGAGAAGTACATCGGGAAGTCAATAAACTACTTTGGGGTATTCAGAAAAGGAGAGATCAAAAAAGTGTCTTGCCAGCTATGAAAAAATAAACAAACCATCATCTCGGAGGCTTTGCAGTGATCTTTATAAGGCTTCTATTACCAAATATCCACTTGTCTTCTGGGTGAGATGTAATCGGGAAATAATTGTTTGGATTTCACCAACATGGCAGAAGCTACAGCCCTGGACCTGGGTAAACAAATTAGAGATGAAGAAACTGATTTAAAAAAGAAAAAAAATATTAGTCCTCATTAGCCAGGGCAAATAACATTTCAAGGCCATGATTTTGCCATGAAACTCTCTTCAGTATGGAGAACAGATTTTGGAACAGTCCCAAAGCCTTCATTCATAGAAGTTCATAACCTCCCTGGTAACTCCGTTATCCATCAGCTGCTTGGCTTGGCTTGGCTTCAGCTCCACAGAACAACATGATCCTACAAGGGGCACCTCCTGCCCCACTTCAGTTTCATTTTATGTCTTGTCTTCTCCAATTAAATTGTAAGCTCCTTGAGGACAAAGACTGTCTCTTTTTCTTATCTGTATCCGCAGTGCTTAGCACAGTGCCTGGCATATAGTTGGCATTTAATACATATATACTGAGTTGAATTGAACAGTAGAAAGAGCATGGCACTGGAAATCAGACAAGCTGAATTCTAGTCCCACTTTGTGACTTCAGGCAAGTTACTTCATCTCTCTGGGCCTCATTTTTTTCATCTGTCAACTTAAAATGTTGGATCATGTAATGTCTTCAGTCCTTTTCAGCTCTGGAATCATGAAATCATAGCCATGATTCTTGGATTTTGAGTTAAATTGAAAAGGGCAAGCTAATCCACAGGAGAAAAAGCCTCCAAAGTTGGGAATTTGGAAAGTTTTCCTATTTACTCTGAATTTCTGACCCATTTGGTTATTACCTGATTTGTAGTATTCACTTCTCCTCCTCCCTTTCAACCTCAGATCTGCTCCCTTTCCCAGCTTAAGCATTTCTGTCAATGGCCCCAACGTTCTCCTTGTTGCCCTAGGCTCAGGGTTTTAAAGCCCTCTTTGATTTCCCTATTTCTCTTTTATCTCTAACATCCATTTATTCACTCACCGAGTGCTGTCAAATCCTTCTTGCCATGTCTTCCAGATTTGCTTCCTCCTCCCCACTTCTACTGCCACTATTAGCCATAAATAGGCTCCATCCCTGTCTGCATTTTGGTCTCCAGCTCTCATGAATGTCATGTCTATCAATTACAGAGGATAAAAGTAGGTCTTAGAAATATATATCTGATTTTGTTCAGTCGTTTCAGCTGCTTCCAACCCTTCATGACCCCATTTGGGGTTTTCTTGGCAAAGATACTAGAGTGGATGAGGAAGCAAACAGAGTTAAGTGACTTTCCCAGGGTCACACAGCTAGTAAGTGTCTAAGGCCAGACTTGAACTCAGGAAGATGAGTCTTCCTGATTCCAAGCCCATACTCCATCCACTGGGCCACCTAGCTGACACATATCTGATTACCTCTTATCTATAGAAGATCATAGATCTGGGGCTGGTAAGGATATTATGACATTCATGCCAATTCCCTTGTTTTATAGATTCCTTTTATCCCCCCTTCTAGTTTCTCTGGGCCACAGTCTCCCCTTTTTCCCTTTGTACATATGACTATAAATGCTATCTGAGTTTATAGAAGAGAAAATCCATTGAATTCAATAAATATTTATTGAAGTTTAGAATAGTTGAGGAACCAAGGGTTAGGCTACCACTTACCTTTTCCATTCTTATTCATACACTATTCAATTAGTGATAAGTTAATTTTGCTAAATAACTACTCTAATCACGCCTGCTCAAAATCTTACAGTCCTGGTGTCCATTGAACAAAATCCAAACTGATAAACCCGATATTCAAGTCACCTTCCAATGTGACTTGCTCACAAAAACCACTGGCTTTGAAAACAGGATGATGATCATTCAGTGGTTACCAGGAACTGGTAAAAATCTAGAGTAAAAATAATCCCTCACCCTATTGAAGAAGACCAAGGTAGACAGCTGGGGATAGTTTGTCCTCTCCCCTCACTACCAAGATCCTTCAGAAAATATCATCATCATTTTTATGTTCTTTCTCTCTTTTTGTAGCACCTGTGAGAACCCCTCTTGTACATACCCCCCACTGAAAGCCACCTCAGTGGGTCTGCATCCATTCAAAACCATAATTCAGAGGCCCCCAAAAATACTTTTACTTTTGTTAGTAGTCATAAGATACAAAGCGAAGACATTTCATGAAATAGGATAGTAAGAAAAGTAGAAATAGAGAGCTCTCCCCACAAAGCAGGGGCACATTCTCCCATAAACACAGATAACCATGAATGAGAAGAGTAAATATTCATATAAGGTTCATATATGGAGAAAATATATAGGAAATACAAACATGGAAGAGCATATGGAATCTAGCATTGATTGAACAGGTAATCAAATCCAAGTTTTGTGAATCTAGCTCTCCCTCCACTATTATTTGAGATACATACATATATGGATAATATAACTATGTCTTATATTTTATATATATATATATATGTGTGTGTGTGTGTGTGTGTGTGTGTGTGTGTGTGTGTATGTCTTTCTCTCATAGTGCTGGGTCCATAATAGATATCCTATGTATATATGTATGTATGTATATGTATATATGTATATGAGTGTATGTATATGTATATTGTATTTGTATATATTTACATATTTATTTGTCTATTTGTTAAATTAATGAGTAAATCTGTTACCTCTTGGCCTTCTGCCTTTCCTTCCCTCTCATTTACAGAAGGTAGGTAATGTGTGTATGTGGGGAGGGAGGAGTAGCTGAGAGGCCAGGGAATTCCTAGGAAGTATTCTATGAGTGCGAAATCTGCAGAAACTACTGGCACACCATTTTCTCTCAGGCTCCTAGGGTGACCAGCTCTCTAACTGAGAGTAAGAGGCTGTCTCCAAGAGCCTTCACGGTCTGTGAATAGCAGGTTGAGGAAACCAGTCACAAACCAATCCTCTATCTACTCAGGCCAAAATGGGACAAAGTAGAGAATGGCACCAAGGCCCAGACTCCTACCAGCTCTGAGCAGTAAACAAGGGTAAAGAACAGGAGGAGGCTGGGGCAATGACCAGGGAACCAGGAAGCAAGGAAAACAGGGATACATGGTGTCTGATATGGGCTGAAGCAAGGGCTTCATAAAGGATTCTGTGCTATGTAGGAGTCATAAAGGGTTGACTTACTACAGATACTGGGGTGAGTGAAGATCTATAGCCAGTAATACAGGATGTTTAAGGTGCCGCTCCCTCCTGGATTTGCATCTTCCAAGCAGCCAGAGGTATTCCCCAACAGAAATGCCAAGGACGTCAGCACACTGTTGTGCATAAGATATTGATGTAAGGACAAGAAGGGGAGTAGAAAAAGAAAGCGATACACTGGACTATATATGGGTTCAAACCTCACCTGACACTTACTGACTACAAGAGCCTGGACAAGTTACTTAATCTCTATTGCTTCAGTTTATTCATTTGTAAAATGGGGATAATATAGCATCTAAGTCATACGTTACTGTGATGGTGAAATGAGATATGCATATGAAATACTTTACAAACTTTAAGCTATGTATTATTCACTGAGGGAGCCATCAGCTTTGTTCTGACGGAAGGAATCATCACAGGAAGTTTGAGGATGGCCCAATCAACCTGCTGAGATTATATGGTGGGGTCCTTTGGTTGAAGACATTTAAGGAGAATCTCCCAAAGGAAAGTGGGCATGCACACTGATGCCTTGCTGAAAAGACACAAGGAACTCCTTCGATTGGCTCCCAATGACTAGGACTGCTTGCAAGGTGATAATCTACTGAGAGTCCTAGGGATACATCCTGTCAGTGGAATTGTACCCTCTTTTGTGGTTTATATAAAGTGAACTGCTAGATGTATTCACTCTTTTTTCAGGATTTCCGCTTTATCTTTCCATTATTACCTTCTTCCAATGTGCAAATAGGGCAGAAATACCCCCAGAAATGAGAGCACAGAGGAGGAGAGGAAGAACTTGTAGGAGAAATGCAAAGAAAGCTACATGTGGGCAGGGACTGGTGGTACAAACCTATAATCCCTGCTACTGAGAAGACTGAGGCTGCTGGATCCCTTGAGTTTAGGAGTTCTGAGCTGCAATAGTACTAAAACCAACTGGGCGTCCATTCTAAGTCTGGAACCAATATGGTGAGCCACTAGGAGCCAGGGGCCACCACGCTGCCTAAGCAGGGTGGGGAAAGGTGAATCAGCCAAAGTTCTTAGCAGGCCAAGGCTTTGGCACTGATGCTACATGTCATGATGGGCATTCCTGGTGATATAACATTTGAATAAGATGGCCTATGAGGCCCCTTCCAATCCATGATTCTGTGACATAGCTGAGATAGGGCACAAATAAGAGAAAAGCTAGATGACAATATGATATAACAATAATATGACTTAAACTAAGGTTTGACAATACAGTAAATATCTCAAGGCAATACATGATTAATTTACCTACTGAAGGGTCCAGACAATAAGTATTCTGGGAATTCAAGGAGGGAGATACAATACTAAGCTAGAGTGGTCTTGAAAGGCTTTGTGGGGGAAAAATGGACTTGGATTTAAACCTTGATTAGCAAGGATTTGGCTACACAATAAAGGAACAGGAGGGAATAGCACTAGTTAGGAAAGCGAAAGGGGGGATAGCTCAAGGAATGTGTGGCCGATAATGAGTAGACCAGTTTCAATGGAACATTGGGTTTCTGTAACGGGGTAGTGAAAACTAAGCCTGTGAAGATCAGTAGGGGTCAGACCAATTAAGGCAGTGGAACCTTGGTTAGGAAGGTAAGGAACTTCCTTGATAAGGAAATTCCTCCAGAGCAGCAAGGTTAGTGAAGTTATCCCAAGCCAGACCCCTGGGAGATCTTATGAATAAAAATTCCATTTCACTCCCATGAGGTCCATAGTTGTTAAGCTTCTTCTCCCTCTACTCAAGGCATCTGGGATGTTCCTCTATAAACCATACCCTTGAAACCATAGCCCCCTCCCCCACCCCCATTTTTCATTTTTTTTCCTGAACCACCTCCACCATGATGGTATCTTTTTAGGATCATATTCGTTTTAGAAATCATATAAAATGTAAGCCTCTTTCATAAGCCTTGGGTTACTAAATGCATAGTTAGGAAAATTATCAAAATCTTCATAGAAGAATTCAATAAAGCCCTCCAAATTAAATTGACACATACTTTGATATTCAGTGATTTCAATGCACCCAGAAGCCAAAGACCGGTAGAATACACAGAGGCTTCATGCCTACACATCATGAAAAATCTCTTTGAAAAGAGATGAACATCTAATAATACCACAAACACACACACACACACACACACACACACACACACACAAATGAAACTGACTATGTAATAAAAGACAGAAAATGACTGGTCATTGATGTATGAGTCAACTCTGAAATAGCTGCCTATGTCCAATCAGACCACTGATTTGTTAGATCAAAGATCAAAATTAATACAAAACTTGAAGAATAAAAACAAGAAAAAGCTATAGCTTACAATCAAAACTTCCAGTCTGACAAATTTAAACGAATTATTGATGCCTACAAATGTTGTATGGATTGGAGAAAGGACACAGACACCAATTACAATAGATCCACAGGAAGTTTAACCAATGCAAATCAATCACTGTATCAAAGAAACCAAAAGAGCCTAAAATCACCATAATCAGCAAGTACTCGACTTACTTACCAAGAAGAGATGCGTCAGCCAAGGGTAATCCAAGTTTACAATGCAAACTCACTTGGAAAATCTTATAGAAAAATGATAATGGAAGAGTATAAGCAGTATCCCTTCATAAAACAAAGAAGCAGTGAAGGGTAAAATTAGTTTAAAGAAAACTTGGTAAGAGACCCAACTAGTTACATTTATCCTGAAAGCATTTAAGGATGAAACTTGAAGATAACAAACAAACAAAGATGGAAAAGATCTGAGAGAGAGAGAGAGAGAGAGAGAGAGAGAGAGAGAGAGAGTGTAGTAAGAAAGAAAAGAAATACCTTAGCTTAAAAAGGACAAGGTCTCCCACTACATCCAGGGCCATCTCCTGATCTATATCTTGCTACTAGACCCAGATGGCTGCAAAGGAGAAAGTGAGGCTGGTGACTTTGCACAGCCCTCACTCACTAAACTTCAATTCATTTGCATGTCATGGCATCATCTTCCTGACACCATGGTCCTCTTTGAAAATGAAGGACAAACAGCAAGAATTTTTTAGTATAGAGGACAATGGATCCATCATGCTTGGACTTTAATAACCCAATGCCAGATGAGTTTAAAGAGGAGAGAGAGGGAGAGAGAGAGAGAGACAGAGACAGAGAGAGACAGAGAGACTAGAAAAACAGCTGAATTAGACCGAAGGATAGAAAAGTGAGATCTGTGGTAAAAGTGACACAATTGTGAGGGATCAGTCCTCACAGCATCTGAAAAAAAGAACATTCCCAACTGTGGGTAAAGCCAACAAATAATAACAGAAAGAAAAAAAGTGACCCAAAGATCATCAACAACTGCCAATCTAAATGTCTATTTTCCCATCAACAAAAAAATTTGTAAGAATAGTGTGCCCATACATTTTGGATATTCTTTTTTTAAACATTTCTATTTAAAATTTTGAGTTCCAAATTTTATCCCTCCCTCCCCACTACCTTTCCTGAGATAGTAAGCAATCAGATATAGGGTATAGATGTGCAATTATGTAAAACATTTCAATGTTAGTCATTTTGTACAAGAAGACTCAAATAAAAGAAAAATGGAACAAAAAAGTAAAAAATAGAATGCTTCAGTCTGTATTCAAAAAATACCAATTCTTTCTCTGGATGTGGATAATATGCTTTGTCATTAATCCTTTGGGATTGTCTTGGATCGTTGTAGAGATTGTTGCTGAGAATAACTAAGTCATTTACAATTCTTTATCGAACAATATTCTGTTACTGTATACAATGTTCTGGTTCTGTTCACCTCATGATGCATCAGTTCATGCAAGTCTTTCCAGGTTTTTCTGAAATCATCCTGCTTGTCATTTCTTGCGACACAATAATATTCCATTGTAGTCATATACCACAGCTTGTTTGGCCATTCCCCAATTGATAGGCATCCCCTCATTTTCCAATTCTTAGCCACCACAAAAAGAGTTGCTATAAATATTTTTGTACAAATAGGTCCTTTCCCCTTTTTATGTCTTTGGGATATATACCTAGTGATATTGCTGGATCAAAGAGTATGCACAGTTTTATAGTTCTTTGGGCATAGTTCCAAATTGATCTCCAGAATGGTTGGATCAGTTCACAACTCCACCAACAGTGCATTAGTGTCCCAGTTATAGGACATTATTATGAGAGTATGAGTAGGAAACTGGTAGGCTTTTTCAAATAATATTGAATATTTTTACCATTACTCAATTGACTGAAAGATGTAGAGAATACAAGATCCCATTGTGTGTAATTTTGTTGACTATTAAAAATTTAATTCAGTCCAGAAAATTACCACCATAAAGATTAAATTTTAATAATATTTTAATAAATTTTCAAAGATGCCTTGAAATATATAGTAACATAAACAACCCTAATTCTTGATATCTTGCTCAGAGGCAGGCAGGTAGAGTAATGAACAGAGTATAAGATTTGGAATTTGAAAGACCTAAGTTTGAATTCTGCTTTAGATGCTCATTTGCTGAGCAAATCATTTGACCTCTCTGTCTCAGTTTCTCCATCTATAAAATGTGCATAATAATAATACTTACCTCACAGGATTTTTGTGAGAACCACACAAAATAATATATGCAAAATTCTTTAAATTTTATAATATTACATAAATGTCAGCTATTATTATAAGAATTAACATCAAGCAAGGCATAAAACTCAGTGGTGCATATTTGCCTATGGTTTTGCCATTGTCATGGGAGAGAGACAATAAAAGACTAAATCAAAGGAAGATTGCCTCTTGATCAGGGGTTCTTATTTTGGAGTCTGTGGGTAGATTTCAGGAAGTCTAAAAACTTATATCGAGGAAAATTGCATCTTTGTTTCAATATAATTGGTTTCCTTTGTAATCCTACATGCTTTATTTTAGGTATTTAGGTACATTAATCTGAGAAGAGGTCCATAGACTTCACCAGATTGCCAAAGAGGCCCACGACACAAAAAGGTTCAGAACCCCTGATGCAAATGCTAAAGTCTTCCAGAGATACTCTTGTTTTCAGGTAGCATTGTTCTGGTTTACATCAAGTCCCAGAAATTGCGGAATGTCCTAGCCACTGAGGAGAACCTGGTCTAACTATCCACCCAGGAATGAAAGATGTTCATGGTCCAAATGATTGCATGCAGTAAAACAAACAATCTATGGATTTTATCCATCAGCACACGTAAGATCAAAGGATTCTAGATATAAAGATGGAAAGGACTAGTTCAAATCTTTTATTTTGCGGGTAAGGAAATTTAGGCTCATAGAAGTTAAGTGACTTGATCAAGGTCATTCAGGCAGTAAATGGCAGAAGTTGGATTTGGCTTGGACAGGTAAATTCCCCATTGAATTATAAATGCCTTGGAAATAGGTAACGTATTTGCCTTTCTTTGTTATCCCCAGTGCTTAGCATATTCCTGGCACATGGTAAGCACTTAATAAATGTTTGTTGACTTGACAGCACTGCAAATGGAAAATAAGTTGGACCCAGAATTGAACAAAAACAGGAAAATGACTGGATTGACTTTGGGAAATTGCAAAGCTTCCATAATTATCCTAAGCTTCTCCCTGGAACAGAGGTTCATTTTTAATACCAATATTCTACCAGTGTTTTTGTATGGCCATGAGTCACGGAACAGTATTCTCTGAAGAATTAAAATGAATATGCCTCAGAGGGCAATGGAGAGGCCCATGGTAGGCATAAGCAGGCTGCAACACATGATGAATAAGGTACTAAGAAGAAGAACCAGTGTAAAAGATGTCATCAAAGAAGTGTATGAATAGGAAAAAAGGATAATCCAATCTCTCTTAAGAGAGAAGGAAAGATAGCTGCTGGACAGCTCCTGTGTTTCTCTCCTATTCTCATCTTGTCAAGAGGAAGTAGTGGAGGCTTCCCAATGTGTTGCTGGACACCATGTGATGAACTTATAGAAAGTCATAGGTGACAATCACACAAGGAGGGCAGGCACAAATGGATGGGTTGGGATCTACATTGTTGGAAGGAAAATTCCCACTGACCAGATCCCAGATTGATCTGAGTCCTATGAGGTAAATTATAAGTACACACTATTGTTCCATAAATCCACCTGCCATAGTTTAAAACAAGAATGAGTAAAGTACCCATGCTGGTTGGTTCACTCACAGCTTGGCCAGATTTAGGGCTGAAAGGAAAGCAGAGTGGTGTAATGTAATACATTTTAGACTTGGATCTAAATCCTGCCTCAGGTTTATGAGTTGTTGGATCATGGACAAAGCATTTAATCCCTCACAGACTCAGTTTCCTAATCTAAAAATGGGAACCATATTGCTTATACTACATATTCACCTAATTATTGGGAAGAAAACTCTTTGCAAGCTTTAAAACACTACATGAATTTCTTAAAAGACCTTGGAGATTATCGATGTAGCCCTTTCATTTTATAGAAGAGGAACCTGATTCCAGGAATCTGAAGTGTCCTGCACAAGATCACACAACTAGTAAGCAGCAAAGCCAGGAATTAAATCCAGTTCTACAGATTCTAAATCCAACTCTTTCCACTACACCTTGCTGAGATTCAGATACACACCCTGGGTATAAGTTCAATTGGCCTCCTTACATCTACTTTAACTCTGATCTGAACCCCTGGATTCAGTATAGCACTTCATTATGAAGACTTCCTTCTCCATTCTCTTTCTCTGTATCTGTATCTGTCTCTGTCTCTCCTCTTTCTCACTGTCCCTCTGTCTCAGTCTGTCTCTGTCTCTATCTTAGTCTACGTGTGTCTCTCTCCCTCTCAATTCTCCTTACCACTACTAAAATGGGGATATACTCCTTTGTTGCCCCTCTATTCACCATTCACTTTTCACTCATACTTCAAGGTGTCCCTTTTTCTAGAAAGACTTCCCACCATCATCTCCAAGAAAGAAAGTATCATTTCCTCCTCAGAACTCTCACAGAACTTTGAACTTGGGTAGACATCTCATCTTCCCTGCTAGTCTGCAAGCACCTGAAGGGGAGAAGCCATGTCTTTCTTATCTGTTTATCCCTTTTGGTGCTTACTATATAATAGATAAATTTTGATGAGCGAATGAATTGGTTAACTTATTTGGGGCTTCTCCATACAGTTGCTGCAAACTGAATCAAGTCATCATTCTTTCTTAATATGCTTTTTGAAAGAGATCCTTTTTTCACTATCCTTAGTCTTTACCATTCCTAGATGTTTTATCTATCAATCACAAAATATTAAAGTAGGCTTTGGATACACATATTTTATTACTTAATATCTAGAGAAGAACATAGATTTAAGACCTGGGAAGGACCTTACAAGGTATCTATTCCAATTCTTATACTATACAGATAAAGAAACTGAGGCCAAGAAAGATTAAGTAACTTGCCCAAAGTCATATAGATAGTAAGGGCAAAAGTGAGATTTAAAATAAAATCTCTGACACCCAAAGCCAACATTCTACTATACCACACAAAGGTTGCCATTGGTTTATTGGCTTATTTATTATATTGGTTAACATCCAATATAATTTGTGGAGAAGGGTATACCTTCCAAAACTCATACTCATTCCTATGAGCACACTTTTACTAATGCTGCTTACCCATTCCCAGGAATATTCCCTCCTCATCCTCCATATCTATCCAAATTTTACAGTCTAGTGCTCTTTCCTTTATGTCACACTTGGATAGATCTCCTCTAGAGAGAAGGCTAAGGAGTGCTCTCAGAGGCCCTACCTTTGAGCCCCCAGTGCTCTTGGAACCCTCCCTCCACCAGCCTAACTCTGCATCCAGAGAGGGATAGAGCTAGCACTACCAGGCTTCAGGTGAAATTGTCCATAAACCTCCATAATGCTCCCTTCCTCAATAACTTCCAACAACTTCCCATTGTCTCTTCTGGCTTTTAAAGCCCTTCACAAGCTGACCTGTGCCTTTCTTTTTAGCCTCATTGTATATTACTCCCTTTCTTGTACTCAGAAGTTTAGCCAAATTGGCTTTCTTACTGTTCCTCTCATACAGCACCCCATTTCCCATCTCCTTTCCTTTGAACTGGCTGTCCTTCATGCCTGAAATTCACTCCCTCCTCATCTCTACCTCTGAGAATCCCCAATTGCCTTCAGACTCAGTTCAAGTACCAACTCTTACATGAAGCATCTTCTGATTCCTTGAACTGCTAAGTTTCCTCCCTGCCTCAGGATCTAATATTTATTTTATATTTATTCTGCATATGTTCCTATATGTTTTCTGAAGAACTTTGGTGTCAATTGTGAGATGTGGGAGACACTGGCACAGGACTGCCTAGCATGGCATGCCCACATCAAAGGAAGCACTATGCTCTTTGAGTGAAGCAGAACTGCATTAGCTCAAAAGAAACATGAGATGCACAAATTTAGAGATATCTCCACTCCAAATGTTCACATGCACTACTTGTGCCCAACTTGTGGTAGAGCCTTCTGAGTTTACATTGGTTGAGTCAGTCAGTCAGACACACTGTATGTCAACCCCAACTTTGTGATGTCATTGCGGTCCTCTTCGATTACAAAGGACAATAAATGAATGAATTATACATAAATGCATTGTCTCCAATGATAAGCTCCTTGAGGGCAGAGACTATTTTATTGTTATGGTTATGTCCCCAGAACCTAGGAAGGTCCTAGAGGGGACTTAATAAAGGTTGATGGATTGACTGATTGAAATGCCCAGATGCTGCTGCAATCTCTTTCTAGCCAACACTGGCTGGCATGGAATTATGGGCAAGCATCCCTGCCCCAGCAGGTCCTTGAGGACATTGGCTCCAGTAACCATTCCTCTTTTGCAAAGGATCATTGTACCTAGCTCTGGCTTTTGATGATGTTTTATAGCAATGAACACTGTTCTTTTGATCACTTGGTCCTCCCAAAAGATTGGAAAGAGACAAGGAGAAAGTAGAAACCCCCCAAGTAGAGTGGCAGTGATCTCATGCTAGAATGGGCTGTTCCTTTTTTATTTTGCTTCAACCATTAGTGTGCTCATGTCTGCTCTGAATCACTATATTGCTTACAGAACCCTGCCTTTCATTGACCTTTTAAAATTTCATATTTGATGTTAAACTATAGTGAGTTATAGCATGCACACTAAGGAAACTCACCAGAGGCCGTCTCTCCCCCTGCCCCAGGCATCCATGATCCCTTAGCTCATGCCAAAGGCTGGGAAGTGAAAGCAACTAAGAGGTCTGATCAATTAACAGAGAGGCAGGTGACTGTCCCCATAGTATGGCCCGCTGTTAAATGGCCCCTCATGCATCATATTCCCTCCTGGATTGGGAGATTTTTCTAATTTAATCAATTTTGCAAATCAGCCTGACATGCTTAATTGATCTTCTTCACATCTGATATTGTCTCTGTCACACTCTAGGCCTACACCTCCCTGCCCCCCACCTCTCTGACTCTCTTTTGCTGAGCTATTGGAGGGAGAGGAAGCAAGGAGAGTCATTAACAACCAAAAGTGTTCTGTTATACTGAAAGCAAACAGGGAACAGCTGAAATTCAGACATGACAGGCAGAGTCGTTTACGGGAATAACTATGCCTGGGCTAAATTCAATTCAGTGAGGGGGAAAGGTGTCATAGAGTCTTGCAACAAAACGAAAGACAGTCTGACCAATGACCAGAGTAGTGATGAGCCAGGGCTGACTTGTCCCCCAGTGAACCGGCCTCCACCTGTACCTCTTCCCAGAGTCTAGGGGAAGATGCTCCAAGAGAGGGGCGCTTAGCATGGTCCCAAATGGCAAAGAATTACAAGGTAAGTGTGCCTTCGACCTGAGAAAGAGCACAACCCCTCCTTTCATGGTAGTATCCTGGGATAAAGCCCCTGCCATCCCCTGCTGCTCACTGCCCTAGTGCTGAAGACAGAAAGGGGATAGTCTTCAGTCTAAGGTCATCTCCACAGCACAATTCTAATGTTCTGGGCAGAGAACAAAACTGGGAGTTTGAGGTCTCATACCCATGAAAAGACTCTGGGCAAGTCCCTTCTCCCTCAGAAACTGAGTCTCAGTTTTCTCATATGTAAAATGAAAAAAACAAATTAGATCAGAGGTTCTTCGCCTTTGTTGTGCCATAATCTCCTTTTGTAGTGTCTGGTGAAGCCTATGGACTTCTTTTCAGAATAACATTTTTAAATGAATGAAATAAACTCCATAGGCTTACAAAAGAAAACAATTACATCAGAATACAGTCATCAAAATATTTTTTTTTAATAAAACGAGCTCCTGGATCCCAAATTAAGAACCCTGAACTAGCTGATCTACATAGCCTTTTACAACTCTAGAGTCTTATAATTACATGCGCGTGCGCACGCACACACACACGTCCCTCTTTATAACATTCCAATTGAACTTCAACCTGGAGCCTGCCATCTTGGCTAAATCAATTTCACAGAGGAAACACATTAGTAGTGACAAGGAAAGGATCTTTATGGGCTGAATGTAATAGCACAACCAGCCACCCCCAGCATCCCCTTGAAACCTTCACTGAGGAAAGCTTTGGATTCACCTTAGAAAGGAGGGAGAATTGTCTGATTGCCGTGACTAAGATCAAACCCAGCTTCTCTTTTCTGTTCTGTCCCCTGTATGAAAAGGTCAGCACTAACATAGCCAAATGGTTCCCCCGGCAATTCATATAAGCTGGCTTTTTCCTCCGCCTCCTCTCCCACGGTCTTTCTGCTTACTGGTGTAGATGGGAAAACCATTTACGTGCCTCCTCACCATGCACCCACTTTCCATTTTGACTAAATGGTTGTTGACAGCCCTCCCATTACAGGGAAGATTTCTCTGCATGCTGGCAAAGAGACAAAGGCCTGAAAAACAATTGAACTGAATCTGAATTGGCTGTGACTTCTGGGGAAATGGAACTTTGGGGATATGTGAGGTTTTCCCCTCTACATCCTCATCACATTCACAGGCCTTTAAGGACCTTCTTGCTCCTGATTTTCAGTGATTAAATATGCTGTGCCTTTTAAAGCATTCTTAATTTTCCTGCCTATTCCAGGTCTCTTTGTCTCTCTGTGTGCGCAATTTTCTGGGTCTGTCTGCATGCCCATCTCCATTTCTGTTTCTCCCATTTTCTGCATGTAGATAATGCTTCCTCTGTGATTTGCAGAACTCCTAATTGAGGATGGTGAATACAGGAACCTTCTCTAGTCCACTTCTGCCTTCATACTATTATCCCTCTGATCACTGGGTTCAGTCATCTTCTGAGATCAGATGGCACATCCTCCAGAACTTTACTGTTCTGCTACTGCCCCCTCCCAGCTGCTATCACTGGGGATGAGACTGGATAAGCAGGCTTCCCCATGCCCAGGAGTCTGAGTCCATGCTTAGCTCCTTCTGGTTCTCTACTGTCTGTTCCTCTTCCTCTGCTGTAGAGTGCTTCAAAGCTATAGAGTTCACATAAACACCAAGACTTAATCATTTCTAGTCCCAAGATTCAATCAGTTAACCTAAGGAAAGGTAAACTTCTTAAGTGCAGAGACTTTCCAGTGCTGGTTTTTGTACCCCAAGTGCCCAGCACAGTGCCTTCCTATACTCTATCTCTTGGCTCTGGGCATTTTCACTGACTATCCCCCATACCTAGGATGCCCCACCCCCTCATCTCTGCCTCCAGGCTTCTCTGGCTTCCTTCAGGTTCCAACCAAGGAAGCCCTTTCCAATCCCTCTTAATTTTAGTGCCTTCTTTCTTTCAATCATTTCTTTTTTATCCTGTCCATAGCTTATCTGTCGGCTTGCTGGCTCTCCCATTAGAGTATGAGTTCCTTAAGAGTGGGGACTGTCTCTTGCCTCTTTTATCTATCTCCAGCACTTAGGACAGTGCTTGGCACATAGCAGGTGCTCAATGAATGTTTATTGACTGACTGGGTGAATGAATGACATAGTAGTTATTTGACAGATTCTTGTTGAATGAAACATCCTGAGTGATCTGTCAAACATCCAACAGGTTGCATCCCATTAAGAAAATGTCATTAGTCATCTCAATGTGATCTCAATAGGAATGACCACATGTTGGATAAGGAAATATCTTCAAGGCCAGAAAAATAAAAGCTTGCTAAATGAGCCAGGTCATACCTTCGATCTGTAAAATTAAAGTATAGTACATTATGATTTTTAAAAAAGACTATTTGACCTGGAGTCAAAGCACTTGGATTCAGATAAAGCATCAGGACATAATGCTCCCTGCATTTTGACTCCCTAGACTTCTGAAGGATTTATCATTTTGGGATCTTCAGATCCAACCAGAGTCACCTGCTTGTCTTAGTTCTTGACTATTTGTCATCTCCTGAAACATAGACTTGACTTTCAAATTATATTTAATCTTGTCCCATCCCCTTTCCCTCATCCCCCATGCCCTGCAAATTCCCTTATACTCAGCTGTCATGGGCCAAGGCTGACAGAGTTAATCTGATACCCACGATTTTATTTTGGAGTGAAATAAAACACTCAGAGAGGATCTAACAGCTAAGAGAAGAAGATTTATTTAGACCGGTGAGGGAAGGATAATCAACAAGGATATTCAGTGAGGATACCGTATTGATTCAGGTGAGTATGACTCCTTAGTATTGTTCCTGCCATTCATCCAGTCAGAAGCCTCAGAGAAAGAGCTGGAAGTCCTAGTGACTTTTATATTTAGGTGACCAAAAAACCATGTCAATAGCCTGAACTGTCCCCTAATCCAATCAAGTTTCAAAGATAGTTTCAGTACCTTTTAAGGGAAAAAAATCTAACTTGCATAGGACAGGGCCTTAGGAAAAGTTAGCTCAACCAATATGAAAGGATGCTTGGAAACATTGTTCCTATCACATGATCAGAGCCTATTTTTTTAAGTATTCCCTATACTTAGCTTACAGCTACAAAGGCAGGGCTGCCAACCATACTGACAGTCCCCTAGCAGGACACAGAAGGATACTGGAGGCTAAGCCAATAATTGTTTCCACCTATAAAAACTAGGCCCACTACACAGACCTTCAAAGAACTTGGAAGCTATAAATTCCTGGCTGATACATTACCAAAAGCCAATAGACCTAGCTCCAGATACCACTGAGAGTCTTCCAGACCTTTTTATTGAGTGGTCAGAAGACAGACATCCCAGGATACCTAAACCAATACACCTAATTTATTTATGTCTGCAACTGGGGATTCTCCATGTTCTACAGCAAGGTAGGTTTGGTGGAACCTTACCGAGCAGGGTAGGGTGACTCCCAGACTACTTCTGACCTCAAAGAAAATTTCTACCTAGTGGAGAATGTAAAAGGATTTCTCCATGAGCTCAGAAAGACTTTTAATACCCACCCTTAAGCCAAGGTAGTGGCCCCATTGAAGGGAAGACATCTTGGCAGTCACTCATTGGCATGAGGTTCTTGTAGAAGGGCTTGGTTATGGCTACTTGGAGTGAATTAGTCCAACAGAACTTGATTAACCACCTTCCCATTTATTTTGAAATAAGCACCCAGAGTCCCATCTCCGGTCATGGCCAACCTTGAGCCCAATATGTTCAGTCATGGCAAGTGTATTTTTCTTTCCAGGACCCAATAGACAGTTGACATCCTCCCTCCATCCTTCCTCAATAGGAAGTAACATTAAACAACACTGACTTTCTCCCATTCCAATGGTATAAGGCCATTTTTATAGTGATGACCTTCTCTAACCAATATGGTATACTTCCTCCTGTGTACAAAACCTCCTCCCCCATAGTCGAAGCTCCTCACCTGTTCCTAAAAGAAGTTCTATTCAAGCTGCTCGAGAAGCTGCTCAAGCTCTGTGGACTTTTCTTTCTTCTCCCCTCTAATCAGGGACCCAAAATAATACCACAATTCTGATTCATGACTATTCACCTATGTATTTCAACCCTTGGATGTCTATATTATGCAGTAACTATGGTAACAATCCAAGCCTTGCTTTGAAATTATTTTCTTTTCTCCTCTTTTGAGGCTTTCCTCCCCTCCTACAAGTGAGGGTTCTACTACCTTCCTAGGTACCCAATCTGAAATATTGAGGCCATCTTTGACTCTTCCCTCCCCTCACTTTCATATCCAATCAGTTAACACATCTTGTCAACCCTACTTCTGTGACATCTCTCTAATCTGTCTTCTCATTTACACAGAAACTACCCTAGTTTAGGCCTTTACATCCTCTTCTTGGGCTATTGTAACAATGTCTTAACTGATATCCTTGCCTCCAGCCTCTTTCCTCTCCAATACACCCTCTATGCCCCTCCGAAAATAATCTTCCTAAGACTCAGGCCTGAAAATGTCACTCTGCTCAAAATTCTTCATTAGTTCCCTAACCTCCAGGACGAATACAGACTCCTCAGCCTGGCATTTAAGGTCTTCCATATTCTGTCTCCTAGCTACCTTTCTTGCCTTATTTCAGATTACTTCACACATTTTACATTCCAGCTGATTCTAATAGTTAATCTCTGAATTCAATATTCCATCTCTTGCTTCTGCATTTGTATTTCTCATCTTTTTATGTTGGAATCCTGATCTTCATCAGCTTAGGGGCCCTTCCTCTCTATATCCTTCCCTGAAACCCCAGTTGTTAATGTCCTCTCCTTGTCAAACTACTTTATATTTACTTGTTTATGAGTCTGCAAAGTAGAGCCTCATCTGTGACATCTGTGACACTGTGTCACCAAAAGCAAGTCACAGAACTGCCTTGAGTCTCAGGCAACTCTCTATGACAGCTGACTTAATTTCCACACGTATTCCCAGAACAAACCCAATCACAAATTCTTGCCTTAAATGTATCTCTCCCGGAGTAGAATATAAACTCTTTCAGAGAAGGAAACATTTTGGTTTTGTCTTTGTATTTCCAGCATCAGGATGCTCTGGAAATGGCAAGGACCAAATGGCAGCACAAAAACAAATTGATAATATCATGATGAGAAATGACTCATTACTTAGGTAAGAATCGATATTAACTCAACTCTCTGTGTACAGTCAAACCACCAACTTATTAGAGAAAAGACCAAAATTAATAACAATCTAAAAGGAAAAGTATAAATGAAAAAGGATAAGATGCATAATTAAAGCATTTGCAATCTGACCTATTTAAGCGAATTAGCAATGTCCCAAAATTGGACATGGATGGAAGAAAGGACATAGAAAACATTCCATCTCCCTATTATGAGCATTTTCATTGGCTGCCCCCTCATACCTAGAATTCTCTCCTTCCTCATCTCTCTACCTTTTGGATTCCTTCAAGTCCCAGTTAAAATTCCACCTTATTCAGGAAGCCCCATAATTCTAGTGCCTTCTCTCTATTTGTTATTTCTAATTTATTTTTTTATAGAGTTTATCTGTACTTGGCTATTTACATCTTGTCTCCTCAAATTGTGAGTCCTTTGAGAACAGAGACTATCTTTTGCTTTTCTTCATATCCCCAATGCTTAACAGAGTTCCTGGAACAGGGTGAATGCTTACTAAATGTTTTTGACTGACTGACAGATTATAATAAATTCATACAGAAGTTCAACCAATGTAAACCAATTGTCATAATGAGGAGACCAAAAGAACCTAAAAACCATCTTAGTCAGCAAATGATTAACTTATTTGCCAAGAAGAGAGCCAAGGGCAATATTGGTTTAAAATATAAATTAATTTATAAAATCTTATGGAGAAATATATTGGAAGATTATGAGCAGTATTGTCTAATCAAACAGAGAGAAGGAATGAAGGTTAAACTAAATTTAAAGGAGGTTTAGCAAGGAATCCAGATGAATGAAATCACCCCAAAAGCCTAAAGGGTGAAGCTAGAAGGGGCACCCAAAAAAGGAAATATAGAAACATTTTCACAGGTTTCCAAACCAAATTCTTTTTACCATCAAGGACAGTGGAATTACCCCTTTGGACTCTAACTTTACAGTCCTAGAGGTGTTTACAGAAAAAGCAGAATGACAACAAAGTGAACACAAAGGGACAACCAACTGAACTTCACTGTACACAGTGGAGATCCATGGTGGAGGTGATACATTTGGGATGACATTAAGGGATAGAGTACCTGTGTATCTAACATGGGAGAAGATACCCAAGGCCAGGGGTGGGGGGAGAAATCTCAGATCAAAAAAGGGGGAGGGGGCTAAGAGGACATAAATAACTAATGACCTATATGCTCTACTTTCCCATTGATATAAAAATTTTATGAGAATAATCTCCAAATGTATCAAGGGCATCTTTAATGAGGGTATTAGAAAGGAACAGGCAGGCTTTTACAAGTGGTGTTCCATAGCAGACCACATCTTACCATCCCCCAATTGACTAAAAGATGTGAATACAAGATTTGGTGCTTATGGTTTGATGATGTTTTTAAAAGGATTTCTTTGGATAGGGCAAAACCCTGCCTTAAAGGCTCTCTTCCTCCATGTCTCTCATGTAAAAGCCGGAATTATATCATCTATTTTGAGATATATAACAGAGATCTCTGATCATTAATGTCAGATGAAGCATAATACAGAGAGATGTCTACTTGACAAAGGTACTCGGCACAGTCATGAGAGATATCTCACACAGAGTCCAAGTTAAAAAGAAATTCCCCATAGATGGTGAGATCTTCCAGCTGCTCCTGTTTGAAGACAATATTTTGCTAATTATATCAGGCTCCAAATCATGATAAAACTTCCCTGTGTGAAATCTAGAGTCACTCAAAAGAGTCTGGCCCAACTGCCCAGGAAAAATCAAGTGGATGAAAAATGCCAGTCATCCAGATAACAACACCCATCTGTTGGATGGCCAAATATAGAGAGCTCATCCATCAATGTATGTGCATATATACATGCTTCTGCATACATAGCTAGCCTTTATAAAGCGCTTTAAGGTTTGGAAATGGCTTTACAAAGAGTATCTCATTTTATCCTCACAACAACCCCGGGAAGTAGGTAGTCTTATTTTCCCCACTCTACAGATGAAGAAACTGAGGCCAAGAAGGGTTAAGTAACTTGCCCAGGGTCACACAGCTAGTAAGTTTATGAAGAAGCTTTGAACTCAGCTCTTCCTGACTCTAGCCCAGTGCTCTATCCACTGAGTCACCTAGCTGTCCATACAAATACACACACATATATATGCACACATACATACATACATACATACACGTACATACATACTGCAGCTATAGATATATATGCATGCTAAAATGCTATCTATACACATGTGTATGTACAAACATACATATTATATGTATTGTCTATACATACTCTTATGCATATACGTATATCTACATGAATGTAGATGCTGGCACATGTATGTCTGTATCTCCCCCCTTACATGTACATGTGCATATGTGTATGTGCATATGTATGTCTGCAGCATATGGAATAAACGCATGTATTTATTGAACAGACATCACATATGAACATTTAGTTGATCTAGGATTAAACATGAAAAGAGCAGGCTGGATAGCCTTTGGGAAATTTCAGAGTTCTTTTAATGATCCCAAACTTCTTCCTGAAACAAAGCCCCACGTTTTTAATACTAATATACTCCTATTGTTGCTAGATGACTGTGAGACACTACTTTCTCCAAAGAATTTATTATGAGCATTGCTCAGAGGGCAACAGACAGGCACATGGCAGGTGTGAGTAGGCTGCAAGTTATTAAGAACAGGCAGTTCTGAAGCACAAGATTAGTAAGCGACGTCAGTCATCAAAGGGAAGTCTAAGGGGTAAGTATGGCTTGGTCACTGGTGTGAGCCAAGGCTAAAGAATGGGTTACCCATGTGTTCCATTGATATCCTCACACTCAATTGGTCAACAGCCAATCAATGAGCATTTTTTAAGCACTTACTATTTGCCAAAGAGGCAAGATTGTGTAGCGGATAGAAAGCCTGCCTCAGATCTGGGAAGATCTGAAACTTTCTAAGACCATAAGTTGCAGAGAAAGTGCTGACCCACATTGGCAGGGGAAGTTTCTTCATCTGGATATTCCTTTTAATCAATAACATCACAGGTTGAGTCCTCATCCCTATCCCTATGCGTCAGGCATTAGGTTAAATGCTGGTGATACGAAGAAAGGCAAAAGTGCTCCATCCCATCAAGGAGTTTATATTCTTATAATTAAGATGATCCCCATCCCCAGCACATTGGATAGATTCCCCCCAACCCACGTCCTGTGAAGCGCCTCTGGAAGAACATGGAAAAGAGTCCCAGGATAGACAGGTATGGATGTGTTTCAGTCAGTTTTACTGGAGGAAGAGAACATGTCAGTGAGGTCATAGATTCATTTATGTATGGGGGTATTTGAACTTCCCAAGCATAATTTAGCACACAGCTTTGAACAAAGCAGTCCTTGACAAATGGCTTTTCTAATCAAATCATTTACTATTTCCCTTCCTGAAAAGCATATCCCTAGTTACTAGTCTGTGCTAATCTTGCTTTGAGCAAACACACCACTTAGTACCTGTGTGACCTTGGACAATTCACTTAATCCCCTGGACCTCAGTTTTTCATCTTGAAAATGAGAGTATAGGACTTAGGTCACTAAAATCCCTAACTATGTGTGTTTCTTTCTAGCCATTGCCAAATGACCTCTGTCAGGAAGTGCTATTACCCAAGACCCACCTGATTGTTACATGGGGTAGTACTTGGATGAAGGGAATGGCACCACTCCAAGCCTTGACACTCTCCTGAACACACACACACACACACACACACACACACACACACACACACACACACCAGTTTGGGGGCACTAGACTATGTAAAAAGTAAGTAAAAGGAAAAGACCAGGTAGAACCAGGCCTAAATAATGGCCTTCCATGTCAGTTCCCATTCTTGTCCAGAGGTCCCTTTGTTAAAATTATGTATGGATTTGGGTTTCTGGGCATGTCTTGCTCTGTTTCTCTCTCTCTCTCTCTCTCTCTCTCTCTCTCTCTCTCTCTCTCTCTCTCTATGTCTGTGTGTCTGTGTGTCTGTGTGTGTGTGTATTGCAAAATATTCTGCCCCTTCTGGAAAAAAAATTGTCAGTGCCCAGACAAATGAATGAAAAGACCTCAGATTCCCATTTGTGCTGCCTATCAGTTACCACATCCAGCCCCCTGTCCTCTCAGATTGGTTCCTCTTAGTCATTTATCACCCACACAAATTCAAGACAGGATACAAGCCAGCAGGGTCTGGCTCTAAGGAGGAGATCTCCAGCCAGGCACACAGTTGTCACGGGAAATGAGCCAATCAGAGGGCAGGAAAACCATCTGCCTGACTTCCCATCTCCCCTTCCCTCCTTCCCATCCTCCTTCTCTCCCTCCCTCACCTGCCTACAACTGTAGTCATGATGATAATAAGAATTCCTGGGGAATCTTTGTCTAAAATGAGATCCCATCAGAGCCTGGTGAAGGGGACTCATCAATGAACTAAAAGAGACAGATCTGGGAAGATGGTTTTGCTAGGCAAACTAAAGGGGTGGAGGGACCCTAGCTGATCTGAAGCTGGCTGTCATCTCCCCCTCAACTAGGGCGGGACCATATTCTGCCTCCCCTATGCTGAACCGATAGGGCAGGATGTGGCCTCCCAGGGCAGTAGGTTGGATCTTGAAGCAGTAGTCAACCAGTACGGTACAACAGAATTCCCTTGTCTTCCTAATTTAGCTCCGGCATGGAGTAGTAGAAAGAGGGATGGGTTTGGGGCAGAGAACTGTACCAGGACTTGGATGGGTATGCAGTAGGTGATTACTAAATACTAGAATCCAATGGAATGGGATGAGATGGGATGAAATCGATTTGGAGTCCAGAGACCTACTCCTGGCCAGACACATGACTAGAGCGGGGTCACCAGGACTTTACCCAAGGATGCTGACCTCGGGGGAGGGGGGGTAAGGTGCACTCCCTCCTTGAGCAGGAATTTCTTCTGTAAGCCAGGGAGGAATGCTTTCTTCCACCAGTAACTTCTGGCAACTGTACTATGCTATACCACACTACAGTACATCACATTATATTTATTGTATTATACTATGTTATATTTATTATATTATATTAAATTACATTACATCATAGCATATATCATATCATATTATATTTATTATTATACTATACTATATTATATTACATTACGTTATATTGAATATATTATATCATGCTATATTATGCTATATTATGTTATATTATGTTATATCATGTTATGTTATGTTATACTATGTTATGTTACAGTATAGTATACCACACTATGGCACACTACACTACACTGTACTATACTGTACTACACTACACCATACTACGCTATGCTACACTGTGTTGTGTTGTGTTGTGCTATGCTATACTCTTATCAAACTATCTTCTATATCACTATTGTCCCATTGTCACCCTCAATTAAATTTGCTCCAGATAGAAGAATTCCTAGGTAAGACCCTCGTCTCAGCCCTACAACTAACTAGCTGTGCGGCTTCAGGAAAGTCACTTTTCTTCTCTGAGGCTCAATTTCCTCAACTGTAAAAAGAGAAAGACAGAAAGAAAGACAGAAAGAAAGACAGAAAGAAAGAAAGAAAGAAAGAAAGAAAGAAAGAAAGAAAGGGAGGAAGAGAGGAAGGGAGGAAGAGAGGAAGGGAAAGAGGGGAGAGAGAGAGAGAAAGAAGGAAAGAAGGAAAGAAAGAAGGAAAGAAGGAAAGAAAGAAAGAAGGAAAGAAAGAAGGAAAGAAGGAAAGAAGGAAAGAAAGAAAGAAGGAAAGAAGGAAAGAAGGAAAGAAAGAAAGAAGGAAAGAAGGAAGGAAAGAAGGAAAGAAGGAAAGAAAGAAAGAAGGAAAGAAGGAAGAAAGAAAGAAGGAAGAAGGAAAGAAAGAAAGAATGAAATAACGAAAGAAAGAAAGAAGGAAAGAATGAAATAAAGAAAGAATGAAGAAAGGAAAGAAAGAAAGAAGGAAAGAAGGAAAGAAAGAAAGAAGGAAAGAAGGAAAGAAAGAAAGAAGGAAAGAAGGAAAGAAAGAAAGAAGGAAGAAAGAAGAAAGAAGGAAAGAAGAAAGAAGAAGGAAGAAGGAAAGAAGAAGAAGGAAAGAAGAAGAAAGAAGGAAGGAAAGAAAGAAGGAAAGAAGGAAAGAAAGAAAGAAGGAAAGAAAGAAAGAAAGAAAGAAAGAAAGAAAGAAAGAAAGAAAGAAAGAAAGAAAGAAAGAAAGAAAGAAAGAAAGGAAAGGAAAGGAAAGGAAAGGAAAGAAAGAAGAGGAGGAGAAGAGAAGAGAAGAGAAGAGAAGAGAAGAGAAGAGAAGAGAAGAGAAGAGAAGAGAAGAGAAGAGAAGAGAAGAGAAGAGAAGAGAAGAGAAGAGAAGAGAAGAGAAAGGAAGCCATGTTGCCCAGCTGGCCAGTCCCAGTTCAGTCCCCAGTAGCTTTGGTCCCCAGCAGGCAGCTCCTTTTCCGCCCTCAGAGGTTGTTGTTCATCCTTGGTTCCAAAGGGAGAAGCGCCTAGGGGAAGGCACCCTAGGACCGTGGCCTTGGGGAAGAACGATAGTACGCAAAGAAAACAGAGGACTGGTTGTATGGTAGGGGGAGAACCATGAGAGGGCAGTCACACACACATGCACAAGTGGGCGTGCATGCACTCACGCGCGCATGCACACACACACTCACATACAAGAGAAAAAAGTCTTTGGGGGAAGAGGGTGGTCAACGATGGCAAGTACAATAGTCAAAGAAGCATGAGGAAGGAGGAAAGATCACCAGACTGAGAGATGCAGAGATGGTTGTTCACTTGGCGGTTGAGTAACGAGGTCAGAAGCGAGACAGAAAAGGATGCAGGAGTGCCTGATAAGAGAGAAAGTGAAGGTCAATAGTACAGATAGCTTTTTCTAAGCATTTGGTTGAGAAAGGTCAATCATTTGAGGAGTTGTAGGATCTAGTGAAGGGGTTTTAGGGGGACGTAGTTTTTAGTCTTCACTACAACCTAAAACAATGAGGATTTAGCCCCCATTTGCAGATGAAGAAACTGAGACCCACAGAAATTCAGCGTCATGTTCCAGGAGTCACAAAAAGTAGGAGCAAATGAACGTGGAGGATGTTTATTTCTTAGGACGGAGGAGACTTGGGGATGTTTGAAGGTATTATAGAAGAAACCACCAGAGAGGGAGAGGTTGGAAAGGAGGCCGAGGGCAGGGGAGATTGAGGGGGATGACAACGATGGATGTTGTAACCTGCTAAAGAAGACAGGAGAGGATAAGATCACAGACCCGTGAAGATCATCTAATTCAACCTCTTTATTTTGCACTTGAGGAAACCGAGACCCGGGTCTCATGCCAAAGGTCATATGGCAGTAATCATCAGAGGTAGGATTTGAACCCAAGTCATCCGATTCCAGAGCTCTTCCCACTTGCATATCGCTTCCTAGGTCTTCCGGTCCAATCCTCTTATTTTATAGGTGAGAAAATTGAGACGTAGAGTTGAAGTGACTTTTCAAAGTCATACAACTAGTCAGTGAGAGAGTCACTGTTTATACCCAGGTCCTCTGACTCCAAATGTAATTGTTTTCCTACGTGATGAAAATTAGGCGCCATCTTTCTTTTTCCCACTAATATTTCTTTTGGGGAAAGGTGAATACAAGAACTTGGAAAAGGGGGCCCCCGCTGACACGGAAAGCTGAAAGGAGTTTCTCCATTATTTTCCCAACAAGAGAGATTGAGAAATGGTCCAATGTTAATAAGTTTAGAACTACCCTCCTTTTCACTCTGTTCGAATGGTAGAGTAGGGAAATGGGTGCCCTCTTGGGAAAAGAATGGAAAGCCAAAAAAATCATTTTCATAGTGGAAATGGCACCAATCTGTACGGTATGGAAAATCTGTCAAAGCCAGAGTGTCCTTCCCCTTAAGCTGGCTTGTCCCCTGACATGAGACTTAAATTTAAGAATCTAAGGTCAGAGGTCCCATGAGGTGCAAGGCTTGTAGCTAATTTTAGCCCAATTTCAAAGCCGAAAGACACCTTGGATCATCCAAACTAGCTCTATTTAACAAATGAAGGAACCAAACAAGATGAAGAAATTCATGGCAAGTTAGATCTGGTTCCGCAAATCCCCTGGATTTCCTAATCTGGTGTTCTTTCCTCTGTGCCAGAACTTAAGCTACGTTATTCATTAAATAGGCTTCTGAGGGCTGACCTGGGAACCTGATCGCTAAGCATGATGTTATTTCTACGGGAAAATGTGTTCTGAGTTTCAGACAGCCAACTGACCAGCTAAGGGAAGACAAACTACTGGTGTGTTAAGGACTGTCTGATCACGGCAACTTGAGTTTGGGGGCTGGAAGGAGTTTGTCAGGGACCTAGTACCATGGCAGAGGGCAAGTTCATAGGAGGTGGCATCAAAGCTCTCTCTGGCATCAGGATTTTCTTGCTACATCAATTATATAGAGGAGCATCTGTCCTAAGCCTCAGCCCTGCCAGCCTTCTCTTCCCTGTTCTGCCAGAGTTGGTCCCAATGATGGAATGGGAATAACAGGGCAAAGAGCCATCTCAGCTGGCTGCTGGCAGTATAGCAATCATCCAATTAACTGGGGGCATCAACAGAATTTCTCTGTTTTCCTTTGTGAGTTGAGGAGATGTTGGTTCACTCCCCAATTTTTGTTTTGTTTTGTTTTCCATTGTTGTTGGCATGGTTGCCCTGTTGGCCCTTCACTTCAACATCTTGCAGTCTCCCCCCACCCCATCCCCCAGAAGCCATCATTCCTGATTTTCAGAGATCACATAATGGATGAAGTCTTACAACTGCCAAACATTCTGACTTGCTTACCCGTTGGATCCAGGACAAGGGCAGAGAAGCAAGGTAGAAAGTGGGACTATAAGAACCAGGTCAATTCCAGAGAGCCAGGACAAATCATCCAATAAAATTTGAAATAGATAGGAAGAAACTAAGAAGGAGTAGTCAGAAAACTCTAGAAACAATAAATAAGTCTTTTGGTTTTTTCGTTTTAGTTTTGGGGTTTTTTGAGAGGCTACTGGGTTTTGAGCACCCTTGCTACGCCCTGTGGGGGATATAAAAGTTACAAGTCAATATCCTTGCCCTCAGAAAACCCAACTTTAAACCCTGGACCTGTCCTTTATTATTTACATGACCTTTAACAAGCTATTTGACCTTTTCTCAGCTGTAAAATGAGAAAATTAGACTAGATGATCCCTAAGGTCTTTTCTAATGTTTCAGGATGGTATAATGATCATTGTTTGCCAGTTTCAATGGGCTATAGTTTGCATGCTCCTTGAGAGCAGGTACTGGTCTCATTCATCCTTGTATCATCCCTCATATCACTGACCACAGGACTAAATTATCAGTGTCACTATACCCTGAATGAATCCCACTACTAGTTCTGAACCCAATGAAGCCCAGCCAGCTGACCAGAAATCCCAACCTTTTCCTTCAACTAGAATATACCTTTAGATGAAGGAGCAGCCAAGTCAACAAATGGAGTATTCCCTTCCCTTGCCCGTCCCCAGATGGGTGATGCATCCAAGGGTACTCGATTTGCTGCCTGCAACTGAGGGGAAAATGTGGTCCTGCCTGTCTCAGACCAGGGTCTCAAACCATAGATGGTTGAGCCAATATTCACATGGCTCTTAGGACACACACAAGTTAAATGTATTTTCAGGAGGCATATTGGAAAAGAAGGGGAGATTGATATGTCTATCTATGTAGAGAGAGAGAAAAAGAAGGATGGATGGATAGATGGATGGATGGATGGATAGATGGACATATCTTGCTTACATGTATTTTAAGATAGCATAGATAGCATTTACAGTGTCACTCACAGATTTCACAAAAGCTTTACATGTTATCTCTTTTGATCTTTACAATAATCCTGTGAGGTAAGTGCCATTATTATCCCCATTTTACAGATGAGTAAACCGAGACTAAGAGAAGCCAAATGATTTGCCCAGATTCATATAGCTAAGTATCTGAGGTAGGATTTGAATTCCTGACCCCAAGTCCAGTGTTGTACACACTGCGCCACCAGCAGTAGTTCGGTAGCCAAGAATGGGAACAGTCCCTCTGCCCCCATCATAAGCCATTATGAACTAACACTCTTTGAGCTAATGGTGTTCCACAATGTATCTTTAGCAGATTGTAGAATGGCAGGAATTGGCCTCTGACTTGAAGGTACGTGATGTCCAGTGAGTCACTCACAAGTAAACTAATGTTCTCTCACTCTCTTTCTCTATTTAAAAAAAAAAACCTTCTCTAAGAAGAAGGTTCCTAACAGAATGTAAGCTTCTTGAGGCCAAGGACGGCTTCATTTTGTCTTTGTATCCCCAGCATTTAGCTCAGTGTCTGGCATATGATAAATGTTGGTTATTTCTAAAACTTATTCACACTGAAGTGTCAATGACAGATAATAACCTAAAGCAGTGTACTTTCCAAGGGAAACTGTGTTTTAATATGGATCAAAGCCCTGAGCTAATGGAATGGAGCTGTATGGGGAATTTCAAGCTTCAGGGAGCAGGGTGATATTCTTAGAGAGACAGGACCTTGGTCGGGGGAAAGCCTGAAAGTATTCCTTTAGGTGATCTCCCACTGAACTGACCATAAGGTCAACCCTGTGACTTATTTTAAGCTAAGTAGGATGTTATTATAAATCAAGGGACATGCATGGTGGCATACAATGAAATGAGACAAGCCAATGATGCAGTCTAGTTAGACTGGACCCCTATCTCCCAGAAGGAGGAGGGGGATACAAAGGTAAAAACCTTTTGAATGACTGATTAGTCCATTAAGTACTATCCCTAACACTACTAGAACCCTACCAACCCCTCTATTTATTTATCCTTATCTGGCCTACTCTTGATCAGCGCACTCTAAGGTAGCTGGGGTCTATTTGCCCTAGACTGATGCCTTTGTAGCAGGCTCCCACTCCTTTTGTCTCTCCCTCAGTATAAAACGCAGCCTCCAGTCCCTCCTCTCGGAGTCAGCCTGCAGAGTTCTGGACACCGCTAGTTGGCTAGGACTATCCTGTGACTCCTTGGGAACCACAACCAAAGTTGAGCCCTGGGGTGACAGAGAAATACCAGGATAGCCATGTATTTCCATACTCCTCTGCCTCTGACCACTGGATTGATTTGTGTACTATCAATGAAGGCTGGAGTTAAATCAACAACTCTGGTAGAAGGTTCCACCTGTCTCTGTATGGTAAAATCCTAGCCAGTCCTGGAAGAGACAGCTAATTACTGAACTGTGGGATATGAGTATGGTGTAGGAGGAAGAGTGCAGGACTGGGAGGCAGATGACCTGGGGTCTTGTCCTAGTTCTGCCCCTCATCTGTGTGAGTTTGGGCAAGTCTATTATGTTACGTGTAGATACTTCCTGAACAATCCATATGGTGACTCATACATGTCTGCCCATCACGTGAAACTCTTACTCAAGTCTTCTCATCAACCCTCCACATAACAGTTGGTCCATATAACAAGCTAGGGACCGTCTTCTGGATGTCTCGCCCTTGATTATATTACCAATAGAGCCTATATCAGTTATCCATTGATTTCACTATGTAACCAAGTCAACAAGCATTTATTTAGTGCTTACTATGTACCAGGCACTGTACAAAATTCTGGGAATACAAGAAAGAGAAAAGACAGTCCCTTCCCCTGAGGAGTTAACAATCTAATCAGCCCATCTATTTTTTTCAACCATGCAACTCTCTGATAATACCTTTTAGCCCACTTTTGCAATGTGGGTTCATTGTGGGTAATATGTTGCCAGCTGCTCACACCTACCATTCATTTTTTCATTGCTTTTTGGGTGACACTCAATTTTAATTCTTCATATTATATATATGTATATACGTATGTATATACATATATATAATATATGTGTGTGTATACACACACATATATACACACATATACACATATGTATGTATGTATATGTGGTATATGCATATATGTAGATATTCCATGACTCACAACAATGCAACATTGCCAGAATTATATGTGTATAAAATATGGGTCTTTGACTCGAGTTGGAGTCATTGAAAGTATACTTTTTTTGTAGTTGCAAAGAAGTGGAAACAAAATAGGTGCTCATTGACTAAGGAACAATTAAACAAATTATGATCCATGATCATAATAGTACATAACTGCCATAACAATTGATGAAAATGAAGAATTCAAAGACACATGGGAAGATTTATATGAACTGATGCAAAGTAAGGAAAGTACAACTATGAAAATGAAATATTCTGTAATAAAACAATATAAATGGAAAGAGCAACAACTAAAAAATAGAGTAAACTGAAAAAATGAGTGATCAATCATAATGACCAAAGTTGGCCAAAAGAAGAGATGAGGAAATGTATCTGTAAGGGTGGGGTTGAAGGGGTGAGTATGGGTATGAAAGGAAGGGAGGAAACAAGCACTTATTAAGCTCCTACTATGTTCCAGGTACTGTTCTGAGCTCTTTATGAATATCATCTCATTTGAGACTCATGACAACTTTGTGAAGTAGGTTTCATTGTTATCCTCATTTTATAATTGAGGAAATGGAGACAAACATAAGTTAAATGACTTTCACAAGGTCACACAGCTAGTATCCGAGACCAGATTTAAATTCAGGTCTCCCTGACTTGAGGCCCAATAGCAAGAAATACTGTGATGTCTTTTAACCCAAGGCTAGACAAGAAAGGAAGAAATTTCTCCTTTAAAAAGGGACAACTCAATGGAAAAGAAAAGCCAATGTGGTCGCCAATAACTTGCTGGTGATGGGAAAGGCTGTCTCTCAAACCCAACTATTGCAACAACCATATCAGATATTCTGTGTATAAAAAGAAAAGTAGAAAATGCCAACTGGTATAACAGGCTTCTATTTGTTTATATAAAATCCACACAGATGCCTCATGTGTCCATGAGAGTGCAGATGGGAATCCCTCCCATTTTCTTCATCTGTGAAAATCGAGGACTTGGGGGATAATGGGATAGCATCTAACATAAAGAAGAAGAATCAAAGGATCATAGAATGTCATGGAACAGAAAGGGTGATTAGAGATGGTCTAGTCCAGCCTTCTTGTGTCACAGGTGAGAAAAACTGATGCTCACAGAAGTGATCCCAAACTCACATAGCTAATGGAGCTGGGACTCGAGCCAGGGCCTCTCACCAGGACCTTTTCCACTCCCAGACAACAGCGTTGTAACTAGAATTTTTCTGCCTCTGACCCAACATGAGTCATGGTGGAGAGTGGGGACAAATGCAGGGGGGGAAGATGACCTACAGGTGAGAGACACAAGAGCCCAAGAGGTAGAAACCACATGGTAATGTGACCATATTGAGCATTGGCTATGTGTCAGACACTGTGCTAAGAGCTTGGGATGCCAAGAAAGGCAAAAAAAAAAAAAAAACATTGTCCTTGACCTCAAGGCCCAAGACTACAGAGATAGTAGTTGTCAAAGTGGGGATGTGCACCTTCTCAGGAAAGACGTACATATCTCCTCCCCCAGACACTAACACCCTGGAGACAAAGTTCATTTGACTTTATGCCAGTTCTGTCTCTTTCCTGAAGTATCTCTTTTTGGTCTTGTGTCAGACTAAAGCCAAATCCTGTTCCTATCAACTGAGGATACAGAATAGAGGGAGAGATAGTCATCAAAATGTAAATATTTTGTATTTAGTAGACTTGGTCCTAATTATCCCCGATGACTCACAGTTTGTCATTATCCTGGTACAATACATCCAGAAATTCTGAAATGCAAAATTAAGGAGGGGGGGACAAAATAGTGCAGTGTCATTAACAGAAGCAAAACACTTCAAGACCAGAATTCCGTTTACTGGGAGAGTTCAGGAGCACATTTTTGTTGATGAATATTTATCAAAGTGGGTAAAGCTGGACCCAGTAACAACGGCAAAATATTTTAATGATATCTTCTCATTAATTTACTTTTAATGAATGACTTGGTAAAGCTGAACAATTTGTATGTAATGATTTCATTAATGGCTTCAGCACATGCGACCATTTTTCACACATTTGAATGTCACTTGAATAAAGCAATACCTTAAATTATACAGTATAATAAAGTATGTTTGTTGAAACATGACAAGCTTCTGCTTGTTTATTTGCAGCGAGGAGAATTAGTTCCATTCTAAATTTCAATAGTGTAATTGAACCCAACTGGGGGGTTCCTTCTTCCACAACTGCTGCTGTTTTTCCAAGCCAACATTTGGGCTTGAACCTGAATCCCAGAGGACTAGAATGTCCCAGTCAGAATCCTTCTCATTTTACAGATAAGGAAACTGAGAGCGAAAGAGAAGTGACTGACCCAAGGCCACACAAAGAAGAAATGGTTTTATGGTGGAAGGCAGAGGGAGGAAAGATAGAGGATGTACAAACATGAGGCCAAGGTGGGGGAAATCAAAAGATAACACAGAGCAAGGCCAACCCTATTGCAGTCTCCCCAGGCCCATTCTGTCTAGTAGCTAGGAAAGTGATGAAAACAGACAAATAGGTGCCATTAATCTTTTTAAAATAAAAGTACCCTTGGGAGGGACACTACATTTAGATATTGTGAATCACCATGTCATAAAAGTTGAACAGATTTAGTTGAGTCATAATCTCATGCACCCCTAAGGAAATAAACCTAACTAAATGGACCCTGTAGGTAAACTAAGTCAGGTTACAGATTAAAGTACACATAGAGAATTCTCAAATAGGCTGATTGAGGGAGAAAGAATTTACATTTCACTGAGGAGTCAGAGACAGTGGAAATTCTTCCTCTGGGTTCTTATCTAAGGAATGTTTGAGGCCTTAAGTAAATTTTCACATCCCAAGGGACAGGTTTCCACCAGCTCAATAACCTCTTAACTAGGAAAAACAGCCCTGACCTCTCCAAATAATAAAAATTATTGAAATAAAATCAAGAATCAAAAATTCCCATAAGAACTGAATGGTAAGAGCAATGCTTAACACAGAGGCATGCCTAGAATTTCTGGCACTATGGAATGTGGGCAGGAAGTCTATGAGGAGGGGGAGGTGGTTTTCCAGTCTCTCAAAGCCTAACAGGTGGGAATCTCCCAGTGTATTGATTCATTCGACACTTACTAAGGCCCTCTATAAAGCCTAGCATAGGCCATGGCCTTTGCTCCAAGGCATCAACAGCCAGAGTGTCCCGTTGATGGTTGTATCAGATGTAGGTCATGAGATGCAGAGACTGCTATCATTGAGAGAAGAGCAGCAAGGAGGAGAAGAGAGAGAGAGAGAAAGGGAGGAAAAGACAAACAATGAGAGAGAGAGAGAACAGAGAGAGATGGACAAACAGAGGCACTGAGAAATACAGAGACAAGGAGAAGGAAGGAAGGAAGGAAGGGAGAGAGGGAGGAATGGAGGAAGGAAGGAAGGAAAGAAGGAAAGAATATCCAGAGACAAAGAACAAGAAAGATAGAGAGAATGAAACAAAGAGAAAAATAAAGAGGGAAGAAAGGAAGAAAGGAAGGAAGGAAGGAAGGAAGGAAGGAAGGAAGGAAGGAAGGAAGGAAGGGAGGGAGGGAGGAAGGCAAAAGAAGGGAGAGAGGTAGGAAGGGAGGAAGGAAGGAAGGAAAGAAGGAAAGAAGGAAAGAAAATCCAGAGACAAAGAATGAGAAAGATAGAGAGAATGAAACAAAGAGAAAAATAAAGAGGGAAGAAAGGAAGGAAGGAAGGGAGGAAGGAAGGGAGGAAGGCAAAGGAAGGGAAAGATAGAGAAACAAAGAGGAGAGAAATGAGGGAGGAAGAGAGAGACAGAGACAGTGACTGGAAGGGGGCAGTACAGAGTGCTAGAAGAGAAGAGGGTAGGGTGGAGGAATGGGGAAATCAGGAAAGGCTTCTTGGAAGAGATAGCATGGTACAATCAAAAGACTTCTGGATTTGGAGTCACAGTACCTGGGTTCAAACTCTGACTCAGGCATTCTCCATCACAGAAAAGCAACAACCCCTCTGGGCCTCACAATTTCCCTGTCTATCAAATAAAAGGGTTGGACTAGATAACCTCTGAAGTCCCTTCCAGCTCCAGATCTATACTCCCATAATGTTTAATGCTATTAGGTGCATTTGAACTGGGCCTTGAATGCCAGGTAAGCTTTGGATAGGCAGAACTGGGCAAGAAAGGTATTCCAGGGAGAGCTATTTCCCTACTGGGAGCGCCTGGCCCCAACAGGAGGAGCAAGAGACCTTCCCGCAGCATTCCAGACAAAGAACACTAAGGGTCCATGTTCTTTTGGCTTTAATCAAAGTCCCTGAGTCCTGACTGCAGTTATGAGGAAGGAAAAAAAGGTGACTCCAACATAGAGGAGTCGGAGGTGGGGAGGGAGGGAAGCAGCTCCTTCTCTCTGGGGCCTCATCTATTGTGCTCCAAAGGCTGAGTGGGAGATGCCCCCTTCCCTAGTCCCAGGAGAGATAGCTTGGTGTTTAATTGCCTAACCACAGTCTAATTACTCAGCCATTAAGATCAAAAAAGGATAGGAAAGGTTGTGATACCTGAGTTTCTATTGCAGCTCTAATCTCTACAGATTCTTCCTCCCCACCTCCTAGGAAAAGATTTATGGAAAGATTAAGGAGGGTTTTTTTTTTCCAATAGCTATTAATATTCATGGCAGTCTTCACCGCCATCTGCTTTTAACGATTTTGTTTGCAAAGACCTGAGATTAAAATATGGCCTGCTATTGCTCTGGAGCGTCTGAACTGGAGCTCAGTAAAACAAAGGGACCTTTCAGACATGGTGAGGAGCTGCCTGTCATTCTCTCTGCAGCAGGAGAGACTAATGACTTGGGGGACAGAGGAGGCAGGGAAACCAGGGCCATTTGGAGCTATTCCTTTCCCTGGTGGAGACAGGAAACTGGCCCAGATATTGGATCCTGAAGCTGGTAGGCCACTCCGGCTATTAAAAGGCTAATTGGGGAAAATAGAAGTCATGGGCTTTCCTTGGGAGCCCTAAATAGCCAAACTGCACTAGGGAAAGGAGACGAACTTAAACTGAAGCATGAATGAGCTTGGTTAGACAAAAGGAAGAACTTCCCTACTGTGAAGGTTCTGAAATGCTAGGATAAGTGACCACCACTTCCCCCCCCCCCCACCTCACCACCACCACCACCACTCTACAAGGAGTAGAAACTCCTTAGCTAGAGAGACTTAATAAAGAACCGAGAGACTCAGTGGGTCTAGAATTGGTTCTGTCGGGTTCTGCCAGTCCAGGGAATGGGAAAAGAAAAAGTGTGGGAATAAGAGAAAGGAACATGTGCCCTTCAGCTAAAGGTCATTCCAGCCCTATGGACATTCTATTTTTAAAAGCCAATACGTTTTAAGGTGCATTTTTTCTATTAGTTTAAACATCTAGGTTTTAAAAAATAGGGATTTGTGTTTAGTAAAAGTTATTGCAATGAAAAGAATACCATTTACTGGAATTTACTCGACAAGAAGATATGGGGAAGTAAAAGGAGACCAGAGCTTGTGTGACCTTGTGCAAATCCTCTCTGAATCTCAGTTTACCCTTCTCTAATGTGAGATGGTTTGACTAAATGATTTTGGAAGACTCCCATGAAAAATGGTCCTTCTAACAACTCATGGAGCAGGCAGGTATTACTGCCCATTAACTCTGATTATCTCTCCCAGTCAGCTCACAGTTAAATATTCCCAGTCGTTCCAATGACTTCTCACAGCAGCAGAATCATAACTAAGGTATGGTGATGAGGGTTTTGCCCTAGGGTGCTGACATAAAGAAGGGGCATTAGTATATTTCCTCCCTGAAGCAATCCAGAGAGGAAATTCATTTCCATTATTTCTCCACTGATCTTCATGACCCTCTCCATCATCCAGCCCCACCCCAGGGTGCCATTGATATGACAACTTGTGGAACCAATTCCACCTCACCCGATCCCTATGAAGGTAGGGACTATTTAATTTGTGTCTTTGCATTCCCTGAACCTAGCCCAGTGCCTAGCACACAGTAGGTGCTTAATAAATGCTTGTTGATTAATAGATTGATGGGTGGCATGGTCACATCTCCCAGCAAATCTGCACTACCCATTAGGGTGTCCCACCCCCTCCTCACCCTGCTGTCCACCTATTTTTGCCCCAGGTAGAAGGATTCCTAGTTATAGCTCTGCCTCATAGCTGTCATTCTCAAAAGCCCTCTCCACCTTCTGAGCACCCCTTAAGGGGTTGCAATACTCCTTCTAGTCACCAATATTCATCCGTGCCTCCAGGCTCAAGGTCTTCCCCTGAATCCCACAGGTAAGGGTAGCCTTTTAGATCAGCTTTTCCTAACGTCCCCTCTTTAAACTGTGTTGTATTTTCAAACAAAGAGGACTTCAAAATCCCTTCCCTGTTTGTGACTCACCTGTATCCCAAGTGGAGACATCATTGTGATGAAGAAGAGTTTTGTTGGGACACACCTGATCTTCTCATGTTTTCTTCTCCTCAGAACCCTTCAACGGTTCTCTATTGCCTACTGAATAAAATCCAGATTCTTTAGCCTGGCATCCAAGGCCCTCCATAACCAGGAACCAATCAGCTTTTCCAGGCTTACCTCTTACTATTTGTTACCATAAATTAGACTACTTCACTAAGGTCAATGCATATTGTTATTTTCTTCCTCCATGTCCCTGTTCATCTGTTCCTGATTCTTGACAAGCCCTCCTCCTTCCCCTTTCTCTTTCCTCCTTCCTGCTGCCCTCCTCCTTGCCTCAGATTCTATTCATCCTTTGATGCTAAGGCCCAAATGCACCTCCCTTACAAGGCCTTCCCTGACCTACCATTGGAACAGTGCATTTCATTCCTTGGACTCAGCATCTCAAGCACTTTGTTCCGTCTGTCCTTAGATGGACGTATCACCCCTCCCCCAAAGGATGCTCCTTCAGGATGGAAAGTATTTCATTTCTATCTTTTTATTCCCAGCACGGAGCCCAGTGCCCGGCACATAGTAAATGCTTAATGAATGTGTGCAATGGATCGGTACCTTTGTCACATCTACGCCATGTTGCATTTGGTATTGAGCGACGGTCTAACCCCCTGCCGGACTGTAAGCTCTGGGAATGCAAGAAGAAGGTCGCATTAGCTTCATTGTTTCACCATGGCCCCTAGAAAACTTCTCTGAACATTTGTTGGTGTTTAAAAGATGGAGAGGAAGGGGAGAAAGTAGAGGGAGGTGAATCAGTAAGGCAAGTGCCACACTATAGATGGCGACCATGAATATGTCTGTATAATCCTATATCGCAGAATATAAGAGACTCTCCGTATGGAAGGCAGGAGAAGTAAAATATTTATTCAGACACCGGAGGATCAAATCCCAAAACCATTAACTCCAATTCAACATAGCAGCAATTATATCCCAAAATGAGTAAGTCTGCTTCACCAAATCCTCAAAGAACTTAAAACACAATATCATAGTGATGAGGGCACAGTCTCTGGGAACCCCTTGAACCCTTGAACTCTCCTTGAATCTTCCCACTCGACCTGGCCTTGGCCTGAGTCTATAACCGTTAAGCCCAAATGCCTACCTTGCCCAGTCCTCTATTGTCCAGCTGTTTCCCACCCTTAATCCTGATCAAAATATCTATACCCTGGCTCTGTTACCCTAGCCCTTCATGGTCTGTCATTTCCATATAGCCTTCAGCTATTTCCCCCACCCTGGAGTCTGACCTCATCCTTAAGTCCCTCCCTAGACCCCTCTTCTGGTCACCCCAGACCACCCCTCAATCCCTCCCACAACCTTTGTGTATATAATCTCCATCTTGCCTCCATGAAGATGGTCAGAACCAATCTAGCTCAGATGGGTCTGGCCCTTTTTCCTTACAGGCGTCGCAAGGGGTGGGATCTCTCGGGGCAGGCTTATTTGGCTAACTCTTAATAAACTTTATCTTTTCCCTTGGCTGAGAAAGCTTGAGTTGAATTCTTTCGGCAGGACCCGGCGTGTCGGTACTTTGGGGTGTCCAGCACCTCTCACCCCAAACCCTCATCAATAGCAGGGAGCCAAGCCATCCCACAACCTTTCCCTCTGCTGGGGCCTTCCCATAAACACTCAGTCACAAATGCTAGCTGTCTGCTTCCTTGCATCCTCCCCTCCCAAAGTTCTGACAGCTTGCAGTTCTGAGTTCTTAAGGGCTACTCTCAGAGTATACATACATACATACATACATACATACATATGTATACACACACACACACACACACACAGACACACACACACACCCTTTTTAGGGTCCAAGGGCTCCATACCTCTGATGACCTAATTAGCAAAAGGGTGTGGGCCTTCCTACAAACAATCCTCCCCTATCAAGCTTCCCTTAACTAGCTCTACCTAAGGCCCATTAAGTGGATTAATGGGCAGGGGAAGATCTTTAATCACATTAACACCACAAAGGGAAAAGAGATGGCTCTGGAACAAGAGAGCTGAGTTCAAATCTCTCCTCTGACAACTTCTACCTATGTGACCTTGGGCAAGTCATTGATCCTCCACAAGCCTCTGCTTCCTTATGTATAAAATGAAGAGAGGTGGAATGGATGGCCTTTGAGGTCTCATCTAGTTCTACATCTCTGAGACTATGATTCTGCCCAGCTCTCAGGATCAGCTTAGATAAGGATGTGTTGTTATAGAAGGGAATCCCACCATTTTGGAAGAATCAAAATGGTAGCCAGCCCAAACAGCAAGGATGGTATATATAGGCTGGAGCCTGTATCCAACAATAACATGCCAATAATAATTATTATTATATTATGTATTATATTATATGTATTATATTATGTATATACAACAATAATTAGCATTTTGCAAAGCTCTATACATATGTTATCTCATTTGTTCCTCATCTCAACCTGTAAGGTAGGTTAGGTGCTATTATTTTCCCACTTCTGACACATCAATTTTGGGCAGCTCAGTGGTGAAGCAAATAGAGAGCCATACCTGAAGAAGACTCATCTTCCTGAGTTCAAATTCAGGCTCAGATACTTACAAGTTATGTGACCCTGGACAAGTCACTTAACCTTGCTTGCCTCAGTTTCCTCATCTGTAAAATGATCTGGAAAAGGAAATGGCAAACCACTCATGTCTTTGTCAAAAAAACAACCCAAATGGGGCTACAAAGAGTTGGACACAATTGAAGTGACTAAACAACAGCATTATGCCCATTCTATAGATAGGCAAACTGGGGCTGAGGTTAAGTGACTTGCTTAGAATCACACAGCTGATTGTCTGTGGCAGGAGCTGAACTCAGGTCTTCCCGCTGCCAAGTCCATCACTCTGTCCTCTGTACCACCCAGCTGCCTTCGTGATAGAGTGGAGAGAAACAACATGATGTCGTAGAAGACTCTTGAATTCATACATGGGAGAACTGGGTTCCCATCTGGGCTCTGACTCTTGCTAGATCTTTGGCTAAGAGCAAGCTATTTTCTCTCTCTGGGAGTTCAGGGTGTTCATCTATAAAATGGGAATACCCATGCTTGTGCTCCCAGGGGAGTTCTGAGAACTGCTGTTTGTAATGCTTCAACAGTGGTAGAAAAGTGAGTTGGTGCTTGGCGTCTACAAAAGGCACAGGATCATAACTTAAGGGCTTGGAGGGCCATTGGAGGACCTCTTGTGCAGACTCTTATTCTCCAGATCGAGAAGTTAAATGGCTTACCCAAAATCAAACTGGTGATAAGGGGTGGAGAAGGTTCAAAGCCCTTGTCCTCTGACCCAAACCCTACCCTTCCTCCCACAATTTCCTTCCCCCTACATCTGTGATGACATCAATGTCCCTAGAAATGACCTATGATCTGAAAGGGAGATGGGAAGGTGGGCCCTGCAATAAGAAGAAGAGACAACAGAGGAACAGCCCAAGGGTTACCCTGGAACCTTCTCCCCCAAGATATAAAAAGAACATTGAATATAAAGTATAAAATTTATAAATTCAGAAAATAATTTTAAAAATTTATTACCTTGAAATTTCATGCAAGTTTTGCTTTCTTTCTCTCTCACCAACCAATCTCTTGTTTGCTAGGTTGTTTTCAGTCAGGTCTGACTCTTTGTGACCCTATTTAGAGTTTTGTTGGCAAAGATATTGGAGTGGTTTGCCACTTTCTTCTCCAGCTCATTTTACAGATGAGGAAACTGAGGCAAACAGGGTGAAGTGACTTGCCCAGGGTCAACCACCTAGTAAGTGTCTGTGGCCAGATCAGAACTCAGGAAGATGAGTTTTTCCAACTCCAAGTCTAGCACTCTATCCACTGTGCCACCTGGGTGCCTAATTCCTTAGCTTTCTATTTTTTTCTAGTTAATATTGTCCTTTTCTTGAATCTTCAAATCAACAATGAGCTTTGATATCTTTGTAGGAGAAAAATGAAGCCTCTTTGTTTTCCTATGGCTACTACAGAAGCAGGCTCTCAGTGCCTTAAGAACACAAAGAAATGGACACGAGTCACATAGGATGAAAAATCAAGAAAAAAGAGAGGGAGAGAGCATAATAGAGTGGAAGGGGTCTGGCTTCGGAGTCAGAAGACTGGGGTCCAAATCCCACCTATGATGCTTCATTCCTGTGTGATCTAGGGCACTTTACCCCTACCCTTCCCCCCACACACATACACTTCCATACACATACTCTTGAGCTCCAGTGATGCCAGCCTCCTTCCTGATCCTCACACAAGACACTCCATATCTCAACTCTGGACATTTTCACCCCATGCCTAAAACACTCTACCACCTCTTCTCTGCCTCCTGGCTTCCTTCAAATCTTAAGTCCCACCTTTTATAAGAAGACCTTCCCAGACCTCCTTAATCTTACTACCTTCCCTTTGAGATTATCCTCAATATTCTGTTTGTACCTAGCTGTTTACATGGTTTCTCCCCCATTAGGCTGGTAGTAGGAATTTTTTTGCCTTTATTTGTATCCTCTATGCTGAGCACAATGCCTGGCACATAGTAGGTGCTTAATAAATGCTTGTGAACTGACTGACCTAACATCCAACAAATAGGCAAAGACAGCAAAAGAGGGGAATAGTTAAATTGGAGGGGTTATGCCAAAACAGGCATACCAGTGTTGGTGGTGTTGTGAATTGGTATAACCATTTTGAAAAGCAATTTCAAATCATGAAATAAAATGGCTAAAATATTCCATAGTCTTTGACACAGAGATTCGACTGCTAGGCACAAACTCCAAAGAGGATAGCAATAAAAAGAAAGGCCTAAATATAATTAAATATTTATAAAAAGCACTTTTTGAAGTAGCAAAGAACCAGACACAAAGCACATGTCCATCAGAGAATGGCTAAACAAATTGTGACAAATGAATGGAATAGAATGCTGTTCTGCTCTAAGGAATAACAAATATGATGAGCACAAAGAAGCATGAAAAGGTTTACATGATCTGATGCAGAGTAAAGTAAGCAGAGTCAAGAAAACAATCTATCCAATGACTACATAAATGGGAATGGAAAGAACAACCTCAGAACAATCAAAATGGATTTAGTAAAATTTCAAAGAACAACTTTATCCCCAAAGAAGAGAAATAAGAAAATTCCCTACTCTACTCATTTGTAGACATGGTGGAAGAGAGGGGTATGGAACACTGTGCACATTGTCCCATTTTTTGATACATTGGTCAGTTTTGCTGATTTTTTTCTTATTTTTTCTTTTTCCTATTTAAAAATATTCTCCATCATATAGGATGGCTGTCTGAGAAAATGAGGAGAGAGGAATTCAGGTGAAAATGTAAGCTATATACAAACAAAAGATAATGATGAGCAGTCACTTTAAAAATGAAAGACAAAATATCTCTGAAATCATAAGCAGCAAATGTCATAAAGTAAGGTTTTCAAAGAAAAAAGTAGTTTACATGCGACTTGTCAGGAATATGACCTGGGTACAAAGAGTGGGTTGTGAGAAAGATACAGAAAGACACAGAGAGATGGAGAGGCAAGGACAGATAGATTCAGGGAGAGAGACAGAGAGACAGACAAAGACAGAAAGCAAGAGAAAGGAGAGAGGACAGACAGGAGTGGGGAGTGGGGAGCGGGGGAGGGAGGGAGGGAGTGAGAGAGAGAGAGAGAGAGAGAGAGAGAGAGAGAGAGAATTTAGACTTTTTATGCTTTTAGTTCATATCTAAGTGGGAATGGTATTGATCTCTTTCCCACCAATAGTCCTTAAGATGTGCTGCTTCAACATTGATATTTTTGCAAAGTTGTCAAAGAGAAATATCATTTTTCTTCCTCCTTTATTTCATTTTCTAGGGGATATAGTAATTAACAAAAACCGTTAGATGCCAAGAAAGCAGTGGCTTTTGAAGTTTTTTACATAGCTGTCATCCTGAAGATAAAGGCAGATTATTCAATCTTGACATTCTAATTGTGGATGCCAGATAAAAGGCTGGATTAGAAATTTTCCTGCCTCAGTAAAGGGAGGGTGGGGTGGGGAATATGAGATCACCATGAGGTAACTGATCTGTGAATATCTGAGGGGGGAGCGGGGCCTTAAAGGCCAAGGATTAGGAGTGTGGGGAGAGGCAATAGTAAAGTAAGGGTGGTTTTTAAAAAAATCTGCCTTCTTCAAATGAAGGGAAGTGGGTCATGTATTGTGGTTTGGTTTCTTTTGTTTTTATACTAAAAGCCTTTGAAGGAAAGAACCATTCACTCATTCATCCTTTCAACAAGTATTCTGTGAGCACCTCCTGGGGTCCAGCCCTCTACTAAGTGCTTTGGGGGATGGGGAGAAGTGGTCCCTGAGCCCAGGACTAGAAGTCAGATGATCTCATGTTTGATTCCCAATTCTACCTTCTGCTCGTCTAGCGTGAAGCAAACCATTCTATCTTTCTAACTTCAGTTTCTCTCATCTGTGGGGAAGGAACAATTACACTCATACTACCTACCTAAGAGGGATGCCATCAGGAAATCACATGGACAACTGTATAGTGCTATGCAAATCATCATGATTATGAGATGAGGCAAAGTTTTATGGTGGAGAGTGTGCTGGTTTGGAATTCAGAGCACCTGGATTCCAATCTCAGTTCTGCTACTTACTAGCTGGGTGACCTTGGGCAAGTCACTTGACCTCTATGGGCCTCAGTTTCCTCACCTGCAAAATGAGGAAGTAGCACAAGAAGACCTCTGAGGGCCCTTTTAACTCAAGATCCATGGTCCTAAGATGCTATGACCTTTCCATAATGCCACAGAAATCCAGACTCCTCTTTCTAGTGTCTGAGGCCTTTCATAAGACTGTGGAGGAACCCAACTCTGACTCTTTTGACTCCTGGCTCTGACACTTACTGTGTTAGCTTGGGCATTACTTGCCTCAGTTGCTTTACCTGTAAAATGACATGATTGGATTAGTTGGCCTCTGGACTCTGAACTTACGATTTTATAATCTTACCTTACATCCCAATACTCCCAAATTCCAATAGAATGTAAGCAGGGACTCATTCATTTTTGCCTTTGTATTCTCTAGTACCTAGTACAATGCCTGGCATATAGGAGGTGCATAATGAATGTTTGCTGGTTGGATGATTACACGTGACCTTTATTCTAGCCTAATTTCCCTATGTCTCATTCTCATTCCTTCTTCTGTGACTTTCTCTTATGGCTTTCTTTTTCTTAGAATGCCCTTCTCCATCTCTTCCCCCATCCTTATATTCTACTCATCCTACAAGATCTAGGGCAAATCCTACCACTTCCTTAAAGCCTTGGATCATTGATTTTGATTTAGAAAGAACCCCAGGAGTCATTTAGTCCAGTCTTTCATTTTTCAGATGAAATTGGAGCCCAGAAAAGTTCAATGGTGTTCCCAATGTCACTTGGACAATAATTTTAACCAAAGCTCAAATTTGAACCCAGTTCTGCTGACACCAAATCCAGGATCCTTTCCACCATAACCTCTCTTCCCTAATCATTCCAACCCCTGGGGATTTCTCTCTTTCCTTTGACTTTTTACAGTATTGCTATCTGAGCCATGCACGTTATCTTACACCATTGTCTAAATCTTATCTCCCTCAAATTATGAAATGGCTCTGTGCTCTAAGAGCTGTTACAGACTCTTTGTGCATCCTTCCTCTCCCTTGTGCTCACATACCACAGTGCTAGTGATAGAATGGAATGGAATGAATCATGGGATCACAAGATCATAGAATATTAGAAGGAGGTCATAGCGATGGACTGTCACCCACCCACTCCACCCCCAATTGACAGAAATGAATTTCATGATGTAGAACATGTAGGTGACTTCTCCAATACACAAGTATGCAGTGATAATAGCTAGCATTTGTGTAGCACTTTAGGATCTGTAAAGCATTTTACAGATATTATCTCATTTGATCCTAATGACAACCTTTAGAGGTAGGCAATATTATTACTAGTCTCATTTTTCAAATGAGCAAACAGATTTAGTGAATTGCCTAGGGCCAAACAGTTAGCAAGTGTATAAGACTGGATTTGAACTCAGATCTTCCTGACTCTAGATCCTACACCATGCCCACTGGGACACACTTCTCACTGAGAATACTGACTCCTAGTGTAATGGTGAATAGATTGGAAGAAAATATTCCATTCCTCTCTGTGCCCAGAAGCAAACCTCATGACCCAGGAAGAGCTGCACCTCTTACAGGGTTGTGTGATTGGGGAAGGAGGATGTAGATGAAAGGTAGAGGGGACTGTTTGGCTGCCAGCAAGATCTCCAGGTGGTAGCAGAGCAACGAAGACTGCTTTGGGCAGTCTCCGCCAGCATGCTGCCTGCCTGTGTAGATGCCACTTCATTCTCAACTTATATCTGTGAATGTTTAAAAACCAAAAAGTCTTGCCCAGGGGGTAAAAGAAAGCAACCCAGGAGAGTAAGAGGGAAGCTAATGCCTTAAATAAATCTTACATATTATAGCAGGCATTTTTTTTTCCAGTCTCAGGCTAGTGCAAGCAAAGTATAAGATGTCAAAGATCGACCAGTCAATCAACAAACATATATTCACCACCTACAATATACCAGGCACTGTGCAAAGCACTGGGGATGCAAAAAGAGGCAAGATCATTGACATTAGGGAAAGCTGATGCTTCTCTTCTACCAAAAGAGCACTTTCTGTTAGGAGCTTGAAAAGAGAGACTGAGGACTTTGGCTACAACAAGTAGAGGACGCTTCTCAGAGAAGGTTCAACCTGGACTGGGCTTTGAAAGAGGGGTAGGAGAAAAGAGCAAAGGGCCTAACAGAAAGGACAGCATGACTGAGACATGGAAATGGGAACATGGTGGGCCAGCTGGAGACTGTCAGTGTAGAGAAGTAATGAGAAATGAGACTAAATAAGTAACTCCAGTTATGGGTAAAAACTAGCTCCCCTGGGAAAGGATTAATAAACATTTCTGGAATGAAGGGAGATAGGAAATGGACCTGAACTTCATTGTAACAGGGAACTCCTTAGGGAGGAAAGACCCTCTACCAATACAGATATATGGTCTCAAAGAGTTGGCTAGCCTTAGAGAAATGAGAAGTTAGATGATTTGCCCCAAGGTCACACAGCCAAGATAAATCAGAGGCAGGTCTTGAATCCAGGTCATCTTGGCCTGAATGCCAACTCTCCACTGTGCCAATCCTGACTATACTAAAGAGAAGGAAAGCCAAATAAAACTAGTATGATCTTGGAAGTATAATATTTTAGAGAATCTTAGAACTGGAAAGAAGCAACAACAACAACAAAACTCCAAGGTAGAAGGAGCCCCCCAAACCATCTAGTTCAACCCCCATTTTGCAAGTCTACTTCAATGACAATGCCAAGCCCAAACCAAGAGACTCTTTGGAGAAGGATTCTTCCATATGTCAAAGGATCTGCCGGCAGTTTTATTTGTACCTGGACAATTCCTAATTCCTTTGGTCTTTTCACGGGCAATGAATTGTTTGGTGGAGCTGAAGGACAAGGAAACAGAGAGAGAAAGTGTCAGAAGGCCCTGCCAACTGAAGATCAATGAGTGAAGAGGCCGAAGCATCTGTGAAGTGACCCTGTGAGCTAGGGAAGTATAATTGTATTTCCCAAATGCCAAATTGACAAACATCAGTTTACAGAAGTTGGACAGGCTGCTGGGGGAAGCAGGGCCCCCTTTGCCAACCTGCCTGGCCTGGCTTTTCTGGAAAGGGGGCAACACACTGAGCATCAGCCCAGGGCTTTCTCATCAGCTCCTGTGGAGGGTGGGCAGCCTCATGCTGTAGAAGTCAGCCAAGTGCACCAGGGACCTTGGAAAGGGAGGTTGTGGTGGGAGAGCAAGGAAACATAAATCTGCTGTCACTGTTCTTTCAGAAGGGGGTTTAATTAATTGTTTTTATACGACATAAGAGTAGCTCATTATCCTACGGCTTTGATTTGTGACACCTGCATTATGGATGATTTTTTAAATTAACATTTCCCCAATAAAATGTGTCAGTAGAGAGCTGAAGGCACCCAGAGAAGTATAAAAAGATAATAATATGAAAATATAAGTAAACACCAGCCCATTCTAACAAAGGGGAAGCTTAATCAATTTTGCAATTAATTAAGACTGCCTGGGGTTCCTGAGTCCTCCCTAGAGCTAATGAGCTTTCCTAGGGCTTCAGCCCATGAGTCAATTGAACAAAGGGAGGTAGGGGGAGGGAATGTACCACAATGAGCTCAGGGGAGATGAGCTCCAGACTAGCTCAGAATTTTCAGGTTCCTGTCAAGCCCTCAGTTTTGTACAGAACTTTAGAGAATTGTAGAATTTAGCAAGGCCACTCAGTCAGTGACCATTTATTAGGTGCCTACTATGTGTCAGGCACTGTACTAAGTGCTAGAGATACAAACAAAAGCAAAAGATAGTCCTTGTCTTCAAGGATCTCACAGCCTAATGGAGGGAACAACATGGGGCTCAATTCTCTTTTACTTGATTCTAGATAGAGGCCAAGTACCAGAACTAACCTGATGGGAAGAGAACTACATTTCCCATGTGGCTAAGGACCTCAGTAATGGATTGAATTTCTCAGAATCCCTGGGCCCATGTAGCAATAGCTCATCGAGAGATGCTTCCAGTAATTCATTTCCCATGAAATTATGTGCTTCTGGTGTTGATTGATTATATTATAATGAGAATTCTTTATTTTTGATATCCCTTTATTCCCCCTGCAACTTTTAGTTAACTGAAAGACTGTCTAGTATTAATATTAACTTCCCCTGAGCAAAGCCTGTCCCATGGGATATGAAAACTTACTTAAAGCCTTAAACATTCCTTAGATAAGAAACCAGAGGAAAAATTTCAGCTGTGGCTGATTTCTTGGTGACATATAAATCTTTCCCCTCAATTAGCCTATTTTGAATCCTCTAAATGTAGTTTAATTTGTAACCTGACTTAGTTTACCTATAAAGCTTGTTTGATGAAGTTTATTTCCTTAGGGGATATATGAGATTATGGCGCTGTTTAACAAAATTTGTATAACTTTTATGATATTGAAGGAAGTATACTATTATAAATCTGTCTTTTCTCTAACTTTTATGGTCTAAGAGCAATGTACAAGATTGCAATATGTAAAAGAATTATTTCTCCATCACTCTGATGTAATTTTGCCTTTAAGAGGACTTGTCAGAATGCTCTTTGTTCAGGTTTTCTCTGAGGTTTGAACCTATGCTTAAGCATAATAATAAAGCCTAGGTTGTATTAATTGTGAATAATTTCTGCATTTGTGATAAATATATTTTGGCATCAGTTACTTATGACATGAACTCAGAGAAGAGATATTTCTGCCATAAAAGTATCATGACAATTTGAACTCTGGTCTTCCTGACATTGGATAGAAGAGGAGAAGTGAATGAGCAGGTCCTGAATGAGGATTTTCCAACACTTACTAAGAACTCAAGAGTCCTGGAAGGTCCTGAGACTCTAGAGAGAGAGGATATTTATTGAGCACTTACCATATGTCAGGCACTGTGCAAAGCACAAGGGATAGAAATACAAGTGAGACTGACCCTATTCTCAAGGAGTTTACATTCCTATAGAAGAAGACAGAACATCAAAGGGAACCAGAAAAGAAAGGGAATGGTGAATTCAAGGCATAGTGTGGAGCCCTGGGCCAATGACAAGATAAGGCAAAAAGCTGACCAATCAGAGCTGAGGGACCCAGGGGTGGATTCCAAGTGGAGAAGAGTAATGAGAATTGACATCTACAGAAAGGTGGCAAGGAAGCTGTATGGTTGAAGCAGGCCAACTTTCAGACCGGCCACACCAGGAAATGAGCCACACCCCAGCCCCACAAAACTTCCATTTGGAACCCATGAATCTCAGAGATGCAAGGTTAAAGCTGGCCAACTTTCAGACTGGCCACACCAGGAAATGAGCCACACCTCAGCCCCACGATATTCCCCTTTGGGAACCATGAGTCTTAGAAATCTATGGTTGAGGTTGACTAACTTTCAGACTGCCCACTCCAGGGAATGAGCCATATCCCAGCCCTACAACACTCTCACTTAGAAAGCATTAGTCTTACAGAAGCTGTTTTCCTAAGCTAATGACCCAGGAATAATATAGGCATTTGCATCCATCCAAGGTATTGATATATATTGTCTACGGATTTGCTTTTTGGGCATATCCAGATTAAATATGCCACTATTTTAATGTATTCTTACTGCTTGGTTTGCTAGAAAGGAGCAAGCTGAATTGAGTTGAATTTTAGAAGTCCCCCAGAAGCTGGGCTGAGGGTTAAGCTAAAAATATATCATTTATGATTACCATCCAAAATACCCATATCCACGACCATGAAACCCTTACTCTGTGTGAAAGATCAGTTAGGCTGGGTTGAAGAATATGGGAGTAATATCCAATGAGGCTAGAAACAAAGGCTGGGGTCAGATTGTGAGGGACTTTAAATGGTAGAAAAGTTTTTTCCATTTGATCCTGGAAGTAATAGGAAATGATTGAAGTTTATTGAGTAGGAGAGTGACACTGCCAGACCCAAACTTAAGGAAAATCACTTTGGCAACTTGTGTGGAGGGTAAGCTCAAAGGAGAAGAGCCAGGGGGACTGAGAAGAAGGCGATCACAAGAATTTAGGCATGAAGTGATGAGGTCCTCAAGGACCAAATGTCATGGCTTTGTGATTTTGCACAAGTGGTTTTATTCAAGAGATGTTGTGGAGATAGAAATGGCAACATGTGGCAAAAGATTGGGTATTTGGGGGGAAGAAGGGTAAGGAGTCAAGGATAATGCCAACATCATGAAGCTGGGCAATGGAAGGAGTGATGACACTTTAGGCAGAAATAAAGAATTTTGGAAGAGCAGTGGGTTTGGGGGGTAATGAGTTCCATTTCAGACATGTCGATTTTGATAACTGACACATAATGCTTTTTTTACAATATTAACAGCTAATACTTAAAGAGAGTTTATATTATTGTGATTATTATTAGCTAATATTTATAGTGAGTTTTTCGTGACTTAAGACAGGTCATACATATGTTATCTTACTTGATTTTCACAACAACCTTGTGAGGTTGATACTACAGGTTATTATTCCGATTTCAAAAGATGAGAAAACCAAAACTTGGAGGGATTGGGCTGTAAAGGGAAGCAGGCCTCCAAGAAGGAAGTGCGCCCCCTGGATTTTCACCCTGAGTAGCCCTGCCTTAGTGATAGCTCTGGCCCTACCCTCTGGAACGACTCAGAATAAGTCTACCACCTCATCCAGACAATGGGATTTCAAATATTTCTAATTGGAAGTCATTAAACACATATTAGGAAGCTACTTTGCACAGAGCTCTATACTAATCTGAGACAGAGACAAAGATAGAGAAAGACGGTGAAAGAGGGAAAGAGAGAGAATGAGAGAAAGAGAGAGAGAGAGAGAGAGAGAGAGACAGCAGTCCCTCCCCTTGAGAAGATGGCTGTTCTACCAGAAGATGGCTACCATGTTTTCCCCTGCCCCACTCTACATCTTTCCTCCAAGTTAAACATCTCTATTTGCTTCAGTCCCCATATGATCTAGTTTTCTATTACTACCCTCTAGATTTGCTTACTTTTGTTAATGTATCTCTTACAATGTGGTACCTCAAAATCAGGCTTAAAAAACAAATATTCCTTTAAAAAAAAGCACAGAAACTTAAATTCCTGCTAAAGTATAACTGTATCTCATAAAGTACAAATAGCAAAGCCTTTTCTGAGAGCAGGGTGCATTAAGAGAGCAGGAAGGCATCAAGGACCTGAAAGAGGAAAGATTTATTCTCAGTCAGTCAGGCAGGGGACAAAGAACACAAAGAAGGGAGCCTAGGGGTGCTGAAAAGAGGCTTAACTCATTTCACAACTTTCCCATGGACCCAGTGCTGGCTTCTAGACTATTTTCTTATCTCTTCGCAGTTCACATAAGTGGGATATGGACCTTGGACCAGAGTCCCAGAGCGATGTGCTTCCTGACTCTCTCCCATTACTGAAGATACAACTACACCATTTCATCCCCAATTCATTGTATGCTTAAAAGGCATGGGAAAAAAATACAAAATAAACTATTATCCTCAAACCCCCAGTAGGTTTCTTAATGACTAGCTCCACTAATTAGTAACAGCTGTTAATGAAGTATGCAGGTACAAGCCTAGCCTCGTCAATTAATCCATATACTTTTCCTAGACTGCAGTAATATTTAAAAGGGAAATCGATAACTGACAAGCAGGCATGTGTATGGTGTTTCAGGAGGTAGCAAGGGAAAGCAGAAAGTAGGTGCATTTTAATCATTTGGGACCTGAAACAGCCCGTATTCTGAGTCTATCATAGGGAAATAAATCACAAAGTTTGTTATCCCAAGGAAGACTCAAGGCCCACCATCCTTACAGGATGATGTGAGGCCCAAGGCATTTTCTAAGAGGATGCAGGGCTCCGGAGAACTATAACTGGGATAGATATGACTGGCTGTTGTCCCAGGGCACCAAATTTAGACTCTACTGACAACATTAGAAGTCCTTCATCCAAATAGAAACAATAGAACTTAGGGCCAATAGCAAAGAAAATTATCAGATGGCAAACTGGGTTGGTTCTCCCTTTGCCCTAAGTTGTTCCTCCCAACCTTCAGCATGGTAGCCTCCCCAACAGTAGCCTAATCCCATGCCCCAGGAGCCCCAGCATCCTTAATCCAACCCCATTAACTGAGAATATGTTTTGTGATACGTGGCCAGGCTTAGTTTGTGGTGGTAAAAAAAAATAAAAACGTAATCCTTACTGTAATCTGGAGTGACCCCTGGGAGGGACAGGAGTATGCATCCCAGGCAAATCTCACTATGAGTTCTCACCCAGCCTAAGACTTTTACATGGATGAATCAAGCTACAGCAACATCAAGGAGAACCCTAAACAGGAACAGAAGTCACAAAAGAACAGACACCCATCTTTCTTCTTGAAGGAAGTCACCTCCTCCTCCAGCCAGCTGCCTAATCAGGTAGGCAAAGATGCCAAGGGCTGGGGCCACACCTATAGACTTAATTATTCTCACCCTAGAGCCAACTCAGCATCAGAGATTTAGAACAGGGAGGGACTCTGTTGGTGTTGAGTCATTTCAGTACTGTCTGACTCTTCATGACCCCATTTGAGGTTTTCTTGGCAAAGATACTGGAGTGATTTTGCCATTTCCTTCTCCAGCTCTCTTTACAGATGAGGAAACTGAGGCAAACAGTGATTTGCCCAGGGTTACACAGCTAGTTAGTGTCCGAGGCCAGATTTGAACTCACAAAGATGAGTCTTCCCAACTCCAGGCCTGGCACTCTATCCACTACATCACCTACCTGCCTGGGGAGGGACCTTAGAGGTCATCTAATCTAACCCCATTGTTTCATAGATAAGGAAGATGAGTCCCAGAGAGAGTGGCTTGCCCAAGATCAAACAGTAAGTGGCCAAGCCAAGACTCGAATCTGGGTCCTTTGACTCCAAATGAATAGCATATTCCACTGTACCATGCTGTCTCCTTTCCCTCTATCCACCAAAATGGAGGCTCCGCTGCTGCTGCCAGCCAAGAGTAGGCACCACCATTTTTCTTCTGTTGACTTAACAAAGTTGGAATTCTGCCATGGCTCCCTGGAACCAGCAGCCTGCACAGTGGAGTTTAATAGAATGCAGCCGCTCTTAGCAGGTAATGCAAGGAGATAAATAGCTGATTTACTACTATTTCCATCTAAAGCTGCCTTTTTAATTGCAGCTTTGCTGGGTAATTATGGGCTCCGGGAAAATGCATAGCTTGCAGACTTTACCTGAGCTGAGGAGAACACACTGAGGAAAGAGAAAGCAAGAGCTTACTGTCACCTATCTCAGGGCTTGAAACAAAGGCCCCCACTGATGGAGCTCGTGCCTGGGAAGGTTCAAATTGTGGCAAAGGGAGCAATTTCTAACAGGGTGTTCCACGGGCGGCTTCCATGTTAATGAACTAGCCTCATATGGATTGCTCTCTGCTAATGATGCCAAAGTTGGCTTTGTGCCACCGAGGAGACTTAGGGAGACTTCATAATTATAATATTTGATTAATGACCTTTCTGTGATTTGACATTATTCTGCATTACTCTGTACTCAGATTCTGTTTATCTTAAAAACCATAGCAGGTGGCTGTAGGAGAGGGACAGAGGGACATGGAAAGATGAATCTTCAAGATGAACCTGGGATTGCCATGAGAGGGAACTGCATTGCAGGGTCAGCTGGTGAAAGACTTTGCAATCATTGGGAAGAAAGAGGCATTTATTAAGCACCTACTTTATGCAATGCACTAAGAATGTGAAGGAAAAAATTAAATCACCTCTGCCCTGAAATTAATCAATCAAAAAGCATTTATTAAGCGCAAAGAATATAAATTCTACTGGAGCCCACAATGATCTTTCCTGCCCTAAAATCACAATGCACTGAGCGTCTCTATACATCTCACTACTTCATACTTACTTGTAGCTAGTCTTTCCTAACAGTATCATGTATCTTATGTCTTTGAAACTGACTTGCAAACCTCTTAAGGACAAATGCCATATTTCACATTGAGGTAGCTAGGTGGCTCAGTAGATAGAGCTCTGGACCTGGAGTAAGGAAGGCCTGAGTTCAAAACTGGCTTTGGATTCTTAGTAGTTGTGTGACCCTGAGCAAGGCACTTGACATCTCATCTCATCTGTGAAATGGGGATAATAATAGCACTGTCTCCCAGTGTCATGAGGATCTAATGAGATCATATTTTTAAAGTATTTTGCAAACCTTAAAGTGATATGTAAGTGCGAGCAATTATTCTATTGTGGTTGCATTTATTCCCCACAGCACCCAGAACTTAAGAGGTGCTCAGTAATAATTTTCAACTGAGAATTCAGGGTGGATTAGCAGTAATCGATAAGATGGGATATTTGTAGAAACAGATCTAGATGACAGGCCTGGCTATTGCCCACAATTGTTCATTTCCTTTGCTTGGTACTAAGTTTCCTAGATGGTTCACAATCCCTACCCTTCAGATCCCTGACACAAATGCTGCTGTTCTCTCCAGCTCATAGCACAGGGCTGAATATTGCTGTCCTCTTTCAAGGGCCTCTGTACTTCTGCCACTATTCTGACCTCTAGCTCTATTTCCCAGACAACCAGCCCTCTAGCTCTTCTTCTCATGTATGTAGCCACAGTAATGGAGATGTTCTCAGTGGCTGCTGAGGTCTTTTCTGACTCTCAAAATCTTAGAACTACAAATTGTTAGGGGAGTGAATCTCTAGGTGACCCTATATAGATGGGAGCATCGAGGTACAGTGATTTGACCAAAGTTGCTTCACACTGGATTATTAGATAGTTAGAGGATATGACTGGCTGTCAGGCCTGGTCTTCCCACTAGAACACCCACAGCCTTGATGACCTAGTATGTGCCATGTTACAGTATCTTTGATTTCTTCATTTGATATCAGCAAGACAACTGGCTCCCCTTTGAGAGATCCAAGGCATCTGGCTCCTTGATAGTAGTTCATAATAGAGATAAATTCTCTTACATCATGCTTGGTCCAGGCAGAGAAGGCCAAGAGTGATCCCCTACCTAGCAATCAGATTTCATTCAGATCAGAAACTGAAGCAAATGTCAGCCCCCTTTTTTCTTCCCTTCTCACAATCAGCTTTACCAAAGCCTGCTAATTATTTGACTTAATTAACTAATTGGTTAGGGAATTGGTAAACTGCTTCACTGGTTGCCAGAAAACTGTTGTCCTAGCTCGCAGTTCAAGAAACCCGTACGTGTATAGGGAGAAAAACCCCACAAAAAAGGAGATGTTGGAACAAAGAAAACGGTTGTTGATAGCATGGCTACTCTGCTTACAAAGCGGCAGTGGTGTATGGTAGCAAAGAACAAGGAACTAAAGCAATGCCCCTCCCCCCGGGAAAGGCTGAACAAACCATGGTGTTATCATTATTCTGCATAGCAGTGTAATAGCATTATTACATAGCATTATTCTACATAGCAGTATGATAGAATACTTTGGTGCTATAAGATATGATGAAGGCGAAGGTCTGTAAAAACTTATGAAGAGTAATGAGCAGAATCAAGAATCAACTTATACAGCAACAACATTGTAGAGACAAACAACCTTGAAAGATTTAAGAACTCGGATTATTGTAAAGACCAAAGACTAATTATGATACCAGGGAACTAGTGACAAAGCGCAATACCCCACTGCTGATGCAGATATGATTGACTCAAGGTGAAAAATGACACATATTCATTGGGCATGGCTAGTGCAAGATATATGCTTATTACAAGGGCGCTCTCTCTCTCTCTCTCTCTCTCTCTCTCTCTCTCTCTCTCTCTCTCTCTCTCTTTCTGTCTATCTGTCTGTCTCTCTCCATAGGAAAGTGGGTGGAAAGAGATAAAATTGATTTTTAATTGAAAATATTATTTATAATTACATTTAAAAAATAAAGCAATGATGGCAAAAGCACATAGTAGGAAGTCAATATTTGTTCAAACAAATCTGAATTAGATTCCTAGTAAGTCCATGTCACTCACTTGCTCAAATGATTCATTAGGGTAGAAGTCATCGCACCAGTGCTCAAGCAATGAAATGTGTAGGCTTTGTGGTAGTAAAGAGTTGGAAACAAAGTAGATGCTCATAAATTGAGGTGTGGCTAAATGGGTTGTGGCACAATAATGGAGTGAAATTTACTTTGCCATACCAAACTATGAATAGCTTGGGAAGACTTATATGAACTGACGCAGAGTGAAGCCAGCAGAACCAGGGAAACAATATGCTCCAGCAATACAACAACATAAATGGAAAGAATAATAACAATGAAATGTAAATGAAGAGATCATAAAAATGTTATTATAATGACAAAATTTGTCCCAGAAAAGGGGATGTGAAAATGCACACCCTCCCTTCTTTGCACAGGTAGAGAACAAATAGTGGAAAACAGAGGGGTCCAACATATGGCACTCTGGAGTATAGCCTTTGAACCAGACTAAAATGTAACTGGGAAATATTTAACAAAACAAATAAAGATACAAGAAAACACAGATACCATTACATTCTAAAACTAAGTCAGTTTGTAGATATAGTGTGTATGGTTTAGTGTAATCATTTCTATTTGAGTTTGACACCATTGGTGTAGAACATTGCATATATTGTCAGGCTGAATTGGCATTTTGATTTGTTGAATTGCTTTTTAAAATTCCTCTTATTTTTTCTTAAAGGAGATGGCTTATGGGTAATATAGTAGGAGGGATATATTCAGAAATGTAAATGATTTAAAAAAACAGATATAAATAAAAAATTTTAAATCTTTACAAATAAAGTTATAGTTAAAAATGACTTCAGTTAAAGATCATCCAATCCAGCCCCATCAGGAGGTAATTGAGGCCTGGAGAGGCCTCTATGATTTGCCCAACATCACACAGCTAGAAAGCAACAGATCCGTAATGGGAGCTCAACTCTCCTGACTTTAAATCCAGCACAAGTAATCTCTGGATTTCAGGAATTTACTGTTGGAAAGCTATCAACAATATGAAAAACTGCTCCTAGTCACATAAGAAGAAAAACAAAATTAAAACATGGAGGTATCATATCAAACCAATCATCTTGGCAGTGATGGTACGTTTTGGACAAGGTCAGTGTTGGAGTGGTTATAGCAAGGTAACCATGCTAACACACTGTTATTTGAACAATGAAGTGGCCCAGTTATTCTGGAAAACAGTTTGGAGTTCTATGAGAAAATTTACTAAATTACATATAGCCTCTGATCCAGTGATCCTCAATTGAGTTTATACCCTAGATATCCAAAAAAAAACAATATGCACAATGACTACAACAATATAAAAGGAAAGAATAACCACAGACAAAAATATAAAAATGAATGTAACAAAATTACAAAGATCAAGCATGACTCAAATGAAGAAATACAAGAGGACACCCCCAACTTACTCCTTTGTGGAAGTGGGAGGTCCACATGTGTCACACATAGCACAAGTTTTCAGATTTTTTTTCAATGCACTGACTGATTGTGCTGATTTTTCTTCTTTTTTGCCTTTAAAATATACTATTTGTTTTATGGTATGTCTCTCTCTCTGAAAGGTAGAGGAGGAAGCATACTAAGGAAAACTACTGTGATATAAAAAAAAAAAGAAGACATTAATGAAAACTTATTTTTAAAAAAATCCTAGCAATGTATTTAGTCATGGAACCTAGGTTCTATGTTCAAGTCCCACTTTACCTTCTCACTACCTGTGTGATGTTTGGCAAATCACTTAACTTTTCTGGCCTCTGTTTCCTCACCTCTAAAATGAGAAGTTTGGACTAGTTGACCTGCAAAGTTTCTTCCAGCTCTAAATCTATGAATATGTAAATATTCACAGCAGCACTACATGTAATAGCAAAAAGCTGGAAACAAATTAGGTATCCACCAACTGGAGAATGTTCAAACAAATTGTGTAATATGAATGTAATGAAATACTATTGTACCAGAAGGAATCCACTTAAATGAATTGATGGATATTGAAAAAAATCGTTGCCCTCAAAAGAACAATATACATGATGCCTACAATAATGTAAATGAATACAACTCTCAAAGACAATAGAGTTCAGGTCAAATACAATGGCCAATACTGGTTCCATATGACTGGCATGAACATACTTCTTTTTTTTTTAACAAATAGCAAACCAAAAGAGTAGGTAATTAACCATGCTGGCAGTTGCAATCTCTGTATTAGATGATTTTGTTTAATCAGTTTTCATTTGGAGAGAGGTAGTAAGGAGGGATGTTTAGTGGAGAGTAGGGGTTACATCAAAAAAAATCAATTTTTTTCTATTTAAAGGTGAGGGAAGGATGAAGGATGAAGGGTGGGATTTGTCACTTCCTACAGTTAGACCTTGAGGATCCTGGGTTCCTTTCAGGTCCTTTGACAGCTCCATTGTCTCATTAGGGTGAGTGCTCCTTCTACGGATACAAATCTATACCTTCTTCTCCTCTGTAATTCTTGTACATGTGTTTCCATAAATCTTCCCTAATGGATGCATCCAACATTCTGCAGACATTTCTCTAGTTCTTTCAATATCACTAGGATACCAGGGTGGCCCTTTGGGTGTTCATCTGTTACCCTTACCTCCCCTTAAATGACTGTCATATTAGTCCTTGTTCTTTTTTCCAGTCATATTAGTCCTTATTCTTGGCTCTTCTGCCACTCTTGCATACAAGTCATTGGTAAAAGCTGCACACTGCTTATGCCCACTAGGCATCTTTCCATTGTGCTTTGGACCACTGGAAATTTTGCTTCTTCTGAGTTCCTGGTGTTCATGGCGATGAGAATGTCACTGCCCTTAGAGGCAGCAGTCAGGATGTTGGGATCACTGAAGTACTGTGTGTTCCTTCCTCCCTACCAAATTGAAATAAGAGGCAGATTTCACCAATGGAGTATAAGATCCTTGGGAGTAGGGATCATTTCATTCATTGTGTTCTTATTTCCAGTGCCTATCATAGTGTCTGGCACACGGTAGGTGCTTAATAAGCGCTCGCTTGTCAGTTGATTGATTAACTTGAGCAGCCATACTGCATGGAAAGGAGCTCCAAGAATCAGGAGTTTCACTGCAGGGAACTGATGTTTCTTCAGTTACTTAACACTCAAGCTTTCAGTTAGCCCCCTTTGTCTACCACAAAACACTAACACTGGGGCAAAGGAAGAGAAGACTGACAGGAGGAAATGTTTTCAAATTCTAGCCCTGTAAGCATTGTGGTGTTTAGTGTGTTGGATTTGCTGTCAGGAAGATCTGAGTCCAAATGCTGCCTGTGACACTTGCTGTGTGACCACAGGCAAGCAACAACTCCTCTGAGCCTGTTTCTTCATCTATAAAATAAAGCTAATAATATTTGTAGTATTGACCTAACAGGTAAGTCATGAGGCTCAAATGAGATAATGTATGTTAAATGCTTTGGAGGCTTTAGAGTTCTATAAACCTGGGAGTTCTTATTATTACTCCACACACACCCTTATTATTTAAGCACCACCCACTCTATGGAGAGTTCCCTAATCACCCATGTCTACAAAGATCTTTGCTTCCTCTGAACTTCTATAGTACATAATCTCTGTATGTCATTTAAGACTTATATTGCATGGTATTATTTAGAATTATGTATTTAAGCTGTTTATATTATTATATTATACATTATTATATTATATGTAATATATTATTATATTATATTTTTAGGTCATTTAGATTTTTGTTTTGTCTTGTTTGTGCTATCCTTCTGACCTGTCCTTTCATCTGTATAAGAAAAGACTGTTTGGAAACTCCACCCATTTATGCAGATCAGTTACCCCTTCCTCTGTTATTTATACTGTTAGTGAGCTGTTTGTAGCACTGAGAGTTTGTGACCTGCTTACAGTCACACAGCAGGAATAGGTAGGTCAGAAGCACAGCTTGAACCCAGGTCTTCCCGTTGCTAAAGCAGGTTCTCAGTCTGATACTGTGAAGCAGCCCAGTATTGCTAGTTGCTGTTTATGTCTATATCACTTACCCCACTACTAGACTGTAAGCTCAGACAGAGGACAGAGGACAGAGACCATGTTTTCTTCTCTTGTTTGTCTAACAGCACCTAGCAAAGGGCTGGGAAACAGTAAGTGCTCCCTCCATACGGCGGCCAAAGTCATCTTCCTGATGTAGAGCTCTGACCACGGCACTCCCCTACTCCAAAGTCTTCTGTGTCCCTACTGCCTATAGGATGACATCCAACGTCCTTAGTTTGACAGGGGTTCTCCATAATCTAACTCTAACCTATATTCCTAGCCTCATTTCACTCTACTTTCCTTCTCTACTCAATGTTCAAACTCTCTGGTATTCACTAAACTCATGCTTTCTAGGCTTCATATATTTGGACCTGCCACCTATTGAAAGAAATCTCTTCTGTTAGAGCACAGCTCAGGTATCAACCCTTTGATTTCCTGACTGCCCTCCCATCAATCAAAAAATCTCTTCACCCTCAAATTTCTTAGAGGGGAGAGAAAGAGACAGTGGCAGAAGCATAGACAGAGACAGAGTGGGGAGAGAGAGGAGAAGAGAAGGAGAAGAGAGGAGGGAAGCATATGTTAAGTGTTTGCTGTGTTCCAGGCACTGTGCTAAACCCTAGAGATACAAAGACAAACAAGCAAGAGAATCCCTGACCTCAAGGGGCTTACGTTCTAATAGAGGAAGACAACATGTTAATGGGAATCTAGAAAAAGAGAGGGTAGAGAAGAAACCAGAAACATATGGAGATGGCCCAGAAGTGTCTTGGAGCCCCATACCAAGACAAGATAAGGTAAAGCTGACCTATGAAGGCCCATCGTAGTTTCAGGGACAGAGTCTAAGTTACCATCAGGCAGGAGATGGATAAAGGCCAGGAAGCAGGCACCATGGTTCAAAGGTGTCAAAGAAACAAATCTTCCAATATTTGCATTGCCCTCACCTCATGCTTATTTGCACCCATTTTGTCCCCTTAGTCCTTCAACTGTGAGCTTCCTGAAGGCCGAGACTGTGTTTTTCATCTTGTTATCCCCAGTGCAGAACACAGTGACCTATATCCTTTTTTTTTGGGGGGGGGGGCAGGTGTCTACAATTTTGTGATTTCATATCCGTAGAAAGCTCCCATTGATGAACTCTACCAATACATATTGGCTCCTTTTCTACAATTTATAGTCTTCATTAGTTGCCTGGAAAAATGAGGAGTCAAGTGACTTGCCTAGAGTCACAAAATCACACAGGGTCAGAGGTAGGACCTGAACCTTGGTCTTGTTGACATGGAGACTACCTCAGACTGCCTTTTTCTGGCACAGAGTAGACCCTTAATAAAGGTATGTTGAATTGAATGGTTCTTGTTGCCTTCCCCATTAGAATGTAAACTCCTTGAGGTCAGGGACTCTCTTGCTCATTTGTGTTTGTATCTCTAGTGTTTAGCACAGTGCCTGGAACACAGTAAATGCTTAATATTGAATGGAGGCAGCTGAAACTGGCAAGCAGAGCCACTAGTTAAATTTTCTGTGTGAGCCTTTATGCCCCAGAGATCAGCAAACACTACAATATCAGGTCTTGATTTACTATTTATTGACTGTTGAGACTTAACAAAGTATTAGGGATATTTAAAATACGTATTAAACTTTAAAAAGATGTCCAGAATATTTTTTTTCCTGAAGGGCTGGTTGTTAAACATTTACCAGCACCCCACCAGGTACAAGGTACAGATAACATGCTGCCTCCTCCAGTAGCAACTAAGATACACTTAATGAGGCTCAAAAATACTCTGATTTGATTGATCCTGATAGGGTTCCATTCTGAATCTATTCTCCTGTTTCCTGTGGAAAACTGAAACAAAGAGTGCCTTAGTTCTACAGAAAAGCTGGCCAGAGGACATCTCCGGATCATTTGTTGCAGCCTAACATTTACAGACCAGTTGTCTGGATGGGACCCATTATGAAGTCATTGAATCCAGCCTTTTATCTCCTACACCTACACACTTCCCTCTTCAGCTCCCGACCTTCACTCCAAAGGCAACTAACGTCCAGCCGAGGTAGCATTCCACTCCAACAGGCCTATCCCTGGCTCTGTATTCATCTTTCCTCAAACTTTCCTGTTCTGAATCCAAGCCTCAATCCTTCAGGGCTGGGAGCTTTGCTTTTCAAGGCCATGGTGAGCCAATCTCATGAACTGCTCATAGGATTATGGGTTTTAGAGCTAGGAGAGGACCTTAAAGGTCATCTGGTCCAACCCTTTCATTTTACAGAGGGGAAAATTGATTCATTTCAATAATAACAACTGACATTTATATAACACTCTAAAGTTGGCAAAGCATTTGCCTATATTATCTCATTTCCATCTCTCTACTGCCCTGCAAGGTAGGCACCATGGGGATTATTAGCCCCGTTTTTATTTATAAGAACACTGAAGTTCAGAGAGATTATAATAATAATAACCACCTATTATTATTATATGTAACATTTATATAGTGCTTACTACATACCAGGGACTGTGCTAAACATTGTACAATTATCTCATTTGCTCCTCACAACAGTTCTGGGAGGTAGGTGCTATTATCATCCTCATTTCACAGATAAGGAAACTGAGGCAAATAAAGGTTAAGTGACTTGCCCAGGGTTACATAGCTAGTAAGCGTCTGAAGCTGGATTTGAACTCAGGTCTTCCTGATTCCAGGCCCAATACTCTGGATTAAATGACTCGACCATTGGTCACTTAGCTAGTGTCAGGGACAGGATTTGAACCTAGCTCTTCCTTACATACATACCTCCCTTAGAATCTCTTGTTTCCTTCAACAGAAAAACCTCAGGAAAATTTTCTTGATGTGTATGTGTGAGAGAGAGAGAGAGAGAGATGTTAGTGGACTACTCACCAAAATTAATTACTTCATATTTTGTGTATGTGTGTGTATACATATATATATATATATATATATATATATATATATATATATATATATATATATATATATATATATATATATATATATATATATATATATATATATATATATATATATATATATATATTCCTGCTATCTCACCTGTAGGAGAGAAGTTCCCTAAGGGCAGGGCCTATTTGATTCTTATCATTATATCCTTAGTACCTGGCATGTAAGGGCACTAAACACATGTTGATTGATTCCCAGCTCCAAATTCCCCACTTTATACACTGTGGATTCTTCTGCTTCTCCTTTTGTCAAATGCCTACTCTGCCCAAGGTGCTGAGGTGGGCCCTGGTGGGGTTGCAAAATCAGACTTAGACCCTGCCCTCAAGGAACTTACATTCTATTGGGGGAAAGGAAAAGTATACTTGTAATATTAATTATATGCTAATAATACTAATTTGTCAACAAGCATAAGAAGGGAAGGCCAAAGTGTTATGAAAAAATATAGGAAGAAGGAGGGATCACTTTCAGACAGGAATCAAGGAAGGTGTCTTGAAAGAGATGGGACCTAAGGTGGGTGTGTCCTGAAGGGAGGGAAGGATAAGTACAAATAGGTGGAGCCTAAGCCAGGCCTGGCACAGTATCAGTAAAAGCACAGACATTCACAAAAGAGGATGGAGTGGGGACAAAATGAGGAATGGTCTAGTTTGGCCACAGCTTTAGTTTGTAAAAACTCTACCACTAACTTGTGGTATGACCATGGGAAATCACTTGACTTCTCTTGGCTTCCATTTCCTTTTCTGTAACATAAAATGAAGGTGCCAATTTTCTAAGATGCCTTCCAGTATAAACACCACAATGCATGTGCCCCAAAGTAAAAGAGCTACTAGGTCCACCCAGAAATCCTTAAACCTTTTCTGAGACTAATAAATACATAACAAGAAGGCTCTGTGGGCAGAGACACATAATGACAACTCTATAGAAAGACAGATCTCCAATGAGTGTTTTGTGTGTCATGTAATATCAGAAATTAAAAAGCATCAAAAGATCAAGTGGGAGAAACATTAAATATGAATGAAATGAAAGTAGTGTCTCTATGCAGGGAATAATGACTTTAATGAGATTTCCCCACAAAAGTCTCTGCATCATAAAGTGCAAAAGAGGGGGAAGGGATGGAAGCAAAAGGGAGATGGGATAGGAGCTGGGGAGGGTCTATATGTGTGAGAGAGATTAGCAAACAATAGGAAGGAAAAGATCGTGGCGGGGAACAGAACCAAAAAAAAACAATAGGATAGAGGGGGAAAGGGGACACTCCTGTCTTAGTGGCCAGCTCTGTGCACCTTAGGCAAGTCACTTAATTTCCCTAGCCTCAGTTTCCTCATCTGTAAAGTGAGAAAGATTCGATGTAGATGATTGCCAAGGTCCCTTCCTTGTCTATAAAGGTCCCTTCCAAGTCTATAAAGCCAATAAAGCCAATCAATGACCCAACAAGTACTCATCAAGGTCTCACTCTGTGCCAGGCACTGTGCAAAGATCTTAGTATACAAAGAAGACATAGGTTCAAGACTTGTTTCCGCCTCTTATAAGCTTTGTATCCTCAGGAAAATCTGTATTAAATTCTACCTCAGTCACTCACTAGCTGTGTCCCTGAGCAAGTCATTTGGCTTTTCTTTGTCTCAGTTTCCCCAGCAGTAAAAGGCTTGGATGTGATGTCCCTCTATAACTCTAAATCTATGGTTCTATGACTTCAGCCCTCCAAGTCCCCAGGTCCTTATGTGTAAAATGAGGTAAATAACATTTCCACTGCATACCTCAAATGGTTGCTGTGGAAACTAAATGTAAATTCAATAAACATTGATTCGCACCTACCACGATGCTTTACTCTCAGTGAAAGCTTGAGGAAGAGACAAAGGTCATTGAAGACTTAGTTCCTGGCCTTCTGGGGTCTAAAGTATAGTAGGAGGGATGAGATACTACACAAAATAGCTATAAAACACAGTTAGAATAAGCGCTGTTAAAAAGGTGAGACATAGTAGTTAGATAGTTGACTTAAGAATCAGGAATACCTGGATTCAAGCCCTGCATCTGATACTTGTTAGCTGTGTGGCCTCAGTTTCCCAGACAGCACTCTAAGAATAGAAGTTACAGATGACTTGCCCATTTGTATCAGTGGGGGAGTTTCCATACTGGCAGTTTCTCACACAGCTAAAGCCACAAATCTGTACCCCCTCACTTCCCCACCCCACCCTCAAAAAAAAGTGTTACAGGACATTTCCAAACAAGTAGTCATGAGCTTCAATGACAACAAGACAGTGGGGGTGGGGGTGGGGGCAGACAGCAAGACAAAGGAAGAGACAGAAAGAGAAACAGAGACAGACAACAACACAGAGAAAACACACTTTCAAGTGATCATCATAGGGAAGTCAGCTCAGAACTCAAGTGAACTGGCAGCTTCAACTCCCTGGTAGCACAGATTACAGGCATGGACCACCAGCCAAACCATTTTCATATTTGCTGTCACACAACATAGCAGCCCTTTCTCTGGAAAACGAAGTCCAGAGAGATTGGGGCTTGCTTAAGGTCACATAGTGAGTTCACCTATTTCCTTACTCCTAGTCCAGTGGTCTTTCCCTGACAAGCTCACTGCCTCATGCATGATCCAGCCTGCTCCCTGCTCCAGTTAGTTGTTCAGTCCTGAATCACATTCCTTCTCCTGCTCCTCATGCCAGAGGATGTTGAGTCAGCATTTCTACCCACATGCCCATGTCTTTTTACCATGTCTTATGGCTGGGGTTCTGATATTTTAAGTTCCTGATCCTTTTGACTAAGTTACTTCACTTCATCAGGCCTCAGTTTCCTTATTTGTCAAAACAATGGTAGGACTAGATGATCGTAGTGGTGCATCTAGGTTCTAACATTTTGGTATTCTGCACATGAGAATGTTGATCCACGAATGATTTGTGATGAAAGATAGTAGCTCTGGACTAAATCTTGCTAGAATCACCTTAGTAGCACCTTGGTCTCTGGAAGGAAGAAATAAGACAGTCTTGTCCAGGATTCCCTAGAGCCAAATGATGTCCATGACATTATTCTGATCTCAGACTTCCCAGAGAGATCATCTTTTTATCTTTATCCAATGTTCTTGACCTCAGGCAAAGACTCATCTCAAGCCCAAGGCTTCAGTGCTTCAATGGATTCCCAATTTCATTAATGTAAGTGCTCATTACTAGAGTAGAAATCTCACCCCATCCATGCTTTCACAGCCTCTGCTCTTCTTGTCTATATGCTCTCATAAATCCTCCATTAGAAAACCACAGCATACCCTGGAAGCTTTCCTGTAGTTCAGGAGTTCAGAACCTGGGACCATGGACCCCAAAAGAGTTGGGAGATAGATTTCTGTTACTCCATGATCTTGGATAAGAAAAAGAAATTTACTTCTTTATTTTCACAAACCTGTAACTGAAATTTAGCATTCCCTTCAATTATTTAAAAAGATTACTCTGAGAAGGGGTTCATGAGCTTCACCAGACTGCCCAAAGGGTCCATGAAACTAAAAAGGTTCTAGATATTTTATTAGCATCATATCTGTTCATTCTAATTCTTACCACAAGACTAGCTTATCTCTTTTTCCAAACCTACCTTGTACCTCTTGGATAAAATTTTTGACAATGCTTTATATGCCCAAAATCATTTTTAATATTCTGCTGCCCTACTCACACCTGCCATACGTGTCTCCATTACATGTTTATCCCCTAAAATTTTGATCTTTGGAAGTAATAACAATGATGATGATGGTGATGATGGTGATGGTTATGATGATGATAGCTAACATTTATATAGTACCTACTATGTGTCAAGCACTATGTAAACCACTTTACAAATATTTTAACAACCCTAGAAGGTAAGTGCTATTATTATCCTCATTTTACAGTTGAGGTAAGTGAATTAAACAGAGATTAAATGACTTGTCTAAAGTCACACAGCTAGGAAGTATCTGAAGCTAGATTTTTATTTCAGGTCTTCCTGACTCCAAGCTTAGCACTTTATCCACTGTGCCATAGTGTTTCATGATAGCATCACTGAAACCAGCACAATCTAGAAATTTCCATTTATTTATGAATGACGGAAACTCCCATCATGTCTGACCAAGGAAGCTGGGACCATACCAGCTTCAGGAAAATACAAGGTATCTAAGAAAAATTTTTCAAAGAAATTTTAGACTAATCTTTTTTTTAAATCCTCGCAACTTCCCTATGAGTTAAGTTGGGCTGGCAAGATTACCATCATTTGATAGATAAGAAAAGTATAGTTTGGAGAGTGTTAGGGACTTCCCTAGGGTAACAAAAGTGAGGTGCCCTGGGCATTAGTTTGAACTGTGCTACTAACTCAAAAAGTCAGCCCTTTTTTCCTTCATGCTATCTCTCACTGGTTCCCAGACTGTCAAATTCAGAGAGCTCAGAACATTTTTACCCTTCAAATTCCCAAGACCTGGTACCCTTTTCCTCTAACTGTAGCAATTTTTCCTGCAGAAGATTACAAAATAGAAATGGCACTTTGCCAAATGGCCTGCAAAAATCAGTCCTTGATTTTATGTCTTAAAAATTGGTCCCATAAAATATGGCCATATAGACAGGAGGTCTTCTATAGAATCATAGGCTGGAAGAGAAGGCTGGAAGAGAAGCGACTGATCATCTCATCTACTCTAGTGTTTCTCCATCCTGATATCATGGCCTCCTCCAGGAATGTTGAATAGTCCTGGAACAGGGCCAGAGAAATTAAATGGTGCTTGTTACTCAGGGGGCAAGATTCTCAAATCAGGAATGGCAGAAAGTTAGGGAAGAAAGTGTTAGACTATAAGGTCAAGGCCCAGATATAGAGAAAAAGGAATCTGACCAGAATAGGGGAGATATACTTAATCAATTATCAATTAGAATTTAAGTGCCTATTATATGCTGCCAATAATAATGACAGTTAGATGGTGCATTGGCTAGAACACCGGCCTTGGAGTCAGGAGGACCTGAGTTCAAATCTTGCCTCTGACACTTACTAGCTGTGTGACCCTGGGCAAGTCACTTAACCCCAATTGCCTCTAATGATAATAATAGCCTTTAAATAGTACTTTAAGGGTTTGCAATATTTCATATGTTCTTTCATTTGACCCTCTCAACAACCTTAGGAGGTAGATGCCATTATTAGCCTCATTTTACGAAACTAAGGCAGAGAAAGGTGAAGTTACTTAGCCCAGGGTTAACAGCTAAGTGTCTGAGGAAGGATTTTAACTCATCTTCCTGACTCCAAGTCCAACGCTATCCACTGTGCCACCTAACAGTCAAGTATTATGCTACCTGCTTGGCATAAAAGAAAGATGAATCTGTCTTTGCCTTGAAGAAGCTTATATCCTACTGGAGGAGAGACAGTATACACACACACATACATATATCTACATGTATGTGTGTATCTGTGTCTATACACATATATACACATATGTACATGCATATGAAAAATATATAAGGTAATGAGGGGAGCTAACAGCCAAGAGGAATAAAGAGAACTTTCATGGAGAAGGCAGTTCTTAAGTTGAGTTTTTGAGGAAGCTTGAGATTCTAAGATACCAAGCTAACAGAGAGTACATTTCAGGGAGGAGGAAAAGTTAGTACAAGATGGAAAGTGGAGCACCATAGGTGAGGCCAGTTTTTCAGAACCTCACAGTATGTGAAGGTGATACATAATAAAGCTAGGGAGGTATATTGAGGGCAGGTGGTGAATAGCTTTAAATACCACCCAGAGGAGATTGTATTTCAGCCTATAGGCCATGGGAAGTCACCAGAGTTTGTTGAGTAGAAGAATGACATGGTCAGATCTGTTCTTTATCAAAATCAATCTGGCAGCTGAGTGGAGGACAGATCAGAGAGGGGAGAGACTAGGGGCAAGGGAGTAAATTCAGAGGCTATTACAAGTGAGAAGTGATGAGGTCTAGAACTAAGAAGGTACCTGTGCATGGAGAGGGAGGAGTGAAGATGTGAGACATGCTGTAGAAGTAGATATCAAGATGCAGCAGCTGCTGGGTGTGAGGAGTTGGGGAGAATGAGGAGCTGAACATGATTTCCAGGTTTTCAATATGGGTGACTGGAAGGATGGTATTGCCCTTGACAGAAATCAGGAAGTAAAGAAGGGCAGCTGGGAAATTTTTTATGCTGAACTTGATAAATACCAAACAAAATATCCATTTCCATATGTATTGTAGAACAGACAGAGGGACTTACACATGAAATTGTGAATCTCTGTTATGCTGAGCTGGCTTTTCTTTTTTAAGTATGTGATAAACTCAACATAGAACTTTCAAAGCTATCCTGCTTATCTGTAATTTCTTCTTGCTTGCTTTCTGTTCTCTTGGCATTTTGTTTGAAATGTGTCCCTCTGCCCATTTTCCCTCTCACTTCCTCCAAATGGAAATAAAAAAGAAAAACTCTTTTAACAAATATACATAGTATTAGACATAAGGGTGATACCATAAGCAAATTAGGAGAGCAAGGAATAGTTTACCTGTCAGATCTATGGAGAAGGGAAGAATTTATGACCAAACAGGTAATCAAGAACAAAATGAAATGCAATATGGATAACTTTTATTACATTAAATTAAAACTGTTTTGCACAAACAAAACCAATGCAACCAAGATTAGAAGCGAAACAGAAAGCTGCGGAAGAATTTTTACAGCCAGTATCTCCGTTAAAAACCTCATTTCTCAAATATATAGAGAACTGAGTCAAACTTATAAGAATACAGGTCATTCCCCAATTGATAAATGGTCAAAGGATATGAACAAGCAGTTTTCAGAAAAGAAATCAAAGTTATCTATAGTCATATGAAAAAATGCTCTAAATCACTATTGATTAGAGAAATGCAAATTAAAACAACTCTGAGCTACTATCTCACACCTATCAGACTGGCTAATATAAGAAAAAATGAAAATGATAAATGTTGGGGATATGGGAAAATTGGAACATTAATGCATTGTTGGTGGAGAGCAATTTGGAACTATGCCCAAAGGGCTATAAAACTGTCCATACCCTTTGATCCAGCAATTTCACTACTGGGTCTGTATCCCAAAGAGATAAAAAAAGGGAAAAGGACCCACATGTACAAAAATATAGCAGCTCTTTTTGTGATGGCAAAGAATTGGAAATTGAGGGGATGCCCATCAATTGGGAAATGGCTGAACAAGTTGTAGTATATGAATGTAATGGAAAACTACTGTTCTATAAGAAATGATAAGCAGGTGGATTTCAGAAAAAACCTGGAAAGACTTACTTGAGCTGGTGGTGAGTGAAGTGGGCAGAACAAGGAGAACATTGTACCTACGTAGCAACAGCCACAATGTACAATGACCAACTCTGATAGATTTAGCTCTTTTCAGCAATACAATGAACTAAGACAATTCCAAAAGACTCAGGATGGAATATTCTATCCACATTCAGAGAAAGAACTATGGAGTCTGAATGTTGATTGAAGCACACTATCTTCTCTTTTTTTCTTTCTTGTGATGTTTCCCTCTTGTTCTGATTCTTCTTTCACAACATGACTAATGTGGAAATATGTTTAATATGATTGTACACGCATAACCTATATCAGATTGCTTGCCTTCTTGAGGAGGGGGGAGGGGAGAGAGAAAAAGATTTGGAACCCAAAATCTTATGAAAGTCAATGTTGAAAACTAAAAAAAAAATTAATAAAAAACCCAAATATACATGGTAAAGCAGAGTAAATTCCCACACAGTGCATGTCCAGAAGTATATTCCTCACTCTTTCTCTTGGGTCTATTACCTCTTTGTTAGAAGGTGGGTAATTTGTTGCAGTTCTTCTCCTGGTTCTAAGCTCGATTCACTCTGCATCAGTACATACAAGCCTTCTCAGGTTTCTCTTAAGCCATCCCTTTAATCATTTCTTAAAGAACAAGAATATGTCACCCAGTGGATGGGTTTGTTGTTGTTATTGTTCAGTTCTTTCAGTTGTGTCCGACTCTTCGTAAGCCCTCTTGGAGTTTTCTTGGCAAAGATACTGGAGTTGTTTGCCTTTTCCTTCTCCAGTTCATTTTACATATGAGGAAATTGAGGCAGAGTTAAGTGATTCACCCAGAATCACAGAGCTAGTAAGTGTCTGAGGAAGAAGAGTCTTCCAGACTTCAGGCATGGCACTCTATCCACTGTGCCACCTAGCTGCCTCAGTAGATGAGTACCACCTTGGTTTCCCATTCCTTGCCACTACAAAAAAGAGCTGCTATGTAGTTTGTACATAAAAGTCCTTTTGGACAGGTTGGTTTTGGAGGAAAGATAAAAACTTCCTTTTGGACATGTTAAGCTTGAAATACCTGAAGGACTAAGAGAATAAGAATGGGTAAAGTAAACACATACTACAATGACACTGAATCTTATTCATAGTATCAAGTCAAGTCAGCAAGAATAGCTTCATTACTATGTACCATACACTGTGCTAAGCACTGGGTATCGGTGAGACTGAGAGAGAAGGAAAGTCATGGTGAGAGAGTACAATTTCAGTTCCAAGTCTTGAAGGTGACATAATTACTAGATGGTGAGGCCAAATGTGTGACCTACATGTGGCTACTATGGTATAGAAAAAGTAATTGCAGGTAAAGTGGAGCAACCGAGGCCAAAAGCAAGATGCCATTAGTTGTGGGTCCCTATTGATAGTCCCAATCCACCTTCTTTGACTGAGTGAAGATGGGGTCTGTGATGGGCTGTGCCCTGGGCATGGTAGCTGGAGTGCTATTTGGTACCTTCTCGTGCCTCAGGATTGGGATGTGGGACCGGGAGGTGATGGGTGGAGTTGGCAAAACTATGATGCAGAGGGAGGGTACCTTCAGAACATTTATGGCCATCAGAATGGGCATCTGCTGCTGACCATGGTGGCTCTACCTCTTCTAATACCCTCCTTGTGAAATATAATAAAAGGCTTTGAGTATAAAAGAAAAAAGAATCACTGGAGTTGAGGAGCCTGAGAAACTGCAAGGTTAGGTACTTCAATAAGTTATCATCATGAATATAGCAATCCCTGAGGATGATGGCAGGAAATAGGATAGAGAAGAAAACTATGAGCAAGGTTCTAAAATCACTGAGAAAACTGAGAGAGTGACTTATAGGTCTGTAAGATGCAGTAACAAGGATGGATGGTGGTGGTATAAAATTGGATAAATAAACTTCCAAAAAGGATGGCAAGGAAAAGTCATTGAGAGATGACAGAAGAGGGGATGGTGTGAAAGTGATAGCAGAAAGCACTGGATACTCATCTTCTTAGTTCTGTGAGTTCTAAGACCAAAGGGTATAAAACTGATATGAATTTAGAAGTCATCTGAAGCAAATCTTTTATTTTATAGATGAGAATACCAAGTCCAGAGAATAATGTTATAATAGAAAATAAAAGATGTAGCCAATATTCAAAACCAGGACTTCAGATTTGAAATCCAGAGATCTTTTTATTAGACCATGATTGATTCCTTTAGAACTTACATAGTCTATCCTAGCATTTGCTAGGATAATATTTGGGATATTATTGCTTAGAAACATGCTTCCATAGAGTGTTGCCTCTGGTGTGTTTCTGCCCCTTGATGGAAGAAATTGGTCTTCCTGGTTCCAACTGCAAGAGTGGCAATGGACTACTGATGTGCTTGAGACCCTACTAAACCTCACCTCCATATTTACACTAAAGGGAATACCTCTCCTTCTCCCAACACGTTCACCTTGGAATACATCTCCCAGAGTTTGTTTGTAGCTCAATAGTTTCAACATAGCCCACTTGAAACAAAGTTGGGAATCTCTCAGTCTCACAAGAAGAAGGATCAAGCAAAGGCAAGAAACTCCAGAAAAGAAGACAAGGAAGAAATAGCAGGTAAGGCTTTTCCCTGATGAACAGTTCTTCTGCTTGCTATATGAAGAAGCAACAACAATCTCTACAATGTTCGCTGGTTCTTGCACCAACACTCTGACATAAGTGGCTTTATTCTACATTGCCATGCCAAAAAGCCCCATTTATCCAGTTCTGCCAACATGGACACAAATCTAGCATGACTTGATCTATGTTGCTCCCCCTGTGTTGCTGAAGCAGCAAGAAAAGCCCAGAATGGATAATCAAAAACCAAGCTCTGTGGTCCCTGAAAGACACAGGTAGGAAGGGAGTCACTTGGGAAAGGGACAGTGATAGTGTTTGTTAATTTGCCTTGCAATCTGTTTATAATAAATGGCCTTTGTTTTTCTATGAAGTCATATGATTTCCTCTGGCTTGGTTGTAAGGAAGATTCCATTAAAATAGCAGCTTTCAAGCTTTGAATTGAAATAGACTGCTATCCATTTTGATACGATGGGCCTTGAAGTAGCCAAAGAGTGCCCTAGAGTGTCACATATACATATGAAATTAAATACATATCAAAAAGTACTATGTATAGCAATCTTTTAAATTTGGAAATAGGCTTGATTTCCTCAATTTTTCCAAATTTCTCCAACCCTGATTTTTCCCTTTTTGGTATTCCATACCTCCAGGCCCCTAAGATTATCATCAATATATTTCAAACCCAGACATATTCAATAGGCCAAGTAGTTTGGGCTTACCCTAATCCAATGCCATTCTTTTACTGAGTTCTAATAGAGGTGGTCTCCGCAGAACAGAAGACTCCCACACAAGAAAGCTCTTGCTGCTCTGTTATATTATTATTATTATTGCTATTACAAACACACTCTAAGCATATACACACTGATCTGTTTATTTCGAAAATTGCTTCCTTTAAGACACCAAGTTGCACTTGAAGAGATAGCATTGACTTAGCCACGTCCACATGCTCAGCATAAAAGAGGCTAAAAGAATAATTGAAGCTTCTCTTGAGTGAGATCATTTAATGAATCTTCTAGATGTTAAGAGGTTTTATATGCCTTTTTAAAAATCATTTCCCAAGTACAGGGCCATGATATTGCCTCTGAGAGCAGAAAGATGAAGTGATACACATATGCTGAACACATGGCTGGGAAGGAGGCAGTTTCCTTAGCAACGACAACCATGTTAAATCTTCCCTCAGCTAAATTGGAATATATTGAAATATATACTTTTGGGTCCTATCTTGTGAAATAAAATTATGTGGGATTTTTTTTCTCATTCAGGTATTTTCCGGACCTTCAGGCCCACTACTATGAAGCTCGGCTGGGTTTATCAGAAATACTTGAAAGTTGTAAGGCACTAGCCAATCTTGTAGTAGGCATGTTCTATTCATTTTTCAGAGCCATACATTATTCTTTCTTCTTCTTTCCAATCCAAATAAAAAAGAAAGTTGCAAATGCAATTGGATTGACCAAGGCTGGCTGCCTAGACTTCCATTTGCAGAATATTTCATTCTGTGGTGAGATGGCAGGATCGTAAAGCCTCCTTCTACATAGTATGTACTCTAAATGTATATTACCATGCTTAAAATGGATGGGACATAAACATAGAATGCAGTGATTTGGGTTGTAGGTAGAAAGTGGAGCTATGGTTGATGGCTCCATTGGCTTCCATTGCTCCATTTCAGACTTGCTCCTGAGTTGATTTGCATGGCACCAAAAGAATTATATTGGAATTGATAGGAATCTCCTCACCCTAGCTCCTAAGCAGTTTTGTTTAGTGGTAACCCCAGATCTAAATGGGATCTAGAGGAGGCAATATGGTGACATGAATAAAGCACTGGATTTGGAGTCAGGGAGGTTCAAATCTCACCTTAGATGCTAATAGGGTGACCTTGGGCATGTCACTTACCTTTTACACACCTTGATTTCCTCATTGATAAAATGAGAGGGTTGGACATCTGTTCCCATCTGAAGGTTCTCACCTGTTACCTTTAAGCACCCTTCCAGTTCTATGTCAATGCTCCCATGATGGCAGAGTTAAAAGGAATCTCAGGAGTTTAGACTGGGAGAACATAACAAGCATGAGGGAAAAAGTTCAAAAAACAGATTTTTGCCATGCCAGAGGTTTGCATTACAAAAATAATGATAAACATTCCCATTGGGGCTATTAAAGAACTATAAGACCCTTACTCTTGGGGAGTGAAATCCAAAGCCCTGCTAAAAACCAACTGGTGGAAGCCAAGAGTAGTAACAATTATCCAAAAAGTCCCATCACAGCTGCCAAGCAGCCAAGGACAGCAGAAGCTCAGCCAAGATCCCCAACGAGGAGTAAAGGTGCTCAGCAGAGAGTAGCTCAGCCAAAATACCCATAAGAGATGCTTAGCAGAAAGCCCAGGGTCACACAGCTAGTTAACGTCTGAGGCCAGATTTGAACTCAGGCATAGCATTCTATCTACTGTGCCACCTAGCGGCCTCAACATCATAACCAAACTATAGAATGACTCACATGTCCTTGTACATCCCCTGACCACGTGTATTCTCCAAGGTTCTGCCTTTAGCCTTCTTCTATATATACACTAGGTCGCTTGGTGATCTCACATCCAATTGATTCTATTATCATCTCTATGCAGATAATTCTCAGATCTATTTATCCAAATCTTTCATCTCTCTTGAGCTCCTTTCTCATCATCACTATCTCTTGCCCTTCTTTCTCATCATCACTAACTCTGCCTATTGGATATCTCAAACTCAACATGTCCAAAACAGAATTCATTACCATTCTCCCCAATTCTCCCTAACCCTAAACTCTTCCAATATTTCCTATTATTGTTAAGACCCCATTAACCTCCTAGTCACCCAAGCTTAAAAGCTCAATATCAACTCCTCACTTGTACTCAGTGCCCTCCCATATCCATTTGGTCCCCAGATCTTGTCATTTCTACTTCACAATATCTTTAGTGAGTGTGTATGCATGTGTGTGCATATTCCCTTCTCCATTCACATAGCCACCCACCACCCTGATACAAACCCTCTGTTGGAATAGCCTGCTGGTGGGTCTCCCTGCCTCATCTCTCCCTCTCTCCAGTCCATCCTCCACTCAGTGGCCAGAATACTCTTCCTAAAGTACAAGTTTGACCAAGTCATCCCCCTTCCTCTCAACTTAATAAATTCCAATGACTTTTTCATCTCCGTGATCAAATATAAAATTCTGTTTAGCTTTTAAAGTCCTTGATACCCTGCCCCCCCCACCTTTCCAGACTTGTTATACCATATTCCTCTCAATGTATTCTACAATCCAGTAATACCAGCCTCTTTGAGTTTCCTAAAACACAACACTTCATGTCCTGACTCCTTGACTTTTCACTGACTATCTCCCATGCCTGGAATACTCTCACTCCTCTCCTCTGCCACCTGGCTTCCTTGGATTCCTTCAAGATTCAGCTCTAAGCCTGCTTTCTGCAAAAGACTTTCCTGATTTCCCCTTCCCCATGGATTGCATTTTCACTCTGAGATTACCTTCTGGGCAGGGGCCATTTGCTTTTGGGGGCACCTTTTATGTATGCTCAGCTCTTAGCAGTGTCTCATACATAATAGGTGCCTAATAAATGCCCGTTACTGATGGTTATGATGTTCCCTATATGTGTCCCACTACACAATGTGCTCTGTGAGTAGTTGGCTCCCTTCTCCTACTCCTTGTTCATCCAAGCAGTGTAAGTGGCCAAGCCTCTTACTGATGTTGGTTGTGGATTCAAGTGTTGGAGTGGATTAGGGCTCTGCTTTACCTCAAGTGAGAGTAAAAATGGGAGGAGGAGGCATCCAGTCAGGAAAAGATGTTCAATGCTTGATGGGAACTTGGCAATGGAGGCTAAGGTAGGAAAAAAGATCTCCTTTAGTCCTATGTCTGGTTGGCCCTCAGGAGCATATTGGGATATGGGCCACTGTATTCAGGCTTTAGCCAGGCTCAACAAGCTCCCATAGACTTCATCCTCGGTATGAAAACACTGGTTTCCTGGAGAATCAGACATACGTGATTGGATGCTGTACACAGGTAGTTTTTACTCCTAAAATAAAGTCAATATTCAAACAAATAATACTTCATACCTAGAATATAATGCATAATAAAACAATAAAGATCCCTTCTGACCTCCATGAGGAAAATTTGTGGTCAAGTAACTGGATAAAGGAGGAGTGGAAGAAAAGAAGAGTTGACCTTAATAAGGAGGAGTGACTTGGACAAATTTGAACTAATGAAGTAGGTCAGAAGTTGAAATTTGGCATAATTTGAAAGAAATTGTATAAATTTTGAAAGAGAATAGACCAAGACCAGATACTGGGCCAGATTCTCCTTACAAATTATAAGAGAATCAAGATCAAGGACAACTCAGAAGGACAAAAGGATTATGGAAGATATATGACTATTAGAAGGGATAGCCTGAAGAGAGAGATTCTAGAAGGACAAGAAGGTGGTGGAATAGATAAGGCAAAGTCAGGGAGATGAGAAAAAGTAAGTAGGACAAAGGGAGGCTAACCAAGTGGCAGGGGAGATTGGTAAAGGGTAAAGCCCTTTTTACAAGGGCTTGTAAAAAGTTACAACCTTTTACAAATTAATAATTGACCATGAAAAGTTTTAACCAGGTGCTTAGGGTTGAGGTTAAATGCCCACAAAGTAATTTCAAGAAAAAAAGACTGAGAATCTCAATCATTTTTAAGAGGAGAAATTGTGCCATGACCCTCATGGAATGTTCAATGTTCATATTTCTGCCATCGTCAAATGACTGTTATCTGTATTCCAACTTTGTCAGTCTCCCTCCTGGAGGAAATAGTGAAGGGATTAAGAAGGACTAACAGGGTGAGGGGACCCTACTCCAGGTTTCTAGGAAGGATGATGGGTTCACAATGGAAACAGAGGGAAAGTTTCAAATATGGAAAGGTTATGAGGTGGAGGAGTAGAAATGGACAAAATCCAAGAAAGGATCCAAAGGTAAAACCCATGGCCAAAACCCAAATGGCCAAAGAGTTAGGAAACAACTGAGGAATAGAGGACCTTATCCTCTCCTCCAGAATGACATGAACCCTAGATTTTTTCTTGTTGGTGAGGCAATCGGGGTTAAGTGACTTGCCCAGGGTCACACAGCTAGTAAGTATCAAGTGTCTGAGGCTGAATTTGAACTCAGGTTCCCTGACTCCAGGGCCAGTGATCTATCCACTGTGCCACCTAGCTGCCCCCACTCTAGATTGTGGAAAAGCAGAGTGCAAAGAGTTCAGAAGAAAGATGCTTCAAGAATAAAATTCTAGAAGCACAGGGGCAAAACAATTCCAAAGAGGAGGAAAATTGGAATAAGTCTGTAGAGACCAAAGGGGATGTCCAGGGAACTCGCCAACCAACTTAGATTTTAAGAAAGAATATAGAAAATTGAAGTAAGGTCAGGTCACAGATGATGAATATAAGAGCATGGCACCAGCCTGCAAAAATAACATGAAGAACATCAAAGCTCAGAATGAGGTGGGGGAGGTGAGGAAAGACAAAGACCACAAAAAGGAATTTCTTGCTATTTTGGAAGATAAAGGAGGAACAAAGAAGGTTTGGGACTTTTACTTGGGGTGGATGGGATGTTGATAAGTGACAACGAAGAGAAGGCAGAGCTGCTCAATTCTTATTTGACTTTTAGGATTTTTGCCTAAGAAATGACAAATCAAAAATGACTAACATAAAGCTGATGAGAGAGAGGAAGAGAGAGAGGGAGAGAGAAAGAGAGAGAGAGGAAGAGAGAGAGAGGAAGGGAAAGAGAGGGGAGGGAGAGAGGGAAAGAGGAGTTAGATGCCCTTCTTGAATTTAGTTACCTGACCCAGATAAACTATATCCCTTGGTTTTGAAAGAACTGGCAGATGTGATGCTGACCCACTATCAGTGATATTTGAAAGATCATGGAAAACAGACAAGGTATCACATGACTGGAAAAGGGCAAATGACCTGATTTTCAAAAAAGGAAAGAGGGAAGATTCTGTAAACCACAGACCTCTCAACTTGACTTTGATTCCTGAGAAAATCCTAGAACAAATCATTAAAGAGATGCTTGGCAAACATCTAGAAAGGAAAATGGTGATTACAAAGACCCAATGTGGCTTCATGTTCAGACTAACCTCATTTCTGTTTTTGAAATTAGTAAACTAGTAGATGAGGGGAATGCTGTGAATATAGTTTATCTAAATGTTAGCAAAACCTTTGATAAAATATCTCATACTATCTTTTTGAAGAAGATGAAGAGATATGAAATAAACAATAACATAATTAGAGTCAAAACTGGCTGCTTGGCCAAAGTCTAAGTGAGTACTAATGGTTCGATGTCAATTCAGTAGGAGGTCTCTAGGGCAGTACCCCAGGGATCTGAGCTTGGCCTTGTGCTTGGCTGTTTAGCATCCTTACCAAAGACTTTGATAAATACAGAGATGGAACACTCATCAAATTTGCAGACAACACAAAGTTAGGAAGGATAGATAAATAACACACTGGATGACACAGGCTCCAAATGGATCTTACAGGTGAGAGTATTTCAGATCAAATTAAATAGGCATAAAAGTAAAGAAAATATTTTACTTAGGTAAAAAAAAATCAATTTCATAAGCTTAAAAAAAGGGAGGAATGAGTTGCCAGCAATTTCTGTGAAAAAGATCTCGGGTTCTTGTGGACATCCAGCTCATTATGAGTCAGCAATGTGATGTGGCAGCCAAAAAAATCAAATTGTGATCTTGGGCTACATTAAGAGAGGAATGCTTCTAGAAATAGAGAGGTGACTGTCTCACTGGATGGCCAGTGCCCTGGTCAGTTCTCATCAAGAGTATCGTATTCCTTTCTGAACATCACCCTAAATGGGGCAAGTACAAATTGAAGGGTATGCAGACGAGTACAATGGGGATGGTGAAAGGCTTTGAGATTGTTATACGAGGATCAGCTGAAGGAGCTGGGCATATTTAGTCTTGAAGAGAGTAGACTTTTAGGGGACATGGTAACTTTAATTCAAGTATTTTTCATGGACGAGCCAAGACATCATCCATAATGCCATTGGTCCTCTTCAAAAACAAAAGACAAATAACAACATTCAAGTATTTGAAAGACTGTCATATGATGGAGGGATTAGAATTCTTCCATTTGGCTCCAGAGGGTAGAACAAAGAACAGTGGGTATAAGCTGCAAAGAAGTAAATGTAGGCTTGTCATGGGGGGTTTGGTGGGGGAGCAGAAGGAAGCCATCCTAACAGAGCTCTCCAAAAGTGGAATGGGCCACCTTGAGTGACAGTGGTTGCCCTTCCCATTGCAGATCTATATCTTGTCAAGTATGTTATAGTAGAGATTCCCTATGTGTATGGATTGGACTGGATGGCCACTGAGCCCCTTTCCAACATTCAAATCCTATGATGCTATAATAAAACACTTCCAAAATTACTTTAACACACAACTCCTCTAAACATTGGAAGTCCTTCCAGATGTAGGATCAGTCTGGACCCAGGAGTTCTAGGATAGGCACAGTTTGGGTTTATTTAGTTCTCTACAATTGTATCTCTAGTAAGCAGGCAGAGGAGTATACACAACAGCTCACACGAGATGTTTGAATGGCACTTCCAAGAGGCTGATCACAAGCTATAGAAGCAGAAACCCTGGAAGAACCCAGGACCTGTATCTCTTGGCACAGGAGCATGGAACTCAGGATTCAATGTGAACTAGAGCTCAGAAGGGTGAGGACTCCCCACCCCCCATCTCACTTGCCTAAGGGTGGGTGGGGAACTCTAGCTGTGTCAAGCCTTAGTAACCCTATCTCAGAACAGGATAAGTAGATTTTGTTGTTGTGAGTCCTTCAATCTTGAAGAAGGCCAATGACAAATTTAGCAGCTAGTCCCAGAAAGGAGCAGCACCACTATCATACCATGGAATACCCTCTGACCTTGGCCTTCCACCTAGCTCTCCCTTTGCTAAGACTCCACCTCTCTCACCACTTTCAATCATCACTTCCAGCCAAATCCCTGACCACTCAAAGCTGCAGGGCAGGGAAGGGTCACATTTATAGAGGTGCCATCTTAAAAAAGGCAATAAAAAAGGCTGATGTAGATAAAGTCACCCATCCAAGACTAAGAAGTCATTTTCCTGATAATAGGACATTACAAAGGTAGATGCTACATGGTTTTAAAGGCACAAAGATCCTTACACACATACATGCACGTGAATACACATGCATACACACACATATTTTTCATCATAATCTATCATTGCCTCAGAGTCCAATTCCACTATTAGAATCCAATCCACACGTTGTTCCTCTTCTTGACTCAAGAGATGGAAAGAAACAAACCCATACATCTGCTGGCCCTGCAAACAACACTGCTCTAGCCAAAAGAGCCAAAGTCATGGGTTACTAAGATTTAGAACTAGCAGGAACCTTGAAGATCAAGTTAATGTCAGGGTGTTCAGTCCCTTTTTGGCCCAGTTTGCTGCATGGAGACCTGAGAGTAGAAGATGCTTAAAAGTATTCTAAATGAGTCTTTCCCATTCAACAAAGGGGCTCTGGGGATCACTTTTAAGTAGTCATAGTCACTATGTACTTGAAAATAATATACATCTCTTTCTTTTAAAATGCAATCTAAATTAACTACAAATGACATATGAAGGAAGACACTATTTGCATCCAGAGAACTAATAGATATATGTATAGAATGATTTTACACACATGCATGTATATGTATGTATGTATATGTATGTTTGTGTGTGTATATATGTATATGTATATATACATATATATATTTGTGTCTAATGGTAGCCATGTCTAGGACAGGTTGGGGGGAAGGAAGAAAAAAGAAAAAAAGAAATTTACATGATAACTTTATTACATATTTAAAAGGAATAGCAAGTTGTACATAATAGATTTGCAGTTTTGTGTGCAATCATCTTTTTTTATTATACTATGTTATGGAAATGCTGGTTTCATTCCATAAATTAAAAATAAAATATTTTAAAATGCAATCTAAAATTCAGACAATTGTGCATTTTGTCCTATCTGCCCCCAATTAGTCTGGCTCAGGGAAGGTTTGTCATAAACTTAAGGAGGCCAATTTTGACTTGTTATACTGACTTTGTGTGGTAGAGACTTGCTCCATAGAAGCACCTTAGCAGATCTAAAGCAAATGATTAAAAGCTTTCAGCCTCAATTTCTACACCCAGTGACTACTTAAGTGAAGCCCTCAATCCATCAACATTTCCCTTCGGGGACAGAAGCTGTCCCAGGCATTTTCCATTGAGTATTACAAATACAAAGACAACCTCACAGGGCTCCCTTATTCCTTCCTTTCCCCAAGACTGAAAGCTATACAAAAGCCATGCACCCATACTTCTCTGTGGCCTAATACCAACATCTGGAAACTGAGGACACCAATTCTCAATCTGCTTGGCTATCCCTCCATCATTTCAAGCTCAAAAAGACACCGTTCATTTGCTACGTCCTCCATAAAACCTTGCCCTATTCCCCCAACTAAGAGAATTCCTTCTTTCCTCAAAATTTCCTAGAGCGTTTTGTCTGGTTCTTTCTTTTGTTTCCCATAACAACATGACTTGTCTTAGATTTACCTTTGTATATGTTGTATTTCCATTCCTTCACCCCAATTAGAATGTAAACTTCTTTAGGGAAGGAACTGAGTCATTTTTCATCTTTTTATCTGCCAACGTTGAACACAGTGCCTTGCACATAATAGGTGTTTAATAATTTTTTGTTGAATTGCATTCAATGTTCAAAGCTGTCTAGCCAACCCCCACGGCTTGAATATACTCTGTGCTTCACCTCTGCCTCCTATAATCCCTTGCTTCCTTCAAGACTAAACTGAAGTTACCTCCTACATCAGACCTATTTTTGTCCTCCAGTTGCTGTTCCCCATTTCTTGTACTTTCTCTGGATATGCTCTGTCCTCAATTTTCTACCTATATGTTTCTTCCCTCAAATTGAATATAAATTTCTAAAGGTCAAGAACTCTGTTGTTTTTGTCTTTGTATACTCAGTGCCATATTTTTAGCACATGGCTAAAAAATGCTTATTGAATGAATGAATGAATAAAAATTGAGCTTATCTCTTTCTTTTTCTCAATAAACCTTTTGATTTTACCATTTCTTTGTCTCTCATGTTCATAATCTTGAAATTATCATTGGCTTTTAGCATTTAGCTCTCCTTCAGCTCTTCTCCTCAGCCATTTACCACAGTCTTATCTATTCCACTCCATAATACGACTCAAATCCTTCCCTTCCCCCAATATTCCACTGTCATCATCCTATCACCCTCAATGCTTCCTGCCTGGACTAGTCAGTCAATAAACCTGAGGTCCTGTGCTAAAAGGTAGCATGAGGTCCTGTACTAAAAGGTCTTCCATCCCCACTTTCTTCCCCCTGCCATCTAACTTTCTTATGGTTGCCAAAATAGACTGCTTTACTTATGGTTCTAATCATAGTTTTCTTCTGTTCAAAAATCTTCATGTTCCCTCCTGAGTGAAATCCAAACTCCCTTGCCTAGGGCTCAAAGCCCCCCATAATCTGATCCTACCTGACTTTTCCTGCTTTATCTCCTGTTACCTCTCTACACAAACTCCACCCTCCAGTCAAACTACATGCACTGTGCTCTCCAACCCTCTCTGCCTTCCCTAGAACCCTCCCAGGCCTAGCATATCTACCATCCCCTTGGTGAATTCCTACATGCTCTTTAAAGCCCAATTCAAACACCACCTCATCCATGAAACCTTTCCTGATCCTTCCCAGTGGTTAATGATTTCCCTTTCAGATGTCACAGGACTGTTTTGCATCTCTCCAATGCATCTGCCCTATAGTATTCTGCATTATGGCTATCTGTGTTCATATCTTTTAAATCCTCACTAGACTGAAAGTCCCATGAGGGTAGATAGACTTATCTGCCTTATCTCAATTTTATATCTCCCTAGGACCCATCCCAATGCTCTGCATATAGTAAATGTCTAATAAATAACCCTTCAGGTGGTAGAAGTATGGAATTTCAAAGTTATCACCTAATTTCCACTTCCTCTTAGTCCTTCTTTTTCTCCTACTTTTTTCTTCTTCATAAACTTTAGATGCCTTTCCAAATGTATGGGATAGTTACTCTTTGTCAAGTGGTATTCCTCTACCTCCACTTGTTTTCCTCATCTTTCTCCTCTCCCTCCAGATTGTCTTCGTCTTGGGGTCATAGAATGAATGATACCTATATGCTGAGACTGTGAACCTGAAGGGTGAACATGAATGCTAGTGCTCAGAGAGACACTGTTGTGGCTGTAGCAGTAGATACTGTTGAAATGTAAACGTCCCATGAGTAGGGATTGTTTCATTTCTTTGTCTTTGTATTACCAGTGCCCAGCACAGTGTCTGGCAAATAGTAGGAGTTTAATATTATTAATTGATTGACTGAACAGACAGACAAATCATTCATTAAGTGCTTCCTACGTTCCAGGCACTCTACCATTGACTGTATGTCATATTTAATTCCCAAACATATATAAAGGCCCTCCTATGTGCTACTATGTGCATACATTGCTATTCCAATGGAAACACAAAGACAACAATGAGACAAGCCTGGTCCTTGAGGAGCTTTCATTTTCCTAAACAATACATACATAAGTCAGTAATGCAAGGTAATTTAAAGATGGAAAAAGTGCTAACCACTGAGGAGAAAGAGAAAGATGGAAAATCAGGGAAGGTTTCAGAGAGGAGGTGTCACCTGAGCTGAGCCTTGAAGGAAGGTCACATTGCAGAGAAGTAAAGTTCCAGGAATGGGAGATGGCCTGTGCAGATAAGAATAATTAATACAATAATACCTAACATTTAAATAATGTTTACTATGTGCCAGGCACTGTGCTAAATGCTCTATAATTATTATCTCATGATCCTCACAACAACCCCTTTTATAGATGAGGAAACTGAAGCAAACAGAGGTTAAAAAGTGACTTGCATAAAGTCATACAGTTAATAAGGTATTTGAGACTAGATTTGAACTCAGGTCTTCCTGACTCCAGGCCCAGTGTACTATGCCACCAAGCTTCCCCCATACATAAGGAGGTAGAAGATGAAATAATAGATAACAGTGCTGGACCTGGTGTCAGTAGCCCTGGGTTCAAATCCTGCCTCAGACACTTACTACATGACCCTGGGCAAATTATTTAACCTCTCTGAGATTTGGTTAAATAATAAATTTATAAATTCATCTATGAATCAGCAGTAATAGTAACACCTGTCTTCAGTGCTATTTGTGAAGATTCAATGAGATAATGTATGTAAATCACACTGCAAATCTTATATAAAAGCAAGGTTTGGTTAATTTGGTTAATTAATAATTGATATAATTACTCTTTTGTATTATGATCTATAATTTAATTTGTATTATTATTTATTATTAATTAAATGCTTCCATGTAACATTATCTTATCTGATCCTTACGACAAGCCTATGAGGTACAAATGGAAGTTTATTAATCCTCCTTTTTTCAGATACAGAAACTGAGGTTCAGAGAGGTCAAACGATTTGCCCAGCTGTAGGTAGCAGACATAGGACTCAAACCTAGGTCTTGTGCCTTGCTGTATCCTCCCCATTAATCTCTTCCTTCTCTTTCTATTGCCCCCCAACTACACCCCAGCCCACCTCTTACCTCAGGTGTTCTCCATGACATGCTACTTTGTGGATTATTAGACAGACATTGTGCCTCTTCTTGTCTCTTATATAATTAGAGACTTGTACCACTTTGTTGGGCCTTTTCAGTTTCCACATAATTAATATGTAAAATGTAATTAAAGTAGTATTCATATGAAAATGCAACCATTTTGTCAGACAGAATCATGGTGCTGCCTTGTCAGTACTAAGCTGTCTCGCTCAGGACCTTGGCCAGCAGCTGGGCACTGCAGGATGTTGCAATTTACCTGGCTGCTTCGTCAGCACCCTGGTCCCCTCGTTCCCTTGCCCTTACCACTTCCTCTCACCCCTACCAAACACAAATAATAGCAGGGCTGGAGGAGCTCACTTATTTTTGAAGAGAGATTTTTCTCAATGTTCGTCTGTGCCTTTGGAGAATAGAAAGCAAATGCAAATGCTTCTTAATTATTTGGGTCCCATCTCCTTGTTATCCATGAGGTTGATGTCTTCTGCCAAGATGAGGAAGTCATTCTAGGTGGTTCAGTGGACAGAAAGCTGGACTTGGACTCAGAAAATCCTGAGTTAAAATCCTGCCTCAGACACTTCGCTGTGTGACCATGGTCAAGTCATTTCATATCTCTCAAGCTCAGTTTTCCTTGCTCTAAAATGGGGATAATAATAGCACCTACTTCCCTGGGGTTGTTGTGGGGATCAAATGAGAACACACACACACACACACACACACACACTATAAAGCACTTTGTATACCTTAAAGTTTATATGAATGCTATCTTTTATTATTTTCATTCACCAGATGAATAGAAAAGCATATATTGAGGTCTTATTTTATTTTATTTATTCTTTGAGCATTTATTCATTTATTCCATGAGCATTTATTAACCATCAACTATGTGCCAGGCTCTGTGCTAAGCTCTGGGTACACAAAGTCGAGACAAAACAATTCTTCCTAAAGAATCTTACATGTGCTTTCAGAAAGAGCACAGTGCTACATGTCCTGGGGTCCTGCTTCCCTAAGTAAGAAGATCACTTCTCATGGCCAGACCAGGAGGGAGCAAGGCTAATCAACTTTGTCAGATGGAAATGATAATTAAATAATTATACAGGATTATACCTCTCCAACCCCTCTATAATACTTGGCAGTTAACTGGTCCTCTAAAAGGTACTGGTATAATTATTCAAGACCTAAGCTTTAGCCACTACGTTATGTGCTCACTGCCCTGGTGAGTGCATCTCTCACTGTGTTATTTGCATAAGAAGTAAAGTAAAACCTATACGATAGCTTCAACCCTCTCACCTGTTCCTTAGGTCATAGGACATAGAGTGGGGGGAGACTAAGTAGTACAATGCATAGAATGCCAATCCTAGAGTCAGGAAAAGTTTAGTTCAAATCTAGTCCCAGATACTGTACTTAATTGATAGCTATATGATTCTGGGCAACTAACTTACCCTCTACCTGCCTCAGTTTCCTCAAAGGAAAACTGACTTAACAACACCTCCCAAAATTGTCATAAGAATTAAGTGAGATAATATTTGAAAAGCACTTAGTAGGTGCTTAATAAATACTTATTTGCTTCCTTAATCAATTGATCAACAAACAAGTGCTGACTATGTACCAAGCTCTGTGCTAGGTGTCAGAGACACAAAAAAACAAAAGTAGAACAGTAAGCCCTCAAAGAGCTTATATTATAAAGAGGGAGACAACCTGTGCGTATGAGGTTTGAGGGAGGACTAACACCTCTGGTGTGAGGGCTTGCCCCAGCCCTTTTCAGGGTTGTTCATCTACCTTTGGTATCCACCTGTCACCCAACTCTCACCTGCGGCTCCATGAAGCTATAGCATAAGCAGGGCCACATCCCAGTAAGATTGTCTTGATAGATGGACTAAACCAGGCTGAGGATCACCTGTCAGTGAGTTGGGGAAGGGGGGCAGTGTCTAACCCAAGCATGTGAAAATTTTCCCTGCAGGAATGGACAGATGAGAACAATCTGTTCCAATTGCCATGAAAGTAGCTGAAGCAGGCTCTGTAGAGCCCTTAGAGCTTGGTCAGACATCAAAGATACCAAGGTCATGTACTGCATCCTGGGCCATTTGCCAATCATCTTTGCTTTGTCCTGCCACTGGACTTCAATGACTCTGGAAGAGAGAGTGAGGCAGACAACTTTGCACAACTCTGCTTCAATTAATCCAACTCACACAAGTCAAGATATCACCCAATGATGTTGTTGGTCCCCTTTGAAATGAAGAGCAAACGACATATACATATGTATGTACATATATGTGTATATACACAATGTTATATAAACAATATATTAAATATATTTTTACACACACTCACACATTGTCTCCCTCTTTAGAATATAAGATCTTTGAAGCAAGATCACACACACACAGTTATATATAGAGTATATATTCAATATATAAATTATATAAAATATATTTAAAATACATAAACCCATTTTACATACACAATACATAAAAATATCTTATCATGTATTTTCCTGTCTATACAAGTCTCCCTATTAGGATATAAACTTCTTTTTCCCAAAGAGATCAAAGAAAGAGGAAAAGGATTCGTATGCAAAAATGTTTATAGTTGATCTTTTTGTGGTGGCAAAGAAGTAGAAAGAAAGAGGATGCCCCTCCCTTAAGGAATGACTAAATAAAATATGACAAATAAATGGGACGGAATATTATTGTGCTCTAAGAAATGTTAAAGGGGACCATTTCAAAGAAAGCTCTATCAACTGATGCATAGCAAAACAGCAGAAACAGGAGTACAATTTAGACAATAGAAACATTATAAAAACAAGTAACTTGAAAGAGTAAAAATCTCCGGTCAATGTAATGACCCACTACAGATTCCAGAGGCCCCATGATAAATCATGCTATCTACCACCTGAAAGAGAGGTGGTAGTCTCAGAGTTCATATTAAGACTTTTTTTTAGATGTGACCAATGCAGGAATTAATTTTGTGTGACTATGTAAATTTATTACAAGGGTTTTGTTTTTCTTTCACCCAACCCCCAATGGGTCAGGAAGTGAGGAGAGTCAGTAGATTTTTTTAATTGAAATTTTATATTGTTTTGTTTGTCTATCTGTTTGCATTTCTATGTATCTCCAGCCCCTAACACAATGCCTAGCATATAATAAATGTTTAATAAATGTTCATTGGTTGATTGATTAATTGGGGAAGGGAAACACCAGCAACTGGAGGAGCAGAAAAGCTGCTATGGAAGAGGCGATGCTTTAACTGGGTTTTGAAGGCAACCAGAGGTCATGTGAGCAACTGGAAATGCTCAACCTTGGAAGGAAAGCAATGGGTAGAAATAGGGAAAGCTTTCATCTAACTGAAGGACCATCCCATAGAAGAGGTACCAGACTTGTTCTGTTTGCCCTGGGTAAGCACATACCATGCTGGGTACATATGTGTATTCAATTTATATTAAATGTGCTGAACTCAAATGAATGCCCTGGAGAACTCAGACTAGGTAATAGCATAGTTAATCCTATCCATTCTGAGGAAGAAAAAATGCCCCAAGAAACTATTTCCCTTTTATGAAGACTGCAAAAGTGGTGTGTAGATCAAAAAGATGTGAGCCCCTGGGGTGGTATAAACTTGGGCACATACTCCATGTCTTGCCCCCATTGAAACTCTAATCTAGCCTAAAGGGTAGAGAATAATACAGAGCTGGACCTGTGATTTTCACTAGTAAAGGGAACTCCTGGTAAGAAAACTCCTACAAAAACAGACCAACAACAGTTCTGCGATTTATAATGCTGAACAGTTGCCTTGGGACACAGACAGTGACTTGCCCAGGGTTACATAGATGGTATGACTCTGGTCAGTACTTGAACCCATTTTTCCTGACTCTGAGACTGGCTCTATCTACTACACTACCCTGCCTCTCTAGAACAACAATAGCCAACCTTTATAAGTGGCTACCACAATGCTTGACCTACGTTGGTTCACTAGATCCTCACAATAAACATCTCTGTGAAGTAAGCAGTATGAGTATTATTATCCCCACTTTTCAAATGGGAGAACTGAGGCCCTGAGAGGGTGAATGACTTGCCCACAGTCCCATAGCTAGTTTTCAAAGGAGCCTGGACTCAGTCTCCCAAATGCTTGTCCCATATCCCCTGCAAGATAATATGACAAAACTAGGAGAGACCTACCTGAATCTCTTTGTCTCTGCCACTGTCTCAATCAGCAGTGAGTGCAATTGGAGGGATTAGAAGAGGGGTCTGTCATTTCAGTTCCCCTAAACTGGAAAAAATCAAAGGCTTTATGAAAGAATTAGTGGGGAGAGAAGGGCCCATGGCATCTAGCATGAGAGAGAACTCCCTGCCCACACTGGCTCCTGGCAAAGATAGAAAACTTAGAGTGTTTGATACTCATCTTAAGACTTCAATAAAAGTTTCTCCTGCTGAATACACTGTGGGGACCTTAAATTGGCACCCTGTAGAGTGAGCTATCTGATGCTACAAAGAAAGTATTTCTGGATTTCAAAGTCCCTGCATTATTTAAAATGCAGAAGACAAAAAGTAGGATTAAGAAGATCTGATAGGCTCTCCGGGCCGCAGTATCAATTATACACACTCCAACTCTTAAAACCTTGTTTGTGAGATTAAGAATTTATTATCTGTCTAAAGCACTAATTGCCAGGTTTTTCCCTGTAAGTCTTACAGGCCTCTTTTCACATTTATTTTCCCTTTTTTTCCCCTTGGACTGAATATACCTTGCTTTTGAAAGGGAAGCTGCCCCTCCCAGCCTTGGATACCCAAAGGAAGACAGCTGGAGAGGGCTGTCCCATCTCTAGGCACCAGAGGTGGGGTAGGAAGGAGGAGAAGGGGCTACAGAGGAGAAGATAAAAGCAATAAGGAAAAGACTTTCAAAGGAAATGTCTTTTTTGATTATCTAAATGCCATTTGTCACTTTGTGGAGAGATGAATGGGAGTTGGCAGGTTTTCCCCTCTATCTCCCAGGGATGCTTGTCTTCCAGTTTGGCCTGGGAGCCAGACTCACAAAGGAGAACCCCAGTGAGAAGATAAACAAAGCAGAAGGTAGAATCCTCCCCCACTCATCCCTACAAACCACCACCTTCGGGTTTTCAGGAGAGAACACAGCAGTCACCCTTCTGACTGGAGAGACATTCTTTAGACCTGACCTTGGCCCAGGGTCTGTGAAGCCTGAGGAAATGGGTGATGAGACAAGGATTGCAGTCAGAGCTGGTGGTGGAGGGGGGACTTTAATGTCCAACTGCCCCTACTTTCCTGACCCACATATACACAGACACAAAAAAAAAGTCTATCTAGGGGAAATAGGACTAAAACAAAAGTTAAAAGTAGCCTTAAAAAAGGAAAGGAAGTGCCCCTCCCAAAAAAGCAAAGCTCATCCGAGAGTAGGTTATAGAAATAGAAGCTTAACTATCATGAGGCAACCAGAACTTTGTCCCAGGGTGACAACATCCAAGGGGGCGCACTTTCTCCTTAGGCATAACCTCATCCCAGTGGTGGCTACCATCCCCACATGTTGTTTCTCAGTTCTCTGCCAGCTCTACCTCCATTCAGTGTGACTTCCCCAAGCTGGTGAGTCAGTACCAGAGCAGAGGACTAAGACCAGTGCCCTTTCTCCTACATCATACGTCCCTATGCCAGTTGGACCTTCTTCAAGCCTTTTCTGAAGATCCCTCCCCTGGTCAGTGACATATGCCCAATCATCTGTACCCAAGAAGGATGGGTAGAGATGCATAAAAGGAGTAGATTTGTGTTCTACTTTTCAGCTGTCCCATCTCACCTTGTTTTGGTGGTCTCCCAACCTTAACAACTTTCCTCTGCTCTGAAACTATCCTGCCTTTAAAGATGGGAGAGAATATATATGCTTGTTAAATGAAATTTAATTCAATTTTTAAAAAATTATACTAACTACATTTTCTTCCTGCCTGGAGAAGCAGTGTGGAATAGTGAATATCATGCTGGACTTGGAATCAGAAAGACCTGAGTTCAAATCCAGCTTCAGAATTGGTGGATGGAGTGCTTGACTTGGAGTGAGGAAGTCAACTCAACAAGCATTTATTTAAGCACTGATATGCACTAGGCAGTAGCTAGATGGCACAATGGATAGAGTGTTGGGCTCGTAGTTAGGAAGACCTGAGTTCAAATCCAGCTCAGAAATGCCCTAGCTATGTGACACTGGGCAAGTTACTTAACCTCTGTTTGCCACTAGAGAAGGAAATAACAAGTCACTCCAATATTTTTGACAAGAAAAACCCATGGACAGAGGTACATGGGGTCAGGAATAGTCAGTCACAATGAAAATGATGGAACAGCAATGTATGCTAGGCACTGTGCTAAACTCTGGGAATACCAAGGCCAAAAAGAGACCCTGCCCTCAAGGGGCTCACAATCTAAAGGGGGAGACAGGAAGCAAACAACTATATACAAAGAGAGAGGGAGAGAGACAGAGAGAAGAGAGGAGAAAGGAGAGAGAGACAGAGACAGAAAGAAGAGGAAGGAGAGAGAGAGAGAGAGAAGAGAAGAGAAGAGAAGAGAAGAGAAGAGAAGAGAAGAGAAGAGAAGAGAAGAGAAGAGAAGAGAAGAGAAGAGAAAGGAGAGAGAGAGAGAGAGAGAGAGAGAGAGAGAGAGAGAGAGAGAGCTGCAAACAAATCTCACCTCTAACACAAAGACAATTCAATTAACCTCTAAAAGTCTCCGTTTCCTCATCTGAACAATGCGGGGAAGGTGGATGATAGTACCTGCTACAGGGTTTCTGTGGGGCTCAAATGAAATAGAGATTGTAAAGTACGTTGCAAACTTAGAAGCCTTATGAAAATGTCAGTTCTTATCTCTCTAGCCTTTCCCTCAAACTACTCGGATAAACATTGCATTAGATCCTGGTTCCCCGACTGCCTGGCCCTGGGCCATACATAACCTCATGTCTAAAAGGTCCCGGGGCTCCAGTGAGAGGCATGCAAATATGTGTTAGGGAAGGGTTTCTAAGTGCTGGGTGGTAGCCATGGTCAGAGTCTAGACCTCCTGCTGTCCTAACCATAGAAAGTCAAGGGCCCCAGGCTCTGCTCCCAGTTTTCACTCATCTGCTGTATGATGGGAAAATCACTTTCCTTTTTGATCCTCAGTTTTCTCATTTGTCAAATGGGTGTGTTTTGCTACCTTGATTGAAAGGGAGTGGACTAGGTTGCATTTCTTTTTAATAGCCAATGTGGGAATTTGTTTTGCTTCAGGCTGTTGTTACTGCTTTTTCCTTGCTTTCTACCTTTCCAAAGAAGGGTTTATTAAGCTCAGGGTGAGGGAGGAGAGAGGCAAATAAATTTGAAAAAAGACCTGTAACACTTAAAGGGAAAACCTGAAAGGGGCGAGGGGAGGGAGAAAATGCAGATCTAAAATAAAATAAAATAAAACAAAATCGATCTAAAATAAATTAAAATAAGGATGTTAGACTGGATAGCCTATAAAAGGCCAGTCCATCTCTAACATTCAGGGATTCTATGAAATGGAAGCTCTTGAGACACTTATAGAAAGGCCAAGAGACCCATCTAACCTGACAACAAATGGGAACCTCCCAGATGAACTCGGCCAAAGGCTCATTTAGAGAAGCCCCCACGGACTGCCCCAGCAAGGCAGTGGAGGGAAGGAGCAGAGGCCTGGCCCATTGTTGTGGGAGAAATGAAGGGAGCCTGCACAGAATGAGAGAGGGGGAGAAGAAAAAGAGACCAAATAAAGTCAGTCATATAATATTTTACCAACAGCATGTAGCTGCTTGTTAGCAGAGATCTGCTTTCCAACGGCAAATAATAAAATTATGCTTTTTGTGCGGGTAATGAAATGCAAATTAAAGCTGGATGCACATTAATGCAAAGAGTTGAATATCCATTTAATCAGATCCTCCCTGCAGGGGCCAATGATAAAAGTGACAGAAGAATCGCATTGCTAATTCTGGGCCTGTCACATCTCATACATACTTACCTTGTAAACCAACCGCTATTGTGGCACCTGCCCGCTGGGCTGGAGGTTTATGATGATTAGAGAACAGGGAGCTTGGGGAAAACCCTTTTGGAGCTCCAGCTTGGTTGGGGGAGCCAGGAAACCTGGAGAGAGCTGAATTAAGAGAAGCGGGAGAGCAGTGCTCCTGGCCTCACCTTTCCCTCGTTCCTGGAAAGGAGATCTCAAAAGCCAGCCCCAGACAACCAGCAGTTGGCCTTCCCTGGTGTGGAAGGCAAGTGTTATAACTGGGCCTGATCTTACTAATAAGCTGCTTTAATTAGTTGATTGACTGGGGACAAACGTGATCTTTCTCATTGCCCCTGAAATCGCAAATATTTGTTGTGCCTAGGAAAAAAGGCACCTGGGAGTTGCAAAAAGGCGAGGTGTGGTTTAGAAAGCTTGTTGCCCCCGGGGTCAGAAAAGACCTGGGCTCTGATATATACTAGGTAAAATGAGGAAATAAGCATTATTATTATGTGCCAGGCACTTTGCTAAGTGCTTTACAAATACTATCTCATTTGATCTACGCAACATCCCTGGAAAGTAGGTGCTATCCTAACCTCCATTTACAATGAAAGAAACTGAGGCAGACACAGGTTAAAGTGACTTGCCCAGGATCTCATAGCTAGTAAGTGTCTGAGGCGAAATCTAAAGTCAGATCTTCTTGACTCTGGTCCAATGCTCTATCCCTTTCTTTACCTATCCACAATGGAGATGAAAAAACTTGAACCTTATGCACAAAAGAGATCAAAGGTGGAAAGAAAGGACCCCTACGTGCCAAAAATATTTGCAGCAGCACTTTCTGCAGTAGCAAAAATCTGCAGAGTAGATGCCCATGGACTGAGGGATGCTGGGTACATGAATGTAATAGAATAATATTAAATAGTAAAAAGAAATGAGGAATTCAGAAAAACAGAGATTTTATATGAGCATGATCCTTGGAACTTATGCCAAACAAAGAAGGCAAAACCTGAAGAATGATGTTCACAATGACTACGTTCACATAAGTTTCTTAAAAGACCAAAAAGCAGACAAACTCAGATTAACTGCGGTCGCCAATCGTAGTCCTGAGGAACGGGAGGTCCATCTGTGAATCAACCAGCATTTATTAAGCTCCTACCATATATCCAGCACCAAAGATACAAAAACAAAAGCCCAATAGTCCTTGTCCAGAAGGACGTAATATTATAATGAGGAAACAACATATGTTGTTGTTCAGTTGTTTCAGCCACGTCTGACTCTTCATGACCCTATTTGGGGTTTTCTTGGCAAAGATACTGGATTGAATTGCCATTTCCTTCTCCAGCTCATTTTACAGATGAAGAAACTGAGGCAAACAGGGTTAAGTGACTTGTCCAGGGTCACACAGCTAGCAAGTTCCTGGGATCAGATTTGAACTCAGGAAGATGAGTCTTCCTGACTCCAGGTCCAGTGCTCTACCCATTACATCACTTAGCTGCCCATGCTCCTGTATAAGTATAAACAAAGCATATGAGAAGTTAGAACAAAAAATAACCTGGGGAAGGGGGAGCAGTAGAGGCTGGAACCTTCATGCAAAAGATGGTACTTGAGTCTTTGAAGAGAGAAGTGAGGGGTAACAGGCATGGAATGTTGGGTGAACTGTGGGACATGCTCCCTTAGTTTTGGGGTAACTGTTTTCCTTTGTTCAAGGAAGGGTTCAATGTAGGGAACAGCAGTATATCAGAAAATGACTCATAAATAACATGAGGCATCAGTGAGAATTTAAAAAAAAGCTTGTACTATCTTTCTCAAAGGGTTATTGAAAAAAATGTTTTATAAGTGCTATAGAAATGTGAGCAATTATCCTAATTGCCCTTGAGGACATGACAGTCTATTCAGGAAGGCAAGGCACATTCACAAAGAAGCCACGATTGCTTCTGATGAATGGTGAATCATTCTTTCTTTTGTGTATGTTTATTTGCATAATATGCCCCGGTGCCCCATAAGAGTCATGAGGACCCATGAATGGTCCTTTGGGTAAGGACATCAGCATGTTCTCCTGGAAGGGTTAGGAAAATAACCAAACTAGAGGGTAATGCAGGTCACCCTAAGTAAGTATGCAGTCTGAGTGGTATCCCACAACTAGTCTGCCTGAAGTAGATCGAGAAGGAGCTCAAGACAAGTGAGGTCCTTCATGCTGAGGAATCCACCATACCACACTGTCTGGGGCCCACTGTTCCCTGAATGCAGAAGTGTAGCCCAACGCAAACGAGATTGATACTGGAGGCACAAGGCTTCCACACTTCGAACTAAGGCAACAGATAATGAATGATTAACCAACATTAATTGGAGAAGGAGATATGGTAGCTGGCCGAATGGGTGAAGGAATGCTTCAGAAAGGTAGGATTCAACCGAAGTTTTAAAGGACGAGCTGTATTTGGAGGAGAAGGGAGAAGGGAGTCAATCCAAACAGTCTGTGGGCTGAGAATTTGTGAGGTATGTGTGGGGAACAGAGGGGGAGATGGATCAGACTAGAGTAGAAGGTTCATACAGGGAAAAAGTGGGAGGGAGATTTGGAGGACCTTGATTGCCAGACTAAGGTACCCAAGTACTTTATTCTATAGATAGTTTTAACTCCTGAAGCCTCCTCAGTGGAGAAATGGAAGCCAGCCCCGCTAGGTTTTAATAAAGGTGGGTCTAGCGATGGGCAGAATGGTCCAGATGGGGAGGGAAGTAGAAACAGGAGGATCAACTAGGAAGCTGAGGCAGTAGTCCAGCCAATGGGCAAAAAGAGTCTAAATTAGCATGGGTGGTATTAGGAATGGGCAGGTATGGTTGTGGGAAATACTATAAAAGAAAAGTAAGCAGGACCTAGAGAGTGATTGGGTGAGGAAAAGTCAAAGATTACCCAGAGGCTCCCAGTCTGGCTGAATGGGATCATGTTACTTACCGAAACTTAAAATATTTGAGTTTGGACTGATTCTGCAGAAAATGGTGAGCCATGGAGGATTTTGAATGAGAGAGAGCAGGGCACTAAACTCCATTGGCTCCTTATTGCTTCGAAGAGCAAATACAAAATGCTCTGTTTGAAATTCAAAGTCCTCCATAACCCAGCCTCTTCCTGCCTTTCCAGTCTTCTTACTCCTTACTTCCCAACACATACTCCTTAATCCAGGGACACTGGCCTCCAGGCTCTTCCCCAAACAAGACACTCTATCTCTCCACTCCAGGCATTCTCCAACTGTTCCCCCATGCTTCATAAGCTCTCCCTGTTCTGTTCCAACTACAACCTTTCTTGCGTTGTTTAAGTCCCAACTAAAATCCCACCTTCTACAGGAAGTCTTCCCCAGCCCCTTTTCATTCCAGTGCCTTCTGCCTTTTAGTCACCTTCTATTTATCCTGTATATAGTTTGATTTGCATATGTTTGTTTTTATGTTGTTTCCCTCATTAAACTGCAAGCTCCTTGAAGGCAGGGACTGTCTTTTGCCTCTTTTTGTATCCCCAGCACTTAGCAACGTGTCTGGCATATAGTAGGAGTTTAATAATTGTTGGTTGATTGATTTATTATTGCAGTGGGAAGCCTAATCTCACAATAGTGTGAAGGATAGATGGGCAGAAAGAAACAGTGGAAGCCAACAGACCAATTAGGAAGTGATTTCAGTAATCCAGGCCAGGACTGGCATTATACACAACTGTTGCAATGTCACCTAGGCTGACTCATCAATCTTCCATTCCCAAGAAGGGATTAGACATCCTCTGTGAAGCCCTTTTCTCTCTTCCCTCTCTTTCCTTTCTCTTGAGGTATTGTGAAGCAGTAGAAAGATCACTGGATTTAGAGTCAGAAGATTTGGGTTCAAATCTTACCTCTTTTCCTCACAACCTATGTGACCTTAGGCAAATCATTTTATCTACCTCTGGCCCTGGGGGGGTGGGGAGGGGGTTCATGACAAGCCTCTCTGAATCTTTAATTCTATGGTGCCTTTCCTTCTGTTTCCCTCTCTTCTGGCCAACAACAGGAAGAAAAAGAGAGGGACAGGGTGGGGACATCTAAATTCCTGTCCCTGTGCCATAGACATCTCCAGATTTTCCTCCTCTTCCCTTGTTTGGGGAAGTCAGTAGGGAAGGGGTAATAAGGGGAAGGAGCTTTCCTTGATGTAAATCTGTAGATTTTCTATAATGATAACAGTGACAAGGATGTCCTTAACCCTCCTTAATACTGAAGGAGACACCGGGTGAAGCAAAAACAGAAATCCTGATGAGAGCTACTGTGTTCTGTTATGTAGCCCCGCATGGTGACAGCTTCGTCTCACGGATTCTGATCTGACGTGACAGGATCCTTCCAACTGTCTCTCTCCTGTGCCTGCAGATTTACCTATCTCCTGGCATCTGACAGGATGTAAATTTGAGAAGCTACACTGGAGGGCCTGCCATCAACAACCCCTCAAAGGCAGGCTTTATGCTGTCCAGGCCTAGCCCAGCAACTCTTGGGGCCCATGTCCCCTGGGTTTGGAGAACACTGAAACCCAGTGATGTGGTCTTGGAGGTTCAAGAGTTACATGCTGAACCCCTGCTATGTGACTAACCCAGGGCTAAGTGGTGCAGGGGATGCGGTTACCCTCTGCCTTCTGCTCCCTCCTCCTGTAAAGAACATTAGATTAGGAATCAGACAACCTGGTTTAAAATCCTAGACCTACCATTTACTGGCTGCGGAGCCTTAAATAAGTCACTTGGTCTCAGTTTTTCAACCTGTAAAATGAGAGAGTTTATCTAGAGCAGGGATTCTTAATCCTGTTTGTGTCACGAACCCCTTTGGCAGTGTCTGATGGAGCCTACCTACCCCTTCTCAGAATAATGCATTAATATAGAGAGAACTACAAAGGAAGCCAGTCATATTGAAATACAATTATCAGTTTGAAAAATACGTTCATGGACCCTAGATAAGGAACCCCTAACCTAAATAATCTCTAAGGTCCCTCACAATGCATTCAATGATTCTTTAATAGTAGCTTACATTTGTAAAATGCTTTGTGGTTTACAGAATGCCTTTCTCCTCATAACTTTGTAAAATAGGTAATACAAATATTAAACCCAGAAAAGAGAAGTGACTTGCCCAAGATCACACACAGTAAGTGGCAGAGCCAGAGCTCCAGAAGTTCTGGTCTCAAATCTAATGCTCTTTTTTTTTTTAGAAAAAAAATTATTTTTTATTTATTTTAACATATTTTTTAAATTTTGAGTTCCAAATTCTCACCCACTTGCCCACCTTTCCCCTACCCACTGAGAAAGCCATCAATCAATATCTATTATACATGTAAAATCATGTAAATACATTTCTATATTAACCATATTGCAGAAAAAAGCAAAAAAATTAAAAAGTGGAAAATTATACTTCCATTTGTACTCAGAGAGCATCAGTTCTCTCTTTGGAGGTAGATAGTATTTTTTCATGATGAATCCTTTGGAATTGTCTTGGATCATTGTATTAATCAGAATAGTTAAGTCTTTCACAGTTGATCACCATTACAACATTGCTATTACTGTGGACAATGATCTCCAGGTTCTACTCACTTTACTTTGTATCAGTTCATATAGATCTTCCCATGATTTTCTAAAATCATCCGCCTCATCATTTCTTATAGCACAATACTGCTCCATCACAATCATATACCGCATTGTGTTCAGCTACTTCCCAATTGATTGGCATCTTCTCAGTTTCTAATTCTTTGTCACACTAAAAGATCTGCTATAAATATTTTTGTACCTTTCAGGTTTTTCTCCCTTTTTCTTTGATCTCTTTGGAGTATAGACCTAGCAGTGGTATTATAGGGTCAAAGGGTATGCAAACTTTGTTGCCCTTTGGGCACAGTTCCAAATCATTCTCCATAATATTTGGACCAGGTCACAGCTCCACTAACCATGCATGAGTGTCCTTATTTCCTTACATCGCCTCCAACATTTGTCATTTCTGACAGGTGCGAGGTGGTACCTCAGAGTTGTTTTGAATTTCCTTTTTCTAATCATTATCAATTTAGAGCATTTTTTTTATATAACTATAGACAGATTTGAGTTTTTCTTCTGAAAACTGCATGTTCATATCCTTTAACCATTTATCAATTGGGGAATGGATTCTAGTGCTCTTTTTAAGATATGTGAAGAACTAGCAAACAATATAGGATGAAATAAAATTGGGCACTAAATAATAATAGCTAATAGCCAGCATTAATATAGCACCCTAAGACTTGCAAGTGATATATATAGATATGTACACATATAGATGTGTGTATATACATATATAAAATCTCATTTTGTCCTCCCAACAATCCTGGAAGGTAGATGCTATTATTATCCCCATTTTAGACCAAGGAAAACTGAGGCTGAAAAAGGTCAAATGATTTCTCCAGTATCCCAAAGCTAGCAGAATTTGAACTCAGATCTTCTGGATACCAAGTTCAGCTCCCGATCCACTTCCCTACCCAGCCCTCCTATGTTCCATTCACGTTTTAGACAAGATATTGGTCATCTGAATTCCATCTGTAGGAGAGCAACAGGGTGAACTTTTAAGACCAAAGTGCCCCTCCTTGGCCATCACCCTCTGTGGTGTGTGGTCTCCTTCATTAAAATGTCAGCTCCTTGAGGGCATGGACTGTCTTTGCTTTTTGTGTTTGTAGTGCTTGACCCATAGCTAGAGCTTTAACAAATGCTTTTTCATCCATTCTTTCTTTCTCTCTAAAGATCAGTTGAAGGAACTGGGAATATTTAATATGGAGAAGAGAAGTCTTAGCAGAGACATGACATCTGTCTTCACTGTCACATGGAAGAGGAAGCTCTAAAGAGGAAAATTTAGATTGGATGTCAGAATGAACTTCTTAACAATTAGAGCTGGCTAAAAATAGAATAAGCTGCCTGAGGAGGCAGGAAGTGGGTTCTCCCTTACTAGAAATCTTTAAACAAAGGCTGGTTGACCCTAGATGACCAGTTGTTGGGAGAGTATAGGGGATTCTTGTTCAGGTATTAGTCAGAGAAAGTGATCTCTGAGGTCTCTCCCAACTCTACGATTTTGAGTGGCACAGACTGGGAATACCATAGATATTTATAGGAGTATATCAGAATCAAGGATCCACTAGGCTTCATGGGGAAGTGGGTTTTCAAGGAAAAGTATCTTGGGGAGTCATGGAAGATAATCTCAGTTCTTTCCCACCATCCTGACAGGCTTTACCAACCTGGAAAAACTTCAAGGACAGGACCAGAGATAGGACCAAGGTCCTGGTTCAAGGACCAGACTAGTGAAATCAACCAATCAGAAAGACCACCTAGAACTGTGTATAGGAGTGGCTATCTGCTTTGAAAGAACACATGTTATACTTGGAGTTAGGCAGACCTGGGCTGGAATCTTGCTTCCGATGCTTACAACCCTGAGCAAGTTGGCTAGCCTCTCTGTACCTCAATTTTCTCATCTCTAAAATATGGTGATTGGACTCAATGATCTCTATGGTTTCTTCCAACTCTAAATTTATGATCCAGGAAATCATGGATCCTTGAAGCATTAAAGCAACTGCCACTCTGGACACCCATCCAAGACTAGGTTTAGGGTGGCCTTTAATGCCCAGAATGAACATGGAACTGGCTTGTCTCTTGGGCCCCCCAATCATCCTCTCCACCTGAATGTATAACAAAGCTGAGTTTGGAGTGGTTTGAATTGCCTTTGTTTGGTGCTGTTTGTTTTGAGTGGTATCATTATTTTATTTTTAAATTACCTATAATGTACCCTTTAAAAAATCCCTAATTACAGATAGGATAAATACATAATTGCAGACTTTTTAAAAGCACATATTATTTACTCAATACTCCGTAATTACCATCTTTCCACGAAATGTATTATTTCCTGGATTGTCCGTAATAGCTCCTTTGAAGCTGGCTGCGGAAGGCCGACCTGTTTATCTGATCTCGGTTCATGGGTCATTGACCCAGTAGCATGTGGTGGGTTGTAAGCCACCAAGTCACCGGCTGACAGTTCCTTTCAAATGTTTGCTACCCATAAATTTCTTGGCGTTTTATGGGCAAAAAGAAAACTGTCGCTTGAGAGATTTTAGAATTTTGAGAAGGCTTGGTGTTTGGGTTTGTTTTCTTGTTTCTCTGCAGCTTTTCTTTGCCAATTTGAACAGGATGGTGTTAAATACCTGGCATTTTCCTCCCTATGACAGCATTTCACTTACCTGAAAGCCACAGGGACCTCATCTCCTGACAATTCAACTCAATAAACATTTATTAAAAGTGACTACCTACGTGCCCTGTGCCATCCACTGGGGACGTGAAGACAAAAAAAAAACAACAAAGATAATTCCTCAGCTTCCCTTCATTTCTTCCTCATCCTGATCCTCCAATCATTCAGCTCCATCCATATGAACAAACATTATCTTAAGTGATTTCTATGGGCTAGACTTTAGGTTTTGATCTCTGCGACTTCTCTTCTGAACTTTCTCTAGCTCTCAGCATCCCTCTTCATTGTTCATGCATGCTTCCTTCCTCACCAGAACGGAAAGATAATTAAGTCCTCTGGAGTAGGGGATAAACCGATGGCCTCTCAGCCCACGTCTTTGTGTTAGCTGTGCGCGGGCCTGGAATGCACTCCCTCCTCGTCGCTGCCTTTTAGCATGCCTGATTTTTTTTTCAAAATTCAGCTAAATACCACCTTCTGCAACTGAAAACTTTTCTGATTCTCCCAGCTGTTAAATCCCTCCCCACCAAAATTGTCTGCTCCTTATTTTGCATAGTCCTATCAATGTACTTGGTTTCCCCTGACAGAATGTAAGCTCCTTGAGTTCAGGGGTTGTTTTATTTTTATCTTTGTATATCCAGCACCCAGCACGGTGCCTGGTATTCAGTAGGCTCCTAATAAATGCTTATCTATGGGTTGGTCGATAATCCTGGCTCTGCCACAACTCATTATGTGACATTAGCACATCAGTCATTGGCCATTCTACCTGCTATATACAAGTCACATTCTAGGACTCAAATTCAATGGGTCAGCTTAGGAAACATCTAAGTAAAGACTGCATCCAGAGCATTGTTCTAGTCTTGGAAGAGATGGAAAATGTGGATGAGACAGAGCCTTCATAGAACTTGTGGTTTGGTAGGCGAATAAGACACAAATATGGATAACTTTTATTGTTCAGTTAGTTGTTCTCTTCATGACCCCATTCAGGTTTTTCTTGGCAATGGTACTGGAGTAGTTTGCCATTCCCTTCTCTAACTCGTTTGACAGATGAGGAAAGTGAAACAAACAGGGTTAAGTGACTTGCCCAGGGTCACATAGCTAGTAAGTATCTGAGACTGGATTTGAACTTGGGTAAATAAGTCTTCCTGACTCCAGGTCCAGGGGGTACACTAGATAGCCTATTAGACCTAGAGTGAGGAAGATCTCAGAAACTTCCCATACTGGATATGTCCCCCTGGGCAAATCACTTAACCATTCTCAGCCTCAGTTCCCCCAGCTGTGAAATTAGGAAAATAATAGCACCCATAATTTCAGGGTTGTTTGAGGATAAAAGGAGATAATACTTGTAAAAACTGCTTTGCAAACTTTAAAGTATCATATAAATGCTAGATAGCATTATTACTATTGTATGAAGAGTTCATTACTGGGATAGGAAACAGAGTGTTACAGGAAATATAACAGGTAAGGTCATTACTGACATGCACGTGGTATCTGCCTTCAAGGAGTAGTTGAAAAAGCTGTCGGACTCCTTACTCTTTATAACTTATAACTCTTTATAACTTATCTCTTTTCCAGACTCTCTCTCAGGACTCTGATGCTCAATGAGGACTATCAAGGGACCGCAGCAGCTGCCTGGAGTGTGGGTGCTCCTCAGGATGACTCTAGATCAGCCCTTCCCCCTCTCTGGGCCTCAGTATCCTCATCTCTTGAATGAAGCAGTAGGAATGGATGATTTCTAAGGCTCTTTCCAACTCTGTCAATAATCTTAAGTAGCTATGCTCTTATTTTCTCCCCCTTGGGAAAAGTGAGTCCTTCCCTGTCTTCTTTTGTGCTCAAGTGGAGCAGTGAGCAATTGCGGGGTGTAGGCTAGGGCTCCCCAATTTAGGGCATTTAAAAAGTTGTCCCTGGGCATCCCTGGGAAGGTGCTGTGGGCTTAACAAAGGCAATGTGTTTTGCAATGACCTTGGCCAACCTTCAGCTTTAATAAGCTGCCGGCACTCAGAGCAGATCACAGCCGCTCCCTCCCATCCCTGGCAGCTGGGGCTGGTCGGCTGACAGGCAGATGTATGCACCTCTTTGAATTTAGTGATGCCAGAAATGACATCCTGGAAATCAGGGGCCAGACGCCCAAAGATTACCCAGACAATCAGGAGATGATAAAGAGGAAAGGGAGCAGGGAAGGAATAGAATGAAAGACAAAGAGGGTCCCTTTTAGAGCATTAAGTCAATAGTCAGAGAAATGCTTCTGTGCAACCCGCATTCTGAGTTGGGAGAGAGCCTCTCTATTCTTCTTGCTACATAGACAGATGCCAGTTATATTAGGGGCTGCTTAGGATTCTCACATGGGGAAAGGAAAAGATGAGAAACCAAGCAGGATGCAGGGGATCACAACGACATTAAGGACCTTAGATTTTAAGCTAGAAGGGACAGCAGAGGCGCCCAAGGTCAGTCCTCTCACTTTACAGATAAGGCCAGAGATGTTCAATATATACCCAAGGTCACACAGGAAGGAAATACTAAAGCTGGGATTTGAACCCCGATCCTTTCTCATGAACCAGCATCCATTCCGCTCCATTTCAGTACCCAAAGAGAAACTTTCTAACAAATGAAATTTATTGGTCCAGAGCCAGCCTCAGGATAAATCTAACTCAGGGATGTGTCTGCTGACTTACTCAGAGCAAGAGAACAGGAAAAAAGAAGGTCAGGTCTCAGGAGGGCTTGAGGCTCCCAAGAATACAGCTTGCAATTTGTATGGATTTTTTAAAAAGCAAATCATGCCATATGAGCCACTAGGTGTAACCCTTCTATCAGAGATTTTCATGACCTAGAGGGCCTAAGTCCTTCTGATAGCAGGGGGAGAGGACTTACATCACTCTTTCTTGGTTTGTAACACACACACACACACACACACACACACACACACACACACACACACCCCACACGAAAGGATGCTGGATTTGGAGCCAAAGAACCTGTGTTCCAATTTTTCATCTGCTATTGCCTATCTTTGTGACCTTGGACAAGTCATTTTAACTCTATGGGTCTCAGTTTCCTCATCTTTAAAAGGAGGAGATTGAACTGGATGGCCTCTGCCAATCCTTTCCAGCTCTAAATTCATGATGCTATCCTCCTAGTAAGCTGAGGGAAACTCCCCAGTGGCAAATGCACAGGTCACAGTATTACAGAAGAAAGTTTTAGGAAAAGGAAAAAAAAAACAAAAGAGGGACCCACAAGCAACAATTCATCCTAAGGAAACATGCAAATTCCCAGAACTAAAATGACAACTATGAGGACCATTCTAGGCGAGGCCATCTCCAAGACTCTATCTTTGCTCTCTGTTCCCTGACGGTTGAAGGAAGGGGGTAGAAGGTGGCATTCTTTCCTCCTCTCTCTTTCTGGTCCATGGATGGAACTTACAGCTCTGTATTGCAGCCACCCAGTCCACCAAATCTCAGCCAAGGTGAGAACAGATCTTGAGTGCTTTCCAGTCTTTCTTGGTCAAATGAGGGCCCAAATCTCCCTCCACCTTTTCCTCTGCCCCCACCCCACTTCTCATCCCTCTTCTCTCTGGCTCAGCCTTCATCTTCCCCTTCCTTCCATCTCTCTCAGTTACCAGCCTCACACAATGCCATATATACCTTGGAATACACACACTTTATTTTCTACTGTTACTTAAATGGCAAAGGGAGAAGGAGAGAAAGAGAGAGAGAGGCAGAGACAGAGACAGAGAGACAGAGACAGAGAGAGAGAGACAGAGAGAGAGAGAGAGAGACAGAGACAGACAGAGAGAGACAGAGACAGAAACAGAGACAGACAGAGACAGAGACAGACAGAGACACAGAAACAGAGGGAGAGAGGAAGAGAGAGACAAGAGAGGAGAGTGAGAGGAGAGAGGGAGAGGGAGGCAGAGACAGAGAGAGAGAGAGAGCGAGAGAGAGAGAGAGAGAGAGAGAGAGAGAGAGAGAGAGAGAGAGAGAGAGAGAGAGAAGACACATCCCAGTCCTCGGTACATAATATCTTCAGACACTGAAAGTTCTTTTTTCTTGTGAATTATGAAATGGAAAGCAACTGCCAGACTGTGGTCTTTTGTTTCAAAGTGAGAAAAACTTTTGGAAAATAATTAGCAGACCCAAGTGTCAGAGCTGTCATCCCAGTGACTCATTTTTATCTTTGGGCCTTTTTCACTGCTCTGAAAGGAGAGGTTTGAGTCTTGGTCTGATGCAAAGAGCACTGTAAGGAAGGTTTAGGGGGAAGGAGAAGGTCAAAAGATCTGAATCCTTATCCTAGTTCTAACTAACCAGCTGTGGGACTTTGGCCAAATTACTTCCCTTCTCTGGTGTGTTTCCTCTTTTGTCAAATTAGATGGATTGACTAGATCATTTAGCTTAGAGCTTAAGTGAACCTTAGAAATCAACTATTCCAACCTTCTTATTTTAAAGTCAAGTAACTTGAGACATTGAATTACTTGCCCAAAGTGGTCATGGTAGTGGAGACAAAATTTGAGCCAGATCTTCTGACACTAAGTCCAGCATAAGGTCCCTCCAAGCTCTAAAGTTTTGTGATTCTATGAAATAAATAGTGTGATTGCCAGTCATCCCTAGGAATTCTGGTGACCTGGACAAGCTCAGTAGGAGAGAAGGGGACATGCCTGCAGAGGTCACTCCACCCATTCAGGTACATTTAAGCCAGACAATGGGAGTGGGGGAGAAGTGGCAAGTAATGGTGTAACAGTGGGACAAGAGAGAGACACAACCTCATAGCACCATGTTGGTACCTTGGGTTAAAATCCCAGAAAACCTGCCCTGGTTACAGCTCTGTTGGTTACCCTTTGGTTCCAAGTTCTTGTCTTTATTTTATATATGTAACCACAAACAAGACCCCCATGCTTTGAACCCCCAAGTACTGGTACAACAATGGACCTTAACTTTCCTCAGATTCCATTTTTCTTCTGTAAAATGGGACCACTTAGTCCTTGTTTGGACTATTTGACAGTAATTTCAGTGGGAGAGATTCTTCTACCTCTTTCTGAGGAGAATGGAAGCCAGGGCTTTGGGGTAGGCTAACCCCAGCCAGGTACAGGGTCTTCTGATTCAAGTCCAACGTCTTTACCACTACTCCATACAGTCACTAAGTAGCTAAGGTATCAATTACATGTTGGAGCATTTCCTGGAGGCAAGTGTTGATTTAATAGAGAGAAAGGATCAATAGAAAACACTGAAAGCCAGATGAGAGTGTTGAAAGAGGGGAAGGGCCATTGAAAGGGGCAGCAGGAAGATAGAAAACAAACTTCAGAAACTCAACAGAAAGACATCCAAAGGTGAAACTGGAAAGTCCTTTAGAAGAATCTCCTAGATGTTTGAAGATGGGGACAGTCCCTTCCAAATTATCAAAAGAATCATAGGCTTCCACAATGTTAGAGCTGGAAAGGACCTCAGAGATCCTCTAAACCAGAGGTTCTTAACCTTTTTTGTGTCATAAGCCCCTTGGGCAGCCTATTGAAACCTATGAACCCCTTCTCAGAATAATGTTTCAAATAATTAAAGCAAATTTTCAGTTAGAGGTTAATGAAAATGAAGATATAATTTTTTGTGATCCAAATTCACAGACCTCTTTAAGGGTCCATGGAACCCAAGTTAAAAATCCCTACTCTAGTCCAATCCCCTCATCTGTCAGAGAAGGGAACTGAGGCCATAAAAAGTTCAAATGACTTGCCCAAGGGTGCAGAAGCCTTTAGTAGGATGGTTGATTAAAGACCACTGGCATGTTTGCAATGTCAAGGAAAAGCAAGAATGGGTCCCAACACAATCAGCATATCACCTGTAGTAAAACTATGGGAGAACTGGGACATGGGGTGCCCCAGATGGGCAGGTATGTCTTGTGATTTGTATTGTTGGAGTAAACATTATAGGATCACAGATCTAGGGATCTCAGAGGTCTTAGGCCCAGGGAGGTCACACAGGTAGTAAGTATGAGAAGCAGGATTTGAATTCAGGACCTCTGACAGTCAATGTTCTCACATCCTCATCAATAACATTACATATGCATCTGGGTTAGAGCAGGGATTCTTAAACCAGAGCCTGTGAACTTGATTTTTAAAAATATTTTTATAATTCTATTTCAATAAAATTGGCTTTCTTTATAATTCTGTGTATTTTATTTTATTCATTTTAAAATGTTATTCTGAGAAGGAATCCATAGGACTCACCAGACACTGCCCAAGGGGTCCATGACTCAAAAAAAAGTTAAGAAATTCTTATGTCAGAGGAAGGAATCCTGGCTTCGAATGCCACTTTAGGTATGTTACAGGTGGGTAACATGAGCAGATTTCTTCTCTTTTCTAGCCTTAATTTTCTCATTTGGAAAAGAGTAACTATAAAGCTGGTGACCATCTCCCTCCCACAGGTCTTTTCCTGTTGACCATTCTCAAGTGCTATAGAAGTAGGGGTCCATATAACTGTCAATGCCTGCTTGCAGCCTAGCGATCCCTCGTCTCGATCTCTCTCTGGGTAGACCACTTGAGCAGGCGGACAGAGTCCTGATCTAGCAATTACAGGCCTAGCAGTAAAGGCTGCCCCATCCTACTCTGGGCTGCAACCCTAGCCCCTGACAGGAGTCTTGGCCAAGATACATTGTGAGCTTCCATTTGCAGACCCTCACCTTCCCATGATAGCCCCTCACTTCCCTGACTGCTTAACATGCATATTGGAGCCTCCAACACGGAGCCCCATAGATTCGTCTTTGTCTTGGGTGATAATTATTAGCTGTCTCGGTGGGTGAATGCAGGCAGAAACAAAGGCAGTCAGGTTGTAAAACCTTTTATCTCTATCAGGGCATATTATTTGATAAGGTGCTAAGCTAATAGTAACGTATGTCAGATTGTGTTTAGACAGATCACTGTGCTGGGAATTGGAGGTTATATTTGTCTGCGGAAAGTAGCACCTGAAAGACTAAAGAGAAATTCATACTAATATTCTGAGCCCTGGGCGTACTGCAGACCTCCCAGCCCCGAGTGGTTATTTCTTACAAATGACTCGAGCTTGGATCATGTGCCCAGTCTGGTCCTTGTGACAGCCCCAGGCATTTTGTCTTCTGCTCTGGGAAGAAGTCCAGGCTCTCATGGAAGGAGGCAAAATGAAAGCCAGGGGAAAGTAGGGGTAACAGGAAGAGTTCATGTCCACCCTTACTCCTTGTCCTGAGCTGTTTCCACCCGACTGGAAGACCCTCCCCCATCCGAATCCTTCTTGTACTTCATGGTTTGGCCCAGGTACCACCTCCTCCATGGAGCCTTCTCCTGGGCCATCTCTAGTCACCCTGACAAATATCTGGTGACTGGATCCAGATGGCTCTGGAGGAGAAAGTGAGGCTGGCGACCTTGCACAGTCCTCCTCACTCAAATCAAAGTCAACTGCAAGTCATGTCATCATTTCCCTGATGTCACAGTCCTCTTTGAAAATGAAGGACAAACACAATCAGAATCACAAACTTCGAGTTGGAAGGAACCTCAGAGGTCATTCTAGTGTAACCTGTGCCTAATGAGGAATTCCCTCTATGACATTCCCAAGTGATTATCCCACTTTTGTTGGAAGGGCTCCAGGGACAACGGCCCCCACTAAAAACTGAGGCACCTCATGTTGCCTTTTAAACCATCCTAATTATCAAGAAACTTTTCTCTATAACAAATCAGCAATCTGGCTCTTCAATTTCTATCAGCAAGATCAAATGAGCAACTCTAATGATTCCATATGGAAACATCTTAAATACTTGAAGAGGATATCATGTCTGCCTCTAAGACCTTTCTTCCGTAGGCTAAATGTCATCAGTTCCTTCAGCTAGTTCCAATGGGGAATGTTATCAATTTTGTTTTGTGTGTTTGAGCCTGGATCTCCTTATCTCATCTAGGCTAGAATGCAGCAGGCCTTCTCAGGCCCTTCCCTACTACTGATCTTCATAGAAACTTTGACAGCTCCATTTCTGACCTGAGTTGGTTCACCTGTCCTTATGCAACCTGGTGCTCAGCCCCCACTCTCAACCCTCCTGGGGCTCACAATATTGGTGCTGGACTTAGCGTGGACTTCCAGTCAGCTCTAGCCCAATTATAGCCCAGAATGCCCAAGCTCAAGAGATCCATCAGCCTCCCCAGTAGCAGGGTTTACAGGAATGCACTCAATACCACGACTGGCCTCCATTCTTTTTGCCATGCTGGCAATTTCCCAGTGTCCTTCTAAAAAATATGTTTAGGATTGAATTCAATACTTGGCTATGACCTTCCTAGGGCAGAATACAGTAGAACTCGTGCTTTCTTCATTCAGGGTGCCATCACTCTCTTCGTGAAGCCTAAGATCAGGAGAGCTTTTTGGGTTTCCATGTCACACTGTTGGTTCATATGGAGCTTGTGGTCTACTGCAACCCCCAGAGCTTTTCCACATGAACTGCCATCTAACCTAGCTCCCCACCTATCCTGTACTTGAACAGCTGCTTTTTTGAATCCATGGGTAAGAATGTACATTTATCCTAATTCTGTTTCATCACCTTAGATTCCAGCCTGCTAAAATCTCTTTGGAGCCTGACTCTATTTTCCAAAATATTACCTATCCCCCAAGCTTTCTGTCATGTTTGAAAATCTGATAAAGCATGTTCATTTCTACCTTCAATAGAGGCACTAATAAAATTATTGAACACCACAAGACAAAAAGCAGATCCCTGGAGTGCTCTACTTACAGTGGTGTCAAGCTCAAAAAGAAATAGATGCCACCCAACTCTACAGTGACTTAGAAAACCACAAATTACCATCATCTATGTTATGTTGTATTTTTATTTATTTTTTTAAATATTTCCCAATTTCTTGTTCATCTAGTTCAGGGGGTTTTGCGGCCACCAGGTTTGACATTTCTGCTCCACCAGATACCTCCCTCCAAATAGACTTTCGATCTATAAATCACTATTTTTTGGTCCATTCATTCAAGCAAGTTACAAATCCACCTGATTGTACTCTCATCTGGCCCCTACCTCTCCATCTTGTCTATGAAGCTATGATGACAAACTTCGTTAGGTGCCTTGCTAAGATACAGGTATTCTGTTTATGACATTCCCCTGATCTAGGAAACTTGTGGAAAAACGAAATGAGGGTTAGTGCACAACAAACAAATCTTGGTGAAAATATGATAGCAGCCTTTCTTTCTAAATATTCACAGGTCATCCCTTTGGTAGTAAATTGAAATTTTTTTCCAAGCCTGTGTCTTCTCCTCTTCTGATAGCCTTAGCACCTAATGCAATGTTGGGCACATAGTCAGCACATGCAAAATACTTGCTGAATTGAATACTTCTTGGAAAGCATTTCATGTCCCAGATATCACACCTGCTGTAGTCAAAGGGCAGCACAGTCCTGAAAGAGTCAGAGCTCTCTGTAAACTAGCTGGGCAAATGAGCATTTAAAGAAAACTAGACAAGTGAAACCAATAAGCCTGGAACTTGAGAGTTGTTATTCTTAATCTTTAGAGAACCCTTTGCTGTAACAATAGAGAAGGGTCAGAAGGCCTGGGGATCCTGTCTTCTGGGGGTACAGGTATAGGAGAATGCTATAAAATCCATTTGGGGAATAAGGCTGACACCTACATCATACTTAGATACACATTGGACAATTGGATGATGTATTTCACAGTTGTCATGGTCCTGAAAAGTTACACATAAGTGAAACTTTTGAAAATCCAAGTGCTACCGACTTGCTTTGTTACTCTGTCTTTCAGTAGCAGAAAACATGGAGGGAGATGCGCTGTATGTGGTCCTTTGGGTATGTGATATCTGTATGTAGCCATGGAAGCAGCTTCAGGTAAAATAAATGCCAAAGGGAAATTGACCAATAAAAATGCCAGTGCTTGACGGTTCAGCTAACTGGTGCTTGTCTGATCATTCCCAATGGAGTCAATCCCCTTCCCTTAGGGCTGCCTCAGAGGTAATGTCCCCAGACAAACAGCATTCTTGACCAATATACAATGATTTCAAATAAGAGTTTTTCTTCTGGAACTATCTGATAAAGGTTTAGCTCATAGTGGGCATTCAATAAATACTTATTAATTAATTAGTTGATGCTTATTGAAATGAATTGAATTAATTGCAAAGGAATTGTCTGATAGCTGCCCTTAAGGAACTTATAGTCTAGTTTGAGAGACAAGACTGACACTAATGAAACAACTGTAAACAACACAAGATAGTATATAATTCAGTACCAAACTGTGTGGTTTGTTATTGAGTCGTTTCAGTCATTCTAACTCTTCATGATCCCATTTTGGGGTTTTCTTGGCAAAGATGCTGAAATAGTTTGCTATTACAAATGAGAAACTGAGGCAAACGGGGTTAAGTGACTTGCCCAAGGTCACAGAGCTAGTAAGTGTCTGAGGCCAGATTTGAACTCAGGAAGAAGAGTCTTTCTGGTTCCAAGCCCAGTGCTCTATGCACTATGGCTCCACCTAGCTGCCCTAAACTGTATGGTACAACACAGTAAGTGTCAAAGGAATATAGAGCCATAATCGGTCAATCATCGTTGTGTTTGACTTTGTTTTCGAAGAGGACCATGGCATCGTGGAAATGATGACATGACTTGCAATTGACTTTGATTTGAGTGAGGGAGGGCTGTGCAAGGTCACCAGCCTCACTTTCTCCTCCAGAGTCATCTGGATCTAGCAACCAGATGTACTCAGGGGTGTGCTGGAGCCAGCTCAATACTGACTCGGGAGAACCAATTGTAAAATTTTCCATGTGAGCATTTATACCTTGGAAATTGGCAAATGATACAAATGAGGGCTTGGTTTATTTTTTTGTTGTTGATTGCCTGGTATGCTTGGCTGGTAGAATATTGTGAATTCAGGGAAGAGAACTTCATTTGGCTGAATCAGCTCAAAGTGACTTCAATTCCTATCCTTGTCGAATTATCACTCTCCCACTTGGGTAAGTCAATCTCCTTTTGTTAACTGTTGAATGGCCTATAGATGTCTCATTTTGTTTCCAAATTGAACATGAAGACTGACCTGAGTCAAACCTAGCCCAAAATACCAAGATAAAAATGTAAGAGGTAAGGGGCAATTAGGTGGTGCAGCGGATAGAGCACCAGCCCTGGAGTCAAAAAGACATGAATTCAAATCTAGCCCCAGACATTTACTAGCTGTGTGACCCTGGGCAAGTCACTTAACTCTGATTGCCCCCAAAATAAAAATAAATGTCAGAGGTAGGACCTGAACCCCAATTCTCTGCCTCCAGTGCGAGCCCTCTTTCTACCACCACATTCCCTTCCTTTAAGAGTCTATGATCCTTGGATCTGTATCCCCAGGCCTGTCTTCCCTCCTAGGCTCCAGTCAGCTATTGCCGACTATCTACTGTAAAATTCCATGTGGCTCCTCTGCTGTCACCTCGAACTCATATGGAAATGACCTGAGCAAATTCACAGAGACAGGAATCAAAATGATGTGCTTGGGAGACAGTAATCAGACTTGCTTGACTGGAGTGGGAGATTTGGAAGAAGAGTAGCAGGAGATAAGGTTGGAGTAGCAGTGTGGAACCACATCATGGGGGATTGGCGAGGGTCTGAAAGCCAGGCAGATAAGTTTCAACTTAATATAGCAGACATAGGGGAGACACTGAAAGGAGAAGCGGATAGTACGCAGGATGGATTAGCTAGTCTAGAAGCCCAGCCCAAAACCTTTTGAAGTAACACAAGAGGGAGCTGACTCAGTTCTGAACCAGGGAAGTGGGATTAGAAAGAACAGGAGGGATGCTAGAAACATTAGGAAGATGATTTAACAAGTGAGTGCCCATGAGGGATGAATGAGAGGGAAGAGTCGGAGTAAGGGAAAAAGTATAGTGGTCAGAACAGGATGAAAAGAAAAGAGCAGAGGGCTAAGGATTGAACTTGGAGAAATGCAGAGATTTTGGTGAGCATGAAAATTATCAACAAGCATTTTTAAGCACCTACTGTGTCCCAGGTACTATATTAATTTCTGGAAATACAAAGGAAAAAGAAAAATAGTCTTTGCCCTTGAAGACTCTACATCCGAAGAGGGGAAATAATAAATACATAAATTGGGACATACACATTATACAAAAAATGGCAGCTAACCTAAAAGGGGAAGGCCTCCTGTGAAACTGTTCGAGCTGAGTCTTAAAGGAAGCCAGGGATTCTACAAATAAATGTTTTGTGGAGTTGACGGAGGAGAAAATGGAGCTAGATAAGAACACATGGAAGGAGTGGTCAGAGAGGCATAAGGGAAACCAGTAGAGTAGAGGGTCAGGAAAGGAAAGGGGTGAGAGAGTCAAATCAAGATGACCAATAGAGTCAATACTCAGAAGTCAAGGAAGATGAAGACTGAAAAAAATATATATATATCGGATTTGTCTTTAAAAGACAGGTGTCCTTCAAGGAAATGGTTTCAGTTTAGTGGTGAGAAGATGACACATAGATTGACACATAGAAGATTTATACATAGATCGGGGAGTTCTCTTATTTGTGGGAATGTGTGCATTCAATTCAACAAATTAAACACCTTACGTGTGCAGAGTATTGTTTGTATAAGACAAGGTCCTTACGGGGATTACAGTCTAGTGGGGGAATAAGACACAAACATAGATAATAGTACCATAATATAGTTTAATAAGTGCAGTAAAGTGGGGGACAAAACAAATGTTAAATGATGGGGAGATAGTCATTCCCAGTGGGGTGGAGGGGGGAGGCAAGGAAGGCTTCATCAAGACGGCAGCATGGAAGACTCATATGAACTGATGCAAAGGGGAGGGAGCAGAACCAAGAGAACAACTGAAAATTCCTTGTTCCTTCCATTACATAGACCACATCCACCTTCTTAATACTGTTCCCTATGTTTGGAACACTCTTCTTCTTCAGTACATTGAATGGAATCCCTCAATCTCTTCAAACCTCCACTTAAACACCACCTTTTTCATGCAGGATGCTCCCTGCTTCTCTGTCCCTGTCCCATGAAAATCACTGTTATTTTATTTAAAACCAGAATTTGCTTTCCTGTGAATTTGCTGCAAAGCCTCACCTCCAGTAGAATCTAAGTTCCCCAAGGGGAAAGATTGTATCTCTCTTGTAAATAAGAATCTAGCACTGGTGCCAGGCACATAGTAGATTATTAATAAATCTATTAATAATAAATAAATTATTAAATAAATAAATAAAAATTAATAAATCTATAAAAATAATAAATGCTTGTTAACTTACTATCATGTGGGACTTATGACATTTTTTGACATTAAAAATAAATTCTATTTTTATATAGTTAGACACTATCATCTCAAAAAATAAAATAAAATAAAAAATACCACTGGATGGAAAGCTCAGGGAATTGGGGTCCTAGTCCTACCACTAACTAGTAGTGACCCCTAAAACACATCATTGGAGTCTATGGAGCCTCAGTTTCCCAATCTGAAAAAATGAAGATTATATTACCTTCTCTGCCTATCTCCACCACATGAAATAAGGTATGTATGAGCCTTAAATAATAATCACCCCCTTACAATTGTGGAGGGCTTTACAATTTATAAACACACACAGGCAGCCACCATTAAGTCCCAGCCTTCTGAAACATCGAGGGAGCGATAACCTCATCAAGTGTGTTTGCTATAACCCTGCTCCCTCGCACAGTAGACCACCGACCTTATTCAGAAGACTCTGGCAGAGTTTCCAAGCCAGGCTGCCCATCTTGAATGAAGAGACATTCGAGGGATACAAAAAAGACATGGGAGAGCAGACCTCATGGAGAAATGTGTCTGCCCACAGAGCGGGACTGTGCATGTCAGATTTTCCACTCTGTTTCCCTGAAATTTGTTTTGCACATCCCACTGCTAAAAATAGCTCAGTGGATGCCTGAGAAAGAATCAGGGGCCATCGGAAAGCAGCTCCCTTTGGCAGTTTGGGGTTGGTTTTTGACCGGTCTCATTGCCTTTTACCTACAACAGCCTCCCAAATGGAGGGTGTGATCCTGACACTAGTGCTAAGGATGCTCCAGCCTCTCTGGCCCCTCCTGATGCTCTTACTTCTAACCCTCCTGAGCTTCAGCCAGCTGAGGACATATTTTATATGTCCCTGAGGACCCTCAAAGAGACAAATCATGGAAATGGAAAGGGATTTTAGAATTCATAATTCTATGGAATGAATGTTAGGTTCAGATTCAGTAGAACTGAGCTCAAATCAAAGCTTTGTTTCTTGTTCCCCATGTGACCTTAAACAAGTCATTTTCCCTTTGTGTCTCAGTTTTCTCATCTGTAAAATGGGATGGGTGTGGGGGGACTGGGCTTGGATCTAAAAACATGATCCCAACTCACTAACTCTTCTGTATGTGTTCAGTTTGAATGCAAGCTCCTTGAAGGGATGTCTGGATTTTCTATCTGTATCAAGGCTTAGCACAGTGCTTGGCATATGTAAGCATTTAATAAATGCTTTTCCTTGGTCATATTCTCCAAAATCAATTTGAATGGTGAAAAAAAAAATCAGAGGATCATAATTTTAGAACTGAAAGGGAGTTTTAGAAGGCACCTAGCCCAAACCCTTCATTTTGCAGTTAAATAGAAAATAATTGAATTGAAATGACTGAATAATTAAAAATAATTGAATAAATTTTCTATTGAAAATTTTTTTAAAAAATTTTTTGTAGAAAATAATGCTGACAGAGTAAAGGATTTGGTCATGATCCCACAGTCAGTAAAGGTCTGTGCCTCACATAGTGCAGGCCTTTCCCCGTTGCTCTAAATGCTGGGGCCATCTACTCTGGGGTTACCTTGTGCCGGTTCTGTATAGAGCCTGTATACGTCTAGTTATGCATGCTCTGCCTCCCCCTGAGAATGCGAGCTCCTGGAGGGCAGCAGTGGGTTTCACTTTTGCACGGTGCTGGTAGTTACTAAATGTTTAATAACTGTTTGTGGTTTATTGACCAATGAGAGAGAGGGACAGAGAGAGAGAGAGAGAGAGAGAGAGAGAGAGAGAGAGAGGGAGGGAGGGAGGGAAGGAAGGAAGGAAGGAAGGAAGGAAGGAAGGAAGGAAGGAAGGAAGGAAGGAAGGAAGGAAGGAAGGAAGGAAGGAAGGAAGGAAGGAAGGAAGGAAGGAAGACATGCTTATGGGACAGTGAATAAGTAGATGAATCTTGTTGGCAATATCAGGGATTTGTATGGAGAGAGACAAGGCCAGAAATGTTGATTGGGATATGACTGAGGGGAGCATTGTTTTAGGCCTATCAATTAGTTAGCAGCATGAAAGACAATTGGAAGAGGGAAAGACTGGAGACTGGGAAGTCATTTAGGAATTTGTTGCAGCATGTCTAGCCTGGAAGACAAGGGTCTGAATGAGAAGAGATGAGAAGGTGAGGGAAGGCAATTGAGACTAAAAAATTGAAAAGCTTTGATAACTGATTAGATGAGAAGGGTAATTGAGAGGGTGATTCTAGTGCCCTACCCATCGATAACTATCCAATATCCATCAATATCCATCCAATAAACATTTGTTAAGGACCTACTATGTGCCAGGCACTGGGCTAAGCACTGGGGATACAAAAAGAGGCAAAAGACAGACCTTGCCCTTGAGGAGTTTACAATCAATGGGGGAGACAATATGCAAACAAACATAGGAAGCAAGCTGTAGAGAGCAAAGATAAATCAATAAATATTTGTTAAGCACCTACTATGTGCCAGGCACTGTACTAAGCACCGGGGATACAAAAAGAGGCAAAAGACAGATCCTGCCCTTGAGGAGATTACAATCCGTGGGGGAGACAATATGCAAACAAGCATACAAAGCAAGCTATAGACAGAATAAATAGATCAATAAATATTTATTAAGTGCCTGCCTAGTATGTGCCAGATACTGTGCTAAGCACTGGGGATACAAAAGGTAGAAAAAGAGTATCCCTGATCTCACAGAGCTTACAGTCTAGTGATGACATGGAAACAAGTATCAACAAATTCTACACAGGATAAGAATAAAACAATTAACAGAGAAATTGTTGTTCGTCCTTCATTCTCAAAGAAGACCAATGACATCAGGAGGGTGATCTCTTGACTTGCAAGCGAATTGGATTTGAGTGAGGCAGAGCTGTGCAAAGTCATGAGCCTCACTCTCTCCTCCAGGGCCATCTGGATCCAATGACAAGACATAGGTCAGGATGACTGGCCACCAGAGGGAAGGCACTGGAATTGAGAAGGATTGGGGGAGGCTTCTTGTAGATGGTGGGATTTTAGTTGGGACTTATAGGAAGCCAGGGAGGTCGGTAGTTGGGGCAAAGAAGGGAGAGCCTTCTAGGAATGAGAAAGAGCCAGAGAAAGTGCCCAGAGTTCTTCCTACAATCTAGCTTATGTTTTGAGGTGACAGTTGAAGAGGAGAAAGCGGCATTGTTTTGAGGGTGAAGCTTGACCACACCTTCCCCCATGTCCACTCACGTATTCCCAGACCACTTTGCTTGGACCTTTCTACCTTTTGGTAGACTGGGATGACAGAAGCAAAAAAAGAGAGAAGCTTTAGAAGGGTATTCACCACAAGGTGGTGTCCAAAAGGGAAGTGCACCCCCTCAAAGGGAGGGCAAGCCAATGAAAAATAGGAGGTAGTGTGGTTGTAGTGGGGAGAGCACTGGCTCTGGAGTCAGGGGACCCGGGTTTGGGACTAGGCTCTGCTACTGCTGGCCTGTGTGACCTCAGGCAAGGTTCCCTTCTGTGAACCTGTGATAAAATTGGCAAAATCCAGTGCTCCTCAAGTCATTAGCATTATCATTAACAAGTCGTTATTATTAGTGGAGTACACTGGTCTGGGCATCAGGCAACCTGGTCTAGACCCATCCTGCAATGAGCTAGATATAGGCCCCTTTACCACATGGACCACTGTTTCCCCATCTGTAAAGTTGGGGGCATTGAATCAGCTCATTGGAAGCTCATGTCTGAAATGATCCAATATTTTTTTCCTCTAGTGGCCATCTAAGCTCCTGTCTCTTTCCAGACAACACAGGAAAGATCCTGTTCTCTGTGCTTGTGTCTCTGCCAGGAGAGAGCAAGATACTGCAGAAAAGATAGATGCTCTGGAGCCTCTGAACAGCCTCTGACCCAGAGACTCCCTTCTGTTCAAAGACCTGAGTTTAAATCTGGCCCCAGACACTTACTAGCTTTGTGACCCTGGACAAATAACTTAATCTCAGTTTCCCCATCTGTAAATGGGGGATAATTCTCAGAGTTGCTGTAAGGCTCTAATTAGATAATATTGGGTTAAAAAAAGTAATTAGCACAGGGCCTGGCACATAGTAGGCAGTATATAAATGCTTATTCCCTTTTCTTCTATTCCCATAAGGCTGATGCTAGTAAGCAATGCACAGCACCACCCAGACACTGCACCTCCTTCTGCTCCTCCCTGCTCATCCTCTTTCCCTGGGAAGTTATGTGATTGACAGCCCGCAGGAAGCTCTAATTGAAGATGCAACCCAGCTAAGGAGGGAAAAGGGACTTTTTCCTTACTGAGATTTTCAGCCCTCCCTGGTCCAGGACACCGGAAAAACCAGCAGAGATGAACACAGCCCCAAGCAGCATTTGGCTAGGTGATGCTGGGCAGAGGCCAGGTCAGGTCCTCTACATCACACACACACACACACACACACACTCTCTCTCTCTCTCTCTCTCTCTCTCTCTCTCTCTCTATTTCTCTCTCTCTCTCTCTCTCTCTCTCTCTCTCTCTCTCTCTCTCTCTCTCTCTCTCTCTCTCTGTATCTGTCTCTCTCTGTCTCGTACTCTCTGTCTCTCTCTCTCTCTCTGTCTCTCTCTCTCTCTCTGTCTCTGTCTCCTTCCCTCTCTCTATTAAACACAGCCATACATGTTTACAGGCATATGCACATGTCCATGCAGGTGCATGCATACTAACACACAATCAGAACAACCCTATTCTCAGGTGCAAATTTGTATCAACACATGATTGCACATGCTTACATTATATAGAAACACAATGAAACTTGTTTAATGATGACATAAAGAGTAAGAAAAGATCACGTGTCAATACAGGTATACGCAGAGTGTGTGTGTGTGTGTGTGTGTGTGTGTGTGTGTGTGTGCGGACACACAATTAAAGGTTCCCTTAACAAAAGGTGCTAAACACTGCCACCTGCTGGAGATTGTTCGTTATTGTTACTCCCAGGGAAGTAGCCTCATCTTGCCAACTTACGAGGAAAAGATGGCACAAAGAAAACAATCCGTCCAAATAAGAGGAAAATAGAGGGTGGGAAGGGGGTGTGGAGAAGGGAAGGAGAACAAGAGAGGCAATAAAATAGAAGACAAGAGACAGAAAGAGAATGAACTAGATCAAGAGACAGACGTCCTAGGGTGAGACAATGACAGTGCTAGAGAGAAGGAAAAAGAAGCAGGAAGAGGGGAGTTTGAAGTCTTGTGACTGCCCCAGCCCCCCGCCTCCTGGAAGTGTAAAAGACAAGACGAGGCCCCCTAGATGAGGACCTGTGCTGTCCCCCAACTCCACAAGCAGACATATGCAATGACATCCCACCAGCCCTAAACTGAAAAGCCCCAGGGAGAAGAGTTAGCCCCATCTGGCTTCAGCCTCAGTGCTGGCCCTAGTGAATCAAGCATGGGACCTCTTCTGCCAGTCTAGGGAGGCCACAAGAGAAAGAGGCTGAGTCTTTGTATGATGGGACAGCGATCTCCAGTCCAATACTAGAAGCATCAATTACTGTCTATGGACAGCCGGCTACGTTCTCACCCGTACACCCTGTGCCTGGCCAGCGGTGCACCCTAGCTTGCAGTCGGAGAGTTGGGGATCTTTCCCAAGAATAACATCCCTCAGCTTCCCTCGATGTGGCTTTCTATCTGCCTTTCTTGGTCTCGGTCTTCCCCTGCGGTGGGAAGGGAAGGGAAGATGAAAGAAGGGAACAGAAAAGGATCACTAGAAGAAGTGTAGCTTTTAGAGCTACACTCTCACTTTACAGATTAGGAATCTGAATCCCAAATAGATAAAGCAACTTGCTCAAGGTTACAAGGCTAAGATAAGCCATATTTTCGAGGACAAAGTTGAGCTTTTGGGAGATGGCCAAAGGAACTGTCTACATATCACTTCAAATAGTTGCTGACGCTAAATCTTCCTCCGGTGTTTTGGAATCTCCACCGCAAGGAAACATTGCTATCTGCATGGTTGTGACCTGGGCACATAGTAGGACCTCAACACGTATTTCTTGAATCTGAACTGGTTCAGAAGACAGATTATCTCTGTCTAGATTTCGGTTCCCCCGTATGTTGGAAATTCTGGGATCTGATCTTAGCTTTCTCTTTGCTGAGTTATCAGTTTCCTCGTCTGCCAAACGGAATGGCAAGAGAAGCCATTCACCATGTTCTGACACGAGGCAGCCCACACTGCCCTATCAAGAGGTGATACTAGGAGTTTTTCCATCTGAGGCAAAAACATTTGGGACAGTGAAGTAGCCATAAAGGATGATAAGATATGCGGGTTGGGAATATATGCAGAGGGAATTCTGATCTCAGGTGCAGTCATGTGGGAATAGATATGCCCCATGCCTATTTCTGGTCCACCACAGACCCCCAACCCTTCTTCCTCATCCTCTCCTGGGCCCCATCTTCCCCTCCCCTAAAGATTTGGGAGCATAGCCAGCAGAGGACATTGAGATTCAAAGCGCAGGTGTGGCATTCTCTAGAAGCACACGTAACCTTCAGAGTCAGCGCCCTGGTACAAAATCCAGACAACCATTCCTAGTTACATTTCTGACCCCTGTGTTTGCTGTAGCAGCTACAGAACAACAGATATCTTAGGGCTGCCTAGCCTGACCCTGGCCAAAGAGTCAGATAGTTCCATTCAGACAAGGGCTAAAGTAGATAGGAACAAGGTCAGGAGCCAGGAAAGAAAGGAGAAGGCGAATCTCTGTTCCATCACCCTAGGGTCTGGAACAATCCAAGGATATCTGACGATTTCCCTGCAGTAGACCCAACACTCTGAAGCCCAGGGTAGAACGAGTAGTTTCTGGAAACCAACGAGCAAAGGAAACATTGATCCTACTGTATGCAATGCCTTTTCTGGATATGGTAGAAAGGCCGCTGGAATTGGAGTTACAGGACCTGTATTCAAATCCTACCTCTGACACATGTATGTGAACATAGCCAAGTCATTTTACTTCTCTCAGACTCAGTTTTATCATCTGTAAAATGAGGGAGTTGCCCTAGAAAGTGCCTAAGGTTACTGTTACCTTTGAGTTTCCCCGTAGACTCCACGAACAAAGTCCATATTTTTTAATAGTTAAATTCTTTTTTGATTGGATCCTGTACATTTTTTGAGGGCAGGGCTTGGGCTCTTTTTGGCTTCATATTCCTGGGGCTCAGCACAGCGCCAGGGGCATAGGGAGTGCTTAATAAATGCTTGTCAATTGACTGACCACGTATCTTGTCCCATTGCTTTTGGGTCACTTCACCAACCTCCATTTTCCTCATCTATAAGTGAAGAAATTAGACTAAATGACTTCTGAGTTTGCTTCTGGCTTGGTATCGATAATCCTGTGATTCACTGATCTATGTACCTGGAGATCAATTAACTTCTAGGGCTGTGCACCATAATCTCAGACACCGCCATTCTCTTGATAGTAAGCTGCTCCAATTTCAGGCACGGTACCCAGGCTAGAAGAAACCAAGAGCTTCCCTGGACCAGGCCTAACAAGCCCACTCTAATTAAATTAAATTAAATTAAATAGCAGGAAATATCAGGATTACCTATTAGTTCATGAGGAGCTGACCTATAAGACTTCTTATCTCCCCCAATTCTCCTCTCTTCCAATCTTCCCTGTTACTATTGAGAGCATCAGGATCCTCCCCATCACCCCATGACCATCTCCTACTCCTCCCTCTCCACATGTGGTTTTAGAACCCAGCCCTCTCTTTTCCCATAAGATAGAACCTCCTTCTGGGAGAAGCTAAAATGGGGGGAAAGTTCCAAGTGGAAATCGGCTTTTCTCTTAATCCTGTTTGGGTTGAGTTACCAGGAAAAAACTGTTTCCCCTTGGTTTCATATGTGGAGATAGGTGCCATTGTGGGAAGTTGGGGGGTATCTCCCCAGTTGTTACACTTTTCTTCTCTCTCCTCCCTCAAATTCTTTATAATTACTCTGTACTTATTTTGCCTAAACTTACGTGTGTTCACGTTGTTTCCCTACCCCATTCCTGTGCCTCCAGTAGAAGATAAGCTTCTTGAGGGCAGGCGCTGTTTCATATTTGTCTTTGTGTCCCCAGCCTCTAACACAGTGCTTGCAAGCACTATCAATATTTGTTGAAATTATTTGAATTGAGTTGAATTGAACCAAAACAAAACATGAAGACAGGCATGTAGCTAACTTCCACACTCTTCAAGGTTTTCGCAAAATATCTTCACAAGTTTCAAGCCGTTTCCAAGTATATCTTCCTGAAACACACGTCTGATCATATCCCTCCCCTGATCTCCCCAAACCTTCAGTGACTCCCTCTTGCCTCTAGGAGAAAATCAAATGCCTCTATTCAATATAGAAAGCCCCTCCCAGTCTGGCTTCAGCCATCTTTCCATATTGATTTCACATTGTTCCCCTTTACACACTCTCCATTCCAGCCAAAATGGCCTATTTATTGTTGCCCTCATAGGACATTTCATTCCCTGTCTCCATGGTGGACAGTTTGTCCCCACTGAGGCCAAGAATTCTTCTTCTGCCATCACTTTTGCCAAGGCCCAGAGCAGTTAGGCAATTTCCCTATGGGCACACAGGTAGCAAGCAGCAGAGCTGGGGTTTGAACCCAGATCCTTTGACTTATTCCACTGTACTGTGCTGGCTGGATTCCTGCTAAATCATCTTCATAGCTCAGCCTGCCATGGAGAGGGATCCCCAGAGAATCCATTTTATAGGTAAAAGGTGACCCACCAAGAGCAGTGAGATTTGAGCTCCTCTTAGAAGTTAATCAACCACACTGCTGGACACCCCCAAATAGGGGGAGCTCTGAGTTGCACCCCCTCCCCCAGATACATGGGATGTAGCACGGCAGCTGTTTAAGGAACAAATAGGCAAGCAGGGAAATTTACAGTCAGATAATTGGCAGCTCTGGTGCACAGTCAAACACGGTAAATTAAGTGTTTTCCCGTAAATCAAGTTTATGATTTGCACTGGAGATGTAATTGTTAAAACTGTTCATTTTCCCCGCAAATAGCAGTTGAAAGAAACCAATTTAGCAGTGACAGATTGGTTTTGATTCTAAATGTAGTGCTAAAATGGTTAATTTTAATACTATCCATCGGACAGGACTCTGCTACTTGATACCATAGTCAGCTATTTGAAAACAGCACGTTGGGCCACTGATTCTTCGACTGAAAATTAATATCAATTCCTCATCCATTCTCCCAATAAAACTGTGGATACTGAATGCCACAATACCTGGAAATCCAACTTCTGACTAAGACATGATGTCATGATCTTCTAAGGGCATATCAGAGGGGCGGCTTGGACAATGGAAGGAGCCCTAGCTCTGGCGCCAGAGGAACTGAGTTTGAATTCTGGCTCCAACACTTCTGCCTTCATGACCTTGGATCAGTTATTTCTAGTTTGTTAGCCTTTGTATAGCACTTTAAACTTGGCCAAATAATTTACATATGTTATCTCAATAACCTCTCTGAACCTCAGTTTTCTCATCTATAACATGGGAGATTTGGACAAGATGGTCTCTGAGGTCTCTTTCAAGTCTATGATCCATTGTCTGGAAATTAGGCGTGGAAGGACATGGCACAAAATTTAGAATTCTCCAGTTGGAAGAGGCCTGAGAGGTCTTCTTGTTCAGAGGTGCCAAACTCCTGGCTGTGCCCTCTGCCAAAACTCTCAAACCAAACCAAATTAATATGTAATCAAAAATGATTAACAAAATAAATAAAAATACAATATTTTAGTTGTTGTTATACAGTCATTTTTTCAGTCATGTCTGATTCTTTATGACCTCACTTGGGGTTTTCTTGGCAGAGATCCTAGAGTGGTTTGCCATTTCCTTCTCCAGCTGATTTTACAGGTGAGGAAACTGAGGTAAACAGGGTTAAGTGATACAACATAGATAATGTTAATTCATGGTTTTCTAAGCCAGCATGTGACCCACAGACATCTGTTTCTCTTTAAATTTGATACCACTCCATCCCCAACCCCTGTGCTGGAATGCTGTACAAAACAACTCAGCCTTTACTTGAATATGTTTAGTGAGGGAGAGATCACTCACTCTCTCATGAAGCAAACGACACCATTGCTGAGCTTCATAGGTCCTTTTGCATATAACTTCCAATTGGAGGTCCTAATTCTTTCCCTTACAGCAGAACGGAACAAATCTTCATCATCATCTTCTTCTTCTCCTTCTCCCTTCTCTCTTTTCCCCCTCCTCCTCCTCCTCCTTCTCCTCCTTCTTCTCCTTCTTCTTCTTCTTTCTTCTCCTCCTCCTCCTTCTTCTCCTTCTCCTCCCTTTTCCTCCTCCTCCTTCTTCTTCTTCTCCTTCTCCTCCCTTTTCCCCTCCTCCTCCTCTTCCTCCTCCTCCTCCTCCTCCTCCTCCTTCTTCTCTTCTTCTCCTTCTCCTTCTCCTTCTCCCTTTTCCTCCTCCTCTTCCTTTTCCTCCTCCTCCTTTTCCTCCTCCTCATCCTTCTCCTTCTTCTTCTCCTTCTTCTTCTTCTCCTCCTCCTTCTCCCTTTTCCTCCTTCTCCTCCTTCTCCTCCTTCTCCTCCTTCTCCTCCTTCTCCTCCTTCTCCTCCTTCTCCTCCTTCTCCTCCTCCTCCTCCTCCTCCTTCTCCTCCTCCTCCTCCTCCTCCTCCTCCTCCTCCTCCTCCTCCTCCTCCTCCTCCTCCTCCTTCTTCTTCTTCTTCTTCTCTTCTTCTTCTTCTTCTTCTTCTTCTTCTTCTTCTTCTTCTTCTTCTTCTTCTTCTTCTTCTTCTTCTTCTCCTCCTCCTCCTCCTTCTTCTCCCCCTTCCTCTTCCCCTTCTTCTTCCCCAAGTCAGCCCTTCCAATGCTTAAAGACAGCTCTTGAGTTTACCCTGAATCTTCTCTCCTCCAAGCTCAATATCTTGTTCCTTCAACCAGGTAATTTCCAGACTCCTTGACATCCTGGTCACCCTCCTCTAGATGTGCTCCCACTTGTAAATATTCCTCCTAAAATGTAATCCTCAGAAATGGTCTGGCTGGTATAGAGTCCAGTGGGACAACCACCTCAGTATAAGGTAGGGAATGAAGTGTTGGGTCTCCCTTACTATTCATGCCTCTCTCTGAGATCATCTCTGGTTTATTTAGTAAGTATCTTGTTTGTGCATAATTTTTTGAATATTGTCTCCCGCATTAGATTGTAAGATCCTTGAGAACAGAAACTGCTTTTGTCTTTCTTTGTATCCTTAACACTTAGCACAGTGCCTGGAACATAGTAGGTACTTAATAAATGCTTATGCACTTGACTTCAACTTGGAATCTGAAAGACCCACTTGAAATTCTGTCCCTGACACTTACTAGCCTTACTAGCCATGTAACTCTGAGCAGATCACTTGAGCTCTCTGAGACACATTGTCTGGGGTCTTATGTGACCTCCAGACCTGTGGTGTTGAGCACAGGGTTGCTGTGACGCTCAAATGAGAACATGGATGTAAAATATAATGCATCATTGGAGCAAACATTATAGGATCACAGATCTATGGATCTCAGAGATCTTAGGCCCAGAGAGGTCACAGGTCTGGGGTCCCTTTCAGCTCTAACCATAAGAAACTCTGAAATAGTGGAATCAACATTGGCCTTCTTTAGTTTTCTAGCTCCAGGACCCTGCCTGTCTCTCAAATCTGTCCCTTGATGAAGCATCCCACCACACAGAAGCACTCGTCTCGACTGAGACACGCATATCAGGATAGACACTTGATCCATTTTTAATTCAATCACTTCAAGTGGTGTTAAAAAGAAAAAGACCCTTCATTTTCTCAGCTAATACTTGGAAGAATGGGATGGCTCAACCCTGGGAAAGTGTTTTTAGAACCTATTATAAGTGAAAGTGTAAATCACGTTTATGACTTGCACTATAAGGAAAATGTAGGTATTAAAATTGTTCCTTTTAAATGACAAACACCAGCTGCAATGGTCCAATAGAATGACAGCAAAGATTGCTTTCACACACACCCCCCTCTCCCCCACCTCCCACCCCCCCCCAAAAAAAAAACCCTTAACTCAGGAAATTCAGTAAATAGTGAGTTTTACTGCAGTCTTTATGATGATATCAGGTCCCTGGAGGTTGAGGGTGGGAGGCAGGAAAGCGAAAGAAATGAGAACCCAGAACATTTAAACCACGTTTGCTTAAGATGATCAGAGCTCTGAGATGTCAGTTTCTTCATTGAGAAAAGTCTTCACTGAAAGCTGATATTAACAATGACTGTTTGAGGAAAGAACCAGCCACTTCTGGGAGAATAATCTCATTTCGATTCTGAGTTTTGAGTGCACAAAGAAGCCTCGGTTTTACTGGGCATATCACAATTGTTATAGTTTTTATTCTGAGAGGAAAGTAATGGGAACAATACTTAATCATCCATTCATAATCTCTTAAACATTATTTTTAAGCTGATAGTCGCAAAACAAAAATGTAATCTTTCTAGCATCTTAACACAATTACTGCTTCTTTCTCTCAGTTTCCGCATGTAGGGGAAGTGAGGGTGGCTTTTGTGGGGGAGTTTCTCTTGTGTATTTTCAAAAGCCCTGGCTTTTATATTGTTTTGCTCCTCCCTCTCCCCCAAATCCAATCACATTCAGCTTTTTCCACGCAAGGAGGCAAGATTCACCAGAAGAAATTAGATGGCTGGACCTTCTTAATCCTACCCATCCCAAATAGTTTGGCGGCTTAATTTCTCAGACAAAATAGCTGACTTCAATATAGCCTACAACGTTTACAAGGCAGTTTACATGCATTAGATCGTTTGTTCTTCACAATAATTCTGGGATATCTGATGGCATTATTACTGCCATTTCACAGAGGAATAAACTGAGGCAGGCTGAGGTTGAGTGATTTGCCCAGGGTTTCACAGCTAACAAATATCCAAGGTCAGATTTGAACTTGGCTCTTCCTGAGTCCAGGCCCAGCTCTGTATCCACTGTGCCAGCTCTCTATGGGAACACTGCCTTAAACGCCTAACCATTATGTTCTATTTCTCCAATGAATATTTCTTGAGCAACTCTTATGTATCTAACCTGGGATGGGGCTAAGCACCATATGGAAAAGGAAGAATAAAACCCAGTCAAATAGACTGGGAAACACACGAGTAAGGAGATTAATAGGAAAGTCCTAGATCATTTTGATGAGTCCCCCAAATCAACTCAGCAAGACTCCAGGATATGAGTCTTTATTTGGAGGTATCTGGGGACAACCTGCCCATGTTGGTGTGCCCATGATCATGGGTGCCTTTTCAGCTGGGATTCAAGAAGACAGACTCTTATGGGAGGAACCACTCATCTCTATGGTCTATAATAATTAAATTAACATTTCACTCTCTTGGACCTTGAGAAGCAGAGCTGGTAGAATAGATATGGAGGGGAGTTGGACACCTATATGTTGTTCCCACCCCATCCCTATGAGTTGTTAGCTACTTGAAGCAGAAGTACAAGTCAGAAGCAGGTGGCCTGAGAAGGTGGTTCATGAACAGTAATCATAAATTTGAATTCCTACATAGAGGAGAGTGGGTATTTTGAATTCCCTAGGTAAGGAGTTCCTGGAATCAAGCCTTCTTGCCAGAAAAGAGAGGCTCCTGGGCACCAGGTTTGACAGTTGCATCATGGGAAACCCCCAACTTTGAGGGCTCAGGGATTGAGCCTTCTAAAGAAGAGGGTTTCCTAAAGGCATATGTTCATTGGAGAAAGGTCTTTCTCATGGTTCTTGTGCAGGGTCCGGCTTAGAGAGCAAAGCCAAAGAGTTATTCAGACAGTGCGTGTACCATAAGAAAGAGATTCCATGGTTGGCAGCCCCCAAAGTGAATTCATGCAGGGTAGTATGAAAAGTTGAGGGAGGGATTGAGTAAAACTGTGCAGGAAAGAAGAAAAACTCAGGATGGTCAAGGGTTGTCCTGATAGGGTCTTCAAGTTTAATTCTATTCTAAGGATAGCACATGACCCATTTTAGTGTTCTTTGGCTTTTCAGTTTATGGGACAAATAGCAATTGTTTTTATTCTAGGCAGAAACTCTGAGGGTCTTCCCCTCCTTGATTGATTCCTTGTGAAAGCAAACTAGGCCATCTTTTGCCTCAATACTTACCCAGCCTTTAATCACTAAATGGGTGTTGCCTTAGACAAACCAATACCTGGGAAAGACTTTAGCTTAAAAGGCCAAGGTCTCTCACTGCATCTGGGGCCATCACCAGTCATCCTGATCTATGTCTTGTCACTGGACTTCAATGACTCTGGAGAAGAGAGTGAGGCTAATGACTCTGTACAGCTCTGCCTCACTTAAATCCAATTCATTTGCAAGTCAGGACATCCCCTTCCTGATGTCATCGGTCTTCTTCAAAAACGAAAAACGAACAACATCTGTTCATGGACTTGAGCCCTTCTGCCATTTTTTGAGGGAAGGAGGGAAGGTTGGATAAAGGCTTTCCCTAACAATTTTCATTTGCTACCTTGAATGTTTATATAGAAGCTAATGACTCCATTACCCTAGTCCTCATGGTTACATCCCTGATACCTGCAGCTGGATCACTCTGATCCTACTTACTAGAACTCCATTGACTGCTGACTATCTATTAGGTTCCTTCTAAATAAATGCTCACCTGCTTGTTTGATCATATTCTGGGAACTCCGTCTGTCACCTATTTTCAGATCTCCTTGATGCTGACTTTACACCTGTTTGGATCTTGTTGGATCACTTCCACCATGATTTCACAGAAGGCTAGAGCTGGAAAGGAAGTTAGAAGCCATCTAGCCCAACCTCAGTCTTTGATAGATGAGAAGACTATGGCCCAGAGACATGATAAGACTTTTCTAGGGATTTGTCAAGTCTCTCAAGAGCAGCCATCCTCATGTCTGTCCTATCTCCTATCCCATAACCAACCTTCAAGAGATCTTCTTGTGAAGGAAGGTCCGCCTGGAGAAGAGTCTTGGAAAAAGGTGTGGTTTGGGGAGGCAGGAAGAAGGAAGCAGGCATTCCAGGTAAGGGAAAGACTCAGAAGTGGGACTTGGTAGTCTGTCCTTGGAGTATGTGGGTAAACCAATATGCCCAGAGGAAGGAAGGAAAGATGGAAAGGAAGGAAACATTTATTAAGCACCTACTATATGCCAGCACTTATGAATATTAACTTATTTCATCCTCACAATGACCCTGAGAAGGGGTATCCACATTTTACAATTAAAGAAACTGAGGCAGACAGGGGTTAAGTAACCTGCTCAGAATCAAAGCTATTAAATGTCTGAGGCCCATTTGAACTCAGATCTTCCTGATTCCAGGCCCATCACTCTGTCTGCTGTGCCACCTAGATGCCTCACATGACAGGTTCTATGCGAACCTTCTAATAAATAGCTCCCCCTCCATGTGAAAGAATATGGGAGAAATCACACCATGTATTCAACCCAGCTCTGTCAGGATGGCCCTATCTGCCCTACTCCCCTCATCCCCTGCCTTCATCCTAACCTAGATATACCCAGGTGTCCTTAGAATATCCAAAGGCAAAGGTTTCCATGGAAAGTATGGGCAAAGCCAAGCTGCAGTAGCAAGTCTACAAAGCTCTATGAGCTAAGTCCTTTACTTCACTCTTCTCAGTACTTGATCCTCTCCTTAGAATTAAGAACTGAACTTCCCATTTTGAAAGCTATAGAGTAGTAGTTGCTAAAAAAAAAATGTAAATCCACCAGAGGACTGTTCCTATTCGGGGACTTTTTTCCCTTTAAAAGAGTTTAAGAGAGTGGAGGGGTCAGAGAGACTTTCCCTTCCCTGCTGAGTCATTTCTGTGAAGCCGCATAGCTCAGTGGGGCAGTTGTGGGCTTTTGATGGGTGTGCAGAGAAGACCAGAAATCAAAGAAGAAAAAAAATCAACTCACTGAACCCAGGCTATCCAAAGGAAAGGAGCAAGTAGGTTGGTTAAAACTGGGTCCCCGGAACCACTGGAGGTCCTAAAGTTGAGTCAGAGACTCAAATCCTCAAATGTTTTTGTGATCTTGAGGAAGGTCTTTCTAATGGTGCAGGTCACAACCCATCTGTGCCTTCCCATCCTGTGCAGATCTTTCTCATGCTCTTCCATAAGGTCACCACAGGAGGTGTACCCAACACGCGAGAGGTCTTCCTTGCTTTTTCTGGACGTTGTCAGAATACCAGTGAGGCAGTCTAGCTGTTTACCTGTCATCCCTTCCCCTCCACACATCCCCAGATCATCTTTTCTTCCTATGACAGAGTTTCCTGATTCACACCCTTTATTCCTCAGAGTTCATGAAGTGTTGCCGCCTACTCACACCAATTGCATAACCACCATGGCCCTCCGTGTAATATTCATGTTTAATTTTTCAGAAATGTTTACATTTCATAGTGCACTTTCATAGAATAATGCTGGTAACACTGGTTGGTATTAAAAAAGATAAACCTCTGCTTTCATGGAGGCCTAGAGTCACTAAATGAGCTTTCAGTTTCCTGATGGCAACCTAAACCATTCCCCTCCTCCTATTCAACTCTGGGCCCAAGTCCTTGTCCATCTGTTCTTTCTGTCCCAGATGTGTAAGCTCCTTGAGAGCAGAAACTGTCTTTTCTCTCTTTTTATATCCCCAGTATTTAGCACAGTGCCTGGCACATAGTAGGTGCTTCATAAATGTTTATTGATTGATGGACAAGCTTTCTAGGCTGTTCATCCAGATGTATTTTGTTTTCTAAGCAATGGCTATTTCATCTGCTCGGCCTTTCTTGGAGAACTCTTGGCCAAATGCCTTTGAGTGACTAAAGGTACAGGGTCTGATCTCGCTCAACAAAAATTTGATGATGATTCTGTGTCAACCAAATACCTACTATGTACAAAGCCTTGCTCTAGAGATGTTGAAATGAGGCCAGGGTTGGGGGAGATACAAAGAAATATGACACATTGTCCCTACCTTCAAAAAGACTATAGTTTAATTAGTGAGCCGTGTTGTTGTTGTTCAGTCATGTCCAATCCTTCACAATCCCATTTGGGATTTTCTTGGCAAAGATACTAAAGTAGTTTTCCATTTCTTCCTCCAGCTCATTTTACAGATGAGGAACTGAGGTAAACAAGGTTAGGTGACTTGCCCAGAGTCACACAGCCAGTAAGTGTCTGAGGCCAGATTTGAACTCACAAAAATAAGTCTTCCTGGCTCCAGGCCTAGCACATTATCCACTGTGCCACCTAGCTGCCCTGAGGCATGTACACAAATAAGAATGTGAATCTTGGTATAAGAGAAATATCAAGTAGGATGGTGGCACAAAGGAAGAAGAGATCACATCCAGATGGCAAGATCCTGAAGCCTTCCTAGAGATAATCTTTCAAGTCCCACATTGAAGGATATGAATGCCAGTGTTAGTGTTCTATCCCAAGTCCCATCCTCCTCTTTTCTCTAGATAGATAGACAGCATTTTTAAGCACTTACTATATGTCGGGTTACTGAAAATGATAAATATAGGCAAGCAAGACAGTTCCTTCCTTCAAGGAACTTAACATTCTGATGGTGGAAGACAACATATAATGGTAGCAGGAAAGGATAGGAGGGAGATACAGATGTCCAGGAAGGGAGGTGGAGGCCTAAATCTGGGCTAGATAGGGGAAAAACCCACTTGTCAGAGCCTAGAGACCCAGGGGGAGAGTCCAAGGTTCTGGTGGGAAGGACATGAGGATGACGGACCAAGAGTAGAACATATGGTGTGGAGACAACTTTCGATGTCTCTCCTCTCTTTGGTATAACCCATTGAAATGGCCTAATTTCTTCTACCTGCTCCATGAAGCCTTCTTTGGTCACTCTAGTCCACAATGACCTCTAACATCTCTCTACCACTGCATGATAGTGATGCCATTTTGATCCTCTTCACCAACCACTGGATGAGTTCTCACCATAGATTACCCCATACTGTTAGAGACTTTTTCCTACTGTATTCTTTGTTTCTCCCATCTAAACTATAGCTCCTTGAAGGTATGCTTCTTTCTATTTCAAAAATGAGGGTGTTGGCCTGGCTGACCTCTATGCCCCTTCTAACTCTACACCTATATTCCTATGTCCTGTCACCACACTTAACACAGCACCTTACTCATAGCTGGCACATAACATGTGCATACTGTGTGTGTATATGTATATATACATATATACGTGCACATGTACATAGTTAGCACATATATGTATATAGTTAACATATATGTTAACTCACTGGTAGATGTGGAAGATCTTATTCAAGTACTGATTAACGAGTGGATTCTCATACTCAATCAACAAACATTCATTAAGCACATACTATGTTCCAGATACTGTGCCAAACACTAGGGATTTTTTTAAAAGAGATAAAATAGAATCTCTGGCCTCAAGGAGATTACAATCTAATGAGAAAGACAACATGCGAGCAAATATATACAAAACAGAAATACAAAATACAAAATAGAAATAAATAGGAAATAATTCACTAATCTCTCTCAGTCTTCCTGGTGCCCAGAAGCCAAGAGCAGCCAGCTCCAAGGCCCTGCTCCTTCAATTAAAGAGCAAGCAGATTAGAAAGGAAGTCTTTTGGAGATTTCACTCAGAATCATAGAATCTCAAAGTTGGATGGGGTTTGAGTGGCCATCCAGCCCAACCTTAACCACAAAAACAATTCCCCTGTACCACATACCCAATAAGGAGTTCTCTGGCCTTTGCTTGAAGACCCCAAAAAAGGGAAATCCACAACCTCTTGAAGCAGGCTGCCTCTCTTTTGGATGGCTCTAGTGGACAAGAAGTTTCTTCCAACACCAAGTCTCAATTCTCCCCTTTGCATTTTCCACTCATGTCCTAGTTCTGCCCTTTGAGACCAAGAAAAAAAGTCTAATATGTCTTCCACATAATGGCCCTTCAAATACTTGATGACAGCTGTCATGGCCACTCTGAGCCTTCTCTTCTCTAATCTAAATATCCCAGTTCCTTCTACCAACTCTCCAATGGCATGAATTCAAGGATGGAATCCTGAATTCTGTCTAGACTCTGGGGAGATCCTTTGCAGAAGTTAGGGCCCATAGATGTGGAACATTCCAGAGAATGTCAGATTTTTTTTTTCAGTTTGCTGATTTTTTTCCTGTTCTTCATCTTTTTCTCCTTTAAAAAAATTAATGCATTTTTATTTTTACATTACAAGAGTCAGGAGTTGAAGTGTCATATGAGAGAAACAGAAAGTTAGCCAATGTTGATGGATCACAGATTGGAGAAGAATAAAGTGGAAGAAGGCTGGAAAGGTAAGAGGGGCCCAAATTATAAGCAGAAATGGCCCCTAGAGTAAATATATCTGTGTGTATATACATATTTCTATTTCACTCCATCTTGGAGAGAAAAATGCAAAATGAGCCAGCCTGAATGATCACCCAGGGGATTATATTTGTCAAGTGAGACAGACAGCAGAAAGGGAAAGCAGAAGGAATAGTCAAAATATTAAGCCCCTTGAATAGTAAACAAAAGGTACTGTTGCTCAAACAAAGTTTGCTACTTCCCACCCCCTGCTACCCCAATAGGTCTTGCCAGGAAGAGAAGAGACACCTTGCTGAATTATTTAATCTGACTCCCCCAGGGGGAACTGCAGGAACAGAAGATGAGGCTCTCATAATTGTATGGCAAACCTTTTACCAAAGGTGAAGAAAGATGAGTGGGATTCCTTTCTTCTTGTAATACTGGGAATGCTATACTTGCAAATGGGAAATTAGTCTCTGTATAGTCAGGGTACTTTGAATGCACTTTCCCTGATTTCCTGTGTGGAGGCTCAGAACTGAGAGAAGGAAAAAGTCATCCAGAGTATACCCATAAAAATCATAAAATATGCTCTGATATAAGGATTATGCTCTGTATGATGTTGGACAACTATGTGGCACATAGAGCACCAGGTCTGGAGTGAGGAAGACTCATTTTCATGAGTTCAAATCCAGCCTCAGATACTTTGTAGCTGTGTGACCCTGGACAAGTCACTTAACCCTGTTTGCCCCATCTGTCAAATGAGCTGGAGAAGAAAATGGCAAAACTCTCCACTATTTTTGCCAAGAAAACCTCAAATGGGGTCACAAAGACCCCACAAAGAGTCTGAAATGACTAAATAACAACAAATACATATTGTATTTCTCAATATTGACCGACAGCATGAAATTATGATGACTGTAGCGTTTTATAGTTTACAAAGAATGTCCATGTTAGCACATGGATTACATATATTATTTTAAGATGGGGGCTGGCCAATGGGAGCCCAGTTCTCACAGCATGAATGGGGAATGCTGCCTTGCTGCCAAACCACATAGGGTGTTTGATGAACCTGCTTCTAGAAACGTACGATGAAGGGTGATGGAGGGGCCTCACCCCTATACACACAAGTATTCTGTAACTGTTTTCTGTCCACTTATGACATAGAGAATCAACGTTTCTTAATTGGCCACTGATTTGGAGGGCAGAATTCACGCAAAAGGCTTCGAAAGAGGAACTCAACCTTTATTTCTCCTGGTGGTGATAGAAGCAAAAACTCCTAAGAGTCTCCAGGTGGGGGGAGTGGGCCATCAGCAGGCTGAGTGCCATCAGTCTGTCCACCACCCTATTGAATTATCCTTCTTTTATAGGGATTTATTCATATGTTTGTTAATTCAAATTAGCCAACACTGCCCAGGAGCCAGGTGTTTTTGCCTTGGGAAATTATGTGGTATAATGGAAAAAGAACTGGCCTTAGAACCAAGAATACTGAGTCTAACCCATACTAGCTCTGTGATCATGGGAAAGTCACTTGACCTCTTACTGCACTAGGTGAGTCTCTAATGCTATAAGTGGCCTGAAAAAGGCCAATCTGTGAAAGGTCAGGAAGTTCTATACCATAGCTCCCTTTTTGTTTAGTCATTTCAGTCATGTCCAACTTTTCATAATCCCACTGGGAGCTTTCTTGTCAGAGATTCTGGAGTGGTTTGCCATTTCCTTCTCCAGCTTATTTTACAGATGAGGAAACTGAGGCAAATAGGGTAAAGTGACTTGCCCAGGGTCACTCAGCTACTAGTGTCTGGGGCTGGATTTGAACTCAGGAAAATGAGTCTTCCTAACTTCAGGCCTGACTCTCTATCCACTGAGCCATCTAACTGTCCCATAGCTCCCCATACCTGTGAAATATGAAATCATAGTAATAGAGATAAATATAGATGTATGTACACATATGTTAAAAATTGTATAGTAAAAATGCTTTTGTAAAATATGTTTGCCTATAGAAACTGAGATTCAGAGAGGTTTCCCATTGCTACACAGCTAAAGAAAGGTTAGAGACAGGATTTGAACCGATGTCTCTCCAGATTCCAAATCCAGGGTACTTCCTGCTCTACCACTCTCTGACCCCTTGCCAGCACTAGATAATTTAACTCAACTAAAATTAATTGAGCACCTAGTATATGCCCAGCCCTGCATTCAGCCCATGTTGTACATTATGTGGTGAATGATTCAAAACAAAAATGGACAGCTGAGGAAGGTCTGCTAGAGAATTCTCCCAGCCCTCTCACCTTGGAGGGAGCTTTTATAATTAAAATTAACTGAATTTCCAGGGTGTCTTTATTTCTAAGACCTTCTGGAGCAACCACTTTAATGCCTATGAGAAATGGCCTCATTCACCTTTGGTTTTAGGGGGTACTGGTGATCCTGATGGCCAGCCAGATCCTCCCCTGCTAGAGGCTCTGTTTAAGCATAGGGTCAAGTGTGGAGATGAAAATCCCTGCTGCTTGCCAGTCCCTCATCTGCCTATTAAGAGAAGACCTGGAGCTTTATGACTGTGAGGCTTGTGCCAGCCAGGCAGCATTAATTTAATTTATTAGGGGGAGCAGTGAGTGATGTGATGGAAGTAATAGATAGGCATACTAGACTGACAATGCCCCTCTTGGCTTGTTAGAGGCAGACCTATTTCAGAGAGCATTTCTGTACTGGAAACCAGACTTCCCCCTGTGGGATCACTTAGGATTAGGCTATATTTGCATTTCTTGTCTTCCTCATGATCAAAAACTTTCCACTCCCCTCTCAAAGTTGGGCTTGCCTCTCCCATGGTCTGGTGGAGCCACCTCCAGAGCCTTCTCTACCCCACCCTTCTCACCTGTCTTCTTCCTCTTCTTCCTTTGGTGCACCTGTCAGTGAGTGTCTTGTTGCAATTATGTGAGAGACCCCTGATTGTGACAAAGGCTCCCAACTCAACTGCAGGAGAGGCAAGTGGTATGGCCACCTTGGACAGCACCTTGAACAACATAGGCACTCAACAAATGGTGGATAAATGAATGCTTGACTAGGCATGAGAGGACCAAGGTTCTAGTCCTAGTTCTACTGTTGAACTCATTCCATCACCTGGGCAAGTTACAACCTCTCTGGACATAGTTTCCCCATCTATCAGATGGGAAGAATAGCATCTGTTTGCTCAAGGCAGATAGGAAAACTCCTGTGAAGATGTATGTACACAAAGGCATGCCTGTGCTTTTAGGTGTGAGCACACAACGGTGCCGTCATGAACATACTCTCAAATGCAACAATAGAAACCAGCTTCCCCTGGTAAAGCTCCATTAGGACCAGACCCAAGAACTCTGGAGAGGAACTTCTTCTACCAATACAGATAGATACCCATTCTGCAGTTTGTAGTTAAAGAGTCACCAGGGGCACTGAGAGGTTGTAACTTGCCCAACGGTACAGTTTGTATGGGTCAGAGGCAAAGCTTGAATCTAGGTCTTATAGGATGACAGAGTCGGAGTGGGAAAGAACCTTAGATATCATCAAATCCATCACCTTCATTTTACAGATGAGGAAGCTAAGACATAGAGGGGTTCACTGACTTGCCCACACTCACATTTCAATTCAATTCAATAAACATCTATCAAGCACCTACTATGTGCCAGGCACTGTGCTACTAAGTGTCTAAGGTGGGATTTGACCCATTTTCCTGACTCTAGATCCAATACTCTATCCACACTACTCTGTGCTGCCTCTCTTAATCAATCAACAAATTTTATTGAGTACCTACTATTATATGATTGTCTTCCCTGTTATTATATGGAAGCTCTTTGAGGGCAGTTTACTTGTATTTGTATCCCCAGTACTTTATACAGTAACTGGTACACAGTTAAGTGCTTGTTGACTGGCTAGCATGCCATACGCCAAGCTCTGTGCTACCACAGATACAAAGACAAAAGGAAAGCAGTCGCTGTCCTCAAAAAGCTTATATTCTAATCAGGAAGACAACATGCACATAGACAGATATATACAAAAGAGAAGGGAAAGGCACTAACAGCTGGAGGAACCAAGAAAGGTCTTACCAATCTAGAAGGTGGCATTTGAGTTGAGTCTTGAGGGCAACCAGGAATTCCACAAGGTGGAGAGGCAAGGAGGGAGTGTATTCTGGGCATGGAGGACAGCTAGTACAAAGACACAGAGATAGAAAATGGAGTGTTATATATGAAGAAGAGTGAGAAGACCAGTCTAGCTTGATCATAGGGCATACTGTAGAGAATCTACATATCATCACTGCTCCAAAAGTCCTATTAGCCAACCAGGTCAACTAGCAGAGCTCCTATGATGGTGCCCAACCAGTACCCAAAGAGAACTCCAGGGTCTAGAGAAGGAGATGTAGTCCCATGTAGAAGGAAGAAAGAATACTAGGTTTAGGATTCAGACAAACCTTAGTTTTAATTTTTACCTCCAAAAGTTGCTAGCTGTGTGACCCTATAAATGTCATTTACACTCTGTGAGCCTCAGTTTCCTCATCTATGGGGAACTGGGGAAAACAATACCTATAATACCTTACCTCATCAGGTTTTCAAGGATAGAATGAACTAATGTCTGTAAAGTTCTGTATAAACCTTAAAGTGCTATGTAAATGTCAGCTGTTAGTATTAAACTGCCCCAGGGAGCTTATAATCTAATTGGAGAGATAAGATTTGTTGGCATGAAACCATTAGAAAACAGTTAAATGCTACACTGGGTGGTGCTGACCATAGTCACTGTAAGGAGTTTATACCAGAAAGGAGAGATCAATGATGGTTGGAATAGTCTGAGAAGGTTTCATTGAGGAAGAAGAGATGCCAGAGGTGACTGGAAAATTAACCCTTCATAAAGAGTGGCTCCTTCTGCCTTTGACTTGTATCTACCCAGTGCCAACCATCAAGGAAAGAAATGGGGAAACACCCCAATGATCAACCACATTTTAAAACTTTCCTTGAGGTTTTGGCCTCAGGCAATGAGAATTAATTGAGGAAAAAGTCAAAACAGCAATTCTAACCATCATTTCTTTGAAAAAAAAGAAAGGAAATGGATTCACAGACCCATTAATCCAAAATGCATTAATAAACTGCTTTTCCAGAGGCAGAAACTGTTTCAATTTTGTCTTTATATCTCCAGTGTCTAGCACAATGCCCAACACAAATATGACACAAAGATGCTTGTTGATTGATTGATTCAATAAAGATTTATTGACCTCCTACTGTATGCAAGGGACTAGGATGGGACTCTAGAGAACACAAAGGAGACAGTCTCTGCCCTCTAGGAGCTCACAATCTAGTATAGAGTATAAGACACAAATAGCTATAAAGCAAAAGGGGCCATAAGAAAACTACAAAATACTATGAAATTTAGAGGAGGGAAATATTACATCTGGTTTGGAGGAAACCAGTAAATCATCATGGAGGAAGTGTAATTTAGCATGAATTTATTGAAAACTACACAAGACTCCCTGGGAGACACATACACCATACATACCCTTGACTGCTGATGGGAGTAAAATGCCAAGTGTCACCACCAGAGAAAATAGGAGGATGCAAAATCACGAACCATCACTTTCCAGTTGCTGCAAGCTTCCAAGAGCCATATCTACTGTTCACTCTCTCATATACTATACCATAACCTAAACCAGAATAGGACCAGTCTGACCAGGGTACACCAATCCTGAAGGTCGCTCTAGGCTGGCTCGAAATGTCTACTGAATCTGGGCAGAGTCCCAGGTGTGCAACTCTAGGTCATAGCTCCATTGAAGCTCTCAACTCCATGTCTGTTGATAGCAGTTGGACAGCTCTAACCACTCAGAAGTTCTTATCTCAAGATGAAATCTACTTCCCTCTACCTGGTCTTATTATATCCTTTGGGGTACAGCAGAATAACCCCTTTTCATGTGACAATTGTTCAAGTGTTTGACAAGAGCAAATGAAAAAGCATATGAAAAAGTCCCCCTTGAGTCTTCTCAAGGTTAAATATCTCCAATTAATCCTCATAGAACACTGTTTCATATACCCTCAAGATCCTGTTCACACTTCTCTGTATGCACTCCAACTTGTCAACATCCTTCATAAAAGGCAGTACTCAGAAGTATATCCTCCCCAAGGAAGGGAGTGGAAATTCCACTGTACTCTGTCCTGCTCAGAACCCATGGGGGAGAGTATGTACAACCTACTCATGCCAACTGAGATTATATTAGCTTTGGATTATGTGATATTAAATTATTGGCTCATATTAAGATGAGCCTTAAAAGTGACTGGGAGTAGTGTCAACAAGCAATCACAATTTCACAAAATTTACATGAAAAACTAGATTTATTGCAAGAACGGACATGCGTGTGAACCCAAAGAGTTCACTGTCCATACAGAAGTTGGCATTTTTATAACAAAGAGAGGAGGAGGTACCGGAAATTTCCACCTAAAGGGATGGAGCATGGGAGGGTGGAGGTGCATTAAAGATAGGAAAAGGATAAAACCCCTCCCAAAGGGGAGGAGCAAGGCAATGGCAAAGGCCTCATTCTTATCCCTTGGGAACTGCTAGACTAGGAGGATAAGATGCTCTGCTTATCTAGAAGGGTCCCAGCTACGCCAGTTGCTCAGCCTAGTACAGACTGTCTGGCACCTGTCTCAATTCCCAAGGACACACAGGGAGTCCAGCTTGGGATGCAAACAACACATTAGGTCAACTCAGTGGGGGCTTTGTCCTTGACACATTCAAAGCCTCCTACATGTTCTGGGTCCAGTGTTTCTGGAAAATATGGCAACTCAAAATAACAAGTTCAAGGGACCCCTTTAACATTCCTTAACAGAAGCCAAGGTGGGCAAAGGGTCTTCAGGTGGAGGAAACTCTAAAAATTCAAATATAGAGTAGGGAAAATGTGGAATATAGAGAAGGAAGAAAGTGAGTAATGCAACTTAGCAGGAACATATGGTACCTGTAGAAGAGTAATGGGAGTTCTGTGGAGAGCCTTGATTCAAGACTGCAGAGTTAATAAGACAAAAGTGAGCATCAAAATTTTTGAGCAGAGAAGAGAAATAAGATTCATCTAGCAGGTGTGTAATTGTGGACTGGAAAGGGGGAAACCTGGAGGCAAGGGGATCATAAAAGAAGCTATTCAGATAGTCCAAAGAAGAGGTGATGAGGGCCTTCTATAGAATGGTAACTCAGGAAGGATTACTATAGATTTTCCTCATGGTGTCAACACAAGGGAAGAGGAGCACACTTCCTTCCAGAGGCAATTCACCAACTTGTCTTCCCCACATCTCAAAGGCATCTAGGTGGTACAGCGGATAGAATGCAGAACTCAGTCAGGGAGATGTGAGTTCAAATTTTATTAGCTATATTAGCTTTGGATAGGTCACTTAAGTTATTTTTGCTTCAGTTTCCTTATCTACTGAGTGGAGATAATGCTAGTACCTACCTTATAGGGTTGCTAGAAGGATCAAATGAGCCAATATTTGTCAATCACTTTTCAAACCTTAAAGTACTATATGATGATGATGATGGCACAACTGCAGTCACTCCTTCACTCATACATGGGCCACCACCCCAGGGTCCCATTTTCATGAACCCCTTTTCCTAGGAGCCACCATTCCCTGTACGTTGCTATGCTATCCATCTACCACTTTCTCCATTCCCTCCTCCTCTTATAGAGTTGGAAGTCAGGGGTCAGTCATCAGCCATGCAACACGGGCACGGGCCAGACATTCTAGGGGAACAGATCAACTCCTCTTTCAATGTGACCACACCTGATCTCAGTGAAATGACTTGAGGACATGTGTCAATCTTTTCATGGAAATTTCCTGTGGCATGCCTCCTGCTCCCAGAGAGAACGTCTGGGAACTCTGTGTCCTTCAACACAGTTATGTATCCTAAAGTCTTGGCCCTACTAGGTACCTGTGTCTTGAAGTCTGTCAGCCCCACTGATCAAATGAATTTTCCCCAGATGCCAGGATTCCTGTTCATGGCTCTAGACTAGGGGGATGACACAAGGAATAGAAATAAGGAGAAATCTCAAAGTTTATCTATGGGATTTGGCAATTAATTGGATGTAGATGGGAAGGGAGGGGCCCAATGGAAGCAGGCTAGTTAGCCTGGGCCAGACCCCTTCCCTAGAGGCAAGAGGAGGAACAGGTAGACAGAAACAGTTAGAATATCTGATGAGTGCATAAGAGCTTGACACCAAAGGAGTTCTTCCAACTCCTGTGTGAGCAGTCATTTAGGTTATTCATGATTGGCACATACAGTAAAGCCCATGGAACCCAACTAATTCCTAACTAATTTGTAGAGAAGCAAAAATCACACATTCTTTTATCTTTTTGTGGGTGAGTAGCCAACAAGTGGGTTTTCATTTGTTTATAACCCCTGTAGTTATATTAGAAATGGGCATGTTCCTTTGCGGGGTGGGGAGGTCCAGACTGGTCCTAACTCATTAATGATGTCTCCAAAGTTGTAACCCTGAGTGACTGGATGGATGGTGGTATAATTAACAAGAATAATGAAGAAAAGAAAAATAACTGGCTTGGAGGACAAGTTCATAAGGTCATGGAATCCTAGATTTGGAAGGGACCTAAAGCAAGAAACTCTTTTACTGTATTTCCAAAAAGATAACGAGGTTGTTTTTGGTCAAGGTAAGTCTAACATAGTCATTAGTGAATATTGTAAGACCATACTATATTAACATTTTGGGACTGTATATTGACAATCATCAAAACCATCTTGGACTGATAAAAATATCTTTTGTTCTTAAGGATCTTTAAGAAAGGAGATTCCTCCCATGCATTCCTTAAGCTCCTCAGCTTCTTGTTACTGTACCCGATAGAAGTGAGCTAGGAAGTTCTTCCTTATGTCTACCCTCAGACCTTCCTGTTATAATCCTAGCTTATCTCCAACCCCACTGATGGCAGAGAAAGAAAATAGTTAGAAACTAACCATGTTTGAAACACATAAAGTCAATGGCAATGTTTGAATCGAAGCCCCAGGAATTCTATGGCTGCCAAAGAAAGAGCTGGGAAGGGAGAGGTAGAAAAGGAGGGCTGGGGGAAAGAAAAGGGGTAAAAAGTAGAAGTGTCTTAGAAAGGTGGCATGGAGGACAGGTAAGAGTCCCGGGGAAATGAAGGCAGCATGAATTGGAAGTCATTCTGACTTTGCCACTTTGGTAACTTGGGTCACCTCTCAGCCTCAGTTTCCTCATCTGAAAAATGAGGCTAATGAGCCTACACATCAATTAAGATAATGGATGTGAAAGCATTTTGTAACTCTAAAGAGAGATATAAAGAAAGGGGATGATTTCTAGATTGTAACTTCCTTGAGGGTAGGTACTGTGTCTTTCACCCTTATATCTCTTATAACACTTAACACAGTAACTTGTACGTGGTGGTCATTCCATGTCTGTTGAAATTAATTAAATTAAAGGATTACAGGGACAAGGAACCTCAAAATTCTTTCTTGTGTCTCTCCCAGGTGCTTGCGTTAACACTTCTTAGATTCTAGTACAGTTGTTAAATTGTCCCTCAGCCTTGTTGCTTCCAGACTAATAATTACATTGGCTTAGGTCTCCCAGAGTGAAAGCGTCCAGGACTTACCACATGCTAGCTGTGTGATCTCAGGCAAATCACTCAGTCCTCTGAGGACTGGGACTAGGTGATGTCTGGGTCTATTCCGAGTCAGTCTTGGCCTTCCCCCACCCACACACAAACCCCACACACTCTCACAATCTTAGCTCAGTCCAGGAACTCATTCCCTGCAGAGGTGTCAGCATGAGCCAAGGGTGAGCTGAATAGATTTCCAGAGGCTCAGGAAGATGGAGTTTCTTAATAGCATCTCAGCAGCCACTTTCCTTGTCCCTTTGTCGAGAATATCTCTTAGCTATTCCCTCCTCTGGCCTCCCCTCCCCGGCTCCTCCTCCCCCACTGAGAGCAGCTAAATGCTAATGTAAAGATCACATTAACAGCCTGAATTCCTGAGAAGACTGGCCAGGGATTGATAGTTAAACCCCTAATAGATGTCTTTTAATGATGAGGAGACCTGGATGTCATTTCTATCCATTTGTCATTAAAGATTATTCCGATCTGGAGCTTTTATTCTTGCAAATAAATTGTGGAACAAAAATGTTTTAATAATAATTTAATTTTTTACAGCAAGCCATACTTTTCAAATGGAGAACATTTTATTTTAGAATCAAATAAGCTTATAAAAAATGAAAGAGGGCTTTCTTTTCTTCCTTTCTCTCTTTTTTTAAAATAGGTGCCAGACATGGAGCTGCTTTTGATAAGACCAGGGGAGAAAAATACCACTTGGTATCCTTACCATCCTGAGCCTAAACCCTACCAGTCCACTTCAGATTTCTGATAAGAGCAGCTGTTAGAAAAGGAAATCTTTGGGGTCCCTGTGATCAGGGACCAAATCAAGAAAATGTTATCTATCTCTGCCCTCACTCCTTCCTGCACACACACACACACACACACACACACACACACACACACACACACTAAACTCTGCATTCTAGAAACAGACTAAGAGGCAAAGAATGAGTTCCTTCTAAAAGATGTCCCATCTGAGCATACAAAAGGGAACCAGAGAGACCTAAGAGAACACAGTTCCTTCCCCCCTTTGTTGTCCTCAATTCTAAAGTATGCCTGAGACCAATCTGTAAGCTCTTTAAGGGAACAGAAACAATAAGCAGTTACCCATTTCCCTGACTCTTCTCTGCTCATCTAAATAGGAAGGGGGCAGGAAGGATGAAAGTATTCTCATTCAGAGTTAAACAGTTAAGCAATAAATCCCTGTAAAACTTTGCCATAAAAAAATCATCAGTCACATGACAAATGTGTAATCCACCCCTACTGTGTGTTCCATATGCAGAAGATAAAGGGAAAATGATCTTTATCTTTAGGGAGCTCCATCTCCAGGGCATATGCAGGTGTGTCTTATGCTGAGTGGTGCCGCCATGTTGCGGAGCTCGCTCACAAGCTTCTTGGAGGTAAAATCCAAAACAAATTTCCTCTAAGAAAGGCTCTCGCAGCTTCATGTATTATGGGATCATGAATTCCCTGTACGGACACACCCCTTCACAATGACAACACATGACAACAATAGAAGACCTCCTATGTTATCACTGACATCCAGCCAAATGGTAATGATGACTCACATTTTACGTTAAAGTTTACAGAGCACTTGTCCCCCCACAAATCTGTGATGCAAGCTGTGCAAATATTTTTTACACATTTTTACTCGCCTTACACATGAGAAACCTGAGTCTCAGAATGCCCTGGATGGTCTTGGCAAAATTTCTTGAATTATATAGGAGAGAGCCCTTTCAGAAATAATTCATGAATATTGGCAAGCATGTGAAAATTTTACAGATATATTTCACCCTCACACATTTCTATTACTGGGACAAGGGAAGGTGGGGGGTAGAGGGGTGTCTGGAGAAGAATAAGAGAATATCTCAAAGGTTTTTGCCTTTGTGGTTGCTTGAAACCTGGTAAATCTCTCTTAAATTATATGGCAACATGGGGGTGATTATATAAACAAGTGTGTATAAAAATCCTACGGGGAAATTTAAGCAATGTAAAAATGAAATCCATCAATAAAAATGTTTTTTTAAGTGGCATGTAAGCTTCACTCTGAAGGGAGTAAGGATTGTGTGGTAGCATATCCCAGTCTGCTATGAGGATATGAGGATAGCCTGTGGAAGGAAAGGGAGATGGGTGATGGAGTGCCTTGTATGAGGAGCAGAGCACAGATCGGTTTGGCAGGACCATAGATAGTGGGAAGGGGAGTAACATATGAGGAGACAAGGTCTTGTGTCAGGATTGAAGAGGAAGAAGGGAGGGGAAGAAGTCAATGAGTTGAATTTTGGATGTCACATTATAGAAAGGACATTAACCCATGGAATAAACCCAGAGGAGAGCAATCAATAGGGTGACAGAATTTGAAAACCATATGATAAGGAAAATCAATGGGAGGAGCTAGGGATGCCCAGAAGAAAAAAGACTTAGGGAGGACATGATAACTATCTGTAAGTATTTAGAGACATGCCATGGGGTGGGGGTGGGGGGTGGAAGTTGTCAACTTCTGATAGTTAGATGGTGCACTGTGCAAGAGCAGCAGACTTGGAATGGAGAAGACCTGAGTTCACATCCACCCTCAAGCATTTAGTAGATTTGTGACCCTGAGCAAGTCACTTAACCTCTGTTGTGAGGTTTCAATGAAATAATATATGGATACTACATAAATGCTGGCTACTGTTTTGCTTTGTCTTAGCAGCTCTAGAAAAAGATCTAGGACCAAGACATAGAAGTTACAGGGAGGCAGATATCAGTGTGGCACAGTAGATGTAGGGGCCATCCTCAAAATCAAGAAGCCTGGGTTCCATCCCTACCTCTGACACATATGATTTGTGGGACCCTAGACAAATGACTTAACCTCTCAGTGCCTGCAGGCAACTTTCTAAGACTGTAAGTTACAGTCGCCAATCTGCATCAGTTGGAAGAGTTTCTAAAACAGAAGTTCTCCATGTCAATGAAATCACAGCCATGAACCATAAGAATGTACTTCCTAACACTTAGAGCTGACAAAGGAACAGGTTACCATAAAACAGGACTTTCTCAGCTTTTTTTGAGTCATGGACCCCTTCAGCAGACTGAGAAAACTTATGAATTCCTCAAAATAGCATTTTAAATGCTCAAAATAAAATACGTAGAATTAGAAAGAAAATCAACTAAATCAAAATACAGTTATCAAAATATTTTTTAAAATGAGTTCACTGAGCCCAGGTTAAGAATCTCCATCACTCAATGTGTTCCAGGAGAGGCTGGACAGCCATCTACTGAAGATGCTGCACGGGGCCCAGGGCTGATCTTGAGGGTCACTGCCCTCTCTAAAAGTCTATGACTCTATGATTCTGTGGTCTTTCAATGACTCTCCAGAAGGTGGAACTGGACTAATGGAAGTAGCAAAGGGTGTGCTGGTATGGTCATTTATCAGTGTAGCACCTCCTCTGGAAGTACTGCTCCAACTTGTACTCACCCCTGTGATTTGTGGTCTCTAGAGGGCAGCTACTCCCTCAGGTTCTAGTGTAACCCACTTGGTGGTTACCTCTGTCATTGGCACCCCTGAGCCCCAAGTGTGGTGTTTCCCATTCACAATCAACTGGTAGACTCAGCTAGCTTTTATCAAAAGCATTTACGTAGATAACATAGCAAGGAGGGGAGTTAACAAAACATTCCATATTCCCCAATTACTATAGTGTGTGTGTGTGTGTGTGTACATACACAGCACTCATGGAAAGAATGAGTCCAAACTTAAATTATAATGGTAGTGAGACACACTTACAGGATATGTATGTGGCAAAGGGTAACTCACAGCTCCTAGTAGCAGAAGACCTTCCTTGAATCCAGATCTGTCACTCCTTTCCATCACCAAAGGTGATGCTCTCCAAAGCCTTCTTTCTCAGGTGACTGCTTTCTGAATATAAGAAAAGTGTTCAACCAACCTGGCCTGAATTAAACTTCATTTTGAAAGAAAAATTAAAAGTTATATAAACCCAGAGATCTTAGTCATGCCCAGGCTAGGGAGGAATAAAAAGGAAGGGAATGTTGTCCATTAGAGTCAGAATTCCTACTATATTCCCAAGGGAAGAGATTAGCATGGGAATGGTCTGAGAAATCTGGGGAGCATAAGGGGAGGGTTTGAGGATTGTCAAGACACAACATAGCTGATGTGGTATGGTAGACCATAAAAGAAATATGAGCTTCTTGAGAGCAGGACGATTTCCTTGTTTCTCCTTTTTATCCCCAGTGCCTAGAGCAGTGCCTGGCACATCATAGGCATCTAATAAATGCTTGTTCGTTGAATGGCTGCCTGAGTTGTGAACTGGGAGTTATGAGATCACAGATCTAGAACTGGATGGGACCCAAGAGGTCATCTCCTCTAATCCATTCATTTTTCAGGTGGGGAAACTGAGCCACAGACAAGGTAAGATGCCTAAGATCACTTAAGTAATAAGTGGCAGATTTAGAACTTGATCCCACATCCTTCAGTTCCACATCTAACATTCATCTCCTCTCACAAGACTTGGGTTCAAATCTCCACTCCAAAGCATGGCAGTTATGCAGCCACGGGCAAGTTTCTTCATCTTTCTGAGATCACAGGGAGTAATCTCTATAGCACCAACCTCATAGGGTGCTTGCCAGGAAAAGGACATTATAAACCTTAAAGCCTTAAAGAAAGGTACCCTGCTATTAAATTGAGCCAATAGGCCCAGGCTATGTAGGCCAAACAGTGTCTAGCTAGGCCCATGGAGGTATGAGGACTGGTCTTATTTCTTTAACCCGGAGGACGCTTTACCTTAGAGAAGCAAGACCTGATATATTCAGGTCCATGTGCTTCCTGAAAAAACAGGCAACTGCTTGAGAGCAGGGTTTATTCATTTGTGTGTCCAGTACATAATTGGTTCTTAATAAATGCTTACTGTTTGATTGATTTGGTATTCCATTAATTTGAATAATCACAGTAACTATTGCCACAGAAGCTAGAGCTCTGGAAGTCAGGAAGACCTGAGTCCAAATCCAGCCTCAGACACTTACTAGCTGTGTGACCCCGGGCAAGTCACTTCACCCTGTTTGCCTCAGTTTCCTCATCTGTAAAATGAGCCAGAGAAGGAAATGGCAAACCACTCCAGTATCTTTGCCAAGAAAACCCCAAATGGGATCATAAAGAGTCAGACACAACTGAACAACTAAAACAACAAAAATAATAATGGCTCACACACATATTTTTAATGTTTATTTACAACAAGCTGGTTAACTATTATCATCCTCCTCATCATCATTTTATTGAGTTCAGATCTGACCTGACATTTGCTAGCTGTGTGACCCTGGACAAGTCATTTAACCTTTATCTACCTCAGTTTCCCTGACTGTAAAATGGGGATAATAACAGCAGCTATCTCCCAGGGTTGTTGTGATAATCAAATGGGATATTTGTAAAATACTTGGCACAATACCTGGCACACAGTGGGCACTTAATAAATGTTTATTCCCTTCCTCCTACTGGACCAGTTATTTCATTAACATAAGAAGCTCCAGATAGGGAAACTGCTCCTTTATCCAAGCAAAAGGCATCTTCTTTACAATTTAGAGTTCCATGGCACACTGAGGGTTCAAGTGATTTACCCAGGGTCATACGGCTAGTGTCATCTTCAAAACTTGAGCCTGGGTCTTCCTGACTTGAGTATTCTCTAAGTATCTTGAGTAATATCTAAGTATTGTCCCTCTTTCACAGATGAGAAGACTGAGGCTCAGACAAGTGAATTGACTTCTTGGCAGCCAGTAGTAGCCACTATTGGTAAATGGGGAAGCTGGGCTCAGAGTGTGTCTCTTGACTTCAGGTCCAGCACTCTTTCAGCTGGCCTATATGTCACCTGGAGCAAAACACTCAGCCCCTCTTGACCTGTTTCTTCTTCCGTAAGATGAGGGACTTGAACTGTATAATCTCTGAGGTTCCTTACAGTTCCAATTCTCCACGAATTCTCTGATTCGGGGGTGGTGTTTCTCACCGCTTACTGATCTAGTTATCCCCAAATACACCCATCCTGTCCAACCAGCCTGGTGGTTGTTAGGCTGAAATAGAAAGATTAGGTTAACGATGGGGGGTGGAGGGAGGAGAGCAGGAGAATCAGCTTTGTCGGCAAATCGTCTCAGATATTTATTTTGAACGTTAAAATGAATCATTCAAACTAAAGAGCTCTGTACTAGGGAGGCCCATTAAAATGCATGCATTATGTATCACTCCCTGCTTCCCCTCCCAGTATTATCAGCCTAAAAAGCAAACATGGTTTTTAAAGCCACTTCTTTACCATGTCCCCTGACAGCTGATTAATAGCCACGGTTGCAGGATCTGAGAGTTTAGGAACCCGAGCTAGAAAATTCAATCTTATTCTAATATAGATGGGCCCAAAATAAAAGGGGAGAAAAGAAAAAATTCTGCAAAATACAGAGCTAGTCATGAAGCCGGCTGGGAACTCTCCTTAACATCTTCAACATGTGTGTTGAGGTTCCTAAGTGGCCCTCACCCCTTTCCCTCATTTGTTGGCCCCAGAACCACCTTTTGGGAGGAAACATGGCAGATCCAGCTCTCTTGGATCTCTGTATGCTAGAAAGAAGGTTTGATTCAGCCAGAATAGATCCTGTGGTCCATTCTTATTCCATTTCAAAACATGTTAACAAGCTCTTAACATATGCAAGACACTATGCCAGGCCCTAAGGATCTAAATTACGTTTTGGAAAATCCGTTGTCTTTCATTTCTTAAAGCTTACGATCTAATAGGGGGCATTTGATATATTCATATATAAGAAGGATACAGCATAGAAAGGGATATGGGTAAAGGAAAGAGCCAATGGAGAACGTGTTCCTTTTAGTCTTTGTATCTCTATTTTTTTTTTATTATCTTTATAGCTAGCTAGGTCGTGCAATGTCTAGAATGCTGGAGTTGAAATCAGGAAGATCTGAGTTCAAAGCCTGCCTCCAACATTTCCTAACTGTGTGTGAGCCTGATCAAGTCACTTAGCCAGTTTCACAATTTACTACTGGTAACTACTCTCAGCTCTTTGACTCCAAGTAAGTCCATTTACTCCTTCAGTTTGCCCCTTTCAAAAATGGAGGTAAATAATCCTTCCTACCTCACAAGGTTGCTGTGAGGATCCAGTGAGTCCTCAAGTGCCTCGTAAACCTTAAAGCATTATAAAAATGTTTGCATAAGTTATTATTTATATAATATCAGTATTATAATGTACAATTATATATTATAGAATGTTATATAATTATTTTAATATATTATGTTCTATAACATTATGTATTATAGAATAATATTCTATATTACATTGGGTGTTATATATTATACAATATTATTATAAATATTACATAATCATAATCATGTAATATATTATGTTATAATAATTATAATATAATTACATTATGTATCACATAATTGTATGTCATATTACTATAAAGTATTATATAATTAATATATTATAGAACCTAGAACACTGCCTAGCGCATAACAAATACTCAAATAATTGTTTGTTTAATCTGAAATGAAGACCTACAAGAAAATTTGAGGAGGGAGAGAGTGTACATGGGATAGTGTGCCAAGAAGGGTAACTTTCCAATCTTATCCTCCCTGCTTTCCTGCCCAGAATCTCCTTCCCACTCCAGCCAAGCTGCCTCCTCACTGCCTGCCCCTCCTGTACACGCACACACATACACACGCACACACATACATGCACACACACATATACACACATACACATATACACACACATACACGCACACATACACACATACATGCACACACATACACACGCACACACATACATGCACACACATATACACACATACACATATACACACACATACACACATACACGCACACACACGCACACACATACATGCACACACACACACGCACACACACATACATGCACACACACATACACACACATACACACATACATGCGTGCGCACACACATACATGCGCACACACATATACATACATACACACATACACGCACACATACACACATACATGCACACACACATATACACACGTACACATATACACACACATACACACACATATACACACACATACACGTGCACGCACACACACATACACACACATATGCACACACACATGCACACATGTACACACATACACACACACATACACGCACACACACACACACACACACATGCACACACACATACACACCTCACATCACCATCATCATCATCGTCGTCGTCATCCTTGGCTTGTTGCTTGTGCTATCCCTACCCCCTCTCCTAGAATTTTCTCCCCTTCTCTGTAACAATCCAAATTCTACCCAGCCTTCTAGTAGCCAGAAGACTCCAGTTTTCTCCTGGACTCCGGCTGCCTTGAAATAAAAACCCATGAATTCAGCAGATGAATTTTCCTCTATTTATTGCCTGTGGGTTAAGTGTGTCTCCTTTGCTAGACTGTAAGCTTTTAGGGGAAGAACCACTTCTCCCCTACCTCCACCCCCCACACTCCAGCAACATCTTAGCACATGGGCCACAGGGGTATCTTTTTAATAGTGGCCACATGATAAGAAATCTATATTTGTGAAAGACACCTGGATTTAATTCCAAAAATTAATTACATTTGCTTCTGATTACATTTATTAGTTGCTCACTCCTACTAACATGACACCTGGTGGCAGTCAGTTACACAATAGTCATGTCAGGCAGGTGGGGAAGCCCTGCTGGCCCAGTGGTTCATGTGTGCTAGTTAATTGGGTAACAAAATTTTTTGCTAAAAAATCAACAGCAAATTAACACGTTTACCTCACTTTATATAAAACATAATAGCCCTGTGTTCCTGAAAAGGTCCATATCACTTCTCATTTTGTAAATCCAATCCTATTTCTTCCCATTGTAGAAAGATAGATGGGCAGGAGAAAGAGAGATAGAGGGAAATAGTGAGACAGAGAGAGAGACAGAGAGAGACAGAGAGACAGAGACAGACAGAGACAGAGAGACAGAGACAGACAGAGACAGAAAGACAGAGAGAGAGAGAGACAGAGAGAGGGAGGGAGAGGGAGAGGGACAGAAGGGGAGAGAGAAGTGGGGAGAGAGAAGAGAGACAGACAGAGACAGAGAGAGAGAGAGACAGAAAGACAGAGAGAGACAGAGAGAGGGAGGGAGAGGAAGAGGGCCAGAGGGGAGAGAGGTAGGAGAAGAGAGAGGAAAGAGAGAGAAGGAGGGAGGGAGGGGGAGAGAGAGAGAAAGAGAGAGATAATAGATGGTTAGTGATGGATGGATGGATAGATCATAGATAAAAACAGATACTGATAGATGATAGAAATAGCAGATGGATAGTAACAGACAGAAATAGTAAATAGTTATAGATAATAGATAGAAATAGTAGATACAGTAGATAATGATAGATAATAGAAATAGTAGGTGAATAGTGATAGATGATAGATAGATAATAGAAATAGAGATAAATAATAGAAATAGTGGATGGATAGTGACGGATGGCTAGATAGATAGATAGACGATTGACTAATATATTTATTAAGCATTCACTGTGTGATAGGCATTCTGCTAAGTGCTTAGGATACCAATAAAGGCAGGTCAGACAGCCTCTGACCCCAAGGCTCTTACTTTCTATTTGAGGGAAAGCAACACATAAAAGAGATCTGGAAAGGGAATGAGAGTGGGGCATGGGGGCCTGGCTTGGGATGCTCAGAGAGTGCCACGGAGGCCTGAAAGTGAGCAAGACATGGCCAGAGCAGGCCTATCAAAGCCTAGGGAGGTTCCAGGGGGCAGAGTCCAATTTTCCTATGTTAACAGAATAGAGGTAATGGCCCTAGTGGAAACAGCATGGGAGGAGAGGTCTGGGAGAGAGAAACCGTTAAAGCTAGCAGGGCTTTGAAAAGATCATCTTACTCCAATACTAAAGCCTGACAAGTCTTTGAAGCTCTTCCCCTGCCAGGTTGTTTACAGATCTTTAAATCACAATGGCCTTTCCCTACTTTTGAGCATTAATTAAAGGAACCTTATGGTGAATCCTCTTAGAAAATGAAGAATTCCTTTGTAACATTAACAGTTACCCCTGTTGGGTATGGATTTTTGTATATTCATCCCATCTGAATTTTTCTCTAAAACTCTGTACAAATGCTTACTTCTGCTGTCTTTGATATTTATTTATACCATAAGAGCTGACATTTACATACTTCTTTAAGGTTCCCAGAGCACTTTACATATAATATCTTATTATTCGATCCCCACAGCAGCCCGGTAATGTTATCCTAGCCATTTTATCAAGGAGGGAACAGAAGCTTGGAAGGTTTAGATTACTGGTTTCATGGTCTAAGTGTCAGAGGGAGGACTCAAAAGTCCAGAGTGTCTTCTATTAGGCTAGAACCATAACCCCTCAGTCACTTGTCACACCATGTGATCTTGGGAAACTAACTTAATCTCCCTTTGGTTTCCTAATATATAAAATAAAGGGGTCAGACTAGATGGTCTTTCAGGTCCCATCCAGCTCTACAACTATGATTCTTTGTTCCTAGTACTCAGAATAACAAGTCATGATGACAAGAAGTCAAATATACCTTATACCCCAGCATTCCATTGCGGTGGTACCTATTATGCCCCAGCATCTAGGACTCCAATGATCCTCCCACCTACTAAAAGCAAACCCAATATTATGACATTTCTCCCTATCAAGCACAAAAGTTAAAGCAGTAACACCTGCCCAAGTATCTCTAGTACGAATTACCAAAGTCCTCTAAGACAGGGTCCAACTTCTAATATTTCACAGATCATTCTTTATTATCCTCTCCATCTGTGTGTTTTGATAGCTGCACCACCGTCTCTGGGCTAGAAGAAGAATAAAGATCTGACTTTCCCAGAGGTAGAAGAATGTTTTCCTTTCACTTAAGACACATACAAACCAATTTATGGGATTGTAGCTCCAAAGTTAGGAGGGATTTTACATGCCATCTGGTCTAACCCCCTCATTTTACAGATCAGGACAAAGAATAAGGTAATAAACATCAGGGGTGGGATTTGAACTAGTGGATAGAGTGCCGGACCTGGAGTCAGGAAGACTCTTCTTTGTGAGTTCAAATCTGTCCTGAGATACTAGCTGTGTGGCCCTGGGTAAGTCACTTAACTCTGTTTGCCTCAGTTTCCTCATCTGTAAAATTGTTTGAAGAAGGAAATGGCAAACCACTCCAGCATCTTTGCCAAGAAAGCCCTGAGTGGAGTCACAAAGAGTCAGGACCAACTGAAATGACTATGCAACAATGACAGCAAAAAAAATGGTGAAGTCTGATTCTGGAGACAATACATCCCCAAGCTCTAGTGGGGCCAGAATGAAAATTCCTATTCTCTCCAAAAGTCACTTATTAAGTATGTACGTGGCACTCTACCACATACAAATAAAAGACAAAAAAAGTAATCCCTGCCCTCAAGGAGCTTGGGTTCTATGTTATAAAGGAAATCTTGGGTTAGATGACCTCTGAGATCCCCTTCAATGCTGTGATTTTATGATTCTGTGGTTACACTTCTTAACACACTTTCAAATGCATTGTCTGACCTTTCAACAATCCTAGAATGTTGGCATGGTAGGTCTTGTTTTCCCTGTCGTGTAGGCAGGGATGTGATAAAGCTCAAATGCGGTAATGGACGAAAAGCACTTTTCAAACTTTAAAATTCTATATAAATGCCATTTGTTGTTGTTGTTGGCCGCCAGTCCCGTGTAAACTCCATTCCCTGAGAACCTTCTACTGAACTCCTGCTAAACTCAAGCCATGTTCATAGAATGACAGGAGTGTGCTGGTAAATGTTTAACAACCAGAATCTCAGAGAATGAGAAAATATATACACACAGACAAAATATATACACACAGTTTATTCTAGATTATTATCACTTTCTTAAGTCTACACTATCAACAAAATAATAATTCAATCCTTAAGCCGGTTAGAGCTAACTCTAGCACTTCTTTGTGTAAAAATGGGAAAATCAAAGCCCAGTGGCTTGCCCAGGGTACCAAGGCTAGTTGGGCCAGAACTAGAACCTGGGGCTCCTGAATTCCCATCCAGTGCCCTCCTCCGTCTCCCTCTCAGGTCCTTTCTACCTCTCCTTTTCTGTTATTCTTTAAAATGCTACCCACATGCTACCCGGCTCAGCAGGGAGGGACTGTGGAGCTCTTGCTGACCTTCAGCTCTTTCAACCTTGCCTCACCTCTCCTCTTTCCCCAAGAGATGCTCCTTCGTACCTTCTTGCCAACCCCCAAAGCACTAGGGATCTGAATCATCGGCTCTCCAAAATAGCTTCTGTGTATCTCTTCACCTCATCAACTCTTCATTACTTCTCAAATCTCATTGGGAAAACACTGCTTTTTGTCCCCTGACTAAAGCTCTGACTTTTCCTCCTCTGTGATGATTTAGCTCGGTAACTATGAGTCACTGAGAGCAGCCATCTATGCCAAGGCATTACCAAGGAATAGGTTATTTCTCTGCCTGGGCTCTTATCAGGGCACTGGTCCTTCCAGGATGCTCTCTGTGACAAGAAAAGCAATTGCCTGCCTTTAATGCCTGCTTTTATCCACTCCTAATTGTTGCACCTAATAGTCATCTCCCACTACATTTGCCAGTGTTCTGGGGATTTCTCTGCAATTCCTGCTGACCATGTGGGTCCTAAGGTGTGTGTAAAGAGGTGAGATGGCTGCATATAGGACTAATTAGGTGAGTTTGAAAGCAGTATAGGACATCCCCTGAAGCTCCCAGAGAACACCAGTAGGCAGACAATAACATTGGGACACTCGTTAAACTTTGGTGCCTACCAAATGAATACAAAGCAATTAGCATGGCATTCCAACACACATAATATGGCTCCCAATCTACCCTTCTATCCTTTTGCTATTCCCTTACCAGGACTCTATACCAGCTAGACTGACCCATGAACACTTCCATTCTCTTTCCAATTCTCTGCCTTGATTTTGAGGGAAATATGCTGGGTATTCACCCATGACCATACAGCTAGTAAGTTGAATAGTTAGGACTCAAACTCAGGCCTTCTTTTAGGATGGTGTTGTTTTCATTATATCTGGTATGGCAGAAAGAATGCTAGATGTGGAGTTAAAAAAATGCTATTTATTAGCTGTGTGACCTCAAGCAAGTTACTCTGAGCCTCAGTTCCCTCATCTGTAAAATGAGAAGGTTGACATCTTAGCTCCTTCCACCACTAAATCCTGTGATTCTGGGATATCTCACAAGCAGAGATTGCTTCATTCTTTGTGCTTATAACCCCAGCACCTAGCAGCATGCCTGGCACATAGAGGTAAGAAACACTTGTTGACTGATGTCAACAGGCTTAAGTCCTTTACTTAAAGTGCTTGCAACCTAAATGAGAATCTATCTCGTACATCATTGCCCTTCCCATAGCCCCTAGCACAGTGCCAAGGACCTGGCTGATTGCTTAATCCACTAATATTTATTGAAAACTTGCTGTTGATTTGAAAGTTAAATCCAAGACTACAAAAAATTCCTAACCTAATTAGGCCCCCAAATAGTTATGGAACCCATAAAATAGAAGTAACTAAAGGAGGCACAGAGAGAAAGTTTCTAGCTGGGATTCAGGAATCAACGAATTGGAAAATGCCTCCTAAATCCCTCCGATAAAGCCCTAACCATCCTCATTCTTTCAGAGACTATGGAGACTAAACCTATCAGTGTTTTTGTTGAGTGTAAGTAAGGTGGATTTTAGTGTGTATAAGGTGGATTTTTGTTATTCTTTCTTGGAGTTTAGTTTCCCAGGAACCACGGGCATAACAATCTCTATTTCCCAGGCTCAAGACTTGTAAACATCTCCACCATGCTTGCACAGCATTGTATAATGATAAATAATATAAACATTTGTGCTTAAATTGTAAATATCCACTGCAACTGCACAGTGAGATATAACAGTTAGATAATGCAAACTTGTGAGGCTATTGCTGGCAATATGCCTTCTTTGTCTGTTGCCCTATAAAGTAGGTGGGCACTGGTCAGTGAGTAGGGAAACCTTAGGGTTGAATGCACAAGCTGGAATTCTGTGTGTGCCTTGATCAGCCCCCATCAAGGTTTGGGGGAAATCTGTGTTTGCCTCAACTGGCCCCCATTGAGGCTTGAGGGGATTTAGGTTAGCGCACAAGCTGTGCCTATCTCAATAGACCCCATCAAGACATACTGGTAGTTGCCCCCCCTTCTCATCAGCCCCTGAGAGATGGGTGATTAAGGAATGCTGTAAGAGTTGGTGCTCCCATTATCAGCAAACCCTCTCTGAAAGAATAGATTAACCTCTCTGAAGCTATCTTCCTGTCTGATCAGATCAAGAGTGAACCTATGCTAGCAGCCATCCTGTGCGCTAGTGTTATCTTACATCAAGCATTACATAATTCAGACTTTTCATTGTAGATTTTATTCTTTTCCTGGAGAAGCAACAAAATAACTGTTGACTAAATAGAATAATGCCAGTGAATAAGCCCTGGGGTTTTGGCTTTACCCGTTGACTAGCTTGGTGGCCTTTAACAACTTAATTTACCACTCTAGATCAGAGTTTTCTGGAATATCTATAAAACGTGAGGTCTGGATTAGCCAATCTTCTAGCTCTAGAGTTTGGTGTATCTAGAACTCCTCAATAAACACCTTAAATTTTGGCAATTTGGTAATATCACCATGCTTGAAATAATTCCACTAGGTTTGTCATTTTCTGCATACCACCTGGTCTCCATTATTGATTTGCTCATGAAACTTTCTTCTATTAGATAAGGTATAGGTTGAACTTTACCTTTGCACAGTCCAAATTCCAAATCATCTGCAAAAGAATTAAACACTATATATTTATGTCCATTGGGAAACCCATGAGAATGAGTACGATTCACCTACATAGCCAGGGAAGCAGAAGATTAGAGACAGGGATATAACCAAAGATATACACTAAGGGTAAGCTGCTTTTACCTGGAGGTCACAACTGTCACTAGATGTGTGAAGAAGGTAATCAAAACAAAGTCTATAAAAATAGCCAGACCAAATAAGCTACAAGGAAAGTATTAATAGGAATTATATCTTGGGCAAGAAACCAAACACCTCAGGAGTACAGGTGATGCATGCATCAAGGCTGGAGATAGAAAGAAGGGGCTTCATAAGAGAAAGTTTGAACTGGGAAGTCAAGACTTAGCCAAGAAGGTGGTGCCTGAGAATAGTATTTGGATTTTTATTTTTTTTTGTTTCTTTTTTTATTTATTCTTTTTATTTTTAGTTTACAACACATGGTTCTACATAATTTTGAGTTCCAGATTTTCTCCCCTCCCTCCCCAAGATGGCATGGAATCTCATATAACTACCATGTATAACTTCACATTGAATTAATTTGTACACTAGTCAAGTTGTGGAGAAGAATTATGACCAATGTAATGAATCATAAGAAAGAAGAAACAGAACCAAAAAAAAACCCCACAAAAACAAAAGAGAAGAAAAAAGGCGAGCATGTAGTGTGCCTCAATCTGCATTCAAACTTCACAGTTCTTTCTCTGGGTGTAGATAGCATTCTCCATCGTGAGTCCCTTGGAGTTGTCCTTGCACCTTGTGTTGCTGAGAAAAGCGAAGTCTGTCAGGGTTGGTCCTCACAGAATCCATATATCTGTGGTTGTGTACAATGTTCTCCTGGCTCTGCTCCGCTCACTCAGCATTATGTCATGTAGGTTTTTCCAGGTTGTTACGAAGTCCGTATCATCCCCATTTCTTATGGCGCAATAGTATTCCATTACCTTCATGTACCACAGCTTGTTCAGCCATTCCCCAATTGATGGGCATCCCTTTGATTTCCAATTCTTGGCTACCACAAAAAGAGCTGCTATAAATATCTTTGTACATATGGGTCCCTTCTCCTCTTGTGTGATTTCTTTGGGATACAACCCTAGAAGTGGTATTGCTGGGTCAAAGGGTATAAACATTCCTATGGCTCTTTGGGCATAGTTCCAAATTACTCTCCAAGTATTTGGATTTTTCTAACAACCTCAGATCTAAGAATGATGAGTTCTTGGCCAACGACGGAAAATAACTAACAAGAGCTGTTAAAATGTATTTGCCTACAGAAACAAGAAAACAATTTATATAATAACAATGCTACAAAGAAAATTAACTTTAAAACACTTTGATACTGTAATTAATGCAATGAGTATCCATGATTCCAGAGGGACAGTGATGAAGCACCACCTCCTGACAGACAGGTTAAGGACTCAAGATGTAGAATGAGATGTACTTTGGGATGCGGCTGTTTGGGAATTCTTTTGCTTGACTTATACATATTCTTTAAAAAGAAAGGGGCATAGCAGTGATTGATCAAAAAAAAGAAAAGAAAAGGTCACTGACACACTTTTTTGAATGCTCAAAACAGTAGGAAGGCCAGAAGGAAACACAGGCAAGCAGGGCTACTTTGAAAGTTGCAAGTTGAATTTGTTATATGTTTGGAGGGAAAAGCAAGCTATACATGATAGAGATTCACAGTTTTGTGTACAGCCTTCTTTTTCTGTTTTTCTTTGTATAAGGAAATGTTCCTTTTGTTTATTGTTTGCTGGGTTCAGAATTTTTTAAAGCATATTTGCCTAGAGTCTTGCAAATCTAATCAAGAAATCTTAAACTGAAAATGGAGGAGGCTAGTGAAAACTGCCCACACATATCTATGATGCCAGATACCATAGAAAGTAGCAGACACAGCATTACTGAATAGGAAGAAACATAACAGTAGAAAAATGACCAATAACACAATACAACAGAAAATAATATCCAAGAGCACAGTTAACAATAAAATCCATGGCCCCAGATATCTGTATACAAAGGCAGACAGCAATATGAATGAGTGATCTGTTAAAAAAAAAAATCCAACCTTAGAGGTATAATATGTCAGATCTGGACTCATAGGAACCAGTTTCAATCTTTGGGGTTTCTTCTTAAGAATAGTCTTGTAGGCTCAGCCCCCACCTAGATTCAACCACGGAAACATCAGAAATTTTTCTCACATATCTCTAAGGGAAATGATCAGTGCTCTCCTGATACTGCTCTCCTTGCATGTAATGAGGCTTAGAAAACATTAAAGAATGGGAATAACAATAAAGAGAAAAATATGGAATAGGACCCCATATTAGAGGAAAGGGCTGCATAATTAATCTTGCTATCTTCTCCCCTAAATTAAAAAAAAATTAGTCCCTAAAAATTCACTGGGTAAACGTGAATTACAGGCACACATTGAACTAAAGGTATAGGTTATAAAAAGCGTATTTACTGCATATAAAATTGATGAAGGTCACATGCAGCATCACACAACAGAAATGCATTAAATTTTAAATATACTCAATTTTCAGATACCATCTTTCCCCCAAAATAATATGTGGTTCTGTACCAGCAAGTACCATTGGATTCCATGAGTAGCATTCTTGGCCATCATATCTGTTTGGTCTGGTCCCTCACTGAATTATATAGTCACTTATGCAATGAGTGACCCATTGATAATTCTTCAGACTTGGTGTCCCCATCTTTGATGTGAAACAAGGTGTCTTTGGGCTAAGATATAGCCAGCCCCCTCACCTCCTTTTTGGTTATCCCTTAGGGTCATGGTTCTTTTAAGTCAGTCAACTATATTAAATGTCTTTTATGTGCCAGTCTAGGGATACAAAGAAAACCATTATCATCTGCTTGAGAGCCCATCGCTCCTGAAAATCAATAGTCCTGAACCCCTTTGAACAGTGAATTACACCAGATCAGACTAGCAGATACATAACTTCAAAGGAAAAAAAAGGTTAAAACTAAAAAATTAAGTCAAACAGTGTTACCTGTACCCACACCTGGATGCTACCTCCTAAGCTTCCAAAGGAGATTGGGAGTTAGCTTCCCATTCAATCTCTACCACCTCTACTCCCAACCTAACAGAAAAAGTTTGTAGCTTTTTTTAACAGAAATAGAACAAGATTCTAAACTATGATGCCTAAACTTTTCCCAGAAGGGTAGGGAGTGTTCAACTCATGATCAGCTCAAGGACTCCTTGTTTAAGAAGCTGTGACTGATTCCTGTATCTCTGGGGACTATTTTTTTAAATATATCCTTTATTACTTAACTGTGAACATGCTGCATTCCTCTAGTCTAATACAGTGTAACCTCCTTGAGGGTAGAGATAAGAAATGTGTATTCCCAGCACCCAGATCATTGCCTGACATACAGTAGGTCCTTATATAATGCTTCTTAATTGATTGATTGGTGACCAATCACCACTGTCAGGGTCCAAAGGAAATGCTGACCTATAGGAACACCATGCCACCCCCTCACACATTGTCTCTTACTCTATTAGGCCTTCACTTTGGTTTCCAGTGTTGGAAATGAAATTCCGCTCTTGTGTTCCAGTTACCCACCTACCATCTAACCTTTCAAGAGATTCCCCTGGCCTCCTATTAAATTCCCCAAACTGGAGGACATGTGGGTTCATGCATAGCCTTCAGAGACATAGTCTTGAGGCTTTTTGGTCCCCCATTATACAACAGCAACCACAAAGACTCTTTTAGCTATGTTGGAGACAAAAGAAAAATCAATCGGTCTGCTCTGTGGGGTACAGAAAATGATGATAACAAATGACAAAGAAAAGGCAACTTCTTCTCTCTTTGGTTGCTTATTTCCTTTGCCAAGGAAAATAATCTTCAGACTGGAAAGGAGAGAAAAAAGTGGTTAACAGGGAGTTGAAACCTACTGGGACATTGTTGTTGCTTAATAAATGCTTATTGATTGGCTGCATATAAGTGAAGAGATGGTAAGAGAACAAACACCTAGCTGCCTTCACTGAGGTCAGGTTACTATAAATAAAAAGAGCTAACATTTGTATAGTGCTTTAAGCCAGCAAAGTGATTTACGTGTAATATCTTATTTGATCCTCACAACTTAAATGCTATAATTATCCCCATTTTACAGATGAGGAAAATGAGGTTTAGAGAGGTCAAGCAACTTGCCCAAGGTCACATAGCATAAGGGTCTAAGGCAGGATTTGAACTCAGGGCTTCTTGACTCCAGGTCTAACATTCTAATCACTTGCACCAACTAGCTGCCTCTATGTATCCCAGAATAACAAAAGAACTGACCAATACAATTGATGAACTACTTTCAATGATCTCTGAAAAATCAGGGCAAACAAGGGGAGACGAGATGTTATAGGACTGGAAAAGGGCAAATGGAGTCCCTAAAAATACACTGAATCCTCAAACTGCACGCCTCTGAGCTTGACTTGGATCACTGACAAAATTCTTGAACTTATCAAAGCAATTACTCGTGAGCATTTAGAAAGGGAAGCAGTTGTCACTAAGAGCCATCCCCAGGCAATGACTGCAAGGTTAGCTCAGTATACACCCCATCAAGCTGCCTCCTATCACATCGAATTGTGTATTACATTTGGGTGGGTTTTGTACCCTTTCACTCTACTGAAATTTTAAGTTCAAAATACAGAAGGCACTTAATAGAGGGTTGTTGAATTAACGAACCAATTAAGTAATATGAAAGGGCCCAGCCATCCAGGGACACATTCTCCAGGATTATCATCTCCCAGTTCTTCCCCTAGTACCAAGGCTGAGAACCTCACAGGGCATTTGACAGCACCTGTCAGCCCCTGACATGAAGAATCACAGGATCATAGGATTTAGAGTTAAAAGGGTCCTTAGAATTCGCCTGCAACCAACCCATGTGTGTGTTGTCTCCCCGTTAGAGTGAAAACTCCTTGTCAGCAGGTATTGTCTTGCTTTTTAATTTGAATTAAAGGTTGGATGTGATGCCTGGCACATATAAGCGCCATCCTGGGGCACAGTGTCCAAGGTTGGCTCGTTGTATGTTTCTCTGTTTTATCTTCTAAAATTCATCATTTCCCTTGATATCTCAGCAATGTACATTTCCCAGCACAGAGAGATCAGGCCCTTCTCTCTTCTTAATCAATGATTTTTTTTTCATTCAGGTAATGAAACTGAGGCCCAGGTAGGAAAATTCATTTATCCCGATAATAAATAATGAGTTTCAGAACTTGAATTCAAACCCACATTTTCTTACTAAATCTTGAAAAAGTTGAAGTTGGGTTTAAATACATGACGATGAGGCAATAAGGACTAAAATTAATAATTAACAATTACTTGAATAAAATCATAAGTACTATTGAAAATACCAAGAATATCAGCCGAAAGATACTTCTAGCTTTTCCCTCTAATTCTTCCTCACTATGTCTTCCTTAGCATAGGAGTGGAAGCATTGCACAGTGGGAAATATACATAAGGTGGGTAGGATTCCTTTGGATCCCATTTTGTAATTAACCTGTGGGAAGTTGTCTAGTGTGGTGCACGTGGATGTACCCATCCTCCTTTGTGATCATAGATAAATAGGGCCCACTCTCCATGAGTTCATTTCTGTTCAAAAGTCTCTGTCCCAAGTTATTAATGATTCTTGTCAAGTTCAGATAGCATCCCTCACCCCCCACCTACCTGTGACACAGGTCATCTATCTTGACCATATCTTCCCCATCTCAACACAAATCTAATGCTGACTACAAAATGGTCTCTGAGATCTTCCAAGGGAGCCCACTTCACATCTTATCTTCTAAAACTTATAATTTTCCGCAATGTCTCAGCAATATACATTTCCCAGCATGGAGACACCTGGCTCTTCTTCTTTCCTCCCACCTCCCCTACCTGGCCCAGGATCATGATGAAGGCCAGCCACATTCAAAGCAATTCATCTCAGTTCACCTATTTAACAAGCACTTTCCATGCACCCAAATCTTTTCAGGGCACTATGGAGAGTATATGGGAAGTATAATCCATTGTCAATCCCCCCCAAGGAGCTTAGAATCTAGTTGGAAAAGATGAAATTAGTCCCTAGTCTCTCTGTTGGATAGTTTTTTGCTGTTTCATATTCAATCAATCCATGAACATTTATTAAGCACCTGCTATGTGCCAGGCACCGTGCCAAGTGCTGGGGATACAAATAGAAATTTTTAAAAATACAAAAGACCGTCCCTGCTGTCAAGGAGCTTATAAGGCAATGGGGATTGTGTTCAAGGAACATACTCATCTCCAAAGGTAGGGTTTTGGTCATAAGGGCTATGGGAAAATCAATAAAGTGAGAATGAGTCAAAGTAGGTAGGGGTGGCTTCCTGGAGGAGGCAGATCTTGAAGGCAATATGGAAAATGGCGAATCCAAGAAATTGATGGATCTAATAAAATGAAATTCGGTGGGAATAAATAATAAAAACCTATAAAAATTTAAGCTACTGTTAAAGTTTATGAAATATTCTCCTCGTAATAACCCTATAAGGAATGTAATGTAAGAATTATTGTCCTTTTTTACAGAAGAGGAAACTGAAGCTCAGGAAGATTCCATGACTTGCTCATAGTCGTGTGCGGAGAGCAGGTGAGCAGAAATTTAAACTTGGGGCTTCTGCCTCCAGAGTACCAGTTTTTCCCTTTTTTCCAAAATGATTTCATATAAACAATGTTAAGTATCAATCCAGCAAACTAAATTGGCTTTGCAATTATCTACATCTAAATAAGTTAATTTTGATACACTAAATGTCATAACTTTTTGGTCAATCCATCTGAGTTTCCATCAGACTTCTTTCTTTGGTCATTTGTATTGATTTTCCTTCTCCATGGTTGTGATGGTTGTATTAGTATGTACTCTGTTTTTCTCAATCTGCTGTTTTCCAAATTACATTATTTCATAAGGGAAGTTGAGACTATAAATAAGTTAGGAAATTGTCAGGGAGCACTTGATTGCTCAAATCACCTCACCCCAGTCCTTGGGTACTGAAAGAATTGACAGGTGTGAGTGCTGAGCCACTAGCAATGATATTTGAAAAATAGTGGAAAATTGGAGAGCTACCACAAGATGGGAGAAGGGCAAATGTTATTTCCCTTCTGGTTTTACTTTTGAATTTCTGGCCTTTGCCACCATGCCACCATCGTAACATCCTGAAACTTCCCTCAATGCCTGATGAACTCCTCAACCTAGAATATTCATATTCTCCAGTAGCCTTCTCATGCTGGAACCTCCCTTTGTAATTCTCTCCTACTTTTTCCATTGATGATTTCCTTCTGGGGACTCCATTTTGTGGAGGAACCCAGACCAGGCAAACTTCATTTCCTTCTTGGCTTTGCTTTTGACTTTCCGAACATTGCCGTATCTTGCTGTTCTTGTGGAAAACATGAAGAAAGATGGATTTATTAATAATAAATTTAGATAGCTCAATCAGAACCCATTGAATGGTCAGACTCAAAGAGTCATTGTAAATGGGTCAATGTCAATGTGGTAGGAGGGCTCCAATGGAATGACCAAAGTACCTGTGTTTGGCTCTGTGCTGGTGAATACTTTCATCAATGAGTTGAATAAAGGCAAACATAAATGGAATGCTCATCAAATTTGCCAATGACACAAAGCTAGGAGGGATGGTTAACACACTGAATAACAGGGTCAAGGATCTTGACAGGCTAGAGCATCTAATAAGATGAAATTCAACACAGATAAATGTAGTTAAATTATATACATGGACCAAAATGTATTTAATAATTCCTCTATTATTTGACATTTAAGTTGCCTCCAGTTCTTTTTCCGAATTACAATTAGTGCCAATATAAAAATCTTTGAACAGATAGTTGGAATGTTTTTTTTAATTTTTGATAAACTTCCAAGGTATATTCCCAACAATGGAATGATTGGATCAAAGGATATGATTATTTTCTAAGATTTCCTGCACACTGCCAAAACGCCTTCCAAAAAGATTCTATTAGTTTTTAATTCCTCCAGCAATAAAAGAGTGCACCTGTTTTACCCACAACTCAACCAAAATGGAATTTTATTGCTTTTTGTTATTTTGCCAATTTTATGAATGTGAGATGGTACCTCAGAGCTATTTTAATTTCTTTTAATTTAATTTCCTCTTCTTGGTAACTAATGAGTACGAAAAATTTTAAGTGTTTATTAACCATGTATATTTTATCCTTAGTAAACTAACTGTTTAACTTCCCTGAACATTTATCCAATGGGAGTTGCTTTATAAATGTTTAATAATTCCTAATATGTTTTATATGTGTTTTTAATCTTTTTAAAAGATTTTAAATTCTCCATAAAATTTCCATATTTTTCCATAAATTTTTAACTTAATCTATTATTTTTATTTATATATTTTTTGGTTTAATGTAATCAAATACAACTATCTTGCCCCTAATAATTCATTTTATAATCAAACTTACCTCCTTCCTAAAATTAAGATAATTCCAAATATCATTCCATTTTATTCCAGTTATATAGCTTGTGTTTTGTTGGGGCTTGGGGAGTTTGGTTTTGGGGGGGTTGTTTGAGGGGGGGATTTGGTAAATGTTTATTATCCAGATAGAATTAATTGAGTTGTATAGTGTAAAATAAGAGTCTAAATCTATTTCTTCCCGTATTGCTGACCAGTTTTTCCAGGCACCTTTGTTAAATAATAAATCTTTTTCCTAGATTTTATTTACTACAGTGTTTGCTTTTCAAACACTAATTTTTGTAGCTATTTGTTTAGATGTCTATTATCCCCTTCTACCCTTCAAATCCTCTTACACCTTACTCACCCCTTACTCTGCAATCCAATGACACTGGCTCCTTGTTGCTCTTTGAATATGACGATCCATCTCTGGACTCTGTGAATTTTTACTACTCTCTCCCTCCTCATCCTTGCCTCCTGACTTCCCTGGCTTCCTTCAAGTACTAACTAAAATTCCACCTTTTATGAGAAGCCTTTCCTGATATCGCTTAATGCTAGGACTTTACTGATCTTTATTTTTTCTCCAACTTATTTTTTATATGTCATATTTGTGCAAATTCATTTCTTGTTGTCTCCCCAGTTAGACTGTGAGCTCCTTGAGAGTAGGAGCTGTCTTTTGTCTTTCTTCATATCCCCAGCACTTAGCACCATGCCTGGCACATAGAAGGTAACTAATAAAAGCTTCTTGTCTCTGTTGTTCCATAAATCTATTTCCCTGTGTTTTGACTAATAACATATAGTTTTGATAGTTTATTAATAATATGCTTTAAAATCTGGGAGTACAAATTCATCTTTAATTATTTTTTCATCAAGTCATGTCATCTCACGTAGAGGTATAAATAGGATCCAGTCGTGATATTCTTGTCTATTTGTCTTACCATATAAATTTCATTACAATCTTTTCCTATTTAAAAGAAACCCTTTGGTCTTTTGTTTGGTGTTACAGTATTAAATATATAAATTTATTGAGGGGTATTGTCATTTTTACTACATCTATCCAATCAATCCACGAACATTGAATGTTCTTCCAGTTATTTATGTCTTCCTTTATTTCAGTAATTACAGTTTTATAGTTGTATTTATACAGGTCATATGTATTTCTAGGTAGTTTAATGTCCAAGTATTTGATAGTTTTGTTGTTATTGTATATGGTATTAATGCAATGCTCCTTTACTATACTATGCTGTCTCCTCAAAGGAAAAGTCCAATAATTGAGTTCAATATCTAAACTCTTAGCCATGCTCCCAAGATATTGTATCTGTGCAGTTCACATTAAAAGGACTTAAAGGTTTTAAAGAACTTCAAATTCATTATGAGTCAACAGTGTAAAGCGATGGGGTTTTTTAAGCCACTGGAAATCTCAGGATCCATTGGTAGAAGCATGGTGCCCAGAATAAGAGAGGTAATGGTCCCCTCACCCTGCCCTGTACTCTGGTCAAACTACATATGGAGTATTTATTGAGTTCTGGGCACTACATTTTAGGAAGGACATTGACAAACCAGAGCATGTCAAGAAGAAGATGACCATTATGGGTAGAGGGCTAGGGTCCATGTCATATAAGAATCATTGGAAGGAACTTAGAATTTTTAGGCATGAAAAGAAGCTATTTAGTAAAGACATGCTAACTGTCATCAATCATTTGAAGGGACCTCACTCAGTTTCTTGTCTTGTTTCATCTGGTTCCAGAGGACAGAAGTAGCAACTCTCAGGTTCTTATTTGGCTCCCTAAGTTCTGATCCCTGATGCTGAGGACTTGGGTTCAACCTTTTGAAGAGAGCACCTGTCAAACAGCTCTCTTCCTTCTGAGATATCTTCTGTGGGCAACAGAGAGTAAGCTAAGCTATTACATTTTAATGGAATGGCAAGGTGACAAACCTTAACCCAACTGGACCTTCAGTTTTCCATTTGCAAAGACAACATTAAATTTGACTGGGAAATGCCTTTCCAACCCCCTGACCCAAATCATTAAAGAAGCAATTGGCCCCTTTCCACTTGAGTGAAAATTGAGAAAGGGTCCCTAAAAATGTAGAAACCTACAGAGGGTGATCATAGAATCACAGATTTACAAATGGAAGAGACCTTAAAAGCCATAGAGTCCAACTTCCTCACAGATGAGGTAACTAAGGCTCAGAGATCTCTTGGGTCCCTTTCAGTGCCATAGTGATCTCTCTAAAATAAGGTGGGGAAGGAGAGAGAACAAGATCATAGGGTGATTGCAGCATTAATTGTAAATGAAAAAAGCTGGAAGCAACTTAAATGACTAATAGTAGAACTTACTGAGTTAGAAGGAAACTCATAGGTCATAGAACTCAATAAAATCTTAGGACTCATCCAATCCAACTCTCTCATTTTATAGATAAGAAAACTGAGACCCAAAGGGGGAAGTAATTTATCCTAGGTAACAATGGTAGTAAATGGGAGACTGGAATTTAAACTCAGATCCTGCAATTATTTCCATTGTATCATGCTGCTGTCCAGAGAATATCCCAGAGAGACACCAAATGAACCCCATGCCTGAGATCACAGAGTTGATGACAAATTAGGTATGGGACCCATCTCCTGATTCTCAATCCAATGAATTTTCAAAGCCAGCTCTAACTTTTCATCGTACCCACAGCACCTCTTTTAATGGCTGCATTGTAAAGAGCCCTGGACCCAGAATCGAGGAAACCTAGATTCAAGCTTCAGCTCTGCCATGAATCATATGACTTTGCACAAGTCAGTCTACCTCTCTGAGGCTTAGCTTCTTCATCTGTAAAATGGGCAAGTTGATCTCTAAGATCCCTTTCAGCTCTGCAATTTTCTAATTCTGTGGGTCTCAGCCCAGAAGATAAACAACCAGATTTTGTATTCTTAAGGGATATCATTAACTTGGAAAACTTTCCTGGAGAAATTCTTCCTGTAGTCTATAGTCCATCAGTCTCAGCCCTCAGAGAATATGTACCTGGAATAAATGATAAGGAGTGTCAATTTTTTTTAAGTTCTCAGGCCCCCAAGGAAAATTTGTAAAATTTTCTATACTCTGCAATGCCCTCACCCTACCCCCTTCCCAGGTAACCTCCCCCAAGTCACTAGAGGAATTATGTGAATAGCTATGTCAAGGAGACAACATAATGTAGGGCAGTGATAAGTCAAAGAACTTGATTTCTAATTCCAGGTCTTTCAATAATAATGATGAGTGGTATACAAAAAAATATTCATATCAGCTCCCTTTGTGGAAGCACAACACTGGAAAGAAGGCATATGTCCACCCTTTGGTAATGGCTGAGCAAATTGTGACATATAGCTGTGATGGAATATCATTGTGACATAAGAAAGGATGAGTGAAAAATTCAGAAAAACGCGGGAAGACTTGTAGGAATTGATACAGAATGAAGAAGGCAGCTCCAGGAGAAATATGTGTGTCTGTATATGTATACATATATACATATATATATATAATTAATACAATAAGACAAACAAAAATAACACAAAAGGGACTGCTGAACTCAGATTAATTGAAATGATCCATCTTAATTCTGGAGAAGACAGGATTAAAACTTTATCCATCTTCTCAACACATAGGTTGAAGGGACTTAAAATACAGAGTGTCATATACACTATCTGATGGAGTTGCTCCATTGGGTGGGTTTTGCTTAACTATTTTTCTTTGTTTCAAGGGAAGATTGAATGGGCTATATTATAAAACAAAAGTCATTCATAAAATGAATTTTTAATAATAATAAATCTATATGTGGCATTAGGGCACTTATGTGGCACAGTGGATAGAGTACAGGGCCTGGAGTAAGGAAGATCTGAGTTCAAATATAGTCTTAAACACTTAAACACTTAAACCCTGGGCAAGTCACTTCACCCTGTTTGCCTCAGTTTCCACATTCAAAATGAGCTGAAGAAGGAAATGGCAAACCAATCCATTATCTTTACCAAGAAAACCCCAAATGGGGTCACAAAGAGTCAGAAATGACCGAAATGACTGAACAACAGCAAAATGGGCCATTGAGCCAGTCACTGGGCCTTGGTTTATTCTTCCATAAAAGGGGAATGGCATCTGCTTGCCTCAGAGGACTGTCATGAGGATCAAATTAGGTAGTGTATAAAATCAATAAAGCATTACATATATATGGGATATTGTTATTATAATTATTAGGTGACCTATTAAGTATAAAGTGCTCTTCAGATGTGAAGGATTCACATATATTGGCCTAGTTCAAATATCTGGTTTTTCTCTAGAAGGCCTGTAGCTAAAAAAATAGATCTCTCTCATTGTAAGGCTAGCATTGCAGGAAAGGTAAATAGGCTTCGACAAAGGACAATTTGACGGCTTTCTGTTTGATGTCTTATTAAGAAGAAGAATGATATTACACATGTATATGTTGCTACTTCTCAAATATTTTGCTCACAGTGCAGTAGAATTTGTCATGAGGAATCAAGGCAGTCAATAAGTCAGTCAACAAGTGTTCAACCATTTAGCACATGTCAGGCACTATGCTAAGTATAGACGATACAAAGAAAGGCAAAAAAACACCATCCCTGACTTCAAGGAGCTCAAGTTCTATGGGGAAGACAACATGAAAACTATCCATACAAGATATATGGAACATAAATAGAGGGTAACTTCAGCAGGAAGCACTGAGAGGGTGAGGAGGCGGGGAGGGACCAGAAAAGACCTTCTATAGGTCAGATCTGAGCTGAACCTTGAAAGAGGCTGGAGACTCTAAGGGGTGGAGGTGAGGTGGGAGAATATTCCAGCCGTAGGAGAACAGCCAACCAAAAAGCAGAGTCAAGAAATGGAATGTCAAGTTCTGGAAACAGCAAGAAGACCAGTGTCATGTATTCCTGGCTGTTTAAGAAGGCAACTGAAATAGGAGACCCCATAGGAGACTCACGTGGGCTGCCTCCCTTCGGTAAGAGCAGATATTTTGGGAGGTCTTTGTGACTTTATGGTTTGGCATGTTTTGACCTTAGCGTATCATACGTAATAGGCAAGTTTTGTGAAGTTAGGGTTTTTTTTAATTACCCTTACCATAGAATGGATGGTGAGTAATTAAAATTTATGTTATACACAATGGTGTATAAATTTTCTTTTATCTGCAATAGCTTTACCTTCAAAATTTCGCAAGTGAAGCCCACAGCATACTCATCCACCACAACCCACTCTCTGAGAAATACTGGTATAGAATGTGATAAACAAAAGGAAGCAATCAATTTATGGTTCCCTACTACCCTACTCTCAGGAAATTGTACTTCCTCCCTTAGGCAACATGGTAGAGAGCTGATTTGGGCATAGAAAAAGACCTGTGTTCAAAGTCTTCCTTGGAACATATTGATAGTGACCCAGGGAAAATTCCCTAATTCTCAACCAACTCTCCAGCAGTATACATTGAAGAATGACTGCATTGGTGGAGACATCTGACCACCATGAAATTACAGCTCCAGACCAAAACAAGAACAAAAATAAAACGTACATTATAAGACTGGGGTGTTTATGCTTTGGATGAGAGACTGAGGCTCAGTCAATGACTTGCCCAAGGTCTCATGGTTAGTAAATTTAACTTTACTAAAGCTCTGACTTTAAATCTAGGGTTCTCTCCACTAAGCCACATTGTCTTAAATGAAGGCACAGATGACTTCCGTATAAGGCAGAGACCCAGGCATGTCTTACAAAGGTCATCATGATTGTTTCCTTATAATCCTCCTTCATTATTTGGCAGCATGATATCCACAGAGAGAGAATTCTCCAGGTCATGACCTGGTTCAAATAATCATGCTTCAGAGCTAGAACAGTTATCTAGTCCATTAAAGGTTATCCAGTCTAACATCTTCATTATACTCATAAGAAAACTGAGGCCCCCTAAAAATGTAGTGACATCACCCAACTGGAACGTAGCCAGGACTAGAATATAGATCCTCCAGCTCCCAAGTCAGCATGTTCCCCACTACACCATAGTGCTGCTCAGGTCCATTCTGATTTCTTGTACCATTTTTGTTGCTATTTTCTTGTTTCAGTCATGTCCAACTCTTTGTGACTCCACTTTGGGTTTTCTTAACAAAGATACTGGAGAGGTCTGCCATTTCCTTCTCCAGCTCATGTTACAGATGAGGACACTGAGGCAAACAGGGTGAAGTGACTTACCCAGGGTCACACAGCTAGTAAATGTCTGAGGCTGGATTTGAACTCAAGAAGATGAGTCTTCCTGACTAGTCAGACACTCTATCCACTGTTGCCTAGTTTCCTTTCTTGTACTATAGAGCACTTTAATCTTTGCTAAATATCTCATTTTATCCTTACAGCTATGCTGCTGCATGTGTTAGGTGAATGCCTTTACCCCATGGAGCACATCTGTAAAGTGGGGACAACATCTATCTTCCCAACCAAACACAGTAGGCTAGCACTAATCTGGGAGCCAAATGCTGACTGGGGCTATGTCCCCTGGGCCATGTTCCTACCCTAGACACAAGAACCTGGGCTGCCTTTCCTTTCCTGAGGTGGAGAGGTGGGGGTTGCAAACATGATGGAGACAAGCATCTTCAGTTCTGGAGGCATCTCAGACAAGCTGACACGGCAGCCACGCTGACAGCCTCTGATTTGCCAAAGGGGCTAGTTTCCAGCTCAGCCTCTTAAAATGGCTCTTCCTCAGAATTCCATCCACCTGGGTGGGGCCAGACTATTTAGACAGATCAAAGAGTCTCCCTCCTTCTTTCATCCAGCCAACAGTGTTCTGAAAGGAGTATAATAAAAAGGCTTCCTCTGACAAGCTTTAGTGAACAGCCAATTCTCTGATATCCCTCAAGACTTCAATTGGCCCCAGCCAATTCTACTGTGGAAGTGAGCACAGCTATATAATAATAATACCTTGTTTCTATGGTGCCTTTATGGTTGGGGTTTTTTTTCAAAGTGCTTAAACATGCATTATCTCACTTGAACCTCCCAACAGCCCTGAGACAGAGGCAGGGTGGCTATTATTATCCCTCTTATCCAAATGAGGAAGCTGAGGTCCAGAGAGGTTAATGACTTGCCAACTGTAACACAGTAAGTTAGTCACGGCAGCGCTGAGTCTCAGCGTTAGAAAGGCACTTAGGGGTCATCTCATCCAACCCATTGGAGGACTTCCCTCTACAGCAGAGGTTCTTAATCTGGGATCCAGAACTTGGATGGGGGAAAAATCCATCCTTCTTTTCATTAACCTCCGGTTTCCTTTTTAATCCTGTGTATTTCATTATATGCACATAAAAGCCTTCTACTGAGGAGTCCATAGACTTTGCCAGACTGCCAAAGGGGCCTATGACCAAAAAAAGGTTATGAAGCCCGACTGTACACAGCAGCCCTGCCAGAGAGAGGCTTCAGAAGTCAGAACCTGTATAAATTCATCTCTCTATCTTTTTATGCTATTGATTATCAGATAAACAGACACTTCTGCCCCATGAAATGCTTTAAATTCTACTAGACATAAGTTGGGCTAGTCCTAAGCATCCGTGAAGTAGGGAGCTAGGTAGTGTGGCAGATAGAGCACTGGACCTGGGGTCAGGAAAACCTGAGTTCAAATTGGTCCTCAGACAGTTACTGGTTGTATGAACCTAGATGAGTAACTTAATCTCTGTCTTTCCTCATCTGTAAATGGAAATGATGATAATAGCACCTACTTCCAGGGCGTGAGGACCAAATGAGTGCTTAGCACAGTGCCTGGTGCAGAGTAGGTGCTTCACTAATGCTTGGTCCCTTCCCCCTTCCCTCTTCCCTTTCCTCTATAGGATGTGATTTGAGAGCCTAGAACAAAAAGCAAGATCATTGTAAGCCTTTGGAGAGCAAACATGGACAATGAACTGGATGCTACAGGGGACAGAGCAATGGACCCAGAGTCAGGAAGATCTGAGTTCAAATCCAGCCTCAGACATTTACTATCTGTATGACCCTCGGCAAATCACCTAACCTCTCTCTGACTCAGTTTATTCATCTATAAAGTGAGGATAATAATGCCACCTACCTCCCAAAGTTTTGTGAGGATTTTGTTGTTGTTTATCATTTCAGTCATGTCTGACTCTTCATGACCCCATTTGGGCTTTCCTTGGCAAAGACACCGGAGTGGCTTGCCATTTCCTTCTCCGGCTCATTTTACAGATGAGGAAACTGAGGCAAACAAGGTTAAGCGACTGACCCAAGGTCAAAGAGCTAGTAAGTGTCTGAGGCCAGATTTAAACTCAGGTCTTCCTGACTTCAGGACCAGCACTCCACCCACTGTGCCATCTAGCTGCCCTTTTGTGAAGATAACGTTTGTAAGGCACTTTGCAAACCTTAAAGAACGATATAAATGCTAGCTACTGTTATTATATAGTGCTGACTCCTAGAATCCTGTCTCCTGAGTCATGGGATAGTCTCGTGATGAACATGATTATTTAGTTGAAAAATGGTTAAGTGGAAAGATATGGCTGGAACACCCCAAACCTGCCATTTACCAGGAAACTTTTCAATTGGCTGGAAATGAAATTGGCATTACAACCCAGATAAATGAGCTTTGTCCAGAGACCCTCCACCTGGGCTATTTCTAAGTCTGGAAAGAAAGGAAGTACATTATTAAAAGAAAGAAGCCCTTTCCTTTCAGGCATCCAGCAGAAGCAGAATGTTCTAGGCCATTGGAGAGTCAGATCTAGTCAAATCAGCCCAATTCCCTTTGAGCCTTCCTTTGGTTATTTCTCTTAAGTGCTCTTTGACCATGTTTCAAATTCTTAATATTATTATAAAAATCATTTTTAACCAAACAGACCCCCTAAAATGTTCTCAGAGTCCCCCCAGGGGTCCTTGAACCATATTTTTGTAAACCACTAGACTAAACGATCAATAAGATTCCCTCCAGGTCTGATAGTCTAGGATTCTAGAATTCTTATTTTTGTAAAGATTGGACTACATGACCTTGGAAGTCACTTCAGAGAATCTAAAGTATGTATGGATTCTAGAAGAAGCAGCGAGGTGACACAGTGGATAGAGAACCAGACCTACAATCAGGAAGACCCAAGTTCAAATCTGACCTCAGACAGTTACTAGCTGTGTGACCCAGGGCAAGTCACTTAACCCTGTTTGCCTCAGTTTCTTTGTCTGTAAAATGAGCTGGAGAAGGAAATGGCAAACTGTTCCATTGTCTTTGCCAAGAAAACCCCAAATGGAATGATAGAGAGTTGGACACAACTGAAAAAAATGACCAAACAGCAACAACAACAAAGGGAGTCTATAGAGAAATAGAAGAAAGAGTTCCTACTCTGAGGTACCTTACAGCCTACTTCAGGAGGTGAAACTTATGCACATGAGATCACTACAAGACAGTGTATAATCGAGGGTCAACTTATGTGGTTCTCTAGGGGGTAAGTGGTCAAAGCCACTTACATAGTGAGGGTGAAGGATAACAGATGCAGTCTGACACCTGCTTTGGGGCGGGTGGGGTATTAGAAGACCTAGAGGAAGTTCTCCAGCATACTGGGCAGAGCCCTCCATGGAGGATTTCTGGTTGTACCTCAGCAAGAACAAGATGTGCATGGGTTGTAAATTGCCCTGTTGGAGGAAGAGTCCACCCTGAGGAGATCCCAGGTCCAAGAAAGATTTTGAAATATTTATTCACCAAAATGGTAGAGACTTCATGGAAAGCATCTCTCTCTGATGTAGAAGAAAGACAGAACCTTAGACCCATATTCTGAAGAACGACTAACCTGAAACCAGTTTTCCTGTAGAGATTTACAAAATGTTTCAAATATATTAAGTGTGATATAAATGTAAGCCATCATTAGTGGGATCATTATCACCAGGAGCCAATAGCCCTGGGAATTTGTCTGACTCTGCTCCGGAATCCCCTTCCACCCTTATCAACACGATCTTCTCAGGGATCCAAAATCTCCCAAGAACTCAAATAATGAGAGGTGTCTCCTCTAGACCACTGCCAGGATACTAGCCTAAAAGAAACACTAACTCTTAGCACAAGAGAAGGAAAAGACTGGTCAATAGCAACTTCAACAAATAGCTTTCCAGAGAAACTGGACATTGGTCAGATCAAGAACAAAATCTCCATGCTGAGTTTTTTGGTTATTGCCATCCAGCCACTTCAATGTGGAGGACTTGACTCCAGCTGTGTGATGTGGCTGATCCATCACCAACTCACCATCAGGTAAGGTAGATCTTCCCGGCCATTGATCATTCAACAAATCATTAAGTGTCTATGTGTGTAGAATACTGAGCTAGGAGCTAGAAGCAACCACCAGCAGGTGAATTTCTCTGATGATGACTGAGTTGTTATCACTTTAAATGCAATGGAATTCCGGAGGAGGAAGGTCAATGAGCTGTGGATAAATCACGGCTAGCTTAGCATGGATAATATTTAGATAATTCAAAAGTACTGCCCTCCAGGAACTTACCACCTTTTGGTGGAGTTCCAGTCCATTCAACAAACATAAAATCTACCATGCTGGGTTAGGTGCTGCATGTGTATACAACAAAGACAAATGACACAATCCCTACTCTCAAGGAGCTTCCATTCTATTATGAGGGATGATATACACACAGAAAAGCATAATACAAGGTAGAGGGCGATGGGGAAAAATGAAAAGCTTCAAAGGGGTCTTGGAAATTCTAAATGGGAAGAGATCCATTGTAGCTTGGTGATCGGGGAAGTTGACACTTGAACTGAGCCTCAAAGGATTCTGAAAAGTAAAAACAGGAAGATGGTGGGATGGATATCACACTGGCCCTGGAGACAGGAAGACCCAAAATCAAATCCAGCCACAGATACTTATTAACTATGTGATCTTGGACAAGTCACTTAACCTCTACCTCCCTCAGTTTCCACATCTGAAAAAATGGGGATAAAAATAATCCCTACCTCCCAAGGCTATTGCAAAGATAAAATTAAATGAAATTTATAAAGCAAACTTGTGGTGCTATATAAATGCCAGCTATTACTATTATTATTCTTGCAGATAAGAAAGATGTATATTCTAGGCTGGTATGCATGAAAAGAGCTGAGAAATGTCTTGTTGAGTTCAGGGAATAGTTAGTAGCTCCATTTGGCTGAAATGTAGGATGTGAGCAATGGAATGATATCAGATAAGGTGGGGGAAGCATGTGGAAGCGAGCTTTTGGAAAACCTTAGATGCTCAGTAAAGGATAAGACATCACCAGAGATACCTACAATACATAATATGGCATGTCGCATGCACTAGAGAGTTGCAAAACAGTTCCAGGTAGAATCCAAAGGAGATATTGATGTCGTCGTTCAGTCATTCCGTCGTGTCCAATACTTTGTGATGCTACGGACCACAGCACACCAGGTCCTTCTATCCTTCACTGTCTCCTGAAGTCTCTCCAGATTCAGGTTCATTGTTTCCATGACACTATCTAGCCATCTCATCCTCTGCCATCCTCTTTTCTTTTTGCCTTCAATCGTTCCCAACATGGCGATCTTTCCTAACAAGTTCTGTCCTCTCGTTATTTGGCTAAAGTATTTGTGCTTCGACTTCAGTATTTGTCCTTCCGATGAATAGCCTGAATTAACTTTTTTATGTATTCACTGATTTGATCTCTTTGCTCTCTAAAGGGACTCTCCAACGTCTTCTCCAGTACCGTAATTCAAAAGCATCGATTCTGCGGCACTCGGCTTCCCTTGTAGTCCAACTCTCACAGCTATACATCGCTGCTAAAAAATAGCTTTGACTATACAGACCATCGTTGGCAAGATGATGTCTCTGCTTTCTGGTATGCTGTCCAGAATTGCCATAGCTTTCCTTCCAAGGAGCAAGTGTCTTTTAATTTCATGGCCGAACTTGCTGTCTACAGTGATCTTTGAGCATGAGAATATAAAATCTGACACTGCTTCCACTTCTTCTCCCTCTGTTCTCCAGGAAGCAATGGGACCCATAGTCATATTATTAGTTTTTAATGTTAAGCTTCAAGCCAGCTTTTATGCTCTCCTCTTTTACCCTCATCAAGAGACGTCTTAATTCTTCCCTTTCTGCCATCAGAGCAGTATCATCTGCATGTCTGAGATTGTTGCTATTTCTTCCAGCAAACTTATTTCTAGCTTTTGCATGATGTATTCTGCATACAAGCTAAATAACTAAGGTGACAATATAGAGTCTTGTTGCACTCCTTTTCCAGTCTTAAACCAATCACTTGTTCCAAGTTCAGTTCTAACTGTTGTTTCTTGACATACAAACAGCTTCCTCAGGAGACAAGATGATCTAGTAGCCCCATCTCTTCAAGGACTTGCCACATTTTGTTATGATCCACACAGTCAAAGGCTTTAGTGCAGTCAACGAAGCAGAGATAGATGGTTTTCTGGAACTCCCTTGCTTTCTCCATAATTCAGAAAATGTTGGCAATCCAAAATCTAGTCTAGCCCCACCCACCCATCCGAACTTGTATCCCACTATTCTCTCTACTACACCTCCCAATACGCCCTCCATTACAGCCAAACCACTCTGCTTTTCTGGTAATTCTTAGGTCACATATTGCTGAAATCTAGCTTGGTTTGTTGCATTTTATTCCTACAGGGTTCTCTGGTGCCCTGAAGGAGTTGGGGAGTCTATTTCCTCTGTCATTGGCTCAAGATTCCCAGGCTATGTTCCCCCATGTTAAAGGGGCTCAGTGACTAGAAATCCAGTTGCATTTAACAAATTAACATCAGAAAGCTTTTACAACTGGATATGATAATAAATATATAACATTTATATAAGCACTTAAAAGTTTGCAAAGTATTTAAAATATTATCTCATTTGATCCTCACAACAACTCTGGGATGTAGGTTGTATTATTATCCCCATTTTATATATAAGAAAACTGAAGTAGACTTAAGTTAAATGACTTGCCTAGGGTCATACAGCTAGTAAGTTTCTGAGACTGGATTTGAACTCAGGTCTTCCTGACTCCAAGCCCACTGCACTAACCATTATGCCCCCTAGATGCCAATAATTCACCTCAAAGACATAGCAAAAGCAATCCCTTCTCCGTCATCTTAGTGCTGGTGGTGGCAGGGCGGAATCAGACTCATAATTGAGCCCTGTTCCAATGTAGACTGATGGGTCCTACCAAGTTCATATCCAAAGCTAGCATCACTGGCTTCTGCTGATCTTGATTCTGGGTACCCTTGCCGCTCAAGTCCTCACTGCCTACAAAACCAAGACTAGGTTCCTAGACTCTTACATTGCCATGGCTGGAGCTCTCTCCACTCCCTGCACCCAGATAGGAAAAGAATAATTGAAAAGGTCAGAAAGACCCGGTCCCCTTTATCAGGGCCACCATGGCCTCAGACTGGGAAGAAGGCCTTAAGACCTTCTCCTTACCAATTTGAGGCCCTACCAGGTGCTAAGTCAGCCTGTTTTAAAGACACTGACAATCATAGCTATGCAACTAATGGAAAGAGGATGCTTCCAGTCGCTGGCTGCCTGGCTAGGCAGATGCAGAACAAACACGCCAGAATATCCATGCGTGCACTACTCCTCCAAACTCTTGAAAACAATTTCCTAGCATCTCCCACATGGATGACACCATCTTAACAGACTGATGGTGCCTGTCCCCCTTACAGGTATTCTTCTCAGGGGTTTGTAAAGAGGGTTGTTAACCCATTGAATGGGGTTTTATAGGCAAAGCACTTTGTAAACCTTTAAGAGTGGTTTACAAATCTCTCCCCCTCCTGGATCACTGCCTTGTCATGGCAGAGGGCCTGGCATAGCTCCATGAAACTATGAGCTATGCTTTGAAGGGTTCCCCAAGACGGACAGGTCATAGCAGAGAGTTCTGGCAAAAGGTGATCTGCTGGAGAAGGAAATGTCAAACCACTCCAGTATCTTTGCCAACCCTCTCCCCACCATGGACAGTATTAAAATGGTAAGAGATATCATCGCAGAGGATGAGCCCCTCAGGTTGGAAGGTGTCCAATATGAAGAGCATAGGACAGCTACAAGTAGCTCCAGTACTAATGAAGCAGCTGGGCTAAAACCACAAGGAGGCTCAGCTATAGAAACATCTGGTGACAAAGGGAAAGTCTGATGCTGTAAAGTTAATACTGCACAGGAACCTGGATGTAAGATCTATGAACCAAGGCAAGCTGGATGTGGTCAAACAGGAGATGGAAAGATTAAACATTGACATCTTGGGTGTCAGTAAACTTAAATGGATGGGAATGGCTGAGTTTTCTTCAGGTGATCACTACACATACCACTATGGGCAAGAATCCCTTGAAAGAAATGGAATAGCCCTCACAGTCAATAAAAGGTTGAGAAAAGCAGTGCTGGAGTATAAACTCAAAAATATCAGAGTGATATCTGTTCAAATCCAAGGCAAACTGTTCGACATCACAGTAATACAAGTCTATGCCCCAACCACTGATGGTGAAGAGGCCAAAGTCAATCAGTTCTATGAAGACCTACAACATCTTCTAGAAATAATATAAAAAGATGTCACATTCATCATAGGGGATTGGAATGCTAAAGTAGGAAATCATAAGATAATTGGAATAATAGGCAAGTTTGGCCTTGGAGTGCAAAATGAAACAGGGCAGAGACCCGCAGAATTTTGTCAAGATAACTCACTGGTCATGGCAAACATTCTTTTTCAGCAACCTAAAAAGTGACTGTACACACGGACATTAGCAGGTGGCCATTATGAAAATCAAATTGACTATATACTTTGCAGCCAAAGGTGGAGAAAATCTCTACAATGAGCTAGAACAAGGCCCATAGCTTCCTGTGGCTCAGATCATGAGCCTCTTGTTGCAAAATTCAGACTTATATAGAAGAAAGTAGAGAAGACCATCAGACTGTATAGACATAACCTAAATAACATATCTTATGAATATGAAGTGGAAGTGATAGATAGACTTAAGCAATTAGATCTGGAAGAAAGAATGCCTGAAGAACTATGGGCAGAAGTTCACAATATTGTAAGTGGAGCAGCAACAAAATACTTCCCAAAGAAAAAGAAGAGCAAGAAAGCAAAATGGCCATCTGACGAGGCTTTACAGATAGCTGAGGACAGACGGAAAGTGAAAAGGAAAGGAGAAAGGGAAAGATATGCCCAATTGAATGCAGAATTCCATAGAACAGTAAGGAGAGATAAGGTTTTCTTAAATGAGCGATGCAAAGCGATAGAAGGAAGCAATAGAATGGGAAAGACAAGAGATATCTTCAAGAAAATTAGAGCTATTAAGGGAATGTTTCATGGAAATGGACATGATAAAAGACAATAATGGTAGGGATTTAACAGAAGTAGAAGACATTAAGAAGAGGTGGCAAGAATGTACAGAAGAACTATACAAGACAGGTCTTGACATCGCCAATAACCACTATGGGGTGGTTATTGATCTAGAGCCCGACATCCTGGAGAATGAAGTCAAGTGGGCCTTAAGAAGCATTGCTAACAACAAGGCTACTGGAGGTGATGGGATTGCAGCTGAACTATTTAAAATCCTAAAAGAGGATGCTTTAAAGAGGATTGCACTCAATCTGCCGGCAAATTTGGAAAACTCAGTGATGGCCGCTGGATTGGAAAAAACCAGTTTGCATACCAGTCCTAAAGAACGTCAATGGCAAAGAATGTTCAAATTACTGAACAGTTGTGTTCCCTAAGAGAATGGAACCAGAGTAATCTTGGTAAATACTGGAGTCATAATTGTCCCACTTTACAGATGAGGAAACAAGGAGATCAGAGAAGGTTTGGTGAGGAAAGCAGTGTTTGGATTGGGCTTTAGAGAATGTGTATGAATGTGTAAGGAGGGGCTGCTATCACCTTTGCTTTCATGCTCCTGACTGGTGAACTCTCCACCAGCTGATGGTGCCAGTGATCCTATCATGCTGGAGCCTCAGCCGTCAGTGTCACTGCTTTGTCCTGCCTGTTTCAGAGACTTTGCTGCTTCACCCTTGAGGCCCACACCTCATCTTCTACGCAAAGAGTCCCTTCTGGTGACTGTGAGAATCTCTCCCCTCTTCAATTACACATTTCCTGCACAGGGAATAGCCACCTGAAAGCACCATCTCTTCTCCTCTCCCTTCCCTTTAGGAGCCTTGTGGGAAACAGCCCCAGATTAATTTGAATGGTCTATCCCAAATGGGTGGTACAGTGGATAGAGCCCTGGACTTGGAGTCAGAAAGATTTGAGTTCAAATTTGACTTCAGACACTTACTAGCTGTGTGACCCTGGATAAGTCACTTAACCTGCTTGCCTCAGTTTCCTTATCTGTAAAATGGGGACAATGACAGCACCTATCTCCCAGGATCGTTGTGAGGATCAAATTAGACAATAACCATAAAGATTTTATCCCATTGCCTGGCACCTAGTAAGCTCTATGTAAATATTAGCTGTTTTTTATCATCATCATCATCATCATTATTATCATTATTATTATTATTATTATTATTCCAGGAGAAAATAAAAGAAAGATAAACTTATTGGGAGGTGCTGTCTTGAGTGGAGTTGGCAAGAAACTGAGACCCATTTGGGGCACTAAAAAAAAAAAGAGGTATTCTTACCATCATCTGGAGACACCATTTATATAGAAGGTGAGGTTGTAACTTGCTGTTCTTCAGTTGTTTTTCAGTCCTGTCTCGCTCTTGGTGACCCCCATTTGGGGTTTTCTTGGCAGATACTGGAGTGAGTTTGCCATTTCCTTCTCCAGCTAATTTTACAGATGAGGAAACTGAGGCAAACAGGGTTCAGTGACTTGCCCAAGGTCACACAGCTAGGAAGTGTCTGAGGTTAGATTTGAACTCAGAAAGATGAGTTTTCCTGACTCCAGGCCCGGTGCTGTACATACTGCTCCCTGAGTATAAAACAGCAGCTGTTTTCAAATAAACTAGAGATACCCAAGGCAGGAATCTCCAAGATTCCTTAGATGGAGGAAAAAAGCTGTAATTGTCAGCTGGGTCAATGTGGTGATCACAAGCCCTCTGTGGTCATCCTTGGCACTATCTGCTGGAGGAGAACTGAACAATGAGGAGAATTAAAGCAAAGATGAGGAAAGCAACATCTAGAATGATCCATGATCCCATAAGGAACAAAGTATAGTAGATCACTGACCAGTGATAAACTCCTGACGAAAGAGCAATGAGGCACAGTGTACCAATGTGAAGAAATAAAGCAGGGTCTTTCCTTTGCAGAGACCAATTCTGTACAATATAACAAATCATAGAGACTATAGCAGTCCCAGGCATTGGGACACTAGTCCTTTAGAGTTAAGAGATCTATGATTCATTGTGGGATCAGTGACTAGTCTTCTTGAACACATTAGGTACTTAATAAATGTTTATTATATTGAATCATGTCTTTTGCTGCACAAATAAAACTATTGCTCACATCGAAGCCTTGTGAGCCTAAATGCTTGTAAGAGGAGCTATTGTTTACCCTTGGGGTAGTATTAGATACTGAAATTTACAGGTCCCACCTGGGGAAGGGCAAGGAGCCAAATAAGTTGGAGGGGGGATCCCCAAAGTGTACCAAGGTCCTCCACATTAAAGGGAGCCTCTAATACAAGGCTTACAAATTCTACAGGTGAAGATGGAGAGAGAATATTCTCAACATGGGGACCAGATGAACAAAAGCACAGAGATCTTAGAGGGGTGGCCTCTTTTGGGGACAGGAGAGTATCAGAGAGTAGTTCCTTTTCTATTTGGCTAGGACATAAAGTAGAATAACCCCCGCATTTGATAGAAAAGAAAAACGAGGACCTGATTAGGAAAGCAACTTATGCAAGATCATATAGCTAGGTAAGGAGGCTTCTGAGAACAATTCAGCTCATTATTTAGCCATTTCTGCTTCTCCTACCTTCTCTCCTCCATTTTGAAGAGAAAAGACCGTGAGCCAATGAGCTTCAAGGGCCCAGAGTCATTCCCTACAATATTGATAGTGTTTTAGAAAGGCTTAGAAAGGGAAAAACATGTCCATGAGCCTCAAGGTGCCTCAGACTACCACTAGCTCACTAGAGAGATGCCACAAATCATCCATCATAGGCCTCATAAATGCACACAACCCAGTCCTCATCACTTATCCGCTGCTGAATTTTAACGAATACTCCAAGTGATAATGGTTAATTTCACAGAGCCATGAATTGTAGCTGTTAAAATGTTAATATTATTTAAATTGTTTTACATTTCCAACAGTTTGAATAACAAATATAAATGTTTTCCATGCTTTTGACTAAGCCGAGCTAACAAAAATGATTGATGAGAAGCCGAATACAAAATTTCCCACTTTAAATTAAGAAACGCAACATGAAAACAGCTAGACAAACAGCGGAACACCATATGTAGCCAATCTGACAAGCTCTGGAAGCCAGACTTGGCTACTGGTGTTGACAGTGATTGTTTATTAAGCTCCCTGTACACAGCGTTAGTGGATGTTAGATTTGGAAGAGACCTTAAGTATCACCCGGTCCCAAATCCTCACCTAACAGATGACAAAACTCAGGGCCAGAAAGGTTGTGACTTGCCAAAGGTCACACAGAAAAGTAATGATGAAAAGGAATTTGAGGAAGACTGGTACAGCAGCAGCACGCAGTATGGCTGGGTATAGAGGTGAGGGGAGAGGGGAGTTAGTAGGAACCTAGACACTGATCTTAAAATTCCCACTGTCGTCATGTCACTCCCTTGATCAAAGGCTTTTTATGACACCCTATTACCTATTGCACTAAATCAAACAGTCTGAATTCTAAGGCTTTCCAAAATCTAATCTAGCCCCACCCACCCATCCAAACCTGTCTCCCACTATTCTCTCTGTTACACTTCCCAGTGTGCCCTCCATTACAGCCAAACCATTCTGCTCTCTGTTGGCTTTCTCACACCATGCTCATCTCCCCCTCCCCCCACCTTCATCTAAAGGACACCATGGATTGGAACACTGAGCCTGGAATCAGGAAAATCTGAGTTCAAATCTAGCCTCAGATGCTTACTAGCTGTGTAAGTCTGAGCAAGTCACTTAACTTCATCAGGTTAAATGGTTTCACCACTGTTTCCCATGTGTGAAATGAAGAGAATAATATCATTTATCTTCTAGGGTTGTTGTGAGAACCAAATAAGATAAGATTGATAAAGCACCTCCCATAGAACCTGGCATATAATAGGTATTTAATAAGTGTTTGTTCCCTTCCCCTTCTTTGTCCCTCATGCTACTTCCCCTATGTAGAGGAGGAATGTAGTATAATGGAAAGAGTGTTGGACCTGAAGACAGGAAAGCCCTGGGTTCAAATCCTGTCTACAATACTTGTTAACTGTGTGACCCTAGGCAAGACATTTTCCACAGTTTCCTTATCTGTAAAATGGGAATAATGATGTCTGTAGTATCTACCTCATAGAGTTATTATATGGAACAAATGAGATAAAGTTAATGGAGCACCTTGTCAGCCTTAAAGGGGCTATATCATGTTTCCCTCTGAATGCCCTCCCTTACTTCTCCTGTCCTTAAAGGTCTGATTCAAATCCCCATGTCCTAAAGCTTTCCCTGATCCATAGAGAACAATGAAGTGTGGTTCTGACTTCATCCTGTGTGTTAGATTGTAAAGTCCTTGAGGGCGGGGGCTAGTTGCAGGAGTTTAGTGAGATGGATAGGTAGATGGATGGATGGATGGATGGATGGATGGATGGATGGGTGGATGGATGGATGGATGGATAGATGGATGAATGGATGGGTGGATGGGTGGATGTGTGGATGGATAGATAGATAGATAGATAGATAGATAGATAGATAGACAGATGGATAGATGATGGATGGAAAAATGGATAGATGGATGGATGAATGGATGAATGGATGGATGGATGGATGGATGGATAGATGGATGGATGGATGGGTGGATGGATGGATAGATAGATAGATAGATAGACAGATGGATGGAAAAATGGATAGATGGATGGATGAATGGATGGATGGATGGATGAGTGGATGGATAGATAGATAGATAGATAGACAGACAGATGGATAGATGGATGGAAAATGGATAGATGGATGGATGGAGATGGATAGATAGATAGATAGATAGATAGACAGATAGATGGATAGAGACAGAGAGAGAGATGGATAGATAAACAGCTAGATAGACAGACAGACATATACATATATATGTATATCACTAGAGAAAGTGAGAGAGGGAGAAACAGAGAGAGAAAAGAGAGACAGAGAAAGAGACCGATAAAAAAGACAGACAGAGATGGAGGATGAGGAGGAGGAGACAGAGAAGGAAAGGAAGAGAAGATAGAGGACATAAATGCCCAATAAATATTTATTGTTTAAGTATAACATCTTTTCCTTATTAACAGTCAAACACTTTCCATGATGCTCAATCTTAGGGTCATAGATTTAAAGGAAAAAGGAAGCTTAGAGCTGACCTAGTACAACTCCCTCATTTTACTAATGTGGAAACTGAGGCCCAGAGAGATAAGGTGATTTGCCCAGGGTCACACAGGTAACAAGTTGCAGGGACAGAATTTGAACCTTGAGAATGGAGATCCCTTTTATAGCAGAAACAAAGCATCTTATCCCACCTGACTTTTCCTCAGCTTCCAAGCCAGCAGAGGAAGGATGCTAATTTTCATGGGTGGTTGTAATTAGGAATTTCTCCCAGAAGTCCACTCTTTAAAGAGTTGGGTGTTTCCTGACCACTGTTTCCTAAGGACAAACCCCATGATGCTCCCTACTCCTTCAGTGTGAAGACTTCAATAGTCTGGACATAGTCCCTAACTCAGGAATGGGGTTGAGAGAAGGATTCTCAGGATAAAGGAATACTAGGATCCCCACTTAACTCTAAGCAAAGTCAAGGCTGAAGATGAACTCATTATCTATGTGGTATAATGGAAAGAGTGCCAGAAGTCATTAGAGGCCTAGGTTCAAATCCCTTCCCTGACACTAAGAGCTTTCTTATCCTGTAACTCTCAGAGCCACTAAACCCCTATGAAGCTCAAAATAATACTCATAGCTGATGACTCTCACAGTTATTGTGAAGATCACCCAACAAGATTCTTTAGAGGATTTGTGGATAATCTCACTTTTTGTTAATAACTCACAATAAAGGACTTCACAATATTATCTCACTTGATACAACAATCCAGCAAGGTAGGTATTATCATTATTCCCATTTTACAGATGGGGAAACTGAGGCAGACAGAGTTTAAGTGACTTGGACAGTAAGTATCTGAAACCACATTTGAACTCAGGTCTTCCTGACTCCAAGTCCAGCACTCTGTATACACTGTGCCTCCCAGCTGCCCACTACTCCCAAATCTATTCATGTTCTATGCTCAAGACACATTCTTGAGTGGCTCAGTCCCTGTCCTACAGGAAACTCCTTCCTCTTGGACCTGGCTGTTAACTCACTTAGCCCTCATAGCTTAAACAAAAGAAAAGCAGTTTCATTAGATTAGAGAGAAGAGAAACAAAGGGAGGGAAAATGAGGAGGGGGGGAAATGAAGAGGAATCTAAGATGTCCATCGATGGGCATTGTCTGAGCATTAGATAGAATGGAATGTTACTGAGCCATAAGAAATTATGAAAAAGCAGATTTCAGAGAATCCTGGGAAGCATGAACTGATGCAGAGTGATATGAGCAGAACCAGGAGAATAATTCATACCCTAACAACAACATTGCAAAGAAAATAGACTCGGGGCAGCTAGGTGGTGCAGTGAGTAGAGCACCGGCCCTGGAGTCAGGAGGACCTGAGTTCAATTCCAGCCTCAGGCACTTACATACTTACTAGCTGTGTGACCTTGGGCAAGTCACTTAATCCCAATTGCCCTGCCTTCCCCCCTCCAAAAAACAAAAACAAAAAAAGAAAATAGACTCAGGCTTAAGAACCCTGATCGAAGCAATTACAAACCCCACCTCCAGAGGACCTTTGAGAAAGCATGTTATTCACCTCCAGAAATCATGAAAGTAATGGACTCGAGTTGCAAAAAGAGGCAGACATTTTTAGACATGGCCACTGTTTGACTATGTTGACTTCTCACAAGGGAATTTTGTTGTCTTTTTTAATTAGGAGGGAGGTTGGGGGAGGAGCAGTTAGCAGAAGTGATACCAAAAAAGGGAGACCATTGAAACATTTTTCAAAATTCACAGAAGTGAACAGAAGAAAGCACATATAAGCAAGATAGTTTGGAAATCGAGGTGGAATTTATTGTGTAATTTTTGTCTTAAGCAAGTAATATGAAATGGAGCCTCATGGTTTAATGAACAAGCTCTTACTGTGTTCTGCTATGTACATGGAAATGCTGGGGGTGGGGTAGACAAGGCAATATTTAAGTTTGGAATAAAAAATAAAATTTAAAAAGTTAATGGTGCCAAAATAAATAGCCCACACTGACCTCAACACCACAACGAGACAAAGTTTGTTATTTGAGCGAGGCTACCAGGGTTACGAGCCAGGGCACCAGGGGTGTATTTCTTCCATATTGTGGTCTTCTGGCCTACTGAACCAGGGCCACACAGCAACACAGGGGTCCTGCCCCCTGTCCTGGATACACCATGCATATCCCACTCCTCTAACACCCCACCATCACACCACTTTTGTTCTCCCCTCGACTTCCTTTTGGCGGTTGCCCAATTCATCTGAACCCAACCTAGACAGATTCTCCTCTTCACACCCTCCCCCATAGCTGCTACCACCAGACTGAGTTTGCCCCAAGCATAAGAATTCCTAATTACAGTTCTATAATGAGTCATAAAAGTACAGCTTTTTAAGGTCACCATCATTTGGGTTCAAATTCTGCCTTTGAAACTTAGTAGCTGTAGGCTGTTTTTGTTAAGTCATTTCAGTCACGTTTGACTCTTTGTGATCCCATTTGGGGTCTTCTTGGCAAGGACATTGCAGTGGTTTGCCATTTCCTTCTCCAGCTCATTTTACAGATGAGGAAATTGAGGTAAACAGGGTTAAGTGACTTGCCCAGGGTCACACAACTAGTAAGTGTCTGAGGCCTGATTTGAACTCAGGTCTTCCTGTCTCCGGGCCCAGCCCTCTATCTACCTAGCTGCCCATACTGACCCTTGGCTAATTGCTTAATCTCTGAGTTTCAGTTTCCTCTCCTATAAAACGGCATTAATCACAAAAGGTTGTTGTGAGGACCAAATAAGTTATGAATATGGGAAGTACTTTCTGAACTTTAAAGAGCATCGTAACTGCGAGCTGCCGTTATTATGACCATTGGTATTACTTGCAGGGTGTACTAGCAGTCTTAAGTGATCGGGCATTTCCCCGAAAGCCCGAACAATATTCCATGCCATTGTCTAGAGGTTCAAGATGCTGCTTTCCCCAACCCTCTAGAATTGACAGACAAAACAGTCCCCTTTTCTTCTCCCCTAACATACTTCCCATGTGTCCCACCAGGCGCCTCATTGCTACAGCCACCATATCACCTGATCTAGAGGAAATAAAATACACTTTTACAAAGCTTTATAAAAAGTCTGCTTTCTTGGTCACATTTTGTGTTCCAGTTTGAGTTTCAGAAAACATGGTCACTGTGCCTGCGGCTTTCCGGGAGCATCTGCCCCTGGGCTTTGTTGTGACTTTGTTCAAATTCAAGAAAAGAAGGCTGCCTGGGTACCCTGGCCCTCCTCTGCAGCACCATGGCTAACTCCCTCATTGAGGGAATAGGCTGGAGGGGATTAGTTAGAGAATTGAGTCAGACAAACGCTGGAGTGATGGAGAGCTGACTCCATCGGCAGCTGTGCTGGGGAGGTGAAATGTAGACAGGAATACAAAAAAAAGAAAGATAGTCCTTCACCCCAAGTTTACATCATGGCTTGGAAGACCAGATATGTACATGACACAGACCAAGCCCCAGCAGAATAAGATTAAATACTATCGTCTGGGCTCCAAGAACATGTAAGCTCAGTGCTCTGAGAAACAGATCTGGTAGGTGGCCAAACTATCGTGATTGGGTTTGGTGCCTCCATTTCTCCCCTCCTCCCTCTCTCCTTAGTCATATCCCCTGCAGCTCCTTCTGTCCCCAAGGGAGCAGGACCTCTTCCCATCCCCCATCCAACTACCATGAACACAGGCTCCAAGGGAAAGAATCGCAGGACTGTATATCTAGAGAAGGGGTTCTGAAGCTTTTTTGTGTTGTAGACTCCTTCGTTGTCTGGTGAAGCCTACGGCTTCCTTCTCAGAATAATGTATTATTTGTTTAATTGAAAGAAAGGCTCAATTTGAGTTAGAGATTAGTGAAACAAAAATGTAATTCTTTTCCATCTAAATTCACCAAGCCCCTGAAATCTACCCTGGAGCCCATTAAGGACCCCTAACCTGCAACTAGAAAGGACCTCAGAAATCATTCCAGTTCATTTTGCAGAGAAGTCACCTGAAGAACAGAAAAGCTAAATGATTTACCCAATGACAGTCAATAAACATTTATTATGTGCCTACTATGTGCCAGGAATTGTACTAAACACTAGGAATAAAAAAAAATCCAAGACAGTTTCTGTCCTTGAGGAATTCACAGTCTAATGGAGGAGAAAACATGCAAACAACTATGTTCAAACAAGATATATACAAAATAAACAGGAAATTATTAACAGAGGGAAGGCACTAGAATTAAGAGAAATTGGGAAAGGATTTCTGTAGAAGATGGAATTTTAGCTGGGATTTGAAAGTACCAAGTAGGAAATGTGATTCCAACTCAGTTCCTGTGACTCCAAATTCAATGTCTTTTCCATTTCTCTGACAGGATGTACCCAATAGAGAACATGCCCACTCATGCCCCCTGGAGAACATGGGCTTAATGTGTTTGCCTTACCAGGGGTATTGTATTTTCACAAGCAACCAAGCCTCCTTGGCTAAGCCTTCTTCCTTTGGCTTAGTTGTGTCATTGCAGACATCAGCAAGCCCATGAGAGTGTGGAGAAAGAGGAAGGATTGGTGGGGGGAGAGAAAGGAGGGAGAGGAGAGAGCGTTAACCCACCCCTATGACATAGCCATCCTGGTCTCCCTACCCATGGGGCTCCCTCCACCCTAGACCACTGCAAGCCAAATCGTGCTGGCTGCTGAGTGTTTGCATCCCTCCCACCATGCTGGGTCACTGCTGCCCCAGGGAGAGAGAGACGAAGCAGTCTGGGCCAGGCTAGCGTGACTGGAGCTTAGAGGTGGGGGAGTGAAGGGGGGGAAGCAGGCTCTGTGATGGATGTGCCCAGCATCTTCTTGAGGCTGTGTGCTCTTAATTAAAGTCAGCAGAGAGAGAAAGTACTTCCCCAAGCTGCGTTTGGGGACCCTTCCTCCCCTTCCTTGCTTATGATTTCTGACACTTGGGGAAAATAAAAAGCTTTTTGCAAGGAGGGGACTGTTAGCTGAAACTACTGTCTCTTTTCCTCCATTGACACCACTACAATTTTTTTAAGAAGAAAACCAGCCACACGTTGCAGCAGACACAAGAGGAGGCAACAGACACGAGTAGAAGAAAGAGTACTGAACTGGGAAGTGAGAGGCTTGGGTTCAAGGCTGCTACTACCGGTAGTAGGAATAGCAGATTGGGAGACAAAAGACCTGAGTCAAATCCCAGGTCTACTCTTTACTACCAGTGTGACCCTGTTCAAGTCATTTACCTTCTCTGATCCATCTCCTTCTCTATAAAATGGACTAGACAATCACTAAGGTGGTGTAGTAGATAGAGCACCAGGCTTGGAATCAGGAAGACTCATCATCCTAAATTCAAATCCAGCTTCAGATACTTACCAGCTGTGTGATCCTGGGCAAGTCACTTAACCCTGTCTGCCTCAGTTTCCTCATCTTTAAGATGAGCTGGAGAAGGAAATGGCAAACCACTCCAGTATCTCTGCCAAGAAAACCCCAAGTGGGGGCAGAAAGAGTCAGACACAACTGAAATGACTGAACAACAACAACCCAAGGTTTTCCGAGTCGATCCAGTTCTTTGTGGCTCTGCCAACAACTTGTTCCAGGGTCTCAGGCCATCACTTTAACTTTTGGAAGCTCAGTATTCTCATCTTTTTACAAGGCTATTGAAAATTGGGGTCATTTGGTCTGGATCTCAAGGGTACCTGCAGGGGTGTGTTGGTAAACATTTAATAACTGACTCTCTGGGGGGGAAATATGCCCACAACACATTTTGAATTTAACCTAAATTATTGACATTTTCTCCATCACTTTCTTAAGTCTAGACAATCAGCAAAACAATAAATCAAGCTCTGATTTGTAGCATTCGGCCATTCCTGAGATAGTAATGTTCATGCTGCAAATTTGACAATCCACCCTCACAAGCTGGTTCCAGCCTGCCCCTGAGGGGACCTGAAGTAAATAATGAATGATTGAGAATTTATTAAGCATTTACTATTCTCCAAGAGCTGAGAGTACAAAAACAAAGGTGAGATAGTCCCTGCCTTCAGGACACTTACCTTCTATATAGTTCTCTGAATTCTAGTGCCATCCCTGTGTTGAAAATTTCCTGTCGATCTTGTATATATCTCATTTAAACATAATCATCTGCATGTCATATACATGTAGGGGAAGAGCATTTTGGTCCAGGAAGTCACAGAGATGATGAGTGGAGTAATAGGGCAGTCTATGGACACACTTTCTTTCTAGGAACAATGGTAATTAATATTGATTGGATGAGAGTCCCTGGGGAATTAAGTTGGCACAGAATGATCACTCTTTGAGCATGGGACAGGAACGCTCCAATGGAGAGGCAACCATGGCTAAGTAAAAGAACTGCATTTGGAGCCAGATGGAACATTCAAATGCTGCCTCTGCCTCTGCCTCTGTGTGACCTTGGGTAAGTCGCTTCCCTCTCTGGGCCCCAGGTTCTCTCATCTATAAAATAAAGAGGGTAGCTTAGATGATCTCTAACATCCCTCTCATCCATAGATCCAGAAAAGATCTCACCCTGCTTAGAATCAACTGTGACAGCGCACCAGAATTAGCAGCTTCTTCAAGAATTAATGCAGTTATGCAGCAAGAGGATGGAAAAGCATTTGTTAAATTAATAATTAGCTTTAGATTAGGCTTCATGAGGAAGGAGGGAGGGAAGATGGAGGGAGGACGTTATTTTGTTTTATTGTGTCCTGATAGTTATGTTTTATGACTGGGGATCTCTTAAAGAGGAATGTGTCCTGGTGCTTCTCTGGAAAATCTGAGAGTCTTTGTCTGTATGATGGAAGTAGGTCTAGGGGGAAAGACCCTGTTCCTCTAGAAGGGGCGTTGATGCTAGGTGGGCAGGACTGAGTCACTGTCTCTAGTGGAGAGAAGGGAGTTAATAGCCCCCTTTAACAGTCTGGTGAAGCCTATAGTGCCCTTCTCAGGACAACGCTTTTAAATGCATAAAATGAAACACTTACAAAGGAAACCAAGGCAGGTAGGTAGCACCCTGGGTAGAACACTAGACCTGGAATCAGAAAGACCTAAGTTTAAATCTATCCTCAGACACTCACTAGCTATATGACCCTAAGCAAGTCATTTAGAGACTAAATGCCTCAGTTTACCTATCTGTGAAAATGGGGATCATAATAGCCTCTGCCCCCCAGGGTTGCTATGAAGATAAAATAAAATAACACTGTAAGAAGCTTTTCAAACCTTAACGTGCGTTATAAAAACGCTGTGTATATTGAAATACAGTTACCAAACAAATTCACAGATTCCAAATCAAGAACCATTTTGCCAGTAGTAGCCCTCCCTAACCCCCTTTCATTCAGTCTTCCTTCCACTGTTCTGGAGTCCTCCTATGTTAACATTCATTTACTTCAAACTGAATTGTTCCTCCGGTGGGTTTTTTTTAATTCCAGTTTCATTCCAGCGCAAATGTAAGAGGGATGAAGTTTTAAAGCAACCTCTCCCAATGTCTCTCTCCCGCTTCCCAAAATGTGCCCTCTGTCCATCCCTATCAGATTAAGCTGCTGTGCTGCACTTATCTCTCAGACAAGCTGTAACTAGGATGAGGTAAGTAGATATGTGTACCAGGCACCAAAATTTAATATGGCCTATTTTCCTCCCACGGTACTCAGGACCTAGTCCCCACATCAATAGTCCTGTGTCAGCCCCACATGACACAGCCCAAGAAGTGGTTAGATGGTGCAGTGATATGCCCTGAAACTCAGGAAGACCTGAATTCAAATCTGACCTCAGACATTTACAAGCTGTGTGACCCTAGGCAAATCACTTAACCTCTGTCTGCCTCAACTGGAAAATGGCTATAACAGAATCTACCTTCCAGAGTTGTTGAGAGGATAAATTGAGTTAATATTAGTAAAGTACTTTGTAAACCTTGAAGTGCCACATAAATGCTAGTAATTATTATTAATCTATTATCTCCTGACTACTCCTTGTTCCTCATCTGGACCATTACAACCCCTCTCCCAAGGCCTGGTTGTCCCTCTACTACAGGCCACTACTGAGCTATTTTTGCCACATCCCAGAGGCAAGGAAAACGACCACTTATCAACTTTCTTCCATCATCATTTTCCCTCCCTGCTCCCTCACCCTCCCCTCTGTCTTTTCACTGAGGCCCTGGGGAGGGGTATGGAGGTTGGGAAAGGACTAACTCTCTGGGGGACAGATTACAAAAGTCAGGTGCTTCCAGGGTGAACAATGAAGTGAAGGCCAGTATCCTGGGTGAGCTGGCGACCATCTCCCCAGCCCCCGATTCATGATTTTCTGGTCTCTAGCTCCCCTCCCCCTTCACCCAAGCACCATGATTGCTACTACCTCTGGACCTTTCCTTATGATATTCCCCCTTCCTAAAATAGCCTCCCATCCTCTAATCAAAAGCCATTCCTCCTTTATGGCCCCTATTACCTAATTCTGAGCTGAAGTCCAGCTTCCCCATGGGACAGAGAAGTAACAAAAGACTCCACACTGATCTCCGCCTCAGGGCATTGGATTATAGAGTCAATCTAGTGCTTCATTAGAGAGGAATTGTGTACAATGAGCTTTTTATAGCGTGCATATATTTTATGTTCAGTCATTTCTGGAATATAACTCTTGTCCAGCTCAAAAGACAATGAGCCCCTCAAAAAATATAGACCAAGTCCCAAGCCTTCTTCTCTTATATGCCCTACAGCACCTGACATAAGGTTGGGGAATAGGAGGTCCTCAGTTAATACAAATGGATTGGAAACAAATAGAATGGTGTAGGATGAAGTGGAGCCAGCATGGAATGAGATGGTAAGCAAAGGCATGGAATGGGGTGAAGTGAGATGGGATGACATGAAATGTTACATGATGGGATGGGATAGCATACAGTGAGATGGGATGGGATGGCCCAAGATGTCATGGGATGGAATGGGTCATGTAAGATTCATTCATTCATTCATTCAATCAACAAACATTTATTAAGTGCCTACTGTGTGCCAACCACTGTACTAAGGATGATGATGATGATGATGATGATGATGATGATGATGATGACAGCTAGCATTTATATGTTCTTTAAGGCTTTAAAAGTGCATTATAAAGATGGGATAGAATGGAATGGAATTAATTTTTTGAAATTATGTTCTTAAAAAGAACTGTTATTTTGACATAATTTTGGCCAGAGAATCCCTCTAATCCCAGCCAAGCTGCTCATCCTTCCCCTATTACGTCAGTGAACAAAGTGAGATTTGTCTAGAACTCCTTCAGGGCAATGGAGGGCTGGTTCCTTGGATAGATACCAGTTCCTTGGATGGTTGAATGTGCCTGAATACACTCTAGAAATTCCCACAGGGAACTAAAGATTAAATGTTTTGAGCTTCAGAGTTTCTATTGGGATCCAGGACAAAGGGACTTTTTCTGGGAATGAGAAGGAAGGGGAAGATCTAGAGCATAAAGTGCTACCCAGGGAAAGAATTTCCAGATGACAGGTAAGGGTACTCTATGCTGCTAGACTCTAGGTCTAGGATTCTATACACTATACCACACTGCCTCTAAAAGGTTAAATCCCCATTCTGTTGCATACAACTTACATCACCTTGACTTAGTCCCCATTTTGGACCTTGGCTCCCTCATCTGTAAAATGAAGGAATTGAGTTAGATAATGGTCATCCAGTTAGTTGCCATTCTATTGCTCTCATCCATCCCATTTTCTCCATTCATGCAGTCATTATCCCACTTCTAGCCCACTTCACTTCTCACTTAGGCTCCTAATTGGCCTCTCTGATTCCAATCTCTACTCTCTCCAATACAGCCTCCAAAAAGCTGCCATAGTAATGTTCCTAAGTATAAGTCAGATCATAGGTCACTCTCCAACTCCCTTAACATTTAGGACTGGGGTTCTTAAACCCCTCTCATGCCATGGTAGTCTGGTGGGTTGTGGTTATTGATCTTAAATGATCTCTAAAGTTCCTTCCAACTCTAATTCTATGATCTTGAGAGGTAACTAACAACTTACTCCATCTCTGTCCCCTAAGTCGTGTGTTTGTTTATTGTTTCAATTCAAACAGAGCTAGCCTGGTTGGAGATGATCTCTCCAAAGCCACAGATGAGAAGGCAAAGAAATACCTCCCATATCCTATGGCTCCAGAACCACAACTAAATTATTTCGCACTCAAGAAAAGTAGTTCAAAACATGCCCTCAAATCAACTTTCAAAGACAAAATCATTTGATTTGAGCAGGAACCCTGAGACATCTCTCAAGCTCCCTACAGATGAGGCTGTTCAAGGGGGGAGAAAGGGGGTAAGGACGGCATGAGGTGGCTTTCTTTTTTATCTAATAATTCTTGCTAACTACCTGCTAACCTCATTTGTTTCTAAGCTGCTGAATGACTGCAACTGGAGGGGACAGGAAGTAATAGGGAGAGAGGAATCTGAGCTCTCTAAATTTCAGTGCCTCGAGTTAAAGCCCTGGTTGCTCTGTCTTAGTTATATCTCTGAGTGGCTCTTAGTTGGCTCACACCAACCAGTGACGTTGCCAGAGAATGGGAAATGCCTATGATGGCTGTCCGGCTTCTTGAATATAAAATATCCAACTTCAATTTCCCCCCTCCCTTATTTCTCCTTTTCTTTCCTTATTTCCTTGTTCAATAGTCAGAGGCTGGCAGCTGGTGATAAGCTGGGCACTCAAAGAACTCCTTCGAGTAGCTTGTAAATGGAAGCTTCTCAGATCACATCTCTTGGCATTCAATAAGACTATATTTCTTAGTTAAATAGCTGATTGGAGGGTTGGCTGAGAAGTAAGATGCCGTATGCCTGCTGCCTCCTTAGGGGTCCTGGAGTGAAGCAATATTGTTCTATTGTCGCTAGAAAAGAGGCTGCTTCTCTGGAGTGGGGAGCAACTAATCCTCCTCCTGTCCTCCCAAATACCTCCCAAACTGAGGCATTTGGGTCGGGGGCTTGGAGGATAAAAATCCTCCTTCCCTCCTGGCTTGGGGGAGCTGGGACAAATGCCTTTGATTTCCAGCTAGCCTTTTCTGTGGCTTGTTGTCATGCCATTCACCCGTACTCTCCATTTTCAAAGCAATTGAGAGATAAAAGGCAATGTGTTTGTTCCATTTTTCATTTCTTCTCTCTCCGCTCCCTCCTTCCCCCTCCAGAGAAATCTAAAAATTGGGCACTTGTCACTGGAAGCTAATCCCCGCCCCCCATTTTAGGAAGGGCTGCTGTTTGAACACCATGGGTTGTTTTTTTTTTCTTGGTATTGTTTTGTTTTCTCCTAGTGCTACATGGAGCCTTACGCAGATTGTCTTCACAGATTTTCATATGTTGTTCCCCCCCTACTCCCAAGTCCCCATTACATTTGTGGGTGGAAGCAGGAAGCATGGGCACGCACTCCAGCAGCCTGGGGCAGTGACTGCTGAGTTAGCCCCTGGTGAGCAGAAGATCCGATGGTCCCCCCACTGATTGAGTTCTGTACTGAGCCAGAGCAGGCATCAGAGGAAGCAAAGACCTCAGTCCTCACTTTGAGCCATTTCAGAAGTTAATTGTATGTCAAAATAAAGCATTAAGAATGGCAGCAGCTGGGCCATCTGCAATTCCTCTCCTTTCAAGTCTCTCAAGGACCTAACAGGCTCATTAGGGCATTTGGGAGGCAAGCTTGTGGCCCGTCAAAACAGCACCAAATCTTTGTGACTGATCTAGGGCCCTGGACAAGATGAAGAGTGGATGGTGTCCTTTAAGGACACCTAACTTTTTCTGTAGGGTCGAGCCCTGGGCGTACCGGCCTCATTACTGATAACTACTGCACCGAGGCAGGCAGCTCAGGCCAGTTTGATATGCCAGGCACATCCAACCCTCTGTGCATCCAGGGACTGCAATCAGGTAACTGATAATAATGCAAGTCACATCAACTGGACTGCCACTGCAGTGAGCTGATGCATGCCACTGCCTTGATGCAAATAGCAGGAACACTGGGGCCAGAAGATGGAGGAGCCTGGCTTTATTATACAGATGCTGTTTTCAAGCTAAAATCTCTCTCTCCCTCCCTGCCTCCCTCCCTCCCTCTCTCTTTCTTTTTTTTCTGCCTCTCCCTCTCTCTGTCTCTGTCTCCTCTTTCCTCTTTTTTGTCTCTCTCCTTGTTTCTTCTTTTCCCTCCATCTTCTGTTTCTCTTCTTCCTTGCTCATCTCTCTCCTGTTTTTCTCTTCTCTCTCTCTCCACTCAACTCTCTCCCCACCTCTTTATGATTTCCCATCCTTTCTCTCTCTTCTTTCTCTCTTCTTTCTCTCTTCTGTCTTTCATCTCTCCCACCTGACTTTCTCTTCTTTCCATTCTCTTTTCTTTTTCTCTCCTCTATCTCTTCTCCTTCTCTCTTCTCTTTCTTTTTCAATCCTCTGTCTTATCTCTCTGCTTGTCTCTTTCTCCTCTCATACTTCTTTGAGAGATATGAGTACTTCTTCTCTCCTTTCTTTCTTGCCTTTCTCTTCTCTCTTTTTCACTATCTCTTTTTTTCCCTCACCCCAGTCTTTCTCACTGTCATTCCTTAGCTGCATACCTGCAGAAAGACTCTCATTCTATCTCTTAGCCCAAGCCAAACAATGGCATTACGTAATGCGTGAAGAATAGCTAGCCTACAGGGACAGACACAAATTTTACTAAGCACCCAGTCTTCTCAATACAACCATATTATTTCTTTTACCTAAGTATCAAGCCATTTTCCTCTCCCATCTCTCTCTCTCTCTCTCTCTCTCTCTCTCTCTCTCTCTCTCTCTCTCTCACACACACACACACACACACACACACACACACACACACACACACACACCTTTCACTAGTCAGAGTCCTGTCAAATGGCCAGAGAATGAAAACAGAGGGGATAGAGAGTAAAAGATGTTAATTAAACTGGGGAATTCAGGTACTATTCTCTTGGTTTTTGCATCAGGAGGTCTGCCTTCAAGAAGTTTTTAAGATACTGTTCTCTCTTGTTTCTTCTCCTGCCTGACCTCACTCAGTTTCCTTTGCTGGATCTTTCTTCTGAGCCCTCTTCTCTTCTTCCTCGATACTACCTCTCTTGAGGAGCTCATTAACCCCCAAAGGTTCGATTATTCTCTCTGTGCAGGTAATTCTCAGATCTCTTTAGTCAACCCTAACCTCTTTCCAAACCCCCAGTCTCATATCACCAAATAACTAACTAACATTTCAAATTGGATGTCTCATAGCCATCTCAAACTTGATATATCCAAAAAAGAACTCAGTATCTCTCAAGCTTTCCTCTCTTCCCAGATTTGTTGCCTGACTGACTGCAAAGTTCCCTTGTGGCAGACTGTACCTAACTGAATTTTATATGAAATATTCTCAACCTATTTTTTGACAGTTAAGCATTTATTAATCACCTAATAAATCCAAAGGAGTATGCTAAGCCCTGAGAATACAAAGAAAGGGGAAAAAATATGGTCCCTGCCCTCAAGGAACTCACATTCTAATAGGGCAGACAACATACAAATAACTATATACAGGAAATATATAGGACAAGTTAGAGTTCATTTTAGAGGAAAGTCACTGGGATTAAGGGAGAAAAGGCTTATTCTTCAGAAAGTGGGACTTAAACTAAGCCTTGAAGGAATCCAGGAAAGCTAGGAAGGGGAAATGAGAAGGAAGAAAATTCCAGACATGGAGGACAGCCATGGAGGACAGTGAGTGACAATGTTTAGAGTCAGAAGATGGCGTATCATGTGTGAGGAATGGTAAGGAGGCCAGAATCACTAAATTAAAACATACATGGCTGGGGGGCAGGGGGAAGCAAAGAATAAAAAGAACAGAAAGGTATAAAGAACTTTCAAAGCCAAAACATTTTATATTTGATCCTGGAAATAATAGGGACCCACTGGACTTTACTGAATAGGGACTCTCTCCTCTCTGAGTTTTCATGTCATTGGCCTCTCTTGGTTGGATTCCTCCCCCAGTGCTCCTTCTCAGTATTCCCTATTAGTTCATCATCCATATCATATTCATTAACTGGGAGTGTATCTCAAGGCTCTGTCCCATGTCCTTTTCTCTTGTCTCTCTCTCTCTCCTCTCACCTGATGGCCTCATCAGCTGCCATGAATTTTTCTTTTTTGTTCATATGATGCCCAGATCCATATTTTAAGGCCTTCTAGTCCTAAATCACCACCAACTATTTATTGGACATTTCCAACTGTATGTCCTATAGACACCTCAAAACCAACATCTTTCAAGCAGAACTCATTATATTTTCCCTAAAATCCACTCTTATTCCAAAATTCTTTGTTGTTGGGAGGGAAAGGCAGTTCTGTCATTCTCCTAGTCCCTTGGGGTCATAATCTTAAAATTATCCTCACTGTCCCTTACATCATATATTCTACCAATTACCAAATCTTATTGTTTCTACCTCCACAACATCTTTCTCCTATGTCGCCTTCTCTCTTCTTACAACACCGTGTTAACTCAGACCCTCATCACCTCTCACCTGTACTACTACCATATCTTCCTATATAGCACCCTTCCCTCAAGTGTCTCCTCAAGCCATCCTTAATAGAGCTGACAAAGTTATTTTCCTAAAGCGTATATCCAACTATGTCATTCCATTACTCAATTAATTTCATCAGCTCCTTTTTTGTTTCTAGGATAAAATGTTTGACATTTAAAGCCCTTTACAACCCAGTCTGAACCTACGTTTCTGGTCTTCTTATACAATTGGCCCTTCCTGCACTCTACCATCAAAACTGATCTTGTTTTTGCTGACACAGAGCTCTCTAACTCCCATCTCCAAAACTTTGTATTGGCTGTCCCCATTTCTTAGAATGCCCTCTCATCGCTATCTCTTAAAATCAGGTCAGAGCTACCTTCCAAATAAAGCCTCTGCTGATACCCTCAGGTATTAGTGTCCTGACCCTCCAAAATTACCTTGTATTTATTTGGTATATACTTATATAGCAAGGAGCCATGCTCAGAACTCCCATCCCTGGCTCCAATTGACCTTGAAGGACCTTGGAGGCCCGCTGAGGGCCATATGGCAGTATTTTTTAAAGATGCGGTAAACTGTGAGCTCAAATCACGTCATGCCACCTGGAGAGTTGAAACCAAGAGAACTCTAGACAGAAAGGAAGAGAGAGTTGGAGGGTGTATCAAACTGCTTTGTACATGCTCCGAATTATCGTCTGCTATTGCTCAGCAGCCAATTGGGACATTCTTCATCAACTCAGTGCAGGTGCCTCAATGGTGAGTCAGACCTGTCCAGAAGCAGATTCCAAAGCTTCCACATCACCAGCCAGAATGGCAATTCTGAGCATGATCAGCGGGGGCAGAATGACTCCTTTCCCCACTACATTTACACATTGTCTCACCTGATGGAATGCAGGCACCTTGAGGGCAGGCACTATTTTTTTTTCTATGTTATCCCCAGCACCTAGCACATGCTTAATAAACACTTCTTTATTAATCGTTTGATCAATTGCACTCTGATCAGTACAAAGAACATTGCAGGGAGGCAGGTTTTTTTAAAGTTTGTTTATCAATTAATATTTATTAGGTACCTACTATGTGCCAGGCACTGTACTAAATGCTGCTACAGGGCCAGAGATCACCGGGCATGGGAAAAGAGTGAATGCACAAGGAAAGACAAGCTGCAGATATACAGGCTGAGTGGAGAGACCTAGTGGAGCAATCTGGCCTGACATTCACATACATACACAGCCGTCATGGCTGGTGTGTGATACTCTGGAGCTAAGGGAAGACATTTCAGCTATCTTCCAGTCTTCTGGGGGAGAGTCCCAAAAAGGAAACTAAACTTGAGAACAGGAACCTTCATTCTTTCATTAATCTTTGTAGCCCCAACACCTAGAACAGTGCCTGGTACATAAAAGACATTTAACAAATGTTCTTTGAATTGAGTTGAATCTTCGGGTCAAGGTTGAGTTCAGTTTCCAATGGCTATTGATGGCCATGATAAAGCAGACTATTGAACTCACAGTCCCAAATGGAATCTTTGAAGCCCAGGTGGTACACTGGGCCAGTAGGTGATGGTGAGGGGGGAGGGAGGGCAACAGGCCACTGTCTTTCTACAGAGATCACTTGTGCTCCCCATTGCTACCTGCTTAGAAATTCTCTTGCCTGGCTTATGGCCTTAAAAGATTTCCAAGTCAGCCTTTATGCACTTAGTAGGCAATCAATAATGTTTTTTGAATGAAGCCCCAACTGGAAGCCCAGCAATTTCCCACACTTGGTTCCTCCTCTTCAAACCCTGCATTTAAGATGCAGCAATTATCCTTCTCAAGTAATGGCACTTCACACTTGGCACTTGACATTTCTGAAGCACCTCACAGGCATTAGCTAATTAATCCAGATCTCTGTTGAGACCCCTAACGAACTCCCAAAGGCTTTACTTGTGCTCCTCAAGCAGGGGATTTCATACCTGCCTGTGCCCCAAAAGCCCAGCATATATCTAGAACATCCTTGCAAATAGTTGCTGGCCCATGGAGAGTTTGTATGACTGGTGGGCAAGAAGGAAAGAATGCAAAGACTGTTTTATATTTTCCCAACCATTTGTCCCAGAAAGAAGGTCAAAATCCACTCTACTACCCCTTCTTCTTCTGCCAGAATTTCCAAAGCAGGGAGAAAGATGGGAAGAGGACATAGTATAATCCTACATCTTAGTGGCACCACCTTTGCAGAAAGAAGCCAAGGCTACGGTCTGTGTGTTTAAACCAAATACATCTTGATCCTCCAATCCCATCTGGAGCTCCCCAGTCCTTTGCATCCAGGGCAGTAACTTGCTGGTTGAGAATGTGACCTAGTCATGGGATAGGTGATTCAATGCAGTTGAAAGGACAAGAGGTGGTGGGAGGGGAAGTCAAAACATCGATGTTCTGGGTTCAGCTGTGCTGCCAAAAGTTTGGTTACCTTGGGCATCAGAATTGTTATTCCGGTCACTGTTGGTTCTGTTGTTGGTACTAGAAATAAAGTTTTCCCACTTACCTGGGGATACCAGTCTTGGATGAGTGGGAAGACTTCCATTTCCATCGTCAGGCTCTATTCCACTCATACGCTGCTGCTTGTTTGTTCATTCACTCGTCCTTTCAGAAAATATCTGCAGAAACATTTGAGAAGGCTAGGTGGCACAGTGAACAGAGTGTTGGGCCTAGAGTCAGGAAGGCCTGAGCATGAATCTTGCCTTAAATGTTTTCTATCTGGGTGGCCCTTATTAACTGATTGATCAGTTGGACCCTGATCAGTCCAAAGAGCAGTGCAAGGAGGGAGGTTTTGAAAAATCCATGAACATTTATTAAGCACCTAACCTCTCGGCCTCAGTTTCCTCATCTGTAAACATGGGGATAATGATGTCACCTTCCTCTCAGGGTTATTGTAAGGATTAAATGAGATAACATTTGTAAAGTGTTTTGCAAACCAGAAAGTATTATAGAAATATTTTATGAATATAAAACATTATATTTATATATAATATATAGAAATTATTATTCTTATTAAGCCTCTACCAAGTGTCCACCTCTGTGTTGTACAGTGTGGAGGACATGAAGACTACAGGATACAGCCTGCGTTTATAGAACACTTTAAGGTTGAAAAGCACTTTAGGTACGTTATCCCCTTTGAGCCTCACAATTAACCCTGTACAGGAGGCACCATTTTACTGATGAGGAAATGGGAAACCTCAGAGAGGTTAAGTGACTTAACCATGGTCACACAGCCCACAAACATCAGAGTCCAGAAGTGAAGCCCAGGTCTTGTGGAGTACAAGTTTGACTCCCTTTCCACTACACCAAGCTGCTTAGCCATGAGTCCCACCCTCCTGGAGTTCAAGCAAAAAATGCAAGTATCAAGTGATAGAGACAGAAGGGAAATTGGAAGAGTATCAGAAGCGAGAAGCTCTCCTAGGCTTCTAAGTCACCCCAAGGATGGTGAATTTAACAGGTTAGGCTAGAATGGATGCTGTACAAACAAACTCATGACAAGATTTCTAGAGAAGAAAGACAGTCTGAGCCTAGTATTTCAAGAAGCCCCACCTGAAATGTGGCTCTCTCTGTTGCCACCCTCTGTGAGTTGCACATCCTTGTACTTCCACATTGGCAATGTTATTAAAACTTGGCAGGTGCTAAATGGTGCAGTGGATGGAGCCCTGGACCTGGAGTTGGGAAAACCTGAGTTCAGATGCCATCTTAGATTCTTCCCAGTTGGGTGACCTTGGTCAGGTCACTTAACTTCTATCTGCCTCAGTTTCCTCATCTGTATAATAGGGCTAATGACTGCACCCAATTTGAATTTGCTCTTTGCAAATCTTAAAGGCAGTATACATACTAACTATCATTGTTATTATCCATAGAGAGTAACATTAAAAGCTTTCTGATGCTGCTTGATCCTGCAGTTATCTCCTGGCATACGCCCATGAAATTAAACTACATCACAACTGTCATACTCAACCAGGTAGGTGAAGGGATGGAGCCAAATGATCTGAATTCTGAACAAGCCTTCCATACCCACCCCACTATCACAATGCAATTCAAATCAAAAAACATATATTAAGTGCCTACTATGTGTCAGGCACTATGCCAGCCAGAAGGTTCACAAAGTTGAAAAATGAAGTGATCTACTTCCTGTTCTTGAGGAGCATACATTCTACTGGGAGAGATAACATGTACATATATAAGGACACACAGCATAAATGCAAAATCAGTACATGAATGTAGCCAGGTAGGAAATGAAGAGATGTTGGAGAACTTAGACTGTAACATCACCATCTCAGATGTTCCTACAGAGGAAGTTGAAATACTACTGAAGAAAAAAAAAAGGATGGAACAATACGTATACCATATCATGTATACACAGAGGAGGTCTATGCTGGAGGCATGACAATTTTGAAGATATTGGTGGCTCATCTCTCAAGCCAAGGAGGAGCGTGAAAAATATCTCAGGCCAAAAAAGAAAGGAAGAAAGAGAAAGGGAGAGAGAGAGAGAGAGAGAGAGAGAGAGAGAGAGAGAGAGAGAGAGAGAGAGAAAGTCTAAAGGAACAACAATACCTACTGACCATGTGCCTACTGTCCCACTGGTACAATATTTTTATGAAAATAATCAGCATCCATATCAAAGGCTTCTCTGATGAGGTCATTAAATGAGAATAGGTAGGAGTTCATATGTGGTATTCCAAAGTAGACCACATGATTGACTGAAATATGTAGATGATGCAAGATCCCATTGTGTTTATGGTGTGTGCATGCATACTATAGGGGAAAAACTGGTTTGTTAAAAACAAAGCACCACCTTTAAATGCTCTCTTCCAAAAAGTGTTTCCCATACATATGTCAAAATTGCATAAGATTCCTTCACAGACATCCATGGAAGGGTCCTTGAAAGCCCAGGACCTGCTCACCAAAAGAGAGCTAACAATAAGGTGTTAAACTAATTGTAAAAGCTCCTTTTATGGATATATGAATCAGTCCTTTGAGTATTCCATAGTCTTTATAAACAATGTTAACCACTAGTATTTTCTAGTCTGGGTGTATTTGTTGGGGTTACAATCTGAAGGAGACAATTGAAGGGAAAACATTCCCAGAGAAGATTTACAGATAAATCTAACACTGAGGTGTTTTGTCGGAAGTGCTTTCTCTGGCTGGGGGCTTGAAGCTAATAAGAAAATAAAGAGAATTACAGATCTTTTGATACTACTTCCCAAAGTGAAGAAGGGGCATTTATAACAGGAAACTCCTCTGGTCAAAGAATCAGTAATAGAGTAAGGAGAAAATAAGAACGTTTGAACAATGCTGCTCATCACATCATCCCCTTAACACTGCTACGGAGATGACCTTGCTTGACAGTGACTAATAAAAACAAGGCATTGAAAAACGAGATTCAAAGTAATTCTTAGAAGCAGCTAAGATACAGTGCTAGGCATGGAGTCAGGAGGACCTGAGTTCTTAGGCCTTAGACCTTAGACACTTACTATCTGTGTGACCCAGGCAAGTCCTTTAACCTCTGTCTGCCTCAGTATCTTCAACTGTAAAATGAGGATAATAATACATACACCTCCCACAATTGTTGTGAGGATCAAATGAGATAATATTGGTAAAATGCTTAGCGTGGTGCCCGGCACATAGTAGGTACTTACTGAATGCTTGTTTCCTTTCCTTCCTTAACAGTCTTAAAAGAGATCTATCACAGAGTTCTAAGTCAACAGTGAATTTTCTATAACTAATGAGGTCTTGGTTTGCAGAGAACATTGTGTTGATTGCCTCAGGCCTTGGAACACTGTCAGGCCTTCTAATTAGGGTAGTTAGGTGGCACAGTGTATAGTGCTGGGTCTAGAGTCAGGACAACTTTTCTTCATGAGTTCAAATCCAGCCTCAGATACTTACTAATTGTCACTTAATCCTGTTTGCCTCAGTTTCCTCATCTGTAAAAAAAATCTGGAGGAGGAAATGACAAATCACTCCAGTACCTCTGCCAAGAAAATCTCAAATGGGGTTACGGAGAATCAGAGATGACTGAAACAACTAAACAACAACCTTTACACCTCAGAAATCAACAAATGCTACAAATTAGGGTTTGGCTTACTGTTTGTTGATTGTCTAGACAACGTTGCTGTTGTTGTCCATCCTTCATTTTTGAAGAAGGCCAGTGGTGTCACCAGGGGTAGTGTCTTGACTCTTGGGTGAGTTGGATTTAAGTGGGGCCGAGTTGCACAAAATCTCACTTTTTCTTCCAGAGTCCAGTGGTAGGACAAAAAAAAGTCAAGATGACTGGCAATGGTCCACGGTGCAGTGGATGACCTTGGCATCTTCCACATCGACCAAACTTAAAAGTGTGAACTGCATGCATTTTTTGAAGTGTTTTTAAACACTTACCAGCACACTGCTGCATATAGCTATAGATGCCTTGGACAGATACTACAAATGTGCAAGGTGTTTGGCTTAGAATATGAACATGGAGATGAGAGTGGGTTGGATTGTTTCGAGGAGATTGGAACATTCTACTAATGATCCCAAAGCTCCTTCCTAAAACAAAGGCAAATCCTCTTAACACGAATGTTTCTCTACTGTCATTCTGTGGCAATAAGCCATGGAATGCTAGATCCTCCAAACAATTTAATGGCAATGAAAAAGGGCATGGTAGGTATGAATAAACCTGGTAACACATTACAAGCAAAGAATTATGAAGAAGAAATGGAATAAGGAACAGAATAAAAGAAATTCATGTTCCTAAAATAAGAGGGACTGGTCACGTGTCAAGAGCAAGAAATAACTAATGAAGTGAGGACATGAACTGTTATGTTTTTTCTTCTTATGCCTCCAGCCTAGCACAGTACACAATAGGGGCTTAATAAGTGTTTCAAATTAATTGAATTAACCTGGAATTCATCTGGAATAGTCACATTCACTCAGATAGATATTTGGTCTGCCATTTATTTAGTGAAAATTTTGCTGCTTAAGCAAACCTTTATCCTTTGCTTGGTTCTCAAATATGTTTAAAAATTTTGTGATGTGCACATTTGGAGAATTGGTAAGGACTTTAAGTTTTTGTCCGTGATGCCACAGCTGATGCTTCTGGGTTGGTATTTTGCTTTTGCTTGCACAAACCAGCAGTGATCATTTATTGCTGGTTGCAGAATTGAATTTGGCAGGAGAGATTTCCATACATTTGGGGGACTAATTTTCCAAGTGCCTTCTACCACAGAAATGCTAAAGATAGCTGGCCAAGTGCGCTAGGGAGAATACAGCTTGTAAAACTCTTTCATAAATGACACTCAATAGCAACAGAGAAGAAATGGAAATTCTTTTGGTTTCTGGAAGAGAAAAGAGAAGAGAGTGACAAGAAAGAAAATGTCTTCTTTTTTTTAATTCCCCTCACTGTGTTGACCCAAATATAATAGAAAAGCAAATGGGAATGAGGCTGTGCCTAAAACATTTTCAGAGCACCAACTTTGTCTAAGGTCCTGTGTTAGACACTGTGAGAGATAACATTGTACACTGAGGGCAAAGATTGCCTCTGCCTTAGTTCTTCCACTGGATGCCTCAAAAATTGAGAAATAAGATGTGACTCTTGGGTAGCCCATGGATATATTTGTTAGATATTCCACGTGGTACTTGAGACTCTACAGTAGTGCAAGTAGCCCGTACCAGCTCATGCATTACCTTCCTTAAGCCTACAGAAAGGTAGGCCACCACTCTTGTCATTATCCAGTACAAAATGTGTAATATACTTTATCTATCGGGTGATAAATATATACTCAAGCCAATTGTTGCATCAGAGTTGCCCCAGTGCTTCAGTGGAAGAACTTTCCTAAAAAGATACAAACATACCTCAAAGATATTGTGGGTTCAGCTGCAGACCACTACAATAAAGTGAATACCACAAAAAAGCAAATCACACAAATTTTTTTCTTTCCTGGTGCATATAAAAGTTATGCTTACATTACACTGTAGTCCCTTAGGTGTTTAGTATTATGTCTAAAAATCAATGGATTTAATTTAATTTTAAAATTTTTTTGCTAAAAATGTTAATCTTCAGAGGGTCATAATCTTTTTGCTGGCGGAGGGTCTTACCTCAGTGTTGATGGCTGCTGACTGATCAGGCTGGTGGGTGCTGAAGGTTGGGTCTCTGTGGCAATTTCTTAAAGCAAGAAATAATGAAATCTGCCAGCTCAGTTGACTCTTCTTTTCACCCGAACACGCAGAGGCTATCGTTGGGTTATTAATCGGCCTGATTTCAATATTTGTTGTGTCTCAGGGAATAGGGAGGCCTAAGGAGAGGCAATGACTGGTCAGCAGAGCAGTCAGAACCCACACAATATTTATTAATTAAATTCAGGCACAGTTCATGGAACACCCAAACATTATAATAGTAACAGCAAGATTACTGATCATAGATCACCATAATAATATTATAATTTCATTAAATTATATATTATAATATATATTATAAATAATACTATTAATATTCATTAAATATAATTATAATTTCATTATAGTAATAATGAAAAAGTTTGAAATATTGCAAGAATTACCAAAATGCGACACAGAGACACAACGTAAGCACGTGCTTTTGGAAAAAAAATGGTGCCGATGGGCTTACTGGACCGAGGGTCGCCACAAACTTCACTTTGTAAAAACATAATACCCGCAAAGCACAAGCAAGCAAAGCGCAATAAAATGAGGTATGCTTGTAGTACTTCCACTAGCCACCAGAGGGCGTAGAACCCACAAACGCTCACCTTACTCCCCTGGCCATGTCCAGGGTGCTGGGCAGTTCGAAACAAACAAACATATAGGCTGGATTCTGGATTCTATTCTAGGGCCTGATGTAAAATATCACTCAGGATTAATAAAATAGGGCGAAATCCATGATTAACTCTGTTCCCACCTAGACTTAGATTTTTTTCTTTTTTAGTCCCTCATTTATATTTATGGATATAGATGATGATACAGTTGGTGGTGTAGCTGACACAAGACAGATAAAGACATAGATACATACATACATATACATATAGATAGATACATACAGACATAGGTATAGATATAGCTAGAAAGATATAGATATATCTATATATTCATATATGTGATTAGCATGTAAGGACTTTGCGTATTGTGCAAAGCAACCCTTTCCTGAGACCACATCATCCTCCCATCAAGCCCTCCGAGCTTACCTGAGTTGAGGAAAGAGTCACATGTCTGTGACTCTAGGAACTTTATCCAATTATAAAACAAGGTAAGCATGGCTGTAAAAGATTATCCCGCCCCCACCCCATCATCTCACAAGCTGATGTTTTCCAAAGCTCTTGGTTTCCTTTCACTGCCAACTTGGGACCTTCTCAGAGGATGTGCAGCTTTTCTTCTGCCCACCACAATCCATCCCCCATCTCGGCTCTTCTGTTCACAGTTCCCAATCACCACAGCTAATGGCTCATGTCATGGCAGCATCTACCATAACAGTCTGAATGCCACAGCTAATCACTCCCTGCTACCAGCATGGTGGACGCACTATCATGTCACTAGCAATCTGTGCCCTGTGGTAAACAATACCTGGAAAACAAGTGGGCATAACATATACACCATTTATGAATCAAAGAGTTAAGTAACAGTTTCATTTAATAATTCAACAGGTATCATTAGGTAGCAGAAAGAGCATTGGTTATTACATAAGAAGACTTGAGTTTAAATCCATATTGTGATCATTATAACTTGTGTGATGAGAGGGAGAAGGAGGGGGAGGAGGAGGTGGAAGAGGAGGAGGAGGAAGAGGAGGAAGAGGAGGAGAAGGAGAGGAAAAAGAAGAAGAAGAAGAGGAAGAAGAAGAGGGAGAAGGAGGAGGAAGAGGAGGAGAAGGAGAAGGAGAAGGAGAAGGAGAAGAAGAAGAAACTTATTGACCTGTTGACTTCCCTGGCTTCTATTAAGTCCCAACTAAAATACCATCTTTTACAGGAAACCTTTCCTGACCCCTCTTAATTCTAGTACCTTCTCTCTGTTAATTATTTCCTATTTATGATATATTTAGCTTGCTTTGCATATATTTGTTTACATGTCTCCCCCATTAGATTTTAAGCTCCTTAAGGACAGGGACTACCTTTTGTCTCTTTGTATCCTCAATGCTTAGCATAGTGCCTGGCACATAGTAGATACTTAATGTTTATTAACTGATTAAAATACCTTCTCTATCTTCTCTAGACTGTAATTTCATCTTTAATTGGTGTTGTTATTTCAATTTATCCTCACAACAGCCCTGTAAAGTTGGTGCTACCATTAGCACCAGATGAGGAAACTGAGGCTGAGTGAGGTTAAGTGACATGCCTAGGGTCAGACAGCTAGGAAGCATTTGAATGCAGGTCTTTCTGACTCTAAGTCTAGTGGTCTGGCCAACTTAATGTCTAGGCACTTTGCATATAACTAAAGTGTATGGAAATCCCACCAAGTTTCATGGTTTATGTCATGGAGTGAAAAAAACATCATGAAACTGTTCAGGACTTAAGAGCTCAGCTTTGGATCCCAAAAATAGCCCAAAAGGGATAGATTTCATTAGTGAAGGCAAAATATCTCAGCTTAGGTTCATTCAGTCAGTCAACAAGCATTTGTTAAGCTCCTGGGGGTGGGAAGGGAGATGAAGCACCTTTTACTTTCTTGAGGAGCTCCATTTTTTATATTTAAATGGAAAGGGGGTTCAGGTACACATACGCAGTGTGACCACATAAACACACCCACACCTTTCCTACCACCACCACCACCTTCTTGATACAAGAGTATTTAAAACCCTTTGTTCAGGCTTCAAAACCCTACAAGAGAACCTCTCCCTCCTGGTCCTGTGAGAGCCTGGCTGCTGTAGCCTATGGATAGGGAATGGTGGCTCAGTCCTTGCCATTCGCTTAGAAAACACACCCCCCTCCCCAACACACCACGCTGCGGGCCCCAGAGAGGCTTCATTCCAAGAGGATGGGAAATGTAATCACAACAGTTTTTATTAGCAAAAAAACAGCGGGAAGCCTTCTGCTGTCCATATGGACAGCTCCCGATGGGTATTCATGAAGCAGTTTGCTAGGGAGCAGCCACACTCAAAATTCTTCACCCAATTACCTTTGAACTTGCCTTTTCTCCTGCTGTTTCATTTAAAAAAATAAGGCCTCCAAACTCTTTTCCTCCTGGGAAGAGAGACACCATTGCTCTGTTGGCTGTTTGTCTGCCCTGGGTGGCTGGGCCCTGCTGATAAAAAGAAGACCCTGCCATCCAAGGCTCTCAATGCTTTCCACTGGACCATGTAATGTTGCAGGAACTCCTTACTGCTCTCCAGACATCTTCATGTCATTCCATCCCTTTGATCCTTGCGTCGTAGTGATTGTTGAGAGTTCTCAATAATATAATCACTGTTACTTAGATGCCTTCTGGCCATCTTCATGCCACATATACCATGTACCCTCCATTCCCTCCCACTTTCCACCTCTGGCTCTTGGAACAGTTATTAAATCAACACTACCATTCTTGGAACATGACAATCAATTGCAATATGACTCTGATCATCATCCTTGTGACTTCCCAAACCAAGATACAGTTATCCCTTCCCCCTCACAACTTTCCCCATCATGGTTTCGATATATCATGGGTTGATATTAGAAATTAAATGGGAATTTGGGGGGAGTTTCGCAGAAGCCTCAGATGACACATGAAGGCCAGCAGAGGACACAGAAAAGGTATAGAAACTCAGAGATGCATAAAGTATATGCATGGCATTGTAAAATATCAACATATTTTAACTTTTAATATGATAATAATTCAGAGTTCTTTTCTGATATGAAGGGAAGGCCAGAAAATTTTACAACAAGTTTTCCAGATCATGGGGGTGTCACATCTTTAACCCCCACGATGTGGAAGGGATAAATGTACCCCTCCCTAGTCATTGCTCACCTAAATTATATGTTGTCTTCCCCTTTAAGAATGTAAACTTCTTGAGACAGGTGTCATCTTGCTTATGTATATCCCCAGCACTTGGCACATGGCTGGCACATAGTGAACACTTAATAATTTTTCTTACTTAATAAGTTTTTATTAACTTAGTAAAACACTTACTAAGTATTTTCAATCATTTACAGTATTGACCTTCAAGCCCAGTAGATCAAAATTCTATCAGAGGCAACTGGTGTGACCCTGGTCTGCAATAATATACCACTTTATGGTTTATAAAGTGCTTTACATTCATTATCTCATTTGATTCTCATGGCAATCCAAGACTATTACAGTTCTTATTATCTCCCTTTTATGAAGAAACTGAGGCTTAGAGAGACCAAGTCACTTGCCAATAATCACACAGTAAGTATCAGAGCTGGAACTGGAAGCCAAGACTTTCTAGCTGCAAACACAAAATTCTCATCTCTAGCAAAGCAGCTTCTTGCCCTGTTTGGCAAGGTTATATTCAAAGAGTTGGGGCAGAAATTGCTTCTGTGATTCAGTCCAAGAATCACTTTGGAAGACCTCTGGGAGGGACCAAATTGTATCCTATGTGAAGGATTCACAAATATAATCTTATGTGAAGGAGAAATGAGGGTCCCCTTGGGAGGAATTGGTAGTACTAGGGGCAGCTAGGTGAAGTCATAGTCCACAGAGCCCTGGGCCTGGAAACAGGAAGTCCCATCTTCCTAAGTTCAAATCTAGCCTCTGAGATTTACTAGCTGTGTGATCCTGGGCAAGTCACTTAACCTTGTTTGCCTCAGTTTCCTCATCTGTAAAATGAACTGGAGAAGGAAGTGGCAAACCACTCCATTATCTTTTCTGAGAAAACCCCAAATGGGGTGAAGAAGAGTCAAACGTGACTGAAAAACAACTACACCACAAAGTTAGTTCTAGGTTAGATCCACAGGGTACTTGTAAGAATCTGAGAATCAATGTGGTGAATTGGAAAGAATGTTAAACTTGAAATTGGAGGACCTGGATTCAAATCTCACCTTGGGAAAATCACTGAATTTCCCTGGACCTCATTTTCCTTATAGGCAAAATGAAGAGGTTAGACAAATTAGGTCCGGAGGTCCCTTCCACCTTCTACATCTATTATGCTATCCTATGATTCATTTGGACTCCTACTCTATTCCAATCAGTATTAATCAGTTTGATGTGATTCCATGGAGGTAGTGATTATAATAAGTTCTGTATATTAGGCCCCAGAGCTATGAGCTGCAGATTGTAAGTTCACTTGCTTAATCATAAGAAGCTAACTAGAGACCCTCAACCCTTAGTTTTCCTTGTTAAGGTGACCAAGCCCAGTGTGGTGGAAGTGACTCAATGGCATGGAAGGTCCCCCACTTTATTTTTGTACTTCCAGACCACTCTGTCTTGTTCAACATGAGCAGGTGGCCATCTCATGACCACTTAGTAGAGATGCTCCATGCTTCACCCAAACTGAGGACACCTCCCAATGCTAACATATCATTTCTAACTGATGCATCATTTTTTGGCCCTCGATGTAAGGTCTAGAAACCAATGGGATTCTGTATTTTGTGTAGCCATTCTAGACTGCTCAACTCTGGTATCAAGCTTTATAAAAATAAGGTTCAGGAGCAAGGGGAAATCTCAGATTGGAAGATCTGAGGTCCATCTCATTAGAGAGAACCATGGACCCTTTAATAAAGTGCCATTGGCTTAGTGTTCTGCCTCAGTGGTTTTTCTTGCAGACTGGGCAATTATAATACCCACACCTATGAACTTTCTGGGTCTTCCTCATTTGTGAAATGGGATTGATAATACTCATTGTGGTGAGGAACAAATGAGTGAATAATAATGTATGTGAAAATGCTCTAAAGCACTATTAAAATGCACATTTGTATTCCCCTAGATGGATTCTCCTCCTTTTTGGCCGATCTGTCATATGCTTACCACTGACAGAGACGCTGTTGGAAATACAAGGGAAGGACACGCTCCTTGAACTCCTTGAGGACAATGGATTGTCTTACTTTTGTGTTTGAAACCCCAGCACCTGGCAGAGTGCCTGGCACAATGCCTGGCAAATGGGAGCTTAATGCATGCTTGTTGATTGATTGACTCGAGGAGTTTATAATCTAACTGGCTAGACAAGAATAACCCATATGAAGCAACAATGACAGGATATAATTAAGAACCAAATTATGTGTCAGAGACTCCAAGTACAGTAATAATAATGATTGACATTTATATAGCACTTTAAGGTTTACACAATGCTTCCCATCATACGTTATTTCACTTGAATATCACAACAACCCTGGCAGAGTAGATATGACAAATATTATTGGACCCATTTTACAAAGAGAGAAAAGCAAGTCCCAGAGAGGTTAACCAATTTGCCCAAGGTCACACAGCTAGTAAATATCAGAGGTAGGATCTGAGCCTAGGTCTGTCTCTATGACTCCATGTACAGCAGTCTCTGCCACACCACCCTCCGCCAAGCTTCTCTATTTCTGAGAACACGAGGATCTTCCCAACCTCCTGGGTTTCTAATCTTGGAGTCATCCTTGGCCCTTCCCTCTCCATCATCCCCTCTACTCACTGATCTGTCAGATCCTGTGGATTCTGCCTGCGCAACCTCTTTCACATCCCTAGAGGGGGACATGGGTAAAGGTGTTCGGTGAGGACTGGATTTATTCAGGCAAGTTCCATGGAGTAGGTCGGTCTTCAAGTATGAGCCATCCTTCAAAAGTAAGTGAGATGGGGGAGGAGAAGAAAGGTAGAGATGAGCATTCTAAGCAGGAGGAGTGGCATGATATATATAAGGTAGGAAAATGTAAACTAGCATGGCACCATTGTGGGACCTGCTCACAACCTCTAGCCATCACGTAGAATTCTGATGCAAGCTATCAACCCCAGCTGTGATGTCCTGCTTTCTCCTCTATCCTGGTCAAAGACAGACAAAAGGAGAGCACCGGCCCTGGAGTCAGGAGGGCCTGAGTTCAAATCCAGCCTCAAACACTTGACACACTAGCTGTGTGACCTTGGCAAGTCACTTAACCCCAATTGCCCTGCCTTCCCCCTTCCAAAAAAATAAACAAAAGGAGGTAAGGTGATAAGGGATCGAGTGCATGGTGACCTACTGAAGGCATCTTTATGATACCCCGAAGTATCCAAATGTAGTGTTTAGATTCTAAAGAAAAAAAACTATGCACTAAAAGCAAGGAAGAAGTTTTAAAATCCTAGTCCATATATGGAATTCCTTTTGGTTATTTTTTAACAGACCTGCAATTTTTTCAGTGTAGGGAATTCCCAGCAAGGAGACGCCCTCTATCAATGCAGGTGAGCAACTAGTCTACATCTTACTATTTTAGAAAACTGCCTTGGAGTAGGGGGAAGCTAGTGACTTGCCCAGAGCCACACAGTCAGTATGTTTTGGAGGTGGGCCTGGCCTCCAGGTGTCTCTGACTCCAAGGTCAGCTCTCTTCACTACTGGCCACCGTCTGACACAGAATCACAGGATTCCATTGACCCTAGAAGAGATTCCTGCTAGACTGTATACATCTTAGTGAAATCCCAGCCCTTAGAGAGGTATTAAAGTGATTAAGAGTAATCAATTGGCCCAAAGACTTGTTCCAAGTCCTGATCAGAGAGAGAAAATCAGGGTTGTGGCATAGTTCGGGACCCCAAATTCAAAGAAGAAAGTGTATTGCAGGAAAATAAATTCCTGAGCCAGGGGATGAGTCCAGGGTCTATCGATGTGAACATAATACAAAAGGAAAGAGTCAGAAGCAGGGAAGTAATGACTTGTCATTCGGCAGGCAGTCTGTTGAGGTGTGGAGAAGGTTGGAATTTAACGACCTGTGAGACACAAGCTGGTGGTATTGATCTTAGGCAAGGTCCTTAACCTCTCTGGGTCTCAGCATCCTTATTTGTAAAATGGAAATAATAGCTCCTAACTTACAGGGTTGTGGTGAGAAGCAAATGAGACAATGTCTATAAAGAGTTTTTCAAACCTTAAAGGGTTAAACAACTGGGAAATATTGTTACTGTGCAACTGACCAGCCCAAGAGAACATTCTCTAAGGTCACTTCATGCTGGATAGGTCCCTTGGTCTTCTCCATTGGCATTGCCATGGGCAGCATGCTAAGTGTATCCTGACTGGATATATTGCCATGGAATTGAAAATCTTCTATTTCTATTTGAGGAAGGAAGGAAGGAAGGAAGGAAGGAAGGAAGGAAGGAAGGAAGGAAGGAAGGAAGGAAAGAAGGAAGGAAGGAGGGAAGGAAGGAGGGAAGGAGGGAGGGGAGGAAGGAGGGAAGGAAGGAAAAGAAGGAGGGAGGAAGGAAGGGAGGGGGGGAGGGAAGGAAGGAAGGAAGGAAGGAAGGAAGGAAGGAAGGAAGGAAGGAAGGAAGGAAAGAAGGAAGGAAAGGAGGGAGGAAGGAAGGGAGGGAGGGAAGGAAGGAAGAAGAAAGTCCTGGACTAAATACGTAATTAGCTCAGGTCATCCCCTAGAAGTTGTTTCTTTTATTAGCTTGTTTTGTTATTTGGATTTTTCTCATAAAAGGAGAGTGCAACATAAAAATTCCAGTTACCTGAAATAAATCAAAACAGTTCCTCCCATTTATAAAGCACTTTACAGTTTATAAAGCACTACATAAAACCATACCAATTTGCTGGGTTCCAGTTGATAAAGGTTTTACCATTTACGCACTTAAAGAAATAGCACCACATAAAGAAATCGCTTCTCAGATTTTGAATAAGAGAATTTGTGCTTGAATCCCAGCTCTGCTACTTTTTAGAAACCTGATCATGGGTCACTGAACGTCTCTGGACCTGTTTCCCAATCTGTTAAATAAGGGTATTGGACTAGATGATGCCCAAGGTCCTGTCCAATTCCATTATTCTAGGAGTCTTGTGCATACACAAAACCATACAGGCGGGAGGAAACTGCTTTCAGAAAGCTTGGTGTGGTGTAAGAAAACTAGAACTTTCAAAACAGATTTTTAAAAAAATCTTTCTCTAATGTAATTAGTACTGTCTGCTTTGCTTTACCCAAAATTCACCCACAGGGTTCCCTTAGGTGTCAAGTACATTTGGGTATTTGTTTATAGCATTGCTACAACTAAGAACTAATTGACCTGAGGCAAAAAGAGTTGGGGGTAGAGGGATGGGGATAGGGTGGGGTGACAGTGACCATGGTGCCGAGAACTGTTCGGGAGTTTGGAGTCTGCAGCAGCAGCACAGAGGACAGTCTGATGGGGAAGGAGGACATCAGTGTCACAGAGGAGAAACTGACAGTGGGGACAGCTACAGAGGCCCAGGGGCAGGCCAGCAGGGAACTGAGCAGCAAGGAACCATATGCATGGAGGTCAGTTGCTGCCCAGAGGAAGGGCGCTCCCACCCATCTCAGTGCTCTGGGACACGTCTTGGAAACCCTGTACTAATTACAGTTCTGGTGTGTAGATATTAAGTTTCTCCGCTGGGCAGACAGTCAAGTAAGTAAAAGTGAAGGTCAGAGGTACCATTGCCAATGGAGGAGAAATCAGAAATGGAGATTAAGCATCTTTGAAACAACAGCATGTGGCAGGGCTGGGGGAGGGGGAAGGATTCCAGTTGCAAAAATTGTGCAAATAGAGGTCCACCAGTAATTAACTGCAGTCCACTGAGTGGATTCATTGACCTATATTAATTACAGGTGAACCTCCCTTTATACAACAGTGATACTTCATAATAGGAGCTAGCATTTCAATAGTATTTTAAGATTTACAAAGCTCTTTAAAAAATATTATCTCATTTGATCCTCACAACCACCCTGGGAGGAAGATGTTATTATTTTCCCATTTTGCAGATGAGGAAACTGAGGCAGCCAGAGCTTGACTTGCTCAGGTTTGTATAGCCAGGCAGTGTCGAGCTGGATTTGACTCCAGGTCCAGCATGCCATCCACTGAGTCACCAGCTCTAAAAAACCAAAACTGTGTAAATGGCATCCTCTTTTCCTATTGCATGATTATTTCTGGGATACTCAATCTCCATTTCTGTTTGTTCCTCAGTTGGCAGTGTGGTGGGTAATCTCATTAGCAGGGATGCCTCTGACTTTCACCTTAACTACTTGATTTCCTGCTTGGCACAGAAGCTTAATATCTGAAAACCAGAACGGCAATTGGCACAGGATACCAGAGAGGTGTCCCAGGGCCCTGGCACAGATGAGAAGACACTTCCTTCCTATAATCCCACCTCCTTATCCCCCAGTAGCCTTCACTACAGTGTGGTATAACTACAGGGTCGATGAGATGCCAACATCCATCTATACCACTGGTGCTGTTTGAACACTCGCCACTGGAGTTCTTCCAAAATTATGAAGTAAATGGTCAGCAAGGAGGAAAGGTCATGTGGCACCATTATTTCAAACACAGCATTCGTTAGCTGAGCATAGCCATCTCTGCAGGCAGAGCCAAGGAAGAGAATCTATGGTCTTCCCCAAAACAACCCAAAGGTACACACAGATGCAGAAGCCTCCTCCACCACCTAATTACCCAGCAGAGACAGGAGCAAGCAGCTGGCAATAAGCCTGTAACCATGCACACAGGGAGAAGCTGGAGATGGAGGATTGTTCAGGACCCCGAAGGTGGCCATGGCATTGTCAGGCTGGGACCAGACGGAGTTTTCAAAGGAAAGAGAAGGAACAAGATGGTGACCAAGCTACAGCCTGTCCCCTCCCTGTTGTGTACACTGGCTTTATGATGGTCAAGGTGCAACCAGACGGGAAAGTCTGGCAATCACATGTTGTTGTGTTGTGTTTGTCCTTTGTTCTCTAAGAGGACCGTGACATCAGGGAAATGATGACACGATTTGCAGTTGGCTTTGATCTGAGTGAGGGAGGGCTGATAGATTTAGAGTTAGAAGGAACATTAGAAGTTTTCATGTCCAACCCCTCCCTTTTACAAATGAAGAAACTGAGGCCCAGATAGGATCACATCACTAACTAAAAGAAGAGACTTTAGACGGCATCCAGTCCAAATCCTTCATCTTACAAATAAAGAACACAAGAACCAGAGAGATCTTAGAATGGAGGACTTAGAGCCTGAAGAGAACTGATAGGTCGTTTAGCCCAACTCCCTCATTTGGCAGATGAAGAAACTGAGACCCCATGAGGATCATAGGATCAAAGACTTGGAGGTAGAAGGAGCTTTAGGGGCCACTTGGTCCAACATCTTTCTCTGTCTTCTTATAGATGAAGAAACTGAAAGCCAGAGCAGTCCAGTGACTTGCCCAAGAGCATAAAGGAAACAGTGGGAGACCCCACATTCTTTCCACTGCATCCTTTGGCCCCCCTAAAGAAGTATTTGCTGGTAGGAAATCAAGCCCAGGCCAGGGGAGTAAGAGGCTGAATTCCAACCACTAGACCACTTCTTGGCTGTACCTGGTGAGGCTGGTCAGGATGGACCACAGTGGAACCTGAAGGAAGAGGATACTGGATGGAAGGGTGCTGTTTTTCCCCTCCAGTTACTTAAACAGGACTGAGAGACACTTGCCCTCTAAAGGAGAGTTCCTTTCCTTCACACTCATCAGCATGCAAGGGGCAGAGATACAACAAAATGGTTATATTTGAAAAGAGCTAAGGGCAGAGGAGCAAAGATGGCAGCTGTTAGAATGAGACAGGGCAGCTAGGTGGCACAGCAGATGGTGCCAGGCATGGAGTCAGGAAGATTCATCTTCCTTAGTTCAAATCTGGCCTCAGACACTTACTAGCTGTGTGACCCTGGGTATGTCACTTAACCCTGTTTGCTTCAGTTTCCTCATCTGTAAAATGAGCTGGAGAAGGAAATAGCAAACCACTCCAGCATCTTGGCCAAGGACACTCTGAATGGAGTCACGAAGAGTGAGACATGACTGAAAAACAACTCAACAAGAAAAGAATGAGACAGCCCTGGAGGCAATCTGCTTGCAGAGCCCATTCCTGCAGAAAGACCCAGAGAAGAGCTTTGAGATCCTGTGCCACACCAAAAGAACAGACACTAAAGCACCAGGAGATCCTGTAGTGAGTGGGAAAGTGCCCAGGGACTCTCAGAATCCCACAGGAGTGGGCTAGGAGGGAAACTGAGCTTCTAGGTTTTGACTTGCCTGCCTGCCAGACAACAGGTCACTGCCTGGTCTGGAGAGAGTCATGCGATCAATCAATAACCATTTATTATGCACCTACTATGTGCCAGGCAATGTGCTAAACACTGGGAATACAAAAAGAGGCAAAAGATAGTCCCTGCCCTCAATCTAATGCAGACCAAGAAAGAACACTTGTGCCAAGTTCAATGATGTTCTTCATTTTACTTGTTTCTAATAATCTCATTGAAGTTTGATAAAATGTACTTTGCCAGTGATCTTTACCAGAAGCATCACAGGAAAAAGGACAAGGGGAAAAAGTTCCCTAGTAGGACAGGGTCTTTGCATCATAATATTAGAAAGTGATCCACAGTAGCCCTAGACTATGAGAAATCACAAGAGCCACCACTCATGAGGGCATGATGCCAACAGCTGCAGAAGAGCTTAAGAGCAGCTCACTGCTGGGCAGATGCCCCAGAGTACCCTATGACCCTGAGAAGTAGACCCAGCTAAAGTGAGCACTTTGATGAACAAATACACCTTAGTTCTTGCTACTAAATGGAATCAGGGCCACAGTGTCCTCTAATGTCCCATATCAGAATGGCCAACTTCCACCCTTTTTTAAGACCTCTAGATATTTCTCATCAGCCCTGTCCCACCAACAAGGGAGCCAGCTGCATTTTCTTGTTAAATGTCTAGTTTTCACACTAGACTAAACTCAGCCCATCAAAGATTTTTATTCCCTTATTCCCTGGAGGAAGGAAGGCCTCCAGCACAGTGGATGGATCTCCTCTGGCAATTTTTTGAGAGAATATGGACATGAGTCAAATGATTTATTGTGATTTGTACCATCAAAGGGGACTCCTGTATGGATGAAATCACAGAGCCATTTGAGGAGAGGGATTACATCATCTTCCATCTTTGTTGAACTGTTTGGCCAAGTGCCCCACCCACTTTACAGGAAATTATGAACACAAACATTTGAGCACCAACAGTGCAAGGCCCTGTGTTGTGTGGCAATGGGGGAGGGGTAAAATAAAGAAGACACTGTCTTGTCATGCATCTTGTCATGAAGAAACTTGCAGACAAATATTCATACAGGAGGACGTGAAATGTAAGGGCCATTGGAGAGGTACCAAAAAGTGCTATGGGGAATTCAGAATATGGGGAGATCACTTCTGGCTGTGAAGAAATGCAAACAACAAACAGAGTATTGGCAAAAATGACATATGTTCTATGAACACCGTTATTACTAAAACCAAGCAACAACTTGCCACAGGGAAAGAGTAGCCGAAGTGCAGCTGCATCTACTAAGTATAACTTGACGTTAATTCCCCACGGAGCAAAGCACAGCCCAAAGCTATCCTTTCCAGGGGCCTGTCTAAAAATAAAGCTGCAAACCAGCAGGGAATATAATATTCAGTTTCCTCCAACAGGGGAAAAGCCAGGGGGTGTTGGCATCCAAGTTGGGCATCTCCACCAGGGGTCATGGTTTAGGGAAGGAGGAGGAATGATGGAGGATGGGGAGTGATGAGAAAACCATGGAGAACGTCCAGCCTAACTGCTTCAGAGGACTGGGGCAGGAAGAGTGTCTCTTTCCTGCCATAAATAATAGTAATAAAATACATTAGTAGTAGTAGTAGTATAGGCATGTATGTTCATTTTAAAGTGAAGTGTATTTGGAGGGCACTTTTCTTTGTATGTCTGTAAATGCCACCAAAAGCCCAGTTACAATAGAATAGTGAAGCCAAGAAAAGGTGTGAATTTGGAGACAGAGTTCCAGTACCGACCCTACCATTAGCTTAGCTATGCCATCATAGGAATTTAGGTGAAAACTGGAAAGGATTCCACAGAATCCAACCTCTTCAGATTCAAGACAAGGACAAAGTTACGCAGGTATCAAAACTAGAATTCAATCCCAACAGTCTTTCTGCTGAGCTATGCTACATCCTGTGACATTGGGCAATCCATTTATCCAAGGGGAAATAATAATTTTATGTTGAAAGGAACCTCCAGCATCAAACTTGTGAAGGAAACATAAACTAGGGGAGCCCATCTGTGTGAACCTGCCCCACCAAGATGCTACAGCCAAGACAAGCAGAAGGAGGACTCCAAGAGAAGAGAAGGCACCTTGGGAACCCACCATGCCAGGGGTATGAGTTCTCTACACATATGCCTTTCTTCTAGCGTATTCTATGCATGTATGTAGTTGTGGAAGAGTGTGCCCCAAGTTTATGTTTTGTTGCTAATGTTCTTATGACATTATCTCAATCAGTGCCTTTGCTTTGAGAAAATTTAGTCAATCAGTTGACTATTAAAGGTAAATACATCTTTGAAGACTCATAGGCTATAGTTTTATGAGTGTAGACCTACAGAGTACCTTGAACTTAGGGGTACTCTCTTCCCTGGGGACCCAGCCTTGCATGTGATTTGGGGAGGGGGATAATCCAAGGGGAGTGGTACATATTTTTCAAATCACTTTCCCATCTATGATCTTGTGACCGTTTGACAGATGAACAAACTGCACCCAAGTGATGTGTCCAGGAACTTGTCTTTGTTTCTCAGTCACTCAGTTGTGTCCAACTCTTCATGACCCCCATGAACTATGGGACACTAGGCCCTTCTATCCTCCACTATCTCCAGAGCACACAGTGATTAAGTGATAAAGCTAGAACTATAACCCAGGTCTCCTGGTTCTTGCTCCAGGTCAATTCTAATGAGATGAAATTTATTGGAGATGAATGTAAAACCATATGCTTATGTTCAAAAAATCAACTTCACAAGTACTAATTGGGTGACACACTTCTAGATAGCAGTTCATCTGAAAGAGATCTGTAGGTTTTAGAAGCTCTTACAAGCATAATACGTGTCAATAGAGTAATGAGTAGCTTTTTTTAAAAGTTCATGCAAACTTTAGCTGCATTAAGAGTAATATGGGAGAGAATTCTGGGAAGATGGCAGCATAGGTCATAAAATTCCAAGCTCTCAAGATTTTCCCCCACAGAAGAGTTAAAATAATACCTTAGGGTGAACAAAGTGTGGGTGGAGACAAAGAAGAACAGGGGCACAACCAGGATCTTCCAGGGACAGTTTGAGAAGATCTGAAGAAAAACCCCAAGACCAGGTTTGGTCCCCACAAGAAATAAACACCTCTAGGCTTGGTTCCGTTTTAACAACCAACAGCAAACTGCTTAAAGAACAGCAAGTCCTGGGGTTAGTTGGTCTGAGAGGCTGCCTCCACCCTAGCCACTAGAACTTTTACCCCAGATAGTGAGGGGAGTCGAGCATTTGCGCCCAGGAAGATTGAGGGAACCTCTCCTCACAAGGAACGCCAGACCCAGCTGTGCTGCGAGGAGCAGTGGGGGAGAGAAGGAACAAGCACATGCCTGGTGAGTGCAGAAGCAGTGGTGCAGAAAGCCCTTGGCTGTGGGCATTTACAGGAGGTTGGAAGTTTGGCTTTGGTTCCAGGCTAGAAGGGAGAACTGAAGATCTGGGGCAAGAAGCCCCATTTCCCATACCCCAGGGCTAGAGGTGATTACAAAAATCAAGTTATTACCACAAAAAAAAATGCACATGCAAAGGAGAAAGAATCCAACCATAGAAACCTATTATGGGAATAGAGATGACCAGGGTTCATCTTCAGAGGAGGACACTGAAGTAAAGAAATCCCCAAAGAGTAATGTTAAATGGTGTCATATCCAAAAAGAATTTATAGAAGATCGTTAAAGAGACTGAAAATAAAATGACAGAGATGGAGGAAAAACTAAAAAAAAAAAATAATCCAAGAAAAACAAGAAAGTTATGAAGGGAAAGTCAACCAATTAGAAAAGGAGATCTAGAATCTCAAGGAGGAAAATGACACCTTGAAAATTAGAGTTGGGCTAAGTGAAGCCACTGAACATATAAGAGATCAAGAAATAAACAAAAGATGAATAATGAAAAAATAGAAGAGAAAGTGAAACATCTTATAAGAAAAGCAACATATTTTGAGAATAAATCAAGAATAAAAAATATAAAAATAACAGGACTAACTGAAAGTTATGATCAAAAAAAGAATCTTGATACCATAATACAAGAAATAACTAAAGAAAATTGTCCTGAAGCATTAGAACAAGGCAGGGAAGTAGATATAGAAAAAATCCATCAAACTCTACTTAAAAGAGATCCTATAGGAAAACTCATAGGAATATCATAGTCAAATTCTGAAACCCCCAGCTCAAGGATAAAATATTAAAAGCATCAAGATTAAAACAATTTAAATATGATGATGCCACAATTAGAATTGCACAAGACCTAGCAGCAGAGACGTTAAAGGACCGAAGGTCTTGGAACACAATATATCAAAGAGCAAAAGACCAGGATCTCCAGCCAAAAATATCATACCCTTCAAATTTAAGTATTATCTCGAATGAAAAAAAATGGACATTGGACAAGCTCTCAGACTTTCAAGACTTGGCTCAAAAAAAATCCTCAACTTAATAGAAGATTTGACGTATGAGAACCAAGAGAAACATAAGGTACATACCAAAGACTGACTATAAGGGATTCATAAGGACAGACTGTTTACATTTTATATAACATAAAGTGTAAAATGTATGTCTAAGATTCTTATTAATAATTGTTGAGCTCATAAGAAAGAAGGGCATAAACCTAACTATGATATGAATTTAAAAAATAAAACCATTTAGAAACAGCTAAAAAAGAGTAACTATTTTAAATAAAAGAGGTACACGAGGAAGGAAGGATACAGAGGATTTAGATAGGTGTAGCAACAATCTTCTAGCAGCTACTGTGACTGTGTAAAACCAACAAAAACCAGCACACAGAAGGCCACTAACACAGGTTCTTTTGATCTGCTTTACCAAGGAAAGTAATGTTAAGCGGTTAACAACCTTACTTTAATCCAACATACAAATATCATTCATTTAGTTCAGGAGGAAAAGCCAGCAACCTGAGCTTCAGAGAAAATACAAGCAAATTACAATTCATAGTTACCAAGAAAGCATCAACATGTGGGTTTACAAGCCAGGGGCTCTTAAAACGGCTGCCCAGAGTCCCGCACCACTCTTTCAGTGACTGAAAGCCCCAGACAAAATGCTAACCTTTGAGTTTTTATATCCTGTTCAGGGCCTGAAGGATTCACATCTAATCAGCAAAAGGGTTTGAGCCTGGGTCTTAGCACCTAGTAAGGCTTAATCAAAGGCATTTGATTACTTTAGCATTCTAAAAGAGAAAACAGTAAAAAAAAAAAAAGTCCCACCTTAATTACCAATACAATGGAGGAGGAGGGCTGGTAGTTCTGGTAACCTACTTTCATTGGGAATGGGTTTAAGAGGGAACATTACATATATATTTAGACGAGTATAAAGTCTTCTAAATTTAGAAGAAATACAATGGTAGGGGTATAGTCAGGGGGGGAGAGGACAAGGGAGGGATTAGGATAAGAGAGGAATTTTTAGAGGGGAGAATGAGGGAGTAGGTAAAGAGTGTTTAGAGTAATAGGAATTGGAGGATAGGGGAGGGATCCTTAGAGGGGAGAAGTCAAGTAATAGGAAGGCAGGGTGGGTGGTGGAGGAGGGGGGTAGGCAAGCAATAGGAGGCTGATGTAGCAGGTAAAAGTAAAGTAGAGGAGGAAGGAGAGATAGGAAACAAAAGATTGTACAAACAGAAAAACAAGGATCAGGAGTGGAGTATGTTTGGGAAAGTATACATCTATATACACATGTATATATGTATAACAGTATGTATATATCTGTATGTGTATGTATATGTCGTGAAACATCTAAATTATATCGTAGCCTTCTGAGGGTTTGCGGGGAGAGGAAAAAAAGAACAAAGTTAAAAAGTGCACAGCAGAGAACAAAAGAAAACACAAGGAAATGAAGAAAAGATGGACAATTCTCAACACAAGGTGTATTATTTATCATACAGGCTTTTTTGAAATGAAAATTTATTGTTACATATTTTGAATCCTCTCCTATGTTCTGCTATGCACATGATATGTTTTTTTTCTTTCTTACTTTATATTTAAGTTTCAGTATTCAAGTTTATTATATGTTTTTGTTCCTTTTTGCTATTTTGTATTTGTGTTCTGGTAAAATAAAATAAAAAAACCATGAGAAAAAAAGTAATATGGTATCAAGGAATAAGGAGATGATAGTCCCACTGTGTTCCCCCCAGTCAGACCATATTTGAAGTATTATGTTCCCTTTCCTCCCTGATACTCTCTTCTCTCTAGGTTGTCAATACACCCCTCTCTCCTGGTTCTCCTCTGACCTCTCAGACCCGTCTTCCTCAGTCTCCCTTGCTGGATCCTTCCCAAGGTCATGCCCACTAACCATGCCTGTCCCTCAGGGTTCTATCCTGGGCCCTCTTCTCTTCTCCCTCTATACTACTTCATTTAGTGATCTCTTCAGCTCCCTTGGATTCAATTAACATCTCTATGCCTACGATTCTCAGATCCATTTATCTTGCTAGCCCTAACCTGTCTGCTGACCTTCACTCTCACATCTCCAACTACTTATTAGAAATCTTGAATTGCACATCCTGTTAACATTCTAAACTCAACATGTCCAAAATTGAATTCATTATCTCCCCTCATCCCAAATCCTCCTTTCTTCCAAACTTCTCATGGCTGTAGAGGGCAACACCACCCTCCCTGTCCCCCAGGCTCACATCCTAGGAGTCAGCCTGGATATCCAAGTTGTTGCCAAGGCCTGTCAACTTCACCTAAGCAACATCCCTCAATTATGCCCCCTCCTCTCCTCTGACACTGCCCTCACCTTAGTCCAGGCCTTCATCACCTCACACTTGGGCTACAACAGTAGCTGCTGGCAGGTCTGCCTGCCTCCCGGCTCTTTCCACTCCAATCCAACCTCCATTCAGCCACCAAAGTGATTTTCCTGAAGCACCGTGCCATGCCCCCTCCCCACTCAAGAAACCTCAGTGGCTCCCTATCACCTCCAAGTATTAAATATAAAATCCTCTGCTTGGCATTCAAAGCTCTCGATAACCTAGCCTCCCTCCTACCTTTCTGTACTTCCTATACCTTACACACATACCCCTCCCCCAGCATCCTGGCTGTTCCTCAAACGAGACACTTCCTCTCTTGGCTCTAGGAATTTTCACTAGTTGTCTCCTCATTTCTGCCTACTGACTTCCCTGGCTTCCTTTAAGTCACAGCTAAAATCGCATCCTCTACATGAAGCCTTTCCCAGCCCCTCTTTGTTCTAGTGCCCTGCTTCTGTTAATTATTTCCTATTTATCCTATGTCTCTCTTGTTTGTACATAGCTGTTTGCATGCTGTCTGTCCCATTAGATTGTAAGCTCCTCATGGGAAGGGACTCCTTTGCCTTTTTTTGAATTCCCAATTCTTAGGCCAATGCCTGACACGTTGTTGTTGTTGTTCAGTCATTTCAATCTGACTCTTCACGACCCCATTTGGGGTTTTCTTGGCAAAAATATTGGAGTGGTTTGCTGATTTCTTCTCCAATTGAGAAAACGGGGGCAAACAAGGTTAAGTGACTTGCCCAGGGTCACACAGCTAGTCAGTCACATGCCACATAAAAAGCAGGTGAAGAATTTGTGGGAATATGTAGCCTGGAAAAGAGAAGCCAGTGATGAGAGGTGGGTGGAGGAGGGGCAGATAACAGGCTCCCCTTACTGAAGGTCGTCCTTCATTCAAGAAGAGCCTGGATGGCCCCTTGGCCACATTATAGAGAGGATTCTTATTCACATACAGAAGGCCTAGATCTCTGTGGTCTCTGACGGTCCTCTGCAACTCAAAAGTCTAAGACTCTGCATCTTGTCTTGGAGCTATAAAGGGAACACGGTACAAAGAAAAGAGTCCAGGCTCTGGAACCAGAAGAGTTCCCTTCAAATCCCACCTTTCTCCGAGGGTATAGACATCTAAAAAAGAGAAGGCCAGGCACCTTCACTCACCCAGCCCTCATGGAAGGAGGTTTTCAAAAGTCAGTTTAGCTCCAGATATCCAATAAACACAGACTAGGGTCATGAAAGTCTGGTCTGGGGCCCCCTCCTCTCATTGGCTTCTCATCTCGTCATCACAGCTGGGCCCTCCTGGAACAGTCCCAGAACAATCCAGGAACACTCCAGCTTCCCCCTCCCTCTGCCCCCACTCCCCAGCTTTCAGCCCCAGGAAATCCCCTGCCATTCTCCATTTGTTTGTCCACACAAACCTTCCGCCTTGCTTTGGGCCAGCAAAGAGTATTTTTTCTTTTTCTCTTTCTTTTTTTTTCACATTGACTGCTATTGTTGCTAAGAAACAGGTCCTTTGAATGTGATAAGAGAGAGAGAAAGAGAGGGAGAGAGTGGCATGAACATCTGGTTATCTTCCCTAGCTGCATCCAGTGACTATGAAAATGAGATAAATAAATTCTGAGATGGATGCAGGCACTCTCACAGCCATTTTAAAACTCTCCGTGGTACAGTAGAAAAGGGGCCAGATTGGAAGGCAGAGGGCCTGGGTTCAAATCCAGCTCTATTACTACCTCATCTCAGTGCCTTCCCTTTCTAACTACCCTCAATCTAGCCTGAATAAATCTTCTTTGTATGAGTTGTTTTCACGTTGTCTCCCTTCGACTGTGAGTTCTTCAAGAGCAAGGACTCATTTTTGCCTTTTCTTGTATCCTCAGTCTTAGCACAGTGCTTGGCACACAGTAGGTGCTTCATAAATGCTAGCTGACTATGTGATCCTAGGCAAGACTCTTGGCCTTTCTAGGTCTCGATTTCTTCATCTTCAAAGTGAGAGGGGTGGACTAGAGGACCTCTGAGGTCTTGTCCTACTCTGAGTCTACGAACCTATGACTTTGGTTGCTATTCAGCCATTTCAGTCATGTCAGATTCTTCATGATTCCATTTGGGGTCTTCTTGGCAGAGATACTGGAGTGATTTTGCCATTTCCTTCTCTAGCTCATTTTACAGATGAGGAAACTGAGGTAAACAGGGTTCAGTGACTTGCCTAGGGTCACACAGCTAGTCTGAGGTCAGATTTAAAGCCCGGTCTTCCTGACTTCAGGCCCAGCACTCTAACCATTGAGACACCTAGCTGCCTGTAAACCTATCACTAGATGACCTCTCAGAATCCTTTCAGATTTAAATCTAGGATGCTTTTATCCTGTTCCTTCACAGCTAAAATTTCAAATAGGGGTTTAGTTTCCTTCTTGCAGGGAATATGGGCAGGGTTTAAATCCAACCTTCCTTTAATCCAATGCTCTTTCTGGACAACTCAGACTTTTCTCCAAACGGCACCAGGGAAGAGAACCCACCAGAGAGAAAACTCCTTACTACAAGGATTTTTGTTTGTTTTTGCTATGTTTTTTTTTTTAATTTGGCATGAGAGAAAGAGAAAATAATTTGTGTTAACTGAAAATAAAATAAAAATAAGATAAAATGACCAAAAAGAGGGAAAAAAAGAGATTGAGCAGTCTCCAAGATCCAAATAAAGTTTAATTTAATTCAATTTACCAAGCATTAATTACTTGCCTTCTAAATACAAGACTTGGCCAGGTGCTGAGTATACAAACATTATAGTCTTTCCATCAATACTCATTGCTGTTGTTATTTTAAATTTAGTTTAGACATACTGATGGAGTCCTAATAGAGCTCTGCCCCCAGCCCCAATATTCCAACTTCATTATAGACCCCACTGTACCTACCTAGATCACCCACCCACCCACCCCCCGCCAATGTCCTAACTTCTTCATGTATGCCTCGCTGCTCAATGGAATAACGGGTGTGTTCCTGAACTCTTAGTTCCCACAGAAACAGCAGGTGTGTCTGTGTGATGGGAGCCCAGCTACTGCCTTTACCTAGCTACTGCCCCCAGACCCATTCCCACATATCTGAACAAATGTGTCCTTGTATTCAACCACAATCACATCATCCATCTAGCCCAAGCCAGGACAACGCCTATCTACCTATCTTGACCCCAGAGGACCACAATAGCTAGCCAATTGGAGGGCAGTATGACCAGAATATTTAACCACCAAAATGTAGGAGGGACCCCTCCTCCATTATCTAATCCCTCAACAAACTCCTCCTGCTTTTTAAATATTAATCATATTTCTATATTCTATGTAAATTTCGATTGTGTAATCAGCATCTTTACCCTATAAAAACCCATCGTGCTTTCTCTGAAATTGATGGTTCCTCTTGGAACTTGGCCTGCTCCAAAAGAGGCATCAATCTCAATAAATGCCTGTATTTGGATCAGAGGTAGTCTGACTGAATTCTTTGAGACAGTTCCACCACAATACATCATGAAACCCCAACAATTTTGGGGGCACAGAAACTAAACCTCAACAATACAACTAGTCGATGACCAAGATGGAACTTAAACCCCAGTCTTCCTAACCCCAGGTCCCATGCCCTTCCTGGAACCCTCAGGCTACACTTGTCTTTTTTACCCAGACCTGCAATTTCATCAATATAGAAAACTCCCCAATAGGAACTTCCTCTAATAGCACCTTCTCTGTAACTCTTTATGGTATTAAATTGCCTGGGCCACTGAGAGTTGAAATCACTTCCCCCTGGTCATTCAAACTCTGATGTGGCAGAGGTGAGATTTGAACTCAGGTCTTCCTGACCCTTCAGCCAGCTAGTTCCATGTCTACTTTAACCTGTTGCCTCTCAGCAACAATATAAGACAGAATACAATCTGGTACTAGACTGTATGATATGGATTCTGACCCTTTAATTGACATATCTCATCTCCCCAAGCTAGTGTATTCCCAGACAACAGGAATCGTGGGTTGTCTTCTTGCGTTCCTACAGAACCACGCACGAGACAGGGAACATCTTAGTCTTTCCATCAATACTCACTGCTGCTGTTATTTTAACTTTAATTTGGACTCAGAGCCTGAGCAATTAATTTATCAGCGGACGCAAACAGACACTTGTCCTTTCTGCTGGCGCCACACTCAGATGGTGTAAAAAAAAATTATGAGAAAGTGTTTGCACCAGGACTTTGTAATTAGAAGGGAAAGATACTCAAAATCTCACATCTTGAGCTTGATTTTTGGCACAAATGGAAAGGATGAGCACAGAGGAAGAGTTTTGAAAGTCTTGAAGTGGCATCCAGTTGTGGACAGCCATGAATATATTCTAAGCTATTTCTCTGAGTTATATTTGCCACTATTCTCCAATACGAACTCTCCTCCAGACAAACTAACCCAGCCACAATTGTTCCCCAAATATAACTGGCTCAGTTCTGTCTTTGCCATTTTTGCTCCTCCATTTACCCTCCCCCCACTATGCCCTTCCTGCCTTCTGCCTGATTGATTATTTCTTTTCCTCCTCCAAGACCCAGCTCAAGACTCTCCTCCTCCATGAAACCTCCCCTGCCTGCCTCCCTCCCATCCATGCCCAGGTATTACTCTTCCCGCCTCTGACTTCCCATAGCACTTAATCACCAACTTTCTTTCCTCCGGTATTCCTCTTTTTCTTCCCAATGTATTCAAATGCCAAGTGAAGGATACAGCAAACTTAGCTCCTAGGCTCTGAACTAGACTGTAAGATGTGGTGCTGGGTCTGTGGCTCACACTTCCCTATCCCCCCCAGAATGCCTAGACCAGGTCTAGGCAGTGCTCAATTACTGTTCGATTTGTGATTGTGTGTCACAGGATCATAAATTTAGAGATGGGGGGACTTCGGAGGTGATCAAGACTCCTCAGTTTTCTTCGAGGCTCGTCTCAGGAGCTCCCTTCTATGGGAAGCCTTCACTGATGCCCCAGCTACCACCACCTTCCTCTCCAAATCACCTTGTATCTGTTCTGTATGTATTTCACATACACCTATACATCTACATACCTGTTTGGTACACGTTGTCTCCTCCAACCAGACCGAGGGTCCTTCATCTGGGATCTGAGACCTTATCTGTTTGGTTGGTTTTTAAACATTTTGACAGCTGTATTTCAATGAATTGCTTTCCTCTGTAATCCTATGTTTTATTTTTATGTATTATACTATGTTGTGGAAATACTTGTTTTATTCCATAAAATAAAATTTTTAAAAACCATTATTCTGAGAATGAGTCCAGACACTTTCCAAGGGCTCCATCACACACACACACACACACACACTAAGAAGCCCTAAATTCTTCAATTTCAGGGAATGTTTCATATTCTTCTTTGAATACCCAGCACCTAGCACATAGAAGGTGCTTAATAAACCCTTCCCAAATGATTGCCTAACTCAAGACCTTCATTTTGCAACAAAGAGAGTAAGAACCAGAGAAATGAATGAACCTACCCAAGGTCACTTGTGTGCTTAGAGGCAGGGTCAGGACCTCCAACCTCAAAACCAAACTGCCTCTATCCACCATATTGGGCACTAGCAACCCTCATTCGCCATTTGTCGAAATGATTTTCTTCGCTCTTTCTCTCATTTCCCTGGCCAGTTCTCCTTCCCTCTTTTGCCTTCTTTGTAATTACAGCCAAAAGTATATGTGTTTTTATGTCTCACCCGCAATACGTTGTAATGTCAGCCATTATTCTGCTTCCCTTGTGCTCTCAGCTGAGAGGGCTAAGATTAATGAAGCATTTTCTCTCAATCAAGAAGCTATTTCAGACTATGCTTTTAAGTCCAATGAGTTGTGCAGATGAATTAATACCGTTTGACCTTTTTATTTTCCATTGGATGATTTGTGATGCTTTGCACACACACACACACACACACACACACACACACACACGCTGTACCTCTCCTCTGAATTAGCATCCTTGCTCCTAAGCAGCTCCTGGCCAGCATCTGGGAGGTGTCAAGCACTAGTAAGAGGCTGTATTCTCTTGGCACAGAGAGTCAGACGGGGCTACCGTTACCGAACACTTATCACAGCAACAGCTATGAGTTGTAGAGTGAAGGGCAGAGGGGTTAAGGTAAGATCTAGTGTGTGCTCAGTGCACTCTGTATGGCCTTCATTCTAATAATAATGAGAAGAATCCCTTAGATTTATAGAGCACCTGCCCTCCAGAGAGCTGCCAGCCAGGTATTTTTTTCCCATCTGTTCGCAGCATCCTGAGAAAGGGGAGGGAGGGAGAGGAGGAAATATGGATATAGGCACACATAAATGAAGTGGCCTGCCTTTTTCTGAGATGGCGGCACAGCTGGGATTTGGATATGGGTCTTCTGAATCACCACCTTCTGTATTTCCTCACCTTCTCAGAAAGCTCCATTCAAAAGACCCATTGCTACTGATTTCAAATCCTGTCACTTACTACCTGTATGGCCTTGGAAAAGCCATTTAAGCTCTCCAGGCATTGGACTTCTCCCATGTAAAAGGGAAAGATTGGACTAGATGGCCTCTAAACTATGATGCCATTGGCCCCAGAATCAAGCAATCAATGATCATTTATAAAGCACCTACTATGTGCCAAAGACTGCTAAGTGCTGGGGATACAAAGACAAATGTGAAATACTCCCCAACCTCAAGGAGCTCACACTCTAGCCAGGAGGCAACATTTCCATGAATGGGTATATAGAGAATGATATGCACAAAATAAATACTTGGTAATTTGGGGAGGGTAGGGGAGGGCACTAGGATCTGGGAAGAGCAGGATACTATGAGTTTAGAGGTCCTTAACCTGGGGTTCATGAACTTTTGAAAAAGGTTTCAATACAATTGGTTTTCTTTGTAATCCCATGCATTTTTATGCTTTTAAAATATTGTAAGAATGATAACTTGTATTTATATAATACTTTAAGGTTTGCAAAGCACTTTACATGTGTTATCTCTTTTAAACCTCCCCAAAACCCTGTCAGGTGGGTGCTCTTTTTTACCCCCATTTTATAGATAAGGAAACTGAGGCTGAGAGACTGGCTCAGGGTCCCCCAGCTAGCAAGTATCTGAGTCAATATCTGAACTCAGTCTTCTTAACTCAAGTCCAACATTCAACAACACCTACCTGCCTAGGTTTTATCTACCTATCAGAAGGGTTCATGACTCCCCCCAAAAGATTAAGAATTCCTGGTCTAGTGAGATATCAAAGGCATTCAGGTAAGGAGAAGCTCAGATTTCATGATCATAAGGAGATTCTGGTCTTTCCTATCAGCATCACATCCCACTTCCCAACATATTCAAAGTTCAAACATCACAATGACCCCCTCAATCAGATAATAACACCTTAAGCTGCTGAGCAATTTTAAGTCTTCAGAGGCTTCCTCTGATCCTTACAGTAATCCTATGAGACAGGATTCATATTTCTATCCCTATTTGACAGATAAAGAAATTGAGACCTAGAGAGGTTCATATTAAGTGTCACCTTCTACATGAGAGGCCTCACCTGATCACCTCAGTTAGTGCCTTCCTCTCCAAAAAATGGTCTCCTATTTATGCATTTAGTTTGCATGCATCTTGAGGATATTTTATGCATAAATGTTTTCTTTTCCAATAGACTGGAAGCTAGTTAAGAAAACTGTTGTGGTTTTTTGTTTTGTTTTGTTTTATCTATGTATCCTGTTAACACCCAATCAGGATTGGTCTTCTAACTCCTAGTGTAATGCCCTTTCGTTAAATCTATCCTACTGCCTTTTGAATATGAAAACGAGATGGACAGAGAAAGGCATGAGCTGATCAGAACCTCTACCTTCTTTCTGTGTGACTCCTTCCTACTTGATAGCATTCCAGTGGAAGACACTCTAGAGACAATGCCAAAATCCCCAACCAAAGTCAACATGTGTCTCATGAACATGGACCACAGTTGGGTTTTTTCCTTTCATTTTCAGTCAAGGAGAAATTGCCCAAACCGTGCAACCCACTGGAGATAGCACAAGGAAAGGAAATGAGGGCTTGGGACAGCTTGGACATCAAATAAGAGAAAATGGCCAATGATAATAAAATCATCAAAGAAAGGGATAGAATAAACACAAATTTAATCTAACTTATAACTAGGAACCCTGGTGCCTAGGGCAAATCCAGTGGAGGAGGTTGGGCGTAGGGTGAAGAGGACCAGATACCCTGGTCAGGTACCAGTTTAGGAAGAATCCCATCCCCCAGAACATGCAACTCCAGCCCCTACAACATAGCAGAGATGTCAAGTAGGCAACATGTCAGTAGGAGAAAAAAGGTCCCAGGAGAACATTGAGACTCATGGAAATGTCACTATGTAACACAAGGTGAAGGTAGGTAGGAAGGAAGAAAGGAAGGAAGGAAGGAAGGAAGGAAGGAAGGAAGGAAGGAAGGAAGGAAGGAAGGAGAGAAGAAGAAAAAGCTAGACAGAGGAAAAAAAGATAGGAGATAGGAGAGAGACAGAGAGATGATAAATGAAAACACTTCTTATTCCTTAGGGGCACATGACAAAAACAACTCCATCTATTATTTTATTTGCCCCTCCAAGGACAACATTTAAGTCTTTAGTCCATTGATCTCAACTTCCTTTTGTCTTCTGGTGTTATTTATTGTGAGAATATCAGTATTGGTGTGATTTAATTCTTTAAATGGTACATAAATTCAAGTATAAAAGGAAGTGACAATCCCAAGGAGCCAGCATGGCTTCATCAAGATCAGGCTGTGCCAGACTAACCTCATTTCCTTTTTTGACAGGGTTACTAAACGGGTAGATAAGGGCAATACTATCAATATAATTTAACCAGGCTTTTACTAAGACATTTAATAAAATCCATAAAACTATAAAATCTAATGCTATTCTTGTGGAAAAGATGGAGAGATGTGGACTACATGAGAGGAAAGAGCACTGACTCTGGAGTCAAAGAATCTGAGTTCAAATCTCACCACTGAACCTCTGTGATATTGTGCAAGTCATTAAGTCTCTCTGGGCCTTGGTTTCTTCATCTGTCAAATGAAAGAGTTCAACTACATGATCTCTTAATCCCTTCCAGCTCTAGGTGTGTAATCCACTGATAATCCAGTTGGATGGGCCCAAAATTATTTAAATGGTCTCTAGTAATTAATTGCTAGTTGTCCACTTGAAAGGAAGTTTCTAGTAGGCTGTCCTAAGGATCCCTCTGGTGTATAACATTTTTATCAATGACTTAGACAGAGGCATAGATGACACATTCATCAAATTTTCAGGTTATATGAAGATGGGAAAGATAGTGAACATGCTGGATAATAGCATCAAGGACCAAAAAGATATTAACAGACTTGAAAATTGAGTTGATACTGTATAAGATAAATGAAATAGAGATAAATGGACAGTCATACTTAGATTCAAGAAATCTGCTTCTCAAGTACAAGATATGGTGGACAATAATCTGTCTGAAAGAGATCTGGGGTTTTTAGTGGACTGCAAAAAATAAGTCAACAATATAACGTGGCAGCAAAATGTGATAAAGCAACCTTGGTCTGCATTAAAACCTCCATACTTCAAGGGATTAAGAAATGACAGTCCTGATGTAGTCTACCTTCATCAAACAACATCTGAAATATTTTGTTGAGAGATATGAATGCATTAGGAAAGGCAATAATAAGCTGGAAACCATCCAAAGGAGGGCAATCGTGATGGTGAGAGCCCTTAAGTTTAAACGGCTATATATCAATCATCTGAAGGAATTGGACATGTTTGGCTTAAAGAAGAAAAGGCAAGATGGTGACAAGAAAGGTCAAAGAAAAGTCTAGCTCTAGTAAATATTTGAAAAGAGACCCAGAAATACCAATGATCAAAACATTCAAAAACAAGCAGAAGTAAGCTCCTCCATCACAGCCAGAATTGCACAGAAATACAGACAGAAGCTAGTGGGAGTAGGTGAAGGGGTCCCTCCAGGTAAGTTAGTGTGACCACAAGTAAACGTAGAGGCTACAGAGGTGAGCAAAGAGATTGCAACCAGGGAAACCAGCCAGAAATCATTAAAGACTGTGAGAATAGATTCACCAATCCACCATAATATGCTCCAAATGGACCTGAAGTCCACCAGTGTTCTGAGTAAGGGTATCGCAAGCCATTGTCAACTCTTTTAATCAGGCACCTGTGATCAGATCCCAGCCCTGGAGAGTCAGAGCACAAAGATGGGGTAGAATCAGCTCCATAAGAAGCACTGTGCACAGAGAGAGATCTCAGCTATGTACCCCTCAAGGTCTTGAGAGTCAAAACAGGACATAGGGCCAACTCAGTGCCTGGGTGCTTGCTCAAAAGACCTGAGACCAATGTAATCTCTGACATTCCAATGGGGAAAATTAAAGTCACAGAAAAGAATAGAATCAACTCTGAAATAAGGATTGGTCAAAGAGAAAAAGAAAGAGACCACCTGAGGTCCACAGTGGACCACCAGGAGATTGAAAAAGAAATCAAGGATTGAGGCAGAAGATGGAACTTAATACCAATCCCTCATCTATATTGGCAGGGGCAGCATCCAGACTACAGAGGAGGAAGGACCAAACAAGGTCTACTTATTCTACCCAAGAGCTACAAAAGGGACTAGTCTGAGCACAAAATCCTAACCCAAAAACTGAGGCTGAAAATGTAAGCAAACAAAAGAAAACACAAAACACAATTAGGAAATGCTATGGGTTAAGGGAAATCTAACAAGTAAACCCAGAAGAAAAGAGAAAAGATGGAATCTCAAAAGAAAAAAATGACTGGTCTAAAAGAAGTTCAAGAATGATGGGAAGAGAAAAAAAATAATAACCTCCACAAAATAAGAGTTCAGCAGGAAAAAATTTAAAGGCGAATAACTTAAAAACAGGTTAAAAAGCCTTATCGAAGTAGTGTACTCCCTGAAAATAGACTAGAGAAGACTCGCAGGAGAAATGGCTGTCTTTAAGTATTTGAAGAACTATCACACAGAAGAAAGATGTGGCTCATTTGGCTTGGCCCTAGAGGGCAGAGAACTGGGAGAAATGGGTAGAAATTTTTTAAAAAGACAAATTTAGGTTTAATGAAAGGAAAACCATTGTACCAACAGAACTATCCAAAGACATAATTGGCTGCTTCAGGAGATAGTCTTCACTCATGTCTTCAGGCAAAGGCTGGATGACCACTCACCTAGAATGCTATAGGGGGTGTCTAGTATACTTAGTTGGTCTAGATGGCCACTGCTAAGTCCCCATCCAGTTCTGAGATGCTGCAAAAAGACGATCTTTCAGCCTCAACCAAACAGGTATGTCTTTAGTTCTTGCCCCCTCCCCTGTTGCTTTTCATACCACTTCCTACATGTTTATTATTGTTTGAACAGGTTCTCAACTGAAATGAATACCTAGAGGATAGGAGTTAAACAGTTAGGTAGCGCTGCAGTGGATAGAACACTGGCTCTGGAGTCAGGAAGACTCATCTTCCCGAGTTCTAATCTGGCCTCAGACACTTACTAGCTGGGTGACCCTGGCCAATTCACTTGACCCTGTTTGCCTTAATTCCTTCATCTGTAAAATGAGCTGGAGAAGGAAATGACAAACTACTCTAGTATCCTTGCCAAGAAAACCCCAAATAGAGTAATGAAGAGTCTGACAGGAGTTAAGCTATTCTGAGGCATTTGAGATAAGTGAAGCAGAGTAAGCTAAGTTGGAGAGATGAAAGGGAGTACTGAATTGTGAGGTCTAAACAACAAAGAGGTAGGAGGTAAGAACAGGAAAAAACTGAAGGGGTCAGTCAAGTCTATCAAAATGTTTGGAGGTCTTCAAGCAAAACCTGGAAAATATATCATAGAGAGATATAAGTAGGATTGGCTGGCCCCTGAGATCCACCTAACCCTGAGATTGAGACTGGGAAATTTCTTATAAGTGTAAGCTGGGGCTCTCTTTCTCATACTCAAATGGCCCATTACAAGGAACAAGAAGACAGTCACATAAACAACTATAGTATAAATATAACCTCGAGGAACCTCTTCTGGTCCCATAGGAAAAGGGTACTGCACCCACTTCCTGTTCTGTACCCAAGCATATGGTTTGAACCAGGTTCAGTCCTTGGCCTGAACTCACCTTGAGTCCTCCTATACTAGCTGCCATGAAAATTAGGTCACAGTGGTGCTTGGGTGGAGAGTACTAACTCTTCCCCAATCCTCACTGGAAGTCTTGGAGTCCCATGATACCACCTGAAGGGCTGAAACAAGAACCAGAAGCTATCTACTCTTTTTTTTTTTAAATCTCCTTTTAGCTAACACCACACCTGCTTCCCAGCCTCTGTCATAAGGTGGACCATTCAAGTTTTACCATGTCATACTCAAATGCCAAGTCCTTCTAGCACATGACCAGAATCAGGCCCTAAAGCTCCCACAAGGTCAACCGGAACCAGGAAGGGCAACTCTGAGCATGCTCCATGGGATGGCTTTTGTTACATTAAGTATGAGAAGGACCATACATTGGACTTGGGTTGGCTGCCATCTTAGCATCCCTTCCTAATATCCTATCTTTGTTAATGGTCCCATCATTCTTCCAGTTACTCAGGATGCTAACCTAGGAATTGCCTTTGCTTCTGCCCTTTCCTTTATTATTCAGTCAGTCCCCAAGTGTCCTACTTCTTCTACCTCCTCAATACCTTTTGTATCTACCCTCTCCTTACCAATCCCACCACTACCAATACAGTTCAGTCCTTCATTATCTCTCACCCAGACTATTGAAAAAGAATCCTAACTGATCTGACTTCCCCCAGCCTTTCCTTCCCCTCTTTCTATCCCCCTGCCCATTATTCATTTTATATACATCCATTAAACTGGTAATCCTTATGTACAAGGTGTTGTTCTCTTCACTGGAGGGACCTTCAAAACTCCCTGCTGCCTCTGGAACAAGATCTAAATTCCAGATCCTGCATTCCATACCTTCTACAATCTGGTTCAAGCCTGTGTTTCCAACCTGAGCTTACATTAGACCCCCTTCTCCTGATTTACATTACAGCCAGGCTGAACCACTTGCCATTCCTCAAACACATCCCATCCTTTCCTAGCTCTGGGCCCTTGTTCATGCTATTCTCTACTCCCGGAATAGCCTCCTCCTCCTCCTCCCGTCTCTGTCTTTCCACCTATTGCTATGCTGCACATCCTTCAACGTCCAACTCAAATGACAACTCCTTCATTGAGTCTTCCCTCATTGCCTTCGGTCAAAAATGATTCTTCTTTTATCTAATCTCGTGGCACTTTATACAAATTAGAATGTGATAAGTGAATATTTATTTGTCTACGTATTCTATCTCCCCCTACTGAGTTGAAAACTCCTTGTAATGGAGAAACCAGGTCTCATTTAGTAACTACCACAGCCTCTTAAAGTACATAAGAAGTATTTTTCAAATGTCATATGAATGAATCATCAACCAAAACAAAGACAAAACATCTCCAGAAGGAAGGGGGCAGCTGAATTCTTCTTGGAAAGGAATCAATACTATTGTGTACTGCAGAGTACTTGTCTTAGAGCTGGAACCTAAATCCAGGTCAGACCCCAATACTTAGCTGCATGACCTTGGAAAAGTCACTTGACTTCTCTGAGACTATTTCCTCATCTGTCTAATGGGGTAGTAATATTTGTACCTCCCAAAGTCATTAGGAAGACTGCTTAATAAGGAATAAAGCACTTGAAGCATTATACAAATGGAAGATATTATAAACCCAACAGTTATAAGTACTTCTGCCTATCATTGGCAATGAAGTATCCTTTGCCACACCCTCTCGTATAAACATTAGCCCCAGAGTTGTTATGAGCGCTATTCTTTGGGAAACATTTTTTCCACATAAAATTATCTCTTTTTCTCCTTTCTTTTAATCTTTTCCAGATAACAACAACCATCAGTTGGTGCATATAATTGCTTTTCTTTCATGGTATTCAGTCTGGCGTAAAGGGATGAAGTCTGGGTATTTTCCAATAAACCCTCCTGTTTATTTGGGTTGGCAGCCAGCGGAGATGTTTCTGAATCCCCACCAGTGGCCTGCCACCTGTGGCAAGCTACTCGTTTCACAACAGAAAAGGACAAAGCCTGTGAAAGGGAGCAGGAGAGTCTAATTAAAAATACCTCCCCAGGAAACAGCCCCGTCCATCCGTGTCTCAGGAAATCCAGGGGCTAATCCTCAGTTTCATTAGCAAGCAGAGAAAGGTCCAAAGCCAAAAGCACAGAGTTGTACCCCTCCACAGGCCAAAACAAAATGGTAAAGGATCAGCCCTGAACCCATTTATTCAGATTCTCTTGGACTTTCCACACTATGGCCCAGCCCCTGGAGTAGAGTCCACATACCGAGACCATCTGTTATTTTTGTCATCAATGCAGAGACTGCCCTGCCCCCATTTCCCTATTAAATCTCTGATCACAGCCAGGCAATAGCTGGGACTGGGAGGGCAGCTCTGCCAGCATGGTAATGGAGGAAGAATTGGGGAAGGGTGAAAGATGGGAAGGGAAGGAAAAAGAAGATGGGGCAGGAAGGAGAGGGAAAGAAAACACCCCACCATGGAATTTCCCAAAGGAAGAAGGAAAGGGAAGAAAGTTGCCAGGCTGGAGAATGAGGCAGACCCACTGGCCAGGAGGGGTCAGAAGCTCCTTGAAAAGGGCATAGGCCCTCCCGTATCTCAGCTTGTCTCTCACTCAGTCAACAAACTTTAATTACCAAATGTCAAGGCTCTGTAGCTTTTGACACTGTTGATCCCTCTTCCTCATCTGGGTTTTTGGGACACCACTCTCTCCTGGTTTTCCTCCTGTCTAATTGACCACTCCTTCTCTGACTCCTTTGCTGGATACCCTTCCAGATCATGGTGTCGCTTGGGGTTCTTTCTTGGGCTTTCTTCTCTTTTCCTCTATATTACCTCATTTTCTTATATTACCAATCTCATCAGCTCCCATGGATTTAATTACTATATCTATACTGATGATTCTCATTTTTTAAGAGGCAATCCGGGTTAAGTGGCTTGTCCAGGGTCACATAGCTAGTAAGTGTGTGAAGCTGGATTTGAACTCTGGAGCTAGTGCTCCATCCACTCTGCCACCTAGTTTCCCCTATGTCGATAATTCTCAAATCTACCTTTGCTCTCCCAGACTCTCTGCTGACCCCAATCTCATATCTCCAACTGCCTCTCAGAAATCTCAAACTAGATGTCCAGTATACCTCTTAAATCCAACGCATCTAAAACCAAACTCATTATCTTTTCCCCTAAACCCTCCCTACCTCTGACCTCTCCTGTTTCTATGGAGAACCCCATTGCCCCAGTCCCTCAGGCTCACAACCAAGGAGTCATCCTGGATTCTTCACTCTCACTCATCCCCATCCCATATCCAATATGGCACAAAGGCCTGTTGAATGCACTTTTGCAAGTCTCCCTAATATGCTCCCTTCTTTCCTCTGACACTGGACACCATTCTAGTGCATCACCTCACATCTAAACCATTGTAATAGCGGCCGATGGGCCTGTCTGCCTCAAGTCTCTCCCCACCCCAGTCCATTCAGCCACTAAAGTGATTTTCCTAAAGCATAGGTCTGACCACATCATTAATCCTTAAATCAATAAGCTGCAATGGCTCTCTATTGCCTCCAGGATCAAATATAAAACCCCCATTTGGCATTCAAAGCCCTTCATAACCCAGCTAGCCCTTTCCTATCTTTCCAGTCTTCTTACATCTTACTCCATACCACATACTCTTCAATCCAGTGACATTAACCTCTTTGCTGTTCCACAAACAAGCCCCTCCATCTCTCAGCTCCAAGTATTTTTTCTGGCTGTCCACCATTCCATAAATGCTTTCCCTCCTCATCGCTGCTTCCTGGCTTCCTTTAAGTCCCAATTAAAATCCCATCTTGCATAGGTTCCCAAAGTGGGTGATAACACTCCAGGGGGGTGGGGGGTACTGGACTGATGGGGGGGCAGTAGTAGCCTCAGGTGCAATTGGGGGGAACATTGAATAAAAATAAGGGGTCATGAAAGCATAAAGAAGAAAATTTTGAATAGGCGCTCCTACATGTTTCATCTGTTGTGTAACAGAGCAAAAGTCTTAGTGATTACATTATTTTCCAAATAAACACACAAAATGCAAGTTGCAATGGTTATAACAAGTTATAATAGGTTATGACTGATCAATGGTCAAGTCCACCAACAGGTCTTAACAAGCAAGTGTTGGCAGGTTCACGGGTCGCATATTGCTGGGAAGTCCAGCATGCACCCACAGGGATATGTGGATGTAATTACTTGTTTACAATACAGTTACATGACACAATATTACATCATCAAAATTTCAGTGCAGGAAAAAAAACACAAATTTACAATAAATTATTAAATTTAAGATGTGTCATTTTTAAAATATATATATTTTTTAATTATGCAAATTTCAAAAAAAAAATCATTAAAGGGTTAAACAAAGTAAATTTCCGGGGAGGGGAGGGGCACTGAGTAATTTTCTAAGGTGAGTGGCAAGCCAAATAGGTTTGCGAACCTCTGTAATCAAGAGAAAGCCTTTCCCTAAACTCTAGTGCCGTCTCTCTGTTGATGATGTCTTACTTATCCTGTGTATATCTTGTTTGCACATACTTGTTTGCTTTTTGCCTCCCCCACACATACTAGATTGGAAGCTCCTTGAGGGCAGGGACTGCCTTTTGCCTCTTTTTAAAATTCCCAGTGCTTAGCACAGGGCATGGCATACTGTAGGTGCCTAATTAATGTTTAATGATTGATTGAAATGCCTTCTCTGTCTTCTCTAGACTGCAGCCTCCTCTGTTAAATGGTATAATCACCTCATTTTATCCTCTCAACAGCACTTTGAGGTTGGTGCTATTACTACTTCCCATTTTACAGATGAGGAAACAGGCTGAGAACAGTTAGGTGACCCACTCAGGGCCAGACAGCTAGGAAGCATTTGAGGGAGGATTTATCTCAATTTAAAAAAAAACCTACCCCAGTGTCGTTAAAGGGAAATAGAACTGGGGGCCACTCGATCACACCTAAGGATCCCTGCAGGCCACATATTGACTTAGTCTTTAAAATGTAATATTATCTATGTTTTATTCTATTTTTATTTTGTAAAATATTCCTCAATTCGATTTTAATCCAGCTCCAGCTGCACTCGGTAGTGTTGTGGGCCACATGGGGCTGCAGGATTTGTGTGTGACACCTCTGCTTTCCTCCATGATGCTTTTCTGGAGCTGTGCCAATTAATTCCAAACCCCCTGAAAGCAGTGAGCCCTTGACCAGTTCTCTTCCTCCATGAAACGCTCCCCAGCAATTCATACGGATCCTTAACATTCTTTTAAGGTTGATTTCTAAAGGTAGATGGGAAAAGCTTTGTGTTCCCTCTCCCAGGCATCTTTGCCATTTAATAGAAAACAATCCTTTACACCTCAGTAGTAAAAACTGGTCTTTATGTCATCATTTAAGGCCCATAAAGTGCTTTACATGCGTTATATCACCTGAAGTCTACAACTCTGCTGAGAAAGTTAGCAAAAAAAACAATATTCTCATTTCACAAATAAGGAAACTAAGTCTGAGGAAGGGGAAGTGATTTGTACAACGCCACAAAGCAAACAAGTGGCAAAGTCAGAATGAACGCCAGACCAATGTCTGGTACCTTGACCCCTCTGCCATAACCCTTCCATCCCTCAGTCTTAAGTTTGAAGTCTTTATAGAGGAAGAGGAAGATAACAAGAGGGCACAGGACACACCTGGGGAAGGCAGGGAAGGGGGAGGGAAAGGAGACACCACACGAGAGGGAAAGGAAACAGAAAGGGAAGATTGATGGGATCAAAAGAATTAAAAGTCATAATTTTGCCAATGTGTCTATATGAAAATACACCTGGCCTAATTCTCCACTGGCCACAGACGCTGGTCAGATGCTCCTGAATAAAGACAGGAATGGGGTTCCCAATGGCTTTTGAGCTCAGGGAATCTTCACATCTTCAATCGATCAATCAACTAGCATTTATTAAACACTTACTATATACCAGGCACTGTGTTAGGCTTCAAAGTACTGAGGATGCAAAGACAGTCTCATCACCACTGCTACCATCTGCAGCAGCATCAGTATCGCCCCAGTCCTTCTCCCAAGCAAAGTCAAAGATTACTAAATTAAGCCAATCAGCCCAGCTGGTTCCTTGTTCTTCTTACAGAGAATGTGAGATATTTGTAATGAATGGATGAACGGATAGACAGATTGATGGATGGATGGATGGATGGAAGGATGGTTGGATGGATGGATGGATGGATGGATGGATGGATGGATGGATGGACAGAAGGATGGAAGGATGGATGGATGGATGGATGGATGGATGGATGGATGGATAGCATTTATTAACCTCTTACTATATGCAATGATTCTGTGTGGAGCACTGGGGTTACAGATAGAAAAAAAAATTGGTTCTGCTCTCAAGAAGCTCACATTCTAATTAAGGTAGATAACACATATTAGAAGTTTCAGTTATAAGTCAAATGGAAAACAATAATAATAGGTAGCATTTATATAGAGCTTTAAGGTTTTCAAAGTGATTTTTATATATATCATCTTATATGATCTTCACAACAATCCTGTCAAGATGCTATTTTTCCCCATTTTACAGATGAGTAAGCTGAGAGGTTAAATGACTTACCCAAGGTCATAGAGCTAGTAAATGTTTAAGGGAGAATTTGAGTTCAGATCTTTCTGATTCCAAGTAGAGTGCTCTATTGAACAAGTCACCTACTCCTATTCATATCCAATAAACATTTATTAAGTGCCTACTTCTATGTTCCAGACACTGTGCTAAGGGCTGGGGAAACAAATAAGAAAAAAAAAAGTCAGTCCCTTCCCTCAAGGAGCTTCCAATCTAATTGGGACAAAAGGAAGCACAAGGACATGTGTTTGTGGGATAAACCAAGCAGTAGCTGGTGGGAAATGGAGAGATGTCTGGAAATTCAGAGACTTCTATAAAGCTAGACTTTGGGATGAGTTTCTGGCTTTGCTTTCCCAGCCCTCCAATAAGACAGTAGAGGCAACTGAGAATCTTAGGGAGCTGTTGAATATCAAAGCTGAAACAATCTCCATGATGCTGAGATTTCTGGCGAGGAGCTTATCCAGAGGGAAGTAGGATGCTCATAGAGTTGAAACCGAACAGAACAGTCAGTGGGAAATGACCAGCTGCCATTGTCCTTAGGTTGCAGTGGCAAAGAAGATATTAAGACATCTTTAGTGTCGCTTCCATTAATAACCAGTAGCTCCAGCTTCTGGTGTTGGTGTTGGATGGGATGGTACATCCTTCCTCCAGAAAGTTCGCCTCCTTCAGTGATGGATGCATAAGCTGAGTTGGAAACAGGGCCAGGGAAATGAGGGATACTCTGTTCCCTGGGCTCATGGGCTCAGGGTCCAAAGCTATCTCTGCCAGGGTCTGAGAAGAAGTGATGATTAAATTGGTTTGACCTACCTGGAACATACTGGTTCCTATCTCTCCCTCAAAGTATAAAATAAATACATAAGATTACACAAGGAAACAATTAAATTGAAATATAGTTATCCAAAAAAAATTTTAAACAAGTTCAAAGGTCCCAAGTTAAGAATATTTGATAAGTTGTAGAGGATTTTGTTGACATTCAGTCATTTCTGTGATGTCCAACTCTTCGTGACCCCATTTGGTGTTTTCTTGGAAAAGATACTAGAGTGGTTTGCCATTTCCTTTTCCAGCTACAGATGAAGAAACTGAGGTAAACAGGGTTAAGTGACTTGGGATATGAAAGAGGCAAACGGTTCATCCAAGGCCAGAAAAGTTTCCACCTTCTCAAAAAGCTAAATCCATGAAGGAATGGAAGCCTAGTTAAGGGAGGGATTGAGGAAGGCCATACCAGTCTTCCTGAGCACCCTTTCTACCTGCAGTTAAAGGAATTTCAAGCACCAGCAAACAAGTTGGAGCAGAATTTTGTGGGGTGGGAGGCCGTCCTTGAAATCACACTCCCACACCTCCATTACTGTGAAGACACCAAAGTGCTTCTGATCTGAGATGCATAAGGGTGTCAAGGCAAAGGCTTTTGTGGGGTGCCTTCACCCCTTTGGATAACTGCTGGAATTATGTCCACCAGGATATTTAAGGATCCCAGAGAGCAGTACAGGGAGCAGTTTAAAATGATGTGGTACCCAGTGTATACCTGGAGATGAGACACCATGGTGGTGAGAAGTTGTTTTGGGTAAAAATATTGTGTGCAAAAGAGAGAACAGGTAAAAATGTGAGGGAAAGTTAGGTGGTGCCCTCAATGTTCCTCCTTCCTTTCTGTTAACATTTAGGGGTGAGGGATGATGACTTTCCATTATTGCTTTCATGGGATCATAGGACTGAAAGCTAGAAGGGAGCTTAGGTGCAGAAGTGCTTTACCTGGGGTCTGGGAACATTTTAAAGAATATTTTGATAACTATTTCAATATAATTGGTTTCATTTGTAATCCTGGTATTTTATTTTATGCATTTAAAACATGATGCTGAGAAGAGTTTCACAGGCTTCACCAGACTTCTTTAAAGGGTTCATCTCACAAAAAATGGTTAAGAACCCCTGATTTAGTCCCCCATTTTACAGATTAAGTATCTACTGGTCTGGAATCACGGTACATGGCATTCCAGAACATGGCCCAACCCCTGCACTAGAATTCAGGAAGAAAGCAATCATGAGAGATGTTATCAGATCCATGTTGGCAGATCTGCTGCCAATGTGAATTATACCAGCTGAGCTGAGTATTTCCTCCCTAGAGGAAGAAGCACTGAGATAACAACCCCATAAGCTCTCTCTGACAACAGGTAGAATTAGCCTGGTTGGGTCTTGGCCATCACTGCTGACTAACACTCTTCAGCGCCATTGCTGCTCTTGTCTGTTGAAAGAAGGCTTCCAGCCATGGCAAACTTAGCAGATTACTGCAATGTTTAGGGACCCACAGAAGGAAGGGGACCTCCCCTTAATTCTAGGGCATCCCCTCTGCCAATTATTTCCCAGTTATTCTGTATCTAGCTTGTTTGAACAGAGTCGTTTTCATGTTATTTTCCCCGTTAGACTGTGACCTCCTTGAGGGCAGGGACTATCTTTGGCCTTTCTTTGTCTCCTCAGCACTTAGTACAGTGCCTGGCACACAGTAGGTGCTTAGATAAATGTTTATTGACTGACCAATTGACCCACAGGCCTTAATGTGACATTACTGTAAAATGTTCCTTGAGGCAAGAAGCTAACAGAAGGTCTTTTTCACATTTTACTTGGGAGCTTACTAATAAGTATTACCCATGGAGTTTCCCTCCTCCTTTTTCTCCCCAGATTAAGTAACCATTTGGAGACTCTAAATATAGTTCCTAAAACATCAGCTGTGCTACCCACACCGACACCCACCAGATAGGATTCACAAGGGAGCCAAAAAGCTGGGGAGAGAAGGCACCAGGATGCTGTTCAGTTGATGTCCAACTTTTCATGACCCTGTTTGGAGTTTTCTTGGCAGATACTAGAGTAGTTTGCCATTTCCTTCTCCAGGTCATTTTACAGATGAGGAAACAAAGGTAAACAGGTTCAAGTGACTTGCCCAGGATCACACAGCTAGTAAGTGTACAAGGCTGAACCTGAACTCGGGAAGATGAGTCTTCCTAATTCCAAGCCCAGTGGTCTATTCACTGAATTACCTAGCTGCCCAGGCAGCAGGACAGGCATTGGCAATGAGCTATATAGTCTAAAGGAAACTTCCTTGGGGGAAAGTGGTGGGGTGAGGAGGTGGGCCGACACCTAGTTCCAGCTGTGAGTGTTGTATCCTAAGAAAATCCTAAACTACTGGAAGGCTTAAAAGTCCAGGATAAAAGAATTTTCTTCATGTAGGCGTCAACTAAGAAAGACTCCTTTTTTAAGGAGCTACTTATCAACCCAAGGGATTTGGAGTCAGAAGTTGTTGTTTAGTTGTTTCTGACTTTTGTGACCCCATTTGGGGTTTTCTTGGCATAGATACCAGAATGGTTCGCCATTTCCTTCTCCAGCTCATTTTACATATGAGGGAACTGAGGCAAACATGGTTAAGTGACTTGCCCAGGTCACACAGCTGGTCACTTCCATTAATAAAACCAAGCATTTTGGTTAGGTCCAACTACTGGACCTTTCTCCACAAAGTTTGCTTTCCTTCAATGGTGGATGCATGAGCTGAGTTGGAAACAGGGCCAGGGAACTGAAGGATACCCAATGGCTGAATTTGAACTCAGGTCTTCCTACCTCCAGCACTCTAGCCACTGCACCACCTGAGACCTGGGAAAGACCTTAGCTTAAAAAGGCCAAGTTCTCCCACTGCATCCAGGGCCATTTCCAGTCATTCTGATCTGTATCTTGCCCCTGGACCCAGATGGCTCCAGAGGAGAAAGTGAGACTAGTGACTTTGCAGAGCCCTGCCTCACTTAAATCCAATTCACTTGCAAGTCATGACATCACATTCTTCATGCCATGGTCCTCTTTGAGAACAAAGGACAAACAACGCACCACCTAACTGCCCCTGGAGTCAGAAGACTTAAGTTCAAATCTCAGCTCCACCATTTACTAGCTGTGGGAACTTGGGAAATCATTTAGCCTCTCTAAACCTTAGTTTTCTCATCTGTAAAATGGGAATGGTATTTAATATTTGTAATAGTTACCTCACAGATTTGTCTGGGTGCTTTTTTAATGGAATAGGGTAATATATTAAAATGTTTTACACTCTCTAAAGCGTTATCAGAATATTAGCTCTTATATTTAAGGAGGAAAAGAACCTGGGATAGTGAATACAGTCGAGAAGACCTGCTTCTAATACATACTGGCCAAGTGATCCCAGATCTCTCAATACTTCAGGCAACTCCCTAAGATCCCATGTTACAGAGAAGGTGCCAATATGCATCAGAGGTATCAGACGAGTGAGCTCAGGGATGACCACTGTAATTCACTAGCTTGGGACCTCATGGCTTCATCTCTATGAACCTGGATCATCCGTCCAATAGAGTTAATAACCCCTGCTCTGCCCACCTTATAAAGTAGGCTTGGGAGGATCAAATGAACTTACAGACATGATCCCTCCTTGTCAAGCATATGTCCCGTTCCACCATCCAAACCAAGCCTATGATGGGATTAGTACTGTTCTTAATCCCCCAGCAGAAGCTCCAATATAATGGCATAGGATTTCCTAACCCAAACCCTCCAGATCCTCCATCCTCAGGTCTGGAAAATCAAAGGATGCCGCAGGAATGCGTGTGTGTATTTCAATGTGTTTGCTCCGCACCAAGAATCCGAAACACAAGCATTGCATATGAAACAGTCACACAGTTTGGTGTGTGGCATCTCTTCACTTGGGTTATTAAATCATTTTTCCCTCCAAAGGTACACATGTTGTGGCATAAGGAGCAAACTGTTGACAGATGGTGGAGAAACTTCACAGGCCCATAATTGAGACTTATTTTCATACATTGGTGCCAGTTTGAAATCTAATTGCCAATAAAACAATACTGTGATGCCGCCACATCTCATGCCTCCACGGTTCTCCAAAGTTACACTTGAATCCACTAGTAAATTCTAATCTCCCAGAGAAAAATATTTCCCCCGCTCTGTCTGAAAAGGAGCGCTATAAATCCACATACAGTGGTTCATTTTCAAATGTGAACTTCCTTCCTCTGGTCCCCAAAGAGCCCTCACATGGTTAATGTTAGTGCCTGCTGGAGAGCAGCGGTAGTCTTTGTTTACTTGCCTGAGCACAGATGTGGTTTAGAGCTCTCCTCTTCCTGGGGCCTTTTTAAGAGAACTTTATTGTCCAAGCCTGTCACACACACACACACACACACACACACACACACACACACACACACCCCAAACAGTGTGACTGGGGATGCTGGCTTTGCTCCTGGGCACAAATCCGGAGCCCACCCAGCAGGCAAGGAGAGATATCTGTCTCTTCTCAGCCCTTGGCTAGTCAGCCCTCTGTTTTCCCTCTCCTGCTACAAAGGTTTAAGGACAGATCAACCTGGATCAATGCTAAGCTGTAAATAAAACAGGCTTTCAGGAGGGTGGGAGCACATAGGATCACACTCTCTCTTCCTTCTCGACAATTAAGGAATGCCACCTGCCACCTTGAGTCACAAACCTGCTAGGAATTTGCCTTTTCTTTCCCCCACTCCCCATCCATCCATCAATCAGTGATCAAGCCTTTTTTAGTGTCTACTTACTATACGTTCAGTGCCAAGGATACAAAAGTCCCTGCCTTCAAGGACATCGTATTTTATAAGACAATATATATCTTATATGTAATATATAAGATAAATATTATATATAAATATAATACATATTTTAAAGATATAATACATATTTAAACATGTAAAGTATATATAAAATATATAAAAGAAAAATACATAAAATTTTATATATAATACGTATATACGCATGCACATACGTGTGTGCGTGTAGAGTGTCCCAAAAGTCTACATACTGTTTGAACTTCAATCAGAACTTTTTAAGCATTTATTCTATGTTAATATAATAATTAATATTGCATATTAAGTTTTAATAGCTTGAAATTACACAAAGATTTTTGAGACACCCTGTAGGTGTAAAATAAATTCCAGATATTAGAGGGGAGGCATTAACAGCGCAGGAGATCAGGAAACATTTTGTGTATAAGAATAAAAGAATCGTTATTATTCTTATTGTTGTCATTGAATGTAATAGTGGGGGGGAAATGATCTTTTACTTGGGACTATAAGCTAAAAAAGAAAATGCCAGTGATATATCTAATGAGATTTTTAAAACTTAATTTAATTGAAAAATTAAAAATATCTAAGTATCAACAGTTAAAAATTAGCTTATTTGTCTCCAAGCTCTTGCTTTCTCATCCTCCGGGACCCTGCCCTCATACAGTGTCACCAAGATCCCCCCACCCGGCAGCAGCCCAGGGCGAGCACACTATTTGAGGTGTTCCAAAAGTCTTAGCACAGTTTTAAGCTTTGATAGCTATTACACTGCAGTCAGACTTTTCTAGCACTCTGTGGAGTCTCCTGCAGCATCATCCATATCCCACCCTTTCGGGTCATCACAGGATCTAGAGCAGAAAGAGATTTTAAAAGTCATCTAATCCAACTCTTTCATTTTACAAAAAAGGGATGCTGAGGGACAGGGAGGTCACACAGGCAAACAGCTGAGGCAAGGCTGGAGCCCATGTCCTCCCATTGTAGATCCAGGGGTCTTTCACCAGTACCTATCTCTCTTACCACAAAATCCAGCTGTTTTGTGTCCTCTTCCCTGGGGGCCTTCCTCTGCCCCCGAGGCTCCTCCCTCTGATTGGACAGCTCCTCCACAAACCTCCATTTCTTCATCTCTCATGAGGCTGTACTCTAGACTTCTCCACAAAGCCCCAGAAATTGGTCCTGGAATTCATACCTCGGACTTACTCCACCCCTTTCTGCTCTCACTTCAGATTGGACAGCTGCTCCTAGAATCTCCATTTACAAAGGATGCTGGCATCTGCTGTGTGGCCTAACACTATCACACCCAACCAATATCTTCCTCCTTTCCCTTCCCAGTTGCTTTTGGCGTTGTCTTCCCCCACTAGAACGTAAGCTCCTAGAGGTCAGGGACTGTCTTTCTTTTTTTGCTTGAATTTGTATTTCTGACGCTTGGCCCAGTGCCTAGCATATAGTTAGCATTTAATGAATCCTTGTTGACTGACATCTTGGTGACTAGCTGATCAAAGAAACTAAGATTTCATTGTTTAATTGAAGTTCAAAGGAGCATTGGAGGTCATCCAGTTCAATATCCTTCCCAAAGCAGGTCACCCAGCTTCTAAATACTTCCAGCGATGTGTAGCTCACTACCTTGAAAAACAACCCATTCCACGGCTGGATAGCTATGGTTGTAGCAAAGCTGTCCCTTTACAAAGTCAAGTAGGCCAGATCCAAATACAAAGTAGACAGCACCAGAAAAACAATATCCTTAACGATCACAACAACTTACTTGAAAGAACGATAAAACAATCAAAACTGAATATTATCGAATTGTAATAACCAAGTTCAGTCCTAAGGAAATTATATAAAAAGACACATTCTATAACCAAACCAGGTATAAAATCAATCATTTTGATTACATAAAAACCTCTGCACAAATAAAATTAATACAACTGGAATATGAAGGGAAGCATATGAATGGAGGAAAAAATCCATATCAAATTTCTCAAATAAGGGTTTGGCGTCTAAGATATATAGACAACTGGTAGATACACATAAGAGCAAAAGTCATTGCCCAGTAGGTAACTGGTCAAGCGATGATATAAGCCAATATGAAAAATGCATCAAATCACTAATAAGAAAAGAAATGCAAATCAAAACAATTCTAAAGTTTCACCTCACAAGTTGACAAAGACAACAAAAGATAGGAGTAGGTAGTGTTGGAGAAGTTGTGGCAAGGTGGGCACACTGGGTACAGATGGTGGAGCTGTGAATTAGACTATGACTCTCAGACCCCAAAGCACTGCCTGTGACCTATTGTTGTATACTAATGACCTCTGGGCCTTGCCATTCTCCCTGCAGCTGACCCCTTAGATTTTCAAACCTTTCCACCCACCCTCCAGTTGAAGTCTCTTATATTCATTGTTATTCAGTCGTTTTTCAGTCATGTCTAAGTCTCCATGACCCTATTTGGGGTTTTCAAGGCAAAGACACTGGAGCGGTTTGCCATTTCCTTCTCCAGCTCATTTTACAGATGAGGAAACTGAGGCAAACAGGGTTAAGTGACTTGCCCAGGGTCACCCAGCTAGTAAGTATCTGAGGCCAGATACAAACTTCTGAAGATGAGTCATCCTGACTCCAGGCGCAGTGATCTATCCCTGTACCACTTAGCAGGCTTCTTATGCATATTGCCTCCCCTAATTAGAGAAGGGGCTAGCTCCTTGAAAGCAGAGACCACCATGCTCTTTCTGTCTATAACCCAGGTCTGAGTACATAATAAATTCTTAAAAAAATGCTTTTTCATTAATTCATTATTTTAAAAAGTTTATTCTTTGTTTTTATCTTACTTTTATTGATATATTTGTCTTTACATTAACCTTATTTTCTCCTATATCATTCCCTTTTCCTTATGCAGAAAGCCATCTTTTATAGTAAAGATTTTTCTAAAAGGAGAAAAAATGTTATTTAGCAAAACCAACCAACACAACAGCTCTGACAGTATAGGTAATATTTCATACCCACAATTCCCCCACCTCTTTAGATAGAGGAGAGAAGTATATTGTTTCAACTTTACTTCAGGTACAAGCTTAGCAATTATAATTACACGGCTTTCAGCTTCATCTTTTTGTTCTTCCAGGTATATTACAGTGTCATTCTGTATATTGCTTTCCTGGTTCTGCTCACTTCACTTTGCATTGGTTCATATAAGTTTTCCAGAGCTTCTCTGAATTCTTCATATTTGTTGTTTCTTACAGAACAGTAATGTTCCTATGCACCCTGGAAACACTTACTGTCCTCCTCTTCACTCTAATTCATGCCCTGCAAAACAAATATCTCAGCTTAGAGTCTGCACAGTCACTGTAAATGGAAAGAAAAGAGAGATCCACTCTTCCGACTTGCTGCACTCTTTGAGAGGTATAAGCAAATTCTCAAGAGGTCAAAGCTTCCTTAAGAGCTCAGTCCTTCCACCAGAGCACACTTATAAGAGTTGCCAAGAGGGGTCGGCTTCCTTTTTGAAAGTCAGCAATGAATCACTAGAAGCCTCTGTGTCCCCTCAATTGCCTTCATTCAGAGGCCGTTGCTTTCTAATATTATACAGTTGTTTAAATAAGGAAATTTCATCATACTCCATTATCAGGTTGTTTAGGGAAACATCCCAATGATGGACAGCCTTGATCTACCTCTTCTACATTCCATTATGCTCATGTACCGTGATTTGTCACCATTTTCCAATCAATGGACTACCTACATTGTTTCTAGTTCTTTACTACCCTAAAATATTTTTTGCAATGAAAGGGTGTTCTTGCAAACGTTTAACAACTGGCTTTGGTGGATTGGGAGGAGAGAAATATAGCATATCCACAGTATTGTTTAATTTCCATTATTAATATTTTCTTATGTGTAGACAATCAATAAAACAATAAACCAGGCCCTGAATTATAGCAATTGATGATTTCTGTGGTGTAAACGCTCATTGAAAACTTAACAGTGGCTTTCAAAAGGCTCAAGCAGACCCCAGTATATATGGGAATTTCATTCCTGACATCGTTGAGATTTCACACGTCTAAAAGTAAGAACTCAGGTTCAAAGGGTATGAACCTTTTTTTGGAGGGGGAAGGCAGGGCAATTGGGGTTAAGTGACTTGCCCAAGGTCACACAGCTAGTAAGTGTGTCAAGCATCTGAGGCTGGATTTGAACTCAGGTCCTCCTGACTCCAGGGCCAGTGCTCTACTCACTGTGCCACCTAGCTGCCCCCAGTATGGACCTTTCTTAGCATAATTCCACATTTCTTCCCAGAATGGAGTCCCAAAGGCCAATTCAGAGATTGTTGTAGTGATGACCCAGGTGGGAGGTGATGTGGGTTTGAACCACAATGGCAGAAGGATGAATGTGGCAATGAATATCCCCTGAAGGGAAGACAAGCAGTATCCAGCTTTGGAAGTAGCATCTACGTTCACAGACTGAGTAACCATTAGAGAAGTGGTATGGTAAGGCACCCAGAGAGCTGGTCTGTGAGTTAGGTAAAGCAGGCTTCACGTCTGGCTTCTGACCCATCTACGGCTATGGCATTCAATCGCTTAACTTCCTACTGTCCCCCAAGCATATCTTGAAGATTGTAAATAGCTGAGCAATCGCTGGTCTGTATGGATGGCGCAGGGATCCACACCAGGAGATCCCTATACCAATGAAATTATAGGAATGGACTGATCTTTTTTTAGAGCCAAGAAAGAACCTAACAGCTCATCCAATCTAACACTCTCAGTTCATAGTCAAGAAAATAGATGCCCAGGGTGGGGAAGGGTCTTGGTCAGAGTCTATTTAGCAGTAGCAGCAGGATTGGAATCCAGGTCTCTGGACTCCCAGTTCAGTGCTCTTTCTGCTCAGTACATAATCATTTTTTTAAATTTTTTTATTTAATATATTTAGTTTTCAGCATTGATTTTCACAAGTGGGAATTACAAATTTTCTCCCCATTTCTACCCTCCCCCCCACTCCAAGATGGCATATATTCTGGTTGCCCTGTTCCCCAGTCAGCCCTCCCTTCTGTCACCCCACTCCCCTCCCATCCCCTTTTCCCTTCCTTTCTTGTAGGGCAAGATAAATTTCTACGCCCCATTGCCTGTGTATCTTATTTTCTAGTTGCATGCAAACCTTTTTTGTGTGTTTTTGAACATCTGTTTTTAAAACTTTGAGTTCCAAATTCTCTCCCCTCTTCCCTTCCCACCAACCCTCCCTAAGAAGTCAAGCAATTCAACATGGGCCATATGTGTATCATTATGTATAACCCTTCCATAATACTCATGTTGTGAAAGACTAACTATATTTTGCTTCTTCCTAACCTATCCCTTTTTATTATTTTCTCCCTTGACTCTGTCCCTTTTCAAAAGTGTTTGTTTTTGATTACCTCCACCCCCATCTGCCCTCCCTTCTATCATCCCCCCTTTTTTATCTTCTTCCTCCTTCTTTCCTGTGGGGTAAGATACCCAATTGAGCATGTATGGTATTCCCTCCTCAGGTCAAATCTGATGAGAGCAAGATTCACTCATTCCCCCTCACCTACCTTCTCTTCTCTTCCTACAGAACTGCTTTTTCTTGCCACTTTTATGTGAGATAATTTACCCCATTCTATCTCTTCCTATCTCCCTCTCTCAATATTCCTCTCTCATCCCTTAATTTGATTTTATTTCTTTTAGATATCTTCCCTTCATCTTCAACTCACCCTGTGCCCACTCTTTCTCTCTCTCTCTCACTCCCTCTCTATCTCTCACTCTCTCTCTCTCTCTCTCTCTCTCTCTCTCTCTCTCTCTCTCTCTCTCTCTCTCTCTCTCTCTCTCTGTACATATGTGTATATATATATGTATATATATATTTACACATACATACATATATACATACATACACACTCACATATACATATATATACATAAACATATATATATGCATATTCCCTTCGGCTACCCTAATACAGAGGTCTCATGAATCATACACATCATCTTTCCATGTAGGAATGTAAACAAAACAGTTCAACTTTAGTAAGTCCCTTTCAATTTCTTTCTCTTGTTCTTTTTCTTGATTACCTTTTCATGCTTCTCTTGATTCTTGTGTTTGAAAGTCATATTTTCTATTTAGCTTGGTCTTTTCACTGAGAAAGCTTGAAAGTCCTCTATTTTATTGAAAGTCCATATTTTGCCTTGGAGCATGGTACTCAGTTTTGCTGGGTAGGTGATTCTTGGTTTTAATCCTAGCTCCATTGACCTCCGGAATATCGTATTCCAAGCTCTTCGATCTCTTAATGTAGAAGCTGCTAGATCTTCGGTTATTCCATTCGTGTTTCCACAATACTCAAATTGTTTCTTTCTGGTCACTTGCAGTATTTTCTCCTTGATCTGGGAGCTCTGGAATTTGGCGACAATATTCTGAGGAGATTTCTTTTTGGGATCTATTTGAGGAGGCGATCTGTGGATTCTTTCAATTTCTATTTTGCCCTGTGGCTCTAGAATACCAGGGCAGTTCTCCCTGATAATTTCTTGAAAGATGATATCTAGGCTCTTTTTTTGATCATGGCTTTCAGGTAGTCCAATAATTTTTAAATTATCTCTCCTGGATCTATTTTCCAGGTCAGTGGTTTTTCCAATGAGATATTTCACATTGTCTTCCATTTTGTCATTCCTTTGGTTCTGTTTTATAATATTTTGATTTCTCATCAAGTCACTAGCTGCCACTTGCTCCAATCTAATTTTTAAAGTAGTATTTTCTTCAGTGGTCTTTTGGACCTCCTTTTCCATTTGGCTAATTCTGCCTTTCAAGGCATTCTTCTCCTCATTGGCTTTTTGGAGCTCTTTTGCCATTTGAGTTAGTCTATTTTTTTAAGGTGTTGTTTTCTTCAGTATATTTTTCAGTATTTTTTGGGTCTCCTTTAGCAAGTCATTGACTTGTTTTCATGGTTTTCTCGCATCCTTCTCATTTCTCTTCCCAATTTTTCCTCTACTTCTCCAACTTGCTTTTCCAAATCCTTTTTGAGCTCTTCCATGGCCTGAGACCAGTTCATGTTTTTCTTGGAGGCTTTTGTTGTAGGCTCTTTGACTTTGTTGACTCCTTCTGGCTGTATGTTTTGGTCTTCTTTGTCACCAAAGAAAGAATCCAAAGTCTGATACTGAATCTGGGTGCGTTTTCATTGCTTGGCCATGCTCCCAGCCAACTTACTTGACCCTTGAGTTTTTCAGCGGGGTATGACTGCTTGTAGAGTAAAGAGTTCTATGTTCCAAGCTTGGGGAGATGCGCCAGCTCTGCCACACCAGCACTTCTCCTTCCCCAAGAACCCCCAACCCGGACTGGACTTAGATCTTCAGCAGGCTCTTCACTCCTGCTCTGATCCGCCACTTAATTCCTTCCACCAGGTGGGCCTGGGGCCAGAAGCAACTGCAGCTGTAGTTCTGTAGCTGACCCACCTCTGCTGCCCCCAGGGCGGTGGCTGAACCACTAACTCCCTGTCCCCAACAGCTTTTCCCACTAACCTTCTCTGTTGTCTTTGGTGTTTGTGGGTTGAGAAGTCTGGTAACTGCTGCAGCTCACTGATTCAGGGTGCTAGGGCCCACTCTGCTGGCTCCTGGTCTGGTTGGTCTGCGCAGCCCATGCTGGGCTCTGCTCCGCTCCCAGCTCCGCGCAGGATAGACCTTACCCAGAAACCATCCAGGCTCTCCTGGGCTAGGGCCCTGCTTCCCTCCACTATTTTGTGGGTTCTGCAGTTCTTCTCTGTTGTCTTTGGTGTTTGTGGGTTGAGAAGTCTGGCAACTGCCCAGCTTACTGATTCAGGGCGCTAGGGCCCACTCCGCCCAGCTCCTGGTCTGGTTGGTCCACCTGGCCCACGCTGGGCTCTGCTCCGCTCCCAGCTCTGTGCGCAAAAGACCTCACCCAGCAACCACCCAGGCTGTCCTGGGCTGGAGCCCTGCTTCCCTCTGCTATTTTGTGGGTTCTGCAGTTCTAGAATTGGTTCAGAGCCATTTTTTATAGGTTTTTGGATGGACTTGGTGGGGAGCTCACGCTAGTCCCTGCTTTCCAGCTGCCATCTTGGCCCCGTCCCTTTGAGGCACCCATAATCATTCTTAACATATAAAGAGCCCTCAACCTTCTATGGACTCCAATAACTCCATGAAAAAAAAGATTACCTTTGGTCTTCTATAGATTTGCTTATACATCTGAGAAGATACAAAGGGATATAATTGTATAATTAAAATATAATTAATGCTCAGGGTTATGAGGCATTGCCTTAGTATTCTTAAATGTTGAATGAAAATCATAGAGACTAGAAAGATCAAGGGCCATCAGTCTAGACTTGGACCAGGTACTAGACGCCTCAGATTTGCACCAAACAATTACTAGCTGTGTGACCATGGGCAAGTTACAACCCCTGCTTCAGTCCTCTCATCTCTAAGGGGAAGGGCACAAGCATTTATTAAGCACCCACTATGTGCCAGGAACTATGCTAAGCATATTACAAATATTTTCTCATTTGACGGTCACAACAAACCTGGGAGGCAGCTACTATTGTCTTCCCCCTCTTACAGTCGAGGGAACCAAAACAGAGTTTAAGTGACTTGCCCTGTGTCACACAGCTAATAGATACCTGAGCCTGGATTTTAATTCAGGGCCTTTCTGACACCAGAGCTAAGATGCTATCCACTGAGTCACCTTTCTGCCTCTGTAAAATGGGGATAATAGCAACTGCTCTCAGGGTTTTGGAGGGATAAAATGAGGCGATTCGTAAAACACTTTGCAAACTTTAATTCTAGCTATTAATTATCATATTCTCCAATAGCTATAGGAGTTAATATAGTTTACAAAGCCTATAGACTATGAATGTTTTATTCCATAAATTGAAAATAAAATAATTTTTTTTATAAAGAATCTTTAGAAATAGACAGGAATCTTTGGGGACCTTCTAGTCCAACACTCCCAGTTTACAAATGAGGAAAATGGGTTTGAGGCAGTGCATCAGAGGCATAGAGATTGGAAGTCAAGAACAGCTGCCCCTGATCATGCAGCCACGTCGCTTAACCACTCCAACCCTCAGTTTGCTCCTCTGTGAAATGGGAACAGCACTGTTTTGCAGGTTGTTGCGAGCTTAAAATGAGATTATCCATGTAAAGTGCTCTAGAAATGTCCATCAGAAAAGCAAAGGCAGCTTGCACATGACTGGTCAGAAGCCTCACAGGGAATTAAGAGCCAGGGCTCTCTGTCCTGACTTGCCAGCTGTGCTCTGTCTTCTACAGCATCATGCTCCCCCCATAAGAAGATAATGGCTGGTGTGGGGATCAAAGCTGTTGTCCTCAAAAGTTAGCCACACCATGGGATCACGTGCCCAGCTAAACCACTAATTAAATGTTCTCATCAGCTGAAGATGAAGCCAAAAATACAGTTTTGATCCTCGTGGGAAATCTTACTAAAATGTATTATTCCATTCTCCTGCCATAGTAATCAAAGTACAGTGAACACAATTAAATCTTTCTCTGGTGATTGAAGATCTTGCCATGACTCAGGGTCAGTACCCTGTCCCCTATATAAGCCATGCTCATTCTCTGCACCTTTCATCACGTTACTTTTGCAGAGTAGAATCCCCTCATGGGGTTAGAAGAATTAGAGCTGGCATGAACCTTAGAGAGCTGTTGGCACAGTGGAGACAGCTCTGGGCCTGGAGTCACATCCAGCCTCAGACATTTACCAGCTTTGTGACCCTGGGCAAGTCACTTCACCCTGTTTGCCTCAGTTTTCTCATCTGTAAAATGAGCTGGAGGAGGAAATGGCTAAACCACTCCAGTATCTTTGCCAAGAAAGCCCCAAATGGGGTCATGAAGAGTCAGACACAACTGAACAACTTCCTAACTGAAGGTCCAGCACTCTATCCACCACACCACCTAAAGGCCTAATTTTTATTGTATATTTTTAAAAACATTATTCTGGAAAAGGATCCACAGGATAAAGTGGATTTCCAAAGGGGTCCAGAGCACGAAGAATCCCTGGACTAGAAGACTTTACAGATTGGCATCAGAGCTTTCCTCCTCTGTGTCCTGCTCCCTTGGAAAGCTCAGCCTCAGTTCTGTGGCCTCCACAATAGCTCCTGGACCTCTCCAGGTGGGAGAAACTCACTTTCCCTCTGTCCTAACCAGTTCAATTACAGCTGACCTGTGTCCTGTCAAACAATGCCAAGATTCCACCGCCCTTCAACTCTTACTCCCTTGTGCTCTGGGGACACGTCCATGACTCAGTCCAACTCAACAAGAATTTGCTGAGTATCAAAGACAAAAATTAAAACGGTCCCTGCCCTCAAGGAGCTTACAGTCTATGGAAGTGAAACAAGATGTACACAGGTCATATACACAAATAAGTTACAGAGTATTTGGATGAAAAAAAAATGCCACAAGTTGGAGGGACGAGGAAAAGCTTCCTGTAGGACTACAGCCTTTGACCAGAAGCTTCAATGGAGCTACAGATTCCAAGAGGCAGGAGTTAGGACAGAAAGCATTCCCAGCATGGTGTATAGTATGGGCAAAGGCAGAAGATCACGGGGTGAGGGGAGAAGAGAAAATAAGCCATCTTAGCTAGAACATAGAGTACATACATGGAGAGGAAACAACAGGAAATCCATCTAGAAAGACAGATTGGGGCAAGAGTGGAAACAGCCTTGAATGTCATACAGTAGAACTTGCATTTTGTCCTAGATACAATGAGGAATCACTAAAGCTTCATGAGCAGTGGAGAAACACGCTTGATTCATGAAAACCCTCAGATGAGGGGGTCTTCTAGAGGGCTGCCATGAAAGATCCACGCTCTTTCCAGGCAGTGTCTAAATTCAAGTCTCTAGGGCATGTAGCACAGAACTACGTACGTGCTCAGAGGGTATAAGGGGAACACATGCATGTCAAGTCATGAGAAAATCCCTGAGTTACCTCATGGCTTCTTGAGGTTGACTAACTCCAATAATGACCCTCCACTCCATAAATATCAATCCTCATTCTGCAGTGGTGTTTAGAATAATAATAGTTTTCATGTATCTAGTTTTCAAAGTTTGCAAAGCATATTGTATACACTGTCTTATTTGATCCTTAAAACAACCCTATAGGATGAGTACTTTTATCACCCCCGTTTTACAGATAAGAAAACAGAGTCTATGAAAGCCTAAGTAACTTAAGTTTACACAGCTAGCAAATGTCTCCGTTCAAAATTAACCCAGGTCTTCTATGCTGACTCCCAGTCTAGAATCAAACCACAAGCATGTGTTAAGTGACTACTTTATGCACTAGGCGAGGCCCTGGGGAATACCAAGACTAAAAGGAAGCAAAATGCCCTGAAGCAGCTACATTCTATTAAAGAAGATATGCAATTATAGAAATATATGTGTGTGTGTGTGTGTGCGTGTGTGTATGTGTGTATACCTATTCATGTGTGAAGTATATATATAATGTATATATATAAAAAAGTATATATGTATAAGAAGTATATACATAAAAAGTATATGTGTATATCTGTGTGTGTGTGTGTGTGTGTGTGTATATATATATATATATATATATTTAAATAGGTATACAATAAACACAGGGAAATTTGGGTAGTGACTTGCTGTTGTTCAGTCATGTCCAACTCTTCATGATCTCATTTGGGATTTTTTTAGCAAAGATACTACAGTGACTTGCTATTTCCTCCTCCAGCTCATTTTACAGATGAGTAAACTGAGGCAAGCATGGCTAAATGACTTGCCCAGGAACACACATCTAGTATCTGAGGCCAGATTTGAACTCAGAAAAAGGAGTCTTCCTGACTCCAGGGCCAGCATGCTATCCACTGCACCACACAGCTGTGTAAGGGAGGTCCTGGCAGCTGAGGACTTCCAGAAGGGTCTCATAAAGGATAGACATTGGGTCGAATTGGGAGTTGTGTTTAAATAAACTCAATTAAATCCCCATTCTAAACATACTTTATGGTTTTTGCCTCTATCTAATAAAAGCAGGATATTGGGGGCAGCATAGTATAGGATTAAGAGCCCTAAGCTAGAATTCTTTTTAATTAGACCTGTAATTTCACCCATGACATGAAGCTCTTAGCAAGCTACTCCCTCTACCAAGGCAGATAGACACCTTCTTGGCAACTTATAGTCTTGGAGAGTTGTCTGGACTAAGGGGTTAAGTGACATGACCAGGGTCTTACAGGCAATATATGTCAGAAGCGGAACTTGAACCCTGATTCCACGTCCTCTTGCTATCAGAAGACCTGGGTTCTATTCTTAGCCAACAAAGAGGGGGGGAAAGGAAGAAGCTTTTATTAAGCGCCTATTATGTGTCAGGCACTGTGTTAAGCTCTTTACAAATGTGACCTTGAGAAAGTTACTTAGCTTCTGATCCCCATTTTACAGATGAGAAGCCTAGACAACCTCCTAGAGTGATCATGAGGATTAAATAGGATAGAATAGACCAGAGAGCTTTATAAAATGTTATAGAGATGGAATCCTTTTTATTTTTTAACACCCACCCACAAAATTTCTTAAGCGTATCACAAGTATCTTACAGTTAATTTAACCATTCCAGTTAGACGGATTCCCCTTACTTGACGTCTGGTCATACACAAGCTGGTATCCTCCTCGTTTTTTCCATTCTCTGTGCTTGTGTGTTTTTGCTTACTGGAATGGATGTTAATTTTTATAGCAGAAGAGCTCTGTAGTTAGCAGCACCATTTACACTCTGCTCAGTATGACTGATGAAGCATAAACTAATTAATTCTTGGAGTAAGTGCATCCCTATCAGGTTTTTCCTGAATAGTAATGAATCATTATCAGCCAAAACCTTAACATCTGCTTATTCAATCAATCCAATGCCAGTCACATGTTATTAATGTCATCTGCACTGTTGCCCCAAGTGCCAATGGCCAAGTCCCCATGCGTGGAGCCGACTACACTACCAACCCCCTAGAGTCTAATTAAGTTTTCAGTCCAGAATTCCCAAGCCCTGCCACAGCCACCAGACTTCAACCCTGGGAATTAGCCAAGCAGGCTGGTGTTTGGATGGCTGTGAGAGCAGCCTTCTTGCCAGATAGCCACAGCAAAAAGAGTCGTGCCCTTCCCTGGGGCGGGGAGGGTGGCTAAATTATCCCAGAAGTCACCTCAGCACAAGATCTAACATATAGCAGGTGCACGGTAAATATTTGTTAAATTGCAAGAACCAGCTGGCAGTAGCTGGTCTTTCGTACATATGCTGAGGCCTGCATGTCAGTGAGGAGAGGGAAGAGGAGTATCACAGGCCTTGCTTCCCGGTTTGATTTGATTTGCTCATGGACTCTAGGATCTTCTGATAATCTTGCTTATAACTGAGTAATCGTCAGTGCGAAAAATAATAAAATAACAAGAATAATAACTCATATGAGTTCTATCATTCTAAGGTAATGTATAAAGTATTCTCACAACAACCCTGCCAAGTAGGTAATATAAGTATTATATATATATATGTGTGTGTGTGTGTGTGTGTGTGTGTGTGTGTGTGTATGTATATATACACACACATATGTAGGTAATATAAGTATTATATATGTGTGTATATGTGCATATAGACACACACATATGTATATATAATATTATATATTTCTAAATAGGTAATATAAATATTATATGTATGTATATGTACATATATACACATATATTATATATTTATAAGTAGTAATATAAGTATTTATATATATGCATATACATATGTAACACTATATACATTTATAAATAGGTAATATAAGTATTATATGTGTGTATGTATGTATATATACACACATGTATATATACATGATATCATTCATAAGTAGGTAATATAAGTATTTATATATGCATATACATATATAACACTATATACATTTATAAATAGGTAATATAAATATTATTTCCTTTTTAGAATAAAGTATATATTTATATCACATTTTGTGGTTGTAGAAACAGAGTCCCAAAGAAGTTAAGTGATTTGCCCAAGGTCACAAAAAAGCAGTGATGGAGGAGAGACAAAAATATAGTTCTTATGACTTCTAATTGAGGTCTCTAACAAATCATGGGGCAAGAAATAGTCATTGACCATCCACTGAACGCCCAGCCTGCCTTAGATGTTGTTGGTTGCTTGTTGACCTTTGTTCTCCAAGAAGACCAAAATGACATCACTATGTCAGGGTCAAGGTACAGTGTGTCCACTTATTCCTTATTAAATCGATATGAGCTCAGAAGATTCTACCACAGGTCAGGTATCTCTAAATGTGTGCATCTCATGTTTCTTTTGTCTTAGGTGTTATAGTTGAGATACAAAGAACTATATAATACCTGCCCCCACAGAACCTGTGCTCTAGTTGGTAGAAAAAGTAACTAAAAATATGTGTCAATTGAGTAAAAATCATTAACAGAAATCAAATGTTAAGCACAATAGGGTTGATACCAGAAAGAGACCACATTTTGTCCCAGTTTCCAAAAAGGAAAGAGAATAGACCATCCCAAAATGTGAGGAAGCTTGACTGACTCCTACCAAAATTCTAGAACGTGTTATTAGAGGGATGGTTTGTGAACATTTAGAAAATAAAGCAATTTTGACAGAGTCAGCATAGCTTCAAGAGCAAGTTATATCAGACAAATTTTTTTATCTATTTTGATGTGATTCAGGTTCTGACCTGTCAATACACAGCTGAAGTGTGTAACAAAAAATACTTAACAATATCTTTCATGCTATCCTTGTGGTCAAGATGGAGTACAAAGGTATTTGGAAACTAGTTGAATGACTGTACCCAAAGGGAGGTCCTTTAATGGGTCATGGTCAAGTTGGAGGGAGGTCTCTAGTGAAGCACCCTAGGACCCACACCCTTGGCCTCTGCCATGGGATTTTTTTATCAATGATTTGGATAAAGGCATAGAAATATGCATATCAAATTTTCAGATGCGTATCAGATTTTGTGTTTTAAACACAAAGCGTGATATAATGGATTTGACAGTCAAAAAGCCTCATGACTCTTAAATTTAACTAGGGGTGAAATGGAGACAGCTCATACTGGCTAACAAGAGCTGATTGTTAAATTTTCAGTTAACATTTATACCTACAAAATTTGCAAATGCCAAAGATCAGGAACAGGTTTATTGTTTTGTTAATTGACTACATTTTAAAGTGTTGGAGAAAATGTTAATGATGAAGATTAAACTTAAAAGTATGTCATGAAAAAAAAAAAGTATGTCATGGAGAGAGCCAGTTGTTAAACATTTCCCAGAACACCACTTGTTGTAACCTTGATCAAATTATATCTTTGAACTTCTGTTTTCATATCTGTAAGGTGATATGGTTGGATTTTATTATCTCTAAAGTCCCTTTTAGTCTCAAATCTTGTAATACTAAGTAATTGAAGTACTCTCACGTGGAACAGGGATGAGAATTGTCCTTGGTCCTAGTGGGCAGAAGTAAAAGCAATGGGTGGAAACACAGAGAGGCTTAACATAAGGAAAAACTTCCTATTAGAGATATCCAAAAGTGGAATGATCCATCTTGAAAAGTAGTGGATTTTCTCCACCTTGAAGAATAAGAGAGAATAAGAATTCTGGGAGAATAAGGATGACAAGTTATCAGGTATAGATTAAATGAGGTGCCCCATGAGGCACCTTTCTAAGATTCCATGATTCTGTAAGAACTCACTGGAGACTTGGAGGAATTTTCGTGGAGTAGGTGGGGCACAATCTGGGGTATAACCATGATATAGTAGTAGGGTGAGTATGGTTCTTGGAATCAGAAAGGTTTGACTCCTACCTCAAATGCTTCCTAGCTGTGCGACCATAGGCAAGACACCTCTGAACCCCAGCTTTTTCTTTTCTTTTCTCTTTTTTGAGGCAACCAGGGTTAAGTGACTTTCCCAGGGTCACACAGCTAGTAAGTGTCTGAGGCCAAATTTTAACTCAGATCCTCCTGACTTCAGGGCCAATACTCTATCCACCTAGCACCACCTAGCTTCTCCCCCGCCCCATCCCAGTTTTTTCAACTCTAAAATAAGGGAATCCTCTAGAGTCCCTCACAACTTTAAATCTCTGATCCTATGAATAGGGAGGAACCTATTAGATGAAGAGAATGATGTGGGCAATGGAACCAAAGCAGAACATTAAAGACATAAAACCACAAACAACTAAGACAGGAAACTTCTTCTAAGCTTCTTCATGACCGGTAAAGTTGTATTTGATGTGCGATGTGAGCAGATGAATGGATGTAAGGTCAGAAGAAGTTCCTAAGGTCTCTGTGATGGGCACCCAAAAGTGATACTAACCTCTTACATTATGATAGAGATAATGCACAGCATCAAAAAAAATACAATATAACATGGTGGGAAAAGCACTTTCTAGCTATCTGAACTTGGAAAAGTGAATTAACTGCTTTGGGTCACCATTACTTTTCCTATAAATGGAAGATTTATAAATGCATTACACCTGCTCTGTCAGAATCACAAAATTGGAAGGGAACCCCTGACTGAGGCAGTCTAGTCAAACCCACACCTGAACAAGAATCTACTCTGCAACAAACACAAATCGTCATCTAGCTTTTGTTTTAAGACCTCTAGTGTGGGGGAGGGAGAAGTAAGGGAGGAGAAAGAGGAAGAGAAGGAGGAGGATCAGAGGAATGGCTGGTAGGGCTGGGAAGGAAGGAACCTCCCACTACCTGCATCAGCCATTCCATTTTTGAACAAATCATATTGTTATGTCTTTCTTCCTGTGGAGTCTCAAACTACCTCCCTTTCACTAGGAGTCATTCCATGACTCCTAGTTCTGATCTGTTGTTGTTCAGTCATGTTCAACTCTTCATGATTCCATTTGGGGTTTTCTTGGCAAAGATACCGGCATTTCATTCTCCAGCTCATTTTACATATGAGGAAATTGAGGCAAACAGGGTTAAGTGACTTGCCCAGGGTCACATAAGTATCTAAGGCTAGATTTGAACTCAGGAAGATGAGTCTCCCTGACTCCAGACCTAGCACTCTGTCCACTACATCACGTAGCTGTCACAATCTAATCTAATTTATAGAGTAAGTCTAATCCATCTTCCACTTGACACAGCTATCATGTCTCTTGCTCTCTCGTTCAGGCTACACATCTCCCAGTTCCTCCAAATAATCCTCATTTGGCATCATCTCAAAACCCTTTACAATTCTAGTTGTCTCCCAAAGATATTCTTTAGCTTATCAATGTCTTTCAAATTTGTAGTACCCAGAAGAAAACCCAATGTGGGTATGATATGGTCTCCAGAACAAAGTAGAATGGGACTATTTATTGTATCCCTAGTACTGACTATTGTGGCCCTCAATGCAGCCTGACATTGCTTTGACATTCCTGAATACCACTTCATGCTCTTTGCTAACATTAAGGCTTCTGCCAACTTAAATTCACAGATCTTTTTCACATGGACTTCTTGATTCTCCTTCCCCCCATTGTTCCCATATCTCATACCTGTAAAGTTGATTTCTGAGCCCAAATGGAAGACTTTGCTTAATCCCTGCTGTATTGCATCCTACTGGGGCCAACTCAGTGTTCCAGTCTTTTTCATTCCTGATTCTTTCACCCAGGCATTAACTATCCCTCCCACTTTGTGTCTTCTACAAATCTAATGATAAGAATGCCATTTATGCCTTTTATCTAAATCATTGGTAAAAATGTGAAATATTACAAGACCAAACACAGATCCCTGAGGGACACTCCAGGATTGTTCAAGGACCAAATGAGATCGTGTGTGCGGAAGTAATTTTGTAAACTGTATAATATTCTTCAAATAGAATGTGATGATGGTATTGATGATATTGATGATGGTGGTAGAATGGAGAGGAGGGCCTGGCATATCTTTATTTTGGAGGGGGGAAGGCAGGACAACAGGGGTTAAGTGACTTGCCCGAGGTCACACAGCTAGTAAATGCGTAAAGTGTCTGAGGCCGGATTTAACTCAGGTCCTCCTGACTCTAGAGCCGGTGCTCTACTCACTACACCACCTAGCTGCCCCTTGGCATATCTTTTTGCTCCAGTGCTGTATATGATTGAAAAGGACACTTCTTCCCAAGAGAATCTATGCTAGAGCCATCTCATAAAGCCATCACTTTCTCTACCACCACCACCACCATCCCCATTGGATCAACCATCTGCCAGTGTTAGTGGATGGGACCAAAGTTTCTCTGTCCCTCAAAACAAATATTTCCTGTTTGAATCAAGGAGAAAGAACATGGTTATAACATCAGGACAATTCCTCCAGGCCTAGGCTTGTAAACACAGAATGACTTAACGTAGGTATAACAGAATAAAGCATCCTTAGTTCTATCTGATTTCAATCAAGAGACCTAGTTAATTTTTTGGAACAGCCAGTCATAGAGCAAAGTTTCACATTATTCACAGGGTATCATAGTCAAGCTCAGGATTAACCAGGTGGAAAACATTCCTGTTCAAAAGGGATATAACACAATGGAGAAACTGAGTCAAGAGGCTCCTATCTTCACCTACATAAGGTTGTCCTCTCAACCTTTCCAAACACACACATTTACCTGTAGCAGTTCTCAGATCACACTCCCTTTGAGCTACTGGCATTTCCCTCAAATGGTAGATTACTGACAACGATAATTCAGACATTTATACGTGAATTCAAAACTCAGTATAATTTCGAATTAAAGTCTCAAGAGATTTTGTCTCAAATAGCAAGTTTCACTAATCACAGCTTTGAGCTAGATACAGTTATTTTTCCTTCTCTCATCCTATTGCAATAACAGTTAACAATTAAAAGTTTACCAGGCCTTTCAAAAAAATTTCACTCAACATCCTTTTCTTCTTTTTCTTACTTCTTTCGTCAAGTTTAAGCTCATCCTGATACAAAAATTGATCATTAGAAATTAAGAAAATAATCACATTCTGGAATTCCACATAGATGGTGAATATGTGACGGTTTACTCAAAACCCAGAAGAATTGTAAGTCTCCCGACTAACAGATATCCATCTCTTAAGGTGTTGTATATTCATCCCTAAAACAAACTAAATCTTTAAGACTGGAATCTGTTAAGACTAAGTTGACTCAAGATGTACCTTCAATAGATACTATTCCAGGTATAATTTCATGATTTTCATAATTACAAATCATCATATAAATCACTTCTATACTATAAATAAACTTATGTCTCCCCCCACTTTCAGCAATGAGTGTTTGTGATAGAAGAAGGGTTCCCATTTTCTGGGTAAACTAATTCATTATTTTAGAATTTCACAACATTTAGCAAATTCTTTCAGGGGGCCAATAATATTTTATGACCTTGCACAAGTAGAATGTACCAAGAAACCTGGCAAGTTTACAAATAAAGAAGTTTTACAAGATTTGTCTCTGTTTTCCCCAGTGAACTTTGACTAAAGCCCTTCAAAACTACATCTCTCTTTTCTTTTTATATTTAATCCAACACTTCTCTTACTTCTTTCTACTTTCTCAATTCCTCTAGTCTTTATTTCCCAATCGTGTCCCAGACTAGTCCCACCAAAAACCAAAATGATGTCAACACCATCTCATGTGCCAGGCACTGTGCTAAGTACTGTTTCCAGGAGATTACAATCTAATGGAGGAGACAACATGCATACAATTTTTGCGGGACTACTATGGCCTTGGTGTACTAGAAGAAATGTTCGTGCTTCTGTTCTCACTATATCTTTGAAGTAAATGTCTTTTGTAAAAGATACCCATTGATAAGTGGTTAAATTGAACTGGGAAGCTATCTGCTGGCACTTAACAATGGGGGAAACACAGTTGTGGGTGTGGGGGTGTGGCTCAAGCTGATAGTAGTAGAGAAAAGAGAACCTTTGAATCATGAGGGGCAGATGTAGCAGTCCTGGCTCTTAGAGAGTGGGACAGAACATACTCACTATAAAAATTGCAAGCAGACGGTGCTTTCCACTTGGGGAAAGGGCCTTGAAAAATACAAAGGATAATTAATGGTCAAGTGCACCTGTGGCCAAGCCCTTCTCTTCCAGACCCCAATTGCTTCCTTCCTCTGCTTTATTGCTTACTTTTTTTCCCTTTTTCAGCTGCACCTAAAAATTTAACTTTCTTCCCCAAACTATGAAAATTCTATTCATCTTGGCTGCTGCTTGGCCATAACTAGGTCCCTGATTGATTTTTGTTTTCCAAAGGGGGCAATGATGGGAAATTCTCAAGCCCTGGGCTTTGTAGTGTCCTGAAGAAAAGTAGCCTTTCTAGTTCTCTATTCTTATACATCTTATACAGCCACTCCAACCAGACCACCTTCTACAGGAAGCTTTTCTTAATCTCTCTTAAGTCTAGTGTCTTCCCTCTTTTGATTATGTCTTATTTACCCCGTATATAACTTGTTGTACTGAGTTGTTTGCATGTCATCTCCCCCATTAGATTGTAAGCTCCGCAAGGGCAGAGACTATCTTTTGCTTTTCTTTGTATTATCAGAGCTTAGTACAAAGTTCAGTTGTTTCAGTTCAACTCTTTGAACCTATTTGGGGTCTTGGCAAAGATACTGGAGTGATTTGCCATTTCCTTCTCCAGCTTGTTTTATAGATGAAGAAACTGAGGCAAACAGGGTTAAGTGATTTGCCCAGGGTCACACAGCTAGGATGTGTCTGAGGCAGGATTTGAACTTGAGAAGAGGAGTCTTCCTGATGCTAAGCCTGGTTCTCTGTGCACTATAGCACCACCTAGCTGCCCACATCATAGGCTTTTAATAAATGCTTACTGATTGACTGGCAGACTAATCTGCAAAATGACTTCCTGAATATGCGATAGTATTTCTCATATCAAGGTCTTTGCTTATGACACATTTTCTACCTGCAATGCCTTCTACTAACAAGTCCATTCAAAACCCACTGATAGGCCAAGTTGGCGGCTGGAAAGCAGGGACTTGCTTAAGCTCTCCCCCAGGTCCCTCCAAACACCTATAAAAAATGGCTCTGAACAAATTCTCAAGCTACAGAACTCACAAAATAACAAAGGGAAGCAGGGCTCCAGCCCAGGACAGCCTGGATGGTCTCTGGGAAGGGTCTATTACACAGAGCTGGGAGCAGAGCAGAGCACGGCATGGGCCGCGCCAGGACCAACCAGACAGGGAGCCAGGCAGAACAGGCATAGCGCCCTGAATCAGTGAGCTGTGGCAGTTACCAGACTTGTCAACCCACAAACACCAAAGACAACAGAGAAGGTTAGTAGGAAAAGCTACAGGGACAGAGTGAAAGGAGTTCATGGTTGGCCACCACCCTAGGGGCAGCAGAGGTAGTGCAGCTCTGAGGTTGCTTCCAGAGCTACGGCTGCAGTTGCTTCCAGCCCCAGACCCATCTGGTGGGAGGAATTAAGCAGCAGATTAGCAGGAATGCAAAGCCTGCTTTGTTCTGCCTGGTTCTGGGCCGCAATCCTGGTTGGCGGTTCTTGGGGGAGAAGGAGTGCTGGTGTGGCAGAGCTTACTGTGTAGAAGTAGCTCTGAAAATAGCAGCACATCCCCTCAAGCTTGGGACAGAGTACTCTATATTCTACAATCAGTAGTACCCCGACAAAAAGCTCAAGGGTCAAGTAGTTGGCTGGGAACATGAACAGGCAGCAAAAACGGTCTCAGATTCAGACTCAGACTTTGGAATCTTTCTTTGGTGACAAAGAAGACCAAAACATACAGCCAGAAGGAGTCAACAAAGTCAAAGAGCCTACCTACATCAAAAGCCTCCAAGAAAAACATGAACTGGTCTCAGGTCATGGAAGAGCTCAAAAAGGATTTGGAAAAGCAAGTTAGAGAAGTAGAGGAAAAATTGGGAAGAGAAATGAGAGTGATGTGAGAAAACCATGAAAAACAAGTCAATGATTTGCTAAAGGAGATCCAAAAAAATAGTGAAGAAAATAACATCTTAAAAAATAGACTAACCCAAATGGCAAAAGAGCTCCAAAAAGCCAATGAGGAGAAGAATGCCTTGACAGGCAGAATTAGCCAAATGGAAAAGGAGGACCAAAAGACCACTGAAGAAAATACCACCTTAAAAATTAGATTGGAGCAAGTAGACTTTATGAGACTTTATGGGAAATCAAGAAATTATAAAACAGAACCAAATGAATGAAAAAATGGAAGACTGTGAAATATCTCATTGGAAAAACCACTGACCTGGAAAATAGATCCAGGAGAGATAATTTAAAAATTGTTGGACTACCTGAAAGCCATGATCAAAAAAAGAGCCTAGATATCATCTTTCAAGAAATTATCAAGAACTGCCCTGATATTCTAGAGTCAGAGGGTAAAATAGAAATTGAAAGAATCCACCGATCACCTACTGAAAAAGATCCCAAAAAGAAATCTCCTAGGAATATTGTTGCCAAATTCCAGAGTTCCCAGATCAAGGAGAAAATACTGCAAGCAGCCAGAAAGAAACAATTTGAGTATTCTGGAAACACAATCAGGATAATACAAGATCTAGCAGCTTCTACATTAAGGGATTGAAGGGCTTGGAATATGATATTCCGGAGGTCAATGGAGCTAGGATTAAAACCAAGAATCACCTACCCAGCGAAACTGAGTATCATGCTCCAAGGCAAAATATGGATTTTCAATAAAATAGAGGACTTTCAAGCTTTCTCAGTGAAACGACCAGAGCTGAATAGAAAATTTGACTTTCAAACACAAAAATCAAGAGGAGCATGAAAAGGTAATCAAGAAAGAGAAATCATAAGGGACTTACCAAAGTAGAACTGTTTTGTTTACATTCCTACATGGAAAAATGATGTGTATGATTCATGAGACCTTAGTATTAGGGTAGCTGAAGGGAATATATATAATATATATATGTATGTGTGTGTGTGTGTGTGTGTGTGTGTGTGTGTGTGTGTGTGTGTGGACAGAGGGCACAGGGTGAGTTGAATATGAAGGGATGAAATCTAAAAAAAATTAAATTAAATTAAGGGATGAGAGAAGAATATATTAAGAGAGGGAGAAAGGGAAAGATAGAATGGGGTAAATTATCTGACATAAAAGTGGCAAGAAAAAGCAGTTCTGTTGGGAGGGAAGAGGGGGCAAGTGAGGGGAAATGAGTGAATCTTGCTCTCATTGGATTTGACTTGAGGAGGGAATAACATACACACTCAATTGGGTATCTTGCCCCAAAGGAAAGAAGGCGGAAGGGGATAAAAAGGGGGATGACAGAAGGGAGGGCAGATAGGGGGAGGAGGTAATCAAAAGCAAACACTTTTGAAAAGGGACAGGGTCAAGAGAGAAAACTGAATAAAGGGGGACAGGATAGGAAGGAGCAAAATATAGTTAGTCTTTCACAACATGAGTATTGTGGAAGGACTTTACATAATGATACATGTGTGACCTATGATGAATTGCTTTCCTTCTTAGGGAGGGTGGGTGGGGAGAGAAGAGAGGAGAGAATTTGGAACTCAAAGTTTTAAAAGCAGATGTTCCAAAAAAAAAGTTGTTTTGCATGCAATTGGGAAATAAGATATACAGGCAATGGGGCATAGAAATATATCTTGCCCTACAAGAAAGTAAGGGAAAAGGGGCTGGGGCGGGGGGGAGGGGGGGAGTGGGGTGACAGAAGGGCGGGCTGACTGGGGAACAAGGCAATCAGAATATATGCCATCTTAGAGTTGGGGGGGTAGAAATGGGGAGAAATTTTGTAATTCAAAATCTTGTGGAAATCAATGCTGAAAACTAAAAATATTAAATAAATTTAAAAAAATAAAAATAAAAAATAAAATATGAAGGTCCTACCATAAATAAAGAATATTTCACAATACTAAGGAATCTGTATCTAGGGATGCTTCAGTTATTGCTTTTCCTTTTGCTTTAAAAAAAATCCCTTTTATGACCAAATGTAATTATGATCTTTCAGGTTTTGCCAGTGATTTATATATCTCAAAATGTAGTATATACTGTATATCATGTAATGAAAATTAAAGGACAAAACCCACCAATAGTTCAAATTACAGGTCAAGCCTTCCCTCTCTTCTTTGCTTCTTTACCACCCTTGTTCCTTCTTTTCTTCCTTTCTTTCCTCCTTTCTTTCCTCCTTTCCTTTCTCCCTTTTTCTTCCCTCTCTCATTCCCTTCCACAACCATCTATCAAGCATCCTACTATGTACAAATCACCATCATAGACATCTAAGGATATAAACAATGCCTTCCTTTATTACTCTAACCCACAATCATGTCTTGCTCTAATTTCACTTTGCCAAAGGAGCGGCCCAGACCACCAGCACCATAATGTTTAACAATAATACCAGCCAACAGTACAATAAAGGTCCTAGGCCCTACTTTACTGTTGTTTAATTCTTATTGTGAAAGGTGGAAGTCCCCACCCTGTAGACCTGCTGCCTCTTCACCCCTATGGGCTTCAGTCTCTGGAATAGTTTTTATATACAAGTCTTTGACTACGGGGAAAGAATGGGAGAGGGGAGTCAGCCAGGGCTCTGAGTTCCCTGGCAAACACAAAAGAGCAGATGCAAATGAACCACAGCAGAGGAGTGGAAATTAAGGGATCCCTGGGCTGGGCTCCAGCAGTCCTCCCGCACACAGCCTCATCTTGCGTAGTGTGTGGCATCGTCGTCATCCAATTCCCCATAGTGTTCTAAAGCTAGATGATCAGATAATAAGAGGTTGAGTGGTATGCATAACATCAAGTTGATTAAATTTGTTTACTGATAATTCTTTCAGGTTCCCATGAATATGGTCTAATTTCCTTGCCTTACTTCAAACAGATTTGGGGTAATGCATTATTGACAACATCTTTGCAGACCAGCTCGGCAATGTCATTCAGGAGAATGATTTCAGAGCAGATTTCCAGAGCCCTTGATTCCTGTTGGGATTCACTTGGGCATAAATTACGAAGCCGAATATTTAATCAGTGTCCCCATTAGAACCCTGTGGCTTATTTTTAGGAATCAAGAAAGGGGCTGGGGGAAGTAAGCCAGGGAGAGAATCTTTGTATTATTACAACATGAATACATTTCTTCCTTTCTGGTTGTGATATGTATGTGTATTTTGTTTCCCCCTCTCTAAAGCAAAATTGAGCTGAATGCTACCCTGAAGCATCCTTCCCTTTTTTTTTAAGAAATAAACATGGGCATTAATCTTTTGACTGCATTAAATTAAATATTAATGTTAACGGATCACATAATGTGAAGTTAAAAAAACGATTAACATTTAAACTGCATTCCCTCCATGATTGTACCATTAAACAAATTAGTCCCTCCCTTAATTAATAATGCCCAAACAATATAGCACATTTTAAAATTAGGGCCATGAAGCAAGAACAGGTGCCTTTGTTGTTGTTTGGGACTTTGCTTAAGATGTGTGGCATGCCAGCATCAGCCTCCAAAGCTCTTACCCTAATCTATTATGTTTTTCATTTGTGGCTGAAGTCATCGGATGTGGCTGTTTTCTTGAAAGAGGCAGGAGCATGGTGTATAATGGATCAGAGCCTTGGGTTCTAAGCCCAGCTCAGTCACTATGATACCCAATAAGGAGTATAGGGCAGATGATTTGAGGCAGAGGTGGGGGCAAAAAGGCAAAAGCAGCTTTCAGCATCTCTAAAAAGGATACCAGCTCTTCTCACTCTCTGAGGCTAAGCCACATATAAAAGTAGGAAGAGTCAAAACTCTGGGCTGTTATTTAGACTGACCCATTGTACTTGGATGGTTGGAGCACCTGTCTAAAGAGGGAGGTGACCAAGAAAACCAGATGAGACCTCTTTGTGCAATGACAGTACAGTTCTGGGGAGTCTGGTTACCTGCGTACCTTTCCCTCTATGCTATTTTTGCTTCTGTTCCCATTCTCCTGTGTCATGTATGTCCCCGGAGAAATTCTTACATGCTTGGCTGAGCTGTAAGGTGCTTGAGATCTTAAGAACATAATACACCGAAGAACTGAGCAGCAGTGAATGTTTCATGAATTCTGTGACAGTTACAGCCTTGATAAAGCCTTATGAACCCTTCCATATGCCCTCAGGTGTTCATTTTTCCGAAGTTGCAGGGACCCTGATTATCAATGACCTTGGAGCCCTGACAAACTGTGTGTCTTTGGGCTTTCCATTTATCTGGGCCACCATGTCTTCAATTGTAAAATAAATTGCAATGAGCCTAGTCTAATGCCCTCAACTCAGAAGTTGTTAAGTACCTATTAGACTCTGATTACTAGGGATACAAAAACAAAAATTATACACACGCCTACTAGACAGTAAGTTCCTTGAGGCCAGGAACTAGGACATGTTCATAAATAACTGCAATGCGAGTTATAATGAAATAAGATCACAAGAGAGGTTAAACACAGGGGAATGAGAAGTTCAGGGAGGGATGTGGATCCCTTCCTGCTGGGGGAGTAAAGGAAACCTTCAAGGAATTGATGATCGCAGAACTGGGTCTTAAAAGAAGAGAAAGACTTCAACAAACAGAAATGTGAAAAGAGTCTATTCCAAACAAATGGCAAGAATGATATTGGCCAAGGTTATAGAAGTGGAACAGGGTGGATGAGATCAGCCAGGTTGTAGAAGGGGCTAGTTCATCTCTAAGATCCCTTCTGACTCAAAAGTCACATAAATCTATGAAATCTTCTCAATGACTAAGAATTCCAAGTAGGATGATACTAGGGTTGGGCAGTGTTTATATTTCCAGTTATTATTTGATTTTTGGTAATGGAATAACATAAACATCTATCAGTTGCCTACTACGGACGAGGCAGTGTATTAAACGCTGTGGAGATGCAAAGAAAATCCCTTCCCCACCCAACAATGTCCTGGTAATTAATACCTCAAATCCCAGGGGAGATGAGAACCTATGGACTGCCTGCAATTCCAGGAATCCTCCAAGAGTTGTCCTCTCCTAGGACATGGAAATGAGCCTCTGCTCCAGGCTGATCTTAAGAACAAGGCTATACCCTGCTTGATTCACTCTCCTTACTGGAGAGTGGGCTTGGCTATTGGGACTCAGAAAGTCAGGATTAAAAATCTACAGGTTCTTTAAAGGGCAGGAAGCTAGACAGGTGGGAGCAATAAGAATAAGCATTTATATAGCACTTCTATGTGTCAGGCACTGGACTGAGCTTAAGTGCTTTACAAATGTGATCTCATGCTTATTTCAGCAGTGACCCACTCTACCAGTTGCTGTGATTCCCATCCAGGATGGAAAATGGGATTCGCATCTCATTTTCCATTCCTATTTCATCTCACTTAAATTAGTCTTTTGTCTGTTTGTTTGTTTGCTGACATTTATTTTTGCCTTCACTCATTCTCTTTCTCCTAACCATCACAATGGTCTCCTGGGGGTAGGATAGTAATATCACAGGTATTATTATCCCCATTTTGCTGATTAGAAAAATGAGTCACAGAGGGGTTAAATGACTTGCCCATTGGCACACTTCTGATGAGAGTCATAGGAAGGATTCAAACCCAGGTCTCCCTGAACTATAAGTCCAGAGCTCTTTTCATGACATCACACTGTCTTCTTGGTCATTTCACGGGATCAAACGAGAGCTAGAAGAGATCTTCAAACTAGACAAAAACCCTCATTTTATTGACACAGAGAGCACTATCTAAAGTCATATGGATAATCAATAACAACAAAAAAAGGCCTGGTTTTGAACTTGAGTCTGAGAGGCAGTGTGGGACAGTGGGGAGCCTTGGATTTGGAGTCAGAGCACCTGAGTTTAAAATCCAGTTCTGCCATTGATTGACAGTGTGAATTTGGACAAGTCATTCCTCATCTCTGGGCCTCTGTTTTCCCATAAGTAAAAAGCAGATAGGACTAGATGTCTTCTAAGGCCCCATTCAGCTCCAGAGATGTGACTCCACATTTGCTGCTCTATTCACTAAGCCCTATTGGCAGTCAGTTAACTAGCATTTTTTAAGCATCTACTACATGCCCAGCACTGTGCTAAATGCTGGGGATACAAAGAAAGCCAGGCAAAAAACAGTCCCTGCTCATGAGGAGCTCATAGTCAAATGAGAGAGAAAACAAACGAACAACTCTTTGCAAATAAGCTGTAGAGACGATCAATTGGGGGTAGTCTCAGAGGGAAGCCAGAAGATTAAGGAGGATTTGGAATGTGGTGTTTAGCCACACTCATCTGAACCTCAAATTTGATGTTTTATTTCCCTTCTGTCTTCCTTGGAACTCGGCCAGACGCTCCAGACCACCACCATCACCACCGCTCGAGCTAGTAAACTTGGCTTTCCTGGCCAGACTGGAAGCTCTCAGATGATTCTCTTAATGACTGGACTAGAAGCAGACCTTGGTCAGCCCTGACTCTGCCTCCCTCTGCTGGCTCTTGTGATGATTACAAGCCAGGTTAAAACCCCTCACTTCTATTCATAGGATCATAGCTTTGGAGTCCACAGACCTAAGAGGTTCCCTCCTTTTACAGAGGAGGATACTGAAGTCCAGAGAGATTAAATGACTTGACCAAGGTCTCACTGGACATAAGGGACAGAGGTAGGACTCAAATCCAGGTCCTGTGACTCCAAAGCTAGTATTCTTTCTTACATAATAAACACTAATTGCCGGCTATGTGCTAGATAATGGGGATGTAAAGTCAAAACCAAAAACTGATCGCTACCCTTCTGGTGCTCATAGAGTATGTAAAACTGGTAAATGAAGACACGCTCATTAAGGATGGAGAGAACACTAATGACTGGGGACATCAGAAGAGTATACTACACAAGGAAGCATTTGAGGTGAGCCTTGAAAGACGCTAAGGATTCTAGGAGGTACAGGTGAAGAAGGAGGGCATTTCAAGCATGGTGGACAGACAGCCTATGAAGGGTACAGGGATGGGAGATAAGATGCCAAACAAAAAGACAAGTTTCCCTAGATATGGAGACAGAAAGGAAAACAGTGTAAGATGAGTCTAGAAAGGTTGACTGGAGACAAACTGTGAAGGACTTTAGATGCCTGGATGAGGAGTTTGTTTTTTAACCTAGAAGTACTAGGGAACCAGTGGAAGTCTTGGGGTGCAAAGAAGCAACATGGACAGACATACTTTAGAAGTGTTCTTTTGGCACTTGGGGGGAGATTGCCAGGGGAAAGTAGAAAGGCTGGAGGAGAAGTGATGGGGGTGGTAGAGAAGGGGGCAAGGGATACATGAGATGTAGTGGAAGTTGAATTAAAAAGACTTGACAACTGTTTAGAAATGGGATATGGGAAAGAAGACAGGGTCAAGAGGTGACTAGTAGGTAGAACACAGCACCTGGATTCAGGAAGACCTGGCCTCAGAAACTTACTAGCTGTGTGACTCTGGACAAGTCACTTAACCTGTTTGCCTCAGTTTTCTCAACTGTGAAATGAGAGTGATACTAGCACGTACTTCCTTGTTGTAAGGACCAAATGAGAATATTTGTAAAGTTTTGAGCATGGTGTCCGGCACATAGTAGGTGCTAAGTAAATGTTTACTCCCTCCTTGTATTTCCCTTCAAGTAGGATGCCAAAGTCACACACCTGGGAGGATGGTGGTATGAGAATGCTGCCCCAGCACAGATGTCAGTAGATGACATTTGTCCCATGCCTGGGGAACATGAAGAAAGAAATGAAAGAGAGAAAAAAGAATGGACTGAGAGACAAGAAGTTGTGTTGAAGCTACCCCAAGGCTACCCCAAACTCCTTCCACCAGTAACAAGAAGTCTTTCTTTTCTGGTGCCTGGAAACAGTGATAGCCAAAATCCTCTCAGCTTTTGTTCCCATCCCCATTTGTCTGTAAGATTGATGCTTCATGGATGGCTCCAGAGAAGAAAGTGAGGCTGGTGACTTTGGACTGCCCTCCCTCATTTTAATCCAATTCACTTGCATACCATGGCATCACCTCCCTACCATGGTCCTCTTTGAGAATGAAGGACAAACAACAACAACAGCTCACACGTAAAGACTTTTGGACCCCAAAGGTTTCTGGGTTCCACTTACTGGATAAGTAGCTATCAGCCCTTTATCCTTCCCCTAGGCTTCTGCAGTGTTCTGACTTAGCAACATGAAGGGTGATGAGGTAGTAGACCTGGGAACCTGTTTATTAACTTAGCATTAGGGGAGAGAGGAAGAGAAGATAATGAATTCTGATTTGGGACATGTTGAGCTTAAGATGTCCAGGGAATATTTATGTCTAGAAGAAAGCTGGTGGTATGGGGTTGGAGTTAAGGAGAGAAATTAAGCCTAGATATATAGGATTGGGGGTCATTTGCATAAAGATAATACTTGAACATGGGAGCTGATGAGATCTCTAAGATAGTGAATAGAAAGGGATGAAGAGGACCATGGACAGAGCTTTGAGGGATACTTACATTGAAAATATAGATGATGATTAAGATAAGAAGGCTCAGAAGATGCAGTCAGTTAGGTGGGAGGAGATTAAGGAGAGAGGAGTGTAATGGAAAACAAGAGTGAGTATCCAATGCAAGAGGGTAACTGACAATGTCAAAACTCATTGTCAGTTGGATTTAGCCATTAAGAAATCAGTCGATAACCTTGGAAAGAGTAATTTTAGTTTTTAGATAGGCTCGGAAACCAAATTGTGAGGAGATGAGAAGTGAGTATGTGACCCTGGGTAAGTCACCTCTAGATTACAGTTTTATAAAATGAGGAGCTGGACTTTGATGATTTCTAAGGTCCCTGCCAGCTCTGATGCTATTGTAATGGTGGGAATTGGTGAGCCTGCTTCTGTCCTGGAATGCCTGAGTGGAGGCTGATATTGTGAGATGAAAATGAGTCATCCAGTTGGCTTAGAAGCCCAAAAGACTGATGGCTCCAGAGGCACAGAGCTGAAACTAAAATCACATAAAGAAAGCTAGGCATATTCCTCCCCAGCCCTACTGTATTTTTTTTTTCCTGATGGCCCTGAGGCAGGTACCTCTATGAGCTGCCAAGTTGGGGAGCAGCAAACTATTTCTCCCACTTGGATACCATGTGTCCATGAACACATGTTGCCTCTATATCTTTTGTGTTTAGTCTTTCCTGATCTTTGACAACCAAATATCCAGAAACAGAATTGACCAGCTTACAACCTTATGACTTTCAAATGATCAGAGGTTCGTCAGCAGTCCTATAGAAACCAGAGGCAGTAACAGAATTCACCAGGCAACAACAGTGCCTGATGACTGAGAAAGAATCTCAGAGAGAGGTGGATAGGGAGCTGAGGATAGAAGCAGCATTAGGAATATTTTGGAGAGAAATAGAGACTGCATACTCAAGAAAGACATGGCCCCTGCGAGCCCAGCAGAGATATACCTAAAGGGAAATGTAATGAGGACTCCACATGAGAAAATAGGACTCCAAAAACTAAGAGTCTCAAGGAGCCCCTAAGTCCCACATAGTCTATGTGTGCCAAATTAACTTTGTTCTCTGAGTACACTTTCCCTGGGGTTATAGTGTGTCTAAGGGGAAAGTGTACCCCCTGGTTTGAGAAGATTATTTGTGATGATTGTTAGTAAATATCCTCTTATGAAAACTAATTAACATCAACTAGTTGATGGGTATTGGGGAGAACATTGGCAAGGGGTTTGTAATTGACAGTATTAGATGCCACAACCCCTCTGGATTACCCCTGGAACCCAATGAAGCACATCAGTCAGCCACTTTCTGGTGGCCCAACCCTCCATGGCTTGTGGAAGTTGGGAGAGTGAGCCTGGAATGGGTGCCACATCATAATCTCTATAAATTCTGATACCATAATCATAAGAGTTGATATAGAATGTGAGTTGCCAAAGATGTGGTTGCTGCTCTCTGCTAACAAGTGTTGTCCTTCATCACCCTTTCTGCCAACAACTGCACATGAACATGAACATGTGAGGTATGGACTTGAAGAGGTTCTGAAGTTGCCAACCCTACAAACCAATCTCTACCCTGAACCTCTCTCCTATGGCTTCAATTCTACTGTGAGTTCATGGCTTTTATATATGAGACCACTGACACCATTGAGTCACTGTAACAACTCTTCAAATGTCATTATTAATCATGGTAGCCAGGTTTCCAAACAAACCTGGGGCATTTTGTATGCTGCAATCCAAAGGAGATGTCAGTCTGGATTGGCAGAGGATGCTAAGCATACTACAATACTATGTACCTGTGTAAGAGACTTATAGAGTTGTTTCTGGAGCTTCTTTAGGAAGAGACATAGTTCCATCAACACCCTTCGAAAGTGATACTCAAGGAGAGAGATGCTGAAGACATGTAGAGGAAGCTAACTCCTCAACATGTCCTGGGTTTCTAGCTTGCCTCACTAGTGGCTACTAGAATGGACCCTCTGTAGGTGAATCTTCCCAGATAAAGGGATCATTCATTCTTCTGTATTTTGTGGTATATTCTGGTCTGTAGAACTCTGCCAATGTGTTTTCTTGGATAAATGGTTTTACTCAATGTTCATTATTTGTGATGGTCTTTTGTGTAATAAATGGGAAAGAGCTAAGATGGTGAGTGAAACCTAAGAAACCCTCTTCCTCTTAAAGTGACCAAGAGAGCAGTTTTCCTTGTCTTATCAACTTGAACTCATACCCCTAAGTTAGAAATACTTGAGGGGACAGATAGAGATAATTTTAGCCCAACAACTCTCTCAGAGACTTGAAAAAAAGAGCTCCAGGCCTCATGCTCATCCTGGGGCCTGCCTGCCCCCTCCTATCAGCCAGTGTTCGGGCAGTATGGACACTGCCTTTGGCTCTCTTCTCCTCAGAGGTCTTCAGATCCTATCTATCCAAGTCACCCACAAGCTTTATCTGTACATTTACATAACCAATGTGGACATAATATATTGATATAGTACTTTAAGTTTTCCAAAGAACTTTCTTCACAACAACCTTATAAAAGAGCTAAATCGAATCATTCCCAGCATTTTGCAAATGAGGAAGACAGAAAAATTTAGTGATTTGGTCATAGTCACAGAGCTGGTAAGTGTCAATGCTGTGATTCAAACCCCAGGCTTCCTTCCTATGTCCATCAATAAGCATTTATCAAGCATCCTGCTATGAGCTTATACTAGGCTGTAGGCATACAAAGACAAAAATCATAAGCACTTGTCCCACTTATTGTCTCTTGGATGTATTATCTGAATGTTGCTTTACAGTATTGTCCAATCCCAATACTAAATACCTGTGTGACCTTGTATAAAGCACTTTACTCCCTCAACTATAAAATGAGAGAACAGGTTCAACAATCTCTTTAGTCCCTTCTAAAATTCTGCAGCCTTGATTCCATGGCCCTGTGATAATTCTGAGACTCTTTCTTATTTATCTTTGCATTTCTCTCAACCCCTAGCCCAGTGCCCACACGTATAAACCATGCATGGTAGGAGCTTAATAAATGATTATTGACTGAATGAAGTTCTATACAAATACCAGGGATTATTATTAAGCCTTCTCAAGATGCTTCTTTTCCCAGGCACTGGCTCTTTGGACAAAGAGACAAGCCCAGCATGTTTTCCATGTGGGATTCTCAGAGCCAGGATGGGGAAGAGAAGACAGCAAACTTGATCTTCAGGCCTGGTAAGGCCCCTCAGACGAAGCCCCTGACCATCAGCGCCAGTCACCACTTGTTCCTCTGCCTCCTCATTAATAGAGATTAAGCCTCATTATTCCATAAGTAATTGAATTTTCCAGCCCAGACAACATGCTCTTGCTGACCAGGGCACAGCTTGCTAACAGTAGTAGCTGCTCACCCCACCCCAACCCCAATCAACAAAGAAACAGTTTGCAGATTTTAATTTCCAGCCAAGGGATGAAGGTCAGCTGATTGTTGGACATGGAACAAGTGTCCATATTGGACTGAGCCCCTGGGGTAGGCAATTGGGATAGACAATGAAGCCAGGAAGTTAGAGGAGTTAGAGAAACCCCAGAGCTGTGTATTTCTAGTTATTTCACTAATGCTTGAAGTAAATAATGATGCTAAGTACTATGTCCTGCTCTGACAGGTTTGTAAGGGGATCATAACATTAAACCAAGGTTCAGAAGGCCAGGGTCCTAATCTCAGCTCAACTGCCAACTGAGAGCAAAAACAAATGCCTTCCAACCCTCTGGGCTTAAATGTCTCCATCTCTAAAATTGTAGTAATTCTATTTTCCAAAGTGCTTACACAAAACTTGGCCCTAAGGGAGACAAGAGAAAAGGTAACTCCCTCCTTTGCAGAGGTGGGGAACTGTGGGTGTGGAGTATTATAGAGCCTATAAGACTCTAACGGGTTGGTTACTTGTACCAAAATGCTTTTTTTTTCTCCCCCATCTCACTTTCCTTCTTGTTCTTTGTTACAAGGAATGGCTCTCTCAGAATGGGATGGAAAATGTATGTGTATATTGTTGTTGTTTATCCTTCATTCTCCAAGAGGACCAATGGCATCAAGAGGGTAATGTCTTGACTTGCAAGTGACTTGGATTTAAGTGAGGTAAGACTGTGCAAAGTCATCAGCCTCACTTTCTCCTCCAGAGTCATCTGATTCCAGTGACAAGACATAGGTCAAGATGACTGGCAATGGCTGCAGATGCAGTGGGAGACCTTGGCCTTTTTAAGCTAAAGTCTTTCCCAGATCTAAGTTTGTCTGAGGCAACACCCATTTAGTGATTTAAGGCTAGGTAAGAATTGAGGTCAAAGATGGCCTAGTTTGCCTTCTTAAAAGAATTAATCTGGGAGACGAAGACCTTCAGAGTTTCTAGCCAGAGAAGAAATAATTGCTAGTTACACTCACTCTGAGCCATCAAAACCCAAACAATGAGCAAGTGAGGCTTGGACTGAGACCTATTAGTGGCTAATCCAGTATGTTTATATGTGTGTGTATGTATATACATCACATCAATTTACATATCATTATATACTATACAACATTAATTTATATGTATGTGATTATATATAAATATGTAATCGATATAAATTAATATGATATAAAAACAAAAGATATCAATAAAACAAATGTTTTTAAAGATGAACACCCTGTCTCCAGAAAGTCATTAATAAAACACATGTTCTCAGCCCACAGTTGGAAAACTACAATTCTGGGTGCTTCACTCTAAGAGGAACATTAATAAATAAGCTATAGCCAGAGGACAGTGACCGGAATAGCAATGGACCCTAAAAATATGTCATGAGGGCCAGTGGGCAGAAATGACAGAGTAGTACGTTTCAGCTTAATCTCAGCAACATACATAAAGAATCATATAAATGTAATTTGTTATAAAGAGGAACTTTTTTAACAATTCAAGGTTTTCAACAATGGATTAACCAGTCTAGCTCATGAGTTAGTAAGACTCCTATCTCTGGAAGACAGAAGCAGGAGCTGCATGGCTACCTTCTTTTAGAGAGAGATCTTGACTCCTTGACTTTGAAGATGCCAACTACTGAATTTTGTTTCCCTAGAAAGAGAAAGAGGACCCTGAGAAGGCTGACTCCCTCCCATTAGCACAGATTACTTAAATATATAAGGTCCTTGAACCAGGCTGTGTTTTCCAAAGTGACAAAAAGGCTGAAACAAAATAAAACAGGGAAGGAGTCATTTCAGAGGATCATGGCAGAAAGAAATCCTAAACAGCCAAAGCAAAACAGGCCATGAAAAGAAGACAGTGTACTACACAGGACAGGCCTCAGGTTTTGAGGATGAATCAAAGACCAACTTGGCCTTCTTTATAATTCTGCTATCCTCCAGAAATTAAAGCATAGACCAAGATCTCACACTGTATATCAGGATAAGCTCTAAATGGGTACAAGACTTAGACATAAAGCATGACATCATAAATAAATTAGAGGAGCAAGGAAGCAATTACCTTTAAGATCTATGGCTAAGGAAACAGTTCATGACTAGATGAGGGATAGAGAGGGTCACAGAAGATAAAATGGACAATTTTGACTACATACAATTAAAAAGGTTTTGCACGACCAAAACCAATGTAGTTAAAATTAAAATGGAAACAGGTAACTGGGTGGAGAGGGTGAATCTTTGCAGTGAAATTCTCTCATAAAGACCTCATTTTCAAGATATATAGAGAAACGGATTCATATTTATTCTTATGTTGTCTTAAGGCTAAGTCTCTCTATCTCACCCAGGCTGGAAGTGTAGAGGTCACTCAGCTTGATACCATTAACGATCAGCATAGGAGTTTTGAACACCTCCATTTCTGACCTGGCCAGTTTGCTTGCCCCTCCTTAAGCAGCCTGGTGATCCTTACTCCCAAGGGACTCACTATATACAAACAGCATGGACAAGTCCAGTTCAATGCAAACTAGAATTCCAAAGCTCAAGCCATCTACCAGTCTCCCACTTTCTTATAGCAAGGATCACAGCTTGTGCCATCACACCCAGCTACGAAGTTTTCAAAGAAAGTAATCTAAGTAATGTGAAAAAAGTTCCAAATGCCTAATAATTAGAAAAATGAAAATTAAAGTAACTCTTCAAATTAAACTACCTCACACGCACCAGATCAGCAGAGTTGACAAAAAAAGAAAATGACAAATGTTGGAGGAGCTGCAGGAAAACAGGCACATTAATGCACTTTTCATGGAGCTATGAATTAGTATAGCTATTCTGGAAAGCAATTTGGAACTATGCCCAAAAAGTCATTAAACTGCACGTATCCTTTGACCTAGCAATACCACTACTAAGCCTATACCCCAAAGAGATCAAAGAAATGGGGAAAGGACCCATAGGTACAAAAATATTTATAGCAGCTCATTGTGTAGTAACAAACAAATGGAAACTTCCCATCAATTAGAGAATGGATGAAAAAGTCATGGTATATCAATGGAATGGAATACTATTGTATAATAACCCATGATGAAAGGAATAGTTTCACCAAACCTGGGGAGCCTGGCATGAGCTGTTACAGAGCGAAGTGAACAGAACAGCAAGAACAATTTATTCAATAAGAACAACACAAAAAGAACAAACAATTTTCAAAGACTTAAGAATTCCAGTCCACAGAGTGACCAACCATGTTTCCAAAAGAACAACAATGAAGCTACTCCTCTTTCTGAAGGAGACATGGTAGACTCAAGGGGCAGAATAAGCCTTTAAAAAAAAAACATAACCAAAGCTGGAATTTGTTTTGCTTGACTATGTATATTTGTCACAGGGGATTTGCAGCGGGGAGGGGCGTTGTTTGTTTGTTCGTTTGTTTGTTTTTTCCAGTGTGGAAAGAGAGAGAAAATCAATTTTTGTTTGTTGAAAAAATAATTTTAATTTATAAAATAAAAATGAACAATGATGCTGCCCTCTCTACTGGGAACACAGGCAAGTCATGGAAAGGGAAATGGGTCTGAGCAGAAAGTGAGGTTGATCATTGAATCAACATAGAAATCAATCGTTGGTAGATTCCAGCACTAGATAGATCTCTAAGATTCCTTCCAGTCATGGTGGTTCTATCAAGTTTTAAGCTAATGACATAGATTTTTTTTAACCCTGGAATAACCTTTACCCCCGTAAAGCTCTGACCTAGTTCTCCTGACTCACTCTAGTCATTTCTAAAGGATAAAAGGACTTGAGACCCAGATCTTTGCTCTTTGAAAAAGTTAAAAATATGGTGCTAACAAGAACAGTGTTTTGACAATATAAGGATTTGTCTTGACCGTTATCTTATCCTGATGATATTCCAGATAATGTTAGAGGCCTTGGGAATTAACTAGTCTAACTCCTTCATTTTACAAGCTTAGAGAGATCGGTGTACTTGTCCCAAGGATAACATAGCTAGTGGCAAAGCCAGGACTACTGCCCTAGTCTTTTGACTAAAAGTCAAGAGCTCTTTCAAGAGGAGTTTTTATTATCCCCATTTCACAGATGAAGAAACTGAGGCCCCCAAGGTCTTTGAAATATTCATCTAAATATTCCTATACCACTAAAAGTCTATCACAATCAGAGATGTTCTGGAGCTAAGAACCAGAGAGAGCAAGCTGTTAAATTTTCAATGTGAGCATTTACCCCTCAGAAGTCAGCAAAATCAGGGCTTGATTTATTGTTTTGTTGATTGTCTAGAATTAAGAAAATGATGGAGAAAATGTTGCAATGCAGAATAAATTTTAAAAAAAATTAAATTTAAAATAAATAATTAACGTTAAAAATTATATTTAATTTAAAATAAAATAATTAAAATTTAAAATAAAAAACTTTTTTGGATGGCCAGATGCTAAACATTTACTGGCATGCTCTTGTTCACAATTCAGATCTAACTTACCTTATTACACATTACTATCCATCACACTCTATAATCCAGTCAAACTAGCCTTCTCACTGCTTCTCATACTCAATACTCTATCTTCTCTCTCCAGGCCTTTGTGGGGCTACATCCTTTGACTATAACATACTCATTCCTCACCTTAACCTCTCATTTCTCTGAGTTCAAATCCAGCCTCAGACACTTGACACCTTTACTAGCTGCATGACCTTGGGCAACTCACTTAACCCCAGTTGCCCTGCCTTCTCCCATTCAAAAAAAAAACCCACAAAAACAACAAAGACAAAAACCTCTCATTTCCTTCTCAGCCCAAGCTCCAACTTCTACATGAAACCTTGCTGATGCTCCAAGGTATCAGTAGGGCCTTCTCCAAAACTACCTTGTGTTATGGAGGTATGGGCCAATGGGAGACCAGTCTTTAAAATCTGCTTTAAATGCTCTGCTTGGTATCAATCTACACGGAAGCATTATGCGCCTCCTTTTAGAAATTTATGATGCAGTTGTGCATGGCACATTCAAAAAAAAAGGGTGACCATGTATTAGGGCATAAAAACCTCACAAACAAATGCAGAAAGGCAGAAATGTTAAATACATCTTTTTCTGGCCATAATGCAATAAAAATTACATGCAATAAAGGACCTTTAAAGCATGGTTAAAAACTAAACAATTTAATCCTAATGAATAGGTGGGGTCAAAGAACAAATCATAGAAACAATTTCATTAAAGGTGATGATGACAATAAAACAATATACCAAAATTTGTGGTATGCAGCCAATGGTTAGGGGGAAACGTATATCTCTAAATGCTTACATCTACATAAAAGAGAGAAAGAACAGATCAATGAATTGGCCATGAAGCTAAAAAAAAAAAAAAAGCTAGAAAGTTAAAGAATTAAAAGCCCCCAATTAAACACCAAAATTAGAAACCCTGAAGATCAAAGGAGAGATTAATAAAAATGAATTTTAAAAAAATGAACTAGTAAATAAAAGTAGGAGCTGGTTAAAGAAAATAATAAAATGCATAAACCACTGGCTAATTTAATATGAAAAAGAAAGAAAGAAAAAAAGAAAGGAAGAAAGAAAGAGAGAAAGAAAGAAAGAAGGAAAGAAGAAAACCAAATTGTTGTTACTGTTGTTGTTCAGTCATGATTGACTCTTTGTGACCCTATTTGGGGTTTTCTTGGCAAAGATACTGGAGAGGTTTGCCATTTCCTTCTCCAACTCATTTTACAAATGAAAAAACTGAGGCAAACAGGGTTAAGTGATTTACCCAGAGCATACAGCTAGTAAGCCTCTGAGGCTGGATTTGAACTTCAAGCCCAGAACTCTATCCATCATGCCATCTAGCTGCCAAATTACCAAAAGGTAAAGGTGAATTCACAACTAATGAAGAAGAGATAAAAGCAATTATTAGGAGTTTTTTTTTTTGCCTAACTGTATGACAATAAAACTAACATTTTAATTGAAATGCATAAATATTTACAAAAATTTAATTTGCCCAGCTTAGCACAACAGGAAATAGAATACTTAAATAACCCATGCCTCACTTACTCATTGTTTGGGTTTTGATGGCTCAGAGTGAGTGTAAATAGCAATTGTTTCTGTTCTGGCCAGAAACAATGAGGGTCGTCTTCTCCCACACTGATTTTTTTTTTGACTAAGCAAATGAGGCCCTCTCTTGCCTCATTTCTTATCTAGCCTTAAATCACTAAATGGGTGTTGCCTCAGACAAGCTAAGACCTAGGAAAGACCTCAGCTTATTTTTTTTTTTTGACTAAGCAAACTAGGCCCTCTCTTGCCTCATTTCTTACCTAGCCTTAAATTACTAAATTGGTGTTGCCTCAGACAAACTGAGGCCTAGGAAAGACCTTAGCTTAAGAAGGCCCAGGTCTCCCACTGCATCAGGGGCCATCTCTAGTTGTCCTGACCTATGTATTACCATTGGACTCAGATGAATCCAGAGGAGAGAGTGAGGCTAATGACTACACAGCCCTGCCTCACTTAAATTCAATTCATTTGCAAGTAAAGACATCACCCTCCTGATGTCATTGGTCCTTTTCTAGAACCAAGGAGGCAAAATAACAACTTTTGCCTCAGCTGCAAAAAATTGGCCCCAGAGCAGTATTTGTTTCTGCTCTGCATTCTTTGTCCTCCTCGGTCTCAGGGCCTGGAAGCTAACTCCATGGAACCAGGGAGTTCTAGTCATGATGACCTTGAGTTAAGACTGCAGGCAGGTTGGCACAATAGCCAGTCCAGCATGGAAGTCTTGAGAAGCCAGAGTACCTGGGAATCAAGTTTAAAGGGAGTTTTGCAACAACAGTGAAAAATCGTTGGATTGTGCTATCAGATACACTTAACTTGGGTGTATAATTTCTCCCTGAGCCTCAGTTACACTTCTGTAAAATGAAGACATTGAAATAGATGACCTCAGGTCCAGCGCAAGCAAAGTGGATTTTTGTTAGCATTTTTAGGAGTTTGGTATTCCACGATCCACAGCCACAACAATCTCTTGTTCCTAGGTGTTAGATATGAGTGCTATGGTTCAAAACATCTCCACCATGTAGATTGTAAGGGCTAGGTGTGGCCTGTTTAGATTGTAAAGGTCAGGACCCTGGAGGGGTAGAGTATAAGTATAAAGCAGGTGGGCGCTGGTCAGTGAGTAGGGAACCTTTAGGGTTGAAATGCACAAGCTAGTATGCTGTGTGCCTTGATCAGCACCCATTAAAGCTTGGGGGGAATCTGTGTTTGCCTCAACTGGCCCCCATCGAGGCTTGAGGGGATTTAGGAGAATGCACAAGTTGTGCCTGTCTTGATTGGCCCCATTGAGATGTAAGGGGAGTTGCCCCCCTGTAATGGCAATTTAGATTTGAAGATTTTTCCCACCTATTAATAGGCCATGTGACCTGCTTACATCATAGGAAGCCTAAGTCACATGTGGTGGGAGGAGCTTCCTGACAGGAAAAGGAAGTTGTGTCACAGGAAATGCTTAGAGAGCAGTTGAGATAGACCTGAGGGAGAGAGCAGATGTGGTGGCTGTGAGTGCATCTGTGGGAAGGCCCCAGCAGGGGGCGGAAAGTTGTGGGATGGAGTGGTTGTCTACCATGATATTGTGTATCGAATTCTTTGCTGCTGTGATGGATTGGGTGTATTGGTTATGGGATCTAGTCCTCTGGTGTCTGAATAAATGGTTTACTTCTACCTTCAAAAAAAAGTTTAAAGGGAGTTTTGGACTTAGACTGTGCTCTGTGGTAACCCAGCTAAGTTAAGAACCTCCCCTGAGCCTGAGGTGGTACGAGGGGAAAAGGGAATTTTGCCTCCCATGTGTCAGGGGAGTAAATTTACATATTTGCGATTATGCCTTTTGAAATAAATACTCCTTTGTCAAAGTTAATGTGACTTTCAGTGGATAAATGGAACTGAGGTTCAGAGGACCACCCTCTGTAATTGAGAGAATAACATTGGTGGGGTCTGGAGTCGTTTGCAGAGAGCCAAGATATACCCTTTTAAGGGTAATGGAGAACCTTTGGTGAAGAACAAAATTTGACCTTTCTGGCCTTCAGGTGGTTAGGGCCAGGATGGTCAGTATTACACAAAAAAAGATAGATCTAAATAACTGGAGAAATATTACTCGTTCATACGTGGGCCAAGCCAACATAATAAAAATGACAACACTACCTAAATTAATTACTTATTTAATGCCATACCAATCAAACCACAAAAGAATTACTCTATAGAGCTAGAAAAAAAGAATAATAAAATTCATCTGAAGAAACAAAAGGTCAAGAATATCCATGGAATCAATACAATGATCCAGGACAAGTATTAGAGGAAAACATCCAAGCTATCAATAGCCATATGAAAAAAATGTTCTGAATCATTCATAATTAGAAAAATGCAAATTAAAACAACTCTGAAGTACCATTTCCTACCCATCATTTTGGCTAAGATGACAAAAAAAGGAAATGATAAATGCTGGAAGAAATGTGAGGAAACAGGTACACTAAAGCACTGCTGGTAAAGTTGTAAACTAGGTCAATCATTTCTGGAAAGTAATTTGGAACTCTGGCCAAAAACCTATTAAACTATGCATAGTTTGACCCTTTGACTCAATGATACCACTACTAGCTTTATACTCCAAAGAGATCAAAGAAAGAGGAAAAAGATCCATATGTAGAAAAAGTTGTAGTAGCTCTTTTTGTGGTGGGAAAAAAAAGTGGAAACTGAAGAGATGCTCATTAATTGGGGAATGGCTGAAATTACTACAATACATGAATACTACTGTGCTATAAAAATGATGAAGGGGATGGTTTCAGAAAAACTTGGGAAGACTTATATGAATTGACACAAAGTGAAGTGAGAAGAACCAGGAGAACAAATTACACAACACCAGTAATGTTGAGGAGATTACCAACTTTAAAAGACTTAGCAGTTCTTTCTGATCAACACAATGACCAACCACAGCTCCTAAGAATTCATAATGAACACTACCCACCTTTACGGAGAGAGCTAGTGCAGATTGAAATATATTTTCTTCCTTCTTTCTTCTTCTTTCTTTTTTTTCTGTCATGGTTAATGCAGAAATTTGTTTGACATAACTATACACCCAGTTATTGCTTCCATAATTGGAGGGGTTAGAGACTCAGTGCCCTTGCAATCTGGAAAATCCACATAAAATTTTTTACCACTCCCTTCATACCAGAGAAGTCTGATTTTTTCTTTTTCTTTTCTGGGGTATTTACAGTACATTATTGTAAAATTTGGGTTAAGTATTTGGTCATATGCTATATGCAGGTCAATGTTAAGTAAAAACATTGCATGAAAAACAACTTTTTCTGTGTCATTTGCAACTTCCACAAAACTCCCAAAAAATTTCCATTTAATTTCCTATGCTGACCTGTGCTATATCAAAACTACAATGGGAAAAGTCACGATATGGAAGGAATAACTGTATTTGTAATGAGTTTTGTCTTTCTTGCCTTCACAGAGAGTGAGAGAAGGGGAGAGGGAAGCAAAAAAAATTGGTACTGAAAATAAAATAAAATTGATTTTTTTAATAATTTTAAAATTAAGAAAGTCATGATAATGTGTAATAAAGAGGCCTATTCTCTTCTTCAGAGTATGCACAGATCTTCTTTGACCATTTCCTATCTACTTACTTCATGGTAATGAAAGATCTTTTTAATTGGTTCTGAGTCAAAACTGAGTGTGAGTTTCTCTCTTCCCTAGTGATTTTCAAGTGAGGAGGAAGAAGAACCTCTGTGGGCCTCCAGGTGAGAGACAGGGACCTCAGGCCCCCTCTCTCTTACCCGGTCACCTTGTGGTCTGGAATGCATGGCATGGCCCTGTTGTACTCATCTTTTCCCATCCTAGGTAAATGAGTTTCAGGGACAGAATGATCTTGAAGGCTGATAATGGTAGGAAGAGCCACCAGAGAGCCAGTGACAGGAGTCCACAGCAGTCTGCTGCAGCCACAGTGGCCAAACCTGATAAACCAACACAGCCCTGAGGAATAACCTTGGCAGCTAAGACAACATATCCTGCACCCAGAAGCAAACTTGGTGGGTAGGAATGCTTTGTAATAAAGCACTTTATTTTTTTTGTTTTGTTTTTCTTTTTATCTTGCCCAAGCTAGAAGTCAGTAGCGACTCACGGGCCTGACCGCACTGCTGGTCAGCATGGAAGCTTTGCCCTGCTCTGTTTCCAACATGGGCTGGCTCACCCCTCCTTCAGCAACCTAGTGATTCCTCATTCCGGGAATTCACTATATTAGAGCCAGATGTAATATGAACATCTGAATAATCATTAGTCCTACTGCAGCACAAAACTCCTGAAGTGAGAAATCCACCCCCTTCGACCTCCTCCAACAGCAAAGGTTATAGGCATGAGCCACCATGATCGGCTCCCAGGAGGTTTGAGCCCACTCTCCCCAGGGACCAAGATGAAGAGAAGAAAGTATACTCTGTCTTGGGGGAGATTGCTTTGCACCTCAGGCCTGGCTCTCTCTTCTAGCAAATATCCTTTGTAAAAGTTTATCCTTTATAAAAGCTAAAGTTACTTAGACTCTCTCAGCCCTAATTTCCTCACTTGTAAAATGAACATAATTATAACACCTCCAAGGGTTGTTAGGAGGATAAAACAAGATGACGTTTGTAAAGCACTTTACAAACCTTTAAGGGCAATATAAATGCTAGCTATTATTATTGCTGTTGTCATCATATTAACTGCTTATCCATGATTTGGAGAATATATCAGTGGGGAAGTTGATATTGGGGTGCCAATTGTGCCAGTGGTATTGAGGAGATATTAACTGGTCAATCAGTACTTGGGGGGGATGAATTGGATGGGGACTCAAGAGTGACAGTATTAGAAGATTCACTCCAGTTCCTTGAGGATACCCTTAAAACCTTGAAACACTTAAGAAGGAAACTCTTACTCCAACGATTCAGTCTTCCAGTTCAAGTGTGGGTTGGGGGAGTGAGTCAAAGAGCCTTTCTGTGCTATATTTGATTATAGTATATTAATCATATATAATAATGCAACTTTATGTTATACAACATAATCTATAATTATGTTAAATGTGTAATAAATATGATAATTTATTATATGTGATAAATATCTCTATTATTATACATTATATTATCGTATGTTATATAAAAATATATGTATGTTTTGCCTCCCCCCCCTCAATAAAATTAAGCTCTTTGAGGGGAGGGACTGTTTGACTATAGGCTTTGTTTTCCCATCCCCAGAAACATAATAAACACTTAATAAATGCTTATTGGTATGGTCATACAATCTAGGCTTCCACAGTAAGAAACAGAGCCAGGAGTAAAATGCTGGGCTCCCATCTCCTTAGCACTGGGTCATTCTAGCACTGGGGATGTCACAGGCTAAAAGCAGCCACTCTTCTTTTGGGGATTCAGAGGGAAACATCCTTTTTACTTCTATTAAGTCAACTCCTGGCAAATGGAGGGGGTGGGAAGGAGAGACTGGGATGGGCAGGAGGGTGCTGCCTTGTTATTAACAGTAATGTTGATTCACTCACCCTCCTAATTGGGAAGCCTTCTAATTAAGAAGGCCTGGGAAGCAGCAAGCTGGATAGACTGGCTATGTTACCAGCACCTTGCTTTCCTGTACCCTCAGGGAAATACAAAGAGATGGGAGATGGGATGAGGCAAAGAGGGAGAAGGAAAAGGGGGTGTGATGGAGTGAGAGGAGAAAGGTGGCAGCCCTGTGACAAAAACAGGGGTTTCCAGAGTGGTCTTTTCTCCTCTGATCTTCAGAACCAGAGGGGAAGGCAGGCTTGTTGGTAGCCGGTATTCTGGCTGGACAGCCAAGTTGCTGATGCCATGTGTTTTTCACAGGTTCAGACACAGCCTTCATTGGGCTCTGGCTGAAGCCACTCAACCCACTGGCCCAGTGGGACTAATTATAGCATTTACAGTAAAGCATGCAAGCAAATGTATCTCCCCATCTCCATCTCACTGAGTTTACTGAAGGATAACCTACTACATTACACAGATTAATACTCCAGTGAGCAAATTAATCCTTGGAATTTCACTCACTACCTGTGGCTTATAAATTTTAATTGGCTCTAAACTGCCACATGAATTTATGTGAGTGTATAGTGATGCAGTGAAGGGGATCAGAACCGGCTCTATCAACATTCACGGCTTCCAGGAGAAAGGAAAGAGCAGGAGAAAGCTGGGGCCAATTAGGAGTAGGCCTATGGGATGGCAAAGGGAGGCAAGAAGAGGAGGAAAACTTCTCTCTGAATTACCTCCTTCCTGCTTTTTACTGGAATTAAATCAGGTGAGAGGAAGGGAAACATGGCACCTGCCTATATTTCCAGATTCCTTTTGTGTCCTTCCCCAGCCCCCTTCACTCTCTTCAACCAGACTGATTAGCATGTCATCTCCCACCTCCAGCCTTTCCACTGGCTGACCCTCCATTCCTGGAAGGGACTCTGATCTCACCTCCAACTCTTAGAATTCCTAGCTTCCTTAATGTTCTGGTCATGTTGCCTTCTCCTATGACAAATTCTCCCTGTTCCTCTAGTTGTCAGTGCTCCCCCCTTCCTCAAATTGCCATGTTAACAGGCTGTACTTCCTACCCATCCCCAGCTACTCTATCTTTGCATCCCAGTACCTAACCCTGCCTTGCTCAGAGTGGATGCTTAATGTATTTTTGTTCAATTGGATTCAATCAGAAGCTCTCTATCTTGAGAACTATTCCTTCCTTGCCTAGAATAAAAGCAAGTCACATATAGACAGGGCCTTAAGTTTTATGAAGCACTTTCCCACCAGCGAGCATTATGAGTCCCATTTTAGGAGAAAGAAAATTGAGACCCGATGAAACTTGGCAATGGTCTCAAAGCTCTTCACCTGGAGCCAAGATTCAAACACCAATTTCCTCATTCCAATCCCAGCATCCCATCTACTTCATTATACTTCCTCTGTCCCCCCTCTCACTCCATCTGAATCCTATCCATCTTTGGAGGCGGAGCTCAAGACCAATTTCCTCCAAGTGGGCTTCCCTGACCACACCTCCCCACAGTGACTAACTTCTATAGTATTTATTAGCTGTTCCACTCAGCACATTTTGGGTGGTGGGGGGAGTCCAGACTCATGATTTCACTGGTGTATGGCAGAGGACTAGAACCAGATTACAATATAATTGGGAAATAAATAAAGATACAATAAAACATAGAGAATGTCAATGTGTGTGGGTTTTTAAGTAAATAGTCAACCCTCAGGGATCCTTACCTATGGTTTAATGACCCCCATTTCTATTCGAGTTTGACACCACAGGTGTAGGGAACTCCCACTGATGGAAATCACTCTCCCAATGCTGATTGGCAACTAGGAGGCATGGCACTGGAGAAATAGGGGTAGCTCTGGAATCTGAGGATTTAAGAGTAAAACCCACCTCTGATATTTACTGAGAAGCCACTCTACCTCTGTGGGAGTCATTTTCTTCCTTTGTAAAAATGTGGAAGTTAGATCAGTTGGCTTCTAAGTTCCTTATCTGGTCTAGATTCAAGATGCCTGAACCGTTCTGCAATTTATAATCTCAGAAAACAACCTGGGGCACTGAAAGCTTGTGTGACTTACTTGGGACTGCCGAGACAGGATGATTCAAAGGCAAAGCTTAAATCCAGCTCTTGTTGATTCTGAGGCCATCTCTGAGAAATCCATCCCATTAGGCTCGCATATCTCTAGATGGCATCTAGCGTTGTACATTGTTCGAGAGGGACCTTTTCATATATGCCCCAACTCCTCCTCTAGGTTGTACTCATCTTGTTTGTAGGGATCATGTCTTACCTTGGTATCTTCCTTAAAATCCAGCCAGTGTCTTGCACCTAGGGTGCTCCATAAATACTGATGAATTGATTACCTCTACAGGGCTTAGCACAGTGCCTGGCATATAGTAAGCACTCCATAAATGTTTATTGACTGACAGAAATAGGCAATTTGTGCATTTAATTGTCCCCTACTCTTTAACTTGCACTTGTGAAATGACCCCTTGTTTTTTACCATCAGTCAACAAACAAGCATTTATGAAGCACCTACCGTATGCAGGGAACTGAGCTAAGTGTTGGGGACACATAGACATAAATAAGACAGTCCCTGCCCTCAAGGAGCTTACCAGGAAAATAAGCATAACTGCCTATCAGAAACCAGGCATAGAATGGAAGAAAAATAAAGGCACAGGCCTAAAAGAAACACAATTCACATCCTCCCAGGAGCTGATAGCAGTTTTCTGAATCACTAAGAAGGAATAGAGATTTGTAAGAAAGGTAAAAGGGAGGGATGGGGAGACATCTGACTTTGTGAGATGCCTTAGAACCTTCTCTCCCCCTTCCCATTTTCCAACCCTCTTCTTGAAATCCTGGATATTCCAAGATGGGACCCTAGAAGCAAACTTCTCTATGGGGCTATTCCTCCTCTCCAAGGCACCAAGTGAAAACTCCAGTCCAAAGGAAACAGATCTCCAGGAAGTGCTTCCCAGAGGAGGGGTCTGTTCTTTGCTGGACCTGCAAATTAATTAGTTAATATCATCTACAGAAGGCTGGGGGGAGAGATGAAATGAGCTAATGCTTCTTTTAACACTGGGCACAGGGATTTGGGGCCCCACCCAAACAAAGCTCTGCCTCTACCACATCGGCTCCTTAGAGAGTGAATCAATCATGAAGGAAGGCCCTGAGAGCCCATTCAAGGAGGGAATAAAGGTTTCTTTTACTCAGAAATATTAATCTAAATATTCACATGCCGTTAAAATATGTTTGAGATCTTTAGAATATGATGTTCATAAATAGATAAGGTCTAAGTGGATGATTTTTCAGCCTTGATTTTCCCTTACTGAAATATAATTAACACTTCCTGAAACCAGCTAGGCATGGAATAATTTAGTTCAATTGTAAGTATGCAAAACACTTAACAATTAGCTCCCTGAAATGAGACCAGCAGAACCCGCCTGACTTCATTAATGCTCTAAGTGCATATGCCTTATGAAAAGAGCTTTCAGAAATATTGTATAAATCTGAACCACCTCAGAGAATGGAGCTGGGAGGGAATTAACAGATTATTTTAATTCATTTGAAAGCTACATCTCACACACACGGTCATCTGAAAGAAAGCGGCAATTGGTTTTAATATTTTGATAGCCGCTTCCTCGGCGGTTAAAAAAGAAGGGAAGAAAGAAAGAAAGAAAAAGAATGAGTGTATTGTTATGGGAGCTTAAAAGCTGGTATGACTTAACCTGCTGTGATGATTTTTCTGTGACTCCATGTTGAACCATTGAACGTGCTGGGGACCACGGAAGAAAGGAGCATGTAGGGTCACCAAGAAAAAAAGGAATGATGTGGAAAGAGAGCCAGGGCCATTCTCATCCTAGATTTCCAAAATTAGAGAATGGGAGATCTTAGTTTCTCATCTGGAGAAAGAAGAGGTTGGATCAGAATAATGGCAGTTCATATTTATATGGCAGCTTTGGGGTCTGCAAAGTGCTTTGCCTAGGTGTCTCATTTGAGCTTCACAACAACCCTGGGAGGTAAGTGCTATGATTATCCCCATTTTTCAGATAAGGAAATTGAGGCACAGTGAAGTTAAAGTAGTTTGGCCAGGATTGCACATCTATCAAGTATCTGAACCCAGGTCTTTGTCACTCCAAGTGTGGTACTTTATCTATTATGCCTTGCTTCCTTCGAGACAGAGGAAAATGAAACAGTCACAGAAACTCAACATTGGGAGGACTTCAGGGGCTGGCTAACCCACTCAACCCCTACTTGCTCAAGAATTGCCTTCACAACATTTAGAACTTCCCCAGCCACTGGGCATTTGTTCAAGATTTGAAGTGATAGGGGACCTACAGGCACCTGCTGAGGCTGCCCACCCCACTTCAGGAAAGCTCTAATTATTAGAAAGTCTGTCCTACCATGGCTCTTGAAGTTGCCTTTCTGTAACCTCTATCCACTGTAACATGTCCCAGGTGACCCAAGGCAGAGGCAATACCAGACCCTGGGTGTCCTGACTCCTACCTGGTCTGACATTCCAGCGACAACACGACCTCTCTTCAAATTCCAGACCCAGAGAAGGGCAACCAAAGTCTACTTGTTATCCCTTGTCCTTCCCATGAAACCAACTCATCTTCTCTTCTAATCATACAATTCTTTGAGAACATCCTCTACTCTCATTGCTCTTTGGAATTCCTCATCGGAAGAATGTCATTGGATAGAATATAGTCTAATTTAATCCAACCAAAAAAAATTTATTAAGTACCTGCCATGTCCAAGGCAACTTAGGGTAGTGGCTCTCCTCGAAGTCAGGAAGACCTGGGTTCAAGTCCCACTTCTGATACATACTAGTTGTGTAAACCTAGGCAAGTCATTTAATCACTCAATGCTCTAGGCATCTAAGGCTGTGTAAGTAACAGAGAAGGTACTAACCTGCATGGGTACAGGGAACTAGAAATTCCCTATGCCCATGAAATCATAGGTCCACTCCCTATCTCTTTGTACGCAGCACTGTGCTAGGCAAAATGAAAAATTATCTCATCCTCCAGGGGTTCAAGGCATGGGGTGGGAAGATCCATGATCATTCAAGGCTGTGGGGAGTGCTGTGGGGAGACCAGGAGAAGGTGACCTTGCTTTGTTTGAAGCCATGCTAGTACTTCTCCATTAACGTTCCAGCTAATTCTGGGATTACAGAAAGGGCTGGGTAGAGAGAGGGAGGAAAAAGCAGGGAATAGGGTAGTCAGAGTTATCTTTGGTCCCTTCTCATTTCCCTGGCCAATGCAGTTTGAAGGTTTAATCTTTTATTAGTTCTCACCATGGTACCTTACTAAACTGTTATTCTTTCATGTCAACCTCCTGAGACAACTCAGGCAGGGGTCAGTAGTGAAATTCAAGCACATTATATACTTCTTGGCAACCCAGAGGGCAATGGGGTAGGCATGTGGTAGGCATGAGCAGGCTGTAACACTTTACCACCCAAGAACGGAATGGGAGATAAAAGGATAGCATCAGTAATAAAAAAGGAAAAGGAGGTAGACCAGTCATGGAGAGAGGAAGAGATAAGAAATAGATAGCCAGTGTGCTCCAAAGATCCATGCAGTGTCAAGAAATCTTAATGGAAAAGGGATGAGCACACTGGGTGGATCCCCTATGGAGTATTTATTGGAGGATATAGATAAAATTTGCATAAGATAAAAAGGTATGGATGGGTTGCAATATGAGCTATTGGAAGTGCTATCAACCCTGATGCAAAGGATCAAAGGATCCAGTTCATGCCAGGTTTTGCAGTCCATCATCAAGATTCTAAGTTGAGGACCTTGAATTTCAAGATTCAAGCCTTCCACAGTTGAGCTAAGGACTCATTCAGGGACATTGCTGCATTTGAGCATGAACTTAGTGGGACCAAAGCTATGTAAAAACTGCATTAAGTTTGAGCCCATTCTCCCCAGGAACCAAGGTGGTCTAGGTCCCCCACCTCCCAAAATGTACGTGTGTTGGAGGAGAGAGAGTGATGTTTGTACTTCTGTTCTGGCTACATCTTCTAAATAAATATTCCTTTGTAAAAGCTATTGATGTTAACTGGTTAAATGGAACTGGGGCATTAGTCACTGGCAGTTAACAATGTGGGGACTATCCTGGAACAGGGGCCCTAGCCAATAATATTAGACAAGAGGCACAACCATTCTTCAAGGCTATGCCTAGAACCCTAAGCAGGAAATGTAACCATCCTTGATCTGGGAGAGTAAGGACCCAGAACCTTCACTATAAATTTGAACTACTAGCCACTTCCTGAGTGGCTCAGTGGATAGAGCACAGGTCAGGAGTCAGGAAGACCTGAGTTCAGATCTGGCCTCAGACGCTTACTGTACAGCTACATGACCCTAGACGAGTCCCTTTACTTCTATCTGCCTCAGTTTCCTCAACTGAAAAATGAGGATCATAATAACACCTACCTCCTGGAGTTGCTGTGAGAGTTAAATGAGATAATATATGTAAAGTGCTTGCAAATCTCAAAGCAATATGTAAATGCTTTCTATTATTATTACCACTACTATTAAATAAAAAAAGAGCTTTGTAAATCTTCAATTTGGTTTAACAAACATTTATCAAATGTGTGTATATCCCAGGTACCACACTAGGAATACAGTGTCAAAGTCAAAAAGGAAACAATATACAAAATAACTTTTTTTTAAAAAAAAAGCAAGTTCAAAATAGAGAGATTGCTAATAATAGAGGAGATCAGGAAAGGTCTTCCATCAAATATTCTTCAATACTTCAATAAATTCATGATCTCATCAGCAAGGCTATTTCCTCCATTAGTACAGGTTGCCATCCATTCCTGCCTTCTTATCCCATGCGATTACTGTCCACATCCTTTGCAAAGGATCCGCACAACATCCTGTAGGTCTCCCACTAATAATTATAACTCACATTTGTAGAGTTCTTTAAGATTTAAAAGAATTTAAGGTACTATAAGTATTATTCATTCCACTCATAGAAGAAGCGAGACATGAGTGGAGAAGTGATTTGTCTATAATCCCACAACTCAAAAGTGTCTGGGTTGGGATTTGAATCCAGTTCTCCTAACTTCAAGTCCAAAACTCTCTCTACTGTACCACACATGGGCACCATATTGCAGCACATGGACCATTCATCTGTCCTCCCTCTCTCCTCCTGTATGACCTATCAAAGTCCTTTTCTGATCAAATATTCCTCCTGCTGATGTTAATGCATATCATCATTACCTCATACGCAACATCTCTTTCCATTACCCTTGGGGTACATGCAGTTTTGATTCTTAGGAGGGTAGATATTCTGTATTTCACAGCTATCTACACATGATTACTGGAATATTATTGTTAAAAATATGGGGCTTTCTCTAAACATCATGTAATTATGCTGACCAGGCTTGGCCCTGAAAAAAGAGTTAAGAAAATGTACCTCCCTCCCTTCTTTGCAAAGGCCAGAGACCTAAGAAAAACCTTAGTTTAGGAAGGTCAAGGTCATTCACTGCATCCTGGGCCACCACCAGTTATCTGGACTTTTGCCTTGCCACTTGACTCCAATGACTCTGGAGGAGAGAGCAAGGCTGATGACTTTGTGCGATTCTGCCTCACTTAAATCCAATTCCCATGCAAGTCAAGACATCATCCTTGTGAAGTCATTGGTCCTCTTTGAGGACAAAGGATGGACAACAACAAGAGCAAAGGCCGGGGAATATTGTATATGTATGTGTCTGGACTGACAGCATGGTGTAATGAACAGAGAGATGGCCTCCAAGCCAACAAGGCTGGAGTTCAAGAGCCTTGTCTAATCCATATCGACTGTGTCACTCTGAGCAAATCACTTAAGTTCTCAGGGCTCTAGGCAGCTCTCAAAGACTATGCCTTGAAGAGAAGGTGCCAACCTGCATTAAGAGAGGGATTTTCCTCTTCTGGGAATTTCCTACAGCAATGAAATCACAAATCTAAGCCTCTGTCCCTTTGGGTATGGAGTATTGTAGAATCTGTCAGTTACAGACAAAGTTTTGGTTGCTCTTGCTGAATTGCCTTTTTTCCCCTTTTTAAAGGATTCTAATGGAAGGCAGAGGAGTTGGTAGGAGAGAAGGTTATTTTCAAAATAAAGGTAATATAAAAATGAACAAAGTAAATAAAAATGACAGTTTTAAATTAAAAAACTTTTGAGTCAAGAATCAATTTGGCCTGCATGATTTCCCAACTTGAAAAACCTTACAACACTATCAAAACGCAGCAAAATTCAGTGGGAAAAATGTTGGATTTGGAGTCAAAAGACTTTAGTACGGAGTCTGGTGCATAGAAGGCACTTAATAAATGTTTATTGACTGATTGGTTTGAATCCTGATCTGCTTTCATTACTTATGTGACCTTGGGCAATTCACTTAACTAAGCTCTCCTCCGTGAAATAACAGGGCTGGAGTAGATGACCTCTAAGGTCCTTCCAGGTTTACCAGTCTACTACTTAATGTGGCTGCTTTCATAGGAAGGCAGGAGAATGTAGGAGAAAGAGTCCTGGCTTGGCACTCCTAAGACCTGAATTCCAGTCCTTGTTTGAGCTATGTGACTTTTTAATTTTAAAAAATAGCCATCTCAGGGCAGCTAGTTGGCGCAGTGAGTAGAGCACTGGTCCTGGAGTCAGGAGGACCTGAGTGTAAATCCAGCCTCAGACACTTGACACACTTACTAGCTGTGTGACCTTGAGCAAGTCACTTAACCCCAATTGCCCCTTCAAAAAAAAACTAAAAAAAAACAAACAAAATAACTGTCTCCTAGTTTTTTGGGGCCTTAAGATTTGAAAAACACTTTTTTCACAACTCCCCTTTGAGGTAGGTATTAAAAATATTTTTATACCCATTTATCAACAAGGCGCCTGAGGCTTGGAGCAATTTGCCCAAGATCACATAAGTGTCTAACAAAGAATTCAGCCCAGGATTTCTGATTCTACTCTATCCACTTCCTTTTATTAACTTCATCCCACGAAGGTGGAAGAGATTTCAGGGCATGTGTAACCCAATCTCTCATTTGACAGTTGAAAGAACTGAGACTCAAGCATTCTCTCATTCTAGATAACAGTATAGGAGGAATACAGATTGGCCTTTGGAGTCAGGAAACCAGTGTTAAAATCAAAGTCCTGCTGGGACGACCATGATGAACAAGTCTCTGAGACTCAATTTTCTCATCTGTATCTAGTGGGAAGGATCAAGAGAATCTCTGGTTTGCTAAAAATGGGACACTTCACAAGGAGCAGGATGTGTATCTCGATAAAATGACATAATATTTCCTGATTAGTTCCCATTGACTAGGGTTGTGTCAAATGAAGTTTTATCAAAGATAAATGGCTATTGAATATAAGGGAAATGACCTCTTTCTCAGAAATCACTACCCCTGGTAGTATACAAGAGTGAGGCTCTATCCCAAAGTACATTTCTTTGAGACCCTTCTCTGCAGGAACTCCAATTTGCTCTTCGTTGTCTTTCAGTAAGGTTAGAAGGGAGAGGAAATCTCTCTCCCCATTCCCAAAGCATTGGTGGCTATGAGCACATAATAGCAAAAACATGCTTGCTTGGGAAAGCCTGAACCCCTGGCTACCTTCTTCTGCCTTTCTTTTTTCCTCACTGAGCATAGGTCATGGACCAACAATCCTGAGAAATGGTCATATACAACCTTGGCAGCCACCTCTTGAGTTCGAAAGTCAAAAGTGAAGTGTCAGATGACTAGAATTAGGTGATTTCCACTACAGAACCACTTCTGAAAGAAAAGTACCACCTTTAGGAAGACCCTGCATCAGAACAAAAGAAAGTCTGAGCCTCGATCTGACTGACCAAGAGATCTGGACCTAGTAAGCTGATACTGACCAGGAAATCTGAACTTGGCAAACCAACACTGACCAGGACGTCTGGATCTGGTGAGCTGACACTTTCCAGGACATCTGGACCTGGTGAGCTGACAATGGCCAGGAGATCTGGACCTGGTAAGCTGATTAGGAGATCCACTGAGGTGAATATATATCTGTTCCAGGGTGGGGGCAATGAACCAGAGAGAGAAAAAGTTGACACCTTGTTAGAGTCAGCCCCTGCTCAGGTCAAGCATGAGTCATTGTAAATCCAATGCCAAAGCCTCTTAGTAGAGGAGGAGGGTCTGGACCCAGGGTCACATGTATAATAGGGATGAACATAACCCATCCTTCCAAGATCACAGGTTTGTTGTGAGGAAAGAGCTTTGTAAACCTGGAAAAGCTGTAAAAATTGTGAGATATTATATTCGTTATATTTGTTCTATGAATGGGTTCCTCCCTCTCCCTCCCAGTGAATTCAGAACCTAGCATGTAAGTGCTATAAACTTTCTCACTTCCTCTTATCTAAGAGAAGATAGCCTCCCCTTGGCTCTGAAAGTGTAAAAATGTTTTGAAAAATAGACCTCAGCACAATTTACTGCAGATGCCCTTCAAGCCACTTCCAGTGGAATCATTTATCAAATGTGCAAAAAAAGTGTCAGGGAGTGAGGGCTCCTGAGCCTGAGTCTAAATTGCATTTTATATATGAATTAATGAACAGCATGATAAATCAGGAAAAGACTGCCACTTGGCTTGGATTGCTCATCTGGGGCAAGTCCTTTTCCTGGGCACTCTCTCCAAGTGGGGTGGGGAGAGTCTGCAAGGGAAGACAGGGGATATTCCAGGAGAAATTAACCAAGTCTCCAGGTAGGCTTGCCCAGTCAGGGTAGGGAGGGGTTTCCAAAGTATCCACAGTCTCCTATAATGTCGAAACAAGGCAAAGCTCTAAAGGTTCCCCAGCTCTCCACTTCACTTCCTCCTCTGACGTTTGAGGACCCCAAAACCGGAAAAGATAAAATGAACCCGACATAGAGAAAAGAGTAGAGAGAGTAGTGAGAGTAAAAGGTAGGAAACCAGATTCTAGCACTGAATAGAGCTAAAAATAATTGTCAGCATTTGTGTAGTATTTTAAGGCTTACAAAGCACTGTATATCTTCTCGTTTGATCTTCATAACAAACTCTGCCATTATAACCCCTATTTTATAGATGAGGAAACTGAGGCAGAAAACAGCAACAGGAGATTTGCTCAGTCGCACAGCTAAATATGTCTGAAGTGAGATTTTAATCCAATTCCAACACTCTTACCCACTGCACCACCTAACTGCAATCTAGCATAATGGGGGGGGGGCGGGAAATGAAGCATTTGGATATAAGAAAAATTCTGGTTTGAAATGTTCTGCCTCTAACACCTCAGCTATGGTGACCATGAGTTGTCCCCCATATGTAGAATATACTCTCTCCTCTCCTGTCTTTTAGAACCCCTAGCTAAAAAAGGGAAAGGGGCTATTTGTACAAAAAATATTTATAGCCACAATTTTTGTGGTGGCAAAGAATTGGAAATGGAGGGGATGCCCAACAAGTTGTGGCATACGATTGTGATGGAATACTATAAGAAATGAGCAGAATGGTCTCAGAAAAACCTGCAAAATTCTATACGAACCAATGCAAAGTGAAATTAGAAGAACAAGGAGAACGTCACACACAGTAACAGCAATGCTGTACAACGGTCAACTGTAAAAGACAACGACCCAAGACCATTCCAAAGAACTCTTGATGAAAATGCTATCGACCTCCAGAGAGAACTGATGAACTCTGAGTACAGACTGAAGCAGAATTTTTTCATTTTATTTTTCTTGCTTTTTTGTGTGTTTTTCTCCCTTTTGCAACATGGCTAATACAGAAACATGTTTTATATGACATCACATTTGTAACTGATATATGATTTGCCTTCTCAATGTGTGGGGAAGGGGGCTGGGGAAGGCAAGAGGAAGGGAGAGAACTTGGACCTCAAAATTTTTAAAAATGAATGTTAAAATTTTTGATGTAACTGGGAAATATTTAACAAAATAAATTTTTTAAAAAGAATACCTAGTCCCCTTTCAAACACGTTTCATGTACCACTTCTTACATAAGGTCTTTCCTGATCTCACAGCTACTATGGACTACATTCCAAAATTATCATAAATATATACGCATATATATTTGGTATATCAAGAGTGTCCCAAAAGTCTTGGGATAATCTTAAGCTTTAACAGCTATTATATTATCATATATTGTATATTATATTAATAATAATATATTATAGCTTTTAAAGCTTACAACTGCACTAAGACTTTTGGTACACCCAGTATTTATATGTATACATTTTGTTTCTCCTCATAGAATTTAAGATTCTTGACAGAAGGAACCATTTCATCTTTACCTTTGCATGGACAGCACCTGGTACCTAGTAGGCACTTCATAAATGCTTATTTATTTATTGCAATGAGAAGGCATACAACCAACAAAATCATCCTTAAGGTATTGCAAAAGGAACATCCCACTTTCCAATTGGAGAAAAGATGCCTCGACAAAGCCTTTAATGCTCTTCCCAGCTCTAACATTCTGTGATTCCATGACAACAGGCTAATGTGATAAATGAATGCATGTTATCGTGTTAACTAGCCTATGTGCTACCATTAATACCTTTGGTTTAGGGCATCGTCTCTGGAAGAACTCTGCTCAAATATAAATGTTTTGCAAGGATGATAATATCTCAACCCAAAGGAGTGACTAACATAAGAATTTCAGGCATCAGGGCAACCTAATGAGAAAGATATCGAGCCAGACAGCTTTTAGGGACCCTGAATCACACTCTAGGCTTTGTCTGCCTACCTATTGAGGTAAGTATCTTAACAAGGAATACAGTTAAATTGACAGGAAAGGAAGGGTGAAAAGCCCTGCTAGCTAGTTCTTTTGTCTACACTTCTTTCCACCTTCTGAAACTCCTTCCCCCAAGCATTAAAATAGGATCTGGCTCAGGTATAAAGCTTCTGTCTGCCTATCTGTCTCTCTGTAGCTGGGTTCAGATGCCTTCCCAACAATAGCAGAGAAAAGATGGAGGCTCTCCAGCCTCCCTTTAGCATTGTTTACCTTCTATTTTACACTGACCAATCCCTTTTCTATTCAAATCAATATTTCCTAGACACCTCCTTGGTGAAGAGTCAATTAATGAGGAAGAAAGTAAGACACATCCCATGGCTTCATGGAGTTCACACATTACCTCTAGCATAAAAGATAGTGCTCTGAGAAAGACCATGAACAACTGAAGCAAAAAATACCATGGAAGAGTAGAAAAGATACTGACTTGTAGATTCAGACTACATGGGTTCAAATTCTGGCTCTTCCACTTGCTGTCTGAGTGACCCTGGGTAACTTATCGCCCTCCTCTGGACCTTAATATTCTCTGTCATAGTGTGGCTGTGCCAAGAGGAGCCATGTGATATAGATGGTGAGAGATACCAAACCCCAGCTTGAGAGTTCCTCTGTGAAGGGTTTGCTTCTCTAGAAATCCAAGTCTAAGTATTCCAGAAGCCAGCCTTCTATAAAAGAAGAGGGACTCCCTTAGTTAACACCATCCTTATGAGGAGAAAAAAAATCAAGCACATGACCCCCAATCTGGAAATACAGGAAGGAACTAATGCCATTATTTGGAGACTTGGCAATCTGATATGATCATGACCCATTCAAATGGCATAAGTCTGAGTCCCATATGAGCTTTCCTTCACAGAGGTAGAACCATAAAACTGTATGGTTCCATGAGTGTCTGGAATGAAGGTGGGATTCATTGGAGCGTTTAGGGGTTCTCTTTAAAAGGAAGTATAAACTCAGATTGACATCATGAGTCTGGGGGACTTTAGGACCCTAGGGACAATGGGAATTAAGAGGAAGGAAAATTTTGCTTTGATTGTTTTGGGCTGTCATGAGTCAATTGTGTGAATTCTACATTTGTGAATGGAGCTCCTAGAGTCCATTTTGAGTTCTAAATTTTTTTTCATGGGAAGAAAAAATAAGGCTGTCCATTACCTAGCATATGCCTCTGTTACCCTGAGTGCTTATATAGAATTTGAGGACCCTTGCCCACATCTGCTGAGATACTCAGACACATATTCGGGGATTCTCCCAGAGTAAACTCCAGGTGGGGGCATAACAGGCTAAAAATGAAGTGATTTGGGGAGATCACGACTGAAACTTGAACTCCATCCATGTAACCCCAGAGTCTGGGTCACCCATGGGTTACCCCAGAGTCTGGGTCACCCATGGGTTATCCACGTATGTGGTAGCCTGACCTCTTTGTCTTTCTGAAATGGGAAGGAAAGAGAGCCCAGAGAAGCTAGGCTATTTTCTACCTCTTCATAATTAACTCCCAAACATGGTTGCTAGCTTGAATTCTCCTCGCATCCTCAAGATCACGGTGGTTTCAGTTTTCCTTCTCTGAGGGAAGAGAGGGCATTCATTGATGTCTCAGTGGCAGAGCACAGTGCGATGTTGTGATAGGGAAGCCTGCAAGACCATGACTCTTAATTGGCTATTAGAATCACTGCAGTGGAAGTGTTCTGTTATCTCTAACTCTCACAGTGTGTCACACACACACAGATACACACCAGCAGTTTGTTGTCTTGCTTTCTTTCTTTCTTTTTTTTAAAAGTAAATCTGCTATTTCTGCTGCTCTCTATTTGACCTTTCTTAAGAATTCATTGTCAGTTCTCTCAGGCAAAAATGGAACTGATCTGCAGAGCAGAGGGACCCGGATAAGACAAGCCATGTGGCACTCACATATGAAGCAGCCTCCTGGTTTCATCTTTATAGCACCTATGCCGTGATAGGTGCTGGGGGCAAAGGAGGAAAAAGAAATAGTTGCATCATTTAAGGGGAGGAGGAGGTAAACATTCTAGTCATTTAAATGAAGGAGGAAGACAGAGAAGAGATCTGCCTGGAATACAGAACAACACAGCTCAGCTTCCCTGCTCCTGTTATGAGAACTAGAAGAAGAGAATTATAGAATTTTGGTGCCGGAAAGAACCTGAGAAATGATCTAATTCAACCTCGTCCTCCACGCAGGAATCTCCTCAACAGCACCTCCATTTGAACACCTCCAATTTGGGGCACTTTGCCATCCAATGACATAGCGCATTCCATTTTTGAACAGCTCAGTGACTCATGCTCCCACCTAAGGTTGTCCCTGATAATGTCAGATTCAGACTCATTTTTCTCTCCACCCCACCCACCACCACCACCACCAAAGATCTATCCTGGGAACATCAGAATTAGGTTCATGTCTACAGAGACCGGGAAAGCACCCGGGCTAACAAAACATTAAGTTTTATCTAATCCACCAACAACAAACACAAACGACTCATGCTTGAACCCCAAAATGGTAAGATAACTCTCTGTTCCTCTCTAGTGTGCCTGCACCTTCCCCAAGGATCTGTTTAGCCCTCCAGACTGATGGCACTACAATGGCTGGGCACCCTGACAAACAAGGAGAAAGAAAGAATTTAGGGTTTCTAGGCAGTGTAGCTCCTACCTTGGTGAGCCCCGTCTTCTGCAGAATGTGGATGGGCGTTAAATGTTTATTATATGCTGGACTCTGGGCTAAGTGCTGAAGATACAAATATAAGAAAGCAAGATAGTACCTGCCTTCAAGGAACTCCACCTATTGATTCCTAGAGCAAAATGAATTTATCTGATACTCTGGCAGGGGAAGGAATTAATTTCTAATGGTTGAGTTTCAGGTATCTCAGAAAGTTAGTGAGGAAGAGATTTGGAGCAAGGGGGCCTGCCTCCATGTACCCCTTAAATCAGGTAAAAGATCCAGGATGCAGGGAGCAAGTTAGTCACATGCCCATTACACACACATATGTCCTTATAAATTCACATAGAGCTACTGACAACAGGTTTGATGGCCCAGTGCAGACAGGCATACCAAACCAATCCTACCTGGGATCAAGGTGGTTGTTAACTGAGAAGGCTTTGAGGAAATGCAACTAATGAATCAACCTGTGCCAAGCCTGTCCTTGGGCCTGCCGATGAACCTGCACCTTCTCTCAGCTCCCTCCTCCACCCTTACACCCCAATCATCACCATCTCCTCAGGCTGGTTTTATCAAAGGACTATGTCAAGCTGGGTTGGGGAAATTGTCTTACCTCCTACTGTCAACTCCCCTGGAGTTTAAAAGTCAAGGGCATCCTTGAGACATTTCCCAATGCCAATTGTTATTCCTCCCAGATACTTCTAACCACCAAGCTAGAGGACGGCCCTTCCTGAGAAAGAAGGGTTGGAAGGTAGTCGTTGGTCATGCAGCTGCACTGATGGATTAGTTAGATCGAATTAGTTACAGAATCATAAAGCTAGAAAGACCCTTAAACACCATCTAATCCAAACCACTCATATAGATTAAAAAAGGTGAGAGGTTAAGTGATTTGTCCAAAGTCACACAGCAAAATATCAGAAGGGCCAAAATAGAAACATGGGTCATTGCTCCTTCCATTGCACCAATGGTGTCCAACTCAAATAGAAAAGGAACCAGTTCATCAGTTTATAAGGATCCCGGGGGTCATGTATTAAGTTGATTTGGGGTTTTTTTGGTTTTTTTAGAGGGGGGAAGGCAGGGCAATTGGGGTTAAGTGACTTGCCCAAGGTCACACAGCTAGTCTGAGGCTAGATTTGAACTCAGGTCCTCCTGACTCCAGGGCTGGCACTCTACTCACTGTGCCACCTAGCTGCCCTATTAATGTGATTTTAAATCATAATGTTATCTATATTTTATTGTATTTTTATTGATTTTGTTAAATGTTTCCCAATTACACTTTAATCTGGTTCAACCCACAGCAATGGGAGGTAAGCCCATAATACACCATGGTACCATTGCTTCTTGCTTTTAGGGATACCATCCCCCATGGTCAAGCTCAAGGCCCACCTAGTCCATGAAGCTTTCCTTGATCACTCTACCCTGACTTTGAAATTCATAAAGTGCTTATGAATCAATTAGAAAACAATATGACAGCCCATAGTTAAGTGCTCAAATGTGTAGTTCATAAAATGTATGTTAGTCTCGTCTTCCTCAACTATACCGTGAGATCCCTGAAGTCAAAAATGGAATCTTCTACTTTTTTCATGAGCCATGATAACTGGCACAGAAAGGCAAAACAGAACCCAGTGAAGACTCATTTGGAGTATGTAACTTTTCTTAGAGGACTTTTGCTCCTCAAAATGTTCTTCTCTAGCTCCTATTAAGGTGGATTTTAATTCTCTGAGTACATACCTGCTGACTAGAAGAATGGGCCTGAGAACAGGGACCCCTAGCAGCCTGAGGTTAAACATCTGCCCCAGAAGATCTCCATGAAAGTCATTGATAGTGGGATGTCCTTGAAACTGACCTCATCACTGACAGAGCCTCTGCTGGAGAAACTCAGCTGGCCCAGAAATAGCCTTGCACATGCAAAATACTTTCAGGAAACAGATGCATCAGATTAGAGATGGAGGATTCGAATAGGGGAGAAGCTGGAACAAAGTGGTGGATAGCCTTGAATGCCATCCTAAGGAATTCGCCACAAAGGATTTTGAAATGAGAAGTAATACAATCAAGCCAATATAATTTGAGGATCATTTGCTAAGCACTTAGTGTGTGCTGTGGGGGATGGGGGAGATACCAAAACAAAATGCAAAGTAGCCTCTGCCCTTACATTCTACACTTACACATCGTGTAAAAATATGCACATACACGAAAACTGGAGGAGGAAGAGGAAGAGGAGGAGGAGGAAGAAGAGGAGGAGAAAAAAGGATTAGGAGGTTAAGGAGAAGAGAGAAAGCAGTAAGGGGATCAAGAAAGACAGATGGGAAGCACAATGGTTAGAGGGCTGCGCTTGAAGTTAGGAAGACCTGAATTTGAATCCTGCCTCAGATATTTTTTAAGCTGTGTGACTTAACTTCTCTCAGCCTCAGTTTCCCCATTTGTAAAATAAGGAATAACTTTATCTACCTCGCAGGGTTGTTGTAAAGACTCAATGAGATAACTGAGGTAAAGCTGTCTAAATGTCAACTATAATGTTTATTCCTATAGAAGATGGTTCATGAGCCTTGAAAGGAGTGAGGGATTCTGAGAAGCCAAAGTAAGGCAAGGACTGCATCCCAGGCAGGTGAGAATTGCTATGCCCGATCCACAGACAGGAGCAAGCCTACTGGGTTAGGGAAATTATAAGTAAATTGGGTTTGGCCAGGACAAAGAGTGGGTTGAAGGGGAGCAATGGGAAAAGAGGCTGGAAAGGTAGGAGAGGAACCAGACCAGGAAAGGCTTTAAATGCCAAGCTAAGTTTACATTTCAACCTTGTTTTTGTTGTTCATCCTTTCTTCCCAAAGAGAAAAAATGACATTATGGGGGCCATTTTTTGTCTCAATTCTTACCTACCCCTTTGTCATTTTATCCTAGACACAATAAGAACTATTGAAAAATCCTCAAGCAAGAGAATGATGTGGGTCTTACTGTGCTTTAGAAAGCATTTTTTTCAGTTCCAAATCCTCTCCCTCTCTCCACCCATTGAAAAAGTTAGAAATACCCATTATATAGATGAAATCATGCAAAACATACTTAGGAAGAGTATTTTGGCAGCTGTATGGAAAATTAATTGGGAAAAGAAGAGATCCGAAACTGGGAGACCAGTGAGGAAGCTATTGCAGTGGTCTAATGAGAATGAAGACCTGAACTAGTGCATCCTTCTAAGTGGGAAGAGAGGGGAGATATGGAAAATGTTATAGAAAAAAACTTGGCAACTAATTCGCCATGGAGACAGATGTGAACTTCATTGCCTTGAAGTCTGGTGGGACCCTGACCAGAAATAGAGAAGAAGTAGGGATCGAAGCAAAAGCAATGGTTTTAGAGTATTCTGGCCACATGAAGATAATGTGTTGGTGAGGGAGGTGCCTTGCTCGCCTCAATGTATGTCAGAGAATTATAGAGCTGGAAGGGACTTTGGGTCATCTAATCCAATTCTCATTTTTTAGTTGAGAAATCTGAAGTTAGGAGTTAGCCACAGTCTTACAGATGGTGAGTGGCAGAGCTGAGATTCAGACTTGGGTTCCTCTTTCTCTGCACTCAGTCATGTCACTTCCCATGGTGATAAGGGCATGAACCAGGGCCACATTAAGGGAGGAAGAGATGTATGAGATTTTGTGATGGAAGAATCAACAGGACTTAGTGACTACTACCTCTTCCTGGTCCCCTCCCACCGTCACACATACACACACCCAATCAAAGATACTAAGACTCTGCACCTGAGTGACCGGCAAAATGGCAATGCCACTGGCCAAAATGAAGACAATGGGAGGGGAACCTGACTCCGGGAATCCTATGATGAATTCAGCTGTAGTCTCAGTGAGGAAGTCCAGGTGGAGCTGTCCAAAAGTCAGCTGGAAATTCAGGATAATAGGTTGGGAAGAGAAGGTGAGAGCTGAAGAAGATACGGCAGATCAAAGTCAAGTGTATAGAGATAAGAATTAAAACTGTAGGCATAAACACAATCTCTATGGGGTGGGGGGGGATGTATAATAGGGGAGATGGCCAGGCCTTCCCACTGCCCTCCAAATCACAGCATCTAGGCAGCATCTACTCTGACCCTGCATAAAGCTGACCTTGGGAGTGGATTCCATCTCCACTAGTGCAGGAGTGAAGAAATCCCTCCATTTCCTCTCCCTACTTCTCAATAAGGTAGAACTTAAGTCAGTCTTAATTACCAAACAAAAAAATAATCAGATGGATCCTCTCACTGTATGTCTTTATTTATGCTGTCATCTGCTCCAGCATTTTAATATCCAACTTTCAGTTAGAAGACAGATGCCTGGTTCTTAACACCCTGCTTTAATGGCTTAATACCCTAGGTACTGGAAGGGGGAGGGGAGCTGCAAGAAAGAAGGGGGAGGGAAGAAAGAGACACATTGAACACAACTTTTGAGCAAATGGGCTTGAATATTCATTAAACAACATTTAATTTAAACACCAAAACTCTGAAAGCAGCAACATATGGCATGTTTTATTTTACATAAACTGAATAGGAGGTTGGGCCATTAGCTTCTCTAGACATAATGTTCATTACAAATGAAGTATGCTCTTCTTTAGGGACAGCCCACTGCCATCCCTGGTCCCTGCCGCCCGGCTGGTCTGTCCCCACAGGCTGGGCCATACTTCAAACCAAAAGTACTTTGGACCACATTTTCAGAAATGTAAACTAAATTCCCATCAATCACTGAGGGACAGGGAGAAGCGAATTAAGTCTTTATTAAGGGATAGATGAGGACACTGCCCCTCTTCTGTTGATGTTTGATTAGAGGAATTGGGATGGAATTCTATTTTCCCCTGTGCATTTTCTTCTTTTTTACTTGGGTGCTTTATAAGCATATAGTGTATATATAGGACTTTACACTCCTCTACTGGCTTTGTGGCTGCCTTGCAAAAACCATGCCAGGCTTGACTGGCACTCCCTCAGCCTGCTCAGGCATTCCTGTGTGTGCAAAGGTTTGCACATCATTCTATGTGTGGGTAACCGTACACCTGCAGAAGGATATAGGTATGTACATAGCTATGTACATAACCATAACTAGCCAGTGGTGAATGGGGTTTTGTCCCAGGGCACAGACATTAATCAATCAAAAAGTATTTATTGAGCACTTACTATGTGCCAGGCACTGTGCTAAATAATGGGGGTGGGGGGAGAGACAGTGTATGCTTCCTTCCCAGAGCTCACATCCATGCTTCCTCCCTATGGAGAATGCTGAGCTCTCTCTAACTATGCAACTACATTCAGGATAGGGTGGTCTTTTATATGGCATGCTGCTGCCCCACCCCACAAATGAATTATCTCCAGTTGCAGCTTTTACTAGTTCGAGTATTAGCTCTGTGTTTGAGAATGTGGGCATGTAGGTGTGTTTTGGGGTCAATGCAGCTCTGAGTCAGGAGCAAAGAGCATGTATATATACTAAGTTTCTGGAAAGAGCAGTCAAGCCTCATTCCTTCTTCTTCCTCACCAAATACTCTCACTTCAATCCTTTGCTTTCTTGCTTCTTTTCTTATCACTACTAAAATTACTCCAAACCACCAATGATTTTTTTACAGATAAATGTAATGATCCCCCTTTCTCACTCCTCATCCTCCTTGGTCTCTCAGAAGTATTTGACATTGTTGATCATGCCTTCCTTCCAGATACCCTGCTGGCTTCTGGGACCCCTGTTCCCTCCTGCTTCTCTTCCTACTACAGTAGGAAAGAGTCTGACCACTCCTTCTGAAACACCTTCACAGTTTCATCTTCCTCCTCTTACCCCTTAAGCATGTGTCCCCTAAGGCTTTGTCATTTGGGCCTTTGCTTACCCCTTCTACACTCTGCCTTGGCAATCTAATCCATTTCCATGGCTTCCATTATCATCTGTATGATCTTGAGACTTCCAATTCTATATATCAAACCCTAATCTTTGCTCTGTGCTCAAGTCCCCTTGAGGGGGATGTAATGTCTTACAGGCACCATAAACTCAACATTTCTAAAAGTGTATTCATTATCCACCTCTCCCCATCCCAGCTAAATCTGCTCCTCTTCCCAATTTCTCTATTTTTGTTGGGTTACCATGTTCTTGGTCATGAAGGCTCAAAATATCAGTGATCTTTTACTCTCCCTTCCACCTCATCCTGCAAATGCAATCAGTCAGCATGCCCTATCAGTTCTAGCTCCCAGTATCTCCGGATACCATCCCCTCCTCTCCACAAATATTGCCACCATCCTAACTCAGCCTCTCATCACATCTTGCCTGGGCTATCACATCTTGTATTAATTTGGCTCACACTTCACACAGCTGCCCCCAAAAAAATCTTTCTAAGATAAAAGACGGAATATATCACTCTTCTGCTTTAAAAAAGAAAGAAAAAGCCTTTAATAGTTCCCTATTGTCTATAGAATAAAATACAAATTCCTCAGACTAGCATTTAAGGTCCTCCACAGATCAGCTCCAATCATAATTTCCAACCTTATTTCACACTGCTTCTCACATTATAGGTTCAACCAAACTAGACTGCTTTCCTGTTTCCAGGCTTATCTTGGATTCTTCCATTTCCCTATATTCTTACTGGTTCATAATCTACACCTTCTTCATCTCTATCTGTTGAAAGTCTTCTCTTTCTTCAAAGTCCAACACAGGATTCACTTCCACCATTCACTTCCACTGGGGGAAAAAAATGATAGCACATCTACTGTGCGAAGAATATTACGCAAAACATTGGAACAGATACATGGTTTTGATAAGTGACAGTCACTGTCTAGAGGGAGTTTACACACACTCTCTCTGGTGCAGGGATGAGACAACACAAATAATTCTCATTCTTAATATTGTGTAGCAAACTATGTAGTTTTGCTTTGCTTATAACAGCTTGCTCCCGGCTATTGTGCTATGTCACAGGTCAATTCTACATAGAAAGCTTCCCAAGGATGCAGTAGCACAGGGAATGAATGAGAGGCTTTTGGAGGTGCGGGAGGGTAGCCATGGGGATGAAAGTCTCCACAGGGGGGAATTTTATGAGAGGGAAAGAGTTAAAGAACCTGGGGTGGAAGTGACCTAGAATGTGGCCAGAATGTGAGTTTGTTCAAGGAGAAGAGAGAAAAATGGCAAGCCAACTGAGGAACCTCTCCCCACACCAGAACTGCCCTGGAAGCTAGATCCACTGAATAGTCATGAAAAGTGAGCAATAATCAAACAGCAAATAAGGTCTCTCCTATGACCCAGCCAGTAAGGCAGCTGCTTGAGGAAGCAGCCAGAGGGCAAGATTATATGCACCTGCTTAGGCATAAAGAAAAGAAGGAGGGGGAGGAGGAGGGGGAGGAGGAGGGGGAGGAGAAGAAGAAGAAGAAGAAGAAGGAGGCGAAGAAGAAGAAGAAGAAGAAGGAGGCGAAGAAGAAGAAGAAGAAGAAGAAGAAGAAGGAGGCGAAGAAGAAGAAGAAGAAGAAGAAGAGGCGAAGAAGAAGAAGAAGAAGAAGAAGAAGAAGAAGGAAGAGAAGGAGGAGGAGGAGGAGGAGGAGGAGGAGAAGAAGAAGAGGAGGAGGAGGAGGAGGAAGAGGAGGAGAAACGTCCCAAGTTCCCCTAACTGGACACTGATCTGCTCAAAGCCTTGAAGGAGGGCCTGCTAGATCATGTGAGGTCAGATGAGTCTGAGGTTTGACTCCAAGCACTCTAACTGTTTTTCTAAACAACATTTTATTGATATTTTCTGTTTCCTATGTCTCCATAGTATTCCATGTATCCATCTTCCACCCTTCCCAGGAAGGTAACCCATATAAAATCATATTTTGGGTGGGGGGGAGAGAGGAAAAAATATCAGCATGACTAATCACTACATTGAAAAAGTCTAAAACTGTGTAACATGTGGCAGCCTCGAACCTCCCACCCACACAAGAGGGATAGGTTGAGATGTCTCCTCCTATCTCTTAATTTAAGTCCCACTTTACCTTTTTAATTTTGTTACGTTTACTTTCGATTTTTTTTTTGGTGTGTAGTTGTTCTTTCCATGTACATCATCATAGTTACTGTGTATATTGTTTTCTTGGCTCTGCTAACTTCACTATGCATCAGTTCATCTAGATCTTTCCACGCTTCTCTGTATTCATCACATGTATCCTTTCATACAGTACAGTAATAGTCCATTACTTTCATATACCACAATTTATTTAGCTATTCCCAAATCAATGGGATATACTTTGTTTTCTATTTTTTAGCTATCACAAGTGATTTTGGAGTATATGGGTACTTTTTTTCTTATCAATGGTTTCTTTGGGGTATAAGCTCAGTAATGGAATTTCTGGTTCAAAGGGTATGGACATTTTAGTCACTTTAGCTGCATAATTCCAAATTGCTTTCCAAAATGGTTGTACCATTTAACAGCTCCACTAACAATGTATTAGTGTACCTATCTTTCCACAGTCCCTCCAACGTTGACGGTTACCATTTTTTGTCATTTTTTGCCAATTTTCAGGGTATGATGTAAAGCCTCAGGGCTATTTTAATTTGCATTTCTCTTTTTATTTGTGATTCGGAGCATTTTTTCATGTGGTTGTGAATACTTTGCAGTTCTTTTGAAAACTGTTCATATCCTTTGACACTTACCTATTGAGGACTGCCTATTACACACACACATATACACACTCACACACACACACACACACACACACACACACTTGTTTGTTTATTATTTATATTGCCTGGATACCAAGCCCTTGTCAGAGAATTTGATACTTTTTCTGCATTTGATTTCCATTCTTATCTTAAATGCATTAATGTTGTCTGGTCAGAAGGTTTTAAATTTCAAATTACCTCTTCTGCCATGAACACAGTATTATGTTCCTTCAGTTACTTTACTTTAGTCTTTTTTTAAGGGGTCCTGTTCCCACTGGTTCTTTTCCCCTCATCCATTATCCTCTCTTTTAATTTTATATTCCCCCTTCTCTCCTTCAGCTAATCCTTTGTGTCCCTTTCCAAAAAGGCTTTCTTTCTCTCTCTTCATTATCCATCTTTCTGTTTATTGCGGCCCCTCATTCTCTCGCTCATGATCCCTGTAATTATTCAGTGTCTCCCTTCTTTGTATTCTTCATGCAATCAAAGCTTCCAAGGTATTCATTCGCTCTTAGTGCTTTCTGCCACTGCCTCGTAGGGCTTGCCCTATGGGTCCCCCTTTTCCCCTCACTCATAGAACAAGGCCTGTTATTGCTGGTGTCAGAAAGAATACTGCCCCCTAATTATACAGCAGACCACTGATCTACACCATCTATTACTGACCTTTTTTCTTACATTTGCCTGGAAATCTCCACCTTATCTTCACGCTCTCCCACTTCTCCAGGTGTCAATTGCCCCAGGGTTTTCAATTTCCCTTCCCCAGGACAAGTAGATTTTTCAAGACACCAAATTCCCCCAGACCTCATCCAATGTAAGGTCCTATCTGCCTTCACTAACCATCTCTCTTCACTCATAAGCACATTCATCAATGGAACCCGCTCTCATCTCCAAAATAAGGCCTCCTTCTTTTCCTCCCCTTTTCAATCTTTCCCCCTCCCCTCTTTACCCATTCCTCAGTAGATTCTTCTCTTTCCGAGACAACAGAGATCAATTTACCCTAATTACTAGGACTTGACCCCAGTGCATCATTCACTGTTCTCTATCCTCCTGTTCCCTTCTGCCCCTTTATATACCCTTTATGTACTCTCCCACATTGTAATGTAGTCCCAAAAAAGAAGAATCCACCTGTAGGAAGGATCCATTGTAGGAAGAGTGTCACCAGGTTCTGTCCATAATGCCCCTCCCTACCTCTTTATGGTTACCTCCACCAGATTTTCATCTTCACCCCCATCTCTTTGGGTATATTTAGAAAGAAGTCTCTCACTGGTCTCTTTGTTGTCACTCTGTTGCTGTTGCTGTCCTTGTCTACTGCACTGGTTCACGCCTCCGGCTTTTCTGCTGTTTGGAGTGGCAAATAATCTCTCCAATTCTGGTTTTCATTCTTAAACTGTTTCAGACTCTTCTTTATCATTGAACGTCCATCTTTCGTGCTGTATGGTTAAGCTCACATTTGCAGAATGGGTCACCTGGGCTTCATCCTGAGTTCCAATACATCATTCCATTCCCACCTCCTTTTTCTAGTGGGCACAGAATACTGTTATGTTTTTCTAATGTCTTTTCCTTTTTATTTGAATGTCTTTCTCCTCCTAATGGCTTACAGAACTTGTTGGTTCTAAATTGAAATGTCAAATGTAACCATTATGTGTTTTGGAATTTGCTGCCTTGGGTTTTTTTTTTCTGGAGGTGATCTGTGAATTCTTTCTTTAGAATTTCACTGTCTATGTTTAGAAGTTCTAGGCTGTTCTCTTCTATTATTTCCTTCATTATGGTCTTGAGATTTTTTTTGACCAGCCGTATTCTTCTGAGAGACCTATGATTCTTAAGTTGTCTCTGTGCATCCTGTCTTCAAGTTCAATATGTTTTGCTTGCATAGTAAGCACATTTTCTTTTCATGTTCTTGTTTTTTACTTCTTTTCTTCTAGATTGTCCTTTACTTCCATGTATTTGCATCTCCATTCTGTTGTTTTCTCTTTTGATTCTTTAGTGAGACTTGCTAATACAGATTCAAGTTTTTCTATTCTGTTCATTATTTTTGCTATGCAGGACAAAAATTCTGCTCTCATAATTTTGGTTTCTCTTTTAAACTACTCAGGAACAGCATGTGGTGGTTCATTTTCTCAAATTCTAAAGGTTTTATCTCACAAGGTGTTAGGTCATTTTTTTTAATTTTGCAGTATTTACTCTTAGATGCCTGAACTCATTTACTAGACCTGGAGGTTCTGTTTCCTTTGTTTTTCCTGTTGATCTATCTGTCTATGTTCAAAATCTTTGAATTTTCTTCTTCCTGGTATGTTCAGCCTTTTTCTCTTTATTTTCCTTATCATTTACTTCCTGACTTCCTCCCTTCTGGTTGTGGTTTCCTTTTGGAGCTGGACCTCAAAGCTTCTCAGCCTCCTCCCAAGTCATAAACACACACACACACACACACACACACACACACACACACACACACACACTGTCCCATCCTGGTGACCTGTCCCACTCCCTCTGTTCCTCGGTTGTCTGACCCAACACTGCTAGTTCAGAATGTGTTTTCTCCAGCACACACAGTTCAGAGCTTTGCAGTGGAGTGCTTCTGGGTTGCCACCCCCGGAAGTCTTTTGCTCCTGAAGGGCTGTGACCAAGCTGGCTGTTGAGGCCCAAACAAACTTCTGCAGCATGGATCCAGGCCCTGGGATAGTGACATAGCACTGGAAAGAGGGAGGTGGGACCAGGGTATAGGGGTGGCTTTTGTTGTGAGCCTATGTCTTGTTCTTGGGACTGCTAAGGCAGCCTCACTGCCAGTAGTAGGGGATTTGGGGGAGGGGCGCTGAGTCACCTCTCAGGGCCAATGACCATCATGATGTTCTTGGTTTCTGTCTGTTTTTCTTTTAACCTTCTTTTGAATTCTGGGTGTTCTAGACCATGGAGTCCCTGAGGTTGCTTTATCTTTGGTGCATAATGTCTGTTTTGGAGATGTTTGAGAGGTTGTGGGGATAGGAGAAAATGTCTAGTCTGACCTCTTATTGCTCATGTGGTCTGGAAGATTGAACTGCGTCTTTTAAACTCCAAGCTTTTTTCTGGACTTCTCTGCAAGTAGGGAGGTTTGAATCTCAGCACCAAACTATATTTCTGACGTTCTGGATAGACTTTCCTGAAGACCACAAAGGGTCTGGGCTGCTGGGAATCGGAATGAGCCATGGACGTGTAGCCTATATAGTAACTTTGAATGCATTTGATTTGTTATTTGTGCTTCTATGGTTAAAAGTTTTAAAACTGCAATTAAGCCACTTTGCAATTGTTTGTAATATAGTTTGCAAAATGCTTTTTATACATTACTTCCTTTGGTCTACAAACCAAGCTTGTGAGATTGACTCCATTAAGTCATGCTTAGGAGATTGAAATCCACTGAAATGCAACCAGGAAGGGAAGAAGGCATTAGATTTGTTTATTTGTTTTTGTTTTACAAGGACCACCATCACCCCCTAGGGCAGTTAGGTGGTACAAGGGCAGCTAGGTAATGCAGTAGATAGAGGGCTGGGCCTGTAGTCAGGAAGATGCCTCTTCCTAAGTTCAAATCTGGCCTCAGACCCTTACTGTCTGTGTGACCCTAGGCAAGTCACTTAACCCTGTTTGCCTCAGTTTCCTCATCTGTAAAATGACCTAGAGAAGAAAATAGCAAACCACTCTAGTATCTTTACCAAGAAAACCCCAAATGGATCACACAGAGTTGAACATGACTAAAAATGACCAATCACCCAACACCCAAGTATCAGTATGAACCATAAAAGTCAAATTGGATAAAATCCACACATATCCCACCCATAAACTGATGAGACAAGCATGACTCCTCAAAAAAGAAATAGCACAGGTACATGGGTCTCTGAAAGTGGCTCAGACAACTCACTGGTTAATTCTTGAGTTCCCTCTTCTATTGGGTAGAGAAAATAACTGTAGGAATGAATGTGGGATTGCCAACCCTTAGCCCTCATTAAGAAATAGGATCCAGAGCTTGACCAACGATGCCTGCTGGTGGTTAAAAGTAAATGTGCTCATTAGAGAGATGCAAAACAAGAGTTATGTGAAAAGATAAAAATCATCACCAGCTGGGGGGGAGGGGGATCAAGGGAGGTACTTTGGAACTGGACAGAAATTCAACAATGGAATAGAAAAGGGTGGGCAATCAAAAATGGGCATCCTGAACAAATTCATAAAGGTTTAAAAGTGCAGAAACAGGGAGGAGGGATTTTAAATATAAAGAAACTATGTGGGGCAGCTAGGTGGCACAGTGAGTAGAGCATTGGCCCTGGAGTCAGGAGGACCTGAGTTCAAATCCATCCTCAGACACTTGACACATTTACTAGCTGTGTGACCTTGGGCAAGTCACTTAACCCCAATTGCCCTGCCTTCCCCCGCTCTGGAAAAAAAAAAAGAAACTATGTAAATAAAGGCAAAGTGCTAGGAATTGTGAGTAGCCCAATTTGGCTAGAGGACAGAGTCCCCAAAAGGAATGGGATAATGGGAAATAGTAGAAAATTAAGGTGATATCAGATTGTGGAGAGCCTTGAATATCAGAGAGGAGATTTATTTTATTCTGTACTCATTGGAAGTCATTGAAGAAATTTAAGAAGAGTGATATGATCATATTTATTCAATTGAAAGGCATCTCCATCAATAATATAATGGGTGGATTGGAAGGTGAAGAGAGTAGAATGGGAAAAAAAAACAATTGAGAGTTTGCTAGGTAGTTGAAGCTTTTGAGCATTCTCTTCTCTCTAGGTTTTTGGGACACTATCCTCTCCTGGTTCTCAATCTCCTCCTCTGGATCCTCAGCCAAATCATGCCCTTTAACTGTAGGTATGTCACAGGGTTCTGTCCTGGGCCCTGTTCACTTGTCCCTCTATATCACTTCACTTGGTGATTGCATCAGCTCCCATGGATTTGGTTACCATCTCTATGGTGATCCTTCTCAAATCTACCTATCTTGATCTCTCTTCTGACCTACAATCTCACATCCCCAACTACCTTCCAAATATCTTAAATTGAATGTCCAATATGCACCTTAAACTCAACATGTCCAAAACAGAACTCATTATCTTTCCCTCTAAACCCTTCGCTATCCAATTTCCATATTACTATCAAGGGCAACACCATTGTCCCAGTCCCTCAGGCTCCCAAGCTAGGTGTCATCCTCCACTCCTCACTATCTCTCCCCTCCCATTTCCAATCTATTACCAAAGGTCACTGACATCACCTTTGCAACACCTGTTATATATTCCCCCTTCTTTCCTCTAGCAATGCCACCACTCTAAGCATACAACCTCGTCGCCTCATGCCTATTGGTGTATCTACCTGACTCGAAGCTCTCCCCACTCCAATTCATCCTCCATTTAGCCACCAAAATGCAGTTCTGATCATGTCAACCCCCACCTCCATCTCCATGCCCCACTCAGTAAACTCTGATGACTCCCTATTGCTTCCAGGAGCAAATACAAAGTATTCTGTTTGGCATTCAAAGCCCTTCATAACCTAGCCATCTATCGTTCCGGTGTTCTTACACCTTATTCCCTTATTCTTCAATCCAGTGACACTGATCTCCTTACTGAAGACATTCCATCCAGTGCTCTCCCTCTTCATTTCTTCCTCCTGTCTTTCCTGGCTTCAAGTCCCAACTAAAATCCCATCTTCTACAGTAAGTCTTCCTCAATCCATCTTCATTCTAATGCATTTTCTCTTTCAACTATTTCCTATTTCACTCTTAAAAAGTATTGAGGACTTCAAAAGAGCTTTCATTTATGTGGGTTACATCTATCAATATTTACCATATCAGAGTTTAAAACTAATACAATTTTAAATAGTTATTTGTTAATTCATTTTAAAATAACAATAATAAACCTACTACATGTTAACATAAATAAGATATTTTTATGAATAGTAACTATATTTCCAAAACAAAAAAGCTCAGTAAGAAAAGTGACATTGTTTTACATATTTTTGCTAATTTCTTTAACGTCTGGCTTAATAGAAAACAGCTGGATTCTTAGGTAGACTTTTGCATTCAGTCTGTTGTGACGTGCTGTTTTGGTTGAAGTATGTGAAAAAAAAATCCAGCCTCATTCAGATACATAGTTGAAAAAGGGAGGGGTATTTTAATAGGCAAATAATGTCTTAGCATTATGAAAATAGACCACACTTTGAGAACTGCTACTCTAGGCAATTCTCTAAGACTTTAAGTTGCAAATAAGATACTGACCTGCACTGATAGAGGGAATTTCCTCACCTGGGAGTTCCCTATATCCATGACATCACAGGTTCAGTCCCCATCCTCTACAGCAGAGATGTCAAACACACAACCATGGCCATGTGGCTTTCTAAGTCAATATGAGCCTACAGAAATCCTTAGTGGCTCGCATCTCTATTTGAATTTTAAACAAAACAATCTTGTGAGGTAGTTAGGCCAGATATTATAATTCCCGTTTTATAGATAAGGAAACAGAGATTAGAGACATAAGTAACTTGCCTAAGGTCACACAGCTGGAAAGTGATCTAGTCAAGACCTAAACCCAAGTCTCCTAACTCCACAACCATTGTTCTTTCATCTACAACACACATGAAAAAGAAGAAGAAGAGAAAAAAGAAATCCAGCTTCCTTTATTCAGCTCTCAGCTTGCTCATGGCCCTGACCTCTCTTATCATCAGAGTCTCAATAGTACAGCTGGACCAATTTCTGCAGGAGAGAGTAGTACAAGGAACCAGGTGGGCTGGCCATGCATTAATGGATTTCCAGCCTCAGTGCAGAGGAGTTAAACTTGCTTCCAACTTATGCAAAGGTCTTTAAATTAGCCATCTGTCTTCCTCCTGAATTTCCTATCCGGCAGTGATGCCACGACCCACCATCAGTAGGGCATGAGCTTGAGATGTTTTTTTCCAACAGTCGAGATGGATTTGCATTGACCCATCTATGCCCTCCTCCTCTGGCTCCCCTTTGTGACCGATAGCATGCCTTTACTGGACAGCTGGAAGGGGTTAGGGGTGCAGGGGATGACTGGGGAATCCAGATCTGGTTGGTAAGAGCAGTGAACCAATGACCTCATTAATGTCAAGTTCTCAGCCACTGAGATGACACAGGAGAGTTAACCTTCTGTCATTCAGACTTCATGTAGAACATAAAGAGATCGACTGCAACTATAGCATATAAGCATAGGTAAGACATAAAGAACTTGGAGTCTTAGAGCTGGGAAACCCTTGGCACCTTCTCTTTTCCCATATAAATGAAAGTCCAACCGAGGCTCCTGGTTCTAACCTCTAGTGCCGATCTGAGACAGTGAGGGGTGATTGAAAGTCCTGGGTTGGAAATCAAAAGATCTGGATTCAAATTCTGCTTCTGACATTTACTAGTCATGTGACCTTGGGCAAATCATTTTTCTGGACCTTGGTTTCCTCATCTGTCATATAAGAGGGGTGGAATAGATGACTAAGGCACCTAGATGGTAGAGTATGTAGAGCACCAGGTGAACCTAGAATCCGGGAGACCTGAGTTCAAACTCTGTCTCAGTCATTTATTAGCTGCTGTGACCCTGGACAAGTCAATTAACTTTTCTATGCCTCAGTTTGCTCGTCTGTAAAATGAAGGGGTTAAACATCATGGCTTCAAAGTTCCTTTTCAGGATCTAAAACTAGGATTGGCAAAACTTTGACTTTTATTTAATCTCAGAATTAAAAGTGACATCAAAGACCAGCTAGAAAGATTGTCTTATACTCAAGGAGGAATTTCCTCAATGGCATCCCTGACAAGTACAGTTTTGACACCAGCAATAGGGCACCCCACCTCCTAGCTCTTGAAGCAATCCATTCTACTTTGGGTCAGCTCTAACCATTAGGAAGTGCTCCCATACACCCAGCCTAATCTGTTTTTTCCTACAATTTCCCTTCTGGTGCCAAGTAAAACAAGCCTACTCCTTCTTCTATAGGCCATCCCTCAAGATAACAACTATCATACCACCAAATCTAAATAAATATCTTTCCTTCTTAAAACCTATAAATTTACAAAAATGACTTTTTTCCCTCCATGGATGGATCCTGATTCTCCTGCCCCTAGTCACTTCCATGAAAAGCTACCGTTGTTTGTCCTTCATTCTCGAAGAGGACCATGACATCAGGAAGTTGATGACATGACATGCAAGTAAATTAGATTTAAGTAAGGGTGGGCTGTGCAAAGTCACCAGCCTTACTTTCTCCTCTGGAGCCATCTGGGCCATCAGTGGTGCAATATAGATCAGATCGAATGCAGACACCAAATCTAGATAAATAGCTTTCCTTCTTAAAACCTATCAATTTACAGAAATGACTTTTCTTTCCTCCATAGATACTGCTTCTAAAGTAGTCTTAATCACTTCCATGGAAAGCTACTACTGAGAGGAGAGGGATTGTCAGTAGAGGACAAGAGGATGGGTTAGGCTAAAACTCTGAAACTGCCCATAAGTGACAGAGGAAAGCAGAGAAAGCCCAGGCTTGTGGGCTGGTGTTGTTAGCCTGGCCCATCCTACTGTGGTCAAGCTGTGTGTTTTCGAAGAAATGAGAGCAAGAAAATTGGGCTTACTCTTTTTGACAGAGCCGAGAGGCTTCTAGTAACCGGGAGAGCTTTCTAATTCCCCATATTGAATAAATCCCTAGGCAGAACAAAAGTATTGTTTTGAGCTTGTAGTCTTAGGTAGAAAACATACCAAAGAGCCAGTGAGGATGATCCTCTGTCATGTCAGTGACACCCGCCTCTGTGATACCTTCCAAGTCCTTTACTGCTCTATCAGACACACTGTATCAGAGATCTCAGGAGCCCGAGAGTCTCATTCTTTAAATATTACAGTTTTCTCAAGAAGAATCCTATTTTTCAGTGGACTTCTGAACATGTGATTGTTACACCAGCTTCAAGTGGAGGGTGCTGGTAAATCAAATCCCAGCAAAATTGCGCATCCCAACTTTCTTTTGTGGTCTTACGAATGACTTGACCAACAAGACACAGCATAAACCCTCTAAGTACCAACTTTAAAAGAATGGCTCAGGGAGAATGGGAGGGAAAATCCCAAGGGAGGTAGCCAAGCATCACTCAGATAAAAGATTAAAGAGGAGTGAGTGCTGGTGCGATGAGGAAGCAGCCAGGAGCCAGCCTTAGCTTTACCGTCAACCTGCTATGCTGAAAGGGATTTCTCTAAGAAGCAGGTCAACTATCTGTCCAGTGATTTGGTGCAAAATGTCATTTTAAAGGGAAGGAAACAGCCCCATCTTGCTATCCTGGGAACTCTGCCTAGGGGCCTGACCCTCCCGAATTGCCCAGGAACATACTTTCACCTTCAGGATGGAGAAACAGGTCCAGAGAGGTTACTCCCTCCCTCCTTCTCCAGCCACACAGAGACCATTGTGAGAATTAATGGGATAACAGATGAAGTGCCTCAGAGGAAATGGGTTACATAAATCCAAAGTGTTGTTATTAAATTCCAAATTTAGCTCTTGGAATCAGTGAGACATGACAGATCTGGGCTTATAGGGCTAGCTTCTATCATCACTGCTTTTAGCAGGGACCCCCTATTAAACAGAGGCTTCATAGCAGGACTCCATAACTACCATTTCAGAATCCAGGACATAGTCCCCAGTCCAGGCTTACCTTGGATGTACGATGACTCTGTCAGGAGCATCTCTGTGTGAAACCTCAAGAAGCAAGGGTTCTGTGTGTCCAGCTTTGCCCCCTCCCCATTCTGAGCTTTCACTTCTCAAGTATCATAGAATTTATCTCGAGAAGGAACCTACGACCTCATCTTGCCTAACCCCTTATTTTACTGATATAATAGAACGAACACTGGACTTGGAGTCACAAAACTTGGCTTTGACTGACACCAGCTTTTTGATTACAGGCAGGTTCCAACCTCTATGAGCCTCCGTTTCCCTCATATATAAATCACAAATAGTAATACCTATCGTACCTACCTCACAAGGTTGCTGTGCGACTCAGATGAGATACTGCCTGTGAGAGTTTTAAAAACTCTAAGTGCTAAATAAGCAGAAGTGTGCTGGAGCCAGCTCCGGTAGGGAGCTGATTGTTAAATTTTTAGTAGAAGCATTTACACCTCAGAAACCAGCAAATGCTGCCAATCAAGACTTAATTTATTGTTTTGTTGATTGTCTAGACTTAAGAAAGTGATGGAGAAGTGTTCAAAATTCAGCATGCTGGACCTATATTTTTTTCTAGAAATCTGGTTGTTAAACATTTACCAGAATACCCTTATATATGCATTGGCAATGATGACGGTGGTGATGATGCAAAATGCTTTATAAAACTTCAAACAGCAGATAAACACCCACTTTTCTAATCCCCTAACTCCACAGCTGACATTCTGTCCACTACAGTATCCTGCTTTCTATCCACCCAAGCTCTACCTGCTTTTTCTGGGACCTTGGGCTGAAATATAGAAGGAAAAATCCAAGTAAGCAAGAAAGCTGAATAGGTTTGATTCTTCCTTTTCAAGAGTTTTCATAAACCGTGAGTGGAAGCAAGACCTAGTGCCTTTCAGGAAAGCTACAAGTACAGGCCGTAAGTACAAAGCTACAAGTACGGTACATAACCAAAGGGTGAAAAACAGGGGAGCAGGGTGGAGGTGGGAAATGTCACCATTAACACTTCATTGGCCAAACCAGTCTGGGTTTCCTCTTTTGGGGGGGCGGGGAAGGATAGGCTTTTTTAAATGACTTTTGGTTTTACACCAGTCATTTCTGGATATCTTTTCACACACAGTGACAGAACTGAATCCTCCCTTGTAACAAAGAAATAGTTAAACAGAAACAACTGGAAACAGAGAGAGCAACCCCTTCTGACAATGCATGCGACATTCTGCATCCTTCCATCACCACCTCTATGCCAAAAGGAGAGATGTATGACTCCATTACCTCTTTACTGGGACCAAGAATGGTTAATAATTGCAAGCTTTGCTTCCTTTGGGTTTTCTTTTTATTTATATTATTATAATCATAATTTATACTATTCTTCCCCCATCTCCTACACTCTGAAACAATACAAACAAGTACTTCCCATATCTCTCTGAACTCATTTTCATCATTTTTTGCTGCACAATAATATTCCAATACATTCTTGTACTGCAGTTTGTTGAGCCATAAGAACCTAGCCCAATCAAGGGGCACCCACCCCTTTTCCAGTTCTTTGCTACTAGAGTCACTTGCAAACAGTGATAAAAGGTTTTTAGGGTGCTTAAAGGTTTACAAAGCACTTTACTTATTTTGACTCATCTGCCCCTCACAATAACCTTGGGAGGTAGATACTGTGGTTTCCCTCATTTCACAAATGAGGAAAATGAAGCCCAGAGAAGTTCAGTGACTTGCCCAGGGTCAAATGTCTGAGGCAGGATTCAAATTCAGGTCTTCTTGAGTCCAAGTCCTGGTGCTGTAGTCACTGAACCATGGAGCTGTCTCTACAAGAATATGGATGAGTTTATAGGGCACAAATGGCTTATCTCATTTCTATTTCATTTTGTTTCCCTTTAGATGAGGTTGGAAGCTTTCACGAGGAACTATTTTCTCAAATAAATAAAAGATAATAGATAAATGATAGATAGATCCATACGTACATACATAGATACAGAGATAGATACAGAGATTGATAGATAGATAGATAGATAGATAGATAGATAGATAGATAGATAGATAGATAGATAGATATAGATAGCTAGGTAGGTATATAAATGGATGGATAGATTAAAGCGAATGAATCAGTGAGCAAGCTTTTCAACACCTAAACCAGGAGAACGAGAGAGAGAGATGGTGTCCTCAAAAGACAGAACTGACCCAGTTCAGGATACAAGGAAGAAGTAAGCAGAAAAGGAGGAGGAATGAAGCTTGAGAGGAGTCAGGGACAGTGAACTATTCCCTTCCCACCTGGTACTTTTTCTTTTGGGACCCCAGGAAACACTAGACCAAAGCTAGCACCCTGGCAACTGTGGGTTGGTTTCATCAAAACCTTTATGAGAAACTTGAGACTCAGCCATTTCCAATGTCAACTCTTGGTTCATTTCTCAGATCAGTTTGAGCCAATGTGAGTTGCTGGGTCAGCCATGAAGGGGAGGTGGAGGAGCATTCTCCCTGATCTGCCTGGAGAGCACAAACAAATGGCAATCTAATTCAATGCAGCAAAAGCTTATTAAGTGCCAGTCATGAGCAAGTCACTGGGGGAGATACAAAAATGAAAAGTGACACAGTCTCTGCCTCCAAGGAACCTGCAATCTACCCAAGAATGTACACACATATACACAAAGCAGCGCTGTGTAAAGTAGAAGACAATCAGAGCAAAGAGAGGGATCCAGACAATGCTCCTTAAGGACATTTGAGGAAAAAGAGACGTCTTTTGGATGGGAACTTCAAGATACAGATTGCCAGAGAAGTTTAATGAGACGCCAGAACCTTCAGGCTCACCTAATACTCTTATCAGTGAGTCAGTAAGACTGGACAGGGCTTTAGAGCCCTGGACTTTGAATCAGAAAGACTCAAGTTTAACTCACCTCAGATTCTTACCAGCTCCAAGACACTGGGCAAGTCACTGAACCAGGCACAGTACCTGACACACAGTAGGTGCTTAATAAGTGTTTATTAAGAATCATGGTGAAAAATGTTATCCACATTCAAAGAGAGAACTGATGAACTCTGAGTGCAGATTAAAGCCTATTTTTTCTCTTTATTTTTCTTGCTTTTTTGCAACATGTCTAATATGGAAATATGTTTGATGTGACTTCACAAGTATAATGGGTATCATATTGCTTGCCTTCTTAGTGGATGGAGGAATGGCTAAAGGGAGGGAGAAATTTTGGAACTCAAAACTTTTTTAAAAAAACTAATGTTAAAAAAAATAAAAAAAACTAATGTTAAAAATATCTCTGATAAAGGCCACATTTCTCAAATATATAGAGAACTGTCAAATTTATAAAAATACAAATCATTCCCAATTGATAAATGGTCAAAGGAAATGAACAGCCAGTTTTCAGACAAAGAAATCAAAGCTATCTATAGTCATTTGAAAAAAATGCTCTAAATTACTATTGATCAGAGAAATGTAAATTAAAACAAATCTGAGGTACCACCTTACACCTATCAGATTGACTAATAAGACAAAAAATGGAAATGTTGGATGTTAGAGGGGATGTGGGGAAAATGGGACACTAATGCATTGTTGGTGGAGTTGTGAACTGACCCAACCATTCAGGAAAGCAATTTGGAACTATGACCAAAAAGCTATGAAACTGTGTATACCCTTTGATCCAACAATACCACTGCTAATATCCCAAAGACATCCAAAAAGGGGGGAAAGGACCTATTCCTACAAAAAAAAAATTTAGCAGCTCTTTTTGTGGTGGCTAAGAATTAGAAATCAAAGGGATGCCCATCAGTTGGAGAATGGCTAAACAAGCTGTGGTACATGATTGAAATGGAATATTATTGTGCTATAAGAAATGACAAGCAGGATGATTTCAGAAAAATCTGGAAAGACTTACATGAACTGAAACAAAGTGAAGGGAGCAGAACCAGGAGAACATTATACACAGTAACAGCAATATTGTTTGATGAAGAACTGTGAATGACTGCTATCTTCAATGATCCAAGACAACCCCAAAGGACTAATGACGAAGCATGCTATCCACATCCAGAGAAAGAGCTGACATTGACTGAACACAGACTGAAGCATGCTACTTTTCACTTTCTTTCTTTCTTTTTTTTCTTTTATTCAAATCTTCTTGTATACATTGATAAATATGGAAATGTTTTACATAATTGCACATGTATAACCTATATCTGCTTGCTTATCATCTAAGGAAGGGGGCAGGAAAGAGAAGGATAGAATTTGGAACTCAAAACTTTAAATAAAAATGCAAAAAATAATTTAACTCATGTTAAAAATATTTTAAATGTTCCTTGACTTAACCTCTCTGTGCTTTAGTTTCCTCATTTATTAAATTAAATCTACCTCACAGAGTTGTTCTGAAGTTCAAATAAGTTACCATATGTAAAGTGTTTTGCAAACCTTAAAACATTATAGAAGTGCTAGCTTATATCGTTATTAATGTTTAAATAAACCTTAAAACAGTATATACATATGAGTTGTTTAATGGGTCGCTGGCTAAAAAATTAACTACAGGAGCAGCTAGGTGGTGCAGTGAGTAGGGTACTGGCCCTGGAGTCAGGAGGACCTGAGTTCAAATCGAGCCTCAGACACTTGCCACACTTCCTAGCTGTGTGACTTTAAGCAAGTCACTTAACCCCAATTGCCTTACCTTCTCCCCTCCAAAAAAAAAAAAAAAGACCAAAAAAATAGAAAATTAACTACGGCCCAATTTAAATGTGAAGTAGCCGCAGCAGCAGCGATAATACTAACAATGCAAAAAATTGGTACTGGGGGCCATTATTTTTATTTCATGTAAAAAAATGATGGACCAGGTGGCAGGAAGCCAGGGTTTTCATTCCTTTTTCACCACTAACTATATATGTGACAAGTCACCCAACTTCTCAAGCTCTTCATCCCCAGTGACCTTTTTATCAACAGGATTTCAGTCACCCATTGGCTCGGTCATACCTTAGACCTTTGTGACATTAGGTAAGCTACTCATCTCCTCTGGGCCTCAGTTTCCATATCTGTAAAACAAAGGTTATGACTCTATGATTTCAAAGAATCGTACCTCCGAATTTCCGAATTTCCAAATCTATTCTCTGATCCCAATCTCCTCTCCCTCTTTCTCATTCAAACTCAACCTTCATGTTCCCCTGAGTATAATCTCTAATCCCCCAACCTCCTTCCTATTCTCCCAGTTTACATCCCCTACTCTGGCATCACTTCCCCCAGCATTCAACCCTATCTCCAAACTCGGCAACTTTAACAAATTGATTTCATAAGCCAATACTACAGTATCCCTATCAATACCTTACTCTCTGCTACTTTAATAATTGACTTCATAAGCCAATATGCTAGTAGCCCTTCCCTGAGCTGTTACTAAAGTTTAAAACTTCACTAAGGTTTTTGGGACCTCCTTATATAACAGGTAGTAGCTCCAATCATCCTGCTCCCAGGCTACAAAACATTGATGGCATCACTGGGGGGAAAGGACCCAAATTAAACGGGTTTCTAATACCTTCCAATGGCTCTATGATCTCACGTTTGTGTTCCTTTCAATGATTCAAATCAAAACCCACCTAAGCCTGCCCATCCTGCAACTTCTCCTCCATATCTTCACATGAATCTGCCACAGGGGGTTCAGTCAATATGAAAGGGATATTAGGTTAGTTCTCTTGATATTATATGGATTCCAAAAGAACATGCGGCCTGCCCATCAGTTACTCCTCATTCCCCCTGCATGACTAGCCCATATTTGTTTCCAGTTATACATTTCCCTGATGACATGCCTTATATTTGTAGCAGCCAGAATTTAACAAAGGGCAGACTGAGGCAATTCTACAAGCAAGATAACCTTCATTAGCAGGGGACTGCAGCCTGGTAATAATAAAAGGGTCTTCCAGCTAGCCTCCATTTGTGCCAAAGACCCAGACTGAGGGCTGACAGCACCTCTTATACCTAGGTGTGTCTTCCTTCTGATAGGCCTAAAAGTACATCATTCAGACATGCCCTGGTAAACGTAAGGCAATCCTTATTGGTAGACATTTTATTGAGAAGTTGAGTTAATAGTTCTGAGTTCCTCTCTATTACTCCATCATTAGTGGGTAGAACTAATCCTCAGAATCAATCTCCAGCTGGGAAAAGGGGCTGGCTTTCAGATGTGGCTGATGACACCGCTTTCTAACATCCAAACAACGCCAGTTGCTCCATGAGAGCAGCCTTGGTTAGAAAAACAAGCCATCTCAACTAGGCTTTTTACTGGCTTGGTTTTCCTTTTTTTAGGCCAAGTCACCCCAAATTTTGACAAAGAGAAAACCAAAGACAAAGGAAGACGTCCCTGGGGGAGAACCTAGCTCAGGCTGGCTTCTGTTTATTGTTGTTTGTCCTTTATTTTCAAAAGGATCAGTGACATCACAAGGTGATGTCTTGACTCGTGGATGAATCGGGTATAAATGAGGCATCGTTGCACAAAGTCAACAGCCTCACTCTCTCTTCCAGAGTCATTTAAGACCAGTGGGAAGACAAAAGTCAAGATGACTGTTGATGGCCAGGGATGCAGAGGATGAGCCTGGCTTCTTTGATATCTGACCAAGCTCTAAGAGCTCCACTGTGCCTACTTCATGGCCGTTGAAACAAATTGTTCTTATCTACCAAGTCTGCCAGGGGAAGAATCTTCACATGCTTGAGGTAGATAACCCCTTAACTCACTGATGGGTTTGTGGACCCTGGGTTACCCTTAACCTGATTTAGCCCTGCTCATGCTACAGCTTCTTGGAGCCACGGGTGACAGCAGAGTGCCAGGTGGATGCTAAAAGTGGATGGGGAACCCTGAAAAGGGCTCAACAAGCCCTCACACTGGAGGTGCTACTCCTCCTTGAACACCCATACACCCCCGCTTCTGTTTATAGGGTAAACAAAAGACAGGGTCCCTTTCTAGGTAGATGACTTGGTGGCTGGAACTAATTTTCTTACTCAGTTACACCATTCAGAAAATGCCTGACCTCCAGGGATTAGGGGTCTGAGGAAAAAGATAGATTCACATGGAAATATTGGTAATAAATAATACAGTTGAACATTAATTTTCCTCACATCACTCCTTCTGCAGCAGTGTGAGCAGATACTAAAAGATGGACAATGAGCTGGATTCTGAAGTCCACAGTAGGTGGAGAGTGGGCTGGACTGCCTTCGGGAGATTGCAGAGTGCTTTAATGACCTCCAAGTTTTTGCCTGAAGCAAAAGTCCAGCTTTTTGAACACCATTATTCTGAAATTTTATGGCTTCAAGCAGAGGAACTCCAAAGAGTGGAAGTTGAGCATAGCCCAAAGGATAATGGAAAGTTACATGGTGGATGTGAGCAGGCTGCAGCCCATTATAAATGAGTAAGCTGATTTGACTCACAAACTGATGGCGCATGAACACATCTGGGTACCCAATGCTCTCAACAATCCTACTCTCCTCTTTTTGGTTCCCTAGCTCATTTACCACATGTAAATACACACACAGGAAGATAACAGCCTTTGCCTTCTCAGTGAAGTAGACCTCCACGACAGAAGTGAAGAAGACCTGCTATATGACAGAAATCCCTTCAACTCACACTCCTCAAAGTTTCTCAGTATCATGAAACAGACTGTCCTCTTTCCCTCCTGCCTTAGAGGACCAGGCATATCTATTCCTCAATAAGACTAATAATCCCTCTTCCTATACCCTTGATCCTATTTTGTTTGTCCTCTTCCAAAGACCTCGCTCCAACAATCTTTCCGTCTCTGTCATGCATCTTCAATCTCCTCCTCTCTCTTGCATCTTCTCAGCTACCCACCCAAAGCATACCTTCCCTTCCCACCTACTTGCCAATGTACCCTTCCCTTTTCCCCTTCCTGACTAAACACTGACCCCCCACCCTCACCCCACCTTCTCAGGAGGAAATCCAGAGCCTACATTGCACTCTGATCCTCAAGCCCACTCTTCTCCTGCCAAAGGCAATGGACCAGGCCCCTGGGGTCCCTGTAGACCTTACTAGAGCTGCTTCCTCCTAGAGCTGTTTGCATTGCTTTGCCGGGCAGGCAGTCAACAACTTAAAATCCTTCTGATGAGATGAAGGCCCACCAAACCTTACCATATGCTCCACCACCACACCCTTCAGACCACAACACATTACAGCTGATGTACCCTAAGGACCGCCAGGCCTTTCCATCTGCCCTACAGCAGAATCGGAGATCAAAGATCAAGAGTTGCAAGGGATTTCAGAGTTCATTTAGTCCAACCATTCATTTTACAGATGAGGAACTGAGGCCTGGGTAAGCTAAAGGATTTGCCTGAAATCACAGAGATGATAAGTGTCAAACTTGGGATTTGAACCAAGTTCCACTGACTCCAAAAACAGAACTCTTTCTACCATATGTGTTGTCTTCTATAATTAGAGCGAGATTCATGAGAGCAGGAACTATCTCACTTTTCTATCTAATAATATAGCTAGTATCTATATAGTACTTTAAAGTTCACAAAGCTCTGTACAAATATTGTCATTCTATCTTCACAACCCTATGATGTGTTATCATTATGCCCATTTAACGGTTGGGGAAATCGAGGCAAACAGAGGTTGAGTGGCTTCCCCAGGGACACATAGCTAGTAAATATCTAAGGTTAGTCTGAACTCAGTTCTCTCTAACTCCAGGCCCAGCACATTGTATCACCTTGATGCCTCATATGTATATCCCTTGTACTTAGCACAGTGCTTGGCACATAGTAAATGCCTAATAAATGCTCTTTCATTCATTCATTCATTCATTCATTTATACCTTGAGATATGTTCATCTACCCAAACCTAAAAAAAATCCTCCTTTTGACCTTTATCTATACAGTTATTGTCCCATCTCCTTTGTCCTGATCCTAGTCAAACTTCTTAAACAGTTGCCCACCCCACCTGCCTCCAACTTCTCCCACCATCTGCCCTTTCCTAAACCCCTTTCCATCTGGCTTCCATCCCTGCCAATCTACTGGATTTGCTATTTCAGAGGTCACCAATGACCCCTTAATCTCTGAATCCAGTGACTATTTTTTGAGTCCTCACTTTCCCTCACCTCTCTACAGTGTACCCCCTCCTTCTGGAGAGCCTCTCCTAGGTTCAGAAACACAACCCTCCCCTGTTTCTCCTCCTACCTCTCTAAAAGCTCCCTTTCTTCTTCCTTCTTCCCAGATCCTCATGTTGGTCTTTGGTTATTTGTCCAGGTTGGGTCCTTGGACTTCTCTCCTCATCCTACATTAACTCCCTTGGGAACCTCCTTCTTCATCAAGTCTCACTCCAGCTCCCACTCCATGACAAGAATGTCTCCGGCTCGAGATCCTACCACCATCTCAGTGCCTTACCACCATCTCAAATTCACACCATGCTTTTGTTCTTCACCCGGCCTCTCATATCCAAAACCCAGAATCAGAGGGTCACAGAGCTGGAGAGTTGGAAGGGAGCTCAGCAACTAGAGAATCCAACCTGCACCCAAAATGAATTCCCAGGAAAACATCCCTGACAGGTGACCATTCTGTCTCTGCTTGAAGCCCTCCAAGAAAGGGGAACCTGCCACCTACCAAGGCAGCTCATTCCATTTTTCCACAGCTCTAATTAACTACTGGAAGTTCTTCCTAAATACATCTCTTTGCACCTTCCACGCATTGCTGCTGCTTGTGCCTTCTGGAGCCAAGCAGAACAAGACCAATCTCTTTTCTACATGATAAGACTTCTAAAGTTCGAACACATACATAGCCATCCTGTTCCCCCTGAGTCTTCTTTTCCCCAGGGTAATCATGTCAACTCCTTTACCTAATCCCCATGTCATGAACTCACCATCCTGGCTGCCTTCCTCTAGACACTCTCTAGCTTACTAATGTCCTTAAACCACGGTGCCTGAAACTGAACACAGCACTCCAGCTGAAATTTGGACAAGGGTAGAGGATAGTGGCATCATCATATCCATACTCCTGGAAGCCAGACCTCTCCTAATGCAGCCAAGGTCACACTAGTCCTTTTGGCTGTCCTATGACTGTGCTGACTCATTCTGAGTTTTCAGTTCACTAAAACCATCAGATCCTTTAAAAAAAAAACCCATGTCTATCCAGACCTCCTCTTTTTTTCTGGTGGAATTGATTTTCTTCTACCCAAATGTAAGACATTACACTTATTCCTATTGAATATCATCTTATTAGATTCAGAGCAAAGCTTTAGCATGGAGCAGGGGGCTCTGGGGGGAGACAACAAATCTCTATTAAAGTGCCTACTGTGGGGCAGCTAGGTGGCGCAGTGAGTAGAGCACCGGCCCTGGAGTCAGGAGTACCTGAGTTCAAATCCGGCCTCAGACACTTGACACATTCACTAGCTGTGTGACCTTGGGCAAGTCACTTAACCCCAATTGCCCTGCCTTCCCCCCTGCAAAAAAAAAAATTTTAAAAAAAAATTTTAAAAAAAAAAAGTGCCTACTGTGTGCCAGATACTGTTCTAATCACTGTTCTAATCACTAAAACAATATTACGTCACTTACTCTTTACAACCCTGTAGTGTTATTCCCTTTTTACAGTTAAGGAAACTGAGAACAGAGGTTAAATGACTTACCCAGGGTCACACGGCTAATAAGTTTCTGAAGCCAGATTTGAACTCAGGTCTTCCTGACTCCAGACTCAACTTTCTGTCCCCTGTACCACAAGCTGCCTGCCACAACCCCTTTGGGTCTTGACTCTGTTATCTTTGTCTCTTCTTCCTCTCCCACAGTCATACCCAAGCAGTGACCATGCTCTGTCAATTCCACTTCTACAACACTGGGTGCATCTTTTCCTCGTCCCTGATCCCGTAGTTACCACCCATGAACAGGTCCTTATTACTATCCGCTTGAAGCTGAAATGATCAAGATTGATTCTGCATCACTTCCTTATTGATACTATTTTAGTTGATTGGTTTTGTTCCGTGACTGCTTTTGTCCTGTAATTGCTTAAGTCATGGTTCTCTCTGAACTTAGCGCATGATTCAATTGGTCTGCAATAAGTTAAGTCCAGAAATCCTGTTTTCTTGCTAATCACTGTTCTATTCTTGCCTCAAGGAATTTGGCTCACCTTGGGGGACGTGTAGACACCAGGGAGTCTGGTCTAATATCTTTATACCACCAAGCTATCCTTCAAGGATGTCGAATTTGCTGTCCAAAAAGTCAGGACCACTATCTCACAGGTAGATTCAAACAATAAACACTTCCTGGTCACAGGGGAAAGGAGGGTGTCATTGCTAGCCCCTCATTACCAAACTTCCAACCAATCATATTGCTCCCCATGCCTCAGCTATATAATCCATCATGTTGTCTTCAGCTCTGTGATGTCACCTACCTGATTCTGTTCTTTGTTCTGTACTCTCCACAACCTATGAAAGAAAGCTGTTCCCCTCATTTGGGTTCTTAGATTACTGGGGGAGCTGACATCCCATGTATTGGTAGATTCACACTTTACCAATAAATTGATCGTACTCAAAAATGTTGTGCTTCATCTTACCTTATTTTTTAACTATTACAAAGCTCTGCAATAACATTAATCAATTAACAAACATTTAATAAGCATCTGCAATCTACATGGCACTATGCTAGATCTTGGGGGTACAATGGCAAATAGTAAAACCATTCCATCTCTCAAGGAACTTGTATACTATTAGAGGAGACTACATGTAGAGACAGATAGATAGACAGACAGATACTGAGATATAGAGATAAATAAATGTGTGTGTACATATATATATATATATATATATATATACACACAGAAAAAAGAGAAAGTAAATGGAGATGGGAAACAGCAGGTGAGAGGCTTCAGGAAAGGCTTTATGTAGAGGGTGCTATAAGGCATATATATGTATGTGTGTATATGTATGTATGTGTGTACATATTGTATGTATATGTATATATTGTGTATATACAGTATAGGTTTATATAAGGTATATATATATGGGGGGTATGTATAAATATATATATATGCATATATACATATATATACATGAGGAGGGAATGCACTCCCTCTAGCCATTTGGGATGGCCCGTATAAAAGCACGAAGACAAGAAGTGGATGCCATGTGTGAGGAGCAAGGGGAAGTCGAGTCAAGCTAGGTTATGGGAAGAGAAGTAATGTAGAATGACATTGTAGCAAGAAGTTGGGGCCAGCTTTTGAAAGGCTTTAAAAACCAGAGGAATTTCTATTCCATCCTAGAGACAATAGGGAGTTACTGGGTAGGGGGGTGACATGGTCAGATCTGCATGTAGAGGGAATCACTTTAGCAGGTGTGTGGAGGCTAGATTGCAGTGAGGAGTGACTTAAGATAATAAGAACAATTAGGAGGTTATTGCAGTAGCCTGAGAGAGGTGATGAGAGACCCAAACCTTAATGGCTGTTCCTCTCTTCATTCTTTCCGTTCTCCAGACACCTTTGTGGCACTACCAGGCTTAGCTTTCTTAATTCATAAATCTGATCATGTCCTTTCTCTGCTCAAAAATCCAGTAGCTCCCTATGCCCAATCCAGGGGCTCTCGACTTTCCATCAAATGAAGTTCAAACTCTTCTGCCAGGTATTCTGCCTTCCAGAATCTCACATCCCTCTTCCTTTCTAACCTTATCTCATACTCCTCCCCTTCATGTATTCTATTCTCTGCCTTAACTGGACTATTTGCTATTCCATATACAGAATCCGCATTTTCCTGTCTCTGTTCACATGATGCCATGTCTTAACATCCATTCTCTCAACCTCCACCTGCCCATCCTTTAAGGCCCAACTCAAATTTTACCTCCCTCTGCATAAGCAGACAGCTTAAAAAAAGCTCAAATCCCACAAATCTCTGCCACTTACTGAGTTACCTTGGGCAAGTCACTTAACCTCCTGGGGCCTGTTTTCTCACCTATATAATGAGGGAGCTGGATGGTGGTCTCTAAGGTCACATTTAACTCCTATATCAATGGTCATTTCTAATCCTTCCCCTTCCCTTCATACTCCATTACCCATATGCCTCTCTCCACCTATGTCCTCTCCCCATAGACACCTCATTTAGCATGATTTATGCATTTATTTAGAATGTATCACTGCCTTGTATTTATTTATATATGTGTCATATTCCCCCCACTAAACTGTAAAGCACCATGAGGTCAGATACCATGCCTTGTCTAAACTGTACTTCACCCAGTGCCTAACACAGTGTTCCGAACAGATTGAGTATCTAATATTTATTGATTTGAACTGAATTAAATCTTCGAGAACTTGATTTCCACAGGGCAGTAGAATTAAAGACGTATTACTGATGCAGTGTGGTCCCAGGAGCTGGGGAGCAGTTGCAGAGAGGCTGGGGGCACCAATCCTCGGATGAATGAGCACACACTACCTTTCTCTAAGGCAGTCCCAGGAGGAGGAAAAAAAAAATCCAGCAGAGAAGAGAAGGAGGATGTAAATCTTTCTCCCTTCTTGGCAATGCAGAGTACAGATCCATAGATGTAAATCCTGGGCAGCTAAATAGCTGGATGTCGCGTTTAATGCTGTTGGAAAGGTTCCACCTTCTCTGCTGCCTTTGCACCGAGTCCCTTGGAAACGCCTCCTTAAAAGAATCTACGAGATTGATGTCATGCAGCACAGCTCAGGCTCCTCCTGCATCCTGAGTACTTTTCAAAAGAAACACAAAAGGCTCTTCTGCCGTCCTGTGGTTAGCTCGTGTCAAAGGCTTTGCAAGTGGAGAAACCCAGGTGGGATGCTTTTTTTGTGCTTCTTTCCAAGGTAGATAAGCCAAAAAGAACAAGGCAGTGCGATTGAGTGAAATTAACCCTGGAGAAAAGACAAGGGACTGAGGTTCCGGTCTTGGCTTCCCCCCTGACTGGCTACAGGATGGTCTTTCCAATCTATATAGTGCTTTCCAATCCCACCATGGTGGCCTTCTTGCTGTTCCTCATACACACCACACACTGTCTCCCCAAACTCTACCTTTCCCTTGGCTGTCCCTCATGCCTCTAATGCTCACCCACCTTAGCTTAGAATCTCTTGTCTCCTTCAAAATTCTGCTCACCATCCTGACCCCTCAACTGGAGTGCCCTTTCAATACCTTGTACTTAACTACTTTGTACGTATTTGTATTTATTCATTTTACATTTATGCTGTACATATTGACAAGAAATACATTATGCATCATGTATTTCTTGTCTATGTGTTATATGTAGGGAAGTACACTGTACATATGTACATACACATATACAATGTATTTCATATATACATACATACACAATGTATTTCTTGTCTACATAAACACATAGACAAGAAACATTGTATGTGCATAGTGTGTAGTACATACATATATACAATATATTTGTCACACACACACACACACACACACACACACACACACTGTGTTTCTTGTCTCCTACATTAGGAATGTAAGTTCTTTACAAGTAGGGATCATTACATTCTTTGTACATGCAACCTCAGTGCCTGGCAAATAGTTGACAATAAAAATCCTTGATAATCAACTGATTAAATAAACACACATAAATATAACACAAGGAAAATTGAGACAGGAGAGCAGTAACAGTTGAGAAAGGAGTTAGGAAGGGAGGAAGTCAGGGAAGGCCTCATGGAGGAAGTGGAACCTCATTCAAGCATTGAAGGAGCCCAAGGATTATGATGGGCAGCGAGGAAACATATTCCAGGCAAGGGGTGTTCTGTAAGAATGCAGGTCAGGGAGGATCAAGTTAGGAGAACAGCTAATGGCCCATTTTTTGCTAGAACACAGAGCTTGTAAAATAAAGTAGGTAGAAACGGGGCTGGAAAGGGAGGTGTCAGACGAAATACCAGCCAAGAAATAAGAAAGTCACTGAAGGCATTTGAGCAAGGGAGTTAAGGGGAGTGTAGAATAGGTAGGAATTCAATAGTTTGGGGGAGGTGCTACTATGTGCAACAATAAAATCAAAGGCAAAGGCAAGGCCATGGGGCAAGTTCAAGGGGTATAAAGGGAAAATAAAATAATCTAATGAGGTTGGAATTTAGAGTATGTGAAGGGGAGTAGTATGGATCAGAGCTGGGAAGATACAGAAAAAACAACTTGCATGTGGTGTGATCTATAGTGATTTCAAAAGGCATGGTCAGGCATGTTTACCCATGCCCAAAAGATTTCCTGGAAGTGGTCCTTATAACCGTGTACGCAGATTTTCTTAGCAAGATGAACCCTTGTAAACAAACCACCAGACCTGGTTAAATCTTTAGAAGAAAGGACTGTCTCCTCAGATGATCTATCATCAGCCTCCCTCACATATCCATAATGGCAGGACCTTGAACAAGCCTGCAGCTTTCCTTCATTTCTTTGTTCACACTACCCTCTAGTGATAGCTCTAGTTTTTACTATTAAAAAAAAAACTTTGCATTTCCTTTTCCTGGTGAATCACAAATTCCCTCTTGCAGTCCAAGATGCTAAGGGGATGCAAGATTCTGCCTTTACCTATAGCCATACATGCCTATTCACTGTTACTGGAATACGAATTGTACTTTGCTACCTCCAGAATCTGAGTCAATAAACATTTATTAAGCGCCTACTATTTACCAGCAACTTGTACTAAGGGCTGGAACAGTCCTCAGCCTAAGACAGTCCTCCATACTTTCCCTCACATCATTCTTCCATTGCAATGCCCTCCCTCTTCTCTGAAGCCTTCTTCCTGTCATTCAAGGCCCAGATCAAGTCCCACATATCCACAAAGATATTCCTAAACACCTCAGTCCAGTGAAGTCTGTTGCAGAATAATCGTTCCCCACACTGAACACTTATAGCTTCTCCACTTATTCCAGACTTTGCTATGATGATGCTCAAACTATAATTTTTCCAGGATCCCTGGTTTCTATAGTGTGGGAACTTCCCTCACCAACAGATCACAACAGGCAATTTAGTATAGTAAAGCCAAAGCTTCGAGACAGTAAACGGACTTGCCCTTCTTCACAGAGCTTAAGTCCGAAAGAGAATTTAGAGCCAGATCTTCTTGACACCAAACCCCATCACCTGATAAACTAGCCACACCACTTATAATAACATTTCCTTATAATAATGCTTATTTTTCATAATTTCTTATAATAACATTTCTTTTGTATCCCTCATAGGGTTGGTCATTTTTTAAAAAATGCAGCCTCAAATCAAACCTTAAATGGCTGTGTAAGGGCCAATTATTATTCCTATTATTAACTAAGGTGAACTCATGATGTTTTTTTCTATTTTAAGAGTCCAGATGAAAAGACGGATCTGTGTACTTTTAAAGGCAATCTCAATAAACACCTTAATATGTATTAATTAACACAGTGGAAAGAATGTTAGATTTGGAATCAAAGGACCTGAATTTGAATCCCAGCTTTGCCACTTAAAGCTGTAAACCAGTATAACCCACTTCTCTGGGTTTCCACACCTGTAAAATAACGGAGTTAGTCTATGATCCCATGGTACTACCTGAAATACATAATTGAAATGAAATTTCTCTCCCAGGAGTGTATTTGCTAGAAGCTGGGGCACCCAGGTGTAAGTTATGAAGCGTTTGGCATCTCTATGTCGTGGTACGCAGGCTGTTTTAAGAAGGGTCTGAATTATCACCTGCCTGCATAACAGATTTCCTGTTCCAGATAACTGCGATATCTGCTTTCCCTCTAATATCTTTGTGGGATCATCCTATGCACTTTCTCACCTCCCAGCTTTCATATACACAGTTTCCCTTAACTGAAAGTGCCCCTTCCGTAATACCAATCCAAACTAGCCAGTGTTTACCATGGACTAAAAGAGTTGCAGCCTGTCCTCAACAAGGCTTTAACTATTACTGCTGATGAGTTCTTTCAGGCCATAAGAAAGCAATAAGCCATCCCAGGAAGCTAAGGAAAACTAACAGAAGCCAAAGCTTGCCTCGGAGTTAAGATTAAAGGAATTCTTTTTATTGTATCTAGTGCTGATCCAAAATTTCTTTTAAACACCTTCTGCATCCTTGATGAAGCTCTTGTGCCTTTCCCTACCCTGCCAAAACTATTTCAGAGATTTTGAAGACAAATGATAAACAAAGATCCTCACCCCCTCCCCCCAAAAAGTGGCAACATAAATTTTGTTGGATTATTCAATAAATGTTTGATTAAGACTTGGTGTCTTTAATGGATTAATTTATAATTTTTTTCAACATAAACATTCTGACCATGGTTCTCATCTTGTGATTCTTAACCATATGGTCTCATTACCCCTCAGAAGATCTACTTCATTTAACAGTCAAAGTTCACAGGTAAAAGAGACCTCATATATAGATCAACTAGTTCAAACCCCTCATTTTTAGAAGAGGAAACTGAGACTATGAGAGAGAACATAACTTGCCCAAGAATGCCCACCGATTAAGTGGCTGTAGTCAGGATTTAAGATTCCCCCTTCTTTTTTTTCACTTTACACTATTCTCTCCCTTCAGTTACCAGTTGGAGCACTCAAGCCATCACCTTTTATGATCATACACATTCTAAATATACTATGCCATGGTATTATGCTGTTGACTATTAATGCCTACCATAACAGATGAAACAGTCAGATACTTTTAATTAACATATAATAAACAGATGAGGCCAGCTGCATTCTTCATGGCTTAATGTACAAGACAATGTCATGTCCTCAGTAGCTGCTTAATAAATGTTTAAGATTTAAGTGTAATTCAAACTTTTATCTGAAAATCCATAATTTTGTGTACCCAACTTTCCAATTCTTCACCCAGAATCATCTCCAGTTTTTTTTTTTCAAAATCATTTACCAGATTTTAATAGGCAAATCTGGAGGAACAGCTACTCTAGGCCTCAAAGTTGTCATCGGTTGTCATCTGTCAACTATCAAGGGTTTTGTCACCATTTTATTCCTAATTTCCCAGCTTATAACCAAAATCCCTTTAGCGTTCATTATAATAAGAGGTCGAGGAAGCTAGTCTTTACCAATGACTAATGAAAAAGGTGCCAAGGGTTTTCATTTCCATGGGCTAATAATGGCTTTTTAAGGACACATTTTATTCTTATTAGGAGCATGTATGATCGTGAGGGTGGTTCAATGTTCTGGTGACTCGAATTTATCAATAAACTTCCTAAAATGTGGTGACTAGGACTGAACACAAAACTCTAGACTTCCAGTAACTTAGCTTATTGAAATTATAAAATATCTGGATTTGTATAACCTGTTACATTAGTAACTGGTTTTGCTTGTTTTTCCTTCATATTCCAGATGAAAATCAGGTTTTTTTGTAGAAAAATTAAAACTAGGAGGGCTAACATTTTTTACACTTTTCTAATAGTTTGAATATATAGATCTTTGGAAGGTACAGTTTCTCCTTCCCAGAATGTCTTTTCCCCACTACCTATTCAATGTTTGCTATAACCAAGAGATGTCAGCCAGCACTGGCCAGTGCGGTCTAGTCACAACTGCTCATGCTGCTAACACTAACTCCAGTCCATAAAAAAAAAAAAAAAGAGTATGAGGCAACACTTAGCTAAAAGTTAACAAGTTGGTCAAAGTATTCCAGGCTCAAATTAAACTAATGCTTTTTATGGTGTCTAGCGTTGATTCAATCAATGGTCCCAGACAACTACCTGACTAAAGGTTAGGAAATTCAAACTTCTGCTACAACCTTGCTTTGTATATTTCTGAATCTTTAAAAAGTCCTACTAAGAAATTATGTATTACGTACAATTGGTATTACAGGTAAGGAAAACTTGAAGCCATTACCCAAGGAAGAGGAAGGACAGTAACAATGGTCAAAGGAATCTGGGCTCTGCTTCTCATTCTCCCCGTGAATTGCCAGACCCTATTTCTCTTTCTTGTAATACTTATTTTTTTATCCTCCAGTGATTTGTTTTTTTAAGTTTCAGTCTCAACTTAGGTGAACTCATGGTAGTTATGCGTTTTATATGTCAAAATTATCAAATATGCTTTTTTAAAAGTCAACGTATTTAAACACTGCTGGAAAAACATAGACTGATATCTTTTGCCTTCAAGAAGTTTACACTCTAATGGAGAAAGACAAAAAGGTAGGTAGAAAGGGAAGATGATATTTTTAAGAAACAGCCATAGACTTAAAGACCTGGCTTTCAGCAACCTCCACAAGTATCTCCATCAAACTGTTACAACAAAGAATGCTGGATTACTGCCACTAGGCATTTATGCTATAGGATTCTAGAAGACCTTGAAATCAAATCCTATGATCTTACAAGTACTTGTCTCATGTGATGGTAGTTTTATTAGATGGAGTCAGAACCCAAGATTCCAAATGATCTTTATTTTGTGTAATTTTGTCTGAGTCTTGAGGAAATCTAAGCTTAAAATAAGGATGCTGTGAATTGATGGATAGTTTTTAATTACAGGAGGAAAACTTTCTATATACGCAAATTTCCCATAAAGCTAAAATACCATTTTAGAGCACAAGATTTCTAACGTATTTTAAAAACAAAAAGCAGAATACTAAACATAATGTAACCTCTGAACTATGTCTCTAGTAAAATATAAGCTCCTTAAGGGCAAGTACTATTTCTATTTTTTAATCAGTTTTATCATTTTTAGGACCCATTTACACACACCAGCCACTTACATTTGCTGACCATCCACTATTTTATGCCACCCCCACCTCAGGGCAGGGACCAAATATTGTTAACTTTTTTTCTTTAAAGAATCTAAGTACACAATATATTCAGTGATTTATAACTGGCTAAGGCCTTTTTAATAAAACTGTCCCAAATCATAACTGAGGCTAATATATTATAAATTTCTACCACATTGAAGAGAAGCTGGGGAAAGGATATTATCTAGAAGACTTGAAAAGCCAACATGTTCAAACAAATTAAATGTTTTCCCACTTAAAAATTGGGCTAGAATTGAAATTCAAAATTAAGTACTTATTTGAAAGGCAGGAAAACTGGGTTCTGAGAAAAAAAAAAATCAATGAGTCAACACTATGTAACACCAGCACTTTTTGAAAAAAGTTATTTTCTCCCCCGGATCATGCTGGCTCGAGTTAAAGCTAAGACAACATCCCTCCTGCTACTTTAGAGATATGTACGGGTGCCAACCAGCTGAAGAGTACCTGCTTCCCTACCTGGGACCCCTTTCTGAACAGCTGTTTTGGGACCCCCCCCCAGGCTATGCTGTTTCCTACCTTCACTCCTTCCTCTCCAGCTACCTGCTAAACCACCCTGCCTCTTCCTTATTCCTTCAATCACATCAACTGTCATGGTTGCCAGATGGGATATATGCATCTATTCTCCGTACCACACCCCTCATCATCCCAATAATTTTCTAGTCCAAAGTGACTCTCCCCTGGCCATATGTGTGTTTGTCTCCATTAGAAAGTAAGCTCTATTATTAGAAGGGATTGTTTCTTTCTTTGTAGTTGGATCTCCTGGTACCTAGCAGGCAAGGTTTTAAAATGCCTGGCTGCTTGCTTTCATATTTCTATCCCTTTTATATTTGTATATGTATATTGTGCTTGGGACACAGTAAACACTTGATCCATAAAAATACAATTAAATGTTCACACTGCAGTATCACCTTGTGAGAACAGACTGAAAAAACATCACTGGTTTTAGTGTTCTAATAGTTGGCATCAATTGGGCATCTCTAGAAATACACCATTCTGGACATAAACCAAAAGTAGTGCCTGTTTTTACAGATATGTCACTTACTGAATAGAAAGGGTAGGGGGGCACCTTTGTAAATCAATTCATGTGCTATTTCAAAAGTTAATTTTGAGTTGATACACACATAGGTTAGCATATCAAAACTTGTGTTAAATAGGTAACAGATTCTACCCTGTTGCTTAGCCATTTCAGTCGTGTCCAACTCTTCGCCACCCCTTTTTGGGAGGGGGGCCTTCTTGGCAAAGATACTGGAGTGCCTGCCATTTCCTACTCCAGCTCATCTTACAGATGAGGAAACTGAGGCTGACAGAATTAAATGACTTGCCTAGGGTCATATAGTTAGTGTCTGAGGCCAGATTTGAACTCAGGAAGTTGTCTTGCTAATTCCAAGCCCAATGCTCTATCCACTACACCACCCAGCAAACCCAGATTCTATCTAATTTCAAGCTATTATATACACAAAATCAACTGAAGGCTTATGAAGTTTTTATATAGTTTATTTATGTTCTGATGAAAAATTATCTTCACGGATAAACGTCATCCATAGTGCCTTTTAATCCTTCTGCAAATAAAATAAAATATACTAAAGTCAGTTACTAAGATTCCAAGCTGGCAATTAACAAATCAAATATCCATGCAAAAATATGTATTATGCATATGTAGAGGATGTATCAAATTGCTCAGTCTTGGGAAGGTGGGGGAGAAAATTTAGAACTCAAAATCTTATGGAAGTGAAACTAAAAAGTAAATTTAAAAAAAAAGAAAAAAATTATTAGTAAATCAAGAACTGGGTTATTTTGGTCAATGTTCAATGTAACAGCAAAACAAGAGTTAATTGAATGTTAATTTTAGTAAGTTCCAGTCTATGGTTTATATAATCAGTTAAAGGTTCAATTTTGGATATTAAGATGCCATCAGGGCTCTTTATAGAACATTTCTACATCGACTTCCTAAGGTACATGCTTCTCTAAACTGGCATATCAGTAACTAAAAAGACTACTCATCTAAACAAAAAGCTTGAATTATACTACCTGTTATGAAATCTCCAGCTCACTGAATCAGTGGCAGCAGGAGGGAGAAAGATAAAGGAAAAAAGTGTCATTAATAGTTACTTTCAAACTCCAAAGGTAAAATGCATGTTAAGTTCATGCAATCAAATACCTTATAGTTTTCTTTAGCTTTTCATAGAGTAGTACTCAAGTAACAGTTAAGTACTTATCTTGACACAATGATTTTAATCTTACCACTCGTGGAAAGAAGCCCCAATCACTACTGGATTCAAAGAAAACAGGGTGACTAGCGACTGATAATCTTAAAATGAAAAGCTCATCCATTACACCTATGTGTAATGAACTGTGACAATCTGGACTGCTAAATCCACTCCTGGTTTAGATAGACCAAGTCCAAATAGTCAAAGCAACCTTCTATAATCAACAATATAAACTGACTCGAGGAACAGCATGATAAATTATACAACACTGAACTTGGAGTTAAATTTAAATTTTCATGCAATCAATTGTCTTTCAAAGGATTCTAACTGATATACCTAAAGGAAGAAAACAGCGGAATCAGAATTTAGCTGCTGAAGTTAAAACTTACAACTACTCTTGACAAGTGGCTGAAAAGAACAATTGGTACAGGTGCTTCCAACAGTCTTTTATACTGAGTGCCCACACAATTGTTAACATTACTAGTTGTACCTGATCTTATAATTTATCATTCTGACTTTTCAGAAATGCAGACAAATGGACAATTTGACATTGATAGCATACATAGAGGCTATCACTTAACATCATGTACTCTCTCTGACAAAATGTCAGCAATTAAGACTCAAAAAGCTAAAAATCTGAATGGGAAAGAGAAATCAATGTTAAATGTCTTTCAATCTTATCTCAAAGAGCAAATTGTGACTTAATCTTTTTTCATTCCTGGACCCTGTTGGACCAACTTTTGACAGCTTTGAAGAAACAAATGAAACACTGGGAACCCATAATTCACAAATGCTTATTTTGAATAAGCATCAAAAAGGCATTTTAAATGTAAAAGGATGAATTCACACGATTTTTAATTTTATCAATGCCTAAGGCTGCAAAAAATATTTGTCAAACTCCAATTTATACTGAAATCAGAACATTTCTGATCAACTTAAAAAAAAAACAACCCATATTTACTATAGTGTTCTTTTCACAAAAGACTAGAAACTAATTAGAACAGGTGAGAAATGTTGGTGTAATACAAAAAAAAATTAAGTTTCCATTTGGAAAGTAACTCAAAGTGGTCACTATACATTTCCTTTGTAGTGGGCCACTTAAAACTAACAAATAATTAAATGGACATTTTTCCTCAACACATTTCCCCAAGTGCAAGGTAAACATCTTTCTTATTTTGAGGCACCACCCCTGGGTAATCCGCAATATAACATGCATTTCAGGAAGATAATCAGTTTCTACTTCTTTGGTCTTACACTGTCTAAGCATGATATTCTGCACCACAGAATACCATACAACTCCAAAGTCCAAAGCAGACATGCAAAGCAGAAACAAAACGTGAGTGTGATGCAGTCTGTACAATCATCACGCTGTGTTCAAACTCAGTACCTGCTAGACACTTCATTTCTGATGAACAAGAAATCCAAGAAAGTATGGAAGGCAAAAGAAAAGGTTACAAGTAAATGTGGCAGAAGCACTTGTTTAACCATTTAACAACCCACCACCTTAATGTCATTCAGACTCTTAAGCTGCTTAGCACAATGCTATTATAAAGCTACCAGCAACATGATTCATGGGGAACTGGAAAGTAACACAGCAAACTTAATACAAGGAAACTTCTCCAGCCCACTAGGGAGGTATGCCCAACGCTGATTCAAATATATTGTTCCTTGGGCAGGCAGCTGTTTTAAAGATCTGATTAAGTTCTAGAGAACATGTGCTGCTTGCCCATGATGAATGAATAAACAGAACCTAAATGAAAGGGGACTTTTCGACTCCAATTAGAAGAAGCTAGGATCAGTATAAGTGAACCAACGTAGAACCCAAACTACCAAGTCATAAAGTGGCAAAGCTAAACTACCAAAAGGCATTCTACTGTATAGCTTCTTAAAAATGTTACCTTCTGTTATCCAGAAAAAGTAAGGGGAAAATATTAAGAAAGGTTATTCAATGAAAAAACCCTTCCCTTCTATAAAATCAATTTTATATTGCATTTATTTACATTGAGGTTCTTCCCTCAACATACCTTTTTGCCAGCACCAACATTTGCCTTTGCAGTACCCCTGACTTTCTTCATTCTGTTCTTGCGTTCCTTTCGCTGCTTTCTTGATGTCTTTTTCTTCTCATACAGGCCATGCTAAAAGGGGGAAAAGATTAAATACTCAAATGAATGTGCCACCCCATAATGCCAATACTCTCCCCTATCTATTACTACACAGCAAGCTCCTTAAAGGTGCTCTGATCCCATCTCACCCACAGCTAGGGCCCAGCCCCAGGCCCACAGGGCCTTGAACACTCTACTGTGCTTAACCTTAGTGGAAGGAATGCATGAACATCCTATAGGCCAGTACTTCCATTAAAATCAGAAAGCTGAGAACCCTTGAAGTAAAAGCAAGACATCCCAATCTTCTATGCAAAGGCATGAAATTTTGCTTGAAAACCTCATCATCTTCCTTGAGGGACTAAACCTACTCTCTTGTTTCACCACCTGCCATTTCATTCATCTCAAAATTATCTTCACAGTGTCTCCTGGCTGGCAAAATTCTCAAGAGGATGAGCCCCAGTTAGTCAATAAGCATTAATGCAGGTACTATACAAAGAAAGGCCTTGCCCTAAAGGAACCCAGGTGAGGGGGAAAAAACAAGCATGCAAACCATGTGCAGAGAAAATATGCAGAGGGTAAACAAGCGGTGACCTCAGACACCGGCATCAAGGGGCTTCTTGCAGAAGGGAGGATTTTAAGTGAGCAAGACTTGAAGACCAGAAGACACAAATGAGGAATTCCAGGCACAGTGAAAATGCAGTTGGGAGAAAGGAACTTTGGTAGAACATTTTTAGTTGAAAGAGTGTGGGAAGCCAGTCTACAGAGCTGAGACAACAAAGGAAGGAGGCACTGACTGTAACTGTGGACAGCCTTCTAGTTCAGCCCTGAGAAGGAAGACAGCAAGATATGTCGGGGGAGGGGGGAGGGGTGTTTGAAGGTAGGGAAGACACAGGCATATTTGTGGGCAGAAAGGAAGCAGCCAATAGACAAGAAAAGATTAAAGATTAGTGAGTAGTAAGCAGGGATGACAGAAGGGACAATCTACTGTAGAAGACAGATGAAATGGAATCACTTGTGCCTACAGGAGCTTGCCTTCACCAGAAAGGCCATTTCTTTATACAGTTCAAATTCTTATGTGCTGCTCCATTGCATCAATAATCAATCACAAGATACCTACCCTTGCAAGTCTGTGCTTTGGTTCATTTTTCTTTGCATAGTCAAGGGAATCATAAATCATGCCAAAGCCTGTTGTTTTGCCACCACCAAAATGGGTTCTGAATCCAAAGACAAAAATGACGTCTGGAGTGGTCTTGTACATCTTGGCCAGTTTTTCTCGAATTTCAGTCTTGGGCACTGTGGCCTTTCCAGGATGAAGGACATCTATAACCTAAAATAAGAGTGTATTTTTAATTTTGTATTCATATTATAAAGTACAGCACAAGAAATTAAGGTTAAAAAAAAGGAAACCTGACTGATCTTACCATCTGTTTACGCTGAAGAAGTCTGTTTGTCATGAACTTCCTGGTTCTGATGGTTACAGTGTCATTCTGCAAATTTAAAAAAATTAAGAAAAATTAAGGAAGGCAGCCTGGCATAATAAAGATTTCAAAGTCAAGAAGACCCTAAGTTCAAGTGCAGCCTGACACACATACATGCTAGCTAGCTGTGTGATGCAGGTTAAGTCAGTTAACCTCCCAGGGCCTCAAACAACTAACTCTAAGACTACAAAGGCAAGATCTACGTGGACATAGGAAGATTCCTCACTGGGAGTTTCCAACATCAAAATCACAGACCAAATTAAAAAAATATGAATCATTTTCTATTCATACATACAACAGTTCTTAGTCTAACTGGAAACTGAACTAAAAGTATCATTACAAAGGCATCATCAGAGAGCTACAACCTGTGTGCTCAGTCTCACAGTTCAACTCAAGCTGCCGCATCATCTCGGGTCCTACTTTCCACACAGGGCCTTTGCAATGGTGTTTCATGATCTTAAAATTGCGTGGCTTTCCACCTTGCACCCATAAGCTTCTCCCATTCAAGACTTTTGGGAAATTTATCAAATTCGATATCATCCTAAGTCATTAATCTGTCAGTAGTGGTTTTTTTTAGTTCTTTTATAAGGGCTACCTTTCTAGGAAGGAGAGAAAGAGGGATACAGGTGGGAATATAGGTAACTTAAAAACAAAAAGACAGCAGTAAAAATTAACGAAGAAGAAAGAAAAAAATCACCTGGTATTGTACCTCAGTACAGTAGCAGAAACTAATAAATCAAAGCAGGCTAGTTTCGCCAGATTAAGACAGACTCCCAAACACTATTCTAAACAGCACAATTTAAAATAAGTGCAAAATGTCTAGCCAACAGATTTCATGGCTTAGTGCAACTTACCTCCATGGCTCTATGCTAGGCACTAAGGATACAAAAGTGAAAAACGTTTACAGTCTATTTAAATAGAGTAATAATAAACAGAATAACGATCGGTTCGTGCTCCTGTGTCTCCTGGGGTCCCTTCCAAATTTTAAATTCTGTGATTCTGTTAAACCTCTAACTTAGGGCCAAACCTCCCTCATCCTCAAATTTCCTCATTTTGGGCAAAAAAAAAAAAATAGAAGACAAACAAAAAACCACAAAAGGAACCCTACTTGGGATTGTATGCGGAACCTTAAAAGGTTTGTGCTGGGGATCTCCACCTCCCCATGGCTAGGTTTCCTCTACACTTTAATACTTCTCTACAACCACAGGTACCCGGGGAAAACGGGGCCTCGCAATGGGTCACGCAAGGGAAAAAGATAAGGGAACCTAATGTCGGGACTGCAAATGCACAGAAAGCCTGGACACACGTGGATTCCCCCGCTTTGGACGAGGACAACGCCAGGCTCCGTCACCTGCCGGGGGATGGGGGAGGGTGCCTCTAACGTATCCCCTAATTAAACACGGTTCTAGTTGGCAGCTCCTTTATCGTGGATTTACCCCACCCACCTCCGTGAAGGACGGGACTGCGTCATTTCACAGACAAGACAGCCGAGGCTCAGGGAGACGGCAGCGCACCATCCACGGACTAGGCCGCAGCCCCGGCCTCCCTTACCCACCCCATCCCTTCCCTCCCGCTCCCTAGGCCCCAAACCAGCCCGGCCCGGCCCCGTGCCCCTTCTGCCCACAACTCGCCGCTCTTGGAGCGCGGTTCCCGGCTAGTTTCAACATCGGAGCGGACAAGAGGCCTCCAGGAGACGGGCTGAGAGAAGAGTCGAGAGCCGAGCCGAAGGATGGCACAGATGCGAGACGGATGGCGTCTAGACCCCAGGAAGACTCACCATGGTGGCGGCCGGCTCCTCGAGCAGCAGGAGAGGGAAAGGGCCGCTAGAGGTAACAGCCAATCATATCAGAGCTCGCTCAAGGACCCAAGCGGAAGGGGAGGGCCTTAGACCTTGGGAGCTACCGAGAAGACTGCCTGATTGAAAAAGGCCTCCATCTCCTTTTTTTTTTTTTGAACCCCAATGAGGGCGGCTTCCTTTATAGTTCTGTAGCCAAGCTAAGGGAAGACTTCCTACCTTTATGGAGCCGGGGGAAGGCGAGGTTCCCAATTGCCAAAGCTGCCCAGGGCATTGCCTGACTGAAAATGCCAAAGGCTCCGCCTCCTTTATCCCCCGAGAGCTCAGGTTTCTTTGTACCTACCCATGTGACCTTCTCCAGCTCCTGCACATTAGTATGTTCTTGTGTGTCATTTACATGATGGATAGGGACGGAGCTTGGGATTGATATGCATGGAATAGGGCACTCCCGGATGGAGAAACTCCCTCCATCAATGCACAAAGTGCAGTTTAAATAAAACTACTGGTAGAGGGGGATTAACATACAAAGAGCCTTAAAATGTAGAGTGGAGTCAATGCCAGTCATTCAACAGTCAAAAAGCATTCATTGAGAGTTTATTATTAAATAATAGCCAGACAGCCTGCTATACATACCCCAATAATTCAAAGAAAGGCAAAAACGTAGTCCCTGCCCTCAAGAAGCTTGCATTCTAATGAGGAAGGCAAGCATGAAAATAACTGGCTACATCCAAGATTTATGCAAGAGATGGTAGGTAATGTCAGAAAGCAGCTGGGGGGACCAGGGAAAGCCTGCAACAGAGGGGGGATCCGAGATGGGTCTTAACTCAGGAAGACTAGGAGGCAGAGTGAAAAGGGAGAGGGCATTCCAGGCATGGGGCACAGCCAATGCAAAAGTACAAAGATGGGACACAAAGAGTTCAAGTAAGCTACTGTAGCTGGATTTTAAAGGGTGTAGAGTGGAGCAAAGCATGAGAATGTCAAACCCATTTGATCCCAGAAGTAATAGGGAGTCACTCATTTATTGTACAGAGAAATGACATGTTCAGAACTGGGCTTTTGGGAAGATCACTGGCAGCTTTGTGTGGAGGATGGATTGGAAAGGAGAGAAACAGGAGACAGAAAGACCAATTAGGAGGCTATTTCAATAGGTCAGGTGAAAAGTGAAGAGGTGCTGAACTGAAGTGGAGACCATTGGAGTGGATATAAGAGGATGGATGCTAGAGGTGACGTGGAGGTGGAATGAACAAGATTTGGCCACTCATTGGGTGGGTAGGTAGGATGCAGGAGAGAGAAGAGTCAGATTGAGGTTGAAAATGTGGGTGACTAGAGGGATGACAGTGTGTTCAACAGAAATAGGGGAGTTCAGAAGTTCAGAAAGTTCAGTTCTGTTTTTAGAGGAAGATTATTAGTTCTGCTAATATGTATAAATCAAATTTAAAAACATGGCAGGAGCCTTACATTTTTGGACGTGGACAATATGGGGATTTGTTTTGCTTGACTGTACATCTTTGTTATAAGGATTTTACTTTTCTTTTTTTTTCTTTTGAGTTAAAAGGAGAAAATAAATTCTGGTTCATCAAAATATAAAGTAAAATGAAACATAAAAGGCAACGTGAATGTGGAGGAATGAGGGTGGAGTTGGAATTGATGAAATTCGTGTCTAAAGAAAAGGGGACAAAAAAGGTTTGAAACAGACACTGTGGAAAAAGGAAAAGGCCCCATTTGTACCAAAATATTTATAGTAGCTTTTTTTGTGTTGGTGAAAATTGAAATTGAGGGGATGCCCATCAACAGGGGAATAGCTGAACAAGTTGTGTTATGTGATTGTGATGGAATACTACTGTGCTTCCAGAAAAGATAAACAGGATGATTTCAGAAAAACCTGGCAAGACATATATGACCTGATACAAAGTAAAATAAGCAGAACCAGGACAACATTGGTCACAGTAACAGAAATATTGTAACAATAATCAACTGTGAAAGACTTAGCCGCTCTGATCAAAACGATGATTCAAGAGGAGCCATGATGAAAAATGTTGTCCACCTCCAGAGAAAGAACTGATGGACTCTGAGTACATGTTGAAGCATACTTTTTTCACTTTATTTTTCTTGCTTTTTTAATATGGTATTTTGAGGTTTACAAAGCACTTTCCTCAAAACAGTCCTAAGAAGTAGGAGCTGCTGATAGCATCCTTGTTATGTACCTGGGTAAATGGAGTTGTGACATACAGGGACCCAATGAGGTTACTTAACTTACCTAAGTAGCAGACTTGGAATTTAAATTCTGGTCTTCTGACTCTAATTCCATTAGAGACAGAATAAGTCAATTAGAGCCTTTAGGATTGCAAGATTTAGAGCACTTGGACCAACATTTGTGCATTATTTTGCACCATGAATATCAAGGTGATTAGAGGCAGTGAGACAGTGTGGTGGATGGAGCACTTAAATGGCTGTGTGACTCTGGGCAAGTCACTTCACCTCTGTCTCAATTTCCTCATCTGTATATAATAGAATATAATATATATATATATAATATATAATATAATATAATATAATATAATATAATATAATATATAATAATATAATAATAATAGAATAGAATAATAGCACCTACTTCTTGGGTTCAAGTGAGATAACTTGTAATGTCCTTTGCAAACCTTAAAGCACTTACATAAATGCTAATTATTGTTGTTATTGTGATGATCTATCCCCCCTGCTCTCACTGATTGGGAAATCAAAGCCTAGGAAAAGTAAAAAAAAAAAAAGCATAATTAGAACATTTATCAAGGACATTTATTAAGACAGTTTCTTCATCTGTGAAACGGGACTCATATTTCTTCTGACTTGATGTGAGGTTCAAATGATATGGAAAGGTGTTTTTTAAATTCAAAAACATTATATAAATGTTATTATTATTGATTCTTCTTCATCATAGTTCACATTTCATAGTACTTTTACTTTAAAAAAAAACCTGTAAGGATTATTTTCCCCATTTTATAGATTAGGATACTGAGGCTTAGAGAGATTGAAGGACTCTGAAGGACTTACTTTGTATTTACTTATCTTTGTTCCCCTGCCATCCCTTAGTGGAGTTAGAACACATTACGCTCCTTGAGGGCAAGGACTGTCTTTTGCCTCTCTTTGTATCCCCGGCACTTAGTACAGTGCCTGGCACAGAGTAGGCGCTTAATAAATTTTTATTGAATTAATTGGATTGGATTGTGTTAACTCCTTGAGGGTAAAAACTGTTTCATTTTCTGACCTTATATCTCCGGACCTATCTTTATTGAATAAACTGAACTGAATTGAATCGAATTACATATACCAGTGAATGTGAAAAGAACAGCAAGTCCGTCTCCTAGTTCAGACTTCACTGCTCTTGGTTATCCTGCGCCCTCTGTTCAGCACAGGTGGGTGGCCCTCACTCTAGCTGTGGCTCTGCCCTCAAAACTCACCCAGAACTGGGGCGGGGGTAGTTTAAGAAACAGCCAGCTAAACAAAAAGAGTCCCATTAAAATCCATCTTTTAAAATTTGCTTCGTAAACCTTCCCTAGTTGAGTTGTACATGAATCATCCCACATTCCCTCGGCCTCTCTGTCTGGAACTGAGACATGTTAGTTGAAAAGCTATCCAGAAACCCTTCGTTTGCATGATGAGGATGCTAATGAAAACCTTTCATTCTAATTCAGATTCCAGTCTCCCTGAATCCTGATTTATCCGAATGGAGTTTGGTCTTCATGTCTTCTGTCTTCTCAAACATTTATTCTAGACAGTAATATGGCACAGGAAGACAATGATGTGGTGGAAAGAGGGTTGGACTTGGCATCAGAAAAATCTAGGTCTGAATCCCATCTCAGCCTTTTCCTGGCTCACTCCAGGCTGGCAACAGGCCCCTTCTCTAATCTGTTTCATCAGCAGGATCAATCAGTCATGATCAATCATTGGGCCACATGTATCAAAGAGATAATGCACAAAGTGTTAAATCAGCCTTGATGAGTCCGCTATATTGTCTGGGTCTGAAGCACTGAACCTCCAGAGTGATATCTAACCAAGTGCTACCAACAGGCACAGGAGCCCTGAAAGGGGCAGCACCCTCAACGCCATCGGTGCTGCTTCCGGACCTCTCCTCCTAGCCATCATTCAGGGAGGACATGTCCCCTCTTAGCACGGCTGCACTCGGACGCCAGGTGCAGCCGGAGGAGCCTGCGGGAGGGGTTTCCTGGAGAACTACGGAGCGCCGCCGCTGCGCTTCCCCGGAGGCGCCACCAGGTGGCGGTGTAGAGGAGAGTGAGCGACGGCGGTGCCCCTCGCGCCCGCGCCTCTCTTCTTGCTCGGCCGCCGGAAGAGGAAGTGGCCGTCAGGCCGTCGCTACGGAAGCCGAGTTGGGCCCGCGGCGACGGCGCGAGCGAGGCTGAGCCGGGTGCCCGCGTGCTGCCGACCCGCCCTCTCCCCGCGTCCCCAGCCGCGGCCCCGGCTCCGGCCCCAGAAGTCTCCGGGAGCAGCCGTCCAGCAGCCACAGCCATGGTGAAGGAGCAGTTCCGCGAGACGGACGTGGCCAAGAAAATGTGAGAAGACGGGGGTGGGGGGACGTGGGGGTCAGAGGTCATGGGATGGGGGCGGGGGCGCCTAGAGGCTCGTCGTTAGGGAGCACCCCGTTTTCTGTGTCGCTTTCTGGGCTCCGAAGCACTTTCCTCACCCCTATCCAGCGAGCTACACGCCCGGTCGGGTGGCGTTATGCCCATTTCACAGACTAGGGAAACTGAGACCCAGAGGAAGTACTCTCCAGCGTGGACGTGTTGTCATCCGTCCCTCCCCCTTGCTCTGAGAACTGTCGTCCAGTTCTCTCAGCGGCTGGGGGGGAGGGTGCATGGAGTTCGAATTCTGCCTCAGACCCGCAGGGACCCTGGGCAGGACCCCTGTGCCTCAGTTTCCTCTACTGTAAAATGGGCACGATAGTAACAGTAGCACCCAAGGCCTCAGGGCTGTTGTCAGTCAACATTCCACGTTTATTAGGCGCCTGCAGTGTGGGGCGGATCCTGGGGACGGGTATTTAAGGCTGGTTTTGTTTATTCCCGAGTGTATAGCGCGGGCCCAGACGGTCCACACCCCATGGGGGGGGAAAGGGGGGGAGGCGCTTTTCCGGAGCCTGGCTTCAGGTGCATAGAATAAAACGTCTAGAATACGGAGCATTAGAGAGGAAACCGAAGCGCTTTAATTTTTAAATACGAGGTCTCAGCTTCGGGTCAGCAAGCATTTATTAAGTACCAAATGTGTTCCTGGCGCAGCCTCCGCGCTGGGGATACAGAAAGAGGCGAAAGACCGATAGCCCGCAGATGGACAGATACGGGGATCCCTGGGAAATGACGCCCCGAAGGAGGGCCTGTGGTCACAGGGGAGGCGTGGGGGAGGGGACTGGCCGGGGTCCCTGCGCAGCATCGGCCGGTTAGAGGGCTGGAGTGGGGCCGGGCGCTAGGGAGCCCCGGGAGTGCCGAGGTCTCCCTGCCCGATGGCCGCGTTCAGGATCAAGGGAGCCAGGGACCCCTTCTGTCCTGGCGCCCCCAGAGCCCGGCATAGCGCCTAATAAATGATTGTTGGTTAGGTCGCTGTCAGGTGCTGCTGGGGCCCGGTGATTGGGAGGGGCATTTATTAAGCCCCTACTGTATTTAAGCCCTGTGCTGGGAACTGGGAGTAGAGGAGTAGAAAAGGTGATGGGGAGGCAGCGTGCCCGAAGAACTGGACTCTAGTCCTTTCTTCGCCACTGTGTGACCTTGGCTAAGTCACTTACCCTCCTTTCCTCAACTGTAAAATGAGGCACAGTTGGACCCTTCCCAAGTCTGCTTCCAGATCTCTGTGATCCTCTGATTCTAGGACAGGCCCAGGCTCCAAGAACCTTGGATTTAGGAGGAAGTGCAGTCCTTCGTGTCTATACAAGTAAGCCAGATAGGGGCTAGACCATGAGAGCTAGGAGAGATCCAGTGGAGAGGACGCAGAGGCTGGGGAGCAGGGTGAGCCCCTCAGCGCCTCCCTCCTGGAAGGAGCTGGAGGACTGGAAGCAATGGGGAGCTGTGGGCCCAGGGACAGGAGGGCCACCTAAAGACTACCGGTCCTGCTTGGCTCAGACGCAGAATGTGAGGAAGGGAATGCCTCAGACACAAAGTGCCCATCACAGCTCCTGGTACCTGGCCCTCAGGGCCAAATGTTTGTGGGAATCTTTTCACCATCAAGGTGATAAATATGATTTAAGGTATTACAAAAAGTTGTTTGTTTAATAAGACAGCTGCCACACCATTAACGGTTGTAGATTGCACTATTGAACTAAGGCTTTCATAAAGTCCCATCATCTCACTGTTCACATCTGTTTCCAGGCATTCATTGGGGCTTGCTTTAACCATATGAGTCAGTTGCCTTGATCAAGAATCATTTTTCAGTAGCATTTGTTTCTCGTGAGAGAATTATGTAGATAAGTGTTTTATTAGTGTCTATCACATTGAAAATATAATTGTCATTTCACTTTTTTTTTTAAGTCTTCGGAACCAAAAGGAATTTGAACATTCAATCCCAATAAAGCATGGCTGAGTTTTCTTTGGCAACTGATTCTAATATAATTTCTTACCTCCTTTCTATTTTAGAAGCCATATCTGTTTTGGAATGAAGTCACCTGAAGAAATGCGCCAGCAGGCTCACATCCAGGTTGTTAGTAAGAACTTATATAGTCAGGACAATCACCACTCTCCCCTGCTTTATGGAGTTCTTGATCATAGGATGGTAAGACACTCTTCCCGCCCCCCCAAGTCCCCCGCACATATATACAAACGTACCCGCACGCACACACACACACACCCCTTTGCTTGTCCTCTGAGACCCAATTTGCTTGTGAAAAATGGTGAAAGTGTTCAGTTTCCCTTCTGAGAATGACACTTGTGGTGTGGACTTCTGTCCGTTCAGTGTGTGGTTGAGAACTCCACCATCAGACCATCCTCTAGGAATTTCCCAATTCAAAATATTTCCTATCACCTTGTTTCACAGGTGGTGTGTTGGTCCCACTGATTCATTACTAAGACCTTATTAGTTTGTCTCAGCCAACTGCCTTCCTTGAACCTTTGGTGGATTCCCTTCTTGAAATTGTGCTGTATTGTGTTCCTATCAGTCTGTAAACTTTGCTTCATCATAATCTAAATTTGAACCCATTTTGGAGCTGTGCTTGCTGACTGATGGTCTCTAACTCCTAAGTGAATTTCTCTTTGAAATCCAGTAACCACTGTTGCTGATTTTCCTGAGGCTGCTTCCTTCCTTTTCCTTTCTTGGACATAAAAATCGGACTTTCTCAAACAGCAGTTCTCCCTCCCTCCCTTTATCTCCAAATCCCACACACATAAATTTTACTTAATATGCAGAGGGGCCCTGTAGACCCCCATGGGGCCATCACACTGCAAACGCAGAAATTTTAAGTGAGCTTACACTCACTTCAGATGGGGTGCAGAAGTATCACCATGTGACTGACTGCCATAACTTCCATGGCTTTTCCATTAAATTGAGGTAGAGCAGACATCAAAGACGTTAGGCTCTGAATAATTAGAAATCATGTTTCCTTTAGGCTTTGCACAGTTTCAAGCACTAAATAAATATGAATGATACTTTGATATTCTGTGGTAGTTCTTGCTGGTGAGTATTGTATCTCTCATAACACTTAGCATAGCACTGAACATGTAAATTGGATGAATGAAAAAATATTTACTAAATCCTATATCCCAAGCACTTTCTCTGCATACAGAAAAAGAAGTCAGCCTCTGTTCTTAAAGAGCTCACATTCTAATAAGGAAAGACAGTTCGTATAGAAAAATTTGGAAGGCAAATGTAAAGGAGGTTCAAATGGTATGACAAGACATATGGCAGGGCCCAGGAGTCCTCAAGGTCAAGGGGGTGTCTGCCTCATGGGCTGTGCAGCCTGAGGGGGCCAGCCTGCCTCACTGATGAGGAAGGAGCAGTTTAAGGGTCAGAGCAGAGACTCTGGGCTCCCTTGGGCAAGGGAGGACAGAGTGTCCAGCCAGGACTGGAAAAGGAAAATGGGTATTTTGATTATAACGTTGACCGACATGAGATCTGTACCATGTTTATTTTTCACTCATCACTGTTGGTTCATGCGTATCTGTTTTTATTCAAAGGGTACAAGTGAGAAGGATCGTCCTTGTGAAACCTGTGGGAAGAATTTAGCAGAATGTTTGGGACATTATGGATACATTGACTTGGAATTGCCATGTTTTCATGTGGGATATTTCAAAGCTGTCATAGGTGTTCTACAGGTGAATTGATGAACATTATTTTCTGTGGCAAAGGTCTCTGGGATGTAAATTCTAGAAGTGTTATTGAGTGAAAAAGTATCTCCTGGAGAGAATGACTAGATAAGTTTTGAACTATGTATTATATATTTTTATGTTTTATACTAATATGATCTGATAGAAATTATTATATAAAGATAATTTTATCTTTGGGGAAATTACATTTCTTTTTTCTTTACATAAATTTACTTTTGTCTTAATTTTTTAAAAGATGATCTGTAAAACTTGCTGCCACATTATGCTGTCCCAGGAGGAAAGGAAACAATTTTTGGATTACCTAAAAAGGCCTGGTCTCACTTATCTACAGAAAAGAGGGCTCAAAAAGAAAATCTCTGACAAATGCAAGAAAAAAAATACTTGTCATCATTGTGGAGCTTTTAATGGTAAGTGCTCTGTGTTGATTACCAGTTGTGCCTCTTCTTGCTTAGAGTCATAACATTTTGTATTTAAGGATTGCTTTCTTTAGATAAAAACCAAGCCTTAATTTCAAGAAACCAAATCCTGATTGAGAGCTTAATTGACCTAGAGGAGATAGCGGAATTCCCCACCATCTTCCTGAAGAAGACCTATTTTTGACTTCCCCCAAGTCTGATGATCACTCCCCGGAGAGTGGTGGGGGTGCTGAAAGCACAGGTTTCTGGCCTAGTTGGCAGGCAGGTGGAGGGGAGGGGAGGTGCTGCCGTCAAATTATCCCCTCTGTCAGGCATTCCTAAGGTCTGTGGGGAGAGGAACATGGCCCTAGCAGCTGAGTTAGAGATGGAACAGGGAAAGTTTCAATATCAGCCGATAGAATAGCACAAGAGACTATCACAAACTGTGTCCCAGGATCTCAGTTTGGAGGGCCTTGTCTGCCATCTGGTCCAGGCCATCTCTGCAAAAGAATCCTCGCTGCAGCACGGTCATGCCATCCTCTGATGAAAGAAATTCCCTCAACTTTGGATGCTTCTGCTTTGGCACCATTCTGGTTGGCCTCCAGAACAGCCTACCCTTTATCACAGTCTTTCTTTGTCTGGCACCTAGAAGTAATCCTCCAACTCCTAGGCTCCTTTCACCAGGCTAGAGAGGGGATATCACCTTCTTATTCTGGGAACCTTCATTTCTCTTAATGCACCCCAGAATCACAGGAGGTTTTTTGATTGCCATAACACACTGTTGATTGACAAGAAGCTTGCAGTTCATTAAACCCCCAGAGCCTTCCCAGGCAAACTGTGTTCTAATATGCCTCCTTCAGCTTTCTCCCTTAATTTGTGAAGTAAGACTTTTTGAACCCAAGTTTGAAACTTAGCATTTATCCTTATTCAGTTTTATGTTGCTACCTTCAATCCTGGGCTCTAGCCTATGGAAGTCTTGTTAAATCCTGACTCTCATCCATTTTCTTGGCTTTCTCTACCAGCTTGCTGTCTTCAGCAGAATTGATTGTTATGCCATCTATGATGTTAGTCAAGTCTTTAATAAAAAATATTCAAAAGCATAGGGCTATTGTACAGAGTTCTATGTACTAGAGACCTTCCAGATTTACAGTAAACCACTCTTTCAGTCTAGCCATCGAACTAGTTCTGAATCAGTGTAAGTGCATCTAGCCTAACTCTCCAGCTTTTCTTCTTAAAAGGTAGCTACACTGATTTCGAGAGTGGTGGATATATGTGGGTGCTGTTCTTCCATTCCTTTTTTCAATTAAAACTTTTCCTCCTACGTTCTCACTCAACTGAAAAAAGGAAAGCAAAATCTTGTAACAAATATGCGTAGTTAAGCAAAACACACGTTCACGTTGGCCATGTCCAAAAAATATGCCTTCATCTGTGCCTTAGTCCGTCACCTCTGTGTAATGAAGTGGGTAGCATGTTTCATTCTCTAGAATTGTGGTTGTGTTGCATTGATCAGAGTCCTTCAGTCTTTCCAGGTTGTTTGTCTTTACAGCGTTACTGTTTTGTATGCATTGTTCTGGTTCTGCCTCACCTCACACTGTATCAGTTCATCTGAGTCTTCCCAGTTTTCTCTGAAACTGGTCCCTTCATCATTTCTTATAGGATGATAGTATTTCATGACCAAATACTATATTTTCATATTCCACAACTTGTTCATCCATTCCCCTATTGGTGGGTACCTTCACAGTTGCACTTATGGGTCCTTTTCTTCTTTCTTTGATCTATTTTGGAGATAGATCTAGTAGTAACATTGCCAAGTCAAAGGGTAAGGGTGGTGTGATAGATTTGGGGGATCATTCCAGAATCCTCTCTAGAATGGCTGGCCCAGGTCACAGCTCCACGGCAGGCCCCTCCACCATCTGTCATTTTCCTTGTTTGTCATGTTTGCCTACCTGATGGGTGCCAGGTGGACCCCTTGGTTGCTTTAATTTACATTTCTCTAAGTATTAGTCATTTGGAGCTTTTTTTTTCATTATTTGGCTATAGATAGCTTGGACATCTTTAGAAAACTGCCTGTTTGTATCCTGTGACCATTTATCAATTGACAAATGATTTCTTAGAAATTTGTACCAGTTACTTATATATCTTAGAATGAGACCTTTACTGGAGAAACTTGCTGTAATTTCCCCTAGTTAACTTTCCCATCTAACTTTAGCTGCATTTGTTGTATTTTTGCAAAGATTTTTAAATTTTATGTAATTAAAATTCTTGATTTTGTCTTTTAGGGTCCTCTCTGTCCCTTTTTTGGTCATGAACTTTTCCTGTCCAAAAATTTAAAAGGCCTTCCCTTCCTTGTGCCTCTAACTTGTTTAAAATCCACTACCACCACCACCCCCTCCCCACCCCAAGTCATTTCTCCAGTTGGATCCATTTTATTTTGGTAGAAAGTACACGTTGGTCTGTACCTTGTTTCTGCCAGGCTGCTTTCACATTTTCCCAGCAGTTTTGTCAGTGATTTCTTACACTCATAGTTTGTCTTTTTATCAGATAATAATCTTTGTTCACTTATTTCCATGCTGTGTACCTAATCTGTTCCCCTGGTCAACCCTATTTCTTAATCAGCACCAAATTTTTTTCCATTATTACTGCTTTGTAATTTGGTTTAAGATCTGGAACTGCTAGGTCCCCATCCTTCCTATTTTTTTTTTCATCATTACCCTTCAGATTCTTGACCTTTTGTTCCTCCAGATGAACTTTGTATATTTTTTTCCTAGCTTTATCATGTACTCATTTGGTAGTTTGATTGGTTTGGCTCTAAACAAGTAAAGTACTTTAGGTTGTATTATCATTTTTATTACATTAGCTCAGCCTAATTGTGAGCAATTAATATTTCTTCAGTTCATTTGGTCTTTCTATAAAGAGTGTTCTGTTGTTCTATTCATTTGGTTTCAGTGTGTCCTAGCAGGTAGAATCTCAAGTATTTTATACATTCTGCAATTATTTTAAGTGGAATTTCTCTTTCTGTCCCTTTCTGCTGGGTTTTGTTGGTAACATACAGAAAAACAGATAAATTTTATATCTCCAACTTTCCTGAAAATAGTCATTGCTTCAATTAGTTCTCCTTTCCTTCATGACCCTAGCAAATATCTCTTTACCAGCCTTTGTTAGTTAGGTACAGTACATCCCTGGCCCTGAAGTCTGTTATTCCACTTTTAATCTGTTACACAGAAATCATGGTCCCCTCCTGTCAAGGGGCCATCTTCTTCACCAAACGTTTGTTTCCTGGATCTGCCTTTCTCCTGTTCATCCCTTGCCTTCATGAAACCACCACCATTGCCTCTTTTCCCTAGCCTCATCTTTGATGGTGCCCTCTAGGTTTCTTCCAGCAGTATCAGAAGGGAAGCAATAGCTGCCCAAGTGGACAGACCTCAGGCAGTGCTCTGCTCCTCTTCCCTGGAGAGATGACCAGCAGCTGCCTCAGTGCCCCTCACCAGGAGTGACCGGCTCCCCTCAGTGATCTCTCAACTGCCCAACCCTTCCGCACAGGGCACCCTGCTTCCTCTCTGTATCTGAAGGGGCTTCCTCTTCAGGAGTAACAACCTCAGGTGTATTTGGAGCTCCAAGTGTGCCGATGACCTTCCATTCTTTTGATGACCCTGAATGACATTTCCACACTACTTTTAAAGGTACCTCTTCTGCCTCTCCATCCCCCACCCTCCCAAAGCATGGCCTCTCCTTCTGCTGGTGACCTCAGATGGGGAGAGATGCTCTTCCTGTCCCTTTAGATTCTCTTCAGGAAGGTTGGTTGGCAGTCATTCCAGTCCTGGTAGAAATGTCAGTGCTGCATACTTGCTCCCCACCATTTCAAGATCCTTCCTGGGCTCCCTTATCACTGTCAGAGAATCCCAAGACTACTCAGGAGTGAAGCCCGTGGATGCCTTCACCCTGGGGGAAGCATCTTCTACCTTGGTCTGCCAGTGATAACTGCCTCCCCTCTCCTTTGGGCCTAGCCCTCCTGGTCCCTTCCCCTTAGCTCCCATCATTTCCTTCACCTTTACCAAGGATCTTCTAATGATTCTTGCCCATTTTTAATCCTGTGAGTCCCTTTAAAAGCCCTGAGCCCTCCAGATCACCTGAAGAATTTCCTCACTGCCATTCAGCCCAAGTCCTGTTTTCTACCCTCTTTGGACACACAGCCTTCTTCAGAAATAGACCATTAATGATGATGATAGTGATGGTGATGAAGTCACTGCTGGCTAACTAGCATTTATGTAGCACTTTCCGGTTTGCCAAGCTCTTTACATGTGTTAACTCTTTTGATCCTCACAGTAGCCTTGGTAAGTAGGTGCTGTTATGATCCCCCTTTACAGATGAGAAAACTGAGGCACAAAGCAGTTAAGTGACTTGCCCAAGGTCACACTGCTAGGAAGCAGCTGAGGTAGGATTTGAACCCAGGTCGTCCTGGCTCCAGGCCTGGACCTCTGTTCATTACATCTCCTGCTGCTTCCTGTGTGCATTGTACTGGGCTGCTAGCTGGGAAATAGAATTTTTAGATTAGATGTAGTCCACACCTTAAAAAGTTTACCACTGAGGAGGGGGTTGTCATTAATGGGCAGCTATAGTACTCTGTTACATGATGAGTGCATTCATTATGAAAAAGGCACTGGGTAAAGTCTCAAGAACCAGCATCTTTCTCCACCTGGGGGGAGGACACATTCCAGGTTGGGTTGGTTTTTTTTTTCTTTTTTTTAAAACAGGTAATAATATAGCTGGTCAGGAGAGGAAGGGAGAGCATTCCAGGCTTGGGGGTCAGACAGAAAACAAAGGCGTGAGCCTGTGGGGCCTGTTGGGGTGGGCAGAGGAGTATTCGGTGTGGTTGGAACATTCCCCAAAGATCATGATGAGCTTACAGGGAAACTTCCTCTAGAATCAGCCAGGATCCCAGTGTCTGCTCTCTGGCATGATGGTAAATTTTCTGTTGATGAAGACTGTATTTCAAACAACTCCAAAAGTCTTAAAAACTCTGACCAATTGTGTCTCCAGAGATTTCATTATGAAGCATGTGATACCCCCACAGAGAAGAGATAGACTCAGGCTGGAAAAAGAGACAACATTTTTGGACACAGCCATTGGGTGGATTAGTTTTGCTTGAGGATGGTTATTTGTCAGACTGTTTAGTTGGAGGGTTGTGGGAAAGGGAATGATTAGCAGTCACGACGCCAAAAAAGAAGGGGCCTAGGAGAGAAGCAGAGGGAATTCAGAAGGAAGCACAGACAAGCAAGTGTTTTGAAAGTAATGTGTGAAATTTATTTTACATTTATACACACATATACATATATTTTAATAAAGCAAGTGATATGAAATGGATATCTATGCCTTCATATACGATCATTTTGTGTTCTGTACATGTGGAAATGCTCCCTTTTGGTTCAAGGTCAGAATAAAAAATAATTTAAAAAGACTTCATTTCAGTAATGTAACAAAAGTTTCTCATGATGTTGAGAAATTTACATTGTTAATAGTGCAATTGGGGGGATTTGAGTTAGTTGAATTACCATACCAAGTGTGTTGATAAATGGATCAAAAAGTATAGTGTCCCAGAAAAGGGGAGGCAACAGTCCCACTGTTCTTTGTCTTGTCAGGACATGAGTCCTGCGTGGAATTTTAAAATGCCCAGGATGACGTCATATGAATAACATTAGAACTGAATAGGGATGTTTGTTTAACCTGGAGATTGAAATTGGAGTGGGGGGAGGGGAAGCACATGTGCTCAAATATTTGAAAGGGGTGTTAGCCACAAGATGGATTAGACTTATTCTGTAGAGATCTAGTAGGACCCACAAGCAAAAGTTACAAGAAAGTAGATTTTGGCTGAGTAAAAGGAAGAACCTTTACTGAATTAGAGCTCTCTGAAAAAAGGAATAAATGGCCTTGATAATGAACACTTCAGTGTAGGTGTTCCCAAGCGGTGGCAGAAGAGACAATCAGGATTCAGGGATGGCCTCCTTAGTCACTTTGAACTCCAAGATTCTATTCTTTCTGTTCTAATCTGTACTGGCTTAATCTTTGCAGTGGGGTTTAGAGTTGGGAGTTTTTAGCTTCCCAAGCTTTCTGGTTACCTGATTTATATTGATGACTAATTTGGATGAAGAATATGAGAACAGTAAGCAAATCTATATATGAATGCAGGTGCTAAATGTATTTTCCTGAAGGCTCCCTTTTTGTCACCTATGGTGAAATTGTGTTATCTGAATTAGTATGTCATTCAGTTGTTTCAAGCATGTCTAACTCTTCATGACCCCATTTAGGGTTTTCTTGGCAAAGACGCTGGAGTGGTTTGCCATTTCCTTCTCCTCCTCATTTTACAGACGAGAAAAGTGAGGCAAACAAGGTTAAGTGACTAGCCCGGGGTCACACAGCTAGTAAGTGTCTAAGCCCAGGTTTGAACTCCAGAAGACAAGTCTTCCTGATCCTAGGTTCGGTGCTCTATCCATTGCATCACCTTGCTGCCCCAAATTGGTATGATAACCACTCAGATTCATTATGTATCATGGAAGGTTTCTCTGTTTTTAAGTATAGCCTTTAGTATAATACCTTTGGTAATCAAAACATTGATATTTTTATATATTCCTTTGTATTACTCTTGTTAAGTCAGCCAGAAAAGGATAACATGATAGTTTTAAAAACCAAAATTCATCTTGTAGGTACTGTGAAGAAGTGTGGCTTGTTGAAGATAATTCACGAGAAGTACAAGACCAATAAAAAAGTAGTGGATCCTGTTGTGTCTAATTTCCTTCAGTCATTTGAAACTGCCATTGAATATAACAAAGAAGTAGAGCCCCTCCTAGGAAGAGCCCAGGTGAGCCTGAGAATGCATGTGGCACTATCCCTTTGGTTGTGATCATCCAGAGCATCTGCCTGATCCCAGAGTCTTACTTGCTGACACCCAGGTGGCGAGTAAGATCAACAGAATGAGTTTGTTCTGTGACCAGTGTATTTAGTATAATTAGTAGAGACTAGGGTGCTGTGGAGGATAGAGACTAGGCCTTGGGAGTCAGGAGGCCTTCAGTCCTGCCTGAGATTCAGTCTCTGTGACCCTCAGAGAGTCCCCTCACCTCACAGTGCCCAGGGCAAGGTTTTTGAAGACTATGAGTTGCTGATCATATCACTGGAGGAACTTTCCACATAGGGAATTCCCAAACAGATACAGTCCCAATCTGGACCTTCTAGTGAATTGCCCTATGATATGTTCTGCTTTCACCTACTTTATTTTCTGTTCCTTTTAGGTAGGAATGCTGAACAAGATGGCTATAACTCACCAACCTCAGGGCACATGATTTGCTAGTTTTAACAGTAAAAAATAAGGTTCCCTCATGTAAAGCTCTCTAGCTTTACTGTAGAGCAGGAAAGTGCTTTGTTGTTGCCTCATACCATCCCTGAGAGTGGGTATACAAGAGCTCTGGGCTAAATAGACTCTTTTTACACACCTTTAGAACTGGAAAGGACACTAGAGAACATCTAGCCTGTTCTTCTAATTTTTACATGAAGAAGTTGTGGCCCAGAGCAGCAGAGGGACTTTCCTAAATTACCTCCTGTCTGCCAGGTTCCAGAATGGGTAAGCAGCAGGCCTGGGATCCAAACCCACGTTCACTTGTCCCTTCCAAAATTATCTCAGGCCTCACTTCTTTCTTTGTCCAATAAATTTTCCCAAAACAGCCCATTGATTTTGTGACTCCTGTGCTTTGGTCTCTGTTGTCTAATGCAGCAAGTCTAAACCCCTGCCCTTTCAAGATTCTCCATAATCTAGCCCTCCCCTCATGTCCTTATATCCTCTTATTCTGAACACAAACCCTCCTTCCAGTCAAGCTAGCCTCCTCACAATCTCTCTCACTCACTATACCAATTCTCCCTTTTCTGTCTTTGCTTAAACAAAGACTTGTGCCTTCTGGCCTGAAATGCCTGCTTTCCTTCTCATTGACAGGCAGATTCCTGCCTATCCTTTAGTCATGGCTTTTTGACCAGATTGAAAACTTTTGGAAGGCAGAGGCTGGATCTTCTGTTCTTGCCACATGCCCTCTGGCAGCTGGCACAGCCCCAGGTATATACCAGGGTCTGCATAAATGCTTGTAATAGATGGATTTGAGCATTTCTTGTTTGTCTTGCCCTGCTTAAAGGATTCTGTGGGAGGGGTATTGTTTCACCACAGGTTTGTGATTGATGACATTGTAGGTAGCATTGAGCAACAGTACTTCCCGAGTTCATTAAATAACTGTTTTCTTCATACTAAAAGATTGAAAAGATTAAGCCTGATACAAAACTTTGAACTACTTGAAGAAATGTACCATACAAAGGTATCATTATTACTCTAATGCCAATTAAATTAATCCAATAAACATTTAGGTGTGTCTTGAAACCTACAATCCTTCCCTAATTTTTATTGGTCTTAATTCTTCATTTTTCTAAACATTATGTTCAAATCTTAAATGTACAAGTATATGGTCTGTTTCACTGGATTGTGCCCTTCGCTGGGACATTTCTGCTTCTTTTGATTCTTTCTCCCTGAACCATGTCTATGGTTCTATTTCTAGTAAACACTCAGTAAATATTTCCACATCATTAGGCCAAGACCCTGAAGTTCACTTATAGCAAATACCTTCTCCCTCAGTCACGTATTTACAGAAAACCAGATAAGAGTAGAATATTTTTCATAGTCTGAGATGTTTCTTAAAAGCTAACCAAGCCTGCGCTTCTGAGACTGTGGCCACATGGTTATTTATGTAGCTGTTGGACTCTTTTTTTTTTAATTAACTCAAGAGCATTTATTGTATTCTCTACTAAGCCTTTGAGTTTTGAGGACCTAACTAAATTCTGGAAAACCCTCACGCAGAAGGGTGAGTACAGTGAACATTATAGGCAGATATGAACAGCTGAAAGAACTGTAACCAAGTGCTAACTGACCAAAGAGAAATTTTCAGCTACTTCTTAGTAAAAAAAAAAAAAAAGAAGGTAGGGAGGGACAGGGGCTTCAGATTGAACAAGACAAAAATCTTCTAATACATTTGACCTTGGCTAGATTGTAACAAAATGGAAGCAGGACTTCTATAATACAAAGCTCCTACTACAGCACGCTGGACACATCTGTCTTCCAAGTCCTCCCCCATGCCCCCAAGACTGCCACTTGAATTATTTACCGGCTTGTTGGGCCTGCCAATGGAGAAGCACTTAGATCTTCCCTTTGATCCAATCTTTGTTGTAGGGCTGATATGTGTGAGCGTCCGCTCGGTACCCAAGGCAGCGCTAAGATCTGCCAGATCATCAATAAAATCAAACAACCAACTGATGCCGTATGTGATGGAGGGGCTGTTGGGATTCATTCTCTAAAGATGTACTCCTTCCATGTATTCATTCACCGATTCATAGTCAGCATAAGTTCAGCCTTCTGGCCTCTTGGTAGGTTGTACCAACAACATGGTATGAGATACTGTGCTGAGCTCCACTGCCATCACGGCCACTGCACACAGGCTCAGCTGTTGGACTCTTAAAGTAAATTCTCACTGCTTTACTGAAAAATTGATTGTAATTTGTAACTTAGTACTTTCTGAGTAGGGAAACTCACATCTAGTTTCTTGCTTTTTTTTTTCTCCAAATAACTGATAGGAGATACAGATGCAGAAGTAGAGAGTCGAGACAAGGCTGTGGCATATTGATGTAGGTACTTCTGATCTACCCATGATCGTTTTTCTTTTGTAGGAAAATTTGAATCCCTTGGTGGTCCTGAACTTATTTAAAAGAATCCCGGCTGAAGATATCCCTCTCCTTCTAATGAACCCAGAAGCAGGGAAGCCCTCCGACTTGATTCTCACTCGCCTTTTGGTACCTCCTTTGTGTATCAGGCCCTCTGTTGTGAGCGATCTGAAGTCTGGCACAAATGAAGATGACTTGACCATGAAACTGACAGAAATCATCTTCCTTAATGATGTTATCAAAAAGGTTAGTGCTGCAGAATGATCTGGGAGGATTAGAACATGTTTGTAAAACTGGAAACCAATGTACTTTTGCTTGTGCTGTTCTGGGTTTCAGCATCGGATATCAGGCGCCAAAACACAGATGATCATGGAAGATTGGGATTTTCTGCAGCTCCAGTGTGCCCTCTACATCAACAGCGAACTCTCAGGTATACCCCTCAATATGGCGCCTAAGAAATGGACCAGAGGTTTTGTTCAGCGGTTGAAAGGAAAACAAGGTAGGTCTGATTTTTTTCTCCTCTTTCTCAGTTCAGTAAGATGCATATATTGTGAGCAGGAAATCACGTCAGGAGACTTTATGTGAAAGCAAGGTTTATTACAAAAGAAATGAACATGCTTGTGGAACCCAAAGAGTTCAGTTATTGCAGAAGTTTGCGTATCTATGACAGTACTACCAAAAGAGGAGGAGAAAACAGGAAGGGGTGTGGCGATGGAGGGGAAAGATGCAATAATCCCTTCCCAGGGAGGAGCAGGCAGCAGGCTGCAGTTTTTTTTCCTTTGGGAACTGCTAGACTATGAAGATAGGAGGGTCCACTTACCTGCAAAGGACCCCAGCTGTACAAGCATTTTTCCCAGCCTGGCACAGACTGGCTGGCACCTGTCTTGCCTCCCTAGGACGCACAGAGAATCCAGCTTAGGTTGCAAGCAACAAATTATGTCAGTTGGGGGCGGGGCAGGGCGCGGGTAGGCTTTGTCCTCGACACTCTCAGGGCCTCCTGTAGGCTCTGGGTCCAGTGTTTCTGAAAAATATGGCAACTCAAAAAGACCAGTTCAGAGGACCCTTTAACATCCTTAACAATATTAAGAGCTTACTATATGCCAGGCACCAGGCTGAGGGCAGGGCATTTCAACCCAAACGAAAAAGATAATCCCTACCTTCAGGGACCCTGTATTCAAATGGGGGAAGGTATCACCTCAAAGGGAGCCAGAAACTAGAGAGGGTAGCATGATAGGTACCTGCGCAGGGCCCCAGTGGCGGGGGAACTGGTGGTAGAATCCAGAGAGACAGGAGGGGAGCTGGAAGAAAAGTGACCCTGCTTGAGCACAGTCCAGGCCAAGGACTCTGCCATCGAGGGCAGAGGTGTCTTCAGGGAGAGAAAGCTGTTGGAGAAATGGTGGGAAAGTCCCTTGGGTGAGGATGGGAGCCAGGAGGGTGTTCTTAGTCCTTCATTAAATTGCTTTTGCCATTTCCACAAGAGCTGGGTTGGACACCAAGTAGTCATTATAGTTACTTGGGAAAAAGAGCTTAAGCCCTGCCTTTATTTTTATTTCTTAAGGTCGCTTTAGAGGAAATCTCTCTGGAAAAAGGGTAGACTTTTCTGGCAGGACGGTCATCTCACCTGACCCCAATCTCCGAATAGATGAAGTGGCTGTACCAGTTCATGTGGCCAAAATATTAACCTTCCCTGAGAAGGTGAGCACTGTCAAACTACTTGCTTCTCTTGTTTTCCTTTTAAAAGGTCATCCATTGTGTTTGACTCAAGAGGAATGTATTTTGTTGTTGTCAGTTGTTTTAGTCGTGTCTGACTCTTTGTCATGCCATTTGGGGTTTTCTTGGCAAAGATACTGGAGTGCTTTGCCATTTCTTCCTCCAACCCATTTTACAGACAAGAAAAGTGAGGCAAACAGGGTTCAGTGAATTGCCCAGGGTCACATAGCTAGTAAGTGTCTGAGGTCATATTTGAACTCAGGAAGATGAGTCTTCCTGGCTCTAGATCTGACATTCTATCCACTGGGCCACCTAACTGCCCCAGGGAAATGTATATTCTGTATTTTATGGTTGTAAGGGGAATTTTAACTAGTGATCTAGACATATTTCTGGAATAATACTGGGAAAATAATAATCCACTTCCTTCCTGGTGATTCATAATTAAGGCTAGGTCAGAGACATGTTTGAAAAGTGCCAACTAAGAGTCTGTATCATTTAGTTTCTCCATTAAAACTGCTGTGGTTTTTTTTAATACTATTCTACGTGTCAAGCAAAAAAAAAAAGGACTTGTGATGCTGGAATCATGTATGTACCACATTTTAATAACAAATACACAATAAACTTTTCACTCGATGTCTTGGCCCACTTTTCAAGGAGTTTGGGTGGTGAACTGCCTGGGGTGTTCTCTTTTCTGATTATTGTTTAGTATAAAAAACATAAAAATTAGTAGCTGAATCGACAGAAACATGAAAATCAGACCATTTGTTAAAAAGGATTTCTCATTATTTTTTTCATGTTGGTGTTACAGGTAAATAAAGCAAACATCAATTTTATGAGGAAACTCGTTAGAAATGGTCCTGAAATTCACCCAGGAGCCAATTTCATTCAGCAACGGCACATGCAAATGAAAAGGTACTGTCTTTTGACTAGATTTATCTGCCTCCTGATGGCTTAAGTTCTATAACTAAAGTGTTAGAAGGTTCAGCCACAGAACTTAATTTCAGAATTTGGAATTTTCCATTTCCTCATTTGACTACATGAAATTTGTGCTGTATTTGAGCTTAAGAATTTTTAAATATTGGAATGTGATATTGTTGGTACTTTATTTGCCCTGTAACAAAAGATTTATCATTTACTATCTTTGTTTGACTCTTAAATGCATATCGATAGATCAGCTATTCAATAGTAAATTTTTTCTTCTAATTCAAACAGTGAAAATATAATAGTGTATTAACTAGTATAGAAAAGGTAAGCCTTTTGAACTCTACACAATTAGGGCATGTTTCAGTTGCTTATATTTTCCAAAGAAGATGAACTCCAGGTTAATTGTTCTTTTCCCTCTTGAGAGACACCATATGTGAATAAAGTCATGGATGAGATAGGCTGCTATGAATAGCTCTTAAGCTTTGTTTTTGGGAGGAAAAGTTTTTGAACTTCTTCCTCAGAAATCATGACTTTTGTCATAAGGTTTCTGAAGTATGGAAATCGGGAGAAGATGGCCCAAGAACTCAAGTATGGTGACATCGTAGAGAGACATCTCATAGATGGTGATGTGGTGTTATTCAATCGACAGCCCTCGCTGCACAAATTGAGCATCATGGCTCACTTAGTGAGTATAGAATGACTCTATTTTCTGTTCAATGAAAGCCCTCTTGTAAATATACTGCAGCACAGAACCTCAAATTCTTGGCTTCTACAGTTGACATAATAATCTCGACACATTTTCCAAACTTTTCCCTTACCCTTTTGGTTTTCTAAAACTTCAGTTTGTCTTCAGTGCTGTGAATCTTGATGACACAGTGTTATCTTAAGACAACAAATACAGAGAGACTGCTTGAAAAAAAGTCATTGGAATAATCTCATGGACCAAAGGACATCAAACTCTCTATGTAATGAAATAGCAGAAAATTCATTTTACTTCTTGAAATTATTTAATAAGCTAAGAAGCCATGGTTCTTGAAATGATTTATCTTTTTAGTACTCCTTTAACTGAAACATTGGCTCCTTTGTTTATTTTATAATTGGCTTCACAATGACAGTGGTAATTTTTTTTAATATTTCAAGTGTAAGAGAACTGCAACTTTAATTCATAAAATATTCAGAAAGTCTTCTGTATTTGAAGAAGTTAAACTTACGAATTCATTATAATGTTCACATGATTTGTAAAGGGTTGTGTGAGCAGCTTTTCTTGAATCAAGTTCATTAAAGGTGAATACATCACTTTGTGCTAAATAAGAAAAAAAAGGTTTTAAGATCTATGTAGGATTAAGATTCAGTTGATGGAGTGGGAGGCTCTGGTTTGGTTTTTTCACATTTTTAAAAAATGAATATTTCAGGTCTCATACCAAATAGTGACAGATTCACAGTAGAGTTGAATCTAATAGATTTCCTTGAAAATTGCTACTGGGACTTGTGGTTTAGTGGAAGGATGCTGGATTTGGAATAGGAAGACCTGAGTTTTGCTACTTACTTCACATGTGAGCAGTTCACGCACTTTGAGTGACCCTTTTTCTCCTCATCAGTAAAGTAGTGGAGTTGGACTTTGTGGTCTTCAAGGAACCTTCCAGTTCTAAACTCTTTTAACCTGTGAAGGAAAATGTGACATAAATAACATCTGTGACTTAATAGAATAACAAGAAATCCATTTCTAAGAGCCAAAGCATCCCATTTTCAAGGGAACCATTTTAAATTGAATTGGCTTAGTCCAAAAGAAAAATGCCATTCACACAAAACCTGCTTTCTTTTTTGTAGGCAAGAGTAAAACCCCACCGGACCTTCAGATTTAATGAATGTGTATGTACGCCCTATAATGCTGATTTTGATGGAGATGAAATGAACCTTCATCTTCCTCAGACTGAAGAAGCTAAGGCAGAGGCTCTTGTTCTGATGGGGGTAAGTGGGATGTCAGCGTTTGTCCAGAAGCAGTGCATCATACCTGGAAGACCACGGCTTTTGTGCATGGACTCCTTAGAGGTTTCCTTAGGAATAGACATGAGTCCAGCGAGCCATGTGGTTTCTCTGCCTAGTTTAGCTATCATTTGGCGTTTGTTTTCACTGTGTAAAGTTGGTTGGTGATTTTAATTGTAAAACATGTTCCACGCTTGGGTGTTAGTAGGATTTGGATGGTTATAAGAAACAACATTCCTGCCTTCTCCCCGCTCCTCCCCTCCCGCGATCATTGCAAATGGTTCCTTAGAGAAAATACAGCAAAACCACAGCAACAGTTACAAAAACCAGATTGTTCTCTGATGCTGTTTACATCTGTGATTTCATTGAGATAAGGGATTCCCGGTGAGAAAATTCCCTCTCCCTGTGTAGTCATCAGCTTACAGTCTTAAGAAAGTTGCCTGGGACTCTTAAGAGGTTAAGTTACTTGCCCAGGGTCACAGAGAGGATATGTGTCAGATGGAATTGGAACCCACATCTTCCTCCCTGATACTGCCTCTTTATCTGCCAGGCCAGGCTCACTGTCTCTCATCATTGTATGTCCTCATTTAATCAGTATCATCAGGAAGTAAGAGGTTCCACATAAATGAACTTTCCATGTAACTTAAATATATCCTTTTAAGCTCCAGTCTTGTTTTATTTGAATGGCTAGACCTAATTCTAAAATACTTTCTACCCTTCTCTGCCTTCTAAAAGAGCATCTACTGACTATGATAAAACCTTTTCTTGATGATTATTTTAACCACTAAGCATTATTTATTATCCAGTGATGTCCTCAGAAGCTGTTAATGTATATAGGCTTTTTCACCCCTTCACAAAATGACTCCCAGGTATTAGGGTATTTTGTTCTTCTGCCTGTATTTTATAATGTTACCTGTTTTCTCCGCCCTTATCTGCTGCTTGTTACTCTATGTACTTGCCTTTAACAGCAATCCCTCCTTACCCTCTGTCATGTTCTGAGGCTTCAGCTGCCCTTGCCCACCCACAGACATAGCACACTTCTAATTGGCTGCTTCTCGTGCACTGTGATTTGGGAAACCAGATCATCAAGCTTGTTAGACTTTTGTGCCTAAAATGAAGGTAAATGGACTCTTAAGTGAAGGCCTTAGAGGCTTTTCAATGATTAAAAATACATCATACCTTTGCATTCCCTTTTGGAGTTCTTGGCTGTGTCCTTACACCCAACCCTAATGAAGGTTATGAGCAAAGGGATCTTGAGACAAGTGAGCTAGATATGTGTTACATGTTTAGAAAACTGGCCATTTACTGTACTTTTCCAATAGGGGATGTAATGTAGATTCTAAGCAACTCCAGTAACTAATAGACTTCCTGCCTTTGTAACAGGAGTATTCCTTGCTAAGAGTGCTGCAGATAGGAGTATTTTTTTCTTTTTTGGTGAAGTGCCACAGTGTTTTTTTTCCTGAAGCCTTGTCATAAACCACCTAGCACAGGGCTTTCCAACCTTAGGTTATCTTAGGGCCACATTAAAATAATCATTCGAGGGCCACACCCAGAATAAAAAATACAGTACGCTAATACAGAGTGGGGGAACGCGCATCATCAGTACGACAGGCAAAGGTGCGAAGTGCGAAAGCAAACGCAAAGCAACAAAGCAACAACACAACAGTATAAAGGTTGGTGCATACTGACTAGTCTGCATCGTATAGACAGAACACATCCCACAAATCGATTGAAAAATCCATGTGATATGTTCCGTCCGTAATACTGCTTAAAAACACCAGAGAAAATTAACATCAATGAGATTATTTATTAGTGATGGAATTTTAAAAATCTAATACACATTCCATGCAAATTATTATTTTATTTTTTCGCTCATGAGAATTGAAACCCACAGGCACTGCGGGCCGCATGCAGCCTGCAGGCCATATTTTGGACAGCCCTGGCCTAGGAACTGCTGAGCCATTATTGTTGGGGTTGGAGGCCCAAGATCATTATCTTCCTCCCACCACATTGAAGTGACATTGAACCTGGGTTCTTCCTGCAGATAACTGCTTAAAAAGCCCATGATCCCTGGGGAACCAGCTTCTTTCTTTCCTCATGATAGCCGTTGGCCAAGATCAGTCAGGTAGAGTTTCATGTATAGAGGCTGGAGAGGCTGAGTAGGATGGTACAGTCTTGTAATCCCTGCTACTGGGAGGGCTGGCAGATCAGTGAAACTTGGCAATCCCAAGCTGCAATTGGGCTACAAACCAATCAGGCATCCACCCTAAGTCTAGCACAAATATGGGGAGCCCCCCAAAGCAAGGGAAGGCTGCTAGGCTTCTTATGGAGAGCTGTACTAGGAAAAATGGAGCAGGTCAAAACTTCTCTACTGATCAGTGGTGGGATCATGCCTATGAGTGGCTGATGTTCTGCCAGCCTAGGCAAGACGAGGAGTCCCAGGCTCAAAAAATAGAGACTAGAGAACACAATTGTTGTGTGTTCTTTTGCTTCAAAAGTAAGGGCTGAGAGTATCCATCTGAAACAATTAAATCTTATTAGTTAGAAGAGGAGTGCCCTATTACCCAAAGAGAAGTTCTACAGATATGTCTGAGTGATGCTTTAAAATAGAACAGTAGCATTGTTTGGACTTTAAGAAACCAACACTTTGTCATCATTTAAAGAATTGATTTTTTGGAATGGTTACTGAGGAATAGGTAACGAAAAGTAATTATGCAATATGAAAAAAAGGAAGCATTACTTCTGTAACCCTTTTGAGAAATTGTTGCGAATGATTCTAACAGGTGAATTGTGATGCATTTGATCTTTTTCTCTTTTAGACAAAAGCAAACCTGGTAACGCCAAGAAATGGGGAACCACTGATTGCTGCTATTCAAGATTTCTTGACAGGTGTGTCACACACACATTGGGAAAGTGGGGGGGGGGGGAGCTGGTGGATATAATAAAGTATTCAAGTGATTTGTTTTTGTAAAAAGTGTTTTCAAAATAATCATCACAGTGTATTTTGAACATAGGTTCATTGAACTATCAAATGTTAGAGCTAAAATAAATCATGCAGATTATCTATTCCCACTCCCTCGTTTTGCAGACAAGGAAACTGGTCAGTAGAGAGAAAGTGATTTTGCCCAGTGTCGCAAAACTAGATAATGGGTGACTTGGTGCTAGAACTCAGGCCTTGTGGCTCCTGGTTGGCTGAGGGTCTCTGTGGTGGTTATGGTTTTTAAGTATATCCATAAACAACCTTTGCTAAAGGTTTTGAATTTGTTTTTCTTCACTTATTAGAAAAGTACTTTGCAAAATGTAAAGCACTACATAAATGTTGGCTGTTTTAATTAGTTGGTTTATCAGTACAAATGCCTATGATATTTTTTAGTGACTTCTAAGATTTATCTTAAGATGTGGTCAGTGTATATTTTCCACTAACTACTATTCTTTATACTTTAAAACTTCTAGGTGCCTACCTTCTTACTCTTAAAGATACTTTCTTTGATCGAGCTAAAGCTTGTCAGATCATTGCTTCCATTCTAGTTGGCAAGGATGAGAAAATTAAAGTTCGCCTTCCACCTCCAACAATCCTAAAGGTTAGTTTTTATAATCGTTGACTCGTATGTGTTTATTGTTGGACTGTGTGTGGCCTAAAAGCCTGTAAATTACCTCTGTAGCCAGGCATATAGGTATTTGAACTTGAAGCCAACTTGGCTGGTGTAATAAGTTTGTGATTTTTTTTACTTGACAACTCTTAGCTGGCTGGTGCTTTATCATGATATTGTCCACTTTCAGCCCGTTACCCTGTGGACTGGAAAACAAGTCTTCAGCCTCATCCTTCAGCCCAGTGATGAGAATCCCGTGAGAGCCAATCTTCGAACGAAGGGCAAGCAGTACTGTGGCCGTGGGGAGGACCTCTGTGTTAATGACTCCTGTGAGTTAGGCCCAAGCTTGCTCTTTAGTGTGCACAGACTAGGGAGGGGAAAAGGTTGATGGTCCTTCATTTTAAAAAATGAGGTTGAAAAGGAAATATTTGAACGTTTCCCTGAGCCTTTAGACAAGGTCTGTGTTTTTCTTTCATCCCTGCTGTTAGACTACAATACTGCAAGTATTTATCTTGAAGAAGACTACAGAATGACAGCTCACAGTTAATGTATTTTTCACTAAATGTATAGTTGTCGTAAACATCAACAACTCCTTAATGCCTGTCCACGAAAGTCTGAAATTGACCCAGACACCATAGTATATGTGGGTATGTGTGGCTGTGGCTGTGGCCATGGGTGTGTATTCTCATGGCTTTCGTGGGTTTCAGTTAAGACGAAAGTAAGTTGCAAGCCTTAAAAAGTCCAGACATATTATTGGCACTCATTACTCATTAAAAAACAGGAGGAGAAGGAACCGTGGGTTTATAGTCTACTTACTACATGTACGACCTGTGTCTCTGGAAGTCATTTCCTTCATCTGTCAGACGCAGGGTTAGATGAGATCTCTCACTCTAAATCCCACCATTCTATGTCGCCTTACCCAGGAAAGCATTCACATTTGAGTGACTTCTGTGGCCAAGGGTTTGAATTTCAAGTCCTTGAAAGATTGTCTCAGAGTCAGATGCTTCCCCTCCCCCAGCTCTGAAGTAACAGTTATCATGAAGGCTCCTGGCCTTTCTCACTGTTGTTGTCCCTCCTTGACTGTGTGGTTTTGAGAACGTTTGGCTTTTTCCTTATCTGTTTGTCCTGCTTTCTGGGTATGGGTGGTTGAACTGCTGTTAGTTTTCAATTTAAATAAACTGGTTGGAACACTGAAGTCCTCTTCTTTCCTCCCTCTCCAGAAAGACCACCTTTGAGGAGAACCCTCTGGTCTTTACTCACTACTTTAGCCTTAGACATGTAGACATGCTACCTGTGTCATGATAGGCGCTCCTGACTGTGCACAGGGGGCCTTCATTGCTAACCTTTGTGCTTGTAGATGTGACCATCCAGAACAGCGAATTAATGAGTGGCAGCATGGACAAAGGAACTTTAGGATCCGGATCCAAGAACAACATCTTTTACATTTTGTTGAGAGATTGGGGGCAGATTGAGGCTGCTGATGCAATGTCACGACTCGCCAGGCTGGCACCTGTTTATCTGTGTGAGTACTTCAGGGTCCCTGTAGGTAAATCAATGTGAATAACAAATAATTCACACACTATACCTTCACGCTGGAAGGCTAAATAAAGTGCTAAATGGAAAACTGCTGTTCTCACTATTTTAGCATGTTGCTTTCTTCAAAAGTGAACTTATATTTGGATAAACTATTCATGTCTGTTGCTAGAATCTGCTGAACATTAACCTATTTCTCTGTAAATTTGTATTTACTTTTTTTAAAAATTTATTTCTAAAAAAATTCTGCACATTTACATCTGCGTAGTATTTCGCTAAATAAGATCCATGGTGTCTTTACCTTCTTTTCTGCACTGCAGCTAACCGAGGCTTCTCCATTGGGATCGGCGATGTCACGCCAGGCCAGGGACTGCTCAAGGCCAAGTACGAATTACTGAATGCCGGCTACAAAAAATGTGATGAATATATTGAAGCCTTGAACACAGGCAAACTGCAGCAGCAACCTGGCTGTACCGCGGAGGAGACCTTAGAGGTGAGAGCCTCCGATTTGTCTCTGCTTTTGTTTGGTGCAGTGTAGGCCTCAGCTGCCAAAAGGGAGTTCTTTGGGATTAGTGATTGTGAGGAGACATCACAGTACAACTAAAGAAGCCCCGAGCTTGGGTGGTCACTAGACCCGAATTCTAGTCCTGACTCCTGCTACCTGTCGTAACCTTGGGCGAGTCACATTAACAGTTAGAGATCTTACTTTCTTGATGTGGACAATAAGGACTAAATTATTTCTAAGTTAGGATTATTTTTCTTCTGGCTCTAACATTCAAGGTCAAGAAACCCTAGCCATTTGTTCATTTGGCCGCTTGGGGTTGCTCTTGTTTCATCTGAGCATTTTGGGCCCATTCTACAGTTGTTTCTTAGTATTTATGTCCATCTTCACCTTGGACACATCAACACATCATCACTGTTAGAGTAGAAGCTGACACTACCTGCTTTTTAAATGGGCAGTTTCTTTCATAATCATATTGCCTGCTACTCCCTAGATTTGATGCAGACTTCATTGGTATTACCAGAATAATTGTCAGATGTTAATATTCTGATGACATGGTCTCTAAGGAGCCAAGATCAGCAGCCTAACTCGAAAAATAGCTTTTGCTCACTCTCTTTTTCTCTCTCCTCTCTCTCTTGTTTTCTCTCTGAGCTCTTTCACCTTCTCTTTCCTTTTCCCTCCCCCCTCGTCTCTCTCCTTCCCCTCTTTCTCTATCTTTCTCTGTCTCCCTCCCTCTCTCTCTCCCTCTATTTTATTTTGGACAATATCCTATACTACAAAAGCACTTGATGGCCTCCATTGTGGAGAAATTTCTCAGAATCACAAACCCTGACTAACTCAGCTGAGTTGTCCATTTCTGAGTCAGATTGATCTACCAGGTAGCCTTCAGGTCTTTTTTAAGGTTGTCTGGGACTTGTATGAAAAGCTGGATTAAAAACAATAGGTAATTCAGTGTTCCAATTTAGTTTCTGTAAAGGTCAGTTGCAGGATTTGTCATACTCCTGGCTGATAACTCTACTCAGACTCCTTTGTCTTGTCTTTCTATGGGAATCCTAGGCGTTGATCCTTAAGGAGCTCTCTGTGATCCGAGACCACGCTGGCAGTGCTTGCCTCCGAGAGCTGGATAAGAGCAACAGCCCCCTTATCATGGCTCTTTGCGGATCTAAAGGTAAGTCTGCCAGGAAAAGAGCTTCTTCAAGGGATTCCCAGCTTTCCTAAAAGGAGATTTAGTACCATACTAACAATAAGTCATTAGTTTTTTAAGAATGGGGTGGGGGAACATTAGCTGCTTTACTCTTAAGGAACTTATACTATCTGAATATTACTGTAGTTCTAAGTGTTAGAGAAGTCTCTTTGAACAAAATTTTGCTCAGAAACGTACAGGTTTGTCTTAAATTAATTTTATTTTCTATTCTGAATTCTCTCGCTCTCCTCCTTCCTCTCCCCTACCTATTGAGAAGGCAAGAAAAACAAAGCCCATTATAAATGTGTGGTCATGTAAAACAAATTCCTGCATTAGCCGTGTCCCTATAAAAGAAAGAGAAGAAAATATGCCTCAGTCTTCCTTCTGACCCATCAGCTGGAGGTGGATAGCTTGTTTCATGATGAGGCCTTTGGAATTATGGTTGCTCATTGCGCTGCTCAGAGTTGATTATATTTTCATTATTACCGTTACTGTATAAATTGTTCTCTGATTCTGCCCTCTTCCATTTGCATCAGCTCATACAATTCTTCCCAGGTTTCTCTGAAACCATCCCCTTCATCATTTGTAGCATGATAGGATTCCATCATAATTATATACCTTAGCTTGTTCAGCCATTCTCCAAATAATGGACACCCTCTCTGTTTCTGATTTTTTTGCCACCACAAAGAACTGCTTATAAATATTTTTATACTGAGTCCTTTTTCCCTTTCTTTGATTTTTTTTAGTATAAGATCAAGTAGCAGTGTCACTACGTGAAGGGGTAGGAACTGTTTGATAGCTTTTTGAGTTGCTGCTGTGTCTTAACACTGATTTAAGTGTTAAGTGTTAAGAGGCTCTGATTTATCCAGTCTTGGCTTAAAAAGAAAATACATACAGAGTTAAAATCTCTTTTGTTATCAGAGATGATCTAGCTTTCATATTGAATTCCTGATGTGTTTCTCTAGGTTCTTTCATTAATATATCCCAGATGATTGCTTGTGTGGGACAGCAAGCTATCAGTGGCTCTCGAGTGCCGGATGGTTTTGAGAACAGATCCTTACCTCACTTTGAGAAGCATTCAAAGGTAAGTGTGATGAGAGCATATTCAAGATCTTAGACTCAGGAGCCTCGATTGAGGTCTGTGGAATTTAAGGGGACAGGGCTTCAATATGATATTAGTGAATAGTGTTTGAAGGTTCACAGTTTGACCCACCACTGAACATGTAGCTGAGGATTCGTTAGAGTTGGTCACACGCAACTGAGCTGCGTTCCTCTGAGTATCATGGCTTTACTGTAGAAGAAAAAATGACTCGACCCAAATCAGAGGAATTAAACTGAAGCTGCTTTAGGTCTAGTGAAATGTATGTATTATAAATGCCACCTGTGTTTGTGCTTGGGGTTTTTTTCATGTGCTCAAATATAAGTGTTAGGACTGAAAGTATCACCCAGAGAAGGTGGAGCTGCTCAGGTCTCCAATGCGCCTTAGATCAATGTTGAGCAGTTCCTTTAATACTTTAAAGATGCTTAGGTGACCATTGTTGTAGTGACCATCACAGCTGTATGCTCACTGCTGTGTGACATGTAGCTTAGCATAACTCATTCTAACCAGGCCCAAGCAAGATTATTTCATCTTTAAGGAAGAAGTATAAATAAAACCTGAGACTTGGGGATCAGTAGGCAATGTATATGTTGTCTTGAATCCTCATTATGTCGGGGGGAGGGGAAGGAAATAAATATTTTAGATGTATTTTACAATTATGAGCTTTGGAAGGAGAGGTGACTGAGTGTGGCTGAGAATCAGGGGACCTGAGTTCTAGTCTTGGGTAAGTCAGTGTACTTCTGAGCCTCAGTTTCCTCATCTGCAGAAGGAGAGAGTTCCTAGGAGTTGGAGCTGGATTGGGCCTTGCAAGACTATCTGTTCCATCACCCTTAACCAGATAAGGAAGGACTGGCAGAGGCAATTAGAATACAGGACTCTGATGACAAATCAGGCCCTTGACCCATCACTTGGGTGGGAAGAAACCTATTGAAGGTCTCTTCCAACTCCAGAATTCTGTATTTTTCTTTATTTTTCTCTTCTTTATAGCTTCCAGCTGCCAAAGGTTTTGTTGCTAATAGCTTTTATTCTGGTTTGACACCGACGGAGTTTTTCTTCCATACAATGGCTGGCCGGGAAGGACTGGTTGATACGGCTGTCAAGACAGCTGAGACAGGATATATGCAGGTAATAGGAGGAAGTGCAAGCCCCTCACACGTTTACATCTTTTACATATGTGCTCTGATTTATCCAGTCTTGGCTTAAAAAGAAAATATGTTAGCAGGGTAGGTACTCTTAATTCCAACTCTTCGGTCCAGACTGATCCGATGAAGCACGATGCAAACATTTCAGGCAGACCAGGGTCCTGACAGCAGATCCAGCACATGGCCAGCTGCAGGCAGATCCTTCTCCTCTCAGGCCATCCTCTGCACAGGAATTAAGGGAGCAGATTGGGCTGTAGGCTGTGTGGCCCTCTCTAGAATGTGTACCATTGCAGAGTGATAGACTTCTCCTGGGAGGACTGGAGAGCTGTGCAGCCCAGGTTGTGTATCCTAACGAGAGAGCTGACTAGGGGGCCTGGAATACCAAGGCAGAACCTGAGCTTTACGTATGTACCAAGAGAGCCATAACCGTAAATCCTGGTCCCCTGAATTTGTGTGTTCACATGGATATCTTTTGCTGACATTTCAGAGTATCCTCGCACCCTGACCTCCTCCCCTTTATAACAAAGAATTTAAGGTGGGAGAGGGTTAGAGGTGGAGACAAAAAAGCAGTTCAGAAAAACTGACCTACCTTGAAAGGGTCTGACATAGTATGCAGTATTCCACCTCCACAGCCCTCCACCTCTGCAAAGAAGACCAGAAGCAAGTCCTTCTTGTGGCTTCTCCTGGGGACGGAGCTTGGTTGTTGTCATTGCTTGTCGCTCTGTTCCAGTGTGCTTTGTTGCGGTGCTTCCTGTTACAATTGTTTCCCATGCGTTGATTGCATTTCTCGTTTCTTGCTGCACAGTCATATTCCAGTGTTTGGCCATGCCACTAAAAATGGTTTTCTAACAAGAAATTGTTTTCTTGTTTTGATGCAAGTCGGGTTTGACAGAACTCTGAGGGGCTGTGAAATGTGTTTACCACTGTTGCTTTAATATGTTTTTGCTTTTTTTATCTTTACGTTTTTGATGTGGAAAAGATAAAATTCCCAAAACCATGTGTTGTTACACAACACATGAGTTCTAATGCGAGGTATTTTTTTTATTCTGAAGTTTTCTGGAAAGAGTTGCTACATACTTATCCAAATACAAGGCTATCTCTGCTCTCCTTTTCTCTCTGTCCCCAGTAGTGCACATAGGAGCCTACAGGAAGTCTGGCCCAAATTTCTTTTTTTAAATGCAAAGCCAGTACATTAAGGTAAACCCTAGGAAAATGAAGACAAAATTAGAGCTGGCTCAGAACACTGGATTTAAATAGTTGTGTGTTCTGAATGAAGCGTGTCACCTCTGCACACCTTCGCAAATACAGAGAATACTGTAGATTGTAGTGTGTCTGAAATCCCAGCACATCTGTCATGAGAACTTTTTTATTTTTGCTCTAATTTGGGGGCGTTGGGGAATGTTTTTGATGGATTTGACTAGGACGGCTTATTTATCCTGTGAGTGTTATGTGATTGGAACATTGTTAAAGTTGGAATAAATTCACTTTATGAACACATATTCCTTTCACAGCAACCCTGATTTTGTTTCTTCTTCATCCTTTCCTTAGAGAAGGCTTGTGAAATCTCTTGAAGATCTTTGCTCACAATATGACCTTACTGTCCGAAGCTCGACTGGTGATATTATCCAGTTTATTTATGGTGGTGATGGCTTGGATCCTGCAGCCATGGAGGGAAAAGATGAGCCCTTGGAGTTCAAAAGAGTGCTTGATAACATCAAAGTAAGATTTAACATGTCTTCTGGATTGGGAGATGAGGGTTAAAAGAGAGCAGCTTTAACATGCAGGTGCTGACTTACAGCAAACAGCAGCTGGGGGAAGACCCTAGCCTTCTACTTCATCCTTTGACAGTTTTCTGTTGCCCTCTCCTGGGGCATGAATTTAGATTTTGTGAAAACCAGAAATTTTATCCATGTTCAATACTACACTAAGCTCTTGCTTAGAACCATGGATAATTTTTATAGAAAGTCAGTAGCCAAAAAATAGTCTGATTTTCTTTTTGAGTGTGTTTAGGATTGGGGAAGTAGCTGGTTTAAACAAAATGATGGGCTACTGAACTTTGAGATCTGTATATGCTGGCTGGCTAATTTTCTTGTTTCTTTACAAAAGTTTCTTTACGAAATTTTCTTTCATTTAATGCTACTCCTGTCTTCTTCCATTTTAATATTGAGGCAGTCTTCCCATGCCAGAGTGAGCCAGCCCTCAGTAAAAATGAGTTGGTGCTTACGACTGAGTCAATCATGAAGAGAAATGAATTCCTCTGCTGCCAGGACAGCTTTCTTCAGGTAAATGTGATGCTGGGGTTCCCCAAACATGATTGTCATTCAGAAAGTTTTTGTTTGAGAACTAACTAATCAGTAGATTTGTGGTATTTTTTTTTAATGTGATGTTCTTTTGTCAAATATTCATGAATGTGTTTTTAACCTGGGCATTTTTTTGCCCAACATGAATTATTTATCTCTTGCTTTTTTTGTGAACGCCTTTCACTTGAGCTGTAGGTGCCCTTGTGCTATTTCATTTACTGAATGGAGAAAAATGCTGCAAGTAAAATTAAATGATTTTTAAAACCCCTTGAATCTTCCCTCCTGCTTTCCTTTTCCTTTTAGGGATTCTGCATCCAAAATAATTTCTAGGCCCCTCTTATGGGATGACTGTCTTTGTGGCAATGTTACGTATTCGTAACGTCGGGTAGCCTCATTTCTCCAGGTCCCACCTATACACAGGGAGATGTTAGTTTGAAGTGCCCTCTGAGCTATCCAAAATGAAGAAAGGCTGAATTTTACTGACCTGCCCTCATCACCTCTTTCTATTCTTATCACATTGATAATGTGCTCCAGGGCATAAGGTAACATGGATCTTCTTGTAAAGAGCTTTTCTTCTTACGTCATGTGCAGCTCAAATAACAACATGTAACCAGCAGGCAAATTGGTGTCCAAGGTATAGAGGTACATAGCTAAAAAACATCACAGCCCTCTATAAATTAAGAATGCACACAGAGTAGGAAATCTTAATGGACAGTGTTTTGGTTAAGACCACACTCACTTTTTGATTTCACTGAAGAGTTGTAGGGTGGAGGGAGAAAGGAGACTTCGTGAACTTTTAAGGCATGTCAAACCAGGAGCACTTCCTAGCCTCTTCCAGTGGATCTAGTTCAGACTTGCAAACTGTAGTTACACCGTCACATGTTAGTTTCTCTCATCTTTCTATTTACTTTCTTCTGTTTGTCCTTGAAGACATTTATCTAGACAGGTTATGAAGCACAAGTGAGGTAATGCCATTAGCATGCTTTGTGGCTTGTGCACATAACTGTACCAGCTTGGGAGCTATAGTTATTTACAAGAATTTGAGATTTGCTTGATTTCACTACTGTTTTTCATGCTTTGGATTCTGGGAAATTTGACTTACTTGTCTTGCCCTTTCATCTTGGCTGCCTTTTCATTTTTGGAAAGGGTAGTTGAGATTATCTATTAAAAACTTATGTTGAGTTGCTTGTTTCCAAGACTTCCTGGTCAGGTCACTTCTTCCCCATGTGACAAGGAGTTTTGCAGTCCTGTCCAGTATTAGCAAGTACTCCTGCAGTGGTATGGTCAGCAGCCTTGAGCGTGGCAGAGCTGCGGGCTGCGGGGATGAACCTAGTGACAATGACACCTATGTAGGTGGTTTATGTAGCCAGGCTGGTCGCCTCCATGTCGTGTGGCTGATTTAGCTACCCCTACTAGCTTATTTCTGGTTCCACTACACAGATCCCAAACTCCTTTCTCTAGAGGAATTTGTTCCTGGTGACTTGTTCACTCGGAGCCACTGAAAGACAATTTCTATTGTCGAAGCCCTGTATATTGAAAGTGCAGCAGCTGTGCTCTGGTTCTTTATGGGTGAAATAGGACGTACTCCATTTTACCTTGCCTCTTGTTTCCAGCCTCCCCTAACCCCCAACAGGTAGAATAACCATGGGCACACAGCTGTCATTTGGAACCTAGAGAGCCTTTCAGGATACCGATGTGGGAAAGTCCCCTCCTATCTTACAAAGGAACTTGGTGCAAGGGTCACCCCAGGGGGAGGGGCAGTTGAAAGGTCATCAGTAACACAGCTTCCTGATGACATCACTGGAGAAAAGCCTGTTGAATGTGAAGAGAAGCCAGATGTTTACCTCATCCCAGTTTGTAGTCCAGTTAGAATAATTAAGCCTAGTCCAAGAATAAAAGCTTAAATATTTTTTGTCCTTCTGAAATTTTATTCTGGTTAGCAAGTGCACTAACTTTAAAGATGTTTGCTTTAATGTCAGTTAATAGGAGCCTCTCTACAGTTCTGAGTTGTTTGTGGAGTTGAGTGATGCATGGGGTTCAAAGAAAATAATGCCTTTCTTAAAGGTAGGGCCGTACCTTATGCATTGCAACCCTGCAGAGGAAGTTGGTATGAGGCTCGCTTTAGGTTTGTGACATTTAAATTGACTTTTAATAAAGCCAGCCCCTAATGACAAATGCAGGAGGTAATAACCATCATAGATATCATGTGAAATTACTATTTTTCATCTTACAAGATATATTAGAATGTTAAAGTTAACAGGACAGATAGTTTAGTTTGTTCTTCCACGCAGTTAAATTTCTGCTCAGAACATTGCCCCTACTGAACCCAGCCTGCGTACTACACTTGTAAGAAAGCAGAAAAGATGGTGACAGTTGTGGAGCTTTAACCTTCTTTCTCCTAGGGCAGATTTCCAAACTATCTGAAAAATGACATCTCTTATGTTTTGCGTGACTTCACTTGATCAGTATCATACTTCTCAAGGGGTAGAAGAACGGCAGAAGGCAAGGAGAGAATTTAGAACTCAACATTTTTTAAAATAAATGTTTAAAAATTTTAAATAGAATTGGGAAATATTTAACAAAATGTGTGTGTGTGTAATTTTTTTTTTTTTTTTGAAGAAAAGTGACATTTCTAGCAGCACAGCCATAGTGGTCTCTACTATCATGACATGGAAGAAGTTGTTGATGTAGTTCTTAGAAGATACATGTTTAAAGCAACATGGCAGTCATTTCAACAAGCACTTATTAAGCTCCTACACCGTGTGAGACATTGTGCTCACAAAACAGTCCAGTACTGGTTTTCAGTTGATAGATTTTCTTTTTTTTTTTTTTTTTGTTCTTGTTTTTTTTGTTTTTTGGAGGGGGGAAGGCAGGGCAATTGGGGTTAAGTGACTTGCCCAATGTCACACAGCTAGTAAGTGTGTCAAGTGTCTGAGGCCAAATTTGAACTCAGGTCCTTCTGATTCCAGGGCCAGTTCTCCACTCACTGTGCTACCTAGCTGCCCTGATTTTCTTTTAAAAAAAAGAAAAAGAAATTTTTTTGATTAACATGACCTACTTTAAGGATCTGTGGTTTTTAAGTGAATTGTGGTCACTCCTACTACCAGGGCAGATCACAACTCCTCAGTCACCTTGTAGTTTATGTACTGATGAGGCTTTCCAAGCTGAGGTCATTTGGTCCTCCGTCTGTGCAGCTTTTCTGCCTCGATGGCACCTGACAAAGCTGTTGCTCCTCTAGTGTACCCTCTGAGACCCCAGGATCCCCTCTGCACAACAGAAAACTGCAGAAGGACTAGGTTGGGGTGGCCCCTCATAATCAGAGTGAAATTGAAATAAAAGTTTTCCAGATTGGTGGAAAACATGTTATTGATAGGTGTTATTCACACCATTTTATTCTGATTTTTCAGGAAATAAAAAAATTTATCAAGGTTGTTTCTGAGAAGATCAAGAAAACTAGAGATAAATACGGCATCAACGACAACGGAACGACAGAGGTAATGCCCTGTCAGGCAGCGCGGTAGATCGCTGTGAAGCGCGCTGCTCCTGTTCCTAACCCTTCTCTCCATTTGTGCTCTCAGCCGCGTGTGCTGTACCAGCTGGATCGAGTCACTCCCACCCAGATAGAGAAGTTTCTTGAGACCTGCCGGGACAAGTATATGAGGTAGGCTGATGGGGCTGTCGCGACATTGGAGAGGATTAATTTAGTAGCGTCTTAATGTCCATTGATAAGTTTTTCTTGCCAATATGAAATGCTTTGTCACTGTTGATCGACACAGTCTCAGAGTTGAGAGAAGGGCCCTACCTCAGAGGCCATTTAGTCCAGTTGTACTTGGCTGAGAATATTCTGCAGTGTCTCCAGTAAGATTTTGATGTGTTGATGTATTAATAAAAAAAGAAATATATAAAATGTGTATGTGATATATAAACATGTATAGCCCACAGGGGTCCCTAGGTACAGGGTAGCAGCCCCCATTTCTAGCCAAAGGCAGGAAGGGAATCAGAAGAGAGGGGTGTCCTGAAAACCCAGGGAGGAAGAAGTATGTAGGTTGAGAGGGTGATCAGCAGTGCCCAATGGAACAGAGTGAGAAGGATGAGGACAGAGAAAAGACCACCACCTTTGGCAGTTAAGACATGACTGGTAACTCAGTGAAGGCAGCAACACATTAAAACTGTTGACCCCCCGGTTAAAGGCTAGACTTTTCCCCCCAGGAAGCCCATTCCACTCCTGTGCAGCTGGAACTCTTGAGAAGCTTTTCAGTACATGAAGCCAAGTCAGCCCCCAGGACTCCCCAACATTGTGCAGAGTTCAGCAAAGAACAAGTGGTCTGAGCCCTGCACATGACAGCCTTTTGAAGTGCTGAAGACAGCTCTCATGTGTGCAAACCCCCTCCTCGCCCCCCACCTCTCTTTTCTAGGGTCACCACACATGCGCACGTTCTCACTCTCTCTCTTTCTCTCTTCAACCAGTTAAGCTGCTCACAACCTGGTTCTTGCTCTGTTCTAGTCTTATATTCTCCCCTCCACACATGCTATAACCTGGCAGTGTGGGCCTTCTGGCTCTCCTCCTGGCATCCTGAAGTCTGAGTGCTTGCCCTCCCAGTCTCCAACTCTTTGAATCTCTAGCTTCCTTTAAAACTCAGCCACTTCTCTTCCCCTTTCTCCACCACCCTCCCCACCACATTTCTCTCGGATCGTCTGATCTGTATATGTTGTCTCCCTCATTAACATAAATGTCTTCTTCTTTACAGGAGAAATTGTTTTTTGGGTTTTTTTTAATATCCCCAGTTCTCAGCGCAGTGCCAGGCACCTAGTGAGCACATAATAATCAGCACTTTGCTGATTGATTATTTGCCAGATATGGGATAATATCAACATTCCTTTTGCCAGCCTGATCAGCTTCCTTTGGGTGCCCTTCAGCTTAGCATTGTCTTTCCTCAAAGGTTGCAGCAAGAACTGAATGTGATGGCCCAGATGGGATCTGGCTTCCACTCCACCGCTCATCTGAATGTGCCTTCTCTGAGCTATCGTTCATGTCTTAATTGCCAAAGGCAGTGGTCTTTTCTCCGTCCTCATCCTTCTCACACTCTCTGTTGCATCGGACACTACTGACCACCCTGTCAACCTACGTACTCTTCCCTCCCTGGGTTTGCAAGACACTCCTCTTTTCTGGTTCCCTTCCTACCTTCAGCTAGATCACCATCTAGGCCAGGGATGTTGAGCTCAGCTAGAAATGGAGCTGCTACCCTGGAGCTAGGGACCTCTGTGGGCCGCAGAGGGACTTGGAAAACTATCCATGTTTATATATTTCTTTTAAAAAAAAACAGTTCAACACATTAAAATTAGAAGGAACTATATTTTAGTCTAGTTCAGGATGCATATTCGCCCCCTCTGATCTAAACCATACCTCCCAACTGCAGCTATTCACCCTCCGCCTCCATTTTTCTATTTACCTTTTAAATCCCTATACAACACGACCCCTATCTGTATTTTCAGTTTCATTAGACATTTACTCCCTTTCCTGCATTCTTCATTCCAGCCAAACTGGCCACCTTTCTTTTCCTTATGCATGATACTACATGTACTGACCACACCCTTGCCCTGGCCATCCCCCTGGGTGGACCTCATTCTCCCTTTATCTCTCTCTCTCTTCCTGTAAGATGCAGCTCATATATCCTCCCAAACTATTTGGAATTTAACTGCTTTTCATGTATTTGTGTTTATATTTATATAGTATGTTTCTATATGTACTTGTCACCTCTATTAGGGTGTAAAAGTAGGGATATTTTTCATTCTTTATGTTAATATCACCAGGCCCTAACACAGTGCCTGGCATAATAAATTTTTACTAAATGCATCCTGATTGATTGATTGACTGACTGAGCAGGGTAGAGAAAATGAAACAGAGTCACCTCACTCATTCTGGACATTTGTACCCTGACTATTAGCTTAAGTCACATTAACTTTTTTGACTGCTGTAAAATACCGTTGATTTACATCTAGTTCTAAGTCCACAAAACTCACAAGATCTTTTTTATTTCCAGTTGAGATATCTAATCATTGCCTATCCCATTTTGTACTTATGAAATTAATTATTTGAACCCAAGCATAGTACTTAAAATTTTCCCTATTAAATTTCATATTATTAGGTTGAGCCCTTCATCCTTACTTCCCAGGGTCTTTTTAAATTCTGACACTGTTGTCCAGTATCTTAATCATAATCTTGAGGCTTCATTAGGCTTCTCCATAAGTGGGATATTTAGAGGTGAAAGATAATGTAATTCGTATCTTTTGTGGAATAGGTGATTTAGTGGTAGTACACAGGCAATACCTATGACATGCCGAAACAAAATGTATCAATAGAAATTATTTAAAAATCAAGGATATTTTATGTGCACAAAAATATTTATATCACAACCTTTTGTAATCTCTGTGAAACTAAGGAGTTGCCCATCAACTGGGAAACAGCTGAACACATTATGCCATATGAATGTAGTGGAATGCTATTGTGCTATAAGAAATTAAGAATAATATGGTTTTGGAGAAACTTTGGAAGCCACACATGAACTGATGCAGAGTAAAGTGAGAAGAACCAGAAGAATAATTTATACATCAGCAGTGATACTGTAAAGGCAAACAACCTTGTAAGACTTAAGAACTCTGATTCTTAGGACTAACCACAATTTCAGAGGACCAGATTACAAATTGGAATTTTAAAAAATAAACATCAGGTTATCATGAAGATTAGTGTCATTTGATTTGGTCTCTTTAAAATGTTTAATGATTCCTATTTTAAACATCACAGCCATTTTCTAACATGCCACTCCCTCCCTCCCCATGCCAGACTGCCTTTGCACACCACCACCACCACCACCACCCCCCAAAAAAAAAGTTAAGCAAAGCTGACTAAGAAAGTTATCATGTCTAATAGCACATACATCATTCTGTACCTGTAGACCTCCATAGCTCAACTGAGAGGATGGAAATATATTTCATCATCTATTCTCTGCAGCCAAGATTAGTCCTTGTATCTCCTTCAAGTTGAGCATCATTTTTCGGTTTTCATTTGTATCATTATATTCATGGTGTATATCATTCTCCTGGTTCTTATTTTTTCACCTTGTGTCAGTTCATACATAACTTCCTTTTTTTTTTTCAGAATTCCTCATGTCTGCCAATTTTTATAGCATGAGAGTATTTCATGATTTCCTTTCATTCCTTTACCACAGTTTGTTCAGCCATTCCCCAGGGAATAGGTAGGTAGATATCTACCTCCCTTTTTGTGGTTTGTGGTTCCTTTCCACACTGTAGAGACAGAGATAGACTCATGCTCTACTCTACAAAAACTTTCCCAAAATGATTTGTCATCAGTGGATGTTTTTGCACTGGAAGCTACTCCCACAGTGCCCTTGACCTAGGCTCATGTTCCCATAGATTGTCCCATAGATTATGGTGTGCATCTGATTTAGTTTCAGGACCAGTGTAAGAAAGATGCCTCTCAGTGTGCTGTTCTGTTATTTCAGTGTCTCTTCACATGATAAGTCTACATATGTGCAGCCTCATCCTCCACAGCAGTACCCCTGGCCCAGTGCCATCTCCTTCCTGACTCTTAGATACAAATCTGTGCATCCTTAGAATATAGCAGGGCCTCTCTCCCAGGAGGCCTTTGAGCTGCCTGTTCTTTTCTGGAATGGCATTTCAGTTTTTGAATCACCTCTTTTCCTCAGGGCACAGATGGAGCCTGGTTCTGCAGTGGGTGCGCTCTGTGCTCAGAGCATTGGCGAGCCTGGCACACAGATGACGCTAAAGACCTTCCACTTTGCAGGTGTTGCTTCCATGAACATCACTCTGGGTGTGCCCCGCATCAAAGAAATTATCAATGCCTCCAAGGCCATCAGGTGCTACGCTTGCTTTTATTCTTCACACATAGACAGTCTTATTCAGCTGGAGATTATGAATTTATGTGCCCTCATTCCCAGTTTTCATAAAACTACATACGCGAGAAACCAAGAGAATGTGAATAAATGATACCTCTGGAGGGGACATCACCACCTCTCCTGGTCTGTCAGGGGACTGCCAGACCCCCAGAAGGCCTGTCTTCCACTAGAGGTGGCACCAGGGAGTGCCTGCATGTCACACGGGCCTTGCAGACACACCTAGCTTCCCAATATGTGTCTTCTGGCTTGACCGTAGCAGGGTCCAGGCTGCCACCTTCATTCGTGGTCTGGGAGTAGGTCTGGCTTCTAATCCTTCCTCAGACACTTGCCATCTGTGACCTTGGTCAAGTCACTGAACCTCATGGGCCTCAGTTATTTCATCTGTAAAATGAACAGGTTGCACTCCACCATCCCTAAGGCCTCTTTAAATCTGTAACCTTGTGATCATCTGCCAGTTGCCAGCGGTGTCACAATACAGTAGAAAAAACATGGTAGCCACCCAAGGAGTGCTGCTCAAAGGGGCCTCTGTTTCCAGAACAAGCCTTTCGATTTTGCTTCACCTAACACCCACTTGGTGAAAAGGGAGCAAATTCCGCAGAAGGGAGCACTGTATGCTGGCACTTGTGCCTCAGAACAGGGATTCCCCAAGACCTCCAGCCATGTGAGAGGTGGGAAAGAATCACAGAGACTGACACCTGTGTGTCTTCACCCCAGCACCATGCAGTTCCTGATGGAGTCCTGTCTGAGCACTAGGCCTCTGTGCTGTGAAGGGGGGCTCACAGCTTTCCATTTGTCCTTACCTAGTTTGACTTCCAGAGACTCAGGCACACTCTGCCCTTTAAAATAGCAGGCGTAGAAAACAAAACCAGCTCGCTCCTAACATCAAATGATGTTTTTCTGCACTTCCATAGCACTCCGATTATCACGGCCCAGCTAGACAAGGATGATGACGCCGACTATGCCCGTCTCGTGAAAGGGCGAATTGAGAAAACTCTCTTGGGAGAGGTAAGAAGAAATTCTCTGTCGTGCTGATGCATTTCTGCTGTTAGCAGGGAGCCTGGGAGCCTCTGCAGTTAGTGCTCTCACCCTCATGCGCTGCCTTAAAAAGCAGCAAAGCTGGCTTATAAATGACCTCTTGTAGGTAGAGGAGTGACAGGCTGTGCTAACGTTGCGCTCTTTTGGTGCTGCAGATTTCTGAGTACATCGAAGAGGTCTTTCTCCCTGATGATTGTTTTATTCTCGTCAAGCTCTCATTGGAACGCATTAGACTTCTGAGACTAGAGGTAAGCCTTTCCTCACAGAACTCAGGAGTTAAAAGGTTCCCTGCCCAGGAAGGATCGGGGTTCTAGGGCAAACACCAGGCAGTCCCTCAGGAGGTTCTGTTCACAGCCTATGCTCAAGAAAGTGCAATACATTTCAGGAAGGAGAGAGTGCCAGCACTGGGGGGCCCCGACCTGGCGAAGGAGGCCACCCTGATGTGAGCCCTTAAGGAAGCAAAGCTCTGTGAGGCAAGGCGGAGGAGAGCATGTGCTCTAGGCCTGGGGGGCCTTCGGGCACTGAGAATGCAGTCAAAGAATAGGCCACATTGGCTAGAAGGGAAGGTGGGTGAAAGGGAATGAGAAGATAGTACCCTGGACTCGGAATCAAGACCCTCAAGTTGAAGCCCTGTCTGAGAGACAGCTAGGTGGCACAGTAGGTAGAGCACTGGGTCTGGACTCAGGAAGACCTAAGTTCAGATCTAGCCCTGAGGCTAGCGTCTGCACACTTAATACCTGTGTGACTCCAGGCAAGCCACTAAATCTCAGTTTGCCTCAGTTTCCTACACTGTGAAAGGGGATAATCATATAACAACACAACCTCCCAGGCTTGTTGCAAGGATCGAATGAGATAATATCTGTAAAGCACTAAGCATAGTACCTGGCACGTAGGAGGCACCTAATAAGTCCTTGTTTCCTCCCTCCCTCTTCTTTCTCTCTCCTTCTCGTCCCTCCCTTAGATTTTCTAGTCATGTGTCCCAGGGCAAGTCAGAGCTTTTGCTTCTTCATCTGTGAAATAGACATGATATTTCTTAGACTGCCTGACTCATACTATGTACCTGTGAGCTTTTTATTTTCTTAGGATAACCTCTTACTTTAGCTTCAAGCCTGTTCATTGTGACCTGCACATCCCTCTAACTCATTCACCCACAGGACTGGTCATAGCTTCTGTCTTGGCCTTCACCACTAATTTTTGCTCTGCCATAGTTTTGAGCTCTGAAATTCCATTCTGTGATTTATCTCATAGAATCAGAGCTAGAAGAGGGACCTTAAAAGTTACCTACTCTGACACAAAATGGAGATTTCACAATGAAGAAACTTAGAGGAGGTGACTACCTTAAGGTCACACAGGTTGTAAGTGTCAAGGGAGGCATTCAAACCCAGGTCCCTTGACCTAATGCCAGGATTCTTCTCACTGTACCACTTTCCCATCCCATTTGGGGAGAACATTGATATTTTAACAGTATTTTTTCTCAACAATATTAAATTATGTGTGAAAGATTTACTTAACAAAAACAGTTCTTTATCGGGATATTATATCCTTTATCTCCTGCCTCCTGACTCTTTGCTCCTAAACCTGATCCTTGCTACAACCTCAGTTTCTCCATCTCCTCCTGTTCTCCCAGTATTTACTTCTGCTCTGCTCAAGCCTGTTTCCTTTTTTCACTATTTTGACTCCAGAGTTTTCCAGATCACCTGTGTATAGTTCTTTTCTCTTGAACTATTTGTCTGCTTGACCTATCATTCTTCACACCCTGTTTGCCAGTCCCCAGTGGAGGAGGTCACATCACCCTGCTGACATTACAAATTCATGTCATCTCATTTCAGATGACCCCTCACTGCCATGTGGGAAACTTCTAGTTTTCATCGATTAACTTTGTCTCCTCCCTCAGTAGCTGTTCCATACCTTTTCTGAACCTCCCAATACCTCCCTTACCCTCCCTCTCTTAGCAGATTTCCTGCTTCACTGTAAAAAATAAAGAAAAGTCTTCTTCCATAAGAAGACTCTGAAAAATCCTTCTGTATCTTTACTCACCCTTTCTTTGCTTCTGACTCTGAGGAAAGAAGAAATGCTCCTTTTCCTTCCCTTCCACTGCTTACAGCTCCTCTCTCTTGTCTTCTCCAGAAGTTTGACCTGCTCACCATTTCCCACTCTTGCCTTTTCCCTACTACTCACAAACACTCAGGTCTCCTCTCTCCTTAAATCTTCACTTGGCCTTGCAACCTCTTCAGGCTTTCATCTAACATTTTCCTTTTCACTGAAAAACCACTGGAAAGGAAGGACCTGTCCTTGCTGCCTTCCCTTCCTCCCTTCCCACCCTTCCCCATACTGCTCCTCTCCTGCCCAGGGTTACCACCAGTCTCTTAACAGCCCATCCTGGTGGCCTCTTTTCAGTCCTCATCCTCCTTGATCTCGCTGCTTTCGGATTCTGTTGGCCAGTCTTCTTGGACATTTTTTTTCCTTGGCTTCCATTACACTGTCTTCTCCCACTTCTCTACCTCTCTTCCTGAATGTTGCCTCTCAGTATCCTTTGTTAAATCACCGTCTCCTCATTTACTTCCCTTTGTGGGGGTGTGACTCTGGGCTCCAATCTGGGGCCTTTTCTGTCTTTATAACCTCCTCTTTTGGAGATCTCCTTGATTCCCTTGGATTCATTCAGGTGTGATGTCTATGCAGATGGCTTCTGGCCTTAATATCTCTCTAGAATTCCTTTCATAGACCAGCTGCTTGGTGTTGTCTTATCCTGCATGTCCCATAGCCATTTAGACTCAATTTGTCTAAAATTAATCCACAAGCTTTTATTAATGATAATAACCAGGCATTGTGCTGATACAAAGACCAAAGTTAGGGAGGAAGGGCACTACAGGTGGGGAGTTGAGGAAGAAGCGTGGTGCCTGAGCTTCATCTGAAAGGAAGAGATGCTGAGGTGAGGAATAGATCCATTCTGAGTAGAGGATTCAGCCAGGAGGCTAGTGCTGGTGTGAGGAGCAGGGAGAAGGCCAACTGGGCCAGGTGGGACAGTGTAGTGTCTGTTGAGGCTGGAAAGGCCTGACAGAGGAGTACAGAGTTTATCCTGGGGGCCATGGGGAGCTGCTGGCATCTGTCGAGTAGGAGACTGTTAGGATCCTCTCTGCCCTCAAGGTCAGTGTAGAGGGTGGCCTGGAGGAGAGAGAGAATTGGGGCACTTACCTTTTCTCATAAACCATCTCCTGTACATTCCACCTCTCTCTGTTCAGATCATCCCATCCTCCCCATCACCCAGGTTTGCAACCTTACAGCTGTCCTTCAGTCCTTTGCCTTGCTCATTCCACTGTCAGTCCTCTGCCTCCCAAGCATCTCCCATATCCATCCATCTTCTCTGCACTTGGATAGCCACAGCCTTAGCTCAGGTCCTCAGCTGCTGCAGTAGCCTCAGAATTGCTGTCATTCTAGTCTTTGCCTTTTCTGGTTCAGACCAAGGCTCGCCCTGTGACTCCCCTCCTCAGAAACTGAGCAGGCCCCCACTGTCTGTAGAATGAAGTACCAGCTCCTTGCCTTGAAATGTAAGCATTCTGCAGCCTCATTTCCTCCTTCGCCCCTTCAAGTCTGTATTCGGGCCACAGCAAACTGCTAGCTATCTCCTGCCTCTGGGCTCTGGGCTCAAAAACCTTGTCTCTTTTCTTTTGGGCTCAGCTTACTTGTCACCTCCCCAGGTGTTCATGCTGTCTCCCTCCTTAATTATCCTGGTGTGTCACTTGCTTGCATAGATATTGTCTCTTGGCCAGAGAACATAAGCTTCTTGAGGCCAGAGACAGTCTTGTTTTTGTCTTCCTGTTCCCAGTACATGACATAGAGCCTTGCCAGGAACAGGGACAGAGACTAGACCTGGGTTTCAGTACGAAGAGAGACATCTTCTTGCTACTGCAAGGCTCCCTGCTCCCCAGAGCGCAAAGAGGGCGGCCCAAGGTCACAGCCCTCGCATCTGAGTGGGACCTGAAGCCCCCAGACTTCTTGGCTTGGGGCCATCCCTCAATCTGCCATACCCCATTAGGTAGCAGATGTTTAATAAATGATTATTGAGCATTACAGGAGCCAGTTATCCAATCTGTGAATTATCCAGGTCCTTCGCTTCTTTATTTCTCTTTCTGTTTGCCCTGTGGTTCTTTTACCAGACAGGGTAGGGAGAGGAAGTAAAGGCCAGTTTGACAGTGTGATGCTTGGCAGCTCTGAGGCACGCCACGTGAGAGGGAAGAGGTTGACCTCTTGAGGTTTGGGGATTTCTCAGTCTTAGGCCAGCAATTAGCGCTGATCATTTTATTGACTAGAACAGGATGGATGAGCTGAAGCAATAGACCCATTTGCCAAAGCTGCAGCTGCTCCTCCTGGTGTGTGTGCAGGATGCTGTTAGAACCCTGTTGTCATTGAGCTCTTGTGCTTTGTGTCTTAGGTGAATGCTGAAACTGTGCGTTACTCCATCTGCACCTCAAAGCTTCGAGTAAAGCCTGGAGACGTGGCTGTTCACGGGGAGGCCGTGCTCTGTGTTACCCCACGAGAAAACAGCAAGAGCTCCATGTACTATGTGCTGCAGTTTCTCAAAGAAGACCTCCCAAAGGTGAGAGCCCAGCACCAAGCCCTTCCCCTGCCCTGCAGCGTCCCAGTTGTTGTTATGTAGAAGGAGCACACAGGATTCCCTGGGTAAGGGCCCAAATTGTTCTCTCTGCAAGGTACATTTTAGAGCCGGAAGCCTGAAAAGGGTCTCAGCCCCTCTGTTCTGTCTGCATGCAGGTTGTGGTACAAGGTATCCCAGAGGTGGCAAGAGCCGTGATACATATTGATGAGCAGAGTGGAAAGGAGAAGTACAAGCTGCTGGTGGAAGGCGACAACCTCAGGGCTGTCATGGCGACTCACGGCGTCCAGGGCACCAAGACGACTTCCAATAACACATATGAGGTACATGCGGCTTCTGACTCCTCAGCATGCAGTAGCTGCCCCGCTAGCCTCCATCAGAGGGTGCCCTGCACATGCCATTCACAGGAGCCCACCAGTCTTCATCTCAGCCTTCTTTGCTCTGCCATGTGTGCTTCTTCAGTACCTTGCAGCATCTGTGAGCTCAGCCATGTAGGTGCTGTCCCCAGCCACTCATATCCCGTCTTCATGGTCGCCCTTGTCTGTAATCTTCCACATGCTAGTGTCTGTGCTGTCTTCACTGATGATTAATACTTACTGGAATTAGGCCACCAATCAAAGGACACAGTATTTATTTTTAAATTGGGCCACAATTTGGCCAGATCATTTAGCCTGGTTGCCACAAAGAATCTTAGGATTTAGAGCTCATGTTTAGGAAGGGGCATTGGCAAGCTAGACTTGTTCATGGAGGACAAACAGTGGTACAAGGCATTAGAAGCCCAGTCATGAAGATCATTTTAATAAATTGAGACTAGTTGGCTATAGGATACATGAAAGCCTTAGCTGGAGGCATTAGAAGGCATCTTCAAGTATTTGAATGGTTGTCATGTGAAAGAGGTGTTACACTTCTGCTAGGCCTCAGAAGGCTGAGCCAGACCCAGAATGAGCAGAAATGACAGAAAGGCAGGCCTCTGCTTAGTGTTGAGTCAGTAGAACCTGCAAGACTGTGTGAGGGTGTGAGTTCCTGTCATGACGAATATTTAGGTAAAACCTCTTCCCTGAGCTTGTCATCCTCATTGTCGAGGTGAAGCATGCTTTTGGAAAGAGTTGGACTAGGTGACCGCTAAGCTCCCTCCCAGCTCCAAGATTCTGTTTCAGAAGTACGGTCATATAGAAATGGGCTCACGACTTTCTTCATCTTTGACCTTTCTTAGGTAGAGAAAACCCTGGGCATCGAAGCTGCACGGTCCACCATTATTAATGAGATCCAGTACACCATGGTCAACCATGGCATGAGCATTGACAGGAGACACGTCATGCTGCTTTCAGATCTCATGACATACAAGGTTTGTAAGAAAGTCCTTTTGGCCTGCTGCCTTCTCCAATTGACAGAGGCCTTGTAGGGGTTTCACAGATCACCCTGTGGACCACTGTTGAGAATGTGGTGGCACATCAACCTGGAAACCAAAGATCACCTTCATTGGCACATCTCAAGTCTTGTTTCTTCCTTATGTTAATACAGTTTTACTGCTCCAGAGGAAGAATGAGCTGTAGAAATGGTAGGACACAACGTGCTTTTTCTGATAGTCTACTATAATCTTGAGGACAGAAACCAGATTGTTTTTCACCTTTGTATCCTGAGCCTCAAGCAGAGGCCTTGGGTGTATCATGTGCTCATATTGAACTAAGATGATTTAAATGATGCTGGAACGCTGGCTCCCCCTGCGTTTTATGAATGGTGTAGAGGTTATAGGGTTTACTGATAGTCACACTTTTCCTTTCACCTTTAAAACAAGATGCCCTCTGGCTGCTTCACAGGGAGGTGCAGGCCTGGTCTTTAACATGGTCTTTGCAGAAGATTCTGCCTTGAAAATTTGATCCTGACTCTGCCCGTGTGCAGAACTTGGCCCGTGTTTCATTTCAGCTAGGCAAATGAACGCTCCCAGCCACTGGTCTCTGTCATTAAGAAACTTTTCTGTTCACATTAGAAACTTTAGACTGACATCTAGTAGAAAAAGATACCCTATGCCAAACTGTAAATTTGTTTCCAAGTTGCTCCAGTTTTGTCTTGTTTTATTGGAGCAAGTAATGAAGAGATGGTTTGTCATTAAGTGTTTGTATGTGGATTGAAAATCCTAGAGCTCTGATTCCCATCTCCTGTCCTATAGGGTGAAGTTCTGGGCATTACTAGGTTTGGCCTGGCCAAAATGAAGGAAAGCGTGCTGATGCTGGCTTCCTTTGAAAAGACTGCCGACCATCTCTTTGATGCGGCCTACTTTGGGCAGAAGGATTCTGTGTGTGGTAGGTGTTTAAGAAGCGCTGCTGTCAGGTGCTTTCTTTTCTAATATTCTCCACGTCAACCAGTACTTTTCAGTTGCCTCATAAACCCAGGGGAGAAATTGTTAAAAGATCAGAGCCACAGACCATAAAATTAGAGTTGGTTAGTCTTTTGGGCCCCCAAAGCCTAATTGGTTCCTCACCTCTACGCTTTTGTCTTTGAAGGTAAGTAGAGCTTTTGAAGGAGGCAGCTAGCTTATGTAGCAGATAGAGTGCTGGGGCTTGCAGTAAGAAAGGCCTGAGTTCAAATCCGGCCTCAGGCGCTTACTTGCTATGTGACCCTGGACAAAACTGTTAAACCTCTGTTTACTTTAATCCACTGGAGAATGAAATGGCCAGCCACTCCAGCATCTTTGCTAAGAAAACGCCATGGACAGTATTGGTATGCTATGGTCCTCTGGGTCATGAAAGGTGAACAAGAAGAGCTATTAAAAAATTATTTATTGAAAAGTTCTTAGAGTCTGTGCTTTAAAAGAATGAGGCCAGACTGAGAAGAAATCAGGCAGTAGATTTATAGAAACTTTTATAACTTAAAATTATGACCCAGAACAGTCATACTGGACTAACAGTGTGACTCTTCAGAGACATCACTTTGGGAGGAAATTGTGAGGAAAAGAAAAGTGAGAGAGACCAAGAGAGGACCCTTTGGCACATCTGTCTAGTGAGGTTTGGGGAATTGGTTTTTTGTTTGTTTTTTAAATAAACCAAAAAGCATTAAGTCAAAGTAATATTATATTCCTTTCCTTGTAATAGCTGTTTGTCTAAATAATATTGCTGTCAGTAAAATAGCTAAGTAACAAGTAGTCACCGTTTTAAAATGACAGAACTGAGACAGAATGGTCAAATATTTTCCCCAAGTAGAGGATTTGGTATTAAAAATGATAACATATAAACCAACTCTTTATTTTTTTGTGGGCCATTTCTTTGTCATTTCTTTGGTGTATGAAGAACGCCTTTATCAATGCTTATTGGCAGTTGCTTTGCAATTTACAGTCTTAGAGAGATTAACTGATTTGCCAAGGGTCACGTGGCTCCCAGGTACCAGAGCCTGTTCCTGTGCACAACTTTAATTAGGAAAGTGCCCATTGGGCTTGTCCTAAGGCATTGTGCACTTACTAACTAAGAAGCAGGGCCCAGTGGGTCCAGAGTCCATATGCTTCAAGAGCCCTGGGTGTTTACTTCGATCAAAAGGTCCTGGTTAAAACAGCAATGTACTATAAGCACATTGTCTTCCAAAAGCATTTATAAGATATTTTTACTGACTCAATTTAATGATCTCAAAGGCAAGAGCCCGCTGATTGCCATTGGTCTGGCTGCCCCTCAAGGTACCATCTAATTTGGACACAGACGGAAGAGCAGAACTTTCTGGTCTTTCTCAGTTGCCAGCAAATAGCCAAGTTTGTGGGGCAGAACCAGACTGACCCCAAAGCCTTCCACAGTCATTTCAGCCCAGGCACATCTTGAAGTAAGAATGTAATAAGTGTAGTTTTTCTATACCAGAGCAGGAACACAGTGTGGATGCCCTCCAAGGGGCATTACAAGAGACTGATTCTGCTTGGGGAAAGAAGAAGCACTTCTTGGTTCTCTTCCTTGGTTTTCAACCCTGTTAAAGCATCCCAGTGACTACTCACTGGGTCACAGATGAAACTGGTCCTTGCTTCCATTCCATTTTTGAGAGCACTGGACAGAGAACAAAAGATGTCTGTCCTAGTCCCAGCTCTATCAGTGGCATGTCGGGTGACCTTGGGACACTCTGGGCTTCAGCTTTCTAAAGGGGCTGTATGTGGTGATTTCTGAGGCCCCTTCCAGATGTAACATCCTCTTGTGACTAGAATCCTGATTTTGGGTAAAAGCTGTTTTCATAGAGCTTAGTTTACTTCAAAATTCCTTCTAGGATATGACCTATAAGGGGTTAGATCCGTAATTGAAAACGTATCTTCGAAAAGCTTTTAACCTCCACCCTTGCTTATTTCAGGTGTTTCTGAGTGCATTATCATGGGAATCCCAATGAACATTGGAACCGGTCTCTTCAAGCTGCTACATAAAGCTGACAGGGACCCACACCCTCCCAAAAGGCCCCTCATCTTTGATACAAATGAATTTCACATTCCGCTTGTCACATAGCACATGTCGGAGAGTGGAGCAGAGACAGTCCTGATCCGGAGCTACCTTTCCATGCCAGTCTATCTAGAAAGGAGGGGACTTGGGGGCTGTTGCTGTTGTCCTCCCCAGAGCCAAGCGAAGAGCTGCCTGGTGCCGGCATTCACAGGATGCATGCTCCGAGGAGCAGCACCTGATACACTGGATTTCGGGAGACCATCTGGGGGATGTGAAACATGCCAACATTTTCCGGGACTAATGACCCAGAAATGTGCTGCTCTGAAGAATGTCCTATTTTGAGGCTTCTTTACACGGACATCTCAACACCTAGCTCCTTCCCATCCTGATTCTAGTAGACACTTGTCATAAAATCTGTAAAGTCTTGTTTGAGGACTCCTGTTAAACATGCCGCTAGGGTCTCTTCATGGCAACCCCTGCCCTAATGACATCAGTAGTTTTTTCTTATCTGCTTTGGTGGCTTAAAGTATCTTCCTGCTGGTGCCACCGGTATCAGGTAGCAATTCAGCCCCTGTAGGAAGGACCCATCTCCAGCCTTCTGTTTGTCTTTGGATGCAGGGATTTCCTGCTGCGATATACTTGGGTAAAAATGAGTACTGTTATTTATTTGGTTTAGAGGGTTTGATGTTTTTGTTTGGTTTTGAGCACAAGGAACTACAACACCAGCATGGAAGTAGCACTGGAAAAACTGGTTAAAGAGAAGCTGCAGTGGAGGCTTTGTAACAGAGCTTGGGTTCTGTGGAGCCTGTGGTCCCTCTTGGGAACTTCTCGCCACCCGACAGAACCTAGGCCTCTCTTCCCCCCACTCTCACTTTCCTTTGCCTCAGCCACAAGGCATTTTAAGTGGCAGCATTCGTGCTCTCCTTGAAGCCTAATGGCTCTTCAGATTCTAAGCAAGGTCCTTCCAGAATTCAGGGCCTGGGAAGATAGAGACTAGACCTTTTATTGGGACCTTTTGTGAACCAAGGACAGAGGAAGGTAGAGCACAATTGGGAAGCAGTCCCACTGCCGGCTTTCCTGCTTTCTGAGCTGTGTTCTAGCTTTCCTTTCACAAGCCAGGAAGGCAAGAGGGAAGACTTTAATCCAACCAAGATGAGCCATTGTAAAGGAAAGGCCTGCAGCTGGCAGTTGGGAAGTTTGTCCCAAAGATAATGGTATGGGGAAGGAGGGAAACTCAGAGAGGAGACAATGGCTTTTTCTTAGAAAGAAAATTTCATTTCTTCTTATAAAAATGGCTAGTTTTACCAAGCTTACTAATATTCTAGATTAAATTAAGTGTTTAAATAGTGAAGTATGTGCATATGTGTATTTCTCACCATGGAGATAGACATGTGCATGTATGTACACATAGGCCCATGAATGTATAAACAGTGTTGCTTAGTGGGAACAAGGAATGTTTGGTGTCAGAAAGACCTGGATCTAAGTCTTGCCTATGACAAAGGACGTATCATTTAACTTCCCAATGTCCCCAGGCAACTGGCTATGATTGTAAATTATGAAAGAATTGCCAAATCTGCATTGGGAGAAGGAGCTGCCATGTCAGTAGTTCCTCACACTGATAAAATCACCAGTCTGCATGACCAAAAAGCAGTGGTTGGATGGATGGATGTACACACTTACATACACATATGCCTCCTTGTTGGGGGGGGGGTGGAAAGCCTTGGCTTTGGAGTCGAGATCTGGCTTCAAATTCTGGCTTTGCCTCCGTAACCTTGAGTGAATCGCATCGTTTCTTTCGGCCTTTGTTTCCTCACCTCTAAAAGCAAGGGACTAAACTAGATATTTATTTAAGCTCTGAATCCTGTGATCTTTTGTGAGAGAACTGATCTTGTCTTTGAGAGGTGGGGGGGGTGGGGGGGTGGGAAGGGGAAGAGCACACCAAGAGAGGGGAGGGAAGGGGGTGGTGACACGCCACTCTTGGCAGCATCAGGCTTCTCATAGAGGGGGTGGGGGCATGTGTAAATGTACTGTTACAAGAAGTACACGTCAGGTCTTTGTACAAATGAAGCAGCAGGGTACCGCAGGAAAACCCATTCTTAATCATCTGCTCAGATTGCTGCACAATAACTGCGTAATTGCTAGTGGAGTTTTCAGGGCTTTTGAAGGGGTTTTGTGCAATGTATGAAAGAAGGGTAAGTAGCCCGCCATCAAGAGAGGAGCCTGGATTTTGCTCCAGGAGACAATGTGTTCTTTGTACAGAATTTGCTCATTAAGACTGGCCAAGAGCCAGAGAGAAGAAATGAAAAATAAAGACAGCAGCAGCCCAGCCCCTCCCTCCCTGGAACCTTCTGTGCAGGGCCCCTCCTTTGTTCATCCCTGAAGGGCTATGTCCCATACCCCAGAAATAGGCCCCAAGGCTCCAGGCCTTTCTAGTGACTGGGCCTCAGGACCATCCTGGAAGCCACATCCAAACCAGAGTTTTGGCCTGTGCTAGAGGGCATATGTGAGGGGGAAGGGGCTGAGACCTGCTTCTGGAATGATCTGGTTTGGACTGTCCTGTTCCTTCATTTCGATGTTAAGTGAGGTGTTATGGACTTAAAGGTCATGTTCGTTGTGGCTAGGTAAAAAAAAAATGCAGGACAGAAGGTGGAGGGAATATCTAGGGAGGGCCCTCAGAATTGTAAGATTCAATGCCCAAACTTTAGTGTGTTGTGTGGGGGGTGTCGTGGGAAGCATTAAGGAGGGCTTAGTAGGAATTATAGAATTGCAGATTTGATAGGTGGAAGGAATAGATAGTAGAAATCCTGTAGTCCAGCCTTACTTTGCAAGTGAGAAACTGAGGTCTACAGAGGCTGCGTAACAGGTACAAGGTCACAGGAAGTAAGTGATTGCACCAGGATCTAAAGTCAGGCCCTTTAACTCTGGTGTTCTTTCTACTGTACCATGCTGGTTCTTGGGACTCATGTAATTATTTTAAACTTGAACGTGCCCAGCTAGCTCTTCCAACATGCAGCTAAAAAAAATTTAATTATAAAATCCTGGCATGAGTTGAGATGATTTTTCTTGTCAAAGTGATGGTCAGATTAAAATTTGTACTACAAAGTATAGCTTTCCCACACCTGCCATTGAATCTTTTGAACTTTCTAAGAAACATAAGGGATGGTGGTCCAATGTGAATTCTTTTTACATTCAACTCGGCTGGCCTTGTGAATTCTGACAACATTAACCAAGTGTTAGTTCAACTCAGAGATCAACCAAGTGAAGGTTGGGAGTGACCCATACCTGTTGAGCAACCCTGTTCTCAAGAAAGTAAAGCATGCCCATTAGTTGTATTTCTATGACTTACAACTTAAAAGTGGAGGAACGATTATTTTGTTCCTCTTGATGGCAAAAACTAGCCGTAAAGATCCGAATCATCTGTTCTGCTGACAATGCTCTGAGTCAACCAGTTGGGGCAGAAAATGCTTCTAGTTTCTAAGTTAAATGTATACTTCCTATGAAGATTAATGATGGAAACGAAAATGACACCCTCAGAATGAACTATCCCTGTTCCCCTTCTTTGGTGGGAGACCTTTAAGGCCAGGGTACTGCAGTTACCCACAGAAGTGGCAAAAGGTGGACGTAAACACTGGGACTGAAAAGTCAACCCCCTCTTTTCATGTTTCTGCTGTAGAATGAGATATTTCCAGTGATGTGTTGGCTGTGAATAATAAAGTGACTTTACAGTGTAAATCAAGTAGGTATTTTAGATTCTGTACTCAGCATTGAAAGCTGTAAGACCACTAGAATTGTGATCAATTAATATAGTCTTCAGACAGTGATAGAAACCAATATATAATATGGAACTCTCAGAATTCAGAAAATTACTCTTATTTACATGCTTGAACACAAAATAGGAACTAGAAAGCAGGGACAGAATGGCAGGTAGCTTCTAATCAGCTCTGATCAGAAGACTGGGAATTAGGGAATATGACAGGACCTGACTCCATACTGGCAGCTACCACAGTGTTGCTAGCCCTGACTTCCTCTCCCTTTCTTGCCCCAGAGCACCACCCTGAATTTAACAGTTGAAACCCCTGGTTTGAAAAGGGGTGAAAGTCATTGCCCACACCGCCTCCAGATGTGTGGCCTTGGGAAGGTCATTGAGTTTAGTCTGCAGTCCTCAATTTTCCTCATCTGTCAAGCGAGTATCAAAAATTCTGAGTAACTAATGGACACAGGCTCAGAGATTACGGGCAGATACTTGGATTCCTTCATCTAAAATTGTCCCAAACTACTGGCCAAAACAGCCACCAGAAAACCTTACAACACTGTCTACCTATCCTGAAATCACAGGTGGATCAAATTGCGAAGTGCCACAAGGGAGCTTCTATGTGTACATAGGTTTTTTGTTTTCTCCCAGATGTGACTGGTGGAAATCGACTGGAACATTTGCTTTTGTGCAGCCTTAGGTCAAAATTAAATATGTATATTATATTTCATGTATTCCAAACTGGAGGCCAAATGGTGAGTTTAAAATTTCTGGAATTATTTGAAGGGAAAAAATGCTTCTAAATTCCATCTCACCCATTAAAGCGTATTTATCCTTGAGAAATGATTCTTTATTCAATCCTTTGCCCTTTCAGTATCCTTTTGTGCGAGTGAAATTAAAAGTAGTTATTTGTTTTCAGTTATGCCCTACTGCTTAATAAAGCTCTTGGGGGTTGGGACTGGGGAGGGATCATGTAGAATCTTTGAATATAAATTGTCAGAGTTAAAATTACAGTCCTTCGCTTCTATTTCAGGGTTTGTTTCTTTGTCTCCATTGATTCATTTCTGATTGAACTTGGCATTTCATGAAGATCACTTTTATTTACGAGTGTCTCCCATTTTTGGTAGCTCTTTAGTACTCCTAAAAACCGAAGGGAAGAACAATCATGGGCCGCCCTTTTATATTCAATTAACAAAAATAGATTTTCCCCTCCTCCAACCTCCACATTGGGGGAGAACAGTCCTTGTAAGGACTATGCATAGCTAAGCAAAAATAAAGTCCTGCACTGGACGTGTCTCATTCCTTGATAGGAAGCAGATTGCTCTGGGTTTTAGAACAGGAGAAAGGGGTTGTAAAGGACAGTAATCCAGAGATTCTGAGATAAGGAATGTCCTCTTGTGTGTCCCCACATCTGTTACTTAAGGTAAATTCTGTAATTCATAGTAAGCATTTATTGGTGGTGCCTGACTGCAAGACCCCATGAAACCATGAAGTATTTACTTAGAGTATTTGATAAGAGCCGAGGCCTTTCCTAGTGGCTCGGAGATACAAGGAGGTAGACTGGGGTTCCCACACCTGGACTCTATTCAATCTGGCACTGAAGCCTAGTAGACATTTCCTATATCATCTAACCTTTCATACATGTGTAATTATATACAAGTGTTATGAGATGTGGAATTCCAAGATCACTGATGATGCTGCTGGTCGGCGGGGTTTCAGAGCGGGACTTGGCCTTAAAAGGGAGAAGGTCCCTTACCCTAGGTTTCACAGAGATGAATTGGGTGGGTGGGATTTGAATAGATAGTGAGGAGGGGCTAAGGCATTGGGGAGGAGAAAGGTGAAAGGAAGTAGGATGGGTAGGAAAAGAAAGGCTGGTGAGAAGAGGAGACTGAATGAATGGGTTGAAACCGTTTGAGTTAGAGAAGGAAATAAAGGTCGAGTGAGTGGAAACTGGAGCCAGATTGTAGAGGGTCTTGAATGGCAAGATGAAGGTTTGTTTACCTTGCTGGTTTCACTTTGGGGGGGGCGGGCAGAGAATCTTCAGTGGGCCCCAACTGTGCTTTTGCACCTGTCTTCTGGATGTATGTTTTTGTGCGTGTAGCAGGGGAGGAGTAAGTAGAATCCCTTAGTTAGCAAATTGTTCTAAAGATCATTAACACTCTTAGAGGATGAAGTATGCCTTTGCTAGTACTAGTCTCCCTTCTCTGAGAATTTCCTGAATTATCTGCACCAATGAAAGGGGCCGGTGGCCTGGATAATCCACAGATTTTTTTTTAATTTATTAGAATTATAATGGTTAAGAATGCTCTTTGCTGGGTTTGGAGTTTTTGCAGACTTAGCTTCTTAATTTGTTATGCAGTGGCCAGAGCATCAGGCCTGGAGTCAGGAAGACCTGAGTTTAAAGCCTGCCTCAGACATTAACTAGCTGTGTGACCATGGGCAAGTCACTTAATCTCTGTGCCCCGGGTTCCTCAACTGTACAATGAGGATGATAATAGCGCCTACCTCCCAGCGTTGTTGTGATGATCAAATGAGATATTTTTAATGTACTTAACATAGCGCCTGGCACACAGTAGGTGCTATATACATCATTACTTACTCTGGTATTCAAGTTTATCTGTCTTCCCTAAAGTAGGACCCTGGATGAAAGAAAACCACCCAGAGAAGCTTTTTAATGTAAGGCTAGTTTTAAAAGTCCATATGCAGAAAATCAAAGCTGGGGGTCCTTTTGTGACTGCAGCCTAATCCCCTGCACAGGTGAATGGTTCTTAATCCCCAGGGTCCCAGGTGAATGGTTCTTAACAGCCCTCATTCCACAGTGCACCTCTCAGTACCACGACACTAAAGAGAAAGTATCTGATAAATTCATCGACTCTAGGGTGTTAATGGCTGCGACAATCTAATGACATTTTGCCCCCTGGGAGGATGCATTTCAAGAGAGGACATTCGAAGCTCTAGGTTCCATAATGGGCTTTCATACCCAGTACAGTGTACCTGCGGCTTCATAGAGCTCTGCTAGTATTTAATAACATAGCAGAGAGAACTACACTTGCCTAGGACTCATAAATCTGGCTTCTAGTCCCTGCCCTGCCCCTAACTCATTGTGCGGCCTGGTTTGAGCTATTGTGGGAGAGACTATATCATCCCTCTGAGCCTCGGTTTTCTCATCTGTGAAATGAGAGCCTTGGATTACGCAGCATCCTAAACTCCTGCCATCTCTGGTAAATCTACAGGTGGATTAGGGCAATGACCCACAATCACAGAATGTTAGAGCTCAGAGACTTTCCAGCCCACATTTTACAGAGAAGCCTGAGGTCTAAGTGAGTAAGTGGCAGGTCAGCTCGAACTGAAGTCTTCAGGGTTCAAATCCAGGACTATGTTGCACCAGATTTTTCCCAGTTCATCCATTTCCTCTTTGTCGGCCAATATCCAGTCGCACAGTGTTTCCCCTACCCCTTCCCCTTCATAAAAAAGGAAAGTGGTTTGGTGGTTTAGAGGGCTAGCCTTGGAGTCAGGAACCCAGGAAGACCTGAGTTCAAATCATACCTCTGACATACTGGCTGTATGACCCTGGGGAAATCACAAAGCCATCAGTCTTCCAAGCAACTAAAGCTATAAATTTCAAAACAGCTGCTGCTCCACATTGGCAGAAGAGGTTTCCTTGATGAGAGTCCCCTATACCCAAGAAATCTCAAGTTGGGACAATAAAAAAGACCCAATTCTGACATTGCCCAAAACAAGGCCTCTCGGTACAGCTACATTGAGGTGGCAAGACTGAAATTACCACTCGGTCTACCTCTCCCTCCCAGTTCTTCCTCCCAAAGGGAGAGCAGGACCACAGGCTTCAGTCCAGCCTCCTGAATACAAGACCAGGGAAGCCAAGTATCTGTAGGACATATTATCACAGGGTGACTTATTTATTTAAGGGTCTCTGAAAAAAAATCACTTGGGTCTCCGTGGAGACCTACCATGTTGCCATGGAGACCACAGTGTAAAGCATCACCATGGAGACGCCTTAGAAACCCTGTCTGGGAAATCATTTCCAGGTAGGCTGAGATTTTGGGAAGGAGCAGGATGAATAGGAAGAGAGGCCCCTGAAGCCTCTGTGGCTGAACTTCCTGCATGTGGGAGGGAAAAGAAGAAATAAGGAAACCAGGAGGGTGGAGGAGCCAGAGGAGAATCAAGATCAGCTCCACAGGTTGAGGGGCTTCAGAAGTTTGGAGGTCTGAGGTTGACGGGACCTCAAGCAAGGCAGTTAACTTTTATTGGCCTCAATTTACCTATGAAGTGATGTGCGTGGGCTAGGTGATCTGACTTTCATATCACTGGTTTTTGTTTAAGAGTTATCATACACACTCAGTCCCCCCTATATAGTTCTCTCTGAGGTTCTGTAAGTTTTATCAAACATCCCTTTGAGGATGCTCTCTTGAAGGAATCTGGAGGCCTCTCTACGAGCTAAGCTCAGGGCAGAAACTCAACAATTATCTAGGCTAGGGGAATTAGCCTCAGTCACCTTTTAGAACCCTTTCCCAGCCTGTTCTCTTCTGAGCTGGGTCACGGTCCACAGGCCTCAGCAAGGTCGTTTGCTCGTTAGCCCAGGAGAAAGAGAAACAGTCAGTGCTCTGTCTTGGATCACTGTCAGCTCTGAGCTCTGCTCAGCTGTGACCTCACAGCTCCCGGCTTACTTCTAAAAATCCGCTGTTGCAAGAAGTCTCTTTCCCAGGATGCTTGAGGCGTTTGGACCCCTGAGCTCTTGAAGATAAGGAACTGAGGCCATTGGAACCCAAAGCTGTCCTCACTGATCTTGTCCAGGCTCTCTTGCCTGGGATTGGGCCATGGGGAGTTGTGGGTGATGACCTCTGGGCTACAGAGAGGGCCTAGCTTTAGAGCTGTCAGCTGAAGGAGTGCTCTAATAGTGTCTTGACATTACTTTTGGTTTTGGTGTGCAGAAGGCACAGTGGATAGAGTGCTGGGCCTGGAGTCAGGAAGACCTAAGCTCAAATTCAGCCTCATACACTTAACTAGCTATGTCATCGTGGGCAAATCATTTAACTTCTAGTGGCCTCATCTGTAAAATGGGGAATAATATCCCAGGGTTTATCATGAGGATAAAATAAGATAAAATAAGAAACCTTAAACCTTAAGGTGCTATAAACACTAGATATTATTATTTTATTATTATTCAGAGTGCAGAAAGCACTTTTGCAGAAACATGTCTGGTGTTTGTCATCTCATTTCTTTCTTTTTAAAATTTATTATTTATTTTTAACATACTTTTAAAAAAATTTTTGAGTTCCAAAGCCTCTCCCTCACACCCACCCCTTCCCCCAACCATTGAGAAGGCAAGAAATGTGATATCAATTATACATGTGAAATCATGTCATCTCATTTCTGCTCCCACCACTGGGTTTCATTTTCCCAGCACTGTTTTCTGGTCTACTTCATTCACCCCATCCTTCCATCTCTTTTGTCCCCAGCTTTCAAAACCCTTCCCTTCTTTTTGACCTGACTCTCTTGCTGCCCTCCGCACAGATCCACTCTAGGGGGGCAGAGCATGGGGAAGGAAATTTGCCTCCATACAGATTTATTTTTCTTTTTGTAGCAGAGGGCATCATGGAAGTCCCTGCTTTTCCAGACTGAGACACTTTCCTTGAAGGTGCACATAAGAACACAAGAATCCATCTTGTTCTCAGCTGCCAATCATCTTTCCTGCAACCCCCACCCCAGTCACTGGGGACCAATCAGGAGTTTCTGTGCCATCCCAGAAATGTTGCTCAGTAAGCATCCAAAGTACACATCCAGGTCCATAGGAAGTGTCTCAGTCCGGCAAATCAGGGGTTGCTCTGATTACCAGAGATTAGACAACAGAATGTCTAAGAACCCTGAGATTGTGTAACAGGGGCTGCCACACCCACACACAATCCTTCTGTAAATGCCCTTGCCCTGGATTATGATCCAGATGCTCTAGACCACTAACAGTGGGACGTGAGCTTTAATGTAGACACTATAGAACTGAGCCATTTGTATTTTCAGTTAATTCTTTCTTTGACCCTCCTCTCCTAGTCCTACAATCATAGTTTATTGGTTGCATTTCTGCCTGGGGTTACCAGGCATTTTGTGGCCGAGGTTTAGGGGGCTTACCATTAGTAAGTTTCCTGGCCAGAGACTGACCTCTTAATTCTATATGCAGCAAAAGTTATCTCTTACAGTTATACATGTAGGAGCAAAAATGAAGGGCAGCTGAAAACAAGAGAGACTTAAGAAGATCTGATCACACTAGGTGTGGCCACTGTATGGATGGAGTCAACCGATATGAATCACGCAGTTGAACTATAAGATGGATATTAGCCCTGACCTTTCACACTAATAGTCATAAAAGCACATATAACCAGAAGGTGACGTCTGCTTTTGACCTCTGTGTAGGCCAAATTTGGTAAACCCCTTGTTACTCTTCTATTCCACCAGTGAGTCCATTTGACTTATAGGGGAACAGGTAGGTCTTCAGTTAGGTTCTGTATCAAACTGCCACTTCTAATCAGTCAATAAACATTTATTAGACACCTCCTGTATTCTTGGCACTGTGCTAAGCTCTGGGTAAACAAAGAAAGAAAAAAGATAGTCCTTCCTTCAAAGGGCAGCTATATGCAGTATTAGATAGAGTGCTGGGCCTCATCTTTGTGAGTTCAAATCCAACCTCAGACACTTACTAGCAGTGTGACCCTGGACATGTCATTTAAGCCTGTTTACCTCAGTTCCCTCATCTGGAAAGTAGTTGGAGAAGGAAATGACAAATCACTCCAGTATCTCTGCCAAGAAAACCTCAAAACACTGAAGAGACTGAGCAACTCCTCAGTGCCTCTCCCCCTACCTCCCCTTACCTCTCTAATACTATCAGTTGCCTAAGAATTGCTCCTCTGAATCAGTGGAAGGAATTTCCAATGTGGGAGTCCCCTCACACTGACGAAATCATAAAACAAAACACCTACACTATTGACTCATCGAATTTGCAATCCGCTAAAACTCCCAAATCATGATTTCTTTTTTTCCAGATGAAATTTTATCTAGTTACCACATTGCCCACCCCACCTCCTTAGCTTGTACTTGGGATGTTGCTTTTTTTTTTAACCTAAGTGTAAGAATTTACATTTATTTCTATCAAATTTTGTCTGATTACATTTGTCTTCTAGTTAATAGTCTGTTGGAATCTCCTTGGATCCTGAATCTGTCAGGTGGCTCAGTGATTAGAGCATGGGGCCTGGAGTCAGGAAGACCTGAGTTCAAATCCCCTGTGACACTGGGCAAGTCACTTAAACCTCCCTTTGCCTTAGTCATCTGTAAAATGGGAATAACATAGCACCTACCTCCCAGGGTTGTTGTAAGGATCAAATAAGAAGATATTTCTACAGTCCTCTTATCTACTGTATCAAGAGGTGGACCAGCTCTGAAGAGCCAGGCTAGTCCAGGTGGCCAAAAGACTCCAACACAGGGATTCATTCAGCATTTATTATGCACCTACTAGTAGTAATGTAAATCAACAGGTGCAAAGGCACTGCTTATTTCCTAAAATAAAAAGTCCCTTTCCATGTTTTCCCAGTTTTGAACTTTCTAGAAGAGAAGTGGGGGAGGGGAAGGGAAGCCCAAGTTTGGGCCCCTCCCTGGAGGTTGAGTTTGGGCTTCCTAGCCCTCACCCATTTTCCAAAGGAGAAAATTGAGGCCCAGAGAGGTTTAAATGACTTTACCAAAGTCACACTGGCAGTTAGTTGCACAGCCAGATTTAAAACGCAATTCTTTTAACTCAGCTCAGTGCTTTTCAATAAAGAAATGTAAATACAGGTAAAAATCTGTAATTTCAGCATTATCTCTACTAGCCAACAAATGCTTCTTAAGCATCTATTCAGTATACAGTAATGCTGGAACATAGTAGGTGCTTAATAAATGCTTATTGATTGACTACATGAGAAACAGTTTGGCATACTCAAACAATGGTATGTCAACAAAAAAATACAGAATAAATTATTGATCCAAGTGGATATATTTCTAGAACAGGTGGATTCATGGAATTCAGGATCAGATAATGAGCAGGATGGTTTCAGAAAAACCTGGAAGGACTTAAATGAACTGATGCAAAGTGAGGTGAGCAGAACAAGGAGAGAACATTGTACCCAGTAACAGCAACACTGTGTGATGATCGACTGTGGATGCCTTAGCTACTCTGAAGAAGACAGTGATCCAAGACAATTCCAAAGGACCCATAATGAAAAATGTTATTTATCTCTGGAGAAAGAACTGATGAACTCTGAATGCAGATTGAAGCATACTTTTTAAAACTTTCTTTTTCTTGCTTTATTTTTTTGTCTGTGTTTTCTTTTGTAACATGGCTAATATGGAAATACACTTTGCTTGACTTCACATGTATGATTGATATCAAATTGCTTGCCTTCTCAAGGAAAGAAGGGAAGAAGGGAGAGAATCTGGAACTAAAAATTTTTTTAAGTGATTTTAAAAAATTTACATGTAATTTGGAAATATTTAATAAAATATATATATGTATATATATTTTTTTTAAAAAAAAAGAAAGAAATTCAGTATCAGGTTATTGCTGCCCCAAAACTATAGAAAGCACATTTTTAAGGAGTTGAGACTTGCTGATCAAGGAATGCTTTTTAGGAAAACAGTGAATGAATGAATGGAAAAGCATTTATGAAGCACTTACTATATGCAAAGTATTGCGATAAACCACAGAGAAGAAAATAGAAAAGCAGATAGAGTCACCATTCAGAAGCATTTCACATTCTAATGGGGGAGACAACTTACACAGAAGATTTTAACTATAATGAATAACATTAAAACATCTAGGCTAAGAAGGGAAGCAGTTGACTGGGAAAAAAATCGTTGTGTCAAATATATCTGACAAGGATCTAATGTATGAGATTTATACATGCATATATACACATACATAAGTGTGTGTGTGTGTGCGCGCGCGCGCGTGTGTGTGTGTGTGTGTGTACACACACACAGGTGTGCTGGAGCCAACTTTAACCAAGAGCCAATCATTATATTTTCAGTATGAGCAGTTACACTTCAGGAATTAGAAATGCATTACAAACCAGGGAGAGATTTATTGCCTTATCAATTGTCCAGACTTAAGAAAGTGTTAATAATGCAGATTACACTTAAAAGTGTACATGCATCCTTTTTTTTAAACCTTTAGCAGCATATCCCTGTATTATTGTATAAATGTGGCTTGAGCTTAAGGGGAATGTAGGAGGGGGTTCAGGGAATGAAGCCATCACCAGACCGAAGGCCTGGGGACAGTAAGCTAATACTAATGACTGTTATTCTCTAGTGCTTTAAGGTTCTCATCTGAGCCTCACGACACCCCAGCATATAGACAACTCACATAAATATGTAAGCCCATAAATATGTAAGCCCAATAAATCCATAGCCAAAGGATATGAACATAGAATTCTCCAAGTGAGTTGAGGTAAAGTGAGGAGTCCTCTCCCCCAGAAGAGGACGGGTAATCAATTGGTAGAGATTTAGAAGGAGGCTTTTGCACATAGGGAAGAATTAGATTAAATGACTTCAAAAGCCATTTTCAATTCTAGGATTCTGTGATTTTATGGGAGGAGAGGAACAGAAGCAAACACTAAGCAATGGAATCATGCAGGAACCTTGGAGTGTGGAGGTTCTGGGATGAGATTTCTTTTAATGAAAAAACATCACTTTATACACACGTTTTTCCCTATTCTGACATGTTATAGGCAGGGTGGTGTCTTTCACATCATAACTAGGCACCTCCATAACTAGGTACAGGAGAGTGATGGCTGGTCAGCCACAGGTTAACCATTGGTTACATATATTCACATGCACACACATACATGCATGTACACACACATGTACACACAATCTGTATTTATTATAATATAGGCAATGTAATATAATATACTCTAACAACAATGCTACTTGCCGCTACTGTGGTAAGACCAATAACACCAGAACACAGAAAGGCTGCTAGCATAGGTTCTTTGATCTGCTTTTCTAAGGAAAGCAACTTTAAGGGGTTTATAATCTCACTTTAATTAAACATACATATATCATTCACTTAGTTCAGGGGAAAAAATCCAGCACCCTGAACTTCAGAGAAAATGCAAACTGAAATTACAAGCAGAAAAAATATAAACAGAGCAAATAACACAAATCAACAGACAGGCTCTAGCTGTCTGACCAAAGCTATATATACCTGGTTCCCAGAGAGAGAAGCACCAACATCTGGGTTTTCAAAGCCAGGGGAGCGGGGTACTCTTTGATCACTACCCAGAATCTCCACACCAACACTCTTCCAATGAGTGAACCCCTAAACAAAATGCTAACCTCAGAATATATATACACTTCTTCAGGGTCAGAGTGCTTCACACCTCTTGAGGGTTTCATACCTCTCATGACCTAGCTAGCAAAAGGGTGTGGGCCTTCCTACAAACAAAGGCAAGATTCAATCAAAGGCACTTGATTGCCTCACTGCTGAGAAGCACTCCAAAACAAAAGACAACAAAAAGTCCCACTTTGCTTGCCCTTACATATACACATTTTGGTAGCAAGGGCTATCCCCCACACGAACCCTTTGGGTATCATTGAAGGAAGGCAAAATAGATATCTTTAGTCTCTTCTTCCCCTCCTCTTCTCCAAGGAGATTTTATTTTCTTTTAGGAGAGAAGCAGAAGATTGGGGCCAGAAGCTTAGGGATTTGCTTTCTTGAGAAAGAAGGACTACAGGGGTAGGATTATATCTATCTGTTCCCTGATTAGTCTAGAGGTTATGGTTTTCAGGTTCAATCTAACTTCTGATTATGTTTCATTAATTGAGGGGAGCAGGACCCTAAGCTTTATATCCAAGGCCCGTCTCCTTTCCCACTAAATACCAGGTCCACAATGAACAAATGTAGAAAAGAGCAAAGAAAACCCATTTGTCCCAATCCTAGTGAAACAGAAATCAGAGAAGGTATGCACTGGAGAATACATATGAGACACAATACAGAGTGAAGGAGCTATTCTGTTAGGAGTGAGGTAATTAACTTAGCTCAACCAACAGAGAATCCCAGATCTTACCCAAGGGGAAGATCCCCAAAGTCTCTAGTGTAGCAAGGGGAGGACAGAGACACAATGGAGGCTGCCAGCTCCTCTCATTTCAGCTTCTTCCCAGTCTTTTCCTTCAGCAACCTGAAGTGAGGTTGGAATTGTTCATCGTGGAAGCCAGAAGCACCTGAAGCCCAAAGAGATCTGAAGAGACTCTAGAGCATGAAGAGACTGGAGATCTCTTCTCTCTCCCCATCTCCTTTTTTCTGCCCTACCCCTCATGCAGGTGTAGCACATCGATCTTAACCAACAAGGGAGGAGAGAGCCTGATACCAATATCCTTTGTGACTAGGGTTACATACATGTCATCAGAGCACTGGCCCTGGAGTCAAAAGGACCTGAGTTCAAATCTGACCTCAGATACTTACTAGCCATGTGACCCTGGGCATGGCACTTAACCCCAATTACCTCAAATAAAAAGGATATAGAGATTTTTTTTGGGGGGGGGAGAAATAATAATAACTGACATTTCTATAACAGCTTTAAGATTTGCACATTCTTACGTGCATTATCTTATTTGTCCCTCACAGAAATCCCATGAGGGAAGTAATATTATTATTCCTGTTTTGTAAATGAGGAAATGAAAATTTAGATAAATTAAATGACTTCCCCAGGGTCACACGATTTGAATCTTGGGCAGGAATCAAACCCAGATTTTCCTCATTCTAAACCCAGTTATCCATTAGCCTGTGTTTCCTCTGACAACAGGTTGTGAATAATTGGTGAGTGATCAATCAATCATAATTGATCCATTAAAAATATGAGGGCTATTACCCATGAAGGAATGTTCCAGAACACCAATAATAAGAGAAATGAAAATTGAAACAATCTTGAGGTTTCACCTCATCCCCAGCAAATTTGCAATGTTGACAAAAGATGGGAATAGCCAATGTGAGAGGAGTTAGAAGAAGACAGGCACAGTGGTGCATTGTTGGTTGAGCTGCGAATTCCTACCGCCATTTGGGAAAGCAATTTGGAATTACGCAAATGAAGTTACTAAACTGTCCCTTTGGCCTGGAGATTCTGTTAGTAGGCATATACTACATGGAGGTCATTGAAAAGAAGCTGGGCTCCATTTTCACCAAAATATGCGTAGCAGCACTTTTTGTAATAGCAAAGAATTGGAAACAAAGTAGATGCCCTTAGATTGGGGAATGGCTAAATTAATTGCAGGATGTGAATGGAAGAAAGCATTACTGTGCTGTGAGACACACTGAATATGATGAATACAAAGAAGACTTCCATGAATGGATGCAGAGTAAAGAAAGCAGAGTCAAAAAAAAACCCCAATATACACAAGGACATGTTAATGTAAAAAAATTGAAAGTGAATGTTGCCAAATTGCAAAGAATAATAAGCATGGCCTTAGAAAAGACATATGAGATGATGCTTCCCCTGCCTGCTTTGAAGAGGTGGGAGGTCCATGGGTATGGAACATTATATATATTTTCAGATTTTTTTTCTATTGGTCTTGCTATTTTTTCTCTTTTTTAATCTTTAAAAAAAATTCTTTGTTGTATAGGATAACTCTCTGGATAAGGTAAGGAAAAGGGGGGAATTTAGATGACATAAAGCCAAAATATAGAAATAAAAACATATTAAAATATGTAAGACAATTAATATAGTTAGTCGGCAATTTAAACAAGAAGATAAAATTAGATTTTGTTATGGAATCAAGCAGGAATGAAAACTGGGATGTAGAATTTTAAGTAAAAGGGCCTTTATGGAAGTTTACAAAGGTGTTTCACAGCCTTCCTGTCCCTTTGAAAGTGTCATTGAAGTTACCCAGCTACCAATGGAGAGACAAAAGCTGCTCAAGAGAATTGCTGTCTCCTTGGTCATTCTGTCAGCCACCAAGGACACCTAACCTAGGCACAGACTGTTCTGGGCACTGCGCTCATAAGTAACGATGATGGATGAGGGAGAGGCCAGATGGAGAGGACCAAGGAATAGGAAACATGAAAGAGACTGGAATGTGCCAGTGAATGGATAGTTGGGTGGGGGTACAAGTGTATCTTTGTGCCTTTGTGAGGGAGGCGTGGTTAACCAGAATCCAGAGCAAGGGTGATCCATGGACAAATTAGACCAAGGTAGGACATTGCAGTGGGGGGAAGGATGGGACCCTGGATGCCCAGTGGGCAACGTGAAAACACTGGGTGATAAGATAGAATGGAAATGAGCCAGTCCTCAAACTGAAAAGTAAATTTTGAGAGTACCGACTCCATGAAGCCTCCTCTATAGTCCATGTGGCTTCTCTGAAGCTGCATTTTACTGGCTCTTTATGTCAAACCTGGCCACTACTGAAGTGGCCTCAAATGGCATAGAAGCAGTGAGCTTCCTGTCCTTGGACAGTGAAAAGGTTCATAGACCTCAGCGGTCATCTAGTCTAACCTCCTTATTTTAGAGATGAGGAAAGTGAGTTGTCTAAGACTACACAGACTGTGTCAGTGACAGGATTTGGACCCAGGTCCTCTGGGTCCAGAACCAATGCCCTTCCCACCATACCACTCTACCGTTGCCCACTTGTGACAGGCTGGGGCAGAGGGAGGTTTCTATGATTTCTTGACCATCAAGGCAATAGAAAAAAGTCTTTCCTTCCTTCCTTCCTTCCTTCCTCTCCTTCCTTCCTTCCTTCTTTCCCTCCCTCCCTCCTGTATCAACAATCCAGCTAGCAGCTTCTGCGGGGGTGTAAGATCCACCAACAACCAGCACCCAGAAAGCTGTCAACACAGGTGCTTTTGATCTGCTTTACTTAAGGAAAGCAATGTTAAGGGGTTAACAATCTTACTTTAATCCAGCATACAAATAACATCCACCTAGTTCAGGGGAAAAAGCCAGCACCCTGAATTACAGACCAAATACAATTCGTAGTTATCAACATCTGGGTGTACAGGTGGGGTGCTCATTAGAACGGCTGACCCAGAGTCACATACCACTCCTGCTGTGGCTCAGAGCTCAGAGCGAGAACGCTAACCTTTGCACTTATATATCCTATTCAGGGCAGGAGGGCCCTGACCTCACCCCCAATATCACATCAGATACAAATCAATGGCTCCCAATTGTCTCAGTGCTGAGAAACACAAAAACATCCCACTTTGTCTGGCCCATTCAAACGAAGGCCAGAATCATTAAAGGTCAATAGCAAAAAGTCCCACCTTAATTACTATTACATCTCCTTCCTTCCTTCCTTCCTTCTCTTCCTCCCCACTTCAAATTTAAGTCAATTGTTGACATTTCTTTTTTTTTGACAGTCATTACTTTATATACTATCCCCATTCCCACACAATATCTTCCCTATAACTTAAAAAAAAATCAGCATAAAGACCAAAGATTGCATTGCTATTATCTATCATTTTCTTTACCTATCATCCCCAGCTTTTCCAAGGAAAGAAGAGAGGGGGTATTGGGGAGATTTTCTTTGGCTAGGGGAGCCTTCTCAGCCTCCCTAATGTGCCACCACTTAGGCAACTGCCCAAGCCCTCAAGGTCAAGTGTTGGTGTGTTGTGCTGTCTTGTGTCTGAGGTTTTAAGAGAGAGATTCAGGTGATTGTTTTCCCTGCTCTCCTTAATCTTCTCCGACAAATGAAATGTTGTCCTCCAGGGCTCATTGAATAAAATGCTGGAATAAATACAATGAGGTCAAAGAGATGAAGGCATAAATCAGAGTAGGCCAGCACAGCCCACAGGATCTTAATGCTTTTTCTCTGCATTTAAGCATTTCTCTCCCTCCCTCTCCGCTCTACCTTGTCTTTTGGATACATGGCCAGTCACCTCAGGCACAGACCACGTACTTTATGCTGAGATGCCAGGGATAAAACTGGGGAGAATGGGAGAACAGGAAGCATTAAGGAGGTATTTAAAGAGAGGAAATGACTCATAACCATTGTATGTCTGCTGCACATATCACTGAATTACTAAGAAATTGACTGAAGACTTCCCTGTTCTCAAGCCTCGGTTTAAAAAAAAATGCCAGCAAGAAGGTAAAGGAAGACAGCATAGTGCCTGGCACATAGTAATAAATGCTCTCTCTCTGTCTCTGTCTCTCTCTGTCTCATCTATTGATCAGTCTCTTGATCTATTAATCTGTCCATCTCCCAACACCTTCAGGCATGAACACCAAACAGCCTCCCTTTCCCCCAGCACAACTGCATCTACTATTGGACTATCATTTGTGCTGCTGTTGCCGCTGCTACTATGATGCCTTCAAAGTGAATTTGCCCCAAACACAGAAGTTCCAAGTTACAACACTGAATAGATTTCTTCCTCTCACCTCCCAGGTCCCTTGACTCCAAAGCCAGTGTTCTTTCTACTTTGTTGCCTAAGGACCTTTTCCTCAACAGAACATCATTGGTAGATGGCGGCAGGAAAGTAGGGACTAGTGTGAGCTCTCCCACCGAGTTCCTCCAAAAACCTATAAAAAAATGGCTCTGAACCAATTCTAGAACTGCAGAACCCACAAAACAGCAGAGGGAAGCAGGGCTTCAGCCTAGGACAGCCTGGATGGTCTGTGGGTGAGGTCTATCCCACACGGAGCCAGGAGCTGGGAGCGGAGCAGAGCCCAGCATGAGCAGCGGAGACCAACCAGACCAGGAGCCAGGTGGAGTGGGCCCTAGCGCCCCAAATCAGTGAGCTGCAGCAGTTGCCAATCAACCCACAAACACCAAAGACAACAGAGAAGGTCAGTGGGAAAAGCTGCGGGAGTGGAAGGAGTTCACAGTTCCGCTATGGCCCGGGGCAGCGGAGGTGGGGCAGCTAGAGCTGCAGTTGCTTCCGGCCCCAGGCCCACCTGGTGGGAGGAGTTAAGTAGCAGATCAGAGCAGGAGTGCACAGCCTGCTGAAGATTTAAGCCCAGTCCGGGTTGGGGGTTCTTGGGGAAGGAGTACTGCTGGTGTGGCAGAGCTGGCACATCCCCCCCAAACGTGGAACATAGAACTCTCTAGTCTACAAGCAGTCATACCCCGCTGAAAAACTCAGCGTCAGTTGGTTGGGAATATGGCCAGGCAGCGAAAACGCACCCAGATTCAGTCTCAGACTTTGGATTCTTTCTTTGGTGACAAAGAAGACCAAAACATACAGCCAGAAGAAGTTAACGAAGTCAAAAAGCCTACAACAGAAGCCTCCAAGAAAAACATGAACTGGTCCCAGGCCACGGAAGAGCTCAAAAAGGATTTGGAAAAGAAAGTTAGAGAAGTAGAAGAAAAATTGGGAAGAGAAATGAGAAGGATACGAGAAAACTATGAAAAACAAGTCAATTACTTGCTAAAGGAGACCCAAAAAAATACTGAAAAATACACTGAAGAAAACAACACCTTAAAAAATAGACTAACTCAAATGGCAAAAGAGCTCCAAAAAGCCAATGAGGAGAAGAATGCCCTGAAAGGCAGAATTAGCCAAATGGAAAAGGAGGTCCAAAAGACCACTGAAGAAAATACTACCTTAAAAATTAGATTGGAGCAAGTGGAAGCTAGTGACTTTATGAGAAATCAAGATATTATAAAACAGAACCAAAGGAATGAAAAAATGGAACACAATGTGAAATATCTCATTGGAAAAACCACTGACCTGGAAAATAGATCCAGGAGAGATAATTTAAAAATTATTGGACTACCTGAAAGCCATGATCAAAAAAAGAGCCTAGATATCATCTTTCAAGAAATAATCAAGGGGAACTGCCCTGATATTCTAGAGCCACAGGGCAAAATAGAAATTGAAAGAATCCATCGATCACCTCCTCAAATACATCCCAAAAAGAAATCTCCTAGGAATATTGTTGCCAAATTCCAGAGCTCCCAGATCAAGGAGAAAATACTGCAAGCAGCCAGAAAGAAACAATTTGAGTATTGTGGAAACATAATCAGAATAACACAAGATCTGGCAGCTTCTACCTTAAGAGATCGAAAGGCTTGGAATACGATATTCCGGAGGTCAATGGAGCTAGGATTAAAACCTAGAATCACCTACCCAGCAAAACTGAGTATCATGCTCCAAGGCAAAATATGGATTTTCAATAAAATAGAGGACTTTCAAGCTTTCTTAGTGAAAAGACCAGAGCTGAATAGAAAATTTGACTTTCAAACACAAGAATCAAGAGAAGCATGAATCAAGAAAAAGAAATCATAAGGGACTTAACTAAAGTTGAACTGTTTTGTTTACATTCCTACATGGAAAGATGATGTGTATGATTCATGAGATCTCAGTATTAGGGTAGCTGAAGGGAATATGGATATATATATATATATATATATATATATATATATATATATATATATATATATACACACACACACACATACATACATATATGTTTATGTATATATATATATATATATATAAGTGAATGTGTATGTATGTATATATGTATGTGTGTGTGTGTGTGTATATATATATATATATATATATATATATAGAGAGAGAGAGAGAGAGAGAGAGAGAGAGAGCAGACACAGGGTGAGTTGAAGATGAAGGGAAGATATCTAAAAGAAATAAAATCAAATTAAGGGATGAGAGAGGAATATATTGAGAGAGGGAGATAGGGAGAGATAGAATGGGGTGCATTATCTCGCATAAAGGTGGCAAGAGGAAGCAGTTCTGTGGGAGGAGGGGAGAGGCAGGTGAGGGGGGAATGAGTGAATCTTGCTCTCATCAGATTTGGCCTGAGGTGGGAATACCATACATACTCAATTGGGTACCTTACCCCACAGGAAAGAAGAGGGAAGAAGATAAAAAAGGGGGGGGGATGATGGAGGGGAGGGCAGATGGGGGTGGAGGTAATAAAAAACAAACACTTTTGAAAGGGAACAGGGTCAAGGGAGAAAATTCAATAAAGGGGGATGGGTTGGGAAGGAGCAAAATATAGTGAGTCTTTCACAACATGAGTATTGTGGAAGTGTTATACATAATGATACACATGTGGCCTGTGTTGAATTGCTTGACTTCTTAGGGAGGGTGGGTGGGAAGGGAGGAGGGGAGAGAATTTGGAACTCAAAGTTTTAAAAACAGATATTCAAAAACAAAAAAAAAAGTTTTTGCACGCAACTAGAAAATAAGATACACAGGCAATGGGGCATAGAAATTTATCTTTTCCTACAAGAAAGGAAGGGAAAAGGGGATGGGAGGGGAGTGGGGTGACAGAAGGGAGGGCCGACTGGGGAACAGGGCAACCAGAATATATGCCATCTTGGAGTGGGGGGGGAGGGTAGAAATGGGGAGAAAATTTGTAATTCAAACTCTTGTGAAAACCAATGCTGAAAACTAAATATGTTAAATAAGAAAAAAAAAAGAACACCATTGGTACCCTGGCCCCATGCAGAGTCCTGGGTGGTTTGACAGGTACTGTGTACCCTGGGGAAGACATGCCCCAATTCAGCTAAAGGGAGTCATGAGTCCCTGGCCAGAGAGAGTGGAAATGTGCTGGGGAAGGATAGAGGGGGAAGGCAGAGTGTTGGTGAGAGAAAAGCAGAGAAATGGGTGGGGCCAAAATGGCAGCTGGAAAGCAGGGATTTGCTTAAGCTCCCCCCCAGGTCCCTCCAAACACCTACAAAAAATGTCTCTAAACAAATTCTACAGCTGCAGAACCCACAAAATAGCAAAGGGAAGCAGCGCTCCAGCCCAGGACAGCCTGGATGGTCACTGGGAAGGGTCTATCCCATGGAGCTGGGAGCAGAGCAGAGCACAGCGTGGGCCGTACCAGGACCAACCAGACCAGGAGCTGGGCAGAACAGGAGTAGCTCCCCAAATCAGCGAGCTGTGGCAGTTACCAGACTTCTCAACCCACAAATGCCAAAGACAACAGAGAAGGTTAGTGGGAAAAGCTCCTGGGACAGAGTCAAAGGAGTTCATGGGTCGGCCACCACCCTGGGGGTGGCAGAGGTGGGGCACCTCTGAGGCTGCTTCCAGAGCTACAGCTGTTGCTTCCAGCCCCAGGCCCACCTGGTGGGAGGAATTAAGCTGCAGATTAGAGCGGGAGTGCAAAGCCTGCCTTGCCCCGCCTGGATCTGGGCCACAATCCTGGTTGGCGGTTCTTGGGGGAGAAGGAGCATGGGTGTGGCAGAGCTTGCTGTGTAGAAGTAGCTCGGAAGATAACAGTGCAGCCCCTCAAGCTTGGGACAAAGTACTCTATACTCTATAAGCAATCATACCCTGACAAAAAATTCAAGGGTCAAGTAGTTGGCTGGGAACATGGCCAGGCAACAAAAATGGTCTCAGATTCAGATTCAGACTTTGGAATCTTTTTTTGGTGACAAAGAAGACCAAAACATACAGCAAGAAGAAATCAACAAAGTCAAAGAGCCTACATCAAAAGCCTCCAAGAAAAATATGAATTGGTCTCAGGCCATGGAAGAGCTCAAAAAGGATTTGGAAAAACAGGAGAAGTAGAGGAAAAACTGGGAAGAGAAATGAGAGTGATGCAAGAAAACCATGAAAAACAAATCAATGACTTGCTAAAGGAGACCCAAAAAAATATTGAAGAAAATAACACCTTAAAAAATAGAATAACCCAAATGGCAAAAGAGCCCCAAAAAGCCAACAGGGAGAAGAAGAATGCCTTGAAAGGCAGAATTAGCCAAATGGAAAAGGAGGTCCAAAAGACCACTGAAGAAAATACTACCTTAAAAATTAGATTGGAGCAAGTGGAAGCTAAGGACTTTATGAGAAATCAAGATATTATAAAACAGAACCAAAGGAATGAAAAAATGGAACACAATGTGAAATATCTCATTGGAAAAACCACTGACCTGGAAAATAGATCCAGGAGAGATAATTTAAAAATTATTGGACTACCTGAAAGCCATGATCAAAAAAAGAGCCTAGATATCATCTTTCAAGAAATAATCAAGGGGAACTGCCCTGATATTCTAGAACCAGAGGGTAAAATAGAAATTGAAAGAATCCACTGATCACCTCCTGAAAAGGATCCCAAAAAGAAATCTCCTAGGAATATTGTCACCAAATTCCAGAGTTTCCAGGTCAAGGAGAAAATAATGCAAACAGCCGGAAAGAAACAATTGGAGTATTGTGGAAACACAATCAGGATAATACAAGATCTAGCAGCTTTTACATTAAGGGATTGAAGGGCTTGGAATATGATATTCCAGAGGTCAACGGAGCTAGGATTAAAACCAAGAATCACCCACCCAGCAAAACTGAGTATCATGCTCCAAGGCAAAATATGGATTTTCAATAAAATAGAGGACTTTCAAGCTTTCTCAGTGAAAAGACCAGAGCTGAATAGAAAATTTGACTTTCAAACACAAGAATCAATAGAAGCATGAAAAGGTAAACAAGAAAGAGAAATCATAAGGGACTTACTAAAGTTGAATTGTTTTGTTTACATTCCTACATGGCAAGATGATGTGTATAATTCATGAGACCTCAGTATTAGGGTAGCTGAAGGGAATAAATATATATATAGACAGAGGGCACAGGGTGAGTTGAATATGAAGGGATGATATCTAAAAAAAATCAAATTAAGGGGTAAGAGAGGAATATATTGAGAGAGGGAGAAAGGGAGAGACAGAGTGGGGTAAATTATTTCACATAAAAGTGGCAAGAAAAAACAGTTCTGTTGGAAGGGAAGAGGGGGCAGGTGAGGGGGAAATGAGTAAATCTTGCTCTCGTCAGATTTAACTTGAGGAGAGAATAACATACACTCAATTGGGTATCTTACTCCACAGGAAAGAAGGAGGAAGGAGATAAAAAAGGGGGGATGATAGAAGGGAGGGCAGATGGGGGAAGAGGTAATCAAAAGCAAACACTTTCGAAAAGGGACAGGGTCAAGGGAGAAAGTTGAATAAAGGGGGACAGGATAGGAGGGAGAAAAATATAGTTAGTCATTTGCAACATGAGTATTGTGGAAAGGTTTTACATAATAATACATGTGTGGCCTATATTGAATTGCTTGCCTTCTTAGGGAGGTTGGTGGGGAGCGAAGAGGGGAGGGAATTTGGAACTCAAAGTTTTAAAAGCAGATGTTCAAAAAAAAAAGTCGTTTTTGCATGCAACTGGGAAATAAGATATATAGGCAATGGGGCATAGAAATCTATCTTGCCCTACAAGAAAGTAAGGGAAAATGGGATGGGGGGGGAGTGGGGTGACAGAAAGGAGGGCTGACTGGGGAATGGGGCAATCAGAATATATGCCATCTTGGAGTGGGGGGGAGGGTAGAAATGGGGAGAAAATTTATAATTCAAACTTGTGGAAATCAATGCTGAGAACTAAAAATATTAAATAAACAAAAAAGTAGGAAGACAATGCTTTTTTTGTTATTTGCGGGGGGGAGCAGGGCAATTGGGGTTAAGTGACTTGCCCAAGGTCACACAGCTAGTACATGTGTCAAGGGTCTGAGGTCGGATTTGAACTCAGCTTGTCCTGACTCCAGGGCTGGTGCTCTACTCAATGCGCCACCTAGCTGCCCCAAGACAATACTTAAAAAAAAAAAAAAGCAGAGAAAAAAAGGAGCCCTATCGTCCATATCAACATAACAACCTGTAAAGTTCAAAAGTTCTGCTACTAATTAGTTGTACAACCTCAGATAAATCCCTTAAATTTCACATGCCTCAGTTTCCTGATCTGTAAAATAAGAGGGTTTGTAGCAGATGAGCTCTAAGATTCCTTCCGCCCCTAGTAATCCCTGAATCTATCAGCTTTCACACTGGTGATCTAGCCTTGTTGGAAGTCTCTGCTTTTTGGGGCAAGTTTTCATTGAGCAACATGGTACACTAGACTGGAAGCGTCCTAGAACCAAAGGAATCATGAACCTTAGAACTGCAGCTTTGGATGTTCTCTCCGCCCTTTGGTTCTACAAGTCAAGTTAGTTCTCGCCAAGCTGGTCCATTGAGCCTGGATCTGGGAAAAATGTCTTTTCCAGGCAATTTTTTTAGGAAGCAGGGATTCTGGGTGGGACTGTGTTTGGCCACACTTGTGAACAGCAAGGGAAATCTAGGGCTCTGGCCTCAGTCGCTCAGATTGGAAATTACTAGTGATGAGAATGGGTCAAAGGCAGTTTAACTCTTATCAGATCATGTAGCTCATAGGCACCCCCTATCTCTGTTTTAGCAGTAACAATATCCAGGGGGAAAGTAGATTTTTAAAAAAAATTTTTTAAATAAATTTATTTTTTATTTTTAGTTTACAACACTCAGTTCCACAAGTTTTGGGGTTCCAAATTTTCTCTCTTTCCCTCTCCTCTCCCCTTTCCCCCCCAAGATGGCATATAATCCAATGTAGGTTCTACATATACCTTCACATTGAAATTATTTACATAATAGTCCAACTGTAAAGAAGAATTATAACCGATGGAATGAATCGTGAAAAAGCAGAAATGAAACCAAAAAAGAAAGAAAAAAAGAGACCAAAAAGTTTTCCTCAATCTGCATTCAGACTCCGTAATTCTTTCTCTGGATGTGCATAGTTTTTCCCATCATGAGTCTTTTGGAGCAGTCTTTGAACCTTGCATTGATGAGAGGAGTCAAATCTATCAAAGTTACTCCTTCAGATACCTTGTTTCTATAATCATGTATAATGATCATCTGGTTCTGCTCCCCTCACTCAGCATCAGTTCATATAGATCATTCCAGGTTATAATGAAGTCCATCTGCTCTTCATTTCTTATGGCACAATAGTATTCCATTACACTTATATGCCACAATTTATTTAGCCATTCCCCAATTGATGGGCATCGCCTTGATTTCCCATTCTTTGCCACCACAAAAAGAACTGCCATAAGTATTTTTGTACATAAGGGTCCCTTTCCCATTTGTATGATCTCTTTGGGATATAGCCCTAGACATATTGCTGAGTCAAAGGGTATGCACATTTTGATAGCCCTTTGGGCATAGTTCCAAATTGCTCTCCAGAATGGATGGATCAGTTCACAATTCCACCAACAATGTAGCAATGTTCCAATTTTCCCACATTTATCGTTTATCATTTTCCTGTTTTGTCATGTTAGCTAATCTGACAGGAGAGATGTGGCACCTAAGAGTTGTTTTGATTTGCATTTCTCTAATCAGTAGTGATTTAGAGCATTTTTTCATATGCCTATAGATATCTTTAATTTCTTCCTCTGAAAACTGCCTGTTCATATTCCGTGACCATTTCTCAATTGGGGAATGATTTGTATTCCTATAAATTTGCCTCAGTTCCCTGTATATTTTGGATATGAGGCCTTTATCAGAGACACTAGTTGTAAAGATTTTCTCCCAATTTTCTGCTTCCCTCCTAATCTTTGTTGCATTGGCTTTTTTTTATACAGAAACTTTTCAATTTACCATAATCAAAATTATCCATGTAACACTCATGGTAATTTTTTTTTCTCCTGTCTCTTGCGTCTGTGGTTCCCTTTTGCACATGGTGGCACCAAGTGGACTGACTGAAAGAATGAGTATTTTGGTGAATCGTTCACTCAGGAGAAAAGAGAAAAAACAAAGTGCAGCTTCAAGATGGTGGTCAACCAACTATGGGTGCACTTTTAAGAGCGGTGAAACTAGCAAAGGGCCAGAGGGGAGAACAAGGTGGTCAGGCATGAGACGGTGGTGGAGTGCTGCAGGTTAAAAAAGACCGTGCCAATAGTACTTCCCATTTATCATCAGGGACTGAAGTAGCATCATTTTCCCATGTAAAGTAGAAAGATGATTGAGATAGAAGCAAGCAGCCTGGATTTTCCTCTAAGATAAAACATTTGTATAGTGCTTTCAGGTTATTACTATAGTGTTTTAAGGTAACAAACCATTTTAATAACTCACACTTGGTTTACAATTTGCAAAGCACTTTCTACTCCACGACCCTGTGAGATAGTTCCTATGAGTGTTATTATTATCTACATTTTACAGATTGGGAAACTGAGACTCTGGGAGACGAAGTGACTTACCATGATTACATGGTAAGGATGTTTCTAAGGTGGGATTTGAACTCAGGTCCCTTGATGCTAACCCTAATCCTCTATATCATGCTCCTTCTTACTTATCCCTTTGTTCCAGTGCCTATTTCCTTCTCATACTCATTTTATGCTTGGAAAACATAAATAAGACATTTTGGATTCTGTTAAGTAATAGCCAACTTAGCCTGTCCTGAGGCAACTACCATCCCCTTGTCCTTTCAGACTCTTCCTGACCTCATTTAGGGTTTTCTTGGCAAAGACACTACAGTGGTTTGCCATTTCCTTCTCCCGCCCTTTTTACAGATGAGGACACTAAGACAAACAGGGTTAAGTGACTTGCCCAGGGTCACACAGCTAGTAAATCTAGATTTGCACTGAGGTCTTCCTGACTCCTGGCCCAGCACTCTATCTACTATGCCACCTAGCTTCCCCTACCATCCCCAGCAATCAGTTTCTTGGTTCCTTCCTTTTGCCCAAAGACAGACACAGATTAATTAGGTCCTGGGGTAGAGGGGATGGGTAATGCTCTCCTAGGAATTCACAGACAAGTAATGGATGACCCACCTAAATCCAAAGGGAGGGATTATACACAGACACCTCAGCACCCAGGACCAGATGAGGGATGGGGGGAAGAGGAGCAAGACCCCAAAGAATTCATGGGCCATGGTCCTGCATGCAATTCAATTGCAAAATGAGATTGTATTTCACACCAGTCAGAAGACACAATAATAAGTTTTCTTACCTAATTGGAGGCAAGTGGCAGAGTCAGATCATCAGCATTAGAGAAATCCTGATGCTGCTTTTTATGGAATGAGCTGGTGAGAAGTGGGGGTTGGGGAGACATCATCTGAAGAGAATACATCTGAGCTACATTATCTCAAAAATCTGCTCCTGTGCCATCTTTGCATGTGTTGTGCTTTTTCAGTTCCAATGAATTTTTACAGTCATGTCTGTTGATGGTAAATCATAGAAGCTCAGGGCAGGAAAGGACTTCAATCCAACCCATACCATAGCCTGAATCCCTCTTCAAAATCTCCCCAGCAATTTCTTATTCAGCCTCCACTTAAAGCTCTCCAGTGACAAGGACCTAGAGCCAAGTTCTCGGACTCCAGATCTAGCTCCTTTCCCACTGCTCCATGTTCTGCCTCCCTGCCAAACCAAGGCTAATCCTTCAGCCATAGGGCAGCCCTTCAAATATTTGAAAGCCTCTGCCTTTTCTCTACAGACTAAACATCTCCAGTTCCTTCAATCAATTTTCATACACCATAATTAAATGGAGTTAGAGACTCCTCAAATGGAGTTGGGCACTCTCTTCTTGGTGCATTTTCAATATCCTTCCTAAACTGTCATACCAAGAAATGAACACAAGATTCCAGATGAGGTCTGACCAGGGCAAGGCACAGAGGGGCTCTCATCTCCCAAGCTTTGAACTCTTGTTCTAGTAAGAGCTAGAATGGTAGACTTTACTTTTGCTCAGTGTCTGTGTTTCTCATTATTAACTGTCGGATTGCTTCTCTTCCGTTCACGCATTCAATCAACTCAATACACCCAAGGGATTTGTGCAGAGCCCTGAAATTTAAAAGGTTAAAAGACAGAACACCTGCATTCATTCAGCTGCTTACACACACCTGATTAAAAGCACCTTATTAGCAATGGGAAGCTGTCAGCTCATCCTCATTGTTAATAATGTAATTGTTAATAACATGAACTACTATACCGACTAATTACTTTTCCACTTAACTGAATTTGTTTTAATTGTTTTTTGTATTATTTTCATATCATGAAATTCAAGGTTTATTTGAGGGCCTTTTTTTGTGACTTCCCTAACCATCAAAACAGCTAGTTATGGATCTGGCACCTACTATATGCCAGGCATTGTGCTAGATGCTGGATAGTCAACAGCAAAAATAAAAGTGGTTTCTAATCTTAAGGAAGGGCAGCTAAATGGTTCAGTGGATGGAGAGTACTGGCCCTGGAATCAGGAGGACCTGAGTTCAAATCTGGTCTTAGACACTTACTAGCTGTGTGACCTTCAGACAAGTCACTGAACTCTGTTTGCCTCCGTTTCCTCATCTATAATGAACTGAAGAAAGAAATGGCAATCCACTCCAGTATCTTTGCCAAGAAAACCCCAAAAGGGGTCACAAAGAATCAGACATGACTGAACCACCACCACAACAAGGGAGTCAGTTCTAACATTTTTACTTACATTTCTGACAGGTCTCATTTGATCCTCACAACAACCTCGTGAGAACGGTAGTACAAATCTTGTTAGGGGTGTGACTTTGGATGGGCTACATTAATTCACACATCCAGTTACCTCATCTGTAAAATGGAACAAAAAATGGTAGAGATTAGATTTGTAAGCTCTTTTGCTCTGGGCCTTTGTCTACACTAAGAATCAACCTTAGCACCTTTTCATACCACCTTCTTACTTTATATAGTTTAGTACTGGGGAGAAGGTGGAGGAGCCTGGGATGGAGATTATTTTAGGGAAGGGAGGGACAGCCAGGGATTAGCTCGTATATATTGTGCTCTCCTGGACCAGGAAGGAAGACTAGGTAGTTTCCTGGGTGCTCCCTTAGAAGTGATCAGGCAGCTTCTTGTTTGTGTTCCAATCAACATTGAATGTGTACCTTTTCCCACATTTTGTTATGTTGACCATCTGTCTATTTCCCTGAAGTTACTGGCAGTAAAAACTCTTAGAAAACCTCATAAAGTTGTGTGCTTGCTTCAGGTAAAGGCAGTCTGGTGGAAAAAACAATGGCCTAGGCGTGGGAAAAGCTTCCTTCTAATCCTGGTCCTGCCATTAATTGGCTATGTGACCTTGGACAAATCACCTCTCTGAGCTCCAATTATGTCTTCTCTAAAATGAGGATGGCTTCAGGTAGATAATCTCTAAGGTTCCTCCCATTGAGTTAAGCATTTTCAGTAAATACCTAGTGAATGAATGAACAAATGGCTAATATTCTGTCGTTGGGAGCTGGGAGACTTTGGCTCTGTCTTCAGTGGTCAGAGGGAAGAAATTCCAGGTCCAAGAATAGGAGGAGCAAAATGTTGTCTGGTCCAGGGTATGCTCAGAAGAAAAGACAAGTCACTCAGGAACCTAGAAGTGGCCCCAGGAGTTCCCCAGGAATGTTTACTACCCCTTACTTTTCATCACAGCCTAGTTTTCAAATCACTCATTAATATTTTTCATGAAATTGTCATTAATACCCCTGTGAGGTAGGTGGTGAGGTAGATAGTCCCACTTGATAAATGAATAAAACTAAGACAAAAATAAATTCAATGGCCAGGGGTGGGGTGGAGAGATTTCAGAGACACTGGGAAAGCCTTCTCTCCCCACTCTAAAAATATCGCATTGTGGCAGGGACTACCTATTCTACCTATGAGTCAAGCCAACCCCAGGGCTTCATCATTTAACATCGGAATTGCTGGTGTTTGTGGTACTCCAGTCTTGTAACTGAAATGTTTTTAAACTGTGGAAACATCTTTCTGTAACCTCACTACTTTTTTTTCCTCTTAATTACATAGCAGGCAGAACTGAATTGTTCTCCTCTGAGAAAATAAGGCTTTGCTTTTGTCCGAATTTGTCAGCTTTTTTCTTCTTCTGCCTGCATACTTCATGTGCAATGGAGAAGTCTTGTTCAGTGAATGTAAAGGTTTCATCCAGAGTGGTTCCTAGCAGATATCTTTATGGACCCTCATTTATAAAATGAGCTGAAGAAAGAAATGTCAAACCACTCCAGTATCTTTGGCCTCAAGCCAATAAATGTGATCTCCATCACCTCAAAATGTTTCTGGGGTCATGATGTCCCTACGCTGTGCCCAGACCTCTATTTCTTAACTGGGCTTTTTCTAATCAGACCCAAGATCAATGATAAAGTCTACAGTTTGGGGGTAAGTGAATGAGATGACAGCCCCCCCTTTCCCACATGTGCCCTTGCCCATTCCTCCTAATTTACTCCTAAATGCCTTAACCATATAACCTTATAGTCACTCAAAACTTGAATATTCACAGTTCTTGACATGATGAAAGATGTAGATAATCCTTTACAGTTTTGCTAAGTGAAGACTCTAATAGGATTCAAGGTGACCCAGGAAAGCAACAAAATGGTAGGATAGGAGTTAATGGGAGGTAAGATAAGAATTTAAACTGAAAGAAAAATAATTCAAAAGATAGACTTAAAATGCCTAAAGGTTTCTCTATCCAGCTGGCTAAGTGTGGCTGGCTGGGGCCTGCATCATGAAAGAGCTAACATCCAACAGATGGCAGCAGAGAGCAATAGCATTTTAGCAGAGATGTTCAGAAGACAATAGAAAACTATTCAATGTGAAGAAAAGCAAAAGAGAACATGAAAATATCAACAGAGGAAATTGAAGTTACTGTAACAATGAAAGGATGAACTGAACACGCCATGTGCACATCCTTCTATAGGCAGTCCTTGACCAAGTATATAACTTACCTGTGTTTCCTGGACATACACACTTCCCATGTATGTGCTCCTTTATCTGTGTTTTCTACTTATATGTATTCCCAGTGTGTGTCTGATTAAATTGTCTTTTACTTTGAACTGCTGTGTCCTATGGTTGGTCTAGAAAAGAAAACTCCTTGGAGTCTTCTTAGTAGACACTCACCCATAAAGTGGCTTGAAAGGGTAGCTTTATGGGGGCTAGAAGCCCTGAGTGCCACACTTACATTTAAATATCATAATGGTTAATATTTACATATTCCCATTTTCAGAGCATGGAATTGAAATTCAGAGAGATTTAGTGACTTACCCATAGCCACATAGCTAGTAAATACCAAAGAAAGGATTTGAACCTTAGTTTCTCCCGAAACTAAATCCCATGCTTTTCTAGAATACCAAACTGCCTCTCTATAGGGGTGTGTCTTCTTGAAAGGGAACTGTCAGAAGAAATAGGAAACACAAAAACAAAGAAATCAGCTCTAGAGAAGAGATAAGGCAAGGGATTTCTTTTCTTCCCTTGTAGAGGTGGGGACTATCAGTGTAAACCCCTGCATATGATGTCAGGCAATACCTTGCTACTTGGTTTTGCTTAACAGTTTTTCTCTGTTACATGGAAAAAACATATTTGGTGGAGAGAGAGTTGGATTAGATGTTACATAAAAACAAAAGACATCTGTAAAAATGCTTTTAAAAAAGGAAATAAAGACCAACAAATAAGGAATCTTAAAAAAAAAAAAGAAAGTAAATAGCCAAACTAAATGATGGAATAAACAATATTTAGATGGCTCAAGCCTCTCACCTTTTATCACTACTTTCTTATACCTATTTAATTCCTCCTTGCTAGTCGCTCCATGCTGATGATTGACCCCATTTTTCTCTCAGCCTGTTACAGTGCACTCAGTTAAGCATAAATGTTCTCTCTTAAAACCTGGAACAAAGGAGGTGGTTCAGTGTCCAAATTTCAAAAGACTTTCCTGGAAGGTTGCATGTGAGGTCTATAGAGAACACCGGAGGTCAGCAAAGCAAGTAGTTAAGCAAAGAAAGCACTTACCAAAAATGTACTAGCAAGATTTACTGCAGATAGTTCTAGTAATTCCTCCCTGCCCCTGTCTGACGAGGCTTTCTTTAAATAGGTATATACTGAATAATAACAAAATTATGAGCTTTATTGAAGCCTGATATGGGAAATGTGGCCTAAAATCAATACAATATATTACATTTAAGAACTGACTTTTAATTTGCTCTTTTTGTCATAGGTCACTATCTTTGTTCTCTCTCTCTCTCTCTCTCTCTCTCTCTCTCTCTCTCTCTCTCTCTCTCTTTCTCTATCTCTCTCTCTCTCTCTCTTTCTCTCTCCCTCCTTCTCTCTTTCCCAGGGCATTTCTGCCATACTATTTTCCAGTTTTCCCAGAAGTTTTTGTCAAATAGTGAGTTCTTATGCTAGAAGCTGGGGTCTTTGGGTTTACCAAACAGTAGATTACTATAATCATTGACTATTGTGTCTCGTGTACCTAACCTATTCCACTCTATTTTTTAACCAGTACCAAGTAGTTTTGATGATTGCTGCTTTATAATACAATTTAAGATCTGGTATGGTTAGGCCACCTTCCCTAGCATTTCTTTTCATTAATTCCCTTGATATTCTGGACATTTTGTTCTTCCAGATGAATTTTGTTATTATTTTGTCTAGCTCTATAAAATATTTTTTGGTGGCTTGATTGGTATGGCACTGAATAAGGAAATAATTTAGGTAGAATTGTCATTTTTATTATAGTAGCTCAACCTACCCATGAGCAACTGATGTTTTCCCAATTATTTAGATCTGACTTTGTGTGAAAAGTCTTTTGTAATTGTGTTCATATTGTTCTTGGGTTTGTTTTGGCAAGTAGACTCCTAAATATTTTATAATGTTTACCATAACTTTAAATGGAATTTCTCTTTATATCTCTTGCAGATGATTTACGTGGGTTTATTTTACATCCTGCAACTTTACTGAAGTTGTTTATTATTTCAAGTAGTTTTTTTACTTGATTCTCTAGGGTTCTCTATCGTCATATCACCTGCAAAGAGTGGTCTCAATGTGTGGCCCCACATTGTGGCCCTCTAGGTCCTCAAGTGCGGCCCTTTGACGGAATCCAAACTTCACAGAACAAATCACCTTAATAAAAGGATTTGTTCGGTAAAACTTGGACTCAGTCAAAGGGCCGCATCCAAGGACCTAGAAGGCCACAATGTGCAGGTTTCCCATCGCTGCTTAAGATTTGAAAAGCACTTTATATTTATCTCATTTGTTGCTTACAACAACCCCCTGAGTTGGTGCCATTATCATTCCCATTTTACAGATGAGGTGGAGAGAACTTAACTGACTTACTCAGGGTCACACAAGGTTTGAACTCAAGTCCTCCTGACTCCAGGTCCAGAATTGTACCTGCTGCATCCTTCAACTGACTGTTCTATGGAGCAGCGGCTGTAGGTAGACACGTTGCCAGATAATGTTTTTCTCAATAGTTTTTCTTCAGGCTAAAGTGGTCTTATGGGGGATGTGTGGGGTTTAATGAATATTATTAATAGCTCACACTTATGTAGCACTTTAAGGTTTGCAATGTATTTGATCGGTTTTGATAATACATTTGCAGTGACTGCTGAGGCGCCTGGAGGGAGCATCTCTTCCCCATTCCTTCCTGCCCATCATCATCCTTGACCCTCCCTTTACTTACTCCACACATTTAACAAACACTGATTTAATACTTGCCGATTTCTCCCATCTCTAATCTATCCTTGACCCAGCAGCCAAAGAGATTCCTGAAGCACAGCTCTCAGCCAAAGGGATTCCTGAAGCACAGTTCTGGTGATGTCAGGTTTTTTTTTTGAGGCAATTGTGGTTGAGTGACTTGCCCAAGGACTTGCCCAAGGAACTATCTGAGGCTGGCTTTGAACTCAAGTCCTCCTGACTGCAGAGCTAGTGCTCTGTTCACTGCACCACCCAGCTGCCCCATCGTGTCGACTTTCTACAGCAGAGGTATCAAACATATTGGTCGGCCACGTAGAGCCCACAACACTCCTAGGTGGGTCTAAACCAGATTCAAATACAATTTCCAAATTACCTTCCCAAATACAATCCCCTTGGTGATGTATTAATTAAAAATAAATAGATGAAAGAAAGTTAAAAAAATGAATAAATAAAAATATGTAAACATTTGTGGTTTTCTAAATCAATATGTGGCCTACTGGGATTCTTATGTATGATTCACTGGCCCTGTTTCTATTTGAGTTTGATACCCCTGCCCTAGAGGCACAATAGACCCCAGTGACTCCAAATTAGCTCTAGTCTTATTGTATTATGGAAAGGTAGGGAAATTGCCAGAAAAATGGAGTGTTCAAGGAAGCCTACTACAGCTAATAGCATTACCCAGGAGCCCAAAGAGTAGTAAAGGGGTTGGAATGAATGAATGCGTGCATAAATGAATGAATGAGTGAAAATGAATTATGAATGAAGTTATGAATCATGAATGTATATATTAGTCACATACTATTTGCCAAGCACCATGTATCTGGAGATATAGATGCAAAAGGGAGACAGTTCCTACTCTCTGAGAGTTTCTATCGTAACAAGAGGAAAACAATATACTATAGCGGGGGGAGGAAATAAGCCTTTATATAATACCTACTATGTTCCAGGCACTGTGCTAAGTGCTTTTCAAATGTTATCTCATTTGACAGTGGAACCAGAAAACTTTTCTAAATTCCAGGTTATCAAGGGGGAAATTTTCCTTGAAATAATGAGAGAAGTGCTTAAAAGGTAAAACTTTTAACTTAAAAAAAAGTTCTTAAAAAGGAAAACAATTTGAAGAGGCAGAGACTTAATCTATGTTAGAAAGTTAGAAGAGAAAGAGAATGAAGGAGAGAACCACTGACCCTTTAGAACTATGTAATAGAGATGGAGACCCTCAAGATAAAGCAGCTTCTTCAGTTAAAAGGAATTTTGATGAGGATTCACAGAAGCTGTGAGGGGAGAAGTCATTCCATATTGGTCAAAGGAAGGAGAGATGAAATGTGATATTTGGTGACTGTCTACTGAGGAGCAGTGAGGTGCCATTTGTTGATCTGCCACAAATAATAGGGAACTATTCTGTCTTCCTGAGGTAAAATTCTGGGATAAGACAGACTCTCTAGATTTGTTGTTTTCCTTGACATCTCAGTAATGAGGCTTTATCAGAGATATTTGGTGCAAATATTTCTTTACCTTCCCTTCTTTTTCTGTTTATTGATGTTGCTCATGCAAAAGTTGTTTTTTTAAAAATTTTGTGCAATTGAATTGCACAATTTTTTTATATCCCTTCTTCCTTGTGTGGTTAAAAATTCTCCCTCTTGTCCTAGTTTTGAAAGATGCCTGATCCTAGGTTGTTTCTCTCTCTCTCTCTCTCTCTCTCTCTCTCTCTCTCTCTCTCTCTTCAGTGTTCAGCCCTGTATCCATTTTTGAGCTTATTGTGTTATCTGGTGCAAGTTTATGATCTAAACACAATTTCTGGTACAACCCCATAACTGTCAAAGCTGGTAACCACTATCCACTTTTTGAGGATTCCCATGGAGACAATTGATATTTCCAGAAGAAACCTATAAAGCATCACTAATGACTACAAAGTTCTAGGCAAGAAATGGAAGGCCTGAAGGGCACAAGTGATATTTTTAAAATTAATGTTGCTCAACTGAAGGTGGATTTCAGAAATAATTTAGTTGGAAGATGATATCTGAGAATAGAATGTAAATTTTTAGGCCATGACATAAGATATAGCAATGGTGAGCTCTTGGAGAGAAATGAAGTACATATGAGAGCTAGAAAAAAAATTTTTTTTTTTGCCCAAATTCCTATGATTCTGATCAAGGGCTTTAAAGAGAAAATGGAAGGAGAAATATACCTACATTTATCTGTCAGGCCTGATAATGCAAAGCATTACATTATTACATGGGAAGAACAGTAGAAGAAGACCAACAATTTTCATAGAACAAACTCAGTCAATGAAAATTCATTAAGTGCCTCCTCGTGCCAGGCACCATGCTAAACACTATTCAAGAAGACAAAGTCCAGGAAGGACAGAAATAAAACCTCTAGCCTCAGATGTCTGCACAGAGAATTGATAGTAGGCCATTTGTGATGGGAATATTTTTATGGAAGATCATAACAGATTAGATAAAGTAACTAATGAAGCAACATTATATATTGAGAGGATAAACTTGTGTGATGAAATCCAAGGACTAGAGGAGAAAAACATGGAAGAGTGCATTTTAGTAAGGAATTATTGATGTAGAAACAATAGTATTATTTTCATGGGTGTATAAAACAGGTTAATTGATCGATGAGAGAGAGACAGAGAGAGAAGAAGAAGAAGAAGAAGAACAAGAAAAAGAAGAAGAAGAAGAAGAGAGGGGAGGCAGGAGAGAGGGAGAGAGAGAGGGAGGGAGGAGAGAGAGACAGAGAGAGACAGAGAGAGAGAGAGAGAGAAAGAGAGAGAGAGAGAGAGAGCAAAATATTGAGGTTCTGTTCTTCCTATCTCTGCTGGAAGTCTTTCTGCTAAAAAACAAAACAATGGTTATCCTTGGCTTACCTTTGTGACAATACGAACCTCCAAAAAGTAGCAGCAGTGCTGAGAATTGCAATTTTGGACCTGATTCTGACCAACAAGGCAAAACTAATTGTCAGAGAAGAAATTATGAGAAACTGGATAAGCTCTAAATCGATGATCTTATGATCTTGGGAAACTGCTCATTCCATCTTAGGTTTAGTGATAGAGGAGGAAAAAATAGAATACAGTTGAAGCACCCCTTAACTACAGGGAGAGAAGATTTCAAAGAGTTAAGAGAAAGGACTGGTAGGATCCCATGGCCTAAAATACTATGGATGTCGTTGGTCCAAGAGGGATGGAAAACTCTCAAAAATGAAACTTTCATGAAGCAAACAATTCTTTGGAAAAAAAGGTACATCAACAACAAAAAGTAGAAGAAAAAAAAGGAGGAATAGTATAAAGAGGCAGATGTATATTCATAGGACATGCATTGGCCCACTTAGATTAGCAAAGGAGTTGGGGGAATGTTTCCATTCCAAGCAGGGATGGAATAACTAGGGTGCAAAGCATATAAGCCAACAGATGGTACGCTGAGCTCAAGCTGTTCCAATATTCTGCCTCCGTGTAGGTGCTTACAAGGCCTATTCTCTCTAAGTCTTGAGTTTCATTTCAATTCCTCCAAATTTATGCACTTGGGACTTGCCGGCTTCCCTCTGCCTCCCATTTTTTCCTATTAGTATCCTAGTCCCAGTTCATTCCAGTCTAGTCAAAGGGATAGGAATGCATTCCCTACAATAAATAATAACATATTTGCTTACATTCGCCCCTATCCCATTGAGACCCTAGTCTCTTTTCCTCATAAATAGAATGTATTTCATTGAAGAAGAATCTAAATGAATCAAGTGTAGGGTTAGGAATCCTGAGAAACAGGGCTTTTCTTGGGCAGCGTCTCAAATCTCAACTTCCTAGCATTCTTGACTACAGTGAAATGTAAATTGAACAACGTTAGCTGTGAAACTCCTGAACTGGGATATTTTGCATATCCCCATTAGATTGTAAGCCTCTTGAGGACAGGGCTTGTTTTGCATTTCCTTTGGTGCCTAGCGTAGTACCTGAAGCTTGTTGACTTGATTAGGCTAATCTCAGTTTCCTGAGTCCTAGGTTCTATATTCTGTTCCCTACTTTCACAACAGGAACAGACACACCCAAAATCTATTTGTAGAGGAGTGTTAATCAGCCCTGTCTCACAGCTTTCTGGCTGGTAAATCAGGTGAAAGCTGTCTACTTCTGACTGCTCTCAATACCTAACCACTGCCTAGGGAAACCGGTCTGCCACAGGAAACTTCAATTAGCTGGGGAGAGGGTTAAGCATTATAGGATCTGGCCTATTTCTCACCTGTCCTCTTCTGGTGTCTTCCATTGTCTTCCTGGAAAGCACACCTTGGCTCTTTTTTGAATATCCCCCTCGTCAACATTCAACCAAACTGAGGCCACCGGATTTATGTTAAATGCTCAGGACAATTCATTCTGTCCTTGCTTTTATCTGGTGCCAAGAGAAGTCAGGAAAAGGCAGAAGGAAAAAACAAAACATCCCATCCAATTGGAGGTTACAGATTTCAGAAAGACATGTAAAGGAAACAAAAAAAGGACAGAGAAAAGAGTATCACAGTCATTTAATAGTCTTGCTGAGGCTGATAGTGAATAGTAAAGAAAAACATACAAAGGTGGGGGTTGTTGTTGTTTTAGCTATGTTAGGGGTATGAGAAAGATCAAATAATTCTGTGAGAATCGGGAACCTTAGAATGCTGAGGTCTGTCTAACCAAATCAACATACATTTATTAGGCATCTCTTATGGTGAGGGTAGGGGGCACTGTGCTAGACACTGGGGTTACAAAGTCAAAAAACAAAACAATCAGTCCCTGCCCTCAAAGAGTTAATATTCTACTGAAATCCCAGTACCTGGGCTGGGTGCTGGGCTTGAGGCTTCTAGTCTCAGGCAACATGTGGCTACAACCCTCTCCTGACTTTAGTTGCATCCCAGTAACAGAGGGTTGGACTGAAAATAAATATTTTATTTACATATGCTTCCTTTTTATAATTTAATTTTTATTTTTTTCTCATTTACATGTAGACAAAAAAAATTTAACTTTTGAAAAAAATTCTGAGTTCCAAATCCTCTCCCTCCTTCCAGCCCCTCCCTGCTCATTGAGAAGGTGAGCAATTTGATATAGGCTATACATGTGTAGTCATGCAATACATTTCCGTATTAACCATGTTGCAAAAGAAAACATAGGTAAAAACTAAACCAAACCAAACCCAAGAATAATAAAGAATGTTTTAAAAAGTATGCTTTGACCTGCATTCAAATTCCATCAGTTCTTTTTTTGGAGGTAGCTAGCAGTTTTTCATAAGTTCTTCAAAACTGTCTTCAATCATCATATGGTTGAGAATAGCTAAGTCATTCATAGTCCATCATCTTACAATAATTGCTGTTGCTGTGTACAATGTTCTCTTGGTTCTGCTCTGCTCACTTCACTGTGCATCAGTTCATGTAGGACTTTTCCCAGGTTTTTTTTTTTCCGAAAGCATCCTGCTTGTCATTTCTTATAACACAATAGTATTACATCACAATTATATATGACAACTTCTTCAGCCATTTTCCAATTGATGGACATCCCCCGGATTTCCAGTTCTTTGACACCACAAAAAGAGCTGCTATAAATATTTTTGTACATAAATGTCCTTTTCCTTTTTCTTTGATCTCTTTGGGATCCAACAGTGCATTAGTGTCCCTATTTTTCATCTGTACCTTTCTGTAACAGAGAATTTGATTCTGCCAGATATAGAGTATCACTATCCACTGACAAGGAAGGACTTGAGCCCTGGAGTGTATATCTTTTCTGAGTTTGTACTTTCTCTCTTCCCTTATAAATCAATTCCGGGAAAGTACTCTCTCCTGGTCTGGAATGTGCAAAGACTGAGTAGGGGAAGGGAGGATGGTAATAGATAAAGGGTAGTTGGGAAGTGAAAGAAAGCAGTGGGTACTAGGAATGGGTACCAGGAGATGTTTACAATGTTCCCAGGTAGTTAGGCTTTTAATGCTGAAGGTCTTTGATTTCAAAGATTCAAGTAGGTAGGCTCAAAGGACTTTAGGTAAGATCTAGGTAAATAGATAAGAAGACTGGAGACCTGCAATAGAGTGTTAAAGATCAGGGAAGTTGTACTGAGTTCAAGAGTCCTGTGGTCAAAGACATGTTCTCCAGGACCAGCTCTGAGAGAAGCCCAGGGAAAATGACTGTGGGTCTCGGAGGCCTCAGAACCAAGGAAGGACACTGGGATCTTTTAAATAAGTAAAGGGAAATACAGAAAGTTTGTAGCATGTTGTGAGCTTATGTTCTAGTTGGGAAGACAGGCTATACCCCGATGGAAAGGTTACTAACAATACTAGGCATTGTGTGGTTAGTGCTGAAGGAGTAAGGTAGTGTGAGATATAGGAGATCAAATGAGATCAACGTGGACTGGGTGGTTCAGGAAGTTTTTGTGGAGGAGGTGGGCCTTCAAGGATCAGGAGACTTGGCTAGGTGAAGCGGAGGGCAGAAGAGCTTTTTGGTAAGAGGAAACAGTGTGAACAGAAGCACAAACAGGAAAGCCAAAGCTGTGTTATAGGCTCATTGAGGGGAGTTACTGAATTGTTTTGAGCATGGGACTGGTATGGTGAAAGTGGTACTTGAGAAATATTAACCTGGCAGAGATATGCGTGAAATATTAGAGAGGGAAGAGGCAGCACCCCATTGTTCACTAGAGGTTTCAGGCATGGCTGAACTTAGGAGCAGGAGACTGGCTGCCTGTATGGTGTGATTTGAGAAACTCTATGAAGGCCTCCCTAAACCCCATAATACCTCCTCTGTTAGTCTGCTGTTGATTCCTGAAACCCCCACTGGCCTGTTATTTCTCCTGATCATAGTTCCAGTTATAGTAATTGTTTATGGATTATTCTGAATATTTTTGTGTGTTTTCTGTATCTCTTTATGTGTCTTTCCATCTTCTGCATTTTCTGTGAGATTCAGGAAAGGCTGTCCTATAACTGATATGTATTTGTTACCCTGAGTGCCTGGTGGGAGCTGAAGATCTTATTACTTACATTTATAGAAACTTAGATACGAGCTCTGCATAAACTATGTTTGTAGGTTCTTTTTTTCCTCTGGGGGTGATGGGTGATGGGGAGTCAATGAGCCAAAAGAGATACAACTCTTTTAGGACTACCCCTAAGAGTGGACCTGGTCTATGTGATTGCAGAGCTTGAGGAGCTTTATGCCCCATGTTACATTTACAAATGATTAAGACCTTTTCCACTTCCAAAACATTCTGGGATTCCATGATATCAGAATGCTGCCTGAGTTTGGCCCTACCTACTGGAGTCTGGGAGAAATTAATGAATTGATTTGGATTGACTTGTCTGTGGCTTTTTCCTAACCCAATTGGCTTCCAGGAAGACCTCCTGCTAACACAAAGACAAAAAAAAATAGTCTAGAAGAAAAATATGGCTAGGCACGGAGACAACACACCATATATAAGCCCTACAACCAGGGAGCTGAGGCCAGTGGATCTCTTGAGCTCTGGAGTTCTGAGCTGCATGGGCTAAGTTGATCAGGTGTCCACTCTAAGTCCAGCACAGAGGAAGGGGAAGAAGAGACACTAAGTTGCCTATAAGGAGGGGTTAACCCAGCTCCTGTGTTTGTCAGAGTGGGATCAGCCTATGAGTGGTCCTTGTACTTCTAGCCAGGTTAAGATAGAGAGACTTAGTCTTTAAAAAAAAAAAACCCTCTTCACCTAGCTGAGTTCTTCCATTTAAGTCTTCCACCAGGGTTTTTCTGTGGCATGGAAATGAACATGGAACCCTCAAAGGTTATGCTGGTGGAGTGCCAGCTCCGGCAGATCCTACCAAGCTTTCAGTGGGAGCTCAGCGACTTAACTATGTTTTTGTCATCTGAAGACCAAGAAGGTGAGGAATGAGAGCATGAATATTGGTTTGGGCCACAGCAACTCAGAGAGACAGTCTGTTATTCAGAGGCTGTTATCTCCCATCTGCATTGGCAGGGGGATTGGCCCCACCAGTGAAATCATAGAACTCTGGACATTCAAAGTAAAAGCATATAAGGATCAGGCAGGGGAAGCTACCATTTGCCAAGAGTAAACTGCAAGTTCACTGCTGCGGGATCAACTTTTCTAAGTCTAAATGCACCTAAAAAGTTATGTGTAAACTACATTTTTATAAATAGAAACATGTATTCAACACCCTGGGGGAGAAGGAGGAGGTGGGAGAGAACAATGGGAAGTCTCACAATTTTCAAGGACCGTTTTGAGAATTACTTTTGTTATCTAAATCATCACCCCTTTAATGTATCTTTTTGGCTAAGTATGGATTTTCACTTTGAGTTTGCTCTCATTCAATTTGTCAAACATACATAGAGCTGTGATAGTACTGGGTAAGAGAATGTTAAATAAGCATTAATAATAATAATGAAATGTCACATTTATTATAGGATGATAGATGGAATCATTGAGCCCAACCCCGGGCTGTTTAGAAATGATGAAACTGAGTGCCAGAGAGGTGACATTACTTGCCCTGGGCCATCCAGCTGATGGTGGGATTCGAACCCAAGTCTTCCTTACTCCAAGGCCAACTATCTACAGAACTTTACAAAGATAAAAGTGGCTTTCTGAACTCATGAAGTTTATGGTCTTGTGTTACTTATCTTCTGTAAATGGGGGTGCTCGGCTAGATCTCTAAGATTCCTTCAGCTCTAATGATTTCTATCTCTCATATTTACACTTGCGCATCATAGTTTCCTTGCTCCTTCTCCCTGGGGACTTTATATTTTAAATTTGACCCCATACTGTTTCCTATTTAAATAGTTCCAGGAGTCACACAGGAAGGAGTTTGAGGGGTATTTCAGGGGTGGAAACTCTTCCAAGCACTCCCTACTTATGCCTTTGCAAGAAACTGGCCCCGAATGCTAGATTACCAAGTCAGTTTACCAGGGCTGACAAAGAAGAGGCAAAGAAATTTGTCTGTCGTTTACCCATATGGATCTCCCTCCTTGTCCTCTCCTTTCAAAACTCTGCCTTCCTTTAGATGTTGGGGAAAGAAACTAATAAACGTGGAGGCTTCCTGATATGATAGAAATAGCCCTGACCTGGCACCAGAGGGCTAACGTTCAAATCTCGACTCTGATACTTACAAACCATGTGAACTTGTGCAAGTCATTTCCTGGGTTTCAGTTTCCACAGGTGGGAATCAGGGGATGTTGGATTTAGGGGATGGGGAATCTGTGGCCTTGAGGCCACATGTGGCCCTCTAGGTCATTAAGTGCAGCCCTTTGACTGAATCCAAACTTCACAGAACAAATCCTTTGAGGATTTACCTACCCTCTATAAAATGAGAAGGTTGTATGCTTCATGCGTTGAAATGCATTAAACATAAAACAGTTACTGGGCAAATTTAGTTTGTTGACTCAGTGTTCAATATTAATCTTCCTTCCTTCCCTTCCTTTCCTTCTTCCTTCTTTTCCTTCTTCCTTCCTTTCTTTCTTTCCTTCTTCCTTCCTTTCTTTCTTTCCTTCTTTCCTTCCTTCCTTCCTTCATTCCTTCCTTCCTTCATTCCTCCCTCCTTCTCTTCTCTTCTTTCTTTCTTTCTTTCTTTCTTTCTTTCTTTCTTTCTTTCTTTCTTTCTTTCTTTCTTTCTTTCTTTCTTTCTCTTTCTTTCTTCCTTCCTTCCCTCCCTCCCTCTCTTTTTCTTTCTTTTTTTCTTTCTTTCTTTCTTTCTTTCTTTCTTTCTTTCTTTCTTTCTTTCTTTCTTTCTTTCTTTCTTTCTTTCTTTCTTTCTTTCTTTCTTTCTTTCTCCCTCCTGCATTGACAAGTTAAATGACTTACCTGGGATTACACAGCCAAGATGTGTCAGAGACAAAATTTGAACCAGAATTTCCTGACTTTGAAACTAGCCTTTCACTTCCTGTGCTACTCTGCCTCTCCCATTTTCAATAAAGCTCTAAGGTCGCTTCCATCTCTGTCCTATTTTTCCCCATTCACACATATATTGACACATATTCATATGCACATATCTTTATGCACTCTCATCCACACCTCTGCTTGTAACACACAGGCACACACACTTAGACACACAAAAACCAGAGACGCACATACTTCATGGACTATGCAGATTCCTTCCTATTCATGCATGGGAATTAGGTACATGAGGCAGAAACCTCAGAGGGATCAGTTTCTTCAGAGGAGCAGCAGGATATCAAGTTATTTTTTGGAACATGTCCTAGGCCATGAGTCCCCAGCAGCCTACACTATTTATCTATATGCAGTTTCCAAGACATTGGCTAATCAGAGCTTCCGGTCAGGGATAGATAACCCAGTGGGAGCTTTTAAGCATGGAGTATTTTTCTGCATTGAAGTATTTTGGGGTCATTCAGTTGAAAATCTCATTGATTGGGGTATCCTCTTCAAAGATGATGACTGAAATCCATCCATTCCTTCTATACACTGATTCTTTTCTCGTCCCATAAATCTACCATAAGGAGTCCAGCCAACAGGTGAAGACCTTTCTCTAGATTCTTAATCTTGTGTGTGTGTGTGTGTATGCATGTGCGTGTGTGAGTATGTGTGAGTATGTGTGCCCGAGTTATGGAAACTTTTGGCAGTTTGGTGAGGCCTATGGACCCATTCTAAGAATAACGCTTTAAAATGGATAGAGTAAGATGCCTAATAGGTAGCATTTACATAACACTTTAAGGATGGCAAAGCTCTTTACAAATATCTCATTTCATCCTCACAACAACCTTGGGAAGCAGGTGCGACTACTGTCCCCATTTTACAGATTAGGAAACTGAGGCAGAGTCAAATGACTCGCCCAAGGTCACATAGCTAGTAAATGTCTAATGCTGAATTTGAACTCAGGTCTTTCTGACTCCAGGTCCAGTGCTTTACCTACTCTGCCACCTAGCTGCCTACATAGTGTAAAATGTAATATATAGGATTATAAAGGAAATCCAGTTTTGATACCTGGAATGCAGTTATTAAAATAGCAAAAAAAAAAAAGATTTTGATATAGTAATATGTCCAGCATCCTTAATAATAGTAATTTTCTGTAGCAATGAGCATAAACCCTCTTTCTTGTGTTTTGTATATATTTGTATTCTCCACACTTAGCACAGTAAGTGCTTAATCAATGCTTTATGTAGTTGAATTTATTTCTAGGTATCTGCAACAACTGTAATGTGATGTATTATTGATGTCATACCGTTTGCCTTCTCATGGAGTGGATGAGGGGTGGGTAGAAGGGGAGAGAATTTGGAACTCAAAACGTTTTAAAAACGAATGTTAAAAATAAGCGAAAGAACGAATGGATGAAAGCAGCCGTCGTGGGACCTGAAAATAAGCGTGATTTTGATGGGTGACAAAGTCACAGGTGCTGCTGACGCTGCTGCGGGCCGTTGCCTACATTCGTAATGGAACGGAATGCTAAATTTCAGTAAGAACAAAGTGAAATTTGAGATGTAATTTTCTTCCCCCTCCAAGTTCATGAACCACAGAAATCTACTCATGGTCCCCTTTGTTAAGAACCTCTGCTCTAGCTTGATTTTGCCATTATGTCAATACTAGAGGAGCACGAGGACCGTCCGCTGGTTACTCTTCATTTTTACTATGTGTCCAAGTCACTTTTTTTTTTGGGCAATACATTTTTCTGATGTGTGCTTAGCATGGTATCTCAGTAGCCGAGTACATATTGGGGGCAGCAAGGTGGTACAATGGCTAGAGCCCCTGGTCTAGAGTCAGGATAGACCTGAGTTCAAATCTGACCTCAGATACTCACTAGCTATGTGACCCTAGGCAAGTCATTTAACTTTTCTGTACCTCAGTTTCCTCATCTGTGTAATTGGCATAATCATAGCCCCTGATCCCCAGGGTTGTTGTAAGAATCACACGAAATAATAATTGTAAAACCCTCAGCATAGTACCTGACACATAGTAGGTGTTGTTGTTCAGTTCTTTCAGTCCTGTCCGACTCTCCGTGACCCCATTTAGGGTTTTCTTGGTCAAGATTCTAGAGTGGTTTGCCATTTCCTTCTCCAGCTCATTTTACAGATGAGGAAACAGTGGACAAACAGGTTGAGAGACTTATCCAGGGTCACACAGCTAGTAAGTGTCCGAGGCCAGATTTGAACTCAGGAAGATTGAGTCTTCCCGACTCTAGGCCTTGGCGCCACATAACTGCTCCTACCGTGTGCCCAGGTGCTCTATAAATGTTAGCTATCACGTGCTTTTTGGATTGAAGTGAATCGATGCCATCCCATATGCTGATTCTCTTCCAAATCCTGCAGCCTCCTCTTGCCTACCAACCTTTCCACTGCCTTTTGGTGACTCTCATCTTTAATTCTTCGGCGACAGCAGCGAGGTGGATAGAGGTCTGGATTTAGCGTCAGGAAGACCAGACTTTAAATCCCATGCCAGATACTTCCCAGTGGTGTGACCCTGGACAAGTCACTTTTCTCAGCCTCGGTCTCCTTATCTATAAAATGGGAATGATATTAATAATAATAGCATCTATGGTTGTTGGGAGGATCATTTGAGATGATGTATGTGCAATACTTTGCCCCTCTAAAGTGTGATACGTGTGCTAACTGAATTTTTTTTAAGCGTAACATAAAAAGAGAAACCTGGGTTCAAGAATGGATTCCACCTCTGAGGGTGTCTCCAAACTGTGGCTCCCACCCCATGCCTGGAAATATTCCCTCCTTTCTTCTGTTGAGTGCAGGTCAGTTACAACCAGCCCGAGAAAAGCAAGCTGAGCCAGGATGTCTGACTGTGAACCAGGACCTGGAGCCCTCTCTTTTGAAGCTGCCTGGGGCCTGGGGACAGATGGGCTAGGGCTAGGGGCAGCCATGTGAAAGTTGTTGGAACAGACTGTTAATTACATGATTTGCCTGGTTATGCTTTAACTGAGGAGAGACTGAACAAGACGGTCTGGGCATTTATCTGAGAAGGGTCACGAAATTTAATTGATGCCCTCTTGCAAGTAGATAGTTTGGTATAGCCCGATATTTATCTTATCCTGGACACTTAAAGCCCACTCCCTGAAGTCATAACTAGGTAGAGTAGGTGATATGATGACCTGGAGGCATTCAGGGACCAGGGGTGAAGAGCACCTCTGGTCAGAGGGTTCATTTCTTGATACTGTTTGAGGGCTCCTCTGTCGCAGCTGTATAGTGGAAGGCTCTGAAGTCAGAGGACTCCAGTTCAAAATCCAACTCTGCCACTAACTGCCCATGAGACCTTGATCAAATCACTTAACCTCAGGGGGCCACAATGCCTCATCTACAAAATGAAAGACTAGCTGGCCTCTGAGGCCTTGTCCAGCCCCACATTTATGATGCCATGACCAATTTTGGAGATCTGTACTGTGTTTAATCTCCTGGTTGCTACATAGACAATGACACCCTTAACCTCGAGCACCAGTAAAGCAGTGACATTTTTTATTACATGACTCTTTAAGCAGCCTGGCAAAGTGGCTAGCGTGCCAGGCTTGGAGTCAGGGAGATTTGTGTTAAAAATCTTGCCTCTTACACTTAACTATGTGACTTTGAGCAAGTCTTCTAATGTCAATGGGCTTTAGTTTCTTCATGTGCAGAGTTAGCTGGTTGAACTCGAGAGCCATCTAACCTGAACCCTTCCAGAACTAAATCTATGATTTTCTGTTTTAGTTTAATCATTTCAGTCATGTCTGACTCTTCATGATCCCATCTGGGGTTTTCTTGGCAAAGATGCTGGAGCGGTTTGCCATTTTCTTCTCCAGATCATCCTCTGACCTGTGTTCAAATTGGCCACCACTTTACTGTGTGCGCTTAGTCGGGTCAGTTAGCATTTCTGTGTCTCAGTTTTCCCATACCCTACTTTCTTTTCTGAAATCCTCATTCCTCAATTCAACAAATATCTGATTGTCCACTATTTGCAAGGCTCAGGGGGTAGGTGTCGGGGAGGATGCCATAAGTCTGTGGTCTGTGGTTTCACTGTCAATGTCGGAACTCCTTACACCAATGCAGATCACGTTACAATTCTTTATTTTAGAGAAGTTTTAGGGGGCCCAGGGACTGGGAGGGAGTTGTTCACAATTATGTAACTAGTCAATGTCAGGGTCTGGATCTGAACCCAGATCTTCTTGACTCTCCTGGTATTCCACCTGCTTTCCTCTGCACAAGATACACATATGTGTCCTTGCCCTCAAAGATTTCCATGCTAACAGGGAGATAATTCTATTTCAAGGCTGGATATTCTATTTGTACATGGAATGGCAACAATATAATGTAGTTAGGAAGAGCTTTAGAGTCCAAGTCTCTTTATTTTAAAGATGGGGAAATTGAGGCCCAGCCAGGTTAACTGATTTGTCCAAGGTCACGTGGGTGGCAAAGCTGGAATTGGACCCTAGGTTCTATTTACAAAACTCTAGATCTGTGCCACAGCTGTGTGACTGGGTAATCAATCAAGCAGCATTTGTTAAGTGCCTACTGTATACCAGGCAGTGAGGCTACAAAGATAGGGATGAAGTGATATTTCCTCTTAAGGAACTAACATTCTAATAGGGGAGGCAAGCTCTTTTGTATGATAGAATAAATATAAAGAGAATAAATACAAATAAATACGAGGAAGTTTGAAAAGGAAGGACACTAGCAGCTGGGGAGATCAAGAAAGGCTTCAAGTTGAAGGTGGTGCTCCTTGAGTGCAGGGACTGTCTTTTGCCTCTTTGTACAGTGCCTGGCACATAGTAGGTGCTTCATAAATGTTTATCAATTTATTGATTAAAAAGCATATTCTATGAGGTGGAGGTGAGGAGGAAATGTATTGCAGGCATGTGGGATAACCAATACAAAATTTGCTTCGAGGCTGGAGATGAAGTGCTCTGTGTGAGGAACATTTAGAAGAAAGTCAGTCTGGCTGGGGTGAAGAGCCTGAAGAGAGAAAAATGTAAGGGAGGCTGGGGTTAGGTTATGTAGGGCTTTAAAAGTTAAAGCAAGGGTACACAAAGCTTCCTTATCTGTGGTAAGACCTTCAGGAAAGTGAATAGCTAGCCACCCCTTAATTTATCTTTTGCATACTGATTTTTTTTTGTAGAGTTATAGCTGGCAGAGACACTGTAAGTCTATCTCCTCCCCTCCCCCCATTTTATAGATTAGAAAACTGAGGTGTGAAGTACTTGGGCAATGTCACATATATCCTAACAAAGCTAGGATTTTAATTCAGCTCCTTTGACTATAACCTTATTCTTCCCCCCCCCCCCCCCCCAGTATCCCACAAGGCTAGTCAGGTTTGATTAAAGTGGGGAATACCAGAACACACAGTTGGGGGGTGGGAAGAAAACAGATGCATGTGGAAGAAAGCCTTTTGCACGCTTCCAGGTGGGTTGTGTCTGCTAAGGGAATGAATGTCAGCATTTGACAGAGAACATGCTGCCTTTCTTCTGCCACTTCCTGTCACAATGACACCTGTGAAGCCTGGTACCTAGCTTACTTGTTGATTAGATTTACAAAGTCAAGTTCCTCCAAACTCCTCCCCTCCCCTCCCCTTCCTTCCCCATTCCCCCTCGGCCCCCCTACCCCCACCCCAAGGTTCCTCAGTAATCACAGTGTACCAAACCTGGGTCAAAAAGAAGGGAGAATAGATTCTAGCCCATATTGAGTCTAGGGTATTGTGTGAACCGCGGAATTGTGCTCCAGAGTTGTTGGGAGGGTAGCAGTCACCAGAAGGCGACCCTAATTCCTAGGCAAGGGAGGAACAGGTGTGCCACCCATCGCGGGCCAGAAATGAGACTTGGGGGTGGGGTGGGGAGGAGGACAGGGAAAGGCATCAGCTCGAAAAGAGACATAGATATATAGCAGCCACCTTGCAAGACATCCCTTTTTCATTGCTTCTTTCCCCACAATAAAGTCAACCAAGCCTTCCAGTTTATTTACATAAATTCTCTCCCCTCTTTTCCCTGTAAAATTGTCGTGTCAGTGAGGAAAATAAGCCTGTCCTCTAGTAATGGAGGAGACATCACTCTGGAAGTGTTTTGTGACGAAGAAGGCATTGGATTTGAAATGAGAGGCTCTGTATTTGAATTCGACGACTAGTACTTCGATACACATCAACCTCTCGGACCTCGCGGCCTCCACGTAAAATGAGGGGGGACTGAGTAATGGGTGATTTAAGGTCCCTTGCAGTTTTTGGAGTCTATGACCTTTCCCTCGCTTCAAAATCCGTCCTCCCCACCTTCCCAGCCCCACTGCATCAGAATCCAAATGCCTTCAGACTACGGGCTAACCTGACTCCCAGGTCCTCCCCATTCAAGTTTCTAGAAGTGGGTCAGTTTCTCTCCTTCCAATCTTACTGGAGGGGCAGGATCGAGAAAAGAGCGGAAGGAAGGGCGATGAGAGGGAAGACTTGTTAGCTCTCGTTAAAGCTGAGGGAGGAATTTAGGTCGGGCTGACCAGACCCCCTTCTGGATTTCAGATATAGGGAGTCTTGCGCCGAGGAACAGGGAACGCTCTTCACTCTTTTTTTTTTTTTTTTTGAAAGAAGGGACTCTCAGTTTGAGGAATTTCTGGGTTAAAAAACGCTTAGCACTGTGCCTGGCACGTAGTAGGAGTTATATAAATGCTTATTCCCTTCCCCTTCCCAAGCGCGGTCTTGGGAAAAGTTTGATTAGGTGGGGGGTGGGAGGGTTACACTCCTGGATCAAAGAGTGGGAAGGCTGAGTTTTAGCTGAAGGGATGGGAGGATTGGGTTTTAGGGTGAGGGGAGAAGAGGTTGGCTTCCAGGACGAAGGGGTGATCTGAAGCTCCAGGACGCTTTCACCCCTCCCTCCCCCACAGCCCTAATCCCAGGCGGAATCCCGGCGGGACAGCGAGTGCGGCGCCCCGCCTTTGGGGGCGGGCCGGGGGCGGGGAGGCGGGGACCCCTCCTTTCGGCCCCGTCCCCCTCCTCCTTCTGCTCCCCCTCCCCCTCTCGGGAGTCGGCCGCCGGGGCGCTCAAGGCGTGGAGTGAGTGACGGGCGGCGGGAGGAGAGCGCAGAGGAGGAGAGGAGGAGAGCAGGGGAGGAGAGGAGAGGAGAGGGGAGGGACAGACTTAGCGGGAGGCGGCGGCGGCGGCGGGGACCAGGCCGGGCCATGGCGGAGCGGGAGGCGGCGGCGGCCGGGGCCGGGGCTGGAGCCGGGGCCGGAGCCGGGGCCGGGGCTGCGGTGGCCACGGGGCCTCAGTGAGCGCAGCGGAGGGGCTCGGGGGGCTCGGGCCTGGGGAGCCATGCCCCGGGGGCAGCGCCGTGGCTGTTGCAGCCGGGCCCGGGGCTGAGCGGCTATCGGGGGGAGCGCACACTTGGGGTCCTCATCCCAGATTAAGGGCTTTTGCTTTTGTGTTTCTTGGCGGGCACGGTCGGAGAAGGCGGAGGTGAGCTGGGTGGGTGGGTGGGGGGCATGCCTGGCTGGAGTCCGGCCTCGGGGCGCGCCCCGGACACCACAGCCGCCTGCACCTCCTCCTCCTCCTCCTTCTTTTCCTCCTCCTCCTCCTTCTTTTCCTCCTCCTCCTCCTCCTCCTCCTCCAGCCCCGCTGCAGCAGCAGCAGCCAACATGGCTGCGCTCTTGAGCCCGGGAGTCGGCCGCCTCTGAGCCCTGCGCCCCTCTCCATGGCCCCCCGGGAGCCCCGGCTCCCGCCACACTAGGGTTGCAGTTAAGTCGCCCGCCCGCCTGCCCGCTCGCCCGCCAGCCTGGGGGGCGCCCCAGCAGCAGCAGCAGCCGCCGCCGCAGCCACCGTTGCCAAGCGGTCCTGTGCCCAGCCCCAGGCAGGAGGGTTTTTTTTTTTTTTTTTGCCGAGTCTGGGCGCATCAGCCCCCGGATTAGGGGAGCGCTTGAAGCCCCCCTCCTAGAACACTCTCCTGGCCGAAGGAGGCCACTGGGGAAGGGGGGTGCGTGGGGAAGCCCACGGGTGAAGCTCCTTGGAGCCATGGAGCCAAAGCACCGGGAGCTGCTTGCTCATTGTCAGCAGAGCCTGGCTCAGGCCATGACTGAAGTGGAAGCCGTCCTGGGGTTGCTGGAGGCAGCCGGAGCCCTGAGTGCCGGGGACCGCAGGCAGCTGGAAGAGGACACGGCCGCGGCTGGAGGGGCTGGGGGCCCCGGGGCCAAGGCGGAGCTGCTGCTCAAGCTCCTGCTCTCTAAGGAGCGAGACCACTTCCAGGACCTTCGGGTGGCCCTGGAGAAGACCCAGCCTCACCTGCTCCCCATCCTTTACCTGAACGGAGTGGCAGGGGCCCCTCAGCCCTCAGAGGGTGCAGGTGAGTGCAGGATTCTCTCCTGCTTCGGGCCCCCCCTCCTCATTTGGGGAACATCTCAAAAGACTTTCTTTGTAACCAGAACCGACCTCCTTCCCCTTTCTAAGTTTAATTCTTGAGGTCCTATAGACTGCAGTGGACAGATGCTCCCCCCACTCCCTGCCCCAATCTATATGGGGATCTTGCCCTATTCTGGGTAGATGGGAAGCTGCTTTTGGTCTCCTAACTTATCCTGCATTTTCCTTGGGAACAGTGCAGTGGAAGCCTCTAAGTAGGTGTATGTGGGGCTGCCCTTGACCTCCTAGAATCCCCGGTTAGAATCCCCATGAACTGGGGGAAACCTCAGGAGGCCATCTGGTCCTGCTTCCTGCTTTCACTACTCACAGTGGATGTTGCTTAAGCCTATTTTTAAAGCTCTTTAGGGAGTTCCCTTGGGAGACTGTTTCTGTACTTTTCATTTGGATAGTGGAAGCAACCAAGTATTGCTAGGCCCTGTTTGGAATCCCACCAACATCTGCTCCCCTGTTAGTTTTCCTCTTCTTGGCTTTTCCTGTCCTCCCAAGATCCAGTCCCAAAGATTAAGCCCTAGAGGGGAATATTCCTCAAGGGGGGAGTGGGTGATAAAGTATGGCCTGTTGTGCATTCTAGGAAAGCCTGGAGTGAGAAAAGTTGAGGAAATTGCATCCTATTGTGGGAAAACCAGGGAAGTTGCTGCTGGGGTCCAGCTCTGACCCTGCACACGCTTCCCAGAGTTGAGGATTGGATGGAGGTTTTAAGCATTCCTTTGCTTCTCTTCTGCTGCTGCTGATTCTGTTGGTGTGTGTGAGATTTGCACTTGGGTGAGGGACATCTAGGAATTTCTGAGCAGGGGTTCGGCAGGCTAGAGGCTTGTTTTGGGGGATGTGCCTTTTGGATGTTAACCAAAACATCTTTTAGAAGGGGAAGCCCAGTGGAGGAGGCACTTGCCCAGGGGTATACCAAACGTGACAAAATCCCTGTCTTCTCCCCTTGAGTTGTTTCAGTGGCACCTGTTACTGTTCAGCAGTTGGGGCATGGCAGGGGAGGAGTGGATGCCACCTTTTTAAAGAGCCAGACCCTTTTTTAGGAGAGAGCTGAGAGAAAGGCCTGAGAAATATGCCCTCAGTGGCTGTGGGGAAACAGATCCAGACCTGTTCATTTGGCCATTAAAAGCCTTGCTTATTAAGGCAATCATTTTTATTAGGTGCTCTCCATAACAAGCCAGTGAGGTGTATGCATTGGGCTCCTCATCCTTGTTTGGAAAACTGGAGGAAACTGTGACTCCGAATGCCTTGGTTATATAGGAAGCTTGTTCTAGGTTTAGGGCCCTGCCAGTTCGACTGTCTCCATCCCTCCCCTTCAAAGCTACATTGTAAAGCCTATTCATTGTGTCTGTTACATGCCCTTGTTCTCTTGCCTCACTTGGAATATTCTTGTGTGGGATACACTTTATGTTTTATAAAGTGCTTCTGCAGATGAGGTTGAGAGGCAACGTGGTGGAGGAGACGGGAGGTGGGTCCTGGAGTTGGGAAGCCCCAAGTTCAGATTCCGATTTTAACTTTCTTGGCTGGGTAACCCTGGACACATTGTTTTCACTGTTCAGTGCCTTAGGCAGCTTTCTAGAATGATAATTACGGTTAGTTTCATTCCAGTTGTTGATCTGCTTTGTTGGAGGGAGTTTTCTTTCTGGGAGTTCCCTACATCTGTGGTATCTCAGGTCTGGTTAAGAAAAAAGTTGGGGGAGGAGTGGAGGGCTTTTGAGGATGCAAGAAGTACTACAATTTGTCCTAATTACGTGGCATTTTCAGCAGATCGATTTGTGGGTCAGGTGGTAGGAGAGGAACTGGCCTCACCCTTTGGATTGATCAAAGTTAAACTTATGGGGAAAATTTTTTTAAGCTTAAATATTTTTTTCAGAGTATAAATTCATATTTTTAAAGATTTTGACATTGATGATCATACTAGCTGATGTTTATATATGGGGCTCTATTCTGAGTAGGTAGGTGGAACGTGGAATAGAGGGCCAGCCTTGGAGTCAGGAAGGAAGGAAGCAAGTATTTACTAAGTGCCTACTATGTATCAGGCACTGGACTAAGCATTTTATTCTTTTACAAATATTAATTTCATTTGATCTTACAATAACCCTTGGAAGTAGATGCTATTATTATGCCCATTTTACAAATAGGGAAACCGAGGCAGAGAGGTTAAGTGACTTGCCCAGTGTCTCACAGCTAGCAAGTGTCTGACGTCATATATGAATTCAGGTCTTCCTGACTCCAGGTCCAGTGCTTTATTGTGTGTCACCTAGATGTTTTGGTTCAAGGGCTGACTCTAAACATAACTGTGTGACTGTGGATAAGTCAATTGACTTCTTGGTAAGCCAGGCAACTTTCTAATGCTATGCTTACAGATAGTTGCTTACCTGCATCAAGTTTCTACACTGGGAGTTCTTTACATGGATGAAATTGCAGGTTTGGACTGACTGTTGTTGAAGGTAGGTAGGTAGGTCCAGGTATTCTTCCTCTCCCCCCATTTTCCAAATTGAGGAAATGGGGGGGCTTAGGGAGCTTGTGACTTGCCCAGAGCTGCATCTCTAGTCAGTGTCAGAGGAAGGATTTAAAAGCAGATCTCTATAGACTCCAGATTCACTGCCTTTCCACCAAGCGACACTGCCCCTTAGTTGTTAAGATTTTAGCCTTGCTTTTTAAAGGAAGGCAGTAGGATGTAGTGAAAAGAACATTGGGTTTGGAATCAGTGCACCTGGGCTCAAGACCTGCATGGGATGCTGGGCTCTGTGACCGCGGTCAAGTCAGAACATTCTAGATTTAGAGAGTCATCTCATCTTCAAGTCCCCTCATTAGAAGTGGATTGATTTGGCCAAGGTCACATAGAGGTCATCATTAGCAGAGAGGCGCTGAAACCCAGGTCCTATGACTAATTCAAATACCATTCCCCTCCCCCATTCAAAAAGCATCGATTTAGTGCCTGCCTTGTGCTGGAAGCTGCTCTCTGAGACTCAGTTTCCTCATCTACATCTGTGAAATGAGGACGGTAACACTCCTGCTATCCGCCTCATAGTGGTGATGAGACTCAAATAAGACACTGTGTAAAGTGCTTTGTAAAACTTAAAATGATCTGTAAATGTCCACTATCATATACCCTAAAGTGCTGTGTAAGTGTATGATTTTTATTACCACTGTTAATAACAATCTCAAATCGTGTCTAATTTAAAATAATTGTTAAAATGCTTCATTTTTCTGTGTTTTATGGGTTGCTGTGGCCAAATATTCCATTCCCTAGGGGCCGACATCTTGGTATGAGCCTCCCTAAACTTGGTTGGGGTGGTCCTCAGATAGCAGAGTGTCTGTTGTTAGACTGGGCTCAAAGCCTTTGCAGGGTAGTAGAACCTGACAGAGCTCATGTTCCTCCGGCATAGCTTGGGAAAACCCAGAGCTAGCTTCACAGGCACTGGGTGAGGACTCCGTGGAGTACCTGAAATAAACATGTTGTTTTCCATACACAGATGTCCTCTTTGTTTTCTATGTCTTGGTTAAAGGTGCCTTTAGGGGACAGAAGCTGATCCAGAGATGTGATGGAGTTAAGATGTTTACTCTTTGGAACAGGAGTTCTTATTTTTGTGTGAGGACCTCCTTGGCAATTGGAAGCCTGACTTAGAGTAATATTTTTAAGTGCATAAAATAAAATCCATAGGATTAGAAAGGAAAACAAAGATTAATGAAATTAAGGTAATCGCCACCCCCTCTTCCCCCCACCCCCACTTGAATTCATAGACTCCAGGCTAAGGATTCCTGCTCTAGAACAATGATTCCCAAACCATGTTTTGTAATGTTACAGGGTGAGTGTGATGCACTGGTTAAAAAAAAAAGCTGGTCAGGGAGCCAGGGGACCAGGAGCCTACTCCTGGCTCATCTGTTCACTTCCTGTGTGACCCTGAACTAGTCTCTTTTGGTTTCCTTATTTGTAAATTGAGAGAGTTGAACCAGATGATTTTTGTGATGTGTGATTTCAGGTATTGAAGGTCTGCACAGGCTTCCCATTTTCTCCCCCTAAATCTCTTAAATGTCAACATTAAAAAAAAATCAAGTGGACATCCATGGTATTTTGGGAGAGGGGGAGGTGTGTTATAAAGTGAAACAACAGAAGGCATTTCACTGTGGAAAAGTCTGAGAATGAATATTTAAAGGTTTCCAAGGCACTTACTGCTAATTGGCTATTAGGATCATAGGATTATTAGACTGAGTCACAACCTGGAGAGGTTGTGACTTGACCAAGGTCACACAGGTAAGCAAGTGATAAAGCTGGAGTTCCCACTTAGGTCCTTTGAATCCAAATCCAATGCTTTTTTTCCACAGTGTCATGACAGTGAAGTACAATCTTTCTCCCCTCCAGTTTTTGTCTTCCTTTTGTGTCTTCAGTGGCTATTAGATCTGAGTGAGTTAGCAGGTTGTCCTTCCTTCTTAAGAACTTCACCTTCAGACATTTGATCAGGGTCTTTTATGTACACTGCACTGTCCTAGGTACTAGATGGGCTTCAAAAATGGGTACAACATGGTTGCCTGTCCTCATCAATTTTGTAGTAGAGTAGGAGGCAGGTCAGCTAAGTGGCCAAGTGGATAGAGCACTGGCTTAGACTCAGGAAGACTCATTTTTGTGAGTTCAGTTCTGGCCTCAGACGCTTACTAGCTGGGTGACCCTGGGTCATTTTTAACCCTGTTTGCCTCAGTTTCCTCATCTGTAAAATGAGCCAGCAAAGAAAATGGCAAACCAGTCTAGTATCTGTGCCAAAGAAAACCTCAAATGGGGTAACGAAGAGTCAAGTGTGACTGAAACAACTCAACAACAGCGTAGGGGGCTATGACGTATACCCGTAATCCAAAATGATCCTTATTAAGATGACAAAAGGGGCACAATCCAAATGCTGTATGAAGGTTGTTGCTTACTGGGGTAGGGTCATAGGATCAGGGAAACTTTGATGGAGGATGTGGTATCAGAGTTAAGTTGAAAAGGATGGGTAGACAGAAACAAGGCATACTGGTATAGAGGTATAGAAAGCAGTGTGGAAGAAAGCATACTGGAGGAACAGGCACTAAACAGTAACTTTCTCTTTTGGGCAGGAACCCTGAGGGTCCTCCCCTCCCAGTTTGATTTTTTTTTCTTGAGTTTTTTATTAAAGGGGTCATACCTTGATTAACTTCTTAAAGAGGCCTATTCACTGAATGGGCATCACCTCACTCAAAGTGAGAACCTCCAAAGACCTTAGCCTTAGCAATGCATCCTGGGCCAGCCTGGGTGAATATCAGGCCATTGAGATGGCTCTGGAGGAGAAAGTGAGGCTGACGACCTTGCACAATTCTCCCTCACTCAAATCCAAGTCAATCGCAAGTCATGTCATCATTTCCTGATGTCATGGTCCTCTTCAAGAATGAAGGACAAACACAACAACACAAGGAATGGCAGTAAATCCAATTAGAATAGAGTATGTCATCCAAAGGGGAATACTGCGAAGGGATCCTGGGAAGCTAGGGATGTATCAGATTATGGAGGGCTTTGAATACCTTTAATTTGGTGTCATAGGCAAAAGGGATCCACTGGAGACTTTTGAGTGATGCAGCCTGAATGCATAAAACAGATTAATTTGGCAGTGGTATTAATAATGAATTAATAGAAGGGAGAGAGTAGAGGTGGAAAAGACTATGGAGGAGATTACTGCATAGACCAAGAGGATGATAATGAGGGCCTGGCACAGAGATGTGACAGGGAAAATAGGAGGGGATGTATTTGTGAGGTGGCGCAGTAAGTCGATCCACAAGCATTTAATCCAGGCTCCATATCGATCCATTTTCTCATATTCATAGTATCACAGATTTAGAGCTTGGAAGAGACCTCAGAGACCCTCTAGTCCAGTTCCTCATTTTATGGTTGAGGAAATAGAGGCCCAGGAGATGAAGTGAGAACATTTGACTTGATGGCAAATCCTTGCTCTCCAAATCTGATGCTCTTTCCATCGTGCCCTGCTGTGCTTGGCACAAAGCAAATGCTTGAGAAATACTTATTGAATGAGTGACAGTGGGTAGACCTGTCCAGCTGGGGGGGGATGTCAGTGTTTGGGGAGTGGGGGAAAGTAAGTAAGGTTCGAAAGATGCTCTTCATTGTGGAGAGACTAGAGTGCTAAGAAGTCTGGACTTTACTAGAATGAGCAACTACAGAGAACAATCTTTAATAAAAATTCTGAACTTAAAAATACCAAATCAAACGAGCATTTCCATATGCAAGTTAGAATAGAAAAAGAGGATTGTACATGAAATTACAAATACTGATGAGGTATAGCTTACTTTTTCTTTTTAGTGTCTTAACAAATTCAATATGCCACTTTCGAAGCTGTCTTACTTGTTTGTGTTTCCTTCCTGCCTTTCTCCTGTTTTTGCCTGTCATTTAAAAAATGCTTCAGTGACCCCCTCCTTTTTTGTTTGACAGCCCTACTGCCAGCCCCTCTCTTTCTTCCACCTCCCCCTTTCTGCCCTTAAAAAACAAACAAACAAAACTTATGACATATGTCTAGTCAAGCAAAATAAATCCTCATAATGGTGGTGTCAGAAAATGTCTTATTCTGCCAGTTAAGTCCATCACCTTTCTGTTAGGAGGTTATCGCCACAGCATGGCTGGTCATCTCATTGATCAGAGTTCTTAAGTCTTTCAAAGCTGTTTTTACAAACCTGGTTCTGCTCACTTCGTTCTGCATCAGTTCATGCAAGTCTTCCCAGGTTTCCCTGAAACATGCTAAGATGCAATAATTTTGACATAGATGTAGACACATACATATATAAAGCCCCATCTATTTTTGCATGTATTTATGCCAAGCATTTTTGGTAGTAGGAGTCTACTAACTTAATTTTTGAGTTGCAGAATTTTCAATTTCTCTGTTATGCAGGACCTTCTGCATTTCTTTTTCTCCATTTGCTTTTTACTTCCCCTCCTTCCATCTACTTATTTCCCCTGCTTCTAGACGATGAACGGTTACGAGAATTTAATTCCACAGGCATTTGTTAAATGCCCCCTCTTGTGCTAGTTTCTCCTGGGGAGAGATAGAGTTTAGATGACATGAGTTCTGCCCCTTTAAATCTTTCATTTTAGGGGGGGGGATTATGACACACCAGTAACTAATTTAAAATAATAAGCAATAATAGCTTAAATAACCCATTAGTACATGAAGGCTGAGGGAGGGAAGGGAGAGAAGACAGACTTTCATTCAGTTACTCTTTTCTTTCTGCTTCATAGTCTGGTTTAACAAGAAAGGTTTGGAGGCAGAAGTGGAAAATGAATGGCCGACATGAGGTCTCTGAATGACGTCTGGATTACATTTATCCACACTGACCCCTCCCCCGCTTACTACCAGGGCAGACTGATTATACTGAATGAATAGTGTGACCCTTAGCAAGCCAAAGTCCTCTTCACGTCATCCAGGAAAGTAATCTACACAGAGCCAGTATGGGGTAAATTAATACTTAGCTGAAAGCTGTGGGAAGTTGGGGATGGGGGATGGGGAAGGCTTGCTTGTCTCTCATGGACGTACACTAACCTCTTCAGTTCTTCCAGCACCCCTCTGATGGAAGCAGGTGGAAAGTTATCAGTCACTTGCCTGGCAAGGACTGAGACTAGTAAGGTCAAACCCACTGGGGCTGGATTCCAGGATTCATGTGGAGGCAGCACATTGCCTTTCAGATGGCTGTGAATGCTTTCCTAATAGCATGGGTTCCAAAGTAGCTGACCTGGGAATCGGGAGTCTTGGGTTTTTGCTCTGGTTCTGCCATGAACTCTGCTCTGTGACCTTGGGGAAGTTATCTAAACTTCTCTGGATTTCAGTTTCCCTGTCTCTAAAACAGGAAGAGGAATACCTGGCTTGACCCTGTCTGGAAGGAACTTTGTGAAGACAGGTGAAAGACAGCTGATGTAAAGGCAAGATCTATAGCGGTGCAAAGGATGCAGGGCATTGTAAGAGTGGCTGCTTTACTAGCTGTTTGACTTTGTTACTGGTTTGCAGACAGCTGTAGATGGGCCATTGGGAAGATCTGTACTAAAGTGACTCTCCTAAGTCCTAAATTTAGAGTGAGGTGCACCTTAGAGGACATTAAGTGCCACCCCTTCATTTTATGATTTACAAGTGATTTTATAATTTATAATTATAATTTATATATTTTATAATTGAAGAGGGTACGTGACTTGCCCATAGACACGTAAGTATAAGTGAGAAGCAGGATTTGTACTCAGGTACCAGTCAGTCCAGCCAGTATGCCAAAGAAAGAAGGAAGAATTTATTAAGCATCTACTGTGTCCAAGCTGAATATTATATTATGCTGAATATTACAAATACTATCTTGTTTGATCCTCATGATGACGCTGGGAAGTACGTGCTATTATTATCCCCATTTTTACAGTTGGGGAAAGTGAGGCAGACAGGGTAAATGATTTGCCCAGGATCACACTGCTAGGACATGCCTGAAGCTGAATTTGAACTTGGGTCTTCCTGACACCAGGCCCAGTATGTCACCTGGCAGCCCCTTTTACTTGAATTCAAAGGCAGGGGCAGTTGAACATGGAAGAGTTTGGGGAGTTGTCCATCCCACTGTACCTTTTGCTGGTCAGACCGTATCTGAAATGATATATCCAGATATAGGTCACATTTTTGAATATTTTAAGATTAGAGTAAGTTTTGGAGACACAGAAACCACATCGTGTGACGGACAACTTTTTAAAGTAATTGGGGGCAAAGAAAAGACCAAGGGGTTGGGAGGAAATGAGATCGCTTTCTTCAGGTGTTTGAAGGACTCTTTGTTTGGAAGAGAGGGTGGACATATTCTTTGTAGTTACATAGGAACAATTGGGGCCATTGGGCAGAAGTCACAGAGAGGCAGATTTTTCATTTGACATAAAAATGAACTTCCTAATAATTCATTTAGATTTGGAAACCTGAAGTAATGAGGTTTCCATCACCATTCAGAGGCTGGGTGCCTTTCTTTCTGGGATACAATCAAAGGGATTCATGTATGGGGTAGGTTAGATGAGTGGACCTCTAAGGCCCCTTCCTGTTCTGAGATTCTGTGATTTCCATAAGAAAATGCCAGCCTTGTGTCCCAGAGCAGGAGCAGGTCTGGTAGCTGAGGTAGCAGAAATAAGTTAAGGTAAAGAAATTAGTGGTGTGTCCAGTTCTCTTTTTTTAAATTTTTTTAGTTGTCACTTTCATTTGAAATATCATCTTCCTTTCCCAGAGAACCTATCCTTTCCAGAGAGCCATCCTGTGTAGCAGAAGATAGAAAAGAGTTCATTAAAACCTACCAACACATCAACCAAGGCTGACATCACATACACGGTATTCCACACCCATAGTGCCCTACCTACCCAAAGAAAGGAGAAAGGTGGAGCCTTTATTTCCAGGACAATTTTGCCTTTGGCTGCTGCCTTAGTTTACGAGCTCTAGGTTTCCTTTCAGGATGGAAGGTGCTCTTTTAAAATTGCCAACAAATAAGTCAGGCAAGTATGCTTGGCTAATAAAAAAATAGTTACTGTGGGTTGGAAGGTATCACTGGGTCAGCCCATCTTTCTGGTCCTGAGAGGTCTGTACCCTCCATATTAAGTATTCCATAACTTAAGGCCACACTTGTTTATTCTTACATGCTGAAGATAATTTCATTATCCTTGTTTCGTCCTTTCAGTGACTTAGAATAAGAAGGAATCTTTAACAGAGGCGCAGTCAGGTGAAGTTGTCTCATACAGGGCTGAAACTAGGATCTGACACTTAGTTTCAAGGTCCTTCAGTTGTCCATTCTGGCCTGACTCAATCTTTTGCAAGACTGGATTCTGGGATGAGGAATAGGATGGATGAGATGCTTCATAGATTTCATCATAGGCTCCTTTTCCTTGGCTTAGTTCAACACATTCATCATATCCAGAGGATCTGTTCACATGGGGGGATAGGTTCACACATTCAACTAAAATTTAGTGTAGAGCACCATGGCATGGATGGCTACAAGGTGGTCAGAGTCCCTTTTTTTCCTTTTCTTTTCTATTTTTTTTCTTGTGACAAAGCTAAAGCCACCTAGGTTTTAACTGTTCTGACCAGTGGTTGCTTAGACACAGCACAAAGTTGAGGTGGATTGAGTTACAAAGACTCTGTCTCTGTCTCTTTGGTTGTGTCTCTGTGTGTCCATCTTTGCCTTGTGCTTCTCTCTCTCTCTCTCTCTCTCTCTCTCTCTCTCTCTCTCTCCCTCCCTCTCCCTCTCCCTCCCTCCCTCCCTCATTTCTCCCCCTCTCTCTTTTTCTCTTCCCCTCCCTTTTCCCTCATTCCTTCCTTCTCTCTCTTCCTCTCCCTTTTTCTCTCCTTCCCCTCCATCCTTCCCTCCTTTCTCTCTTCTCTCTCCTCTCTCCCTCCTTCTTTCTCATCTCCCTTCTCTTTCTCCTTCTCCCCCTCCTTCCTTCTCCTTCCTGTCTCTCTCTGTCTTTGTCTCTGTCATTTGCTAAAAATGTTGGGAGAAAAGATTTTCATAAAGATGAGGAGAAAAACCAGTTTGGGATACTGAGTGTGATCTGCCTTGGACAATCACATGACAACCTTAACTCAGATGATTTCCTTTAAAAAAAAAAAGCAGGGAGTGCAACAAATAATGTCTGGTGATAGATTAGAGATCAGGGGTCCTTTGTAGATTTACCCAGTCCAGTTAGAAATGAGTAGTCATAGCAGTTTGTATTTATGGGGTATTTTAAAGAATGCACTTGACTAAGCTGATGGCAACTCTGTGAAGTAGGTGGTAAAAGAAGAATTGTTCCCATTTTATAGAAGAGGAAACTGAAGCTCAGAAATTAAGTGACTTGCCCATGGCTGGAGCTGGGGTTCCAATTCTAGGTCTAGGGCTCTTCGCATTGTTCTGTCTCATCAAATGAGTGAATGTGAATGTGCCAGTAACAGATGAATGCCAGGGAGTGGTCCCACCAGGTCACTGTGTCTTAGGTACTCTCCTCCCCCCCATTTGTTTCTCATGTTGGGGCTCTGATATGGGTGGATGAGGATGAAGCCATTGGACAAAAATGACTGTTATGGATCATCTCTGGGTTTCATTTATCCAGTCTTGCCTTGGGTCCCATTACTCTGCAAAACAACAGTTCTGTTTTCCAATGGAAAATAATCTTTTCTTCCTAGCATCTCTTTAAGTACCTTCTTTGAATTGGTATATACTTTTTTTCTCTTTTGTGTTGTAGTTATCTGATGATTGGACCTTCATTTTAGAAAAATCACTTTAGTAGCTGAATGGAGGTTGGATTGGAGTGGGGAGATGCTTGAGGCAGGTAGACCCTGTAGCAGGAAGTTACAGGCATGTGTCAGCACACCTGGCTATATTATATAGTTGTTGATGGCCTGTGTTTTTTTTTTCTAACTTTAATATCCTTTGACCATTTGTTGATTGGTGAATGGCTTTTGGTCTTAGGTTTGTATTACCTCCTTATATATAGGATATGTCAGACTTTAATAATTAAGATGTTTGATGTAAAGGTTCCCTTTCTTCCCACCCCAACCTCATATTCTAGAAGCGTTGATTTAAAGAAGCTTTAAAGTTTTATGAATTGAAGTTTTGTTTTGTCTTGGGATCTCCTGTGCCATTGGCTCTGACTTCTCCCTCTGTGAAAGGGGGATCCCATCTTCCCTGCTCCTCTAATATTTTGATTAGGTGACATTTTCTATATAGTTAGTTCACTCATCCATTTGTAGCTTATTGTGCTGTATCGTATAAGCTACTGGTCTGAATCTATTTTCTGCTAACCTACTTTCCCAGGTTCCCTAGGAGTTTTCATTGACTAGGAAGCCCTTCTACCATCTCTGTGTTCCTAAATTTTCTAAACCCTGGGTGATGGATGATTTCCAAAAGAAATGATCCCTTAAAGTACCTGCTGATGCTTGTGCATTAATCAATCGGTGGATTTATTGAGTGACTTCTTGTGAAGGGAAGATTGCATTTCTTGTCTTTCAGGAGCTTATAGGACAGTCCACATAGCAGGTGCTTAATCAGTAATTGTTGATTGGTTGACTGTACTCCAAGGATGGAGACAGGGACTCCACAGAAAAGGCTAGCTAGTATAAGGTGGCATTTGGTCAGTGCTAAATAAGTCTGATGAGCAGTAAGTTCAGAGGTGGAAAGATCTCTACCCTATATTCTATAGGGGACTTTTCCTATAAGTCAGTTAACATTTATTAAGCACTTACTAGGTGCCAGGTACTAAGTGCTAGGGGTACGGAACAGGCAGAAGACCCTCCCTATTCTCAAGGAGTTAACAATCTAATGAGAACAACAACCAGCAAACAAATATGTACAAACAAGTTATAGACAGGATAAACAGGAAATAATTAAGAGAGGGAAGGCACTAGAATTAAGAGGGGTCCCCTGAAGGTGGCCTTAGCCACGATCTAGCTTGACCTCTCATTTATAGGTGAGGAAATGGAATCAGGGTCAAAGTCTGAACCTGTATCCTCTGGAGTGATCAGGTGGGCTTTGAGGGATGGGTAGATCAGGACATGTGGACAGTACAATCCAGAAGAGAAAGAGTTGCACAGGCAGATGTGTGGAAGTGGAAAAGTGCATAGTGTATAGATACAAGACAGCTGGTCTAGCTGGAGTGGAAGGGTTTATGTTGGGGAGCCAAGGGAGAGAAGACATCCTTCGAAGATCAGGAGTTTATAGGGGTCATTTTGTCCCTGCTGGGATGTTTTTGAAACATTTATATTAAAAGTCCAGGAAAATAAGCTCAGGCCTAATGAGAATCAGGCAGCAGCCCCAAGGAGAGACTGAAGAGGCTGGGCCTCTGCTTTCAGTCATTGCCTTTGTAGTTGGCCCTTCCCCAGCCTCTTGACATACAGCTGGGGGGAGGGCTGAGGAGAACTCTTTGAGTGTATGTGTCTAGGCTTATGCTGGTCCCTGAGCAGGGAGGGACAGGAAACAGTAGCAGGAGGTGGAGATGGTGGGAGGAGCAGTGACTGGATCATTAATTCTGTTTGGGGCCGATGTGGATTTCCTAGGCAGGAGCAAAAGTTTTGCACGCTCTTGTTTAAAAAAAAAAATCTCAGGAATCGATGGAGTCACGCAGTCAGTGACGCCTGTTTGTGAGATTGCAGTTGTGTCTCAAGTTCAAAATCATTGACATTTAATGGGGCAGACACTGATTCTGTAGTTGTGCTGGGTAGAGCTCCTTGTCTCATGGAGAAATTCTATCTGGAGTGGTTAAACTGCCCACTATTCCTCCCGCACATTTATACAGGCAGAAGCGCTGTCATCTTTATTAGTACGAATCGCTGATAATTCTGAGTTCTCTTTGTCCTTTCTGACTGAAATGACACCGTACAGTGTGCTACTCCATCTGAGACGAGGTGGTTCAGTTCAGGCAGGTTGTTCCCCCACACAGAAATAGTGAGAACATTACCGTTTTCACTGTTGAGGGCCCTTTATGTTCTCTGTGCAATGAGGAAGAGCCTTTGGTTAAAGGAAAGAGTGGAACAAATGTTTTCAAAAATCTTATAGAAGGTTGCATCAGACGAGATGAAGATTACCTACTTCAGCACTTTTTTCTTTTTTCTTATTTTTTAAATGAAAATCTGCCTTTGCTCCCTTCCCCCCCACCTCCCAATGAGAAAGCAAGAAAAATGACTCTGCATTAAAAATATGTATAGTCAACAAAACACATTCCCATATTGCCCATGTCCAGAAAGAAAAAAAAGAAGTCTCAACCTATCACCTGAACCTATCTGAACCTATCACCTCTCTGTCAGGAGGTGGGTGACGTGTTTTATTTTGAGTCCTCTGGAATTGTGGTTGTCCATTGTGTGGGTCAGGGTTTCTAAGTCTTTCTAGAGGCAGCTGGTGATGAAGTTGAGAACAGTGCTGGGCCTGGAATCAGGAAGGACTTGAGTTCAAATCCAGCCTCTCAGATATTTACTAGTAATGTGACCCTGGGCAAATCACTTAATAACCTCTGTTTGCCTCAGTTTCCTCAGTTGTAAAATGGAGGTAACTCCCAATATCGTGAGGATCGAATGAGATATTTGTAAAAAGTACAGTGCCTGGAATCTACTAGGCACTTAATAAATGCTTATTTCCTTCCCTTTTCAGAATTCTTTGTCTTTACTTTTGTCAGTTAGTCAATAAACATATATTAAACACCTGTATTTATTTTGTATGTTTGTGTGTGTATATCTTGTTTGGGTCATACACAGAATCATGTAGAATCTGAATTGGAAGGGGAATCATCAGCCAACCAGTTTAACCAGCAGGTGACTGAGAATCTTTCCTCTACTATCATCAGCAGCCAACCTTTGCTTGACATACTCAAGGAAGGGGGAGTCCTCTGCCTATTAAGGCAGCAGCTGCCACTTGAGGGTGGCTTTCATTGTAAGAACATTTTTCCTAACCTCAAGCCTCAGTCTGTCTCTGCACCTTCTACCTTGTTCCTTCTTGCTCTAGTCTCTAGAGCCAAACAGAGGAAGTCTAATCCCTCTGATATTTGAAGATAGCTGTCAGGTCACGGCTACACCCCTTGTCCTAGTGTTCTTTTCTCCAGGCCAAACATCCCCTATTTTCTTTAACTGATCTATCCATGGTCATGAACTCAAGACTCTTCACCATTCTTTTGTCCTCTTGTGGATGCTCTCCAATTTATTAGGTGTCTGTCTTAAAATATGGTGCCCAGAATGGAATACTTTATGCCTAATGTGATCTGCCTAAGCACAAGTACAGCTTGACTTCCGTCTCCCTGAGCCTAGACATTCTTGTGGATCAGAGGAGGTAAGATTTATAAAGCTCTTAGCAGAGTTCTTGACACATAGTAGGTGCATAATAAATGCTTCTTCTCTTCCTTTCCCCTCCCCTTCCCTTTCATCCCTCCCCTTCTCCTCTCCTTTCTTCCTTCCCTTCCTCCTTCACCTTCTCCTTACCTTAGAAAAGTATTAAAGAAACTTGACTTCTGATGTGGATTCTGCTTCAGACTCCCCCTGTAACTTTCAATGAGTCACTTCACTTCTGTGAGATTATTTCCTTATCAACAAAATGGGGCCTCTGAGAATCAAGGGAGATAATGACTTTGAAAGTGCTTTGCAAAAGTTAAAACACTTATGAATGGAAAGAAAAATGATTAATACAGACTGGGGTCCTTAACCCTTTTTGTGTATATGTCATAGAACCCTCTTTCAGTCTGGTCAAGCCTATGGCACCTCTTCGCAGAAAATGTTTTTAAATGCATAAAACAAAATGTCTAAGATTACAAAAGAAACCATTTATATTAAAATAGAGGCTAATTTAAGGGTGGATCTATTAATTAGAGTAATTTCAAAGTAATGAAAAACATGAGTGATGTTTTAAGATATTGGCAGCAACTGTAAAGAGATATGAAAATATCTTTGATTTCTACTGGTGATTATTGCTAATCTTACTGGGGTTTGTTGCCAACATTCATAATGGAAGTTTTAGTTAGAGGTTGAAAAAAAATATATATACATATGTATATATATTCTCCCCCCCCCCATGGAAGTTCACAGATCTTCTGAACTCTTTCCAAGGACCCCATTTTAAGAACCCTTGATATAGGACTCTATTTACTCTAAAAGTTCTATAATGGAAAGAAGATGACCAGATGAAAACAAATTTGTCAGTCAATAGGCATTTATTAAGCACATGTTTGAGGCATTGTCCTAAGCACTGTGGATACAAAGAAAGGCAAAAGACAGTGCTCGCTCTCAAAGAATTCACCGTCCAGTGGGAGAGAGAACGTACAAACAGGGAAGGGAAGCACTAAGATTAAGGAGGACTGAGAAGGGCTTCTTCTAGAAGGTGGGCTTTTCGATGGTATGTGAAGGAAGCCAGGGAGGCCTCTTTCACTTTGGTATTTGGGCAAGTAATCTTCTTGTATATTTTCTTCAGAACATGTTAAATTTGCCTTGTCAGCATCCCCGCCCACAGGTGCTTAATTATTCTTCTTTGAATTTTTTCCTTGAAAAATAATTATTGACATCTCTGTTCTCAAACTTCATTCATTCCCAAATACATCCCTTCTCCCTTATGGAGCATGCCATCCCTTATAACAGAGAATCAAAGAGTAAGAAAGTAGTTCAGCAAAACATATCAACTTTTTCTACCAATTTACACATTATTCCACACCTATATTCCCTCACACCTATGTAAAGAAGCCTTCCTTGAGTTTTAAGATAAATCAGAAATCTATTTCTCTAGGGAAAAAAAAATATTTTAAAATTACTTTTATGCTAATTGCTAATCAGAGCATTTAGAGAATTACTTTTTTGTTTTGGGGGGGAGGCAGGCAATTTAATAATAATACTTAACCTTTGTTTAGTGGTGTATGTTCTGTAATGTATTTTCAGGCCCATTTGATCCTCAAGGCAGCTCTGTGAAATTGGGAGAGCAGGGATGATTCTCTGCATTTGCCAGATGAGGAAATTGAGGCCAGAGAGGTTGAAGTGACCTGCAGGAATCTGCTCACTGAAATTGGTGGCTGAAGTGGGACTAAGAAACCAGGTTGCTGTTAGAGCTGTGCTTTTCCTGGAAAGCTGATTTCCTGGAGAGGAGTTTTCCTCCACGGAAGGAGGTTGCTTCCAGGGTTCCTTGGCATCTTATCCACCTGGCTATCTCATACAGGTTGAACTGAAATTCTGGACATGAGCGACAGTATTAAGAGGGAACTTAATGTGGGTTCTTTTTTTTGTGCTTTATAGAAAGTAGCCTCTCAGTTTTGCTCATTTTGAGAAAAAGCAAACAAAACAAAAAAAATGAATGGAGAGGTATCACTGTCTCCAACCTTGCTGGTAGAACTGATAGAACCTTCCACTAATTCCAGATGTTATCATGTTCACCTTAGGTTGTCCTGCCCACCTCACATACAGCCTGGGCAGTTGAGTGATCAAACTTGAGAAGAGTGGTTAGTATTCTTCATTTATTTCTCATTTTTGTATTTGGCAATATTTTTTAATAAGGCTTTTTGCTTCCTTGCCTGATATCTGATCTTAGGATCTGGAGACCTAGATCTGAAACTCTCTTGGATTGATATTTGCTATGACTTTGGGACAATCAAAAAGCATTTATTAAATGCTGTTAATTCATTAAACACCTACCTGCTGTGTATACAAAGACAACAATAAAAGAGTCTGGCCGCAGCCAGCTTACATTTTAACAGGGTAGGCAACATTTACATAAATAATTGGAAGTTAAATTTTGGGGGTGTAGGGCTATTGGCCACGGCTGAGATCAGGAAAATCTCCATAAAAAAAGGGAGCCTGAGGAACAGTTATTTTACCTTTTCTAGCCTCAGTTCCCTTATCCAATAACTGTCGGCATTACCTCAGGAGAGTATCCTGGTGGGTAACATTTTATAAACTTAATGTATTTCAATGCTATTTCAATGTGAACTTATTGTTAGTAAGTAGCTATTAGCATCATCGTGAAGAGCTGGACTGTATGAAAGAGGTTGCTACTTGTGGTCTCTGATCTCATTCCTCTAATGAGAAGCCTAATAATCAGGAGGTTCCTTCCCCACCCCCACACCATCCTAAAAGAGGGACAGCAGCCATGGTGCAGTGGAAGGAGCTCCGAATCTGGAGTCAGAGGACCTGGGTTAAAATCCTCCATCAGACCTTAATCTGCGTGTGACCTTGGGGAAATCAATTCCCTTCTCTTGTTTCCTCTTGTGTAAAATGAAGGTGTGGGGGACTCAATGACCCCAGAGGACCCTTCTGAAGTCCTGTGGGAATGTCACATCCGAATGCTCCTGCACTTGGAGCCTTGGGCAGGATTTAGATCCAGACTTTAAGGAGACTGTGGGAGAATTCACTTGTGAAGGAAATGCAGACTATGACTCAGAAGTGAGGTTATGTTTCTTGCAGGGGGTTTCTTCTGCTGATTTTTGGTTCTTTTCCTGGGTGTGCTTTAAGCCCCAGCACTTGGGTGAAGGGCACGAGAAGCCTGCCCTCTGAATTTTCTTTGTTGTCTTTCTTTTGCTCTCCTTTTGAAAACTATTTTTGTTCTTTGGCATCGCTTCAGAAGGCTGCTGAGCTGTATCGTTGAAAATAACCCAGAGTTGGCAGTGTTTGGGTTGAGGAGCCAGAGTGTTGCTTGATAAAGGGTAGGGAACACTGTCAGGTTTTTACGTCAAGAATGCTTCCATGGCAACTCTCTGTTAGGTGTTGCTCTCCCAGGATGTGTGGGCATCTGTTTGGCCCTGGGCATCCTCAGGGGGCTACAGACTTCTCTCTTGTCTTCTAGGACAGAAAGCATGATGTGTGGGACTCATCTTGCCTTAGGAGGTTCCCTTACTGCAAGGTGTCATGGGAAAAACATTGGGCACAGAAACCTATGTTTGCAAATGGATGGGCCTTGAAGGACAGGCAGGTTTGGGCAGAGATGGAGGGGGACAGGGGAATGTACTTGAGTTAATCAATCAATCAAACAACCAACCAACCAACCAAAAAGCATTTATTAAGCACCTAGTATGTGCTCAGAATTATGATGAAAATATAAAGACAAGAATGAAACTGTCATGCCTTCCAGAAGCTTCCATTCTAACAGGAGAGACACTGTGAACATATACGAACTTCAGTTCCTCATCTGGAGGGAGGGATAGAGGAAGGAACAGAGACACAAAGAGAGACAGAAATGGAGAGATACACAGAAAAGAGAGAGTCTGACACAGAGATACACACTGAGATAGAAGAGTGGAGGAGGGGAGTCAGACAAATGAACACACAGAAAGATATATACAGAAGAGAGAGGAGAGAGACAGACAGAGACAGGGATAGACAGATATACATAGAGACAGAAGAGAGACACAGATACACATACAGAGACAGGAGAGAAAGATACACAGAGAAGGGAGACAGAGAAAGACACACAGAGACACACTGGGAAGGGAGAGGGAGGGAAAGAAAGAAGGGGGTGGGGAGAGATAGAGACAGACAGAGACAGAAAGAGAGGGGAAAAGATAGACAGAGAGGGAAGGGAACAGCAAAATGAAGGGAACTTCTAAGAGGAGCAGATGAGGAGGGCGGGCATTCTAAGGTGTGGGGCACTGCCATGGTAAAAGTATGAAGAAGAGAACTGACTAACAGCAAATGGGCCCATGTGACTGTCCTGTGGCTTTGTGCTCGGTGCTCAGCATAGTGCCTCCAGCCCTTAGCAGAATGCCTGGCATGGAATAGGAGCTCAATAAATGTTTGTGGAGTGCTTAGAGGGAAGGAATATGCAGGTACTGAGGGGCCAGTTTGGGAAGAGCTTTAAATGCCAATTCAGTAAACATTTGCTAAGCACTTACTATGTGCAAGAGTGCCGCTACATGGTGCCGTAGTGGATAGAGCACCAGGCCTGGAGTCAGGAAAACTCATCTTCATGAGTTCAAATCCAGCTTCAGACACTTCCTGGCTGTGTGACCCTGGGTGAGTCACTTAATCCTCTTTGCCTCAATTTCCTCATCTATAAAATGAGCTGGAGAAGGAAATGGCAGATCTCTCCAGTATCTCTGCCTTGAAATCACAGAGAGCCGCCAGAACAGTTTTTTCCCCCCTTTTTTGTATCACGGATCTCTTTGGCAGCTTCTCAGACTTCAGAATAATGTTTTTTAAGTGCATTATAGAGGATTACCAAGGAGCCTAATTATATTGAAATATAGTTATCAAAACATTAAAAAAATAATTTTGTGTATCCCAGGTTAAGAACTCCTGCACTTTATTGAATAAGGGAGTGACAGAGACAGTGCTGTGCTTCTGAAAAATCACTTTGGTGGCAATGGAGAGATCCGACACGAGCTAAGAGTTAAAGGTGGGATTAGTCCCGAGGTCCTTGGGTGTTATAGACAGTCTGCCCTCTGCTGCTACTAAATGTTGGTTTAATTGAGACATCCAGCTTCCTGGGGTCCCTGTCCTAAGAATGACAGCAACAAAAACAACTCATATTTGTACATAAGGTCTTCATTTTATCCTCCCAATAGCCCTTTGAGGCAGGTGCTATGATTACCCTCTTTTTCTAGGTGAGGATCCTGAGGCTAAGTAACTTGCATGGGGCCACACAGTAAGTTTCTGAGGCAAGATTTGAACTCAGATCTTAATGACTCCAAGTTCAACATGTTAACCATTACACAGTCCATCTCCTAAGGACCTCCAGGATATCAAGAGAAGGGTGTGCAGATCTTTCAGGCTGCCCCAATTTGGGCAGGGAAGAGGCTCTGCTTGAGCTGTCCTTGGGAAGCACCAGGCAGTCACCTGAAGGGACCAGACTTGACATTCTGCAGGGTCCTGGCCTCACGATCCGTTTGGCCCTTACCCAGGAGGGCTCAGAATAGCTGTTTGGGGCTGAGTGGAGGGTGTCTTCTAGGCCATTGGATCAAAAAAATGACTTTATTGTCCAGAGACAAAGTCTGAGGAGTCCTTTATCTTCAGGGCATTTCTAGTGGCAGAAGTTGTGCCTGAATCTCCTCTCCCTACCTCCATTTTCTGGGGAGCAGCTCCCAGCTCCTCTTCCTTGCATCTCTACACTTGGTTTTGTCTCTAGTCTAACCAAAGTGCTTGGAACCTGGGCCAGAGAAGCCTATACTGTGTTTTTGATAATCTCCTTGTGAATATGGGTGAATATGGGGCAGGGGAAAAGGGAAGCTGGAAGTTGCCCACCCACCCCTTGCTTCCCCTGTCCCTTCCCCCTTCCTACTTCATAGCAGGGATCAGGAACTCTTAGAACTTTTCTTCTCACAACTTCATCATGGAGTAGTTTTGAAAATCTAATGGACAGTTCAGCCTGGATTGCTTCATGGTCCCTCCCCCACTCTACTACACAGTGGTGGAGGCTCTGCGTGTGAACAAATACTTGTGAACGGGAAATCCGACCCAGCCTAATAAACATTTATTGTCTGCTCTGAGCCTAGCACTGCAATACAACAGGCAAGAGGAAAATGAAATTTCTTCCCTCAAAGAGCCTACATCTCCTGCCATGAGTAAGTAGAGGAGTGGAGATAGCATGTAAACAGATAAGCAATGACAGTTTGTGGAGGGAAAGGGTAGTAATTCAATTCAGTACATGTTTATTAAGCTCTCCCGTAGGAGAGAGACTAAGTGACTATATAAGATCTATATAAGCCCTGGGAATACAAATAAGGAAAAGGGGCAGGCCTTACCTTGTAGGAGCTTACAATCTACTGGGAACAAGAAAGGCTTGAATTAAGCTTGAGATTCTTAAGAAGTATATTACAAACCCTGGGACAGTCTGAGCAAAAGCAGGAAGGTAGGTGGGAGATGGCATACCGCATTAGAGGTCACTGGTTGAAATACCTCTCTACCCATTATTCCTGGTACTGCCTTCTGGGAACAAACTGGAGTCCCTCTGCCATGTGTTAGCTCTTCATTCACTTAAAAAGTGCTTATTAAGCACTTCCTGTGTGCTAGTGCTGGAAATACAAATTGACTCAGCAAGCATTTATTTATTAAGCTCGAGCTGTGTGCCAAGTATTGGGCTAGACTTTGAGATATGAAACCCCCCCAAATTATCTCTTCTCAATGAGCTTTAGTCTAGCTGGCTGAGACCAGGTATAAATATGTAAATAGACAACCAAATACAAAATAGAAACAAGGAAATGGTAGGGAGAAGGTATGAGCAGTCCAGGGAGGGGCATTTGGAAAGGCTTCCTGTAGACAAGTCAGCCTTCCTGGGTCTTGGCTTCCTCATCATTAAGATTGGGGAGTAGGAATAGATGTATCTGAGGTTCTACCAGCTCTAGATCTGTGATCCTATCATCCCCCTAGAAAGGGGAGCTTGAGATGAGCCCAGAAGGAAAAGGTAGAGGTAAAGAGTGACTTCATTCCACTCATTGGGCAGCCAGTGCAGGATCAGCAAGAAAGCCAGTCTGGCTGGATTGTAGGATGTAGAACAAGCCTGCCAAGGCAGATTGGGACCAGGTATAAGGAGCTTTAAATGCCAGACAGAGAAATGTCTTTGTGACTCTAGGGGCAATAGAAAGCCGGCGGAGCTTACTGAGTGAGGGAGTGTCACGGTCAAAGATGAAATTAAAGAAACTCACTTGAACTTAAGGAAACTCACTTGGACAGCTCTGTGGAGGATATCTCTGGAGTAGGGAGAAGCTTGAGGCAGGAAGCCCAATAAGAAGTTGTTGTAGTAATCTAGGAGAGAAATGTGGGGTTTGAATTGGGTTAGTGCCCATGTGACCACTGAGAAGGGCATGGCTTTGAGAAAGGTAGGGTAGAAAGGAGCTGCCCTCAACAGAAATAGGGGGCTTTATAGGAGAAGGGCAGATATGGGGAGAAAGAGAATGAACTCTGTTTGGAACATGTTGGGTTTGAGATGACTGTGACACATCCAGTTCACATGTCCGATAGGAATTGGGGGTATTGTTCTGGAGCTCAGGGGAGAGGTGAGGGACAGATATATAGATCTGTGAGTCATCTGCAGAGATGATAATTGAACCCATGGGGGGAGCCTAGGAGGTCACTAAGTGAAAGCATATAAAGAGAGGAGAGAGCCCAATACTGATCCTTGGGAGACACCCAAAGTTAGGGAGCATGATATGGATGATGAGCTAACAAGGAAGATGGAAAAGGATCAGTTGGATAGAGTCCTAAAAACCCAGAGAAGAGAGGATCCAGGAGGAGAGGGTAGTCAAAAATAACATGCTGGAGAAAGATAAGATTGAAAAAAAGCCATCAGATTTGGTATTTAATAGTTTGTTGGTAACTTTATAGTGTTTCAGGTAAGAGATGAATTTGGAAGCCAGGTGGCATAGGGTTAGGAAGCAAGTGAGGGGAAAGGGAGTCAAAGACAAGGAGTGTAGACAGTTTTTTCTAGGAGTTTGGCTTTGAAAGGATAGCTTAAGGGGATGGTGGTATTTGGGGGTCTAGTGAGTATTTTTCTTTTAAAGAATGGAGGAGACATGAGTTTGTGGGCAATAGGGAAGGAGCCAATAGGTAGGATGAGATTGAACACAACAGTGAGGGGTGATGATCAAAAGGTTGGCCTTGGTGAAAGGAGGACAAAGGCTGACTATGTTAGAGTTTAGAGGAAAGGAGGAGGTGGCGAGGGATGAAGTTAGGGGGCTATGTGTGAGAGAGCAAAGAGAATTGGAGGGAGTTCCCAGTGAATGGCCTCGATTTTCTCACAGTAAAGTATGAGGTGAGATCCTCAGCTGTGGTATAACCCTAGGCAAGTCACTTAACCCTGTTTACCTCAGTTCCTCATAGGCAAAAATGAGCTAGAGAAGAAAATGGCAAACCACTCTGGTACCTGAGCCAAGAAAATTCCAAAATGGGGTCAGGAGAGTCGGACATGACTGAAATGACTGAACAACAACAACCTCAGATGAGAGGATGGGGGGAAAGGGGAGGTGTTGGAGTTTGGAGAAGGTCAAAATGGGGAATGGGATAGAGCATCAGTTAGGGGAGTAAGAAGACGAGATCAAGCAACACAAATATGTGGTGGACCCTCTCGGCATGGCTGCGACTTCCTCCATTGAATAGCAATGAGTAGGTAGGAGTAGAGGAGTCTAATGAAGGGAGAAAGGCACTTGTTAAACTTTTGAACACTACTCTGCCAATGCAAACCATTATGATTATATCAAAAGAAGTCATTAATCGTTATTAATACTTGCACACTTTGGAGATCTGTGATTTATCGACCTGGATGCTCTGGCTGCAGACCGAGATGGCAGTCCTCTGTCACTTAGTGGATCATGGAGAGGGTCATTGATTGGGAGCTAGAAAGAACCTTAAAGGTCATTAATTCCAACCCCTTCATTTTATTAAATGAAGAGACTGAAGACTTTCCCAGGGTCACACAGGGACAAGACCGGGGCAGGGGTGGTGGGGGGGGTGGGGGGATTTTGAAGCCAAGTCTTCCTGCCTTCATGTCTGACACTGTTGTCTAGTGTCTTGGTGGTTTTTTGAAAGTCAAGGTAGCTGAAAAAAATTCATGATTGCATGGCCTCACCCGGTGAACCTCTCTTAACTTAGCTCAGTTTATCCTCAGGCAACAAAAATGCAGTCCATCCTGGGCCTCTTTCACCATGGTAGGGTCTCCCAGAGCTTGCATTCATTCCATGGTCAGTCCTGGAGGAGCCAAGGTCAGCTTTGTGCAACTCACTACAAAGCTTTGGAGCGAGAGCCTTTGGTGGAATATTGGGGATGAGGATGAGGATGATGATGACGGTAATAATAGCTGGCATTCGTATAATGCTTTAAGGTGTCCAAAGCATTTTCCTCACAGTAACTTTAAGGGAAGGTCATACAAACTTTATTCATATTTTACAGTTGAGAAGTAGGCTCATACAGGAGGAGGGACCTGCCCAAGGTCATGTAGTAAATGCCCCAGCCAGGACTTACCCAAACTCAGAACCTGACCTCCAAATTCAGGGCTGTTTTTACACATCTTTGATAAGGGTCTGATCGTCAAGATATAGTGACAACTAACAGAATTATATAAGACCAAAACCTATTCCCCAAAGATATGAATAAATATTTCTCAAAAGAATAATTATAAATGATTAATAGCCCCCTGAAACAATTCTCAATCTCTATAATAAGAGAAATGAAAATCAAACAACCCTGCAGCTTTGCCTCACACCTAGCAAATTGGCAGTGACAAAAGTGGGGAATAGTGGGAAGGCAGGCACACTAGTGCATTGTTGGTAGAGCTGTGAATGGAGACAACTGTTCTGGAAAACAATTTGAAATTACTAGAAGAAAAGGACTTAAATATCCAACCCTTTTGAACCAGAATTTACACTGCTGGGCATATATCTCAAAGGAGGTCAATGCCAGAAAGAAATGCCCTGTGTAAAAATACTTATAGGAGCACTTTTTGTGGTAACAAAGTAGATTCCCATAGATCAGCTAAACAAATTGCGATACATGAATGTAATGGATTATTATTATTATGTCATAAGAAATATGAATATGATGAATAAACATGAGCATGGGGAGACGAGGCTATATAAACTTATGCAAATGATGTATACAGTGACTGCAGCAATGTGAATGAGAGGACAACAGCCTAAGAACAGAGGCTGAAAGTTGTGAAGTTATAAGGACCAATGTTGTCATTCAGTCATTTCAGTCATGTTTGACTCTTCATGACTCCATTTGGGATTTTCCTGGCAAAGATCCTGGAATGGTTTGCCATTACCTTTACAGATGAGGAAGCTGAGGTAAACAGAATGGTCTTCCTGACTCTACTCCATCCACTGTGCCGTTATTAAGGACCAAACTTGGCTCCAAAAGTCAAGAGAGGAAGATGGGGTCCCCCGTTGTCTCCTTCCCCCCTCCCCTTATTAGGGGACCATGGGTAGGGGATACTTCGTATAATATCAGACTTTTCTGATTTGTTTAGTTTTGCAACACTTTTTTTTTTCCCATTTTTAGTACTTTATTTCATGGATGGCTCATTAGGAGGGGGAACAGGGAGGAAAACAGTAAGGAAGAGAAGTGATAGATATCAAAAATTTTATTATTTTACCAGTTAATAGTTAATTTTCTCTCACAACTATTTCATCCCCACCTCAGTTAAATTTAATTGTTTAATTAAAAGAAAAACCCTCCTAACAAATAGGCACCAATTTCCAGGTTGACCATATTCAAAAGGTCACGTGTCATTTAACATTTTAAGTCCATCAAGAGGTCTTCTGGAATCATATTTTATCATCACATTGAACGGAGTTGTAAAATCTTTCAGTTTTTCAGAGATTCTTGTGTTGTTTTATTGTATAAATTCTTCTCCCAGCTTGGCTCACTTCACTCTGAATCCATTCAAAATTTATTGTGAAAAAAAGTTTGCAAAGGCATTTAAAAGTGCTTTATGTCATTTGGGTCCCTTTTGAGTGTCCTTTTGAGGCCTTGTCTGATAGATACCTGCATACCTTCTCTGCCAGATACTAGGTGATGTCTCTGTCTTCCTGGTCCTCCTAATCTAGGAGGAGATAGAAGAAACATAGGAGCATAACTGGTCAAATCCAGTTTTTCTACGACCCTGAGAGCCCGAGGGGATGATGGAATCTAGTGAGGGTTGTTTTTATTTTGTTTTGTTTTGTTTTCTTCTTTGTTTTTTTTTAAAAGAATGTAGAAGATCTACTTGAGTTTGTGGGTAATTGGGAAGAAACCCATAGATAAGGAGAGACTGAAGGCTAGAAAGAGAGGGGTGATGATTGAGGGATCCAGGTGTTAGAAGAGTTGGCTACTTGGTTAATTTTTTTTATTGATGAGATTTGGGTGGACAGGATTAAATTGGGCGTTGCTAGGGTGGGAGGAACCATGTTGAGGGAAAAAAAATAACCAATACCTCTGAAAGTTCAGATTGGATTTAGTGTCCACTGAACTTCAAATTTAAAGGGAAGGAGGAATGCTTATGTTTTACTCTACCTGAATCTTTCTTAAGACTGATTACTCATTCTAGTATGGCATAGTACATGTTTTTTTGGGGGGGAAGCAGGGAAGGATGGGATGGGAGTAGTGAGTGTTTTGCCCCTATGAGTGACCCTAGGACTGGTTTGTCTTATTTTGTAAATGCCTCTCGAAATGGGGCATGTGTGAAAGCACCCGGGTGCCAAGGTTTCTTATGGGTCACAGCCTAGTTAGAGAGACATGTAGCATGTCTGTGAACCAGTGGTGGATGTAATTGAATTAGTTGGTTGTCACATACATTGTCCTGAATGAAGTCATCACCATAGTCTCTCTTCAGTTCCCTAGATGTGGCTCTTCAAACTGGTGGTTTAAACTGTGCTTGTGGGACCAAGACCAAGGCTCTGAGTTTCGTCCCTGTCCTGGTCAGTATGGTGTGTCATGGAAAGAGTCAGGAGGCCTTAGTCTGGCCCTCCCCACTGGGCAGCTGGGTAAGCTCTCTACTTCAGTTTGCCCATCCCTAAAATAGGAAGCCTGGCGTTTGTATCTCAGTGCCACTCTGAAGGTTTACATTAGATACAATTGGTGTGTACGAATTTTCACAAGCATGAAAAGCTTTCACAAATAAAAGAACATAAATATGGAAAGGGTCAAACATAATAAGTCAAAATAAATCAAAATATAATAAATCAAATAAGAATCAAATAATATGTGTATGTATGTATATATGTATGTATATATAAAACTTGATTGGCCAGGTGCTGGCTAGTCATCTTCCAGAGGGTGAGAGTACAGATGACTTAGTGCAGATTCGTCCAATAAAAAGTCAGTCAATAAACATTTATTAAGTACTCACTATATACCAGGTACTGTGTTAGGTGCTAGGGATACAAAAAGAGGTGAAAGACACAGTCTGATGGGGGAGATTGCATCCCCAGTTCTTGAAGAATGACACAAAGCAAACGCGTTGCTAACAGTGAGCATTTAATATCCTATTCCCTTTGCTGTGCTTCCTTGATCTCTCTCCTCCCTCCATCCCCTCTGATCTTGTTTGCTTTGGTAGTATGTATTGTCTCCTGTGTGCAAAACATTGTACTACCAACTGCCCCTACAAAGACAAAAGCCAACATAATTCATGCCTTTGAGAAGCTTCCCTTTTCCTGAAGGAAATGTAAAACAGGAGACTGCATAGCACTGTGCAGAGGCTAGGATTTGGAGTTAGATAGCTGCATTTGTTAAATGCCACTGTTTGCCAGGCACTGGGCTGACCATTGGGGATATACTGAAAGGTGGAGTACAGTCCCTTTCCTTCCAGGCCTTTATAGTCTATGAGGGAGACCATATGCATACAACAAACCAGATAGGGACAGGAGATAAACTGGAGATAATTTGGGGGAGGGGAAGGGGAAAGGGAATAAGCATTAAATAAGTGCCTTCTAGGTACTGTACTAAGTTCCTTGCCAGTATATTTGATTGCAGAAGGTGAGATCTTGACTAGGAATTGAAAGTAGCCAGGAAAGCTTAAAGGTAAGGATGAGGGAGATTTGAAAACGTGCTCAGATCCTGGAGATGTAGGGCCCCTGTGCTGGAGCAGCGAGGAGGCTGGTGGTGTTAATTGAGTTATAGGGCATGTGGAGGGGGAATAAGGTGTAAGGAGACCAGAAAAGTCAGAAAGGGTCAGGATACGATGGGCTTTGAAAGCCAGACAATTTAGCATTTCATCCTCGAGATAATTGGGAGGCACCAGAATTTATTGCATAGGGAGATGAGGTGGGCAGACCTGCACTTTGGAAAGGTCATTTTGACAGTTGAATGGAGGACTTGATTGCTGTGTGGAGCGACTCCAGTCAGAAAGACCCTCACTGTTGGCTATTGCAATACAATAGTCCAGGCAGCAGGTGAAGATGGTCTGCTCCAGAGTGGTACCTGTGGTAGAGGAGGGAAGGGGACAGATAGAAGAGATGTTAAATAGATAAAACCACAGGATTTGACAATTCATTGGATGTGGGGAGGGGAGAGTGAGGAGCCTGGGGGACCAGGTGTATGGGGAGGGAGGGTTCCTCAGCAGTAATAGGGAAGTTGGGAAGAGCCAGACTCCAGTCTCTGGAGTCAGACTTGGGTTCATATCTCAGCTCTGGTGTGTGATCTTGGGCAACGCACTTAATTTCTAAGCTGTAGTTTCCTTGATGGTCAAATGAAGAGGCTGGTCTCTGACCTTTTAAGTTCCTTTCAGCTTGAAATCTTTTATCCTGTGTTTAATACAGGCATGTAAATATTATATGTGTGTGTGTGTGTGTATACCTGCACACATATAAAACAACGCAAGATACTTTGTTAATTTTAAGCTTTTCATTTATATATTTTATTATTGTAGCAATTTCATTTCTGAATTACCCTTTTGCAGAGAGCAATTCCTTCTTCCTCCCTCCCTCCCTTATCCCACCCCACCAAAAAAAAAAAAAAGCGGTTTAGCAAAACTAATCTATCTAATCAAGGCATCTACTGAGGCTGCTGGTATCTCCAGAGTGCCACACCCATAGTTCCATGCCTCCGTAAAGAAGGGAGGGAGGTACATTTTCTTCTCTTCTTCTGGGACAAGTTTGGTCATTATAATTACACAACATTCAGGCTTGGATTTTTTTCTCTTTTCTTTTCCAGGTGGTTATTTTCATTTATAGTGTAGGTGCTGATACTAGGTAATTTCAAAAAGGGGAGGTTGCTAGCCACCAGGCAAGATTAGGAAAAGCCTCTTCTTAGATTTTAGTAGGAAATGGTCCCCAAGCAGGGCTTTATGGGAAGCCCAGGGATTCCACCAGGTCCGGCATGAGGGAGAAGGGCATTCCCTGTGTGGAGGACAATGTCTTGTGCAAAGGCACAGGCTGGAATAAAATACTCAGAGGAAAAACTAGTAGTCCTCTTTGGCTGAAATGGTGAGTGCAAGAAGGGAGTCATGTGAAATTATGTTCATGTTTTGTATTGTCTTTATTTGAGTGCTTGTTTTAACATCCCTGCTAGATTCTATGCTTCTTGTGGGCAAGGGCCCTCCCTTATTTATCAGCTCCAGCACCTAGCGCCCTTCATTTCCCAGACTTCTGATTGCATTGGGGGTAGGGCTCTCTACCGAACTTTCTTTGCCATCTATAGTTTTAAAGAGTTCCTGTGGGTACTGAGAGGTTAAATCACTTGCCTCCAGGGTCACACAACTAGTATGTGGCAGAGGTGAGGCTTGCACATAGTTTTTTTCTGACTCTTAGACCAGCTCTATCCATTTTCTCTGGCTTTCCCCCATGCTTGGAGGAAAGCCCTCCCTTCTCTTTGACTGCTGCTCTCCCTGCCTTCCTTTAAGGCCCAACTTAAAATCCTACCTGTCAGGAACCTTCCCCAACCCCTTTTAATTCCAGTACCTTTCCCTCTGTTAATTATTTCCTATTTATAGTTTGCTTTGTAAATAGTTGTCCCTCATTAGATTGAATGCTCCTTGAAGTCAGGGACTGTCTTTTGCCTTTTTTTGTATCCCTAGTGCTAGGCACATAGTAGGTGCTTAATGATTTTTTTGTTTGCTTCTCGTTTCACATTTTAAGTGCTTAAAATAACTCTGTTGTGTGAATGAATGAACATTCTAGTGATAAAATGCTCAGGTTTCTTGATATTGATATGCCAGGCAGGACATGATCTGGCCAAGTGGATGGCAAAGTTTTTTATCTTACTACATTTCTTTTGCTTGATTTTTTCCTGGTCCTTGGGTTCATGACTTGGTTCTAAGGTTTTTTTTTTCCCCCTGTAATAAATTTTATTTGTTAGAGGCTTCCTATATACAATGATCTAGATTTATAACAAAGGAAAAATTCAAGAGTGACCATATTCACTTTATAGGAGGATTCACAGTATAATTTCTCATTAGCCTAAGGAAATTGGAAGGACTGAAAGCTGTCTGACCAAATGTCAGTTCACTTGAAGGTCTCCACAATTTAGGTCTGAAGAGCAAGTCTGTCGATAGGAATGAAAGAGTGTGTTCATTGTATTCCTGGAGAAGCATCCTGGACTGATTTTTTTTAATTTTATTTTTTTGGTTACGTGAAAAGGCAGGGAAATGCGACAAACATTTATTGAGCGCCTACTATGCTAGGCATTGGAGATACAAATGCAAGCAAAAAGAAAGAGAGTTCCTGCCATCTGGGACCTTACATTCTAACTGGGGAAGATTGTACACAAAACGGAGCTAAAAGGGTGATGGGAAGGATGGAAGGTATCTAGGAAGGGACATGGCCTTGGAGTCAAGAAATCAGAGGCACGAGTGGGAAAGGAATGAAGGGTGGAAGACTTGGGCCACTCACCAAAATGGAGTCGGGGGAAGAAGTAATCCATGAAGGACCTCCCTCCCCACATCTCTGAGAGACAGAGGGATATTGCAAGGTAAGAAGGCCTCAGGGAAGGATGGATGTTCCAGAGTGAAGCAGCATCAGGGGAGAGGGAAGGTCCAGGGTAAAACTAAAGCCCAGATCTGGTACAGAAGTCCCAGAGAGTGAGAGAGCCTGCGTATGCAGTCAGGATTATGCTATTTGTTTCTGAATTTTGGATTTACATTTTTGAAATTGGATTTACATTTAGAAAAGGGTAGAATTGGGAGAGCCCATATCTTTAAGATTGGTCAGCACAATGTGGGACTTATTCCTTGCCCTCTGAACCATGAATCATTTTTATTGTGCACTGTTCTGTATCCTGATCATTGTAAAGATAGAGATAAATAAGGAATGGTCCCTGGCTCAAAAGAGTTCATAATGTATTTGGGAAAATTCAGCATACATTCTGGGGCAACAACTAATGACATAAGACAGTATATAATTAAATACTAAATTGTGTGGTACAGACCAGAGACACCAAAGTGCAGTGAGAGTAGGAGTAGTTGGGAAAGGCTTTTAGAAGTGTTAGAAGTTGAACTGAGTCTTGAGGGGTGGGTATGATTTGGCCGGCGAGAGGACATTCTTCTGCTCTACTATGTCATTGTTTGGCAATATGTTGTGTCTAGGGCTCATTTATTTATTCATTCATCAAGAGGCTATAGTCAGTAAGCCTCAGGCCCTGTGCCTAGCACTGGAGATACAGAAAAGTCTCTGTCCCCACATAGCTTAGAGTCTAATGTGGGGCCAAGGGTATGACACATTAAAACCTGAAAAGGGGTGGAAGGAGGGAGGCAGCCAGGTGGGAAATGGTGAAATGTGTACACTAGGTCCCCTTTGAGGATCTGGGCGGAGTTCTCAATGTCTACCTTCCACTCTTTCTAATTAGAGGGAGGGAGGGCACCAAAGGGCAGGGGTTACTTGAGGACATGGAGTTTCAGAGTTGGAGGAGACCAAGCTTAGGAGTCCTGCCCTTATGGAGCTTCTGGTCTTGTGTGTCAGGTTAGATGATCTTTACAGTTTAGCCTTTTTCCCTGTTGGGGTTTTCTTGTCAGAGAAATATTTTATAACTTCTCTGAAATATCAGGATGCTTCCTTGTAAAGAGGGAAAACATGACCTTGTCTGTGGTCGTCCTATGGCTTAAGTTGAAATAAAAAGGAGAAAAAAAATCTGTGGGCTAGTTGAAACAAAATACTGTGTTTTTCTTTGGCAAACGGTGCCTTAGTCTTGTGATGTCTACTCACTTTAGGGACTGGTTCAAGGTTAGGACATTCTATAGAAAGTCAGAATTAAATGGCTGAGCCGTTATTAAGCACCTCTGATGTACTAGGTACTTGGGACACAAAGACAAAAATCAAACAGCCCCTGCCCTCAAGTTTCTAAAAAAGAAACCATATGTGTATCCATATAAGTATATATAGAATATATGCAAAGGTAATGTTGTTTACTGATTTTTTTGACTGGATTCCTCTTGTTCCAAGCTGTGAGGTCTAGTTCCAGAGGTACTAGAATTCTTCTGGACATTTTTTTCTTTCCATTGTTTGCCAAAATTTTAAGAACTTTTTTTTTTAATGAGCAGTATAACTGAATCAGTCTGAATCTTTCCTGTGGCTTGTAGAGTAGTGGAAACCAAATAGGACATGAGTGGGGAACTGTTCTCCATTGTTGGACCATTTTGCTTTCCAGCTACTCATCTTCCCAGTCTGCTCTGCATGCTGTTGGTCTGGTGGATGACCCTCTGGGGTTCTGTAACCCTACACCACCTGCAGGGGCCATGGGGAGCCTTTGTCACTGCAGGGACAGAGCCAGGCTACTGGGCCAACTGGTTCAGCCACTGTGCCCGGGCGGGCGCTGATGGGGAACAACAAGCCTTTGTTGTATACATTGCTGGCCAAAGTGCACTGTCAGCAGGGGGCCCCTGGGGTTCTGAGGACTGTGGGACCTGGTGGGCAAGGGGCCAGCACCCACTCTGCCTGTCTTGGGCCTGGCAGCCTAGCCTGGCTGTGGGGAGGGGTGGAATGGATCGGGGGTATACCTCGGAGTGTCCAATGCTGAATAACCCCAGGATTACTTGATGGTGGGGGCCACATGACCAAGGAGAATTAATTTTCCTTTTCTCCTCAAGGCTGGTTATTTTTTTTTTTTGACAGCTTGATCTTGTCTTGAAAATACCCATTTTAATAGCATTGGGAAAAACTAAACCAAACCAAGCAGCCCTGTGAAAACTTCCGGGTTTGCCTGTAAGGACCTCAGCCTGGGGAAGACTCCTGCTCCCAGGTGAGGGAGATTGTAAATCATGGTAGAACTGACTGCCCCTGGGCCGCCTTTCAGGTTTGCTCCCTCGCTGCTACTCTTGCTTACACAGGAGCTCCCCCCATGTCTGGGGGAACAAGCTGCTCTTATGTTTCCAGTGTTAAAGTTTTGGCCCTTTTCCTGCCCTTTGAAGCCCCTCCTGCTTCTCACAAAGCCATCTTTAGGGATCTGATTGAGTACACAGAATGTGGCGATTGTATTCACGCATCTACCTCCCTTCCTAGATTCCTCCACATGGAACTTCATTAGTTTTCTGGGCTGCAGGTTTTTGGGAAGGCCTCCTGAAATGCTGGTACTCCCTTTGGCAGTTTGTTTGGCTCCTTGGATGGAGCCCTGAATTAGCTGTGGTTTGATGAAGGTGGAGTTGGAGGGAGACTTTAGGAGAAGAGACAAAGAATTTACAGGAACATAAACTGCCTTAAAACCAAAACTGCCCAGGGTACAGGAAAGTAGTACGGAAGAATGGCCTTCCTCCGATTTCCTGGTTGTGTGACCCTGGGCAAGTCACTTTATCACTCCTGGCCTCAGTTTCTTCATCTGCATAACCTCTACCTTGGAGGGTTGTTGTAAGAATCCAGTGAGATAATAATTTGAAAGTGATTTGCAAACCTTAAAAGACAAATGCAGCCTATCACCACATTCCTAAACTACCCCCTCCTACCCTAGGCAGTTTATTTTAAGGCTGTTTGTCTTCTTGTCTCTTCTGTGTGTTTTCTTCCAAAGTCTCCCTCCTCCTCCATCTCCTCCTTCATCCTTATGAAAGCAACTACATCCCAGTGTATAAGGTTTGTCTGGTTCTCTTTGTCAACATTCTCTTTCCTCTTCCCAGTCCAGCCTTGTAGAGCCAGAAGCAATGGTAGAAGGAACAAAGATGATCTGACCCAGTATGTGTCTTTTATTCTGTATGGGACTGTTTCCCTCACCTTGCAACACTGTGCTGCAGGCATCCTTTGAATGAGAACTTCTCTGGTAGAGAAGGTCGGATTTGAGGGGGCAGGGGTGGAGATGAAGGGAGAACCCAGAATTTAGAAGTTCAAACAGATCTGGCAAAGAGATTCTTGCATTGGCTGACCTTCTAGCCCATTTTCTTCCTCCCTATGAACACATCTTATTTGCTTAATTTTCAGCTTGTTATTTTTGGTTTTCTTGTCTCCCTCCTCTTCTCCTTTGGTCCAGACCCCATAGACTGAAAGCCTAGAAAAAGAAAGAAAAAGTGTAGGATTTGTGAAGATTGCCCCTCAGCCAAAAACAAAACCAAAAAAGTGTGTTTGCACAAAATCTCGCTTGACAGTTTTCAGTTCAGCTGGGGAGGTAGAGGCCTGATGGACTCTAGGAAATTCTATATATGTGCATGTGTGTATACATAAACTTATAAACATACATATACATACACGTACATATCTATATCTATATGTGCTTTGCTGGGCTGGTGGTGTCACTGTATCTAAAAGCATAACTGAGCATCTGCTAGGCAATTGGGAACCCTGTCGGAGATCTTAATTTGGGGGATTAAAATAACTTGCTTGTTGGCCACAGGCCTTTTCGGATGAAAACTTGTGAATACGAGTCCTGCTTCAAGAGTCTGCTTGCCTGCTCCTCAAGAACCCTCCCAGTTTATCTGAAATGTGATGACACGAAAAGAGCTTTGATGAGTAGATATTTTCAGGAGATGTTGTTTTCAGGATGATAGGCCCCTTCGGTCTCAGTCTGATTTCTGCCCTGTGATGCCTGCGTCTTATCTGACCAGCTCTGGCAGGAGTTGGCTGCATTTTTTTGTTCCGTTGCCAAAGGAGCTCTTGCTAATGGCCCATTTGCACGTGGTACTGAGCTCTGTACCACTTAAACCATCAACAGGTATCGATTTAGCATCTGCTCCAGGAGTTCTTAACCCAAGGTTCCTGAACCTGTGTTCTTTAACTTTTTGATAATTATATTTCAATGTAAGTGCTGTTGTTATAATCTTGTGTATTCACATTTTATTTTATTCATTTCCAAGCATGATTCTGAGAAAGGATCCATGGGCTTCCCCAGGCATTGACCAATGGGCTCTTCACAAGAGAGGTGAAGAAGCCTTGTCTTAGTACATGCTGAGCACAGTGCTGGGTACCAGGAGGGGATGCCGGGGAGGTACTGCATCCCAGGCTTAAAGACTTTACATATTTCAAAAGATGTAGTTCTCTCATATATCCTGAGAAATAATCCATCCCTTTTTTCCATATATCTTTGTGTTGACTTAACATATTCTGATTAAGAAAATGATAATTCTGCAAATAGCTAGAGAATAAACAATATACCTTAATAAGCATTTGCTAGGCATGCTGGGGAATACTACCGCTGAGCAGGGGCTTGAGGAATCATGGGATCTTAGACCCAGACCCGAAGGGGAACTTAGAGGACATCTGGTTCAACCTTCTCCTTTTACAGGTGAGGGAACTGAGGCTTGGAAAGATTCAGTGACTTTCCAGGTCTCAACAGCATAGACCTGGCATTTGAACCCAGGTTGTACCACTAATGCCCTGCCGCTGTGTCCTGGGGAGGAGGCAGCAGCTGAGTTCAGCACTGAAGGAAGGTAAGGATTCTGAGATGAGTAGATGAGGAAGGAGTTAATTCCAGAGGAAGGGGGATAGCCTGTGTCTGTGCAAGCCCAGAGAGAGGGGGATGGAATGCTGAGTAGGGAGAACAGGTAGTTGTCAATTTGAGTGAATGGAGGGGGAGTAATGTTTAAAGAAAAAAGCTGGAAAGGGAGGTTGGTGCTTGACTGATTGGAAGGAGGTCTTAAATGCCAGAGTAAAGAATTTGTGCTTTGTCCTAGAGGCAGAAGGGAGACACTGAAGGTTTTTGAGCAGGAGAGTAGCATGATCAGATGCTTGCCTTCATTTTATTTTGATAGTGGGTGTGGGTGATTTGTTGGGAAGATGGGGTGAGAGGAGACCAGAAGCAGGGGGAGGACAGGCAAGAGGCTTTTTAAACATTTGTAGAGTACATGCTATCTGCAGGATGCAGTGGGAAGACACACACATCCACATCTATACATATACACACATACACATGCACACTCACACGCATGTATACAAATACAGATAAGACAACACAAGACATTTCTTGAAAGCCCATTCAGTTAGTGTTTTCTATGCTTGTTCAGAGAAGGCCACAACATTGACAGCTCAGTGTTTTTCCCCTTTCCTTCCCCTTCCCCCTTTTTCCAAGCCTCATTTGGTATGCTTTGTGACTGTAAATTAAAGGTGGTTGTTTTTTTTTTTTAACAGATATGCAGAGCAGTGAAATCTCTTGTTTTTCTTCCTTTTTGGTTAAGGGAAGCTTTCTCTTGTGGGTACTTGTGTTTGAAAGATTAACCCACTTTCCTTTGTGACTGATATGATGTTTTCCCTGATAGCCTAACCACACTTCTTGTGGTTGACTGGAAGGGATTTGGAGAAGCTATGCATGTGACCAGATTTTATTTTTTTTTGCCTTATAGTGGGTATCTTTTTGTTGCTAGGAGAAAATGGAAATGAGGGCCTACTTTCTCCACATCAGACTGTGGAATTGTTGATAATCTAGAAATCAATGCAAATATAAGCTTTGCATGACTGGAGTTACATGACAGAATATCAAAAAGTCGTGCCTTGCAGCCTTCCTCATTGGTTTCAGTAAAGAGGATTTATAGGGGTTTTAAATATTCTTTTGAGATGGTAAATAGCTTGGATACTAGGTGCCATGATTACATCAACACAAAGATGTATGGAAAAAAGGGTGTGGATAATATTTCTGTGGATATATGACAGAATTCCACCTTTTGAAATTTCTCATCTACTGCGTGATAATGGGTAAGACTAGTTGCTATGCTGATTTGGAGCCCCCTAAAATCAATAGTTTTGTGATGCTTTCTGTTTTTATATCACAGTCATTTCTGCACATTTCTCCCTTTAAAAACAAATCCAGTGAACCTTCCTTTGGAAGAAGTAAAAACATTTAAGCAAAGCCACTTGACTGACACTGCGTCTGATATGGCTCACGAAACATTTTGTACCTCAAGCCCCCCACCTCTCCAAGGAGGGGAGGTGAATTTCTTCCCAAGATTGGGCTTTATGATTATATCACGCTGGGCTTTGTTTTTTGTTTTCCTTTTGTTTACGTGATTGTAGTCATGTTTATTGTTTTCCTAGTTCTCCTTGCTTCATTTCTGCCTCAGTTCATAAAAGTGTGAAGGTCTTTTTAAAGATTATTTGTGTATGCAAATGTTCTTCCTTTAAGACGAGGAACTAACTTGATACTTTATTTACAGTTTTAAAAATTTATGTCTTTTGTTTTAATATATTTTCTTCATTTCCAAATATATCCTTTTCCCTTTCTCTACCAAGAGAGCCATTACTCGTTGACCATTGCTCGGTAATCATATATTCAATTGTTGACAGTTACCTTGGTAATCATATGTTAGATGCTTACTATATGCTAGATCAGGGGTGGGGAACCTGCAGCCTCGAGGCCACATGTGGCCCTCTAGGTCCTCAAGTGAGGCCCTTTGACTGAATCCAAACTTCACAGAACAAATCCCCTTAAAGGGATAAAAAACTGTAAAACTTGGACTCAGTCAAAAGGCCATACCCAATGACCTAGAAAGCCAAATGTGGCCTCAAGGCCACTGGTTCCCCACCCTTGTGCTAGATGGTATACTTTGTGTTTGGGATACAAAGAAAAGAAAAAAAAAAGCATATTCCTTGCCCTCAGGGAGCCCACATTGTAATGAGGGCAGACAGCATGCAAACAACCCCCTACATGCTAAATATATCCCTTTTAAGAAAGAATTAAAAAGGGTGGCAGGGGACTTTTCAACAAAACTAACACATCTATGTTATATGATATAGTCTGCCAGCTTAGACAATGTTCTGCCTGCACCTCTAGTTTTCCCACCTCTGAAAAGAAGAGAAAGAGATGAATTTTCTCACTTTTTTCCTTTGGGGCCAGCCTTTGATCAGATACTTAGTTGCTTCTGTTTTACCCTTCCCTCTATGAACTTGGAGCTGTGAAGTGGAAGCCTCTCCCTGCTTGCTTCTAAAATGATTCCTTTTCTTGAAGTCCAAGGTGAATGTGCTCCAGTGGGTTAGTCAAGTTGTAAAATCTTCCTGGATAGCACTTCCATAAGTTATGGGGAATGTGTGTGTGTGTGGGAGCAGTGTTTTAGCAGCTTCCTCCCACCATAAAGCCATCTGCTTTTGTACCAATTCATCTCTAGCAATAGAACTTCCTTCTTTGCTCTGTGTTTCTCAGATTCCAACTAACAGGAAAAATGAAGAATGTGTAATTCCTTTTTATTTCTATTCCTCTTAGAGTCCTTTTTGTCTGAGTTATTTAAAGGGCATGAAGGAAAAATCTACTGCTTTGTTATACAAGTCAGTGAGTTTTGGGGCATGCTGAAATGGTAAATTAAGAGTGAGGGCACCCTAGACATGATTTAGGCCTACTGGGACCTAGAGGTTAAGTGGTTTGTGTAATGTCATAACTAATGGATAAATGAATAAATATGAATTAATACAAAGTAAATACGGGGCAGTTTGGGAGAGAAGGAACTAGCAATTGGAAAGGCTTCCCTGAGAGGACTGTTGTGTCTTTGTCAGTCTGGGGACGTCTGTAGACTCCTCAGAATACTATTTTCACATGTATGATATAGAATTATAAAGGAAAGCAACTGTATTGAAATGCAGTGATCAAAATGTTAAAAAAAAAAAAAGTTTTTAGACCTCTGGTGAAGGTCTCCTGATGCCAAAGGTGGTGCTTAAGGTGAGTCTTGAATGAGGAGAAGGATTTAAGAATTCAAGGAGGAGAGAATTTATTCCAGGTATAGTAGATGGACATCAAGCCCTGTCTGTGCTGATAACTAACTTTGTGACTCTTTGCTCTTCTGTAGAATGGGTTTGATTATATTTGTACCAATCATGTCAGAGGATTGCCTTAAGAGTAGCCCTTCCTGGACTTGTGCAGATCTGGGGTAGAAGATCTGTGTATTTCCTTCCTGTATGTTATTTATTTTTAGATTTCTTGGTCTTTTCTTGATGCCAACTTCTCAGTTTTTGCTGATGTAGGTATGTGGGAGTTAGGTGGGCCTGTCTCCTCTTCCAAAGGCCATCTTGGTGGGAAGTCTTAACTTCTTTATTTTGCAGGTGAGTCCCAGCAAAGTAGAATGATTTCCTCAAGGTCATTCAGGTGTAAGTAGATGCTATAGATCAGCCTCCTTCCTCCTGCATTACTGTGTCTCCTTATATGATCACAGAATTGGAGAATTAGAGGAAATCTCAGAAGCCATCTGTGAGACCAAATGAGATACTGTGTATATTAAGGCAATATGTGTGTGTGTGTGTGTGTGTGTGTGTGTATGTGTATATATATATATATTTTATGCCACTTATTGTTACTGTTGAATTCACTGTACATCATATGTGATGAATGGTTACCTAGCCTTTGCTTTACCAGGATATCTGGGGGTGAGGGAATCCATTATCCTTACTTTCAGGTGGCTCTAATTGTTGGCAGCTAGGGGTGGCTCAGTGGATAAAACACTGGACTTGGAATCGGGAAGACTCATCTTTTTGAGTTCAAATCCGGTCTCAGACACTTACTAGCTGTGTGACCCTGGGCAAGTCACTTCATGCTGTTTGCCTCAGTTTCTTCATCTGTAAAATGAATTGGAGAAGAAAATGACAAACCACTCCAGTATCTTTGCCAAGAAAACCCCAAATGGGGTCCCAAAGAGTCAGGACATGACAGAAATGACTGAACAACAATGAATTGTTACAAAGTTTCCCCTTATATCCAATCCTAAATATATGTCCTTGCAGCTTCCATCCGTTGCTTCCATCACTTACCAGTTTTCTGCCTTAGTTTCTTCATCTGTAAAATAAGGATAATGATAGCACCTAAATCCCGGGGTTATGAAGATATGAGAGATTTGTTTTTTTTTTAATTTATTTTTTATTTTTAGTTTACGACACTCAGTTCCATAAGCTTTTGAGTTCCAGATTTTCTCTCCTTTCCTCTCCTTCCCCCACCCCCTCAAGATGGCATGTAATCGATATAGGTTCTAACATATACCTTCGCATTAAATATATTTACATAATAGTCAAGTTGTAAAGAATTATAACCAATGGAATGAACCAAGAGAAAGAAGAAACAAAACCAAAAAAGAAGAAAAAGAGAGCAAATAGTCTGCCTCAATCCGCATTCAGACTGTAATTCCTTTTCTGGTTGTGCATAGCTTTCTCCATCATGAGTCTTTTGGAGCTGTCTTTGAACCTTGCATTGATGAGAAGAGCCAAGTCTATCAAAGTTAGTCCTTATAGAGACCGCGTGTCTGTAATCGTGTATAACGTTCTCCTGGTTCTGCTCCCCAAAATGAGATATTTGTAAAGATCACTGCAAACCTTATAGTATGTTATTCTTGTTGCTATTAATCTTCCTCTCTGGAGCCAGATTTTAAAGGACTTCAAATGATGAATTTGTATTTTATCCAAAAGCCAGAAAGGTGCCATTGAAGTAAATACTTATTTTATTATTTTAGCAAGGAAATGAAATGGTCACAGATGTATTGTAGGAATATTAATTTGGCAGCTGTATAGAGAAGAGATTGGAGAGGGGAAAGATTAGAAGGAGGGAGACTAGTTAGGAAGCTTTTGTCATAGTCCAGGCGAAGCGTGATAGGGTATGAACCATGAGGGAAACCATGGCATGGGGGAGCAGTGCTGAATTTGGGACTCAGAGCCTGCATTTGAAGCTTGACTCTGTCGCAACTCTTATGACCTTGGACAAATTATTTAACCTCTCTGAGCTCTACTTTTTCAGTTTGTCAGATGATGGGGTTGGGCTATCAGTTAGTCAGTCAACAGATACTTAAGTACCTACTCTGTACCAGTCACTGGGCTAGTCTGGGGATAAAGATAAAAAGAAACAATGTCTTCCCTCACAGAATTTTTTTATATCCTTTGGTCAGTTTTTGATGTCTTCCTAAGGGCTGGTGAGATGGACAAAACCGGTGAAGATGGAAGAGACACCCTCTGGCTACCTGCTTAGGTTTCATTGCTCTACACCCTTGGGTAAGCCGATGCCTGCAAATCTGTTAGGCACTGTTGACCGCATTGGGAGTCTGTGAACTGGCTGTATCTGGTTTTGCCTTTTCTTTTGTAAGTGTCCTTGAAGGTAACACTGACTTTCTATTTTTCACATGCCCTTGTGGTTTTGCATGGTTAGGAGTGTTGGTATGTGGAAGGGTTTCTTTTTTTTTTTTTTTAAGTAGCTGTTTTATTACTGACAAGCTTTGACCCCATCTTATTGGTTGAAGGGTGTTGCAATCCAGCAAGCTGAATCCCAGAGGCTTGTCGATCTTTTGATGAGGATCTTGTCCAATCGTATAGACAGGTTGGGTCCACATTAGATTTTTATTGCTCTAAAGAGCAATTAAAAATTGCATAAAGGTATTTGATTGCTTAGTTTTCCTTAGCATGAGATCATCTCTCTACCCCACTTTGGGTTCTTTTACTGAACAATCACTTTTTGGATTTTCACTTTCCTAGTTTACCATTGACTAGTTGAACCTAAGAGCATCATGAGCCTTTCCTTGGTTCAGTTAACTCTTCCTCTGCTAAACTCTGTAACCCTCATGAAATTGAGATTACTGGGGAATTGATTTGGAGCTGATTAAGCCCAGTTTTTTTGGTAATGAGAGTCTTGCGAAATATGTTTCACATTTTGTAATCCCTTCTCCATGCAGTCAGAATTCTGTAATCTTGGACAGGTTCCCAAGCTGATGAGCTGAAGTCCTTTAAACCCATTCTTGAACTCATTACTTTTTAAATCATTTGTATTTTTGCTGCAAGCATTTTCAGGGTACCTTTTTCCATAAGTGGCCACGGATGATGATGAGAAAGTAAAGAAGGGAAGGATGTTCTGATGTTGATCTTCTCGCTAGGCTTTGGGCCCCCATGTTGTATTCTTACTGTAGGTTAAAGAATGCCAGGAGCTAGGGGTATACACCTGTAATCCCTGCTACTGGGGATATTGAAGCTGGTGGATCACTTGAACTGGGGAGTACTGAGTTGTGGTAGACTTAGCTGATGGGGTGTCTATACAAAATCTGGCCCTAACATGGTGAGCCCCTGAGATGGGAGTGGGGAAGGGGAGCACCAGGTGTAAAGTAGAGTGAACTAGCCCACGTTGGACAACTAACTGGTTAAAGCTTCTGTTCTGTGCCAGTAATGCGATCAAGTCTTTGACTATCTTTAAATACTTCCAACCTGGGTGAGTTAGGGAGACCTAGTCTCAAAGAAAAATACTATTGTGCCTAGAAGGTTCTCTTCCTTTTACTTCCTTTAAGACGTAACTAAAATCGCATCTTTTAGTGGAAGCCTTCCCTAACCCCTTTTAATTCTAGTCCCTTCCCTCTGTTAATTATTTCCCATTTATCCTGTACATAGCTTGCCTTGTATAGCTTGTTTTTGCCTCCATTAGATTGTGAGCTCATTTCTCTTCCATAGATTGTGAGAGAGCAACCTCTTTGTATTCTTAGTACTTAGCACAGTGCCTGACACATAGTAGATACTTAATAAATGTTTATTGATCTATTATTTCCTATGTTAATGAAAATCACAGTTGCTCTCTCTGACTTAAATTAGTATTAGTGAGTTTCCTGGTGCTCAGAAGTTAAACATCTTGCCCATTTCTACATTGCTAGTGTCAGAGGTGGGATTTGAACCTAGGTCTTTGCAACTACAGGTTCAGAATTCTACTGTGTTATGCTGCCTTTCCACTGTTTCTTCTAAAAGAAGAGTCTAGAGGCATCTGATTACCTCTACTTACGTAGGCTAATATTTCTTAGATCTGCAACCCATGGGAAGTAAATTGGATAGTATATTTACATCTTACCTAGTTACAATCTCTTGGGCCAAACTTTCACTCAGGTTTCAATCTTATTTTGTTAGGACAGTTGAATCGTTTTTGTTTGTTTTCTTAATTCTGTTTTTTCAATTAACAAGCATTTATTTTCTCTCCTTCCCTCATTAAAAGAAAAAAAAAAGAAACTTGTAGCAGATATTCATAGTCAAGTAAAACAGAGTCTTGTTTGTTCATGTCCAAAAATATATGTCTCATTCTGCACCTTGAATCCATCATGGGAGGTGGGTTGCGTAGATAGATCCTCATCAGTCCATGTATCATGGTTGGTTACTGTAGTCTTTCAAAGGTGATTGGCTTTACAACGTTGTTGTTATTTTGTAAATTGTCCTCCTGGTCCTATTCATTTCACCTCAGCATCAATTCACAAAAGTTTTCTCAGGTTTCTCTGAATCCTATTTCTCCAGTCACTTCTTATGACACAATAATATTCTATTATGTTCATGTAGCCCAATTTTTTCATTCATCCCCTCAATTGATAGGTACCCCTTGAGTTTCTAATTCTTTGACACTACAACAAGCTGCTATAAATATTTTTGGTTCATATGAACTCTTTTCTTTGATTTATTTGGAAAAAAGACCTAGCAGAGGTATTGCTGGGTCAAAGGGCATGCGTAATTAAGTGACTTTTTGGATACACTTCCAAATTATTCTCCAGAATGTCTCTATCACTTGGCAGCTCCACCAGCAAAGGATTAATATAACTCTTTTCCTGAACCTCTCCAAAATTTATTTCTCTTTAAAATCATCTTTGCCAATCTGTTGGGGTTGAGGTAGAACTTAAGGTTTATTTTAATTTGCATTTCTCAAATTATCAGTGATTTGAGGTTTTTATTTTTTTGTTGGGGGAGGGGACAGATGTATGGCTGTTGATGCCTTGGATTTCTTCTTTTTAGAACTGCCTGTTCATATCCTTTGACCATTTTTCAGTTGGGGAATGGTTTGTATAAATTTGAATCAGTTTCTTATGTATCTTGGAAATGAGATCTTTTTTTCCAGAGAAACTTGTGACAAAATGCCGCCCCCCAACCCCCCACCTGTGTTGTTTTGTTTGTTTGTTTTGGTTTGGTTTTTTTTTTTGGCAGGGAGTGAAAACCTTTTAAATTTCATATAATCAAAATTGGGCATTTTATTTTTTGTGATTCTCTCTACCCCTTGTTTAATTATGAACTCTTACCTCTAGCCATAGATCTGAAAAGAATTGATGATTATATCTAAGGCATTTCATAATGAAGCCATAAGATACTTACTGTTCCCCTACTGTTGGTAGTTGGTAATCTTCTCCTATCTTACTGCCTTCCACTTACTCAACAATCCAATGACACTGGCTTCCTTCATCTCTCCACTCTGGGCGCTCTCCCGCCTGAAATTCTCTCTCCTTTTCTCCACCTCTTGGCTTCCCTGTGTTTTCCTCCAAGACTCATCTAAAAATCCCACATTCTACAAGAAGTCTTTCCTGATCCCCCTTAATGCTAGAGCTTTCTCTCTGAGATTATCTGTTGTTTATCCTTTCTATATCTTGTTTTTACATAGTTGCTGCCATGTTGGTTCCTCCATTAGACCATGACCTCCTTGTGAGCAGAATTGTTTTTGTTTTTCTTTGGCTCCCCATCACTCTGTGCCTGTCACATTGGAGACACTTAATGCTCGTTGACTTGTGGACTGTGTTATCTCACTATATGACAGCATGCTGTTCTAAAGCTTCCTGAATCATTCATGGCTTTGTAATTTGTTGTCTGGACAGTCCTGTAAGCTGGATTGAGTGCCTGAGATGTTTGCACTGACTCTGGAAAGCAGAGTTTTAATTTTAGTTTTAGTGTGGCTCAAGATGACGAGTTTAGACACCATCTCATTTAAGGTTGATGGACCTGAGATTCTGCTTCTCTGATGCTTCCTATGTGGCCTTTGACAAATCACCTCATTTCCCTGGACCTTATTTTCCTTATCTGAACAATGAGGGGTTGAATTAGAAGGCCTCGTTTGTCCCTTTGAGCTATAGATCTGGGATCCCATCTCCGATTTGTGACCTCTGGAGGAGAATGCAAGTGAGTACCTGCAGCTGAAAGAAGTGGATTTATTTATGTTATTTCAGAGGGGTGATTTAGTCAACTGGTAGGGGCCCAGACCTTAGAGATCATCTGGTTCAGCCCTCTCATTTAATAGACAAGGACCGTAAGATCTAGAGGGGTTAGTAACTTGCTCTTGGTGACATAGCTTATAATTAGTGCAAGCTGGGATTTGAACCCAGGTTCTCATTTCTTCAAGGCTGAGATTGGTCCTTGTAGTTACAGTATTCATTTCCAATTGTTTTGTGGCTCTTCCCATCGACATTGTGGTAATCATTGTGTATATTGATACTGTCACACATATCTTACATTGCGTCAGTTCATATAAATCTTTCCCTGCATTTCTGAATTATTCTTAATATTAATTTCTAATAACACAGTAAGTCATTTCATTGATGTACCAAAATTTTTTTGCGAATCATTCCCTAATTGTTGGACACCTGCATTGTTTTTGCTTCTTTGCAACTTAAAAAAGGCCAGTATGAATATTTTGATGTATATGGGACCTTTCTGTCCATCTTTGACTTTTTAAGGGCATGTACTTAACCCATTTTCTTGGAAGGCTTTCCAGCTGAGGAAAGACTCAGAGGTTCAGTGATTTGCTTGGAGTAAGTGACAGGGAGGGACTTGAACCTCACCTCCTTCCAGGACAAATCCTCCTCCCATTGGATTTGCCTTCCATATCAGACTAGATGAATTCTTAGGGTCTTTTCCAACTTGTAGGGTTCTATGATTCTCTCAATAAAGTGGGAGTACAATACCTGCCTACCCTTTTCACAGGATATTCAAAAGACTTGAGAATGTGAAGCTGTCTTGTTGAGCCTGCCCAGAGCCCTGGGAGGTGTAGGTCATCCAGCTGGGGCCATTAGCCTGTGGTTCCATAGCCAGTGAGGGACAGAGGGAGCCCTCTCTACCTCCAGCTCCAGCAGCCCATAGACGCTACTATGCTGCCTGTATTCATAGATGGAAAATGACTTTACAGAGCGTTAAGCAGCATACAATCCTGTTTTGAGTTTTATTCTCTCTCACATCATATTCCATCTGTCTTTTCTTTGCTCTTATCCCCAGATGCTCAGCCTCCTTCTCTGCCTCCTAAAAATACTTTAGATTTTTCTCTTCAAGTGCCACCTTCTGTATGAGGACTTTCCTGAGATCCTAGCTACTGACTAATGCCTTTTTCCCGCCCCATTATCTTGCATTTACTTTGTATATATTTTCATTCTATTTAAATGGATTGATATCATCACTCTTCCATCTCTACCTACCCAAGGGCAGGAAATGTTTGATTTTGTGTCCTCAGTGTCTAGCTTATTGCCTCATATAGTATGCACTTAATAAATGCTTGCTTGCTTGGTAGTAGAATGCCCATTTTATAGATGCCATATACTGAGTCTTGGAGGGTTGAGTGGCTTAGCCAAAGCACCAGTTATGGAATCAGTCAGGCTGATTGCTGTCTGTCTGGGGGAGCTATTCATTGTACTTCACTTTTTCTAGAATATATCATTAATCCAATCCCCTGAAATAACATATTCATCTAGGGAACTGACAGACGAGAGGGATGTCTGGTTTATCTCACCTTTCTCAGCTAGGTTGGTGCTGTTTTATTCTAGCTTTCTGGTGTGTCTGGTTTCCCATGGCTTGCTAGGAAGGGGAATTGAGGGCATTGGCAGCTTGTGTGATGTATGAGGCAAAGGCAGAATATGAGGTGATTCTAAGACACCCAAAATTTTGTACAAAACTGTAAAGCAGAAAGGCAAAACACGTCTTTGGTGCCTTCCCCCCTTCTGTCAGGACCCCTTTTCTTCCTCTTGGCATGTCTTCCCCTCCCCATCCATGCATGGGCACACCCCCATCCTATGTCTCATTCTTGTCCTCAGCTGGCTGTCAGCTAATCCTTGCCAGAGTGTTAATTACAGCATTAGCTGAAGTGACCCCTCTGAGCCAATATTTGCATTTTGAAAAATTCTTGATGATTCCTTCCCTCCCATCCATAAAGAGTGAAATTATTCACATCCCGAATCAGCAAACATTTATGGAACACCTACTCTTTGTGAGGCACAGGGACAGGTCCTTCCTTCCTTCCTTCCTTCCTTCCTTCCTTCCTTCCTTCCTTCCTTCTTTCCCATTCTCTCCCCTCCTTCCATCCTTCCTTCCCTGTTTTTATAGAGATGTAGGTTTAAATCTTCCTGGTCTAGTTATTGGCTCTGGGGCTTTAGAGGAGGCATTTAACCCCCTTAGCATAGCTCCAGTGACCTCATCTTTAAAATTGGGCTAATAATATTTGCTTTAAGATTTATTTCACAGGGGCTGTCCTGAGGGAGGAATAAACTTATGAATTGCTGTATAAATGTGACTTGTTATCAAGTGTAGCTGTACACATCAGAATGAAGAGACTGCCTGAGTGGAGGAGGTTTGGCTTTAAGGTCTTTCTCTGAGGAAGTATTTGTAATGGAGGTGAAGCTAAGTGTGGTACAGGGTTGCTCTCTATGTGACCCTGGGCAAGTCACTGTTCTCAGCTTTAGTTCCTTCATCAGGAATAGGAGGGAATCAGGTTGTACTGGATGACCCCAGACCTTTACATTTCTAAATCTGGCTCTTATCTTCTCTGGGAGTCACTTTTGATTTCTGTCAAATGCCTAGCTGACTTTTTGGGGCCCTTCTTGTACTCAGTCTACGAACTCAAAGATGAGCCCCTGGACTTGCACAGTTGGATGATTTTTATTGTTAGGGGGTTGGACAGACTTTTACCTCCTACGGTACAATGTTTGAGCAGAGAGTTGACCCAGTTATATTTGAAAGAAAAAAACAACAACATTATTTCAATGCCACAGGATTATTAATTGACCTTTTGTTTTTCGTTGGGTTTTGGAGAGGGTGTGCTCCTTTTGAAATCAGTCTGGGGATGTTTCAAAGGAAAAAAATAATAGGTATACCTCATCTAATGTTTCTGTTCCAGGAACATGTGATGGGCAGGCTGGTTCCTAAGGAAGTGTTTATGTGTGCATAGTAAACAGTATGGCCCTGGTAGGTGGGATTGCTCAAGCCAATTTACATCTCAAAGGATTTGAGTAGAGGGTTTGAAAATGGACTAATGATATTAATTCAAAAGGTCTTGTTTGGGGCAGTGTTATCTAAGGTATGCTGGCCCTCCCTGACTTTTTCTGACCCATTTTAAAACCAATCTCTTAATTTTATTTATCTTGCTTAAGTAGCTTTTTTTTTAAACAGTAGGTACTTAACTGTTTCCTAAATTTTGTGTTCCTTTTCCCACCTCTTTGCACTGGTTGGAGAGAGTCCTTACCCCTGGCTTCTAGAATCCTCATCTTTCTTCCAGTTTCAACCCATATGCCATCACCTAGGGGAAGCCTCTCCAAATAACTCCAGAAAACCAAGTGCTCTCTCTTTTTCTTCAAATTATCTTGTTTTGTTGTTTCAGTTGTATCCAACTCTACATGACCCTATTTGGGGTTTTCTTGGCAGAGATACTGGAGTGGTTTACCATTTCCTTCATGGGATTCAGTGACTTGGCCAGGGTCACCCAGCTAGTGTCTGAGACCAGATTTGAATTCTTGAAGATCAATCTTCTTGACTCCAGGATGGTGTTCTATGCATTGGGCTAACTAGCTCCCAAATTATCTGGTATTATACAGATGGATCAAATGATTTGGTGTTGCACAAAATACAAGGCAGCATGGGGCGATGCATAGGGAGCTGGCCTCAGCGTTAGGAAGACCCAGGTTCAAGTCTCTTCAGATGATTACTGCCTGTGTCACCCTCTCCATGTTCCCAGGCAACTCTTTGAAAGTTGCAGACAAACAGAGGTAGTTTCCTTACCTGGGAGTTGTCTGTACCAATGAAATCCCAGGCCCAGGTCCTGTCTCAGCTCTTTCAGGAAGCTTTTATTAAGCACCTACTGTGTGCCAGGTACTGTGCGTACAAAGATAAAAAAAGGGAGAGTCCCTGCCCTCAGGGAGCTTATATTCTGTGAAGAAGAGGGGAAGACATAATATATGTGTGTGTTGATCAGGTAACAAGCACTTATTAAGTGCTTGCTGTATATAGGGCACTGTGCTGAGGAAGCCCTTATGATGTAGATAAAGTTAAATATGTATAGACAAGATAAATTCATGGACATTTTATTGGAAGTGGCAGAAGCTGGAGGACAGGAGCAGCCTCATGGAGAAGGTGACTCCCCGACCCTGTGTCTTTCCTTTTTATCTCCATATCTCCAGTACATAACCCCCTGCTGGTTTACACTAAACTCTTTATACAGGCACATTGACTTATCAGTACTTGAGTTGAGTTTGAAGGTAACTGGGAATTCCCAGAGGAGTGAAGGCACTCCAGGTGTCAGGAGTCAGGAGATGGGTGATCCTTTGAGGACCCCCAAGGTGGCTAGTTTGGCTGGGCCATAGATGGCTTGCAGAGAGGTAATATTCGATGAGGCCTGATTAGAGTCAGGTTGTGATGGATTTTAAATGCCTGAAAGAGGAGTTCTTATTTGCCCCCAGAGGATTTTTTGAATTGGAGTTTATTGAGTAGGGGAGTGGTGTGGTCAGAATTGTGTTTTAGGAAGATCATTTTGGTATTTGGTGGAGGATGAGCAGAAATGAACTTGAGGTAGGAGATTAATTACTTAATTAACCAATTAGAAGACAGGAGAGAGGTAATGAGGGCTTCTACTACACAGGGTGTGGAAGTAGAGAGGAGCGGATGAGTGTGAGAGGTGTGGAGGAGGCACAAGCCATAAGAATAGGTGGCTGATTGGTGAGTGAGGGGGAGGAGCTGAGGATGACACTGAGCTGGCCACCCTTGCCAGCCTGCTCCCTGGAAGATCGGTGGTGCCCTTGATTGAGCTGTTTAATAGATGTTTGTTGGTTTGGGCCATTTTAAAAGCTTCCAATGGAACTTCAAAGGGGCTGAAGGCTGGTGGATTCTTCCACAAACTCCTGCAATATCTTAACTAGCTTTGTTCCGAGTGACAGTGAGAGAGAAAGAAAAAGTCCTAGGTGGACACAATACTCACAGCAGCTTTTTTTTTTTTTTTGTGGTGGCAAAAATACTGAAGCTAAAGGGATGCCCATCACTTGGAATGGCGGAATAAGTTGCGGTGTATGAAGGTGACAGAATACCTCTGTGCTCTAAGAAATAAGGAAATGATTTTAGAGCTGTAGAAAGACTATTATACACTGATGAAGAATTAAACGAACAGAATCAGGAGATCAATTTATCTAATAAAATAACATTGCAAACATAAACAAGTTTCAAAGAAATATGATCACTACACCTACCCTCCGTGATTCCAAAGGATTAATGATAGAATATATTACCTACTTTCTGGCAGGTGACAGCATTAGGGTACTGAATGAGACATTGATTTTTTTTTTTTGTATGCAGATAGGGAATTTGTTTTGCTTGACTGTGCATATCCATTACAGGAAATTTCTTTTTCTTTCCTCTTTCTATGACGTTGACTTTTATGGGAAATATCAATCAAGAAACATTTATTAAGCTTTTCCTGTGTTCCAGCCACTGTGCTAAGAGCTATGGACATTCCTGTGAGTTTAATACAAGGTATACCCCCATTTTAAGAAAACCTCATAGTAAGAAAAGCCTAAATTTGTGGAAGTCCACCCTAGTGTGTGATTATTAGCACCACACCAATAAGAGGATTCTGGCTTACCCTGCCCTAATTTATTTCAAATAGAATTTGATTTGCAACACTTCAGTTTTCATAGAGCTTTTCAGGGAATGAATGGTTCTGACTTGAAGGTAAGAGGAAGCTGCTTACGATCCATGTTTCGGTTATTGCTGTGTGAGCCTCCTTTTCTCAAAGCTGTCATCTCAGGCTTTAATCCTTAAGGATTTTTCATTTGGTTCTAGATTTCTACAGCCCCAGGTGTTTTTTTTTTTTTAAAGGAATCTGGAAATATGGACTTAGGGTGTAAGAAACAGATGTGAAGGTTGGATTGGGTGGGGCTTTGCCCAGAGCTCATTTATTGCTTAAGGAGTTGCCCTTCCAAAGCCTCTGTCAGTTGGAGAATGGGCTGGGAGGAACTATAGAAATTGCCTAATCCGATCTGCTCAATTTGCAGGTGAGGACTGAGCCCCAGGGAGATAGAGAGGATTGTGGAAGATCCTAGGGTGAATCATTGGCAGAGCTAGCACTAGAAAATCCTTTGCCTCTTGATTCTCACTTTCTTCCTCCAGATTGAGAAATTCATAAGATAAATATATTAACTTATTTTATTTATTTTTATTTTTTTAATTTTATTTTTTGCAGGGGGGAAGGCAGGGCAATTGGGGTTAAGTGACTTGCCCAAGGTCACACAGCTAGTAAGTGTGTCAAGTGTCTGAGGCCGGATTTGAACTCAGGTCCTCCTGACTCCAGGGCCAGTGCTCTACTCACTGTACCACCTAGCTGCCCCAGTTAATAAGTTAATAAACTTATTTTAGGGAGAGCACAATAATAGTTTAGGTTTTGGGGAGCTCCCAGTTTGGTTCTCTTATCAATGTAATCTATGGGGAGGGAATATGGAATAATGTTCCTGATAATCCCACTGCAACAAGTGAAACCTGTTCGTTGGGTAGAAAACTAGCTTCTTTCAAAGTGACTTAGATGGTTATTATTTTATTATTATGTCACCATTTGAGACTTTCAGAAAAAGTGTAGTGGAAAGGATTCCAAAATCCTGACTCAGCCACCTAGTTGTCAGGACTTAGGCAAGTCTTATATCCTCGCTCAGCCATTCATTCCTTTTCCTGTAAAATGGGGTTAATGATCGCTGCCTCCTTCCTCCCTCTCCTGGTGGGAAAGGCCACTTTCCAAGACTTATTACTATGTCCAGCACGCAGTAGACAATTAATACATGTGCCTATTAATGGAGAGGGCAGGGGGAGGGAGGAGGTATCTAAAGGCCCTTTTTGGAGAGACTGAAAAAAGGTACTGGAGAAATGCAATCATAATATCATAGAGCCAAGTTGAGTTGGGTCCATTGGCAGGTGAGGTTACCTGTTAAGAACCTCTGTTCATTGCTGAAGTTTTCATTTAGACAGGGAGTTTTTGACCTTTTTTTTTATATGTCATGGAACTCTTTGGAAGTCTGACGAAGCCCGTTGACCATTTCTTAGAGTAATTGTTTAAATGAATAAAAATAAAATATAAAGGAAACTGGTTACTTTTAAAATACTGTTATCAAACTGGTTAAAAAAGGTCTCCGTGGAATCTAGGTTAAATTCTAGAGAGGTGAAGATTTGATTTCCCAGAGTAGCAATATGACATTTTATGGTCTAGCTTCAGTTTAAATCTGACATTGCCCTGATTGTTCAAATCATCATCATTTCATCCTCAGGTCCTAATTTAGAGATGACTTCAGAGCTGGATGGGAGGGACCTTGGAGATCAGGTACAGCTGCCTCCTTTTACAGATGAGGAAACCAAGGATCAGTGATGATGAATGAAATGATTTGCCCAAGCTCACACAAACTAGTTGGTAGCAGACCTAGGTTTCCTGCCTCTTTCTAGTGCTTAATTTATAACATGTTCATAAAATGTGAATTATGGACCCTGTGGAGAGCAGTGCAGTTATTTCAGAAGGTTCAGGAATTTGTAAATTATAATTTTTTTCTGTAGACCCAGAGTTGTTCTTGTTGTTCAGTCATGTCCAACTCTGTGAGCCCATTTGGGGTTTTCTTGGCAAAGATCTTGCAGTAGTTTGCCATTCTCTTCTCCAGCTCATTTTCCAGATGAGGAAACTGAGGCAAACAGTGTTAAGTGCCCAAGGTCACACAGCAAGTAAGTGTCTGAGGCTGGATTTGAACTCACGAAGATGAGTCTTTCTGATTCCAAGCCTAATGCTCTGTCCGCTGTGCCGCCTAAATGCATGTAGATTTTATTGTGATTAATAAAGAGGATAGAGACTGGACCTCAGATTTTATTGGCACGGGGAACTCCTAGGTGAGAAAACTGTATCAATGCAAATTGGCGACTTCTCTGCAGTACTAATAATCCTAAAGAATTGCCCATAGCACTGAGGGGTTAAGTGACTAGTGGCAGGCAGCTGGCATGTCTCAGAGGTAAAATTTGAACGCCGACAGGTCATATGATGGTAGCTGCATCTCTATTCATTACACCAGCTTCTCCCGAGTGTGGTTCTGGGACTCCTCAGGGCCCTCCTTGGACCCATTCTGGGTCCCCGAGGTCAAAACTATTTTCATAATGATGTTAAAATGTTATTTGCCATTTTAGATGCCCCCTCCTTTTCCCAACTACATCTCTGTGTGAGCCTGGATTTTCTTCATCTATTTCAGCCAAAACTACATTTCCCAACAGACTGAATGCAGAAGCAGATATGAGAATCAAATTGTTTTCTATTAAGCCAGAGACATTGAAGAAACTAGTAAAAATATGTAAAAACAGTGCCCCTTTTCACCAAATTTTTTGTTTTAGAGAATTTATTTTTCATAAAAATGTTTTGTTAATATGTAATTAGATTGTTATTTTAAAATGAATGAACAATAACTATTTTAAAAAATTATTAGTTTTAATTTGTAATATGGTAAAAAAAAATGATAGGGGCAGGTAGGTGCCAGGCCTGAAGTCAGGAAGACTCATCTTTGTGAGTTCAAATCTGGCCTCAGACACTTATTAGCTGGGTGACCCTGGGAAAGTTCACATAACCCTGTTTGCCTCAGTTTACTCATCTGTAAAATGAGCTGGAGAGGAAATGTTAAACCACTCCAGTATCTTTGCCAAGAAAACCCCAAATGAGGTCGTGAAGATTTGGACATGACAGAAATGACTGAACAACCAAAAAAATTTTATATCTCTATCCGTATATCTCCCACATAAACAAAGCTCTTTGGGGGTCTTAGTAATTTTAAGAGTATAAAGAAGTCCTGAGTCTAAAAAGTGTGCACTGTACCATACTGCTTTCCTAATAAATACAAATAATTTAAAAGCATTACTGGATTCATAGTAAGTGTTTTTTGGTCATAAATTTTCTCAGTTTATTGTTGTGCATAGTAAGAACTACCATCATGGCTGGTAGGGCGTGTGAAATTTTATATCTAAAAGGCAAAATCCTATATAATTTGTATTTCCTTTATGTGGGTAATAGGAACAGAAGCTAAATCAATCATCAATCATTTATTAAGCATCTATGACATGCCAGTTGTTACACAGATGTTAGAGATACAGACATTTACACTTTTACAGAGTTTACATTTAAATAGAGGGAGACAATAGAGACATAAATATATACAGAATAAATATGAGGTGAGCACCAGCAACTGAGGGAAAGGAGGAATGGATTTGGGGCTGGAAGTGACCTTAGAGACCATGTAGTCCAGGAACATTTTTTGTGAGTGGTTCGTGATCCCCTTTGGCAGCATCTGATGAAAGCTGTGATCCCTTTCTTAGAATCATGTTCGCAAATGCATAAATTAAGACACATAAGATTACAAAGGAAACCTATCATATTGAAATGTAATTATCAAAATATTATAAAAAACTAAACTTTAGAGATCCCAGGTTATGAACCTTTGATATAGTACAGTTCTCCCATTTTGCATGGAGGGTTTAAATGCAAGAAAGGTTTAAGTGACTTGTCCAGGTGTAATATCAATTAAGTTGGGTGTCTTTGATTGAGTCTTACTAGGTGCTAAACCCTGGGCACAAACTCCTGTCTACTGGGTGCTAAGCCTGTATGGGCATGAAGCCCTCAGGGTCCTAAGGGAAGTTGCTAAGACCAGAGCCAATAGTAGGAGCCTGAGTTCTGGTCTCTCAGATGACTTTTGATGATGGCTAAGGAGTGTATAAAAAGAGAGAATAGAGCTATATGCTGGGGGCTCTCGCTCTTGGAGGTATGTTGATATGGAGACTCTGGGCAGCTGTAGTTAAGAGCCTTCCAGCTTGTAAACCCGGATGTTGAGACTTTGTTAAACCTTGGTAACTATGCATTGAGATTTGAATCAGACAAGATCTGTCTGTTGATGTTTGTAATTTGTTTGTATTTGCTCTGAAGTTCAGGGTGCTGGCTTTTTCCCCTGAACTAAGTGAATGATATTTGTACGTTGTGTTAAACTGAGATTGTTAACCCCTTAACGTTACTTTCCTTAGTAAAGCAGATGAAAGAACCTGTGCTAGCAGAGTTCTCGTTGTTGGGCTTGTGTTGGTGTTTCACCCCCACAACAGCTGCTAGCCGAATTGTTGCAACACCAGGGTCATACATCTCAGCAGTATAGTTGGATTTAGAGCCCAGATCCATTAACTCCCCTATACCAGTTTGTAGGGTGTCATAGGAAAAAACAGCATTGGACTAGAAATTGGGGGACCCAGGATCAGTCTATCGGTCAATCGCTAAATGTTTATCACTGCATAATTCTGGGCAAGTTTTTCAGCCTTCTAAAATGAATGCTTGTTGACCTGGCTTTCTAGGTCTCACTTTCTTCATTGGCAAAATAAGGATGTGAAACTAAAACTTTGGGGTTTCTTTGGGCTCTAATGTTCTGTGATTCTAAGCCTTCTGCCATATTGACCTTTAAGGAGTCCCCTGTGGAAGTTCAAGCCTAGACAATTTCCCATTTACTTGTCCTCTTTCTCTTTCATATAGGTTAGTTTGATTTTTCCTTATTGGATTGTATGCTTCTTGCAGACATGTCCTCCCTTTCCGTGCTCCAATGCTGGTTGGGAAGTTTGGGGTGATAAGGGAAGTGGAGTCAGTGAGCTCTGGTAGAAAGAGGACAGGAGCTGGAATTATGGGACAGGCTGGGTTCAAAACCCCTCCATGGTACTAGCTGGGACTTAGTTTCTTCATTTGTAAAATAAGGATAGCAATACCTCCTGGGATGATTGGGAAGATCATGAAAAAAAACAAATGTTATGTGAAGTTAAGTTCCTTTACCTGACAAGGCTAGATAAATATAATCTGTTATAATTGCTGCTTTATCAGCACTTTCAGGTTTCTTTAGGAAGTTCCAGATCAACAGTGTCTCTTGAAAAGAATGCCCTTTAAAGCCCCTTCCAGATTGAAATCTATAATCTTTTAATTCTCTAGAACGTTAGGATGTATGGATCCAATTGATGGCTATCTACTTTGTTTCCAGATCTGTGCTTTAGCAAAAAGAGTTGTTGTAGTTTTGTACACGTGGGATGTTTCTCTATGTCTTTGACTTCTTTCGGATATATGTCTAGTTGTGGTATTGGTGGGTCAAGGTTATGTTCAGTTTTCAACTTTTGGGGCATAGTTCCAAATTGCTTTCTAGAATGGTTCGATCACAGTCCCACCATCAGTGAATCAGTATGCTTGTCCTCCCACAATACCTTATATTGCATCTTAACTTGTTTATGTGGGGTTCCTGTTGGTCTTGGAAGTGGATTGGAAAACCCCTGAGATGGAGAAAAACTGAAGCCAACCTAAGGCATTTACACTTCCCCCCTCTCCCTCTCTTCTTTCTTCCTCCTCCCCCTTAGCTATAAACTTTTTTGGGATGCCATGTGACTTAGGAGAAGGAGTGACTCTTTCTCTTCCCGAAGAGACTTGACCACAGGGCTTCTAAGGAAAGATTAGCCGTAGAGACAGCATGACAGATAGAACACATGCATGGAGTCCCTGGGCTGTTGTTCTCTTGACATCTAAGACACTGGGAACATTACAAAAAAACTGGGTCCTTTCCAGTTTTCACCATTCTCTATCGCCCTCCCTCCCCTCAGTCAGTGGGACCCTTGCCAAAAGACTGGCTTTGGCTGGCTCACAGAAATTCAGAAGGATAAGGGATGGTGACTCTGCCACTTGGCCCTGGGGAGTCAGATGAACTCTTGGGTCTGAGAAGGGGAAAAAGACACGGTTGTAAATTGAATCAGCCATCTCCAGAGTGAAGGAGGGAGGGAAGGAGGAGGTGGGAGGTGAAAGAGGGGAACTTTCCAAGTTTAATGAACACTAGGCTGTGGGGAGGGGAAGAAGAAGTGCTTTGGAGAACTTGAAAGAAAGGTGGTTTACTGAAAGATGGGTGCTTTGTGCATGTGAATAATGAGAAAAGTAGCAAGTCATTTAAAAGTGAAGTTCACAGCCAGGGTCCTATCATCCACTTCAATTAGTGCAAGCAAAATTTTGTTCACTAGACAGGATATTTTTGCATATTGTTTTCCATTTTTCTGAGTTAGGGGACTTTGGAAAACAGGCCAGAGAATGAACTCCTTCCCCTTCATCTGCGTTGTAGCCTGACATATTTTTTGAGTCAGAAAGACAAGTCCCGCTTCTAACAAGTTGGCTGTCCCAGCTGTCTGATCTTGGATGACCATTCACTTAGTCCCTCAGAGCCTCAGTTTTGTCATCTGTAAAACACACCGATAATATACCTGTAGCCTCTGTCCTTCAGACTTATGTGAGGCTCAAGAAAGGTAATGGATGCCACATGCTCTGAAAGCGCAAACGCCGGTTACTGCACTGTTTGAGAATGCTTCCTGTTATGGCCACAGTACTTTTGCTCCTTATTTTAAAAGTGCTGTATGAGAACACATTGAGAAAACAGTGGTGGCAGAATTATTTGAACTCGCATCTTGTGAATGGTTTCACAGAATGGCAGGAACAGTCTTACCTTGAAGAAAAAAACCAATTTCCTAATGGTAGGAGCCCTTTCATACAGATTGGTTTATGTGTAAATTGAATCTGTAAACGACAGAGAAGTGAATTAAAAACCTGTCATTTTTATGTGTTGACCTGGAGTTCTTTCAAGAGGGGAGGGGAGGGGGAGATGCGGTTCTTACCCTTTCAGAATAAGGTGGTTTGGTTTCTTTTGGAGGTGGTGGTAAGTTTCATTTTGAACATGGATTTATAGTGTTTGAGCACTGGGAAAGACCTTAGAAATCATCTGGAGCAGTCTCCCATTTTAGGATGGAAACAAGGATTTATTAAATGCCTACTATATGCCAGATACTGTGCTAAGTGCTTCACAAATACTATCTTATCTGATTCTCACAACAGTCTCATGAGGGCAGAGGCTATTATCATCTTCACTTTGCAGATCAGAAAACTGAGGCAGGCAATGGTGAAGTGATTTGCCCAGGTTCATACAACTAGGAAATGTCTGAGGCAGAATTTGAACTCAGGTCTTCCTGATTCTAGGCCCCGGTGCTCCATCCACTGTGCCACCGAGCTGCTAAAAATAGTGGACCAAAGGTAGTGTACCAGTGTTTTATAAGGCGCTCCATCCACTGTCTTCCTAGCTCCCTCTGTACAGGTGAGGAAACAGGCACTAAGAAAGAGGTTCTTATCCTGAGGGCTGCAAACGTGTTTTATTAATATTTTGATCGCTATATTTATATGATTGGTTTTCTTTGTAATTCTGTGTACTTTATCTTATGCATTTAAATACATTATTCTGAGGAGGAATACTGCCCAAAGGAGTCCATGGCATAAAAAAGATTAAGAACCTCTGTTGTAAGAGGTGACTTGATCTCTTCAAGGTTGTACAACCCAATTACCAACAGACTGGTCACGGAACCTGGATCTGTTTTACTTCCATTGTCCTCCATTGTACTATTTTCCAATATGAGCTGCTTGTCTTGCACCCAGGCAGAGATATCCCATAGAGAGGACTGCAGATTGGTACTTTGGTAGAAGGAAGAAGCTGGCTGCCTTAGAGATGACCCTTGAAGCTTTGGGACTGGATGATGTTACTAAGGGAGAAAGTGTGGGGAGAGAACAGGAGCCAGGATAGAGCCTTTGACATCAAAGGGATGGACAAAGGAAGTAGAGCCAAGAGGTAGATAGGAGTGGACAGAGGGGTAGGAATGATCAGTTTAATTCTTTGTCTGGCAGGGCAGAAGAGGACAGTGTCTCCAGACGGAGGGGATTGTTAAATACTGAAGGATCAGGGAGGGGGAAGACTTGAGAAGAGGACTCTAGGTCCAGTGGTGATGATTAGGCAATTTGATTGGTGACCTTGGAGAGAGAGCAGCTCCAGTGGAATGGAGGGAATAGAAGCCAGATTTCGAGGGGTTAAAGACTAAGGAGGTGGTAAGCAGGTGGAAGCAGCAGCTGTCTGATTTGATCGGTCAAACTTTGGTCAACTGGTGAGGGAGGCAAAAAGCCAGCAGGAGGAGGGACAAATTAGGGTTCTAATAATTTGTCTCCCCTTTCATTCCCAGGATCCACTTACAGTGTCTTGTCCATCATGCCCTCGGACTCAGAAAGCAGCAGTTCCCTCAGCAGTGTGGGTGAGTACCACTCTGCCAATGTGTCAGCCCTTCAGGAAGTGCCAGGGGAGCCAAAGTCCAAAGGTCTGGCTCTCTGCCAGCCAGCCTGTCAGTAAAGGTGCCTGGTGGGTGTGTGGAGCCACAGAGGCTGATGCCACCAGCCAAGGTGTAGTTCTAAGTTGACTGTTCAGATTCTCCCACTGCATTCTCATTCAGTGGAATTTTCTCTAATAAGCAACTATAGGGAGTCATCTTGAAGGAGGAGGAGAAAACCTGGCTGTAATGTTAAATGGAAGGTGATTGTTGGGGACAATGGATGGTTTTCCATACCAGTGCCTTGTAGAGCCTGTAATTCTTCTCTGTAAGCTTGTCTGCACAAGCCGAAGTCCTTTTCATAGAATCACGGAATTTCAGAGTTGCAAGTTTCTTGAATGGCTGTCTAGTCCAACCCATAGCTGAAAAGCAAACCCTTTTACAACATAACCAGCCATCATTCTTTTGCTTGAACATCTCCATGGAGAAGGACATTCAGTACCTCCAGAAGCAGCCTATTCTGTTTTTGGACAGCTCTAATTATTAGGAAGTTATTTCTTAACATCAAGCTCAAATTTGGCTCTTTGCAACTTCTCATTGCTCTTTGTTCTTCCCTCTGGGGTCAAGCAGAACAAGACTAATCCCTGTTTTTAAAGGACAGTCCTTTAAAGTTTTGAAGAGCTGGATGTGGTGGTCTATATCTATAATACCTGCTACTGGGGAAGACAGGCTGGAAGATCTCTTGGGCACTGGAGTTCTGAGCTGTGGTGAGCTAAGCTGAAAAAGTATCCGAACTAAATTTGGCATTAATAGGGTGAGTTTCCCAAGAAAGGGCAGGAGGCCACTAGGGAGGGGTGAGTCATCCCAGTGTGGAGAAGGAGATGGTCAAAGCTCCCATGTCCATTAGATTGGGACTGCCCCATGACTAGGTAAAATAGAGAGACCCAGTCTTAAAAATAAAAATTCTTGAAGCCATTTATCATCTCCCTTTGAATCTTTTCCCTTTTTTAGGCTCAATATCTCTAGCAAAATATAAGAAGTGACATCAGGTTTAAGGCCTTTACCCCTAAAATCTGGGAACCAGCAATAGGATGAGACATTTTGAGTTGGAAAGGAGTTCAACTGCCTCATTTGTGGACAAGGAAACCAAAGCTTTTTTAGGGGTTGCATTGTTGAGGTGCAAATTATTTTGGTGGCTACTTTCTGCTAAGGACCCCCTTTCTAAAACCAGGACCTGAAAATAGAACTGGCTTATCAGGCTGAACTCAAGAATATTCTAGGTTGGAACGATTCTGTTTTGGGGGTGCTGATTTCAGATTGTTTTAGGAGGTGAGGCCACTTCCCACTTTATTTGATACACCATAAGAACAATGATGGGCAGTGCCTGTGGGGGCTTCTTTGAAGCCCTGTGGATAGAAGAGAAATCTTTTCCTGTACAGTGCCTTGGACCTCTCTAGACCTGGGGGCTGTGAACTGTATGTAGACTGTCTACATTCATTATTTCCCTCGGGTTTATTTGTACGGGAATTGTGTACGAAGAGGACACAGGAATAGGGTCAGTCGGCGGCAAAATTGTGAATGGAACAGTGAATATAAGGTCATAGATTCTGAGCTGAAAAGGACCCCAGAGGTCTTCTGGTTGACTTTTGAGGCAAGCAAACTGAATGTCAGAGATTAAATGATTTACTCAAAGCCCCATGGAGGTCAGGGCTAGCATTGGTACACAGATAGTGTGCTATGGTGTGATAGAGAGAATTCTGGATTTGGATGCAAGGGACCTAGGTTTGAATCCTGTTGTTTTTAGGGGGTGGGATTGGGGAGAAATGTGTGGGGAGGAGACAAGTGTATATAGAATTACAATAAGTATGTACAGAATAAACTCAAAGAGAATAAATGCAAATAAATACAAAGTAGCTAATCGGAAGGTAGCTATGTGGGGAGAGCACTAGTGGTTGTGTGTGTATGTGGTGGGAGTCAGGAAAGACTTCATGAAGAAGGTGGTACTCAGCTGAATCTTGAACAAAGAGGGATTCTGTCAGGATTCAATGATGGCTCTTTATTCCTGTTCACTGCTTCCCAGCAGGGCCCAGGGCTCTGAATATTACCCTGGGCCCTCCTTGGAGGGGCAGGGAAAAGTGAGCTCATTCTCACTAAAGGGCTGGGTACTTAAGACTTTTCCCTACCCAAGAACATTTAAATTTTAAAAGGGCAGAAGATGATGTTTAAGCCAAAAGAAAATAATCAGTAGTTTTAGAATGCCAGGTCTCGGCTGGTGATGGGTTTTTGGAGTAGGGGGCCTTTTTTGTGCCCCTTCCATTTCAGTCTGTCAGTGACTTTTCCTCTTACGTCAGGAGCATGAGGGAGAGCCAAGACTCATCCCTCAGGCTCCTTTTCCGCTGTCACGGGCAGATGGGAAGCAGAGCTCACTTTTGATTTGAGGAACAGCGTGAGCTTTCTCAGCTACGTGACCAGATTTTGACGCTGAAAGGCTTGGAGAGAGTGTGAGTACACACACACACACACACACACACACACACACACTCTCTCTCTCTCTCTCTCTCTCTCTCTCTCTCTCTCTCTCTCTCAGTCTCTCTCACTCTCTCTCACTCTCACGCTGATTAAGTCTCTCCTACATTTATCCACAGTCTGGTCTTGGATTGAATCTCTTTTCTTTGTTTTTGTTTTTAAAAATTTAAAATTTTATATGTAGCTGTTTTTTATGCCTTTGTAGAAGGGCTGGGTTACTTAACGCATCGCACTAATAGGGCATTCCAGCAGTGACTGTTTCAAACAAGAACAACATATAGGCGTATGTTTATGTATTTGCATATGTACCTGCATACACCTATTCACATTCCTTCTTTCTAACAAATCTTACCTGAACGGAACAACCAACTGTATCCTTTGCTAGTTTCTACTGAGCACCCATGCCTTGACACTGAATTCAACTGAATAGTTTTTTTCTTCTTTTTTTTAAACTAAATTAAAGAAAAGTTTTTACTAATATCTTGTTTTTTTACCATCTACATTTCCCTGTGTTTCCTTCCCTTGTCCTCTTCCCAGACAGCTATCCTTTATAATAAAGAATAAAAACAGAAAAGTGTTTTTGAAGGGCTTCCTCTGTGCTAGATGAATGTGCTGGTCTTCGGGATAAAAGACAAAGAAAATTGTCCCTGCCCTCAAGAAGCTTATATTCTACTGGTGGGGATGAGACATGGATGTAAATATGTAATTGTTCAAAGGAAATTGAAGACAGTGCTCTTGGGGGACCTTGGGAAGGCTTCCTGGAAGCAGTAGTACTTGAAATGAAACATAAGAGAAGAAAAGAATTCTGGGGTAGAGATAAAGAGGGAGTGGAATGCCTTTCAGGCTTGGGGGACAGCTTGTGTAAATGTAGGACAGGTCATAAAGAATTTAGAGAACAGCTTGTAGTTCACTTGGACTGAATCTAGAGTTCATGAAATGTGGATATGGGTATTCCAAGGTAGAATTTATTTCTTTATGTCTTTTAAAATTTTATTTTAGTCAATTAATGAAAATATTTTCTCTCTTTTCCATCCCCTGGCAGGTGAGTGGTGTGGGGGGATGGGGAGGGTGGGGAAGAGAAGAAAAACAGAATCTCTGTAACAAATGCATATTTGAGCAAAACATATTTTTGCAATTACCATGAGAGGAGGATGAGCAGTGTATGTTTCATCACTAGTCTTCTGGAATCATGGCTGGTCATTGTGTTGATCAGAGTTCTTAAGTCTTTCAAAGCTGTTTTTTCCTTACAGTTTTGTTGTTAATTTATAAATTGTTTTCCTGGTCCCACTTATTTCACTCTGCATCAGTTCATAGAAGTTTTCCCAAGTTTTTCAGAAATAGAGTTTTTCATAATATTTCTTACAGCAGGCTCTTTATGTATCAACCAAAAGGGATTCTTTTAATTGAGGCATGAGAAAGAGACATGTCTCAGTAACTAAGATTTATACTTTTCCTTCTGATTGGGTTGCTTTTTGTGGAGAATTATCAAGGTGCAGGTGGATTAGGAGAAAGATAGATCAGGTGAATTCTTGGATCTAGTAAGATTTTGGTTAGACAAACAAACTTATGTTGTTAAGTTAGGTTTCCTTACTCCTCACCTAGATTATTGCAGTCTTTTCCTGCCTTCAGTCTTTCACATACATGTCCAAGTAATCTTCCTAACACAATTTTGTTCTGTCGCTGCCTTTCTCCCAATCCTTCCCTAGCTTCCTATTGCCTATAAGATAAAATGTGACTGAAGCACTTTAGCTTGACACTAAAGTCATTTCTCATCATTAGTCACATCTTAACATTGCTGCTGTCACTTTGAGTCTACATGCCCCCTGCATTTCCCTCCTAATTGTACTAGGAATGGTTTCTGATCTTGTCTTCTCCCCTTCTGCCTCTGGATATCTTTAGAGGCTTTCCCTTACTCCCTCTACACTACTGTGACTTGCTGAAAACCCCCTTTTCCTTCCATGCCCCTATCAGGTATCATCTCTGAAACTCTCTTTCCTCACACTTGTTTTTAGGATTTTGTCTGGATCCTTCCTTTGCCAGTATCATCTTTTATCGGCACATTACCTTATAGGTATTAGGCACTTAGGAAACATTTGAATGGATTTTGAATTGTGTCATACTTATTTGTGACACATCTTTATGCACAACAAGATATACAATGTCAGTCATGGCCAATGTGGAAAGTGCTTTTGTTGTTCAATCGTGTCTGACACTTCATGACCCCATTTGGGGTTTTCTTGACAAAGATACTGGAGTGGTTTAGCCATTTCCTTCTTCAGCTCATTTTATGGATGAGAAAACTTAGGCAAACAGGGTTAAGTGACTTGTCCAGGGTCACATAGCTTGTAAGGGAACAGGAACTGTGTATATCCTCAATGCCTAGAGAGGCATCATGGTGTTGTGAGAATACCGACCTGGTGGCCTTGGGGCAAGAAAGACCTGGTTTGAAGTCTTGCCTCTGGCACATAGTGTCTACATTTGTTGACACTGGGAAAGTGAGATTCCTCAATAGATGTGAAAGATTTACAGTTGGGAAGGAGTTTAGAAATTATGTAATCTAGTCCTTCTGATTTATACATGAAAAAATGGTGGCCGTGAGAAGTTATGGAACTTGTTGACATAAGCCACCCAGGTAGAAAGTGGCCACATTAGGTCAGTCATCCTCTCAACTAGCATTTATTAAGTTAGACTTTGAAGGCAAGTCCTCTGGTTTCATATTTCCTTTTCTTGGGGGGGGGTGTGCTCAGTACTAACAATCTCTGTTCTACTCTGTTTATGTTCTAATTTATGTATGTTGTCTCCTTCGTTAGAATATATACCTCTTGTGGGCAGGGATTGCTCCTGCTTTTTCTTTTTTATTCTCAGTGCTGGCACATAATAAAGGCTGACTGGTTGGTAGATAAGTGTAGTATGTGAATGTTGGCATTGTAGTCATTTCCACTCTCCAAATATTGAAAATCTGATTCATTTCCTTCAATTTATTTCTGGTTCCTAGAAAAGGGTCAGGTGTGAAGGAAGAAGAGAATCATTCCTGGGTAGCACTTGCCACAGGGCAGCTAGATGGTGCAGTGGATAGAGCACTAGGCCTAGAGTCAGGAAGACTCATCTTTCCCAATTCAAATCTGGCCTCAGACACTTACTATCTGTGTGACCCTGGGCAAATTACTTAACCCTATTGACCTCAGTTTCCTCTTCTGTAAAATGAGCTGGAGAAAGAAATGGCAAACCACTCTAGTATCTCTGCCAAGAAAATCCCAAAAGGGATCTTGAAGAGTTGGACACAACTGAAAAGGACTGAACAACCAAAGTACTTTACATGTTGGCCATGACTGAGACTATGTATCTTGAGTCTTCCATCACCTCTCTCTTTGTTGTTGTTTGCCCTTCGTTCTTGAAGAGGAAAATGATGTCATAATTTGCAAATGCATCGTGTGAGGGAGGACTGTGCAAAGTCACCAGACTCACTCTCTCTTCCAGAGCCATCTGGGTCCTGTGGCAAGATATAGATCAGGATGACTGGAGAAGGCCCCAGATGCAGTGGGGGACCTTGGCCTTTTTAAGCTAAGGTCTCTCCCAGGTCTCAGTGACTGAGGCAATGCCCATTCAGTGATTAAGGCTAGGTAAGAAATGAGGCAAAGGATGACCTCTGGGAGGTTATAATGATCAAGATTTATATTCCTCTTTATCACCAGATGGGGTAGCATCCTTCATCAGTCAGGCAATAAGCATTTATTAAGCGACTATTATGAGGACTAAGTTAAGTTCTGGGAACACGAAGAAAGACAAAATATAGTCCTTGCCTTTAGGGAGTTTACTAATGGGACAAACCATGGAAATAACTAAGTACATGTAAGATATATATATAGAGTAGATGAAGGTAGTCTAAAGGGAGAGAACATTAGTGGCCAGGGATTGGGGACAGGTGGGAGACTGGGAAAAGCTTCTTCTGGAAGATGGGATTTGAGTTGTCTTGAAGTAAGGCAGGGAAAGAGGGCAGAACATTCCAGTCCCAGGAGATGGAGAGCCAATGCAAAGTCATAGGAATGTTGGTTTGAGCAATTTGGAAGTAGACCTGTGTAGCTAAATCGTAGGGTACCTGGAGGAGATGAAGGTGTGAGAAGCCTGTAGGGGACAGATTATGTCTGTGTAGCTCTGGGCAAGTCCCTCACGAGCTACTGACCTACATTAGAGGCAGAGGGAGTCTCTTCAGTAAGGAATTCCCTATGCCAGTGAAATCATAGGTCCTTAAAAACAACAACCACAAACCAGCCATATCTTTGTGCCAGGAAATATATCTTTGTGGGGGGGGGCAGGAATGGGGGAGGAGAGAGAGCTTTCTTTGTCAACAGCTTTAAGTAACTTGGTTTGGTTTGGAATTTCATGTGTAATTGGGACAGGGTCATCAAACCTAAGTATCCCTAAATAAGGCACTTGTCTCTTGCTTTGTCTTCAGATTAGAATGGGGCTCATTTTAGTCTTTATTATAACAAAAATAGATGCTACGCACTCTCGAATGTTACTCTCTCCAGGCTTGCAATCATCATCAGCACCAGGCCCACATTCTCTCCTAAGTGCTGTGTTCAGTTGTCCAGACATCCTTACTGAGGAAGTTTCTCAGGGCTGCTTGAGAGTGGGGGGCTGGGGAGGGAGGGAATAAGTATTGTTATGGCACCTGCTATCAAGTGCTGCACTAAGCGCTTTTACAAATATTTTCTCCTTTGAAAAGTGGATTTAGAAAGGAAAGTAGCCACAGGCCTTCAGACCTTTCTTCAGATAAGTCAGGCTGCTGCGGATGCTCAGGGGTCATATTGCTCCTTGGCCCTTGTCCTAGTTGTTCCCCAAGGATTGTATCATTGTTGGAACAATTGGGCTTGCTTCTACCGCTCCTGATCCTGCCTAGCCAAGGAGCTGTCCCCCAGCCATGGGAAGGAGGAGAACTGGTTTCCAGGGTGATGACCCAAAGCTGAGTTCACCTGATACGGACTGTTGTCACCCTCGACAGGTGATGCAGATAAAATGTTCCTTCCTTTTCCTCCCAGTGGAGCTAATTCCAGGAAGAAAAGAGGCTGAAAAGGAACCTGGGAAGGTGGCATATGACCAAAAAATGATTTTTTAAAAAAATCTATGAGCTCATCTAGGTGTCATCATTACCAACCAGTCTGTAATGTTTGCTGACCTCATTGTGATTTCATTGGTATGAATAGCTCTCAGGGAGGAAATCCCTTTGCCAATGCAGATTGGCACTTTCTCTGAAACTTAAGAGTTTTAGGAAGTTGTCCAGGGCACTGGGAGGCTAAGCGATTTGGAGGTCACAGTCAGTATGTGTCAGAGGCAAGACATGAATCTTAACCTTCCTAACTTGGAAGCTGACAGCTCTCTATTCACTGTGCCCTATGCCCCATGCCTTCTGGGTCTGTGTAAGGGGCTCAGTTTCCTTATCTGTAAAATGGGGATAATAACAAACCTAGAGTTGTGAGGATTAAATTAAATAATATATATAAAGCACTTTGTACAGGTTAAAATGTTATGTACTCGTTAGCCATCATTGTTATCATTACTAATATTTTTAATAATTAACACTAATGTCTCTAAGAATGTGTGTTTCACTCATCAGGATAGATCTCCCATCTGGTTACTTCTGCTCTGAGTTGTCACTGTGGAATGTTTGAGACTTTGTTGAACCTAACCATCTAAATGGTATTTGCTATTAATGTAAATAAAGCAAATCACTTTGGTGTCACTAATGATGATAGTAGAGTGGTGCCTCATTATCCCCTTGATGGGTAACTTCAGCCCAGTCCAGGAAGCATTTATTAAGTGTTTGCTTATGTGCAAGGTAAAGTTTTAGGCACAGAGAATATGAGATAGAAGCTCAACCAGACCTTGCTGTCAAGGAGCTTCTGTTCTGCTGACCAGTAGGAGCTATATAGAGGGGAGAGGGAGGAAGAAGATGAGGTCAGAGTCTACTGAGCTAAGTATTCAAGTTTTTTTCATTTTAACAAGTTGGATTAACTGGTTTCCCCTGGCAACCCTCTGTTCTTGCCGGATTATAACAGACAGTAGATAAAAGACCAACTGTAAGGGAGGATTTGTAAGCAGTAGACAGCATGGTAGTAAAGGAAATTTACAGTTGACCATGAAAGGGGAGATTGGAAGAAGACAAAACATGTACAAGCCCAACTGCCCCCCACCCACCCTCTCCACCAAACCGAAAAACTTTCCTCCTTAAAAATCTAGAAAAGCATAGAAGACTTGGGCTAATTGTTTTAGGAACATAGATTTTTAATTGTTGTTTGTTTTTAATAAATTCTGAAGATTGGGTCAGGAGTTCTGGCTGGCAGTGGATGCCTCACTGAGGTGTTAACTGAGCTTATCCCTGAAGGCACCACCATATCAGTTATAGCCCAATATAATGTCAATAATGCTGAACTTTTGCTAGTAGGGAAGGTTAAATGATTGTCCAGTCTGGCTCTCTCATTGACTGGATCAGGTAATGTCCTCAGTACTTTGAGGAACTGTAATTTTCTGTGGGGTAGGTTACCCCCTGCACTGACCAGGTTATAACCCAAAACTGACTTCATTGATTATCTTTGAGAATTGCTCTGACCGAAGGAATTCATCCTCTCAGAGTCATCCAGGAGATGAATCTCTATGAATTCATCCTGGTTGGTCTTCAGGTGACAGACATATAATTTGTGGCTAGGCCTCTGTCCTCAGAACCTTCCCATTTTGGTGAAGAACTTGGCAAAAGTTGTTAATATGTTTCCAGATAGATCTGTGATTTCATAACTGTGGAAGTTCCCTCCATATGAAGCAGATTTATGTTGCTGCATTCTATGGGACTCTTTTCTGTGTCTCGTAAGTGTGACATAGGGTCAGGGGCTACCCAACTTTCTTGAGACCTGCCTAGATTTTGCCCCAAATTGTGAGGTTATCAATGAATCACAGGATTGTAATTTTAGAGTTGGAAAAGACCTTAGAGCCCAACTAATCCAACGCCCAAGGTAACTGAATCTCGGGTGATGGGACCTGCCCAAAGTCTTACAGTTAGTAAATATCAGAAGCATGATTCCATCCCAGGCTTTCCAGGTTCTAAGTCCAGAACCCAATAGGTGCTCTATTAGTGTAGCCTTTGGCCATACAGGGTCACCTTGACATCACAGTGAATTGACAAAGTAAGGCTAAGGTGGAAGACTTGGTATTATATTTTAGAAAATTTTCCATTAAGACTATAGAGAATAAAAGTGTTTATTATACCTTTAATGGTTAGATTTCTATAATCTGGAAAATTCATTTGTCTGTGGTGACTGAAAAAGAGTAGTAAAATTGGAGTCAGCAGATTAAAATACTGGCTCTGCTGTTTTTAATCTGTGTAATGTTGGACAAGTCATTTAATCTCTCTGACTCTTGGTTTCTTTTTCTGTAAAATGATGTGTTGGACTCCTACCAGGTCTAAATCGATGATCCTATGATTTCATTTCTAAGGATAAATAAAATATTACCATAATGTCTTAAATTTCTGTGTTACTTTCTCTTCAAAGTATTTATATTTCATTTGATCTTCGTAAACCAGTGAGGTAGGTCACTTGTCGGTCAGTCATTTTTTAGTTGTATCTGACCCTTTGCAACCCCATTTGGGGTTTTCTTGGCAAAGATACTGGAGTGGTTTGCCTTTTCCTTTTCCAGCTCATTTTCCAGATGAGGAAACTGAGGCAAACAGGGTTAAGTGACTTGCCCAGGGTCACCCAGCTAGTAAGCATCTGAGGCCAGATTTGAACTCGGAAAGATGAGCCCTGACTCCAGGCCTGGCACTCTATCTGCTGTGCCACCTAGTTGCCCACTAGATAGGTCAGGCAGGGACTATTTTGCTAATTGGGGAAGCTAAGGCCCACCCAGAGAACTCAGTAGACATAGTGCAGTAGAGTGGCCAGATTTGGAGTCAGAAAGACCTGCTGATACTTGGTAGCTTTGAAGCTATGGATTGATTACTTAATCTTCTCCGTGACTCAGTTTACTCATTTGTAGATGGGTATAATAATAGCTCTGATACCTATCTGACATGCTTATATCGAGGTCCAAGTGAGATAATGTATGTAAAGAGACCTGAAAACCTTAAAATATTTTGCAGAGATCATCTCTTATGACATGATTTGCCCAAGGTGGTGCGATGAGTCATCATGTTTCCCTTTTGGGTTATGCCCCTCTTCTTCTTCTTTTAGGACATCGCTAGCCTCCTCAGCGTTTATCTCTGTTCTACTTCAAAGGTTGCTTACTGTTCCCCAATCCTTATATTCAGGGCCCTTTCTTAGAGCCCTCTGCTTGTGGTCCAGTTCTGTGTTTGGATTTCACTCCATGGTGCCTTTCAACAGAATGGCTTTCCTCACCCTTTACCAAGATGGCTGGTGACTTTGGAGAGAGATGGGGTGCTTCGGGATGAGCCCTCTGCTGCGAAATAGGAGACTTGGGTTCTAGTCTTTTTCCTATCTGATGCTGGGATGTAAATCTGATTGATTTACCTCAGCTCACCTGAAGACTGGAGCCAAGACCTGTTGATGATCCTCCTTCTAGCTTGAAGAGCTGTGGGGGTTTGACTTGGTTTCATGATTCTATGTTGATTTAGTGGTTTTGAAGCAACAAATAAAAATGTGTTTATTAAGTGCTTACTATGTGTCACCTACTGTGCTGGGGATAGATGAGACTAAATAGTCCCTATCTTGAAGCAGATTGCAAGGAAGTCAGCAAGTTTTTATTACGTGCCTATTCTGATGGAGGAGAAAGTAAGTACATATACACATACATCCAACATAAATTTAAAATGAATAAATATAAATATGTACAAAGTAGTTAAATACAAGGTAGTTTGGGAGGAAGAATAGTAGATTGGAGGAAATTAGGAAAAAGCTTTATGTAGAAGATTGTTCAGTCAATAAACACTTATTAAGTGCCTACTACTATGTGTCTAGAATTATATAAAGTACTAGGGATGCAAAGGGGCTTCTAGGTGGCATAGTGAATAGAGTACCAGGCCTGGAGTCAGAAATGCCTGAGTTCACATCCAGCCTCAGATACTTACTAGCTGTGTGACCCTGGGCAAGTCACTTAACCCTATTTGCCTCAGTAAAATGAGCTGGAGAAGGAAATGGCAAACCCTTCCAGTATCTTTGCCAAGAAAGTCCCAAAATAATAAAAGTCCCAGGAGTGAGGCTGAGGCTGGTAGGAAATAAGTTGGTTGGCCTGGGCATCCTCCCTAAAAAGAGGATCTGGGAGAAGCTCTCCACTGCCCACCCTCCACCCTTTCCAGTCAGAGGGAGGGAGGGGCCCTCAGGGCAGGGGGTACTAACAGAGGGGAATTAGGAATTTCAGGCTTGTGAGCTTGCAGAATGATGAGATTCTACTCGACTCTCTACAAGTCTGGAGGAGTTCAGCCAGGTAGGAAATGATGAGGTGGCTGCCCTAAGCTCTCTCCTTAAATGAAGGCTGGGTGAATCTTAAAGGAAGAGGATTCTGGTAAGGAGAGAGTGCATTCCAAGCATGTGGGACAGCCAGTGCAGAGACAAGAAGGTGGGCGAAGGAATGTAGCATGAGGAACCCAGAGAAATCTAGTTTGGCTAGATTGCAGAGAAAGGGAGGGGGAGAATAATGCCCATTAAGGCTAGGAAGATAGGTTGGGGAGGAGAGAGCACAGGAGGAGAGGCCAGGGAAGGGTGTTTTGTCCTGGGAAGTCCCAGAGATGGTGAGTGGAACAATGGTTCCACTCTCCACTCCCACTGCCAATTCTAGGCAGCTTCTTCCCCGATGGATGATTTGGGGCTGTAGAGTTGTTTACTCAGAGACCCCCTGCTAGTGGAGAAAGCCCTGACTTAGCATAGGGAATGAGATGAGCCAGTTTTTTTGGTCTCTTCTTTTCCTAAAAGCTTTGGGTCCTCTGTTGGGATGCACGGTTTCAATGGTCCTTGGTCTTCTCATCCTCAAAATGATGGAGTTAGATTCCATCAATAGCCCCCAATCTAGTTTTGGTAAGGAATGTACTTTCTGTCTCCCAGAGGTGAGATTTCATCTTTGTTACACCTGACCCTTTGGAACCAAGGCATCATTGAGACGGAGAAATGAGGGGAATCAGGATTGGTAGCTGGGATCAATTTCTGGCAGGGTATGAAAAAAGGAAGAGTATGAAGAAGGCTGAGCAGGGAGTGGGCGTCAGGAACCAAGACTTTCACCAGTTTCCTATATATTCACATGTTGAGCACCTCTTATGCCCCTGGAGTATGTTTCATTTGCATTCAGGAAGGTTGAAGGGATTTGGAGGAAGAATGAATTTCTGAATTCAGTAGCCTGGGTGAATGTAGGTGCTGGCAGTGACCTTGCTCTAGATAGGTAGATCAGCCTTCGGCTCCTGAGTTAAGAGTGGAAACTGAGCAGGGTGAGGTACCGTGGGGCTCTGGCAGCTGTGCAAGCTTCTGGCAAAATCTAGTTTGTCTGAGAAGGGCAGGCAAGTTACTGGAAGGAGGTTAGGTGATTTAGGAGAATAGAGCTGGAGCTTTGAGCTGGAGCATGCTGAAACAGACTGAATTGGTGAAAGAGCCAAAAGGTAAATGAACTTGCTTCACAGCCTTCAGTAGTAAATCACTCCTCTCTTTGGGCCACAGTTTCTTCATTTATAAAATGAGGGGGTTGGATTGGGTGATGGCCAAGGTTCTTTCTAGCTCCAGTGTGCTCTTTTGGGGAGGAGGGATAGATTGGGACACAGGAGACATGGATTTGAATGTCAGCTTGAATATTTTTGGAATCATGAACAGGTCACTGGACCATTTTCAAGGCTTCCATTTCTTCGTCTTTAAAATGGGAGTACTAGCACCAATACTAATAATACGATCCCATTTCATTGGGTTTTTGTGAGGAAAATGTTTTAAGGTTTAAAACAATGTATAAATATGACTTAAGATTCTTTCAGAGGGAATGGGACCCTTGAGTTACTCGCCCTGGTCCACTCCCTCTACGCTGTGTCATGTTGTCAAATGGGTTTGTTGTTGTAGTTGAGTCATTTTTTAGTCATGACCTGCTCTTTTTTGGGGAGGGGGAAGGAGGTGTCAGGAAAGGCTTCATCAAGAAAGAATCATGCATACAAAGCCAGAGGACCAGTGTTCAAATCTTGGCTTTTCCACTTCATACCTATATGACTGCATTTTGTTAAGTCCCTTCAGTTGTGTCTGACTCTCCATAACACCATTTGGGGTTTTCTTGGCAAAGACACTGGAGTGGTTTGCCATTTCCTTCTCCAGCTCATTTTACAGATGAGGAAACTGAGGCAAACAGGGTTAAGTGACTTGCCCAGAGTCACACAGCTAGCAAGTATCTGAGGCCAGATTTGAACTCAGGAAGGTTAGTCTGCCTGACTTCAGGCTTGGTGTTCTATGCCTTGTGTCACCTAGCTGCCTCTAGTATCTGCCTAGCCTGGTGCTAGTTGATATAAAACTGAGCTTCTTTCTGTTCCTCTCACATAATACCATCTTCTGTCTTTGTGTCTTTGTATTTCTTTTTCCTCCCTCTTTGCTGGAAGTTATTCCCTCCTCACCTTTGTCTGATAGAATCCCTCAAGACATAGCCCAAATACCATCTTGTATTGGAAGCTTTTCCTGATCCCTTTTAAGGCTTTTATTTACCTTGATTTAGTGACCTTGTATCTGCATCTACTTTGTGTTCAGGTCATCTACTCCAATTGAATGGAAACTCCTTTAGAGCTAGGACTGGCTTCATTTCTGTCTTTGTATCTATCCCCAGTGCCTGGCGCATAGTAGGTGCTTAATAAATATATGTTGATTGATGGTTGCACACAGTGATATGAGTGATGATCCCTGACCTCAGGAAGCTGTCAGTCATAGTTGGGGATAGAAAACTCAAGAAACTCAGGATTCAAGAAACAGGACTGTTGAGTGATTGAAAGAAAGGCTAGGTTAATTGTCAAACAGAGGAGTTTGTTTGTATTTGATGCTTGGTGTTTTTGAGAACCACTGTGATGATTCATTGAGAAAGGGAGAGAGGTGATCACTCAGATTTTGGCAGTGGAGGATGGATTTGAGATAAGAAAAATTTGAGGCAGGGAGACAATCATCCAAGAGAAAGGTGATGAGGGCCTTAAGGAGGGCGGAAGCTTTGTGAAGGGAGAGTAGAGAAAGGATGGGAGAAGCGTTTTTGTAGGTAGGACTGGCAAGATGTGAATGTGTGGGGTAAGGGTGGATTAGATGCTAAGTCCAAGGGTGATAACCTGGGTGTGACTGAAAGGATGATCTTTTCCCTTGAAAGACAGAAGTTTAGGAGAGTTATGGGATAGGAAATGAGTTTTGTTTTGGGTATGTTGAGTTTGAGATGCCTGTGGATCATCAGTTCAAAATGTTCGCTTTCTTAGGAGAGCATTCACTCAATAATTTGGTGAGAGTTAAGTCAGTCAGGAAGCATTTATTAACCCCCTGGGGTGTACAGCGTGTTTAGGAGGACTAGCACCTCTGGTGTGAAGACTGGCTGAGCCCTTTTCAGGTGTGCTCACCCACCTTTGGTGTCCACCTGATTCACTCAGCTCTTACCTATGGTTCCTCAGCCACCACACCCTGGTAAAACTTTCTCAGCAGGTAGGCTAAACCAGGTTGAGGGTAACCAACAGGCCTCAAGCGGATTGGTGAGTTAGGGGGCTGTCTACACCAGGCATGTGAAGACCTCCCCCAATAGGCAGCAGAATTGGCACATGAGAACAATTTGTTCCAGTGGCCTGAAGCTGTCGAGCATTTAGAGCTTGGTCAGACATAGAAGAAAACAAGGTCATGCACTGCATCCTGGGCCATCACCATTCATCCTGACTTTTGACCTGCCATTGGACTTTGATGACTCTGGAAGAGACTGGTGACTTTGTGAAGCTCTGTCTCACTTAAATCCAATTCACATGCAAGTCCAGACATCATCCCATGATGTCACTTGTCCTGTTCGAAAACAAAGGAGGAGCAACATTAAGCACCCACTATGTGCTAGGCCTCACGCTAAGCACTGAGAATACAAAGAAAGGAGAAAGTCCTTCTCTCAAGGAGTTCACAGTCTAATGGGGAGACAAGAAAACAACTCTGTACTAGATGTGTTTGTGTGTGTTAATATAGGTATATGTTGTTACGTTAAAAAATTATAACAGTTATATATTTATATATAACTATATATGTTGTATCGATTTATATATGATAAATTCAAGATTGTTTTATGTGAAATATAATAAAAATGATGTATAAAAAATAGGATGATTTGAAGAGTATTATGTGGGTTAGGTTCTATAGGCATCTGGGGGGATGAGTAGGTCTGGATGATCACTCGTCCGCAGGGCTGTAGAAGGGTAATTTGGTCACACAGGTTGGACTAGATGGATTCCAGTGTTTCTTCCAACTCTGGGAATCTGAGTCCTCTAGCACTTGAAGAAGGTGGGCCGGGGTCATGCTTTGCCAGTGACAAAAACACTGTTGGGTAATGGGAAGGGAGGGCAGTCTAGATTGGTGAACAGCATGGCAGAGTGGATTGAAAGCTGGATTTGGAGGCAAGAGGATGAGTTCAAATCCCTCCTGAGGCTGTGCGCCTCTGAACAAAATCCTCTCATCTCTCTCAGGCTCTGTTCTTTCTGAAAACTGGGATAACAAATAGCCACAGTAACTACCTCACAGAGTTGTTATGAAGCTTAAATGGGATAATGTACGTAAGAGTCTGCTGCTTTCAAGGACTCCATTAATGCTGCAGTTCTGACGGTGTCTGCTTTCTCTCCAGGCACGACTGGAAAAGCATCCTCTCCTCCACCCCCCAGCACAGACAGCAGGCAGGCGAATGAGAAAGTGGAGACCCTTTTGATTCAGTTGAGGCTGATCACCCGAGAGAGGGATGAGCTGAGGAAGCGCCTGGCCCTGTCATCTCCTGGTTCGACTTTCGACGACTGCAGGTCAAATCTCCTGCCTGCTTTGCTGTTCTGATATCATTCATTCATTTCCTTCATTCATCAAGCATCTATTAAATGTCTTCAGGGCACAGTGTTAGGTGCTAGAGACACAAAGATAAGCATGAAACTTTCTTTGTCCTCTAGAAACTTAAATTTTACCATACCAATAGGTTACTTATATGGAACTGGCTGCTGAGTAAACCACAGAGGCCTTTTTCTCTTAATTTAGTAGTAGGTCCTTGTACACAGCCTATATACAGCAAGTGGATCAGTCAGTCAATGAGTGAGCATTTGTTCATCCTTTTCCAGGTGCTGGTGATAAAAAGGAAGGCAAAAACAGTGCCTGTCCTCCAGGAGCTCACATTCTAATGAGGGAGATAGCAAGTAAATAGCTAGGTACATGTACATTAAATATCTTCTGGTCTATGACAGGACCGGGAATATGAAAATAGAAATAATTCTTTCCCTCAAGGAGTTCACATTGTAAAGGGAGAAGCAACATGTATGTCTTTGAGTGTATACAGGGCATATTAAAAAACTTTTATTGTAGTTTATTAAAACTATTAATACTTCTTCAGTAGCTTATGGTAATGTATTAAAGCTCAGAATCGCACTAAGACTTTTGGGACACCCTGTATACAGAATCAATGCAGAGTGGTTTTGGGAGGGAGAGCATTAGCAACTCGGTGGGTGGGGGGAATCAGGGGGTTGTCAGACCTGAGATATGTAGAAGAAATGACTCTTTGTCCTATCTTATAGGAGGTAGGATTCAGGGAGGGAGGGAGAGAGGGAACATGATCCTTAGCCTCTCTGAGATGCTGGCGGTTTTCTTGATAAGGGATCATTAGATCTAGAAACAGAAGGAATCTCAGATCATCTAGACCAACCTCCTCTTTTCGTAGATGGGGAAACTGAGTTCCAGAGAGGTGAAACCAAAGCCAAGAACTGAAATTCAGATTTAAATCCCAAGCCTATTGTCCTTTGCACTTCACTATACTTCCTAGAAGAAGAAGGGATGACTAATTAGGGAAAATTGACCACTTTGGGGTAACTCAAGCACTTTGTCTTCCGGGGTGTAGCTAGGTGGTTCAGTAGGTAAGACTGTTAGACTTGCTATGTTGCCCTAAACAAGTCACCTCATTTCTGTCTGCCTCAGTTTCCCTATCTGCGAAACAGCATTAATAATATCATCTACTTCGTAGGGCCGTTAGGAGGATCAGATGAGATAACATTTGTAAAACACTTTGGAAACCTTAAAGCACTATAAGTGTTGTGGTTATTGTCATCATCATCATCTTCATTCTTAAAATGACATGATACTCGGCCTCTCATCTCTGCTTAGTTTTCACACCTGTACGAGTCCTTCTGGGCTTCGTGGGCTGACGTTGGAGTATTTTTCCAAGGGTAGTGATCTAGTGATTTCTTAGCCTGGGAAGACTTCTCTTTGGGGAAGGGGAAACTTTCCTCTCTGATGGGAATGCAGTGGTCTGGGTAGCAGGTCTTCAATGAGGTCTTTGTTAAGTCCTGACTCTTTGCTCTGTGTCGTACTAGGTGTGGTGGGGGATACAAGAAAAGAGGAAAGCGCTGTTTTTACCCTCAGGGAACTTAGAGTCCAGTTAGGCAGAAGAGGCTGACACAAATGAAAACAATTAGAGGGTAATTTTTGTGGTTCAGTCATTTTTTCAGTCATGTCTGACTCTTTGTGACCGCATTTGGGGTTTTCTTGGCAAAGATGCTGAAGTGGTTTGCCATTTCCTTCTCCAGCTCATTTTACAGGTGAGGAAACTGAGGCAGACAGGGTTAAGTGGCTTGCCCAGGGTCACACAGCTAGTAAATGTCTGAGGTCAGATTTAAACTCAGGAAGATGAGTCTGCCTGACTCCAGACTGCTCTGTCCACTGCATCACCTAGTCGCCCTGTGGATAATACAGGACGCTAAATAATAAAGCATTCAATTGTTGGTTTCCGTTTGTTACAGGGAGAGATGAGAGTGGGCTAGAGTTGTTAGGGAGAGGAGGTCATGGAAAAGATTGGACCTAGAATTGTCTTGTTTCTCACCGCTGGCCCAAGGTGAGGCTGAGTACTCGTTGCTTTTTCTTGGTTGTGTTAATTTGGTTTATTTTTTTTTCCCTTTGGCAGACCATACCACAAGCTGAACCCTGACTATGAGAGGCTCAAGATTCAGTGCATGAGGGCTATGTCAGACCTGCAGTCCCTCCAGAACCAGCATACCAAGACCTTGAAAAGATGTGAGGAGGTTGCCAAAGAGGCTGATTTTTACCAGTAAGTGTTGTCCAGTTAGATCAGTACTCCATGTCCTCCTTACTGCCAAATCTTTTCTTTTCACCTTTTAAAATTAAAAAATTATTTTAAAATTAACATTTATTTTTTTCTCCTTCTCAGTCCCCTCAAAGAAACAAAAAAGAAAAATAAAAACATAACCCCTTTAACAAATGTGCGTAGTCAAGCACATTGACCATGCCCCAGATGTGCAGCTTATTCTTCACTTTGCTTGCATTATCTTTCTTTCCTGAGGTGGGTGACATGCTTCATTGTCTGTCCTCAGCGATCATGGTTGATCTCTACACTGGACAGCTCCTTGGGGTCTTTGAAAGTTGTCTTCTTTCTTTACAGTATTGTTCTTGTTTCAGTTATTCCCCTGACTTTGTTGACTTCATTATGCATTGCTTTATACAAATCTTTCCAGGTCTCTCAAACCATTCCATTCATCATTTCTTAGAGCACACAATATTCCATTACATTCATAAACCATAATTTGTTCAGCCATTGCCCAGTTGGTGACCACCCCTTAGTTTCCAGTTCTTGCTCCCATAAAAATAGCTGCTTTAAACATTTTTGTACTTATGGGTCCCTTTCGACTTCCTTTGATCTTTTTGAGGTATAGGTCTGCTGGTGGTATCCCTGGGTCAGAGGTCATGTGTGCTCACTGCCAAACCTTCACGTCTTTTCTTCGTGTACTTTTTTGGAGTGTTAGACTTGAAGTCGGAAGTCCAGGACTGGGTTGTGGTCTTGGCTTATCCACCAGCTATATCTTACTGGGCTTCAGTTTCTTTATCTCTCAAATGGGGATGCTGCCTACTTTCCTCCTAGGCTTGCTTTGAGGTTCAAAAAGAAATAATAGATGGAGATATACTTTAAGACAAGTTTGAATTATTTCATTGGCTTTCTAGTTCTTAAGCTGGAATGGACCACCTAGACCAACTCTCTTATTTGCCAAATGAGGAAACTGAGGCCCAAGACTTGCCCAAGACCACACAGTAGTAACAGGCAGAATAGGGATTTGAAGTCAGGTCCCGTGACACATGCTTAAATATTCCAAGGTCTCCACCATACTATAAGGGTATTTATCTAAGACCTTGGATGTTCCTCAGCCCATTGCTGCTCTCCCTTTTTGGAGAGAGGGAAATTAGGAGAATTCCCCTCGAGGATTTTGACCACATTCCCCTTTCCTCTTTGCACCCATCTGGTATCCTGGGATATCAGCCCAGGGCTTAGGCCTTAAAGGTTATAGTTTCAGTAAGTTGGGGCTTTTTGTCATCAAACTGTTACACTTTGTTTTCAGATAGTGTCCATAAGCAGGAAGGTCTGTTTTTTGTTTACTTCTCCTGCCTTGTGGATTTGGTGGGTTTTACGTGCCTAGCTCATTTCTATGTGCTTAGCTCAGTTCTGGCCACCTGGCCACCACTTTGGCCTGTCTCTTGGAAGCCTCCATGTTGGTTAGCCTTTCCTTGTTCCCATCTAGGCAGGGATTGCTGATGGGGGCCTTTTAGGGTGGTTCAAGGTGTCCTGTAGCTCAGTATGAGGGGTCTTTTCCAGCACTCTCCACAACCGCCTCCTGAGTGACCAGGCGCAGTTGAAGGAGGATGTGGACACGCTGAGGCGGGAGAATGGACAGCTGCTCCGAGAGCGGAACCACCTGCAGCAGTCATGCGAAGACATGAAACGACTTCGAGAGGAGGACCAGAAGGAGATCACTGATCTCCGGGCCCAGCAGCAGCAGGTAGTGGTGGTGAGGGTGGTGGAAGGTGTGGCAAGGAGGGTGGATGGAGGAAAGGTCAGGGAGGGCCTGGGGTTGGAGTAGTTGGAACACACTTCAGTGGGGCCCTCTGCCCTGCCTGCCCCACAGACTTAATCTGAGCATCAAATGAGAGCTGTCAGAATGCTTTGGCAAAGTTCAAAATGCACACTCTCTGTACAGTGGGATTATCACTAGGGTCATCTTTGTGGCTGTTGCTGGTTCTTCCTCAGTTCTCAGCAGCTGGGATCATAGTGACTTATACAAGTAGCAGATATGAAATCCTTGGGATCTGGGTTTGAAGCCTGGTCACATGATGTAGTAGAGGAGGCACGAGAATCCAGAGGCCTGGATATGTTCACCCTCTGGCTCTGTCCTAGGTTCCCTCTGTGATCTTCAGTGGAATGCTGTGGCTTCAGCTTCCTCTTGTAAAATGAGGGACTTGGTCCAAGCCACAGGTTGTTAATCTTTTTGTGTCCTAGACTCCTGTGGCTGTCTGGGGAAGCCTTCTCAGATTAATATTTTTAAAAGCATAAAGCAGTAAGGTTACAAAGGTAACCAGTCACATTGATGTAAATTATGTGTAAATTCACAGACTACCCTTCCCAAATGTGTGACAATTAAAAAGGTTTGAGAGATGTAGTTTCTGTGTAATTTAGTCATTTTATTAATAAGACCATCATATTATTAATAAAGGGATGGTAATTTGGCCATCTCTCTTAAGAGACCAAAGACCCTTGGAAGAGTAGGTTTTTAGTAAGAGACTGAGAGTGATGTCATGTCACCCTTGGACCTAGAGACTTATCTCTATACTCAGACCACCCCCAGTCTCGGGCAATCTATCCAAAGAATGTATGCCCCACCCAAGCCTGAGCAGAGCACCATGGCCACTCCACCAGGGTGGGGTCTTGTACAAGGCTAGTCCAATCTTATTATCAGCTTTGTCCTTCAAGACGCTTAACTTTTAAAAATCAGGACTTTTAGAAGAAGGGGAGAACTCTGGATCTTCCCAAATTATTGGTTATTAAATATCATTTCTCTCAAATTTATCCACAGATAGTTGTTAACTTGGCCCAGGTAAGAATCTAGGTGATCTGTAAGGCTCCTTCTGACTATATGAATTCTATGTCTGTGCAGGGAAGTTTCACCTCTCTCCACCTCTCTCCACCTTTCTTTGTTTATAAAAATGGAGCAAGCAGTACTGTTCAGATGGCACCATGATGTAGAGGAGACATCCTGTGTTGATGAAGGTGCTTTCAATGCTTGGAGTGCGACCTGCTTCATGGAGGAGCAGTGAGGCTAAGACTAGCAGCTCAGCGCTGCTTTTGATGCTTTTTCTCTCTTTTCAGACATTCTCCCGACCAACTTCCACACAATAGCACAGTGGGTTGGCCATAATGGTGCCAGTGGGCCCGGATTTAAGCCAACTCGATGTGGGAAAAATCTCAACTTATCAGAATACTTATTTATACACATCATAAAAACAAAATCCATTGCCTTTTTCTTCCTTTCTTTTCCTTCCTTCCTTCCGTCCGTCTGTCCGTCCGTCCTTTTCTGAGAATGGCCTTCTCTATTTTGCCTAGGCTGGAAGTGAAGTGGTCATTCATGGCCCAAACACATGACTGATCATCAGAGAAATTTTGGGCTGCCTCGCCCCTCCTTTGGCAGCCTGGTATCTCACCATCTTGTTGCCATGCAAGTGACCCACCAACCTCAGCCTCCCCTATGAGCTGGGATCGCTGCCATACTTGGCTGCCTATTTTCTTTTTTCTTTTTTTTTGCAGGGGGGAAGGCAGGGCAATTGGGGTTAAGTGACTTGCCCAAGGTCACACAGCTAGTAAGTGTGTCAAGTGTCTGAGGCCACATTTGAACTCAAGTCCTCCTGACTTAAGGGCTGGTGCTCTACTCACTTCGCCATCTAGCTGCCCCACTATTTTCTTTAAATAAGGGCCCCTGTTTCTGTATTTAAAATCAGATCTGACCCACACACACACACACACACACACACACAAAGTTGCATGTGGCAGAATCCCAGAACCTCAGCATGGGATGAGATCTCAAGAAGCTGTCCAGTCTAACCCTGTTCCTGACTAGGAATCTCCTCTATGAGGTACGAGAGACCAGACAAGTGGTTATCTAACCTTTGCTTGTAGACCCCATGGGGGGGCAGGGTGCCTGGACCTCCTGACAGTCCATTCTTTTGGATTTCTTCATGGGAAGAAGGGGACCTCATCTGATTTAGCCCATAACTGACTCAGAATTCATTCTACAACAGTCATTCAGACCTCATCTTTTGTGCAGCCTTCATTATGCTGGTTTTGTTCCCATTTTATAGTTGAAGTAACTGAGGTGTGCACCCACAGTGTAAGTAATCTGCTCACAGTCACCCAGTGGGCCAGCGTGAGGCCAAATTAGACCTCTGGACCTTGGAGTTTCTAAGGTTATTAGTGGCGATGTACACTCACAAGGAGGTGTCTGCCTAAAAGAAATCAAACAAGCCCCCTTTTTAAAAAAAAAAATTTTTTATTTTTACAACACTCAGTTCCACAAGTTTTTGAGTTCTAAATTTTCTCCCCCTTCCTCTCCTCTCCTTCCCCCTTCCCTCTAGGCTGGCATGTAATCCAGTATAGGTTTACATATACCTTTGCATTAAACTTATCTACATAATAGTGAAGTTGTAAAGAATTATAACCAATGGAATGAATCATTAGAAAGAAGAGTTGAAACAAAAAAAGAGAGCAAAAAGAGAGCCTCTGTCTGCATTCAGACTCTGTAATTCTTTCTCTGGATGTGCATAGCTTTCTCTATCATGAGTCTTTGGAGCTGTCTTTGAACTTTGCATTGATGAGAAGAGCCAAGTCTATCAAAGTTAGTCCTGACAGATACTGTGTGTCTGTAATCGTGTATAATGATCTCCTGGTTCTACTCCCCTCCCTCAACATCAGTTCGTATAAGTCATTCCAGGTTATGATGAAGTCCGTCTGCTCCTCATTTCTTATAAATAGTATTCCATTACCTTCGTATAGCACAACTTGTTCAGCCATTCCCCAGTTGATGGGCATCCCCTTCATTTCCAGTTCTTTGCCACCACAAAAAGAGCTGCTATAAATCTTTTTGTACGTACTGGTCCATTTCAAATGAACCGCTTAACTGTTCTCCAGGAACTTTTTTCCGAGGCGTCATGGCGGCATAACTCAAATGTGCTGCTTCTAGGTTTGGCTTTACATTCTCCGGTCTTTGGAGGAGGAGAAAGAATGAGGAAGGTAGGAAGAGCTGGAGGGAGACAAGAATGACGCAATGTAAGTGTGGTACAGTATAGGGAAAAAAGTGGATAACACATTAGCAACCTGGGTTCTAGTTTTGGTTGTATGATCGATTTGTTGATTGGGGTCATAGTGTTCCCCATTTGTGATAGAGAGTTGTAGATTTAGAGCCGGAGGGAACCTCTCATTTTGCAAATAAAGTTTGTAGAGAAGTTGAATGGCTTGCCTGTGGTCATACAGGGTCAGCTGGGTGGCTTAGCGGATAGAGCACTGGGCCTGGAGTCAGGAAGACCTGAGTTCAAATCAGACACCCACCAGCTGTGTGACTTTGGATAAGTCACTTCACCCTGTTTGCCTCAGTTTCCTCATCGGTAAAATGAGCTGGAGAAGAAATGGCAAACCACCCTAGTATCTCTGCCACGAAAACCCCAAATGGGGTCACAAAGCGTCAGACACGACTGAAATGACTGAACAAAATATGGTCATATTAAGTTGAGGAGCCCAAATTTGAACACGGGTCCTCTGACTCTGAACGCTTGACTCTTCATTATTATGAAACCTTTCCTGAAGCACCCCTACACCCCCTTAGTTCTAGCGCCTTCCCTCTGTTGGTTATCTCCGGTGTATTCTATCTGTAGCTTGTTTGTACATTGTTGTCGGTGTGTTGTTTTCCCCCCTTAGATTGTAAGTTCCTTGAGGGCAGGCATTGTCTTTTGCCTTTTTTTTGTTTGTTTCCTCAGTGCTTAGCATAGTCATAGGCACTTAAATGTTTACTAACTGATGGATTGAATTTTAGAAATGAGCAAACTGAGGCTCAGAGAAATTTGGTGCCCATGGGCATGCGACTCAGAATGGTCCTAGGCATGATTTTAACTCAGGTCCTTGTGACGCTAAGCCCAGCCAGCAGTCCATCCTGCTGCCTCTTCAGATGGAACTATTTATGGGAGAACATGGAGAATTGCAGAGGATAGGACGACCCACATCAGTGAGACTCCAGATCTCCCGCAGTCGGTCAACAAACATTTATTTAGCACTTACTGTATATGCCAGGCAGTATGCCCGGTGCTTTGGATACAAAGGCAGCTCACAACTGAGTTGGGTCTTCTTTTCCACACCCCAGCCTCCTTTCATGGGAATATTGTCAGTGTTTGCTTTACAGGGTTGTCATGAGGAGATCATAGGATCCCAAGCTGGGAGGGGATACTCAGAGACCATGTGGACCAACCACTTCATTTTTATTGTTGTTGTTAAGATGTTTTTCAGTCGTTTCTGACTCTCTGTGACCCCATTTGGGGTTTTCTTGGTGAAGATACTGTAGTGGTTTGCCATTTCCTTCTCCAGCTCCTTTTGCAGATGAGAAAACGGGCCAATGAGGTTAAGCGATTTGTCCACGACTAGTAAGTGTCTGGGGCTGGATTTGAATTCATGAAGTTGAGTCTTCCTGATTCCAGGCCCAGTGCTCTACAACCTATGGGCACTACCCAGCTGCCCCCCACTTCATTTTACAGATGAGGTGGTAGAAGCCCAGGGAAGTTAGGGGATATGCCGTATATCTATTACATAGTAATAGGCAAAGGTGTGATTTCAGTCCAGGTTGTTGTTTGTCCTTGTCTTTGGACTCTGGAGCCTATGATCTCTTCACTGAACCAATCTGCCTCCTTAGATTTAATGAAGGAATATGGGAGAACTCTTCAGAATGTGTAGCCCTCTGAGGGACTGATGAGTGGGCTTTGTGTAGGCCTTGGTGGACCATCTTGTGGGTGCAGGATCTTTGCCCAGACTGACAATGAACTAATAAAACCCTTGACTTCTGGGACAATCTTATTATCCCTCTTCAATATTTCCTGAAGTCTCTAGGTCAGGATCTTCAGCCCCAAACTTAGCAATGAGTGATTAAATGTTGATGACCCCTTTTGATTGATTTAGAACTGAAAGGGACCTTTGAGATCATCTAATCCACTGTTCTCATTTTATAGATAAAGACACCGAGGCCGAGAAAGGAGAAGGGATTCCTCTCCTTCAGCCCTTCCCTCAAGCCTGTTTGTGGTGCCTAACTATTTCTCATTCTTTTTCCCACAGCCTGCTGTACTCATTCCCCCCAACCCTGCCCACTTTGACTTTCTTGGCCATTTTCCAAGTAATCCTTTCCTTATTCTGCTCTGAGCCTGCAACATGACTTTTTCTTCCTTTAAATTACCCTTCGCCCCTTCCCCCTCTTCAAATGAGGTAGATTCTCTGAAGCTTTGACAGCCATGAAATCATATTCATATTAAATCTACTTTTAAAAACTGCCTTTCCCAAGGTATATCTTGGTAGCCTCTCCTTGGAGACTGATGCAGCTTTTTTGGGGGGGAGGAGAAGGTTGTTGTGGGTAAATCCAGGCTGTTTTACAAGCAAAAAGTATGCTCTGACCTCGGTTACTGCCTTTATCTCTCCAGCTCCCTTCGCAGAAAGCCGAGGACTCTTCTACTGTGACCCTCCCTACCCAGTTCCTTGTCCTCCTCCTCTTCTTCTAATAAGAGACACTTAAAGGTTATAGGGGGTGGGGAGGAGAAGAAAGGTTGGTGCTTGAATAAACTTTGGCTATTTAGGTTCCCAGAGTCTATTCAGATAGAACAAAGCCATGTGGTGATTAATGCCCTTAAAATTTCCAAGAAAAGGAGAGCTTAGCTGAGGTGAAAGAATAGATGTTTCTGGATTGTACAGAACAAACTGCTTTCTCGCTGAGGGTTTTTTCCTTTCTTGCTTGACCCCTGTAGGGGTGGTGGGGTTCCAGCATTGCAGGCACTCCAAAGGAGCTTGGTGGAGCAGGTAATTGGCCCTACTTGTCTAACTGTGCTAGAAGGTGTTAGCGGCTCCCTCCTCCAAGGACCTTGGCCAGGCCAGTTCCTTGACAAGGCTCACAGGGGAAAGGTCAGCCTGGTTCCACAAGGGTGGTTTTGTTGCCTGGATCCTCCCATGGCTTGTAAACTCCAAGAGGCCCTGGCTGGCGAAAGGGGGCTGTTTGCCTTGTGTGTTTGCGAGAGGGATTTACCCATCTCTCCTGCTGGCTGGATGATTTATGGTTTAGAGGAAATGTCGCTGCTCTGGGTGTGACGGTTGAAGGGATTTGATTTCATGTCTGAAAAGCCAAACCGGTGGCTTTTCCAGCTTCCCAGATTTTCAGTTAAGCTGTTCCATCTTATGAGGATGCCAGAGGTGATTTCCATCTCCTCCTTGGTGGATTGTGCTGGTTTCATTCTTGTGAGAGCTGGGGCTAGCCTTGGATTCCCAGGAATACACAAAGGAGAAATCCTGCAGTGACTTGGACATTATAGTGAGAACTCTGACAAATCTCCTAGGATATAAGCAACTTCACTGTCATTACCTTTGCCCTGTCCTTCAGTTTCCATTTTCTAAAAATGCAGAATATTCATAGGATCAGAGATCTTGAGCAGAAAAATACCATAGCGTTCTCTTTTCCAGTCCCATCATTTCGCAGAAATGATGTAGAAACCAAGGCCCAGAGATATGAAATCCAGGGTCATACAGATTGTCAGAGGTGGGACTTGAAACCAGTTCCTTTGATTCCAGAACTGATGTTTCACAGGGGACCAGTCCACTAGAATCTAAGCTTATTGAGGGTGAGAACTGTTTCATATTTGTCTTTGAGTCTTGAGTACCTACCACAGTGCTTGACACATAGTAGGTGTCTAATCAATGCTTGTTGAGTTGAATTAAATCTGGGAGTGGGGAAAAGGAAGGAGCCATCTCCCTCTCAGATTTCCTTTTTACTCCATTTAGGTCAATGAGAAGCTGGATGGGCTGAGTTCTTTTCTGGATGAACTCTCAAATGGTGACCGAAGTTTACTTCCCTTAGCTTGGGGCTTTCCCCTTAACTCACAAGAAGCTGTAGCTTTTGTGGCAGCTAAATACTGGGGGAATCTCATTTCTTCAGAGTGCTATGGTACTGCTCTCTTAGGATGACCATTCCCTTTGGACCATGGAGGCAGGCCAAATTTAAATTCCTTTTCAGATACCACCTTCAACTTAACCAGTAGTTTATTATACATTTAGTTCTTAGCTTATTTGCTTATAAAGTTAGGCTGGGTAACCACATGAACCAGAGGGGCTTTCTGAGAGTATATTCAATTTCTCCCTTCAGTCCAACCTGTTCTTTGTCACCAAGACTTGATTGGTATGCCATCTGGGCTGTTTATTTCATCTTGGACTGTTTTTGACACCTGAGGGTAGCCAGGTTTATCAGCAAGCAAGCATGGTTGGTGGATGTTATATTTCTCTTTCCATATTAAAGGCGAGAAAATTCATGATCTCTTTTGGCACTAAGATTCTTCGAGTAGACTTCAACCTCTGGTCCCAGAGATCTCCTTTTCTATTCAGAGAATATATCATTTGCTTTGGACAATTGAGCTCTTGGGGCTGAAGTTGAGAAAATGATTTTTGGTTTATATAAAGCCTTCCTCTTTAAACTATAACTTGTGAAATGGAGCAAAGTCTGAGTCAGAGGGTTTGGGTTTGAATCTTGTCTCTGCCACTTAATATCTGTGAAAAATTGGGCCACTTCGGATCATACATATAGAGAGATAAATGGAAACTTGCCTCTAGGCCAACACCATTTTTTTCCCCGTAAGGATGCGAAGAGACTTGCCTACAAGTAAGTAAGCATAGCTAGGCTTCAAACTTACGGGCTTTGACCCCGCATTCATATTTATCTCTTCTAGGGCATTACGGTTCAGGGCTCTTGACTTCAATTTTCTTATCTGCAAAATGAAGAGCTTTGGCTTAGATGACTTCTATGATCTTTGCAGCTCCAATTCTATTACCTTATAATTTCTCAATAAGTTTTAAAAAATATTGTTTCTGTTTGGATATAAAGGATATCCAAATACCAGAGGATTCTCGCATGGTCCTACCCACAGCTGCCACCTTGTGGGCACCACTAGAATGACAATAGCAGCTTTTCTTTCTGGTGCAATAAAGCATCGTTGATTAAAACGGCAAGGACTTGGGATTTGCAGGATTAATTCCAACATGGTATAAGTAATTCTCATTTAATAAAGTAAAAAAAAAATTTCTTCCTCTGTGAATTTTCATAGCTTTAGAGATGGAATGAAATGAAACAGATTTTGCTTTGTGTCAGTCATCGAGGATACATATAAACAAGCAAGATAGTCTCTGCCTTTAAAGAGCTTATATTCTAATAGGGAAAAAAACAATGTGTAGGGGAGCAAGAGTTGGAAGAGGGGCCATGACAGAGGAGAAGTGCATGGTGACATGACCGGTCAGTCAGGAAGAGAAAAGCTCCACCATAAGAGTCCAGGTTTCAAGGATCAGGGTCTGAAACCTGGAGGGACAAGGAGGAGGAATTGGAGGAGGCTGGAAGGGGAGAGGCATGGTCATCTAATCCAGATGAGAGAACTGAGACCCAGCGGGGGTGAAGAGTGGCCTCCCTAAGATCTCTCAGTTATCAGCTGAGCTGACATTTGAATGTAATTCTTCTAGCACCAAATCTTGAGCCCAGATCCTCTGACTTCATGTCTTTTTGTTCCTATGATGCTGCCTCTCTTCTCCCATAGGAAAAGGGAATCAAGTTTAGATATAGAAAAGTTTATAAACTGAGGCAGGGTATTGTAATGGCCAAAACCTAGGCTTCAGAATAATAATAATAATGGTCAATAATAATACCTAATATATAAGCACTTACCATGTGCCAGGCACTGGGCTTGGTGCTTTATAATTAATTTCTCATTTGATCCTCACAACAGCTCTGGGAGGTAGAATCTATTATTATTCCATTTTTATACTTGGGAAAACTGAGGCAGGTAGAGGTTGGGTCACATGGCTAGTAAGTGTCCGAGGCTTGATTTGAACTCTTGACTATGGATCAATGTGCACTTTGGTACCACCTATCTGCCTCTAAGTGAGAACGCACACAAAAAACTCTTGAGTAGCCAAAATGTTACAGTTATCCATGCATTAAATTCAAGATTTTGAATCATAGGACAGCCTATGGGACAGCTTGCAGCCCAAGTGATTCTTGGTTTATACATAGAATTAGTTTGGTTATCTATTTTTCCAGCCCACAGTGATTGTAAGTAAGGAGAGGAGCTGGTGGGGTAGGTATACTGACATGGTTGAGAATTAACAGCTGGCAGCCCAATGCTGGTGGAGGAAACAGAAGCCTATAAAAATGAGATCTGATTCAAAAGCCTCAGCACCAGGGGGTCATGTCATTTATCGTGGGGAGAAAAGTCCCACATACCACAAGAGCAATGAGGAATTACTGGGCTGCAATACTCTGCCCTTCAGTAATTCTGTTGTTTATAGTAGATTCCTTCAGAGAAGGTCAAAATCAGATTCTCCATACTCTGCTTAAGAGGGCAGGGAATTCTGGATTCATTTTAGATAGATTCTATCCAAATTTATTAAAATGTTTTGGGACTTAGAGGTGTAAACTTTAATTATTTGGGGAATTCACCTATATATGATAACTTAGGTGTTTATGGTTTGCACAGTATTTTACATATTTTATTTGATGCTTCCAAAAATCTTATGAGGTAAGAAGAGGCAGGTACGATGGCTAGAGTGTTGGACTTGGAATCAGGAAGCTCTGAGTTAAAATTTTGCCTCAGACATTTCCTAGCTGTGTGACCCTGGGTTAGCCACTTAATTTCTGGCTGCCTCAGTTTCCTTAACTTATAATGAGAATAATAGCATTTACCTCAATGGGTTGTTGTGAGGATGCTATTAAGTTATATGTTTATATATAGCTTATATATGTGTATATAAATTTGCATACGTACATATATATGTGTGTATATGTGTGTGTGTATATATATATGTGTATATATATATATACATATGTCCCTATAAAACAACAAGCATATATTAAATACCTCCTATGTGCAGAACATTGTGTCAATCCTTGGAGATACAAATGCAAAGAATGAAAGTATCCCTATTCTTAAAGAACTTTTATTCTAACAGGAGAAAAAAGTACATTTGTAAGTATGTACAGACTAAATTTAAAGAGAATAAATGCAATTAAATAGAAAATAGTGAAATACTGTAGTTAGGTAGGTTAGGTAGTTGGGAAGGGAAGGCACGACCAGCCTTTGGGGTGGAGCCTGACTTGCAACCTGAAGCAAGAAGGGGATTCTCTGAGATGGAGGCGAGGAGGCAATGGATTGCAGGCATGATGTATTGCAAATCAGGAAGGCACAATTCAAACCCAGGTTTTCTTCACTTGAATTTCTACCACTGCCCCATGCTGCTTCCCTACCTCATTCTTTTATGATTCTGAATACTTAAGTCATTTCATATCTTGTGTACCTGGAAGTAATAATGGGGTTTAAAAATTCTATAATTTATACTTAAAAAAATTCATGCTCTGGCCTTCCTACTAGTTATTTTGACCTTAGTGAGGTTGAAGTATTCTTCAAGGAGATCTCAATGAGTCACTTTAATCACTGCGGTGATTTCATGGGATGTAACAATGTGTAGATAACCCAAGGGCCTCTTTAAATTAGCTGAATGGTGGAGATCTAGCCCACCCCCCTCATTTTATAGGTGAGAAAGTGGAGGTTTAAAGATGGTCTCAAATCCTTTGTTTTTCTGCCTACCAGAAGCACTGGTTTTCCTCTGTAATGCCAGGTTGAGGTTTCTGTTGAATTAGACTTTCGCCTTTTTGAGGGCAGGGGGGGTCTCCGTCTTGCAAGCTCTTCTGTCTCTCACCTAGGAGAGAGGTAGTGAGCCTTTCCCCTTTCGTCCCAGAGCCCTTGGTACATGAGTCACTTTGATTTTTAGGTTTTGAAGGAGAACGGGTCATCAGAGATCCTTAACAGTCTATATGACACCGCCATGGGGAAGCTGGAGGGGCTGAAGAAGGACTATGACGGATTGAGAAAGCGGTACAACGAGAAGGTTGCTAACCACAACACTGACCTAAGTCGGCTGGAGCAGATGGAAGAGGAGAACAGGCGCCTGCAGAAACAGACAGACACACTGGTGAAACAGAGAGACACATCCATCCACTTCCAGCAACAGTACTCCTTATCCCTAAGGCGGTAGGAGCCAGGGGGTGGCAGGAGGGCCAGAGGGCTTGGGAGAAGGAATCGAGGGGAAATGGGCTTTGGCTTGTGCCCGGAGAGTCCAGTTGCGGTGATCCAGCTGGGTGCCATATACCTGTGCGGGCATGGGATTACTGATTTGCAAAGCTGATCCTGGCTCCCACCCCACATCCCCCTGAAGTCAATAGGAATGCAATCCCATATCATCTTCATGCCATCTTTAAGAAGAAGGGTGGGGAAAGGATTCTTGTTTCCATTTACATGGATTGGGAGAGTAAAGCTTAGAGGCTTCTGAAGAGTCTTGCTTAAGATGACATAGCTGACGAGGAGGGGAGTGGGAACTGGACTCCTGCTCTCCCAATTCCTGACCCAGGGCTCTTTCCAGTTGACCTGGAGGCAATTGGGACATGCCCTGGTTCATTCGAGAGCTGTCTTGGTATCTGTAGAGCTGAAAGACATCTTAGAGGCCGTTGAGTCCAATGTCCTTCCTTTTACAGATAAGGAAACTGAGGCCCTCAGAGCTAAAGTAACGTGTTCAGTTTCATACAGCTAGTAAGTGTCTGAGGCAGAATTTGAACCCAGGCCGCTGTTCTATCTATCCACAGTTACATGCTGCCTGCTCAGGTTCTATTGAAGGAGTGACAAACCCACAACCAAGTACCATGTGGGCACCTCCTTCCTTTGTGGCTCTTTAAGTGAAACTGAAGGAAAAAAATGTGTTTAATTAGAATCCTTGCATGCTGTGAGCAAAAAGTGTCCTTTGAGAAACCTGTAATGGTTATTATATGGGGACACATGAACGATCTCTAACGAACTAGGAGTAGATGAAAAAGCACTTTTCATAGCCGTTTCAAGCATTTGTTTCATGGATTGTGAGGGGGTGCAGAGAAAAGCGGCATCGAAGATGTGCAGTAAATACAGTACTGGGCCTGGAGTCAGAGAGCCCTGAGTTCAAATGTAACCTGAGACATTTCCTAGTAGTGTGACTCTGGGCAGTCGTTTAACCTCTTATTGCCCCCGGGCAACTCTCTAAGACTTATTTTCATTGGTAGAGAGAGGGGGTTTGTCTCTGGGAGTTTCCTACACAGGTATGGTTCCCCCAGGAAAGTTACCCACCTGGCATAAGAGTGAACTCCTTGTTTTAACAATGGCTTTCTTTAAGAAGCCAATCATGTACTCTCCAAATTATTCCCTTTGCAAATGTCTATTAACCGCTTCCAAAGTACTATGTTGAGTATTGTCCACACTGGTAAAAGCTGTAAGACTTTTTCTCCAGAAACTTCTATCATAAAGCCAAAGTGTTGACCTTGTGATGGAAGGGCCACCACTGTATGGCTCCATATCCTACGTCTCTGGTTTGCTCTTTGCCAGAGGTGTATTTAGACATTTCAGGGTGATGAGAGAGCTCAAGATAATGGAAAGAGCCTTGATCTTGGAGTTTAAAAGTTTGGATTCAAGACCAAGCTTGGCCACTTACTTTCTGTTTGACCTTGAACAATGAACATAGCATTTCGGAGCTGCCATTCCCTCTGGCAGATGACTGTAAAGGTTTTCACTCTCTGCCGTACTGAATGGTTGTGACAAAAATGCTCAGTAAAACTGGAAGTGCTACATAAATATTCATGCCTTCATTTCTTCTAGTGCCTTCTGGGCTGATCTGTCTGGGGGAGGGACAGATGGAGCTGTCTGTCAAGTTGAGAATGGGTGGTGTGACCCTGGGCAAGTCACTTTTCTAACTCTGGGCTTCATTTCCTTTGTTTGTAAAATGAAGATTAAATTCAATGGATTAAATGATTCTGAATTTCCTTCTTGTTTCAAAATTCTGTCATCTGGGTGAGTGGGTAGGGGAAAAAAAAAAAAGGCCTGGACCTCGGCTCTAGGGTAGAAGAGAGAGCGCATCTTTCCTGGGATTAGTAAAGGGCTGAGAAAAATTTTGGTTTCAGGGACATTGATGCTGTGTGACTTTCTGGTTGGGCAATAGGGGAATTTCACTTGAAACTTCATGCTTGGCGGGCATTAGTTCATTGGCATTGGTGGCATTAAAAAAAATAAAAGGCAGTGGGATCAGAGACCAGGCTGACCATCTGTCCTTGGGCTAGGCCCCATTCATTGCCCTCCTTCCTTTTTTTCCTTCAGGTTTGAGTCAATGCAGCAGGACCTGAACAAAGCAACGGTCCAGAACAAGGAGCTTCAGCGGGAAATGGAGCGCCTCCAGTCGGAAGTGACCCGGTTGAGGGCCATGCAGCTGAAGGCCCTGAAGGATGCGGAGAAATACAAGGAGGAGCGGGACTCCGTCTTTAACGAGTATCAGCTCATCATGAGCGAGCGGGACCAGGTCATCAAGGAGCTGGACAAACTTCAGACAGAACTGGAGCTGGCAGAGTCCAAATTGAAGAATACCACCTCAGAGAAAAGGGTGGCCAGTGAAGAGATGGAGGCTCTGAGACAGGTAGACAGGAGCTTCCTCCCAGGGTGGTGTGGAATGCCTGCTAGAGTCTGAGGGAGGGAAGCTGGTACAAAAAGCAAACCCAGACCTTTGGAAGCCAGGTCTTCAAGGCTTCTTTAGTTAAGGTAACTCAGGGCTTAAATTCTTTGAGTTTCTTCAGCAGATGTTGATCACGACTATTTTGTTCGGTTCCGTCTGATGGTGATGGTGATGATGATGGTGATAACAGCACTTTACAGTTTGCAAAGCACTTTACAAATATTATATCATTAGATCCTCACAACAGCCGTGGGATATAGATGTTACAATTATGCCCATTCTATAGAAGAGGAAACTGAGGGCAGACAGAGATTAAGCGATTTGGCCAGGGCCAGGCAGTTACTCAGTGTCTGACGCAGGATTTCAGGTCTTCCTGACTCGTGGTTCTGCCCTCTATCCACTGTTCTCTTGCCACCTAAGGACTGGGAGTTGGGGGGTGGGGTGGGGATGGGGATGGTGGTCAGGGGATGGGGAAGAGAATGAGAATTCATGAGGTCAGAGGCAGCAGGACATAGTAGTGGGAAGGGTGTTGCACTGGGGAGTCACATTCCTCTTTAGATGTAGTTAGCTGTATAACCACGAGCAAGTTCCTTCACCTCTGACTCTGTTTTCTCATATATAAAATGGGCACAGTATGGAGCATCTGCCCGACCAGGTTGTTGGAAATGTTAAAGGAGATGATTTCACGCAAAGTGTTCTGTAAACTCAGTGCCCTATTATATGTGTCATTATTTTCATTCTTGAGAGCCTCACAGTATAGAGTCTAGTTGGGAAGGTCCAGGCATACTGTTGCGTGAAGAGTTTTATGCCAGGACGAATTCAGATGATATTTTAAAGTCCATACTCCATGAGTACACGTGCCCCTTGAGGAACAAGCCCTTTGGACTAAGTTTTCCTTTAACAGCTAATTCATAGAATCTTATTTGAAGCTTGTGCCACAGCCCGCACTGGGAGATGTCACCAGAGGCATTCACGCTGCTCATGTGCTTCCTGCCTGGCCCCCAGCCGCCTCCTTCTAAGTCTTGCCAAAGTGCTAAGGGAGGAGGTAGAGGAGTGCTAAACTTGGAAGCTAAGCTCTTGCCCCTGGAGTGTAGAGCCTTGAATGTCAGTGTTACTTGGGTGTACTCCATGGTTGCCCACAGTAGCCACTGCCTCCAGCATCAGGCCTCTGGCCATGGATTCTGTCTTCTTTCTCCCTTTCCTGAAGCAGGCTTAGGCTGCAGCAACCCAGTTCTTTCTCCATAGAAATGTTTGCTATCGATGGGAGAAGAAACAGGAGAAAAGGGGATGGAAGGATGGTTATATTGTCCATCTCTGCCCATTGAGGTTGACTTATTAGTCTCTCACTGGCCACCCTCCCTGTTTCATGAGTCTGGCTATCCACCATGTGCAGAAGTGACTTTGACCTACCATGCATAGATCTGCTGTGTCTCACATTGCCTTAAGGGCTTGCCCTTTCATGGTCTTCCAGTATTCTCCAGTGAGTGGAAGGTTGTTTTTTTTCATGTCCTAACTGTTCTGTGCCCATGTCTCTACTCTTGTGCCAGTCTCTGTGTGTGTGTGGGTAGGGGGGTGGGTGGTATGGAGTTCAGGCTTCTGTGTTGTGAATTGCATGAGGCAAAACCAATATAAACCAAGTGTCCATCCCATGTAGTGAATCATTGACGCATATGTGACTGCTAAGGGAATGTCCTAATAGGTTTCCAACACAGTCTCTGAAAGGTGCACCAGGGGAATGGATTTACCCATTAGGGAGTAACTCTGCATTAGCAATTAAAGTGAGGGCAGAGCCTCCCCAGCCTTGGGTGACGTGTGCAGAGGGGGTGGTATTTGGGGGGTGATTTCTGGAAGCTGTGCCTTTTAGCAGCCTAGGGACATGCACAGCTCTGTCTCAGTCTCTGGTCATCTGCCTCATGGTTTCCTTTGACCATGTTCTTAGGGGACAAGGAGCAGGAGTTAGAATAAGAAGCACAGTTTGTGCAGCTTAACCTTACTCAAAATCAGACCATTTTTGTGCTTAGCACCTTGGATTCCAGGTTAATAGTTCCCTTAAGTCTCATCAGAGTGAGGAAAAATTCCCTTTCTTGTGTCTAATTTCTCCTTCCCCAAAATCTACCTCTCAGGGAGGGGATAAGATAGTTGCCTTTTATTCCCCCCAGTTTCCCCTCTGTTAAGAGAGCTATGCCAAGGTCACAGCTGGGCTTTGCAAAATGCCCTTGGAGGCCATTGGAGCAATCAGCAACTCCTTATTTCATACGTCTTGGAAGCAGGTCTTTGCTATCATCAGGGGCCCGATGAGTCTAGAAGGTGGATGAGTGTGATTCTCTCCACCTCTGGCCCCGAGGCTGCCTGCCTGTCTGCCTGTTTGCTGGCCTAGAGCTGTGTACGTGGCCTTGGGGAAGGGTTGTTTTCATATTACATCCCTTGAGGACACTTGGTTGTCATATTACTCACAAAGCACTTTTCTACCTGTACTGAATGGCTCTAAAGGGACACCTGACCTATCAGGCTGGAGGCTGTGTTTCACCCCCCACCACCCCTACCTCGCCCAAGTGTAAGAAAACCATCCTGGGTTCCCTAGGGACTCTTGGACGGTTGGCATCACAAGAGCATTTGTGTTAGCACCTTTTATATCTGATGAAAATAAAACATTCTCCCATCTACCTCAGTCCTTCAGGCTGCAAATATTGGTCTGTGGGAAGGCAAAGGAACAGTCTCTGTAATCTGTCTCTTTCTCTTCCCTTGTTTCTACTTCTTTTCTACCCCATTCCCTGTTTCTTTCTTCTGGCCTAGTGCACTTGGCAGAGGAATGGCCAATAGGGAACTCTCCTGGATTGAATGGTCTTCCAGCTAGCTGAGAATTTTCATGTAGCGCCCTCCACTCTAGCCCTGCACCTTCCCTAGGCACCTTTCTTCCATAGCTGGGGCTTCTGTAATATCTTCTTTCTCTGGAATTGAGCATTAGGGTCAGGGTGATGACCTCCAGTCATGTGTTCCAGAATTCTCTGCAGAGGAAGGTCACAGTGTGAGTTTAACCCATCAGCTGACTGGGTCCTGTCCTGGCTCACTGCACTTACTAGGAGAAGCAGTCTGAATGAAAGGGCACCATGCCAGCATCTGCCTGCACTTATTGGAAACGACCACCTCAGCTTTCTCACCTCCCCCCTCACACATTTTGCTAGCCCCCACATTTAGCTGGGAAATTGATTCCAGAACAATGTTGGCACATACCTTCTTAAGGACAGATATGCCTAAGTGTCAGCCTGTGCTCTGAAAAAGAGAACTGTATGACTTTAAGGACCAACACACATGATTTTTCTTACCCCTCGTCATGAAATAGGACATTTTAACACCTGTCCTGGATCTACTCTTTGGCCTTAGTGGCATTGTCCATTGCCAGGTGCCCAGGCTCTGCTGGATCACCTTGGCTGAGAGTCACTGCCTAAGGCCAGACCCTACCTTTGTTCTCTGGTACCAGCATGGGCTAGCCCAATTACTACTTTCTGCCCTGATTCCTAAGTAGAGCCTTGGGGCTTGTAATGGCCCTTTGGGTAGAATGTGAACTTCTCACATAGAAAGTACCTTTCGTGTGTCCTTGGCCAGAGGGAAGGTGATGACTTTGCTTTTGTTCTCTCTCTTCAATGTGATATGTGTGCCAACGATGGGCTCTTGTTTTAGGAGCTGAACTCAGCTCTGGTGGAAAGAGATCGGGCAGTCTGTGAGAGGAATGAGTTACTGGAAAAATACTGCTTCGAGGTGAAGGACAAGGCGGAAGCCCAAAAAGAGCTTGACCAAGCTTGCAAAGATATAGAGGCAGTGAAGGAGGAAAGAGATGTGGCCAGGAAAGAGAGGACAGAAGCTATCATCCAGAGGGACCATCTACTCAGGGAATATTACCAAGCTCGCCAGGTACTGACCACCTCCCGTGGGTGGATTCCTCCCCAACCCTCACCTCCCTTTAGGTAGCCTGGGGAGTGAAGCACACTCCTGCTGGGAGCCAGAAACATGCTTGGGAATTGAGTTGGTGGGGGCGAAGTTCCTATGAAAGCCTACTTAGGTCTCTACAACTGTGTCACAGAGACCATCCGTGTTAGTCCAATGAGGGAGGCAAAGGGGATAGCCGGATCATCACTGGGCAATCGATAAGCTTTAGTAATTGGCTTTCCTAGATTAGAATAGTCAATCAACAAATATTTATTAAGTGGCTGCTATATGACAGATCTGGTGCTCAGTGCTGGGGATAGGAAGTCAGAATCACAGTCCTTACCCTCAAGGGACAATGGAGGAGACAATATGCAAACAATTATACTCGTGTGAGTGAGGGCACTGATGCACACACACAGAATAAATGGAAGGCAATCTCAGAGGGGAAGCCGCTTGTAGAAAGTAGGCTTTGAGCAGAATCTTCCTTCCTTCTAGTTGTAGGTGCCAATGGAGAGCATTTCAGGCATGGAGACAGCCAGGGGAAAGGCACAGCCAGGAAATGGAGTGTTGAGTTCAACAACTGGGTTGTAGAATGAGTGTAGAGGAAGGAAGACAGGAAAGGTAGGAAGGGCTTTCAAAGCCAACAGAAGACTACATTGATCTCGAGTTTGAGTGTGAGAGTGGCATGGTCAGATCTGTGCTCTAGGAAAACCACTTTGGCCCTGAGTAGAGGACAGTTTGGAGTAGGGAGAGACGAGACAGAGAGACCAACCGGAGGACTATAGCAACGTCTCATCCAAGACTGGATTGTGTGATATTGTAGAAAGTGCACCTGGATAGGGGAGTTAAGAGACCAGGTCCTGGTCCTGACTTTGCCACAGACTAGTTAATGTTTCTTTGGGTTTTTTACCTCTTAGCCTCAGTTTTCTCATCTGTAAAATGAAAGAGGTTGCACTTAATCCCAATTGTCTCACAAAAAAACAAAAACCAAAAACAAATGAAGAAGTTGGATTGAGGTTCCTCTAAGCTTTGAAATTCTACAATCCCTTTTCCAGTTCCCCACTTCCTCCTCTCTTCCCAATAAGGTAGTTAGAGTAGTTTGGGTGTCTTTTTTTAAGATAAACAGGCCTTTTGGGGGGTCAGTTAATTTTACCACTTTCCATCCCTCTCCCCCAAAATGGCAGTGACCATGTTGTTAGGAAGGGCTTAGTCTACAGCCACTGGGTGGACCCTAGTGTAATCTTGTGCTGTCTTATTCTGTGTTTGAGAGTGTTAGGGAGGAGAGGGGGAAAAGTGTAAGAAGAAAAATAAGGTATTCTCTTCTCTGGTGAAGAGCTGAGCTTCAGAAGCTCCTCCTTGGGTTGGATTAGCACCCAAGTCTGCTGATGTTGATCAGGTAGGAAGCCTCTTCCCTTGTTCCCCACACTTTGCTTAATGTTCCAAGGCTCTCCCTCTGTTGAATGTGGTCTCGCCCCATGTTTTATGCTGTGTGCTTTTTGTGCTTCAGGGCCAGGGTCTCTGTCCCTGTGCCTTTGGTGGAATTCTGTGTAGGCTGTCAAGACTGTCCTTTGGTGTCTGCTTTGCTACTCTGGGGAGAAAAAGGAGGTTTGGGGCGAAAGAGGAAACTCTGTATGTGTCAGATCTTGCCCTTGGGGAACAAACTGAATTTGTATTTCCAATTTCTGATTCTCAGTTACCAGAAAGAACATCAGGGAACAGGGAGTGGAGAAAAGCATGCTAACCCATTCCGCTTCTACAGGAAATTGCTTTTTCTGTCAGTCAGATGTTTGAATAAATATTTCATTGGTTGATTGGAAAAATCTCCTGCAGGTCTTTCAGAAGCGTAGTGAGCTAGAACATTTCTTCCCTCTGTTCTCTCTGGGTAACTAGGCAATGGGGGGAGTTGGAAGCACAGATAGACAGATGGCATATCTGTCATTTCCACCCTGTTGTTTGACTCTTGGAGGAGGTTCAGTGCCTATAGCCTCCCTGGCTATAAGGTATGGTGTTCATTTGGCTGGGTCTGGTTTTCAGCACAGTTTTAGAGAACTCCAGTCTGCCCTCCATAAGATAAGCTAGCTAATGTAGGAGCTGAGAGCTCTTGACACGCCTCCAGGGTTTATGGAAGTGAGGGATCCATGATCTTTTGAGATAATCCCAGCTATTCCTTTGTCACCCTGAGACATGAGTTTCTAGAGTTTAGTGCGGACAAGTCCGGGCTTTAGTACAGCCTTAAGGCAGAAGAGTAGTTTATTTTAACACTAAAATTAAAAACTGGCTTTGTTGATGTGTGCAGAGTGAAATTAATAGAATATTATAATCATATTTAGAATTGAAGAAACCGTAGAGGTCATTGAGTCCAGTTAGAACTAGAATTTGTAAGGTTTGGGAATCACATATACTAGTTAATTTGAACTGTGTGACTTGTTACTCATAAACTGATTTTAAAATTCCCAAGATCAGGAGTTTTGGAGATTTTAAGGGGGACAAAAGAGGACTTTTTAACCCAGTAATCTTTATGTTGTAAAACTGAATGGTGAAAGATAGCCATTATGGTACTGCTAAGAGTTTCTCTTCTTGCTTCACAAGAGATACCCAGGTTTTGGAAAGTGATCTTGTAGGCCGCAGTCAGTCAAGAAGCATTTACTAAGTGATCACTGTATGCCAAGTACTTTGCTAAAAAGGAGATGCAAAAAAGGGCAAAAATAGCCTTGCCTCAAGGAGCTCACATTCTAACAGGAGAGACAAACATGAAAATAACCAGGTATATGTGAGTTATAGACAGAGCAGATGGATGGTGATTTTGGTGTAAGGGCAAAGCAGCTGGGAGGAGGGGAAGGAGGGAGGTTTGGGAAAGGGCTCTCGAAGGAAGCCAGGGAAACAAACAAACAAATAACATATTGCTGGAGTGGATACTCCTTTTGATCTTTCCATCATTTGTCCCCTCTCTTCTCTGGTGACTCAGCTTACTTGGATTGGGCGTTTTTCCCCATGCATACATTGGTAAGCCTAACCAGATCTCAGTAGCTAGGATATGATGTGCTGAAACACCTTCCAGATTAGTATATTGGTTCCCCTTCCCTCAGGGGCTGGCTGTTTTTGTATGTGGTCAATGCCACATACCTAGTAAAATAACACAGTGAACTAAAACTGAGGGGGCTAGCTAACAACTTGGGTGATAGAGACAGGATTCAAAATGATCTTGACAGGCTAGAACATTGGGCCAATTCCAGTCAGATGGAATTCACTAGGGATAAATGTAAAGTCTTTCATTTGGGTTCAAAAAATCAACTTTCCAAATACTGGATATGGAAAGCATAGATTTAGACAGCAGTCTGTCTGAAAAAGATTGGGCAGTTTTAGTATATAATTCAACTGTGTGATATAGCGGCCAAGAAAGCTGCTGTAATCTTGGACTGAAAAAAAGGCTTCACTCCCAGGGATAAGGAGGTAATAGTCCCTTTGTACTCTGCACTCTTCAGACTACACCTGGAATATTATGTTTGGTTCTGGGCACCACAGTTTAAAAAGGACACTGATTAAACTGGACAATGCTCAGAAGAAGGCATCTAGGATAATGCATAGTACTTGGCACATAGTAAGCACCTAATAAGTGTTTGTTGTTGCTGCTGCTGAATAATCTGGAGTCTGTGTTATATACGGACTGACTGAAGGAAATGGAGAAATTTAGGCTATGGAAGAGAAGGTTCAGGGGAGACATGATTTCTCTGTTCATATATTTGAAGGGCTGTCATGTGGAAAAGGATGGATTTGTTCTGTTAGGCCCCAGAGACCAGAACCAGAGCTAAGGGCAGAAGTTTCAGAGGCAAAATTAGGCTTGATATTAGAAAACAAACAAACAAACAAACTGATTTACAGTCATTGGTGTTGAAGAGTAGAGTAGAATGCCTTAGGAGGTAGTGGCTTCCCCTTCTGTCTTAGAAATCCCTGAGCAGAGACTGAACACCCGTTTGACTTGTGTGTTAGAGTGGGTGTAGGAATTCTTTTTGGGTGAGGGGACAGCTGAGTTCCCTTCCAGATTTGTGATTCTGTGGTAAAATTGAATACAAGGTTGAATACTTGGGGAGCCAACAGGCTTTAGGGGTAGGCAGATACTTCTGCTGAAGTAGGGTTCCTATAGACATCTGGGGTTCTGCCCAGGTTGGGAACAGAGTCATTGTCGGACCCCATTCTATCAGAGTTTAAACCAGGATAGATGGATACATAGCATTGGATCGGAGGGGGCAGGTTGGAAGTGGTGGGGATTGGTCACAGCCCTGGTGTCCTATCCTTTGAGCAGATTCAGAGAGCCTTAGTTATACTTCTAGGGTCCAAGAGAGGGGAGCTTAAAACTACCATGCTGAGGTGGATCCATAAACCTGTCCAATCTGTCTGACCTCATAGATACAGGATTCGGCAACCCTGGACATTGAGAGAGCCAACAAAGAGATTGAAATGCTCCGGAAGCAGTACGAGGCCATGTCCCAGGAACTCAAAGAAGCCATCCAAGAGGCAGAAGTGGCAAAATGTAGGCGAGATTGGGCCTTCCAGGAGCGAGACAAGATTGTGGCAGAGAGGGAGAGTATACGGTAACTTGGCACTTTGGGGTCCCAGAAGCGAGGGGCTCTCTCTTGGGTATTGGACACCGCCCCACCTAAAATTTCACACATAACCCATCTCATATGTCCTTTAATCAATGAGTAAAGATTTGTGCAAGGTACTTGGCTAGCAGCCATACTTAGTGAATCAAATCATATTTAACCAATGCTTTTCCAAAATAAAATATATTGTTTTTTCTTTTCATCTACATTTCCCAATTGCATTTTCATCTGGTTCACTTGGGCATTTTAGGGGCTTGGAAGCTATTTCGCCCATGAGTTTGACAGCTCTGATCTAGGCTAACTCTGTCCTTTGACCTGAAGGAAACTGTGGTCCTGGGACAAGAAGGCCACTCGGGGTCACCCAGTAAGTTGGTGGATTGGAATCCAAGTGTTTCAATTCTCAATCTGCTGGAGTGAGGCAGAAGTGGACAAATACCTTGTCACTTAGGATTGCAGTTCCAGTAACATACTTAGCTGCTCCACAGCCTTGACCAGTTACCTTCTCTTCATCTACAAAATGAAGACAGTGATGGCCATACCAGCCTAACTATCTATTTCCTAGGAGTGTTGTGACCTAACAAGTGAATACACTTGGGAAATTCTTAAGCACTCTACAAACATGTAATGTTTTATAATTGTTTGAGTTGTATCTCTGCCCCATGTTACCTTGGACAAGTCCCTTCTCTGATCTTTCTTGGATGCAGTATGGAGGAGTAGGTAGGGTGCTGGACTTGCAATAAGGAAGACATGGTTTTGAATCTAGTTTCATTTATCTGCTAGCTGTGCGACCCTGGGAAAGTTACCTAACCCACCTCATTTTCCTTTTCTATAAAATGGAGATGGAATGATACTTTGTAGAATTAAACTTCTTTATTTATTAATAAAAATTGTTTTCTTTTCCTCCTTCATTCTCTGCTTCCCCTTTTCCTCTGCTTTCTCCCGCTGAGGAAATAAAAACCAGAAAAACAAAACTCTTCTAATAAATATGGAGAATCAAGCAAAATGAATTCCCACCCTGGGCACCTCATCCTGCACATTGAGTCCCTCACCTTTCTGTCAGGAGGTAGATAACATGCTTCATTGGTCCTCCAGGATCTACCTTGGAGGATTCTTATGAGGCTTGACTGAAATAATTTATATGAAATGATTATAAGTATTCCAGTGTTAAATAGATGCCAGTTATTAATTAAGTCATGCTCCCTTGTTCACCAGCTGGTTGTAAGTATGCAGCAAGATAATGTGCAGAAAATGTTTTGTCCGCAAGCCAGTTGTATGTAAACATTAGATGTTATTTCTTCTTGAAAAGGGCAGCTTATACAAGGACCTCTCTAAGTATGAATATACTTGCAGCTTTTAGCCAGAATGAAGAACTGGGTCCCTACCTATGTTAACGCACCTTGCTGATTCACAAGCTGATGAAGTACTTTTAATGGCTGATGGTTCATTTAGAAGGGAGGGGTGCTTATTTGTGTCTTTTCTCTTTTGGACTCTGCCCTGCCCAGAGCATAGAGGCTCCAGTGGGTGCCTGGCAAGGTGTTTTTTCTTTAGCTTTGTCCTCATTGAGCAGTTTCATATATCTTTGCATTCATGCTTCTCTCCTCTGCTTGCAACCACATGATCCTTTCTTAGCCCCTCTCCATCTTATAAAGAAACAAAGCACCATGGTAATGGGAGAGAACTGTATGTCTTTGCTAGCTTCCTCTCACCATTCCTAAACCATAGATGCATTATTACAAAGGCCTTCTGCAGACAGTAAATAATTTGGGGAGTGTAATAATTTTGGAGGTGAGTGGCAGTGTGATCAGATGGATAGAATCCTGAATTTTGGTCAAATACCTGGGTTCAAAACTCAGACATTTAGAAGTTGTGGCATGATGGGTGAGAAGGATCCTCAGAATTACTTAAATTTGCATTTCTAATTATTAGTGATATGGAACTTTTTTATGTGCCTATTGATAACTTCAATTTCTTTATTTGAAAGCTGCCTGTCAATAGCCTCTGACCATTTATGAATTGGGAAATGGCTCTTATTCTTTTGAATTGAAATAAGTTCCATATAGATCTTGGAAATGAGACTTTTATCAGAGAAACTACCCACAAATATTTTTTCCCCAGTTAATGGCTTCCTTTCTACTTTTAGTTATATTTGTTTTGGTTTTGCAAAGACTTTGCAAAAACTTTTAAATTTTACTGTGTGTCTAAGTCATGTATCCATTTAGGTTGATGATGGTGGTGGACTCAGGATACAGAATGAGACATGTGCTTTTTGACATGGCCAATGCAAGAATTTGTTTACTTGACTACTTGTATTTGTTCTAAGGGTTTTATCTTTGTTTTTTGTTGGTTGTTTTTCAAGTTGGGGAGGAGGAAGAGAAAGTAAATAGTTGTTGGTTGAAAATCTTTTTCATAGTTACTTTGTTAGAATATTCCAGGATAAGGGGATTTTCTCCCTTAAAAATATCATCTTGCCCCGAGGTATATGCTTCCATTAATCATTTGATTCACAAGCACTCATTATGTTCCTTTTCCGTGCCAGGCACTGTGATAGACTCTGGGAACACAAAACCAAAAATGAAAGAGCCCCTGCCTTCAAGGAGTTTATATTCTATCATATTACATTCCAGCAGTCAAGGGCTGGGAAAGGAGATGCTTTTTTTTTTGTCCCAGGAGTTTACCTTCCCTTCTCCCTGTTTCGACTCTCTTCCCCCAGGACCTTGTGTGACAACCTTCGACGTGAGAGGGACCGGGCAGTGAGTGACCTGGCTGAAGCCTTGCGCAACCTGGATGATATGAGGAAACAGAAGAATGATGCTGGCAGAGAGTTGAAGGAACTGAAGTATGTGGGTGTGCCTCCCCAGCATCCTGCAGGCCCCTGGGGCCTCATGGAAGCCTGGGAGTTACTGTATTGAATCACAGAGGGCTAGATTTTCAGCCCGTTCCCTGTCCCGGTTCTCTGTTCTCAGGAAGGTCCCTTTCACTTTCCCTTTTCCCCTTAATCCATAGGGCATGTGGAAATGCTGAATTTCCACTCTTTCCACCTTTTTGATACCAGAGGTCAATTTGAGAGTCAGCTTAGAATAGTGGATAGAACACTGGACTTGGTGCTTGGAAAGACACTTAACCTCTGAGCCTTGATTTGTCAACTGCAAAAACTGGCTGATAGAAGTTCCTGTATCACAAGATTGTGGGAAAGGTCAAAATGAAATAATGTAAAGTGCTTTTTTCCAAATCTTAACAGATTATGTAAATGTCGTCTCCTCCTCCTCTTCCCTTTTTCTCTCCCTTACCTCTTTTTTCTCCCCCGAGGGCCAGGAACACTACATAAAAAATTCATTGGAATGCCTGCCCTGTGTGAGGCAGAACTATGTTAGGTGCTGTACAGAGAAGTGTATGAAAGGGTTGCTGTCCTAAGGGAGCTTCTTCTATTTAGAGAGCTAAGCCATACCTGTTGTGAAAGAAAACTAAACTGAAGGTAGGACTTGTTGTTTGTCCTTTGTTTTCGAAGAGAACCATGACATCAGGAAGGTGATGCCATGATTTGCGAGTGAATTGGATTTAAGTGAGGGAGGGCTGTGCCAAGTCACCAGCCTCACTCTCTCCTCCGGAGCCATCTGGTTCCAATGGCCAGACATAGATCAGGAGTACCAGAGATGACCCCTAGGTAGGACTTAGGTGCCAGATGAATGGTGTACTTGAATATCCTAGAGTACTTGGAAGCAGTAAGTACCGTAACAAGTCTAGGGATATGGGCTAGGAGGGTAGAAGGAGGCTTTATGGAAGAGAGAGGATTTGGGGTTAAGCCAATACTGATAGAAGACAATTTGGTCAAATTCTGAGACTCCATCTGGACCGTTATAGGAGGAATCCCCTTTTGTGAGAGGCATTCTGGAACATCCATGGTAACTCTTGGCTCTTCCTGTTTTTGATTGTTTGCTGTTTCCAGTGGCATTTGAGAAGGGATCACCTTCAGCCCACTGGAAAAAACTGAAAGGGGAAAAAAGATGGAAAAGTAAAATAGATATTTACAGATTTCTAAAAGTCAAGAACCTTACAAGTTTTCCCAGTCCGTGGTTCTCAACTTGAGAGGCAGTTTTTGCCAGTGTATTATTTGAGATTTCCCTAACTTTGAGTGTCAAAAGAGGTGCCTGGCCTAATGGGTAGAGAGCTGGATTGATATTAGAGTCAGGATGCCTTGGGATCTGCCTCTAACTCGGTGATGGAGTGGGCCTAGGCAATTCATTGAACCTCTTAATTTCCCAATGTCTCTTTAAGGTTATAGATATAATGGGTATCATTGCTTGCCTTCTCATTGGGTAGGGGAGGGGGTGGAAGGAAGGATGGAATTTGGAACTCAAAATAAAAAAAATGAATGTTATGTATAATCTGAAAAAAAGTTATTCTTCCTGATTAGTATCAGGTCTGAATTGGTAGAGACAGTTTTTTCTCAGCTGGGAGCTTCTTATACTGGTAAAGTCACAGGACTGGACAAAAAAAGAAATAATATCAGATACCAGGCAAGGAGAAAAAATTCTGAATTGAAGTGAGAAGCCAGGCTCAGGAGACTTGCTGGAAGGGCCAGAGAGCCCATACTTCTTTTGTGTGGGCCACCCGTGTTTTATTAGTTATACCTTTTTGGACAGAATTTTTCCCAGAATAAAAAAAAATAGGTGAAAAATTACTAGACAGACTAACATCCTTGGATAAATAAATGAGTTCTCTGTGATGGCCCTTTATAGAGGCAGTAGCTTGTAAAGTGGATAGAGATCTAGCTTTACCCCGTAAAGGACCTCAGTGCCTGCCTCTGATACATCCAGTCTATATTACTCTGGTGGCAAGCGGCTTCCCCTCCAGTGCTTTAGGCAACTGTCTAACACTGTGAAGTTACAAGGAAGGTGTTGACTTGCATCGGTAAAGGGAGTTTCTTTACCTGGGAATTCCTTACACCAATGAGTTAGGACTCTAGTTCCTATATCCACCCCTAGGGTCATCTTCTCTTCTCCCTCCCCCTCCCCACACCCCCCAATTTTTGATTGTGAAGATTCTGCCTGCTCTGCCAAGCCTGCACTTGGAGGAAACAATTTTATTTTATTTAGCTACCCTTCCCAATCTATTAAAATAAGCTGTGTCCCATATTTCCTGATTTAACTGGAGTGTTAAGGGAGAAAGAACTGCCCTTTAATTTTTTTAAAATACATTTTATAGATATATTTTATTTTTACAAATTTTCTCCTGCATTTCTGCCCTTTCCCCCTCCCAGAGAGCCATCCCTTATAACAAAGAATATTTTTTAAAGAAAAAAAGGAAAAGAGGAAGAAGAGAAAATCCCAGCAAAACCAATTAATATACTTAAAAAGTCTGAAAATATATGCAGTGTTCCATGCTTGGGGGTGTTCCACTTCTGCTAAGAGGGAGGGGCACGTGCCTTCTCACATTTCTTCTTATGCTTAATCTTTGTGATTTTGCAGGGTTTGTTTTCTGTTGTTTTGTGGTGCTTTTCATTTACCTTGTTGTAGTCATGGCATGTATTATTTTATTGGTTTTGCTTCCTTCATTCTATATCACTTGGTAAGTCTGCTTCTCTGTAGTCAGATTTGTCTTTTCTTAGAGCACAGTAATAAATCCATCATATTCAACTTACGGTAACATGTTTAGCCATTACCCCATTGCTGGGTATCTTCCTTGTTTCCAGTTCTTTGCTACCATACCATAAAACATTGTCGCTATCTGTATTTGGGTGTATATGGGGACTTCTTTTTTGCCCTTTAGTTTTAATGGATGATTTTAGGCTTTTGAGATGCTGTGGGAGAATCTTGTCATGATTTGGCAATATAGAAGGCCGGGTTACACTGATTCCTAGAAATTCAGTTCTAAAACTGTCTCTTTCCATAGGGAAAAGATGGAGAACCAGCTGGAAAAAGAAGCCCGTTTCCGGCAGCTGATGGCTCATAGTTCCCATGACTCAGCCATTGACACAGATTCTATGGAGTGGGAAACGGAAATAGTGGAGTTTGAAAAGGACAGAGTAAGTTTGGTATGGTGGATGAAGTGTTGGGCTTGGAGTAAGGAAGACCTGAGTTCAAATCAAGCCTCAGGCACTTACTAGCTGTGGGAGGGAGGGGGAGATATTTAACCTCTGTGGGAATAGTAGTGGCATCTACCTCCTGGGATTGTTGTGAGTATCAAATGAGATAATATTTGTAAAATGCTTTGCATATAATAGGTGCTATACAAATGCTTGCTCCCTTTCCTTGTCTTTGCAGCAGGTTTGTGGTTTAGGTTAGGGGGATCTGGAAGTATCCTTTCAAGGAGATGTATCTAAGTCTTTGGCAGTCATTGGGGTTAGACATTCAGTTTTTCTTGATATAATTGATTTCTTACTTTGAGGGGGAAGTAAATTCAGGTTTTCTTTTATTATTCGGGATAAGGATAATGGACTCTAATTCCCTCTTCCATTATAGGTCAGCCCCTTCTCTACCACTTGTGATTGTAGAGAGTTATTTAGAGCAGAAAGGGAAAAATTCAGGCAATATAAAAACAAAAGGCATCAAGATTGGCTTAGAAAATGACACATTAACATTATCTGTGTTGTACTGTATTTTTACTTATTTTGTTAAACATTTCTCTATTACATTTTAATCTGGTGCCCACTTTAGCTTAGAGTACTAAGTGGTTCAACAACTTTCCCAAAGTCACATAGCCAGTGTATATCAGTCAGGACTCAAACTCTGGTCTTCTTGGTTTTGAGGCTAACTGTCCATCCACTATACCATGATTTTTTCTTTATTGTGATCTATAGCAAAAGCCTGTACTGTCCTTTTGGGTATTTCATGGCTTCTAACATCTATTGCTGAAGCCATTACAAAAGAGGGCAGGTTGGAATAAATGTTAATAAATGAAATGATTGGACCGTAAGAACATGTAGATAGAATATATAAGAGAGATGGAACTTTTCCCAAGTTAAAAAAAAAGATATAAAGTTTGGTTAAGCCATCAAAGGGTGTATAGCCAAGTAAGACCATGGTAAAGTGTAGTCCTCTGGGTCTTCCTACTCTGCCTTCCCCATTCAAGCCATGGTCCTTGAATAAATAAATGAGGTCTCTCTGATCGCCTTTTGTACAAACAGCCAGCTCGCTCACGTTGAAGAGAAATAGAGAGCCTCTCTCATGCCATGTGGTCGAATGAATTAGACCTATATGCTCAGATTTAGAGCTGGAAAAGTCCTGAGGTTGTGTAGTTCATTTTAATAGATGAGGCAATTGAGATCCAGGGCTGTTAAATGACTCTCAGGATCCCACAGATAAGCAGCAGAACTTACACTGGAATGAGTGGTGACTTCAAATCCAGGGTTCTCTCCACTATCTAGCACTTCCTTCCCTTCTCCCCAGTTAATAGCCTAGAAAGCTGTGACTAAAGCGACCTTGTTGAGTGGCAGGTACTGGGGATGACTGTGCAAAGTCAGGTAGGAACAGAGAGGAAGGAGGAGGAGTGCCCACTATGTGTGTGGGTTTGTGTTGGTGCAAACGTACGCTTTCCTAAACTGTTTTCTCTTGACTGTTCCATTTATCATGCTCTATTGCTGTTTCCCATAGGAGGATATGGATTTGAAGGCACTTGGATTTGATGTGGCAGAAGGTGTGAATGAACCCTATCTCCCTGGGGACTGTGGCATTTTTGTCACTAAAGTAGACAAGGGAAGCATTGCAGATGGTCGATTAAGGTAATAGTGGAATGTTTTTTTGGGCAAGTAAGGACAGTGAGGTGGGGGTGGGCTTGGGGTGGGGTGGGGGGGAGAGAAGGCCAGGATTAGAAACGCTAAAATCTTTGCCAAACTCAAGATTCCTATCTTCAATTTGAATCCATGCTGAGCCAAAGAAGGTGTACAAAAATAAATTGTAAAACCTTAGTGACTTCTAGAAGTCTGTTTCTTCCTCTTTCTGTCCTATTCTCCTTTCTCAGCAAAGCTGCAAAACTGTCATTTTTATCCTATGGAGATACATGGTCTCCATTACCTTCCTGTCAAATGGCCCTTGCCTTCCTCTCACTACTTCTCCTACCCAGTTTTCTGGCAGACACTAGGTGGGCTAAATGTCTGGCTGTTTCTTTTCCAGTAGAGAACAGGATGGCATTGTTCACATTAGAATGCTTGGGAGATATGTTCCTCTTTTATAGAGGTTAAAATCTGCCCAAATGGGGGAAGGGGATGATGGAACTCTTGCAGATCCCTCCAGTGGGGACAGAGGGAGATCTGCTTCACAGGCCTCAGTTGGTGATGATTCGATGTTGCCCCTTGCCAGAGTGAATGATTGGCTGCTCAGAATCAATGATGTGGACCTTACCAACAAGGACAAGAAGCAGGTGGTCAAGGCTGTTCTCAGTGGTGGAGGGGTCATTAACATGGTGGTCCGGAGAAGGAAGTCCCTGGGAGGGAAAGTGATCACACCACTCCACATTAACCTGGCTGGACACAAAGGTAACAGGATAGGGGCTTTAGGAGACACAGGGTACTGGGGCTGACACGTTATATTGGAGACATGAGAGGGCTCTTGACATACACTAAGACCCACTTGACTTATTGAGAGCATGGAACCATTGACTGTCACAACTAGAACACAGCATAGAGACTGTCTAGTCCAGGGGTTCTTAACCTGGGGTCTGTGACCTTGGTTGTTTTCTGTTTTTTAATTAAAATATTTTTAAAAGCTGTTTTCAATATAATTGGTCCTTTGTATAATTTTACGCATTTATTTTATGCATGTAAAAACATTATTTTGGAGTGCATTGACTTGCCCATACAAACAACTTCGACAAAAAATTAAGAAGCTCTGAATCAGTCCAATCTGTCTTTTTATCTGTAAGTGACTTGTTGAAGGTAGCACACTTAAGAGAGTTGTGTCACCTGGTGAGTTTCTAACATTCATTTATAGACCAGTAAACACAGTTGGCACATTATTTCTGCCTCATGCTTTCAATTAAGGAATAAGATTTTTAATTTTTTTTGGTGGGGAAGTAAGGGTTGCCCAGTAACCCTGCACTTTATTGCAGGTAGGCTCTGGGGATTTAGACATGTGTAAACTTAATCATCTGGCAGTTTAATTCAACAGGAAGGCAAACAGCAATCATTTACTGAATGCTTACTGTGTGCCATGCACTGTGCTAAGTGCTGGAGATGCAAATACAAACAAAAAAGACAGTCATCGCCATCAAGGAGCTTATGTCCTAACGGGGAAAGACAGTATATAAAGGAGTCAAAAAGTGGAATTAGGGGTATGTGGGAGGGTGAAGGTACTTGTATAGGGGCAGAAGCTCAGCTAAGAGGGGAATGAAGATTGGTATTCCCAGAGCCTTGCTCAGTGCCTGGCACACAGTAAACACTTAATCAATCCTTGTTAATTGTTTGAGAGGCAGAGTAGTTAGGGTAGAATTGAACTAAAAGGATAACTGTTCACTCACAAACACCAAATTGTAGTTGGAGAGCACTCGTTTGTAGCAGATCCATCAGCGTATGTATGTGACTTCCTTCGCCCAGCTGCCCATAGTGCCTTGAGTAGGAGCAGAGAAGCTAGCTGTATATGGTAGGGGTTACATAGGGTTAGGGATTAGCAGTGTGGAAGCAGTGGTGGTGGCAGCGGCGAGGGAGAGGCAAAGAAGTGAGATGTTTAAGGGTAGAAGAGACAACTGTGTTGAATTACCTACCATAAGCTTAAGGCTGTGGAGGGAGGAAAGTAAAACCACAACAGAAGTGATGAAATGAAGGAATGAGGGTTTGGGGCAGTGATCAAGGAACTGGAAATAAAGATGGAGAAAGTGAGCAGATACAGAAGGAATGAGGTTCTTGGATCAGGGTTGGGGGAGGGTAGGAGATTATGGTCAAAATTGGAGATTTTCCATTTCAGGATGCTGGTGGTAGAGCTGACCATCTCTGGGTGGCTAAAGTGGAATGACCAGGGTGATCCTAGAAGGGTCAACAAGAAACAAAAGATTTATAGCAGCAGGGAAAAAAGACTGTAATTCAGGTGCCGGTGTCCATTGAGGAAGGTGGGAGGTGAATATAATATAGGGGTAAGGGTCAGGAGAGAGTGACATTAACAGAATGGCACGGATGGTGATGGAATCGAGGTTTTTGAGTGATAGTGGAAAAACTAAAGGCAAAAGAGAACATTGATCCCAGAGTCACACAATCAGGAGGGATCTTTGAGGCCATCTCCTTCAACCTGGACCTGCCAGGGTGAATGCTGACTCCTTTTCCTGGCCCTTTGTATTATGAGGGAAGCTTAGGAACTGAGAGAAAGAGCCATCCTTATTGGAGAGGAAGGTGAAGGATATGGTGTCCTCAGGGCAATGTTAGTTTTCAGTTATTGCCAGGAGGTAGAAGGCACCCAGGAGGAAGAGACTGAAAAAGTTTGACAGTAAAATGTGGGGATTCAGAAAAGTCAGGAAGAAGCTAGATAAGAGACAGCGAAAGCTAAGAAAGTGAGTATGAACTCCTACAGATTCTAGAGGCCAGAGTTAAAAGAGGCAGATATTGGGGGAGGGTTTGCTGCAGGTAGGCAGAAGCTGATAGAATTAGTGTTCTATTGAAGAGTTTGGCTTCAGTCCTAAAGGTCAGTAAAAAGGACTCTGCAAAGAGTAGCTTGCACAAGTTCATATACTTTATTTATCCTGTGCCCTTGGGCCAGAGCAAGACTTAGAATCGCTTGTAAATGTACACTTAATTTCCCATTTTAGGGTAGCAGATTTAGAAGTGAATGGGGTAGGTGGATGGGATTTCCAGTATCTGAAACACTGATAAGTGATAGTTAACAGGGAAGAGGAGGAGGAAACCTTAGACTCATCATGTATAAAACAATTTGGGCCATTTGGCATAGGGGCAAACATTGCCCAGTAGCCCTCAAGGCTACTGAAAATTTCAGGTAACTGAAGTTTATGACTTCAGGCAGTGGCCTTTTAAAAATTATTTTAAGATTATAAAGTGAGTGTCATTGTATGACAATGGAGTGTTTGATAGTTGATATTTATGATTGTGGCCCTAAGTGATTGACTTATTCATAAAAAATTGAATTGAACCTTATTATGGTACTGAGCATAATGTCTTGCATACACAGATAGTTGTGGAATTGAAGTAAGTGTCTCTCTCTTCAGAGCATTGAGAAAAGGCTAAATTTACAGGAAGGGCTGGATTCTAGCCCTATTTTTGACAACATGCATGTGACTCAGGGCAAGTGGGTCTCTTAACTTTGCAGTGCCCCAAGTAATTTTCTAAGACCATAAGTTACAGGGACATGGCTGCTTGTGAGTTCTGTCATTTTATGAAAGAAGGGGAGTCAGTAATGTATTTTAGAAAGTTTTCTATCCAATGAGACACATGAGTGGATCGAGAGCTGGCCAGGTTTCATAGATTTCAGTGACCTTGGGCAAGTCATTCAAACCTCTCAATGCCCTAGACACACTTAAGACTCAGTCACAGTGAAAGTGGCCACCTTCATGAGTAGAGGTAGTTTTCTCACCCAGGAGTTCCCAGTACCAGTTGGACAACAGTCCCAGTCTCTGTCCTTGCCCTCACCCCTTCTAGCCATTATATTTTATAATCTTAAAATAATTTTTACAAGGCCACTGACTGAAGTCATAAACTTCAGTTATCTGAAATTTTCACTTAACTGGAACACCTCAGGCCTTGGTCACGTTGTTTTAACTTGACTAAATTGAGATTTGGTGACTGTGTACCTGAGTCATGCCTACTTTTTCTTTTGATATCCCTTTCCCCTTTAAAAAAAATAGAACAAAGACAAATCAGTGGAGGGGGGGTGGGATGTTAGGCAAGGATCGGGAATAGGCCATGGACTGGAGGACTATGTGCATTCTAGTTATATTCTGTGGATTCTAGAGAGTGGCATCAGCCTGGAGAATGGCGTGTTTGCTGCTGCTGTTGTTCCTGGAAGCCCCGCTGCTAAAGAAGGATCCCTTACAGTGGGAGACAGGATTATTGCTGTAAGTCAAATGGAGAAAACCCGAGGGGGTGTCTGCCAGAAATGGACAATGTAATTACCTCTGGGAAAGAAAAAACAACCCATTCACAGGAAACCCATGGAACTTGAATGTACTTACTGTTCTCCTCTAACCCCTCATATATAAAGAAATGAGGATTAAAACAGCTTATCTCTGTGAGAATAAGCTGCCAGGGACATGAAATTTAGAGCTGACTTGCCATGTGTGGATAGAATTCTTGGTTTCCTAATTATGGAGGGTCAGCTGTGTTACCTTTCCTAGTAGGGAATAGTATGGCTGTAACTGTAAGTGTAGAGTCCTGTGTACGTATATATAAGTCATCTACTTATATGTAAGTTCCCTATATAAATAAGTCTCATTGGTGGGGCTTTTTTTATCCTGTATCCCTTTGGAACTGTCCATGGTGCTGTACCAAGAGAGTGCTCTTGGGCTGCTTCCAGTCTAAAACACGATAGAGGATGCCTTCACACCAGCTGGTTTAACTGAATGACCTAGTAGCTCTGTGCTTGCTTCAGGGCAGTGTAGGGCATTTCAAAGGATTCTCTAGTGGCCAATTCTGTCTCATTTCTCCTTCTCCTCCAGATTAATGGCATTGCACTAGATAACAAGTCTCTGACTGAATGTGAATCCCTACTCCGGAACTGCCGGGATTCCCTGACCCTCTCACTAATGAAGGTAAAGAGCTGTAAATGCAGGCTTCTCTTCTGGGTGTATGGGCAGAGGCAAAAGGTTACTCTGGGAGGCCAAAACAGGGATTGAACTTCACTTTGCATGTGTCTACTGTCATTACTGCCTTTTAAAGCCTCTTTCATATTTCTTCTCTAATTTATTCATTCAACAAACATTTCTTTTTTTAAAATAACATTTAATTTTTTTTCCAATTACATATAGTGACAAATTTTAACATTCATTAAGAAAACCACCTCCCCTTTCCTAAGATGGTCAGCAATTTGATATGTTCAGTCATGTAAAACATTTCCATATTAGTCATTCAACAAACATTTCTTGAGTCCCCACACTGTGTTACCTTCCTAGTTTGGGACTTTGTTACTTCTCATTTGGAATTTTTAATCATTTCCTAGTCATCTTTCTAATGCACAGGTCTGATGACATCACCCCTCCTGCACAAAAACCCTTCAGCTGTTTCCTATTGCTTCTTATCTTGGCATTTCGGTACATTCCTAGTCTGCATTCAGCCTTTCTTTCCAGCTTTATACATTTTAGCCAACCTGCATTACTAATTTTCTTCTTTTTTGAGGGGGGAAGGCAGGGCAATTGGGGTTAAGTGACTTGCCCAAGGTCACACAGCTAGTAAGTGTGTCAAGTGTGTGAGGCTGGATTTGAACTCAGGTCCTCCTGACTCCAGGACCGGTGCTCTACTCACTGTGCCACCTAGCCGCCCCCATTACTAACTTTCTTTGCCATCTCCTGAGCCTCCATGCATTTGCACAGATTGTCCCCCATGCCTGGAATGCATGCTTCCTTTCCCTTCCCCTCCACCCCAGTCCACCTTAGGAGTCACCTCCTCTGTGAAGCCTTCCTTCATTGATCTCCCCAGGATAAAGTGTTCTTGATACCTTGTGTCAATCAATCTCTCTCTCTCTCTTTCTCTTTCTCTCTTCTTCTTCTTCTCTCTCTCTCTCTCTCTCTCTCTCTGTCTCTGTCTCTCCCTCTTCCTCTGTATGTCTGTCTCTCTCCCCCTCTGTGTCTGTCTGTCTCTATCTCTGTCTCTCTTTATCTCTCTCTCTTGGCTCCATCTCACTGTACCTGGTGTGTTTACCTATGTCTCTTGTATTCCTCTCCCTCCTCCCCACTAGTCTTTAAGCTATTTGGGAATAGAGACTGTGCTATTTTTTATCTTTGTTTTCTAGGTGCCTAGCCTGGGGCCTTGCATGTTGATGTTTAATGACTCTTTGTAAATTGAATTGAAGAGAAAATGTACCTCTCTCTCCTCTTTGCATAGGTGGGGGACTGTGGGTATGGATAATTGCATATACTGGCAGATTTGACTGATGTGTTGGTTAGGTTTTTTTAATCCTATATATTTTTTTCAAATGATCAATATTTTCTATCTCCAGTCCCCTTCTTCCCCCTCATCCCCTACTATGCCATTTCTTATAATAATGGAATTTGGGTCTAGGTCTATGATCCTATAATCCTAACAAAGAATAAAAGAAAAGAAAAAAAAAAGTAAATTAACAAGAATATTGAAAACAAGTCTGCCTCTTTATCTAGCATTTTATTCTCATGGCACTCTTTGAAGGAGCATAGCAAATCCAGGCTTGGTCATTATAATTTCACAGCCTTCAGGTTGGATGGTTCTTTTCTTGTTCTTTATGTTTGTGTTGTTGAAGTCAATTGCGTAGATTTGTTTTCCCAGTTCCTCTGCTGTCACTTCTGTACGTCTTCCCATGTTTCTCTGCAATCATCACATTTATTATTTCTTGTGGCATGGTAATATTCCACGATACTCATGCATCACAACTTGTTTAGGTATTCCCCCATCCATGAGTGTTTACTTTGTTTCTAGGTCTTTGCTGTCACAATATTCTTTTTGATTCTTTGTTACAAGGGATGCCTCTGTGTGTGTGTGTATTTGTATTGATTAAAGACCTAGGTGTGATGGTGGATACCTGTAGCTCTTGCTACTGGGGAATTGATTGACTGAGAGTTCTGGGTGTGATGAGACTAGAGCTCACCCAGTGTCCAAATTAATGCTGCTTGACAGTCTTCCTCAGGAGGGCTGGATTGGTGTGGGTTGGAGACAGAGCTGCCAAAGCTTCTGTGCTGATCAGCAGTGGAGTTGGGTCCATGAATGGCTACTGTACTTCCAGCTTGGTTAAGATAGGAAGACAGTCTCCAAAAATTAAAAAAAAAATTTGGAAAGGCTTTTTGGAGATGTTCACAAGCACAGGGAGGGGATTTTTTTTCTTTTGCCATCACATGGTTAATATTGTGTCAATAATAGTTATTAATTTGTATCTATGGGGTAAGAAAGTCTGAGTCCTGTGATAATATTGGTACAATGCTTCTTAAATCTCAGCGTACTGTATTAATATCAGATATCATTATTGCTGTGGTTTTCTTTGCCCAAGCAGTTGAGCTGAATGATGGTCCTTGCCGCCCTGTGATCTGAATGTTCTCTTTCCTCTCTGCCTTTGGGGCCTCTTAGGTGTTCCCTCAGAGCTCTTCGTGGAGTGGGCAGAATATTTTTGAGAATCTCAAGGATTCAGAAAAAGTGTTGAACTGTAGGCTCCATGGGTCCGAGGTCCAGGCTCAGAATAAACGGAACCTGACACAGCACAACAGCTCCACGCAGACAGACATTTTCCATTTGGAGAGCCTAGAGGACAAGAAGGATCCAAGTACCCCAGGGAGCAGTGGGGGCTCCTTCTGTGAGCACAAGCCCTTCCCCCGAGGGCCCTTGCAGGTTGTTGACTCTCATCGGAGCTGCCACAGTGCCTCCGAACACAGTCTCAGCTCCTTTAGCTCGGACCCCTATGGGGAGCGTGGGTATGGACTGGTGAATTTGGGCAGTCGGAGAATGCTGCCTCCCTTTGACACTGTCATTGGGGACTGTGTCCTGGTGGGATCCACGTTGGAAGAGGCAGGGTCAGGAATGAAACACAGTGGCGGGACCTGGCCCAAGGTTATGGTCAATGCCTCTTCAACAGAGACAGAGAAATTCTCTGTCTATAAGAAACCAAAGCAGAGGAAGTCAATCTTTGACCCGGACACCTTTAAGCGCCCCCAGACACCTCCCAAAGTAGATTACCTCTCCCCAGGCCCTGCACCTGCTCATTCTCCCCAGTCCTCCAAGGCAGAAGGACCCCCAACTCCTCCTACCCCTCCCAAGAGGAGTGACTCCATTAAGTTCAAACATAGACCACAGGATAGCTCTGGTTCAGAGACCACACTGGTCCCCAGCTCTCCTTCCACCAGCCCGCCAGCCATCCATCCCTCTGTACCAGCTCCTCTGGGGCTCAAACAAGACTCTCCACCTCACAAGGGCAAGGGTCGGATTCCTGGGCACTATTACCGGGAGGAGGAAGGGGACTGTGCCCTCCTGCCTGGGAGGAAGCCCTGTGAAGAAGATGGCAGTTTCCAGAGAGGGGATGATTCAGATCTGAAGCGACCCCGGCCCAAATCAGCACCGATTCTTCGGCATAAACTCATCCCAGTAACCATTCCCAACCAGTCACTTCAGGTAAAGACTGGCCATGAGTGGGTAGGAAGGTGGGTGGTGGCAGATAAAGAGATCTAGTACTCAGTAGGGCTGAACTGGGATTTCAGGTTCTGGGTTGTTATTACTTGTTTGACTTGGCCACCAGAGAAGGGTGGGCACCAATGAATAAACATGTTGAATGATGTGGGATCCAGTAGTGGGATTTAGGCTTCTAATTGGAGGAACGGGACAGAAGAGGGACATCATCTTCAGGTACAGCCATCAATCAATCCACCTGATGGTTGAGATCGTCCCTGACTGCAAAATCCATGTGCTGCCAGTTCCCTTGAAAACAGAAGGGCACTCAGTGTGGTGTTGGCATGTTAAGGAGTAACTCTGGCAAAATGGTCCTTTGCCCCAGTGTCCCTTCTAGGAGAGCTGAGAAGTGGTTAGGGTGAGTGTTTGGTTGGTGCTAAGAAAAGTGTTGTTAAGGCACGATGACTGAATCTCTCAAGAAAGTTATGACTATTTAATTGACAAGAGTTCTGAAGGCCCAGAAACATTTACTGAGCATTGTAATTTCTGTAGTCATCGAATGACTAAGTTGTATTTATGTATAAAAGGAAATATGAGAGGAAATACCAAGATTAATGACAGAATCCCTGCCTCTAGATCCTAAAATCTAAAGAAGAGGTAGATGGTGAACATCATAATCATATTCAGGGTGTCTCCAAAAGTCTTAGTGCCGTTTGGCAGCTATGAAAGCTCTTTGGGACACCCTGTGTATTAGTGGAAGGAAGTGATTAATTGTGTATGGCAGATAATTAAGGAATGTGGCTAGGCCTTTCGATGGGCCACATAGAAAGAGACATAATTCCTGTTCTCAAGCAGTTTATAGTTTATAGTCTTGTTGGGGAGTTAAAATGTCCATATGTGAAAGAGGTAATGATATGCTAGTGTATATACTAGAGTATCAAGAGGAATAGAGACAAGAAGTGCCCTGGTTTAGAGAATGGACAAGTAAGGAAAAAAAACCAAACTACTTTTTGAGGCAGAGTCATCTTTTTAACGAGATGAAAAATTCAGAACAAACTCATACTGTATTCTCATTTACACTTAGCATAGTGCCTGGCACATATGTAGGTGCCTAATAGTTCTTGACTAACTGACTGACTGAGTTGCATATGTTTGCATCATTGCTTGTTCCTTTCCCCTTCTTTCTTCGTAAAGTCAGTGCCACCTCTTCCAGGTTGGGAAGTTGGGGTGGGGGTCAGGAGGGGTCTGATAGCCCTGTGTTACCAAGTACTTTTCCATAGCCCTTCAATCCCAGAGGGGATCACTCAAGCAAGAGTAAGGTCGAACTGTGTTAGTATATTTCTTTCCTCAGGTGTTCCCTGGCTTAGGACCTTATTTTCTGAGATCTTTCTCCAGTCCTGAAAACCACCCACACCCAGGTCTTTGACACCAGAGGGGTAACACTTGGGTGGCCCATTCAGATAGGAAACAGTTATAATCATGACCTAGATCAGAGCCCCAGTATAGAAAGCATTCTGCCTTTGCGGGGGGAGGGGGGTGGGGGTGGGGAAGGACTACATTTGCAAACCTCCTCTCCATCATTCCCTGGCTCCAATGGAATATCTCTTATCCTTGATTTCTAGGCACAGAAATACACTCCAGCCACTGATGAACACTTCACTCCAGAGCTCCAGGAGTGGATCCCCTACTCTCCAAAGCGGTCGTCCAGGCACAGCGATGGCTTTGTCCCTATTTACTCTGGTGGAGTATCTGCAGGTGAGTGCTTGCGGGAGCCTGGAGTTTGGTAGGAAAGGATACCATGTTCCAGGCACAGACAAGAAGAGGAAGTTAGCCTTTTTCAGTCAGCAGCCTCCTTGAGAATTTTCAGGCAGATGGCTGAAAGGTAGCACTCCCTTGTCCTTCATATTTACGTCATCCTTTTGTGATTTTGTCTTTCTTTTTACAGGATATCCACATCAACAAATTAGGCACACAATATGCAGAAGCGAAAGAGCATCAGGGCTTAGTGTTGGATAAATTCAGAGATCCCAGCACTTGGGGCAAGAGCTCACCATTTGAAAAAACTGTGGCAAAAGTAGTCTGACAGAAACTGGGTATTGATCAAAATTTCACAATTTTGGGAAAACAGTCACCTTAGTGTGCTGTTGGTGAAGCTTTTTAGTCTGGCCATTATGGAAAGCAATGTGGAATTATGCTCAGAAGGCTGCTAAGTAGTACATATCCTTTGACCCAGCTATACCACTTCTAAGCCTATGCCCCAAATAAATTGAAGAAAGTAGAAAAGGAATTTTGTAGGAACATGGTTATACTAGTTCTTTTTGTGGTATCTCAGAATTGGAAACTAAAGGGGTATTCTCCTTTTGGGGAATGACTAAACAGATTATCTGAATATAGTGGAATATCATTGTGCTATAAGAAATGATGAAACAGATAGTTTCAGAGGAAAACTGGGAAGACCCTTAGGAACTGATCCAAGCGAAATGAGCAGGACGAGGAGAACAATTTCTACAGTGGTAACAATGATATAGAGGAAAACCACTTTGCAATTCTAAAAGAAGGAAGATGAAATATTGCACTCTCACCCTGTCTGAGCTGGGATGAATTTTGAATGGAGTCTGAGGCAGGAGAACACAAGGCATTGTCCGACTTTACCTCCCGAGAGCCCAAAGTCTTCTCTTGGAGCGCTCCTCTCTGTAGAGTTAGCCATAAGTTGGTAAATTAAAGATGGAGACATGTAGGAGAGGCTCACTTCTAGGGCCAGTTAAGACTGGGCTTGCCCCTGTAGTTAGAAATTATGTTAATACTCATAATAATTAAATAATGTCTATAAAGAACTTTTTAAACTTTAAAATGTCACACAAACGTCAGCTATTGCTGCTCCTGTTTTTGCCATTCCTACTCTCACCATTACCTAGAGAGTCCAGGTGAGTGTAAATGAAGAGGGAGGCTGAGAGGTGATAGTTTTTCTTCTGGCCCTTTTTTCAGGTACCGTTCCAAGGAATTTAGCCCCATGCCCTGCAGTGACTGCCATCATGAGGAACCCTATCTACACGGCATGGAGCCATCGAGTTCACCCCAATAGCTGCCAGTCTGCTGCCAGTCAGATGCACCATCAACACTTGCATCCCGGGTATGCACTTAGGAGGTCATGACAGATGGAGACTTAAGGACCAGAGAAGTTGAGATTTGTTCCCACACTGAGAACAGCACTTGGCACATAGTGCACATAGTAGGCACTTAATAAATGTTTATTGGCTATTGACTAGTGGTCCATGGGCCGAGATGTGAGTGCAAGCCCTTTGCCTCCCAGTTGTCTGCCTCTCCTTGTAGCCACAGATGTATGCTATTGCCTCCGTCTATAAAGAGGTCCTCAGCAGAAAGAGTTGTTTTGCTTTGCTACCATTTCCAGGGGTAGTAGACAGAAAGCTGGCCTTGGAGCTGGACAGGAAGCATGCTAGCTTCAGATCCTGCCTCTTGACCGTTCTGGCTCTGTGAACTCAAGTGACTTGGGCACTCTGAGCTCAGTTTCACCGTGTCTAAAATGGGATAATAATAATGCTTAGAATTCCTACCTTTCAAGGTTATTATGAGGCTCAGAGACAGTGTTTATATATAAACTGCTTCGCATACCTGAAGGCACTATGTAATGTCATCTCCTGCCATTATGTTTTATTATTATCTGGTCTAGCAGAATGGACTGGGCAGACTAAAAAGAATAGGGAGAAGAATCTACCATTAGGGGTGGTTTTAATAAACTCTTCTTCCAGGAGAGCTGTGTATTTGAAAGGTCAAGGAGCAAAGCCTACCTACAAGAGAGATTGGGTCATTCTGGGGAAAATCTTCATTGATTGGGTCATGTACAGCTCTTCACTAGATTACCTCAAAGTCAGTATTACGTTCCATAGTAACAACATTAGATTTGTATAGACCTTGATCTTTATCCAAGCATTCTCACCTCTGCCGGCACTCTGATCCATAGAACCCTGTAAGATCAGTGGGGCAATATCATCATTCTTGTTTGTCTAGTAAGGAAATTCTGGCTCAGGGAAGGATCTTTGCAGTTGGGAATATCACTTATAAGTTATTGACAAAAAAAGCATATTAATTCTAAATCTAGTTTTCCTGTACCCTGAACCACACGTCAAGAACTCTTTTGCTCTCTTAGGCAGGACTCTTAGGGGCCAGTGACCATTAATACTTCTTCTGTAGTTGGAGGAGTGGGTCGGTAGTGCAGTGGATAGAATGCTGGGCTTAGAGTCAAGAAGGACTCCTCTTCCTGAGTTCAAATACAGCCTCAGACACTTACTAGCTGTGTGACCCTGGGCAAGTCACTTAACCCTGTTTGCCTCAGATTCCTCATCTGGAAAATGAGCTGGAGAAGGAAATGGCAAACTGCTCCATTATTTCTGCCAAGAAATCCCCAGATGGGGTCATGAAGAGTCAAACATGAACAGCAGCAACAAGCCTTGACTGCCATCCTCAAGAACCTAACTGCTTTGCTTCTCACGCAGCGCACAACACCAGGGCCGCCTGAGCCTGGACCTAAGTCACAAGCACTCCAGCGACTACTCAGAGACCTCAAGGACAAGAACCTCTCATGGGTCCAACTCATTACCATCTAGTGCTCGACTCGGTAACCATATCTCCAAAGTTTTTAATTTTTGTCCTTTAAGGCTTTAGCAAGTAGACTTCTGTGACCCTTTCTAGGAAACCTTGTAAATAAATGCACCAAATTTGGTATCTTATGCAGATTTTTGCCTTTTCTGTGGGGTTTTTGTTTGTATCTTTGTGGATCAAAACAAAGTGACCTTGGTGGTGTACAGCTGCCTCTCCTGAGATGAGGAGACAAGGGGCATTTTCCAGGACCATGTGCCAATGTAGCAACAGAATTTACTTATATGCATTCAGATCTGTTTCATTTTATGATTGATTGTCTGCACCCAAGAAGCCAATCTGAGGATCGGTGTAGTATTTGCAGGAGTCATGTCTCAGGGGCCTCTCCCCCAAGGTTTTTAGGTATTTCTGAGGCCTTTATGCCCCTGTGGAAATTTGCTTAAGATGGAGGCTGACAAGGGGCATGTCTGCTTCGGAGTAAAGCATTTGCTGAGTTAAGTTTGCATAGTGACAGTTCGCTTGTTTGGGGCATAGCCTGCCCTAGAGTTCATGGAGAAGGACTTAACTGAGTTTTAAGCCTGAGAATGTGGAGCCCTGAAGTTGATCCTTTCCACATGACTAGTTGTAGATGAGTTGCATATGAAGAATTTGAGAACTTTTAGGTAAACAACTAGAGAAATATTGCTACTGTAACTTTTTTTGATTATAAGACAACTATAATTTACCTGATCATAGATGCAAGGTGAGAATTTGGCTATTAACCGTAAGCTAAGGCGGGGTCATTCATAGAGAGGATCCAGCCGCTGAACTAAGAAAAGTTAGAGATGAGGTCAGGTGAAAGAACAAATTTCAGGATTGGTCAGAGAGAGATGACAGCTCTATGCATTGTCACTTGTTGCTGGGCAGGTTGGCTAGCCAATGAAAAGCTAGAGTGTGTGTAAGACTGTTTCTTTAGGTATTAGGGAAAATCTCCCCACCCACCTACCCTTGCCTAAGTATGTGCAGGTGAGAGTAAATAAGTCAGCTGCAGCCCAGGGAGACAGCACGGGAAGAGTTGGGGATTTGTTCTTTGTAGCAAATGACGGGGGTGGGTATCAGTGTCTTGACTAAGATTTGAATTATATGGCCTTCAGGGAGAAAAGAGAGAACTAGCTATCCTGGTAATTTGGAAAAATCTTGATTTGACTTGAATGTTCTTATCCTTAGAACATTTGATGCTAGGATAATTTATAGAACAGTGGGTTACACATCTGTTTTTCTTGATGTCCATCTTAGGCTATTTTTTTAAAAAAAAATTGGATGATTTTGAGGTAATTGACAGGATCAGACTTAATTAAATGTAGTTTTTCTGTAAGCTACAGATATGGTGTCCTGGACTATTTCTCTTTGAATACTGACTTTCAGAGCAAGAGTGTGTGTTTCCTCGTGGAATTTAAATTTCTTGTCTTTGTGATCCCCTAGTGTCAGGCACCCTATATGACAGATAGTAGGTATCCATGAAACGCTTGTTGAGTTGAATTGTAAAACCTCTTTGCGATTTAAAAAACAGGATCTTCGAGTAACTTGCAGTTTCGGACAGAACGCATCAAAATCCCGTTAACACCAAGATATCCTCGATCTGTCATGGGCTCTGACAGGGGTAAGATGGGGGCCTCCTTTCTTCTCTCTTCCTATTGCTTCATGTTATTCCCTGTTTTTCCTGGGTTTCCTGATTTTAAAAAAAAAAACAACCTTTTTTTAACTGATATTGGATGACTGTTTATTGTCACTTGGGTTGGGCTGGGGAGGAGATACACAAAAGGGGAGACATAGCTCTTCTTCTCATAGAGCTTACTGTCTAGTTGTGGGGGCTAATAACTCCCTCTGAGGATAACGCTTGAAATAATTAATGATAATAGGCTAAAGATAAAACTGCCTTATGTGGTACACATTATATGGCAGCCAGGAACCCATTGGAAAAAAAGACACCACTGAAGCCAGCGTAGCCTTTTGGAGGCTGCGAGTCTTGACCTGTGGGGTTAGCCCTTAGCTGCAAATTCCGCTGGGTATAAGAGAAATGTCCCATCTTCCTCTCACTTGTGCAGGTTCATTGTCACACTCTGAATGTAGCAGCCCGAGCCTGATCACTCCTCCCCAGTCACCCCTGAACCTAGAGACCTCATCTTTTGCCAGTAGCCAGTCCCAAAGCTCACTCTCCACACTGCCCAGGATTGCTATCAGCCCAGCATCGATAGGGGAGCGAAGGAAGGACAGGTAAGTGTGGGCATTGCTGTTTCTTTGGGAATCAAGTGGAAGAACATGATGTAATTGTCATGAAAGACTGGGAACAATCTTGTCTTCTGTTATCTAGCTCAAGGCTGGTCTGCTGTTAGAACAATCAGCAAATATTAATTAAGCGCTTGTTACAGATGTAAGTACCATTTTTACATGTTGTGGAAGGTGGGGTAGAAGACAGGTTTAGGGTACATTCTTAAGGGAGCTTGATGTATGTAGAAATCAACAGACTGCGTATTTAAAGTAATTTTGGAGCTAAAAGAGCCAGAGTCATCAAGTCCAGCTGCCTCATATTATAGATGAGGACACTGAAGCCCAAAAAAGTAAAATTACTTGTCCAAGGTCACACAGGTAGGAAGCAGCAAAGCTGGGATTTGAACCCAGGTCCTGAGGCTCCAAGTTCAGTATTCTTCACTGTGACCTGTGGAATATGAGAGAGAGAGAGGGAGAAGGAACGTGCTCAGTCCAGAGATAAGTACGGTCCTTACTGAGATAATGTCTTTGTCTCCTCTGAGCTCTCTGCTATTAGCTGAATCTTCTCTGTGTCACCGATTTCCGTGCTCAAACCCAGCACAATTCTTTGGAATATTAGAAAGCAGAGTCTATAGGGACTTTGAAATCACTCAGTTTAGCTCCTGCCATAGCACAAGCCCTCAGGATGGGACTGTGATTTGAAGCTAGAAGTCTCTCTTGGAGTATAATCCATTCCCTTCTTTGCTGACCTTTAGGGTCTTTCCATTAGACAACTAGAAAGTGTCCTTTGTTGGTGGAGACTGTGTCCTATCTCTTGGCCAATGACACTGATGTTGAGCTTTGACCTGCTCTGATTCTCAACTGGGCTAGCCTGGTGGTTTTTCCCTCTCCCCCCCAGTCCCACCCCATTTAATATTAATGTCACCATATTTATGTTGAGCTCAGAGCTCCTGATCCTAGGGGATCTACTGGCCTCAGCCCCTCCACTAGCGGGGTTGTTGGCTGCAGTTGACAAATCACTCTTAGAAAACTCAGGTTAAGCCTATTTTAATGCTAATCCAGATGTTTTGGTCTGTACCCACCACCCCAATCAGTTCTTGTGCCTTCTCCATTTTCTGTTGTTTACCCAAATGGAAACTCACAAGGATTTTGGGTCTGGAGTAGAATCCTAGAAATGATTATATTAGATTGTCAGCTCCTTGAGGGCAGGGACTATTATTTGCCTCCTTTCATATCTCCAGCAGTTGACCACAAAGAAGGCCCTTAATAAATGTTTATTGTGTATTGAGTGATTCAAAAGGCATGGTATAATTGAAAGAGCTCTGGACCGACTGGGAATCTAGACACCTAAATTTTGTCAGTAAATAACTGGCAATGACCTTGGGCAAATTATTTACCCTTTCTGAGCTTCAGTTTTCCAGGCTATAAAATAAGGAGTAGGTAGGTGATGGGGGATTAGATCAGGTTCCTTCCAGCTCTAAATTTCTAAGATTCTATGATTATGAGTTAAAATATGTGATACTAATTTAAAGTACTGTAGAAATTCACAGGGCAGCCAGGTGGTGCAATGGGTATAGCGTCCAGCCTGGAGTCAGGAAGACTCATTGTAGTGAGTTCAAAAATGGCCTCAGACACTTACTAGCTGTGTGACCCTGGGCAAGTCACTTAAACTCATTTGCCTCAGTTTCCTCATATGTAAAATGAGCTGGAGAAGGAAATGGCTAACCACTCCAGTGTCTTTGCCAAGAAAACCCCAAATGGAGTCATGAAGAGTCCTCAGACAGGACTGAAGAACAACCACAAAGATAGTCAGATGAGGGAGAGATTAGTATTGTTTGGAATAGTTGGGAAAAGTTTCTTGGAGGAGCTGGTTTTTAAAGCTTAAGTATTATCTAGATAAGTAAAGATGGGAAGGAGAAAATTCCAGACAGAATCTTAACTTTAAGATCAATCAAAAAATCAATCAATCAAAAAGCATTAAGTAATAAGCATATTAAGTGTCTTCTATCTGCCTGGGCACTAGACTAGGAACTGGGGGACACATTTCAAAGAATGGAACAAATCCCTACATGTAGGGACCATACAGTCCAATGGAGAAGAGCTCTAACCCCAGGGACTTGACGGTGTATGATACACTTAGCCTTGGGAGGGAGAAAGGAAGAGAGTGATTTGCCGCCCAACTGAGTCAATCAAAGGATTGTTTAGTCAATAAGCATGGCACGAAGAGCTGTACTGTGGGTCTACATATGTAAAATCTGGATGCCATGTTTTCTGACCTCAGGTGCTGCCTCTTCAGGTGAAATGTTGCTTGGTGGTTAGAATAAAAATGGGAGACAGCATAAAGTAAATGTCACGATGTGGAAAAATAGCGTATTTTGGTTCTCTCCTCTTCCTGCTTCTCTTCTCCCTCTTGTTACATTTCTTAGTGTCCGTTGTTCTGCGTCTGAGTTTTTCTTCTCCTTCTCTCCTGAATCTTCTGCCCCTTCCAGATATCTGTACCGTAATAGATCTTTTCTGAGACTTCCTGTGGCTCCCAGGCCTAGGTTCTCCTCCCTAAGGAGTTTGAGGTTGGCCTGACTGACATAAGGTTCTCCTTCTCCAGCAGTATTGTGCACTTCTCCTTGTGCCTGTTTGACACGTTTGGATAATTTCCCCCGGGAGCATTTGCATGGTAATTGTGATGCTCCCATGCAAAACCGCTCTGGTATTTTTGTTTAAATTATTTTTAATGGCTTGGGTTTGCAATGGCTTAATTCCTATGATTGATTTGAATCACTTTGCATAGTTGGCAAATATAAAAATGAATTCCCCTGTATTGCCTCCCCTGGACTGACCTCATACTGAAAGTTATCCTGTTTTTCTAGAGTCTTATATTCCTTCCCCCTTCCAAGCTCCCCAAACATTTATAAACTATATGGGTCAGGAACGCTTCGAAATTATGGTTTGTAAATTACATATTATATAAGGCAACTACTTACATATATAATATGGATTGTTATTTTCTTTCCTTCTCCCATTCGAGTTTACAGTTTGTGTTGACCATACTTTTTGTTGTGTTCTCAGCTAATCCACATCTTTAAGAATGTGTACCTTGGTTTTGATGGGATGGTGCCATTTTTTTTTTCTTGCATGAGGTTTCAGGAATGTGTACAATATGTTATGAAAGGGATGGTCATCGCATTTCCATTTACTGTGGTTGTCACTCATTTCCTAAATATTTATTTGATATTCCTTGAAAGGGGATGCCATGATGTCTGGTCTTTTCCTTGTAGCCCATTGCATGTTTCTTTTGTGTCTGTCTTTGATCCGTGATTAAGCAACGTTCTGTCCAAAGTGTGCCTTTGGGGCCAGAGCCTACTTAGGATTGTTTCTTTCTTTGAAAAGGCCTTACATGGAGGAGCCCCGCCATGTCAAAGTGCAAAAGGGTTCAGAGCCGCTGGGAATTTCCATAGTGAGTGGTGAAAATGGTGGAATCTTTGTTTCGAAAGTAACTGGAGGAAGCATTGCTCATCAAGCTGGCCTAGAGTATGGAGATCAGTTACTAGAGGTAAGAATTGACCTCCCCTGAGAGGGAATCTTCTCATTTTACAAACTTTTCTTCTAATGGCCTGGAAATGGAAGCACCCTTTGCCATGGTGATGAGATCAAAGCCCTTGTATCTCTGGAGCCTCCATAGGAGCCAAGTATGGCCCTCCATGGATGAGGTTCTTCCGTCTGGTTTATGTTCACAAGATATGAGCTAGAAACAAGCTCATAGGCCATCTACTCCAACTCCTTATTTTACAGCTGAGAAAACTGAGGCCCAGGTGAACTGATTTTCCCAAGGTCATATAGGTAATGAGCACCAGAGGCAAGATTTGAACCTAGGTCCTTTGACTCCAGAGCTTTTTCCAGTGCACCTCACTGCCTCTTTGTTGTTCCTGGTCATGTGACTTCTCCTTCTCTCCTGAATCTTCTCCCCCTTCCAGATATTTGTACCATAATAGATCTTTTCTGAGACTTCCTGTGGCTCCCAGGCCTAGATTCTTCTCCCTAAGGAGTTTGAGGTTGGCCTGACTGACATAAGGTTCTCCTTCTCCAGCGGTATTGTGCACTTCTCCTTGTGCCTACTCTAGTCCATTACTGGGCTTGGCAGGATGTGCTGATCCTTAGCTTTTAAAATCCCAAGGTTTCCTTTGTGCTACGCTGAGGCATTAGGTGTCCAGGATAGGTCCTTTTGAAGACACAGAGATGCTTAGACTGAAGAGAAGACCCAAGGGGCCCATGAGAGCTATCATTAAGTGTTTGAAGGAATGTTGTGTAGAGGGCGGCTTAATTTTGTTCTAGAATCTAGAGCAATGGAGAAGAAGATTCAAAGCGTCAAATTTAGACCTGGGGTCCGTAGGAAATTTCTGGCACTTAGAGCCATCTAGGAGTGGGTTGTTCTCCCTTGAGAGGTGGTAGCTTCCTCCTCCATGGAAGTCGAACAAAGGATCGATGAGCATTTGTCTCATATTCCTTTTATGTAGGTGCTGGACTATAGGGAGCTACCGCTCAGTGTCTGTGGTCCTAGAATAGCTTTGATATCTTTTGAAATTAGAAAACGCAGTATTGACCTCCCAGATCCTAGTATTCCCCCAATAATCCATTTGTTTTCTCTTTCAGTTTAATGGCATTAACTTGAGAAATGCGACAGAGCAACAGGCGCGGCTCATCATAGGTCAGCAGTGTGACACCATCACTATCCTGGCCCAGTATAACCCACACATGTATCAGCTTGGCAACCACTCCCGGTCCAGGTAAGGGCAGCTCTCGCATAGCGATGGACCACCATTCAGATGGCGATGAGACTGAGGCCAGGGAAGTGTCAGTGGGAAAATATGATTAAAGAAGAGGAGGCGGCGTAGTTTAGTGGATAGAAAGGAGGGGAAAGAACAAGCATGAGTACATGTGTTAGGCGCTGTGCAGAGTACTTTTTGTTCATCACAACAACTCTGGGAGGTCGGAGCTTTCATTACCTTCATTTTACGGTTGAGAGAACTGAGGCAAAAATTACGCAGGTGGTAAGTGTCTGAGGCCAGATTTGAGCTCAGGTCTTCCTGACTCCAAGCTCAGTGTTCTCTTCCCTGGACCACGCTGGACCAGTAGTCAGGAAGCTATAGGGTCAGAATCCTGCCTTAGAGGCTTACTAACTGTTGGATCCTGAGTAGCTTGGTTAACCTCTTTTCGACTCAGTTTCATTATCTGTAAAATGAGAAAGTTGGACCCTATGACCTCTTAGGTCCTTTCCAGCTCCAAATCTTTGATCTTATGATTTAGTGTGACTTGGTCATCGAATGGATCCAATATGCCTCTTGTCAATTGACTTAAGTGACTCTACCCGCTGGCTAATGCCCAGTGCTTGGGAGGAGAGGAAGAAAAACAACCATAGGTTTAAAGATTTAGAGCTGAGAGGAACCTCAGAGGTCATCCTGTCCAACCTCCTCACTTTACAGATGAGGAAACTGAGGCTTAGGTTATATGAATTGCTTATGGTCACAAAGGTAACAAGTATCAGAGGTTGGAATTGAAGCCGAGTCTTCCCAATTCCATCTACTACACCATACCTGGGATTCTCCTCCATTTTGGATTTGAGAGCCCAGGGTTGGGTTATCCCTGCCTCAAAGGCCCCGTTCTGGGGGCACAGTTACTGGGGAATGTGGCCATGAGTCCTGCATGAATTCTCAGGCTATATGAAGTGGCCTCATGTTGATTAGTCATTGAACAGGTGTTTATTGAATATGTTTTCTTTATGATACTCTCTGCCTAGGATAGGTCCGACATGGCGACAAGAGAAGGTGGTATTTGATACCCTTGAGAGTAAGGGTAGAAGTTAAGAGAGGATCAAAGAGGGAAGGGTGTAAACCAGAGCTCTGTTCAGTCTTTTGAGCTATATATATTCTTTGTATAGGATTTTGCTTTAGGGCAGATAAAGATTGTTGTCTTAATTCCCAGTCATAGATTAAATTTCTTTCTCCCCTTAAAAGAAAAAATTAAAACTCAGTATTGGAAGAGATCTCAGGTCATCTTGTTCAGTTTTCCCTTTGTAACCTTTACAGACAACAAACACACAGTCATTTGACCCTCCGTTTGAGGCCCTAAAGTGATGAGAAGCTCACTACCTCCCAAGGTAGTCCATTCCACTTTGGGACAGCTCTGATTATTAGTAAGAATTTCTGTATGTCCCCAAACCTTACTCTCTGACACTTCTACCCATGGCTCCTAGTTCTTCCCTCTAAGACCAAGCCAAACATGTCTAATCCCTCTTCTTTGTAACAGTCTCTGAAATGCATGAAGACAGCTATCATGTTTCTTCCTAAGTTTTTTCTTCTCCAGGCTAAACACACCCAGCTTCTTCCACCAGTCTTTCCATGACACATTTTCTAGGTCCTTCACCATGCTCCAGCTTGTCTTTCTTAAAATGTCATACCTAGAAGCAATAGCAGTGCTCTAGATGTGGCCTGACTCGGACAGAAGTCTGTGTCATTGTTATGTCCCTTCTTCTGAAAACTCTCCTTCTATTTATGCCAGGGCTGTCCAAAATGTAGCCCAGGGGCCGCAGTGCAATTTATACCACCCACCTACAAGCATAGAAATTTACGTAAATGCTTTAGTAAGTGAAGCCAGGCAACCTCAGAGCTCTCACTAAAGTGTCAAATCAAAATATATTGTCTATTGTTTCAATAAAAACTTAAGGTTGGACAGCCCTGATTTATGCAAGAACCTTGACAATGTTAGTTTTGGAGACTGCCATATCACACTGTTGATTCATGGCCAATGATAGAGATTTGAGCTGTGGTGCTTGGGGTCTGGGGTAGTGATGGTGGTGGTGAAGAATGGATTCTGCCCCAACACTTTTTTTTTCCCTCTCTGTAGCTCTCGACTGGACCCTGTGAGCACTCATTCCAACCCACAGGGCAGTGGATCTGCCACTCCAGACAGCCATTCCATCATTGACACAGTGAGTGAGCAGGATGAGGGGACCATAACGCCAACATCCAAGCAGACCACACCTACCACCAGCCCTCGGAATTCCATCAGGTCAGCCATTGGTACCTCCGTATCCACAGACCCCTCTCTTTGCCTTGAGCGGGACTCTGGATAATCAGACTATTTCTGGGCAAGGCACTTGTTCGTGCTGATGCAGAAGTTAAAGTGGATTTGAGCAAGGAGGCAGCCATGTACCCCAAACAATTAGCATCATACTGTAGGCTAAGAGTTAGGTGAAATGAACCTGGCCATCAGGTGTGAGTTACAAACCTTGCCATCATTTAGCTCACCATTATAGTCTCTCATTCAGAGATTCAGAGCACAGTCAGTTATCACTTATCTGTGGCTTTTTTGAGTATTGGCCTTTGGACCGCATCCTTGGCTTGCCCTCAAATGACCTTCCCAAGGCAGAAGGGAACGTTGAGCTCGTTCAAGTGTGGGTTGTACTGAGCCAGAATAGCTAAGGTGTGACCACGCTGCCTCCCAATGGACGGCCCTGGCTATTACGCCATAACATGTCTATTCTATTAAACTGGGAAAACACACCTGATATTCTCACTACCAAAATTTGGTGGACAGGATCATGATATGGCTGGGGAAAGGCTAGGTGAGAGCAAAGATGAGGTGGACTCTGGGAGGCTTATCTTCAGCTCATTTTTGATTAAGACTTAGACTCCAAGCATGTTCATCCTACAGGGAGCCGTTAGGGATCATTTAGCTGTCTCTGAAAGGTTTTCAAGGTCACACAGCTAGTTTGTTGCAAAAAGAGGAAGAACTAGGCTAGAACTCAGGTGTCTTACTTCTCCCAAACTCGTTTAAAAAAATTAAAAACTTTTATTTCAATTTTAAAATTAAATGCTTTGTCGATTAAATTAAATGCTTTATTTTAGAAAGCTTTCACTTCCAACTCACTCCCCTGCTCCCTTCTGAACCCTCCCTCACAGCACAGAGGTGCAACTAAGCCAATCAAACAACACTGTGGCCATGTCTGACAATACCTGCATCATTCTGCTCCTGTGGTCTCCAGCTTTTTACTTCACCTGCAGCTTACTGGCAACATGATTAGATAATGCATTGGGTTCCCATCTCTCCACTTCACCTGCAGCTCACTGGCAGCATGATTAGATAATGCATTGGGTCCCCATCTCTCCACTTCACCTGCAGCTCACTGGCAGCATGATTAGATAATGCATTGGGTTCCCATCTCTCCACTTCACTTGCAGCTCACTGGCAGCATGATTAGATAATGCATTGGGTCCCCATCTCTCCACTTCACCTCCGGCTCACTGGCAGCATGATTAGATAATGCGTTGGGTCCCCATCTCTCCACTTCACCTCCGGCTCACTGGCAGCATGATTAGATAATGCATTGGGTCCCCATCTCTCCACTTCACCTGCAGCTCACTGGCAGCATGATTAGATAATGCATTGGGTCCCCATCTCTCCACTTCACCTGCAGCTCACTGGCAGCATGACTAGATAATGCATTGAGCAGGGGTCTAATGTCTTCTGAAGTTGTCTTCCATTATGTTAGTGTGTTCCTCATGTAAAGGGTCTCCTGGCCTTGCTCACTCCCTTCACTCTACATATGTCCATAACAGTCATCCCAAGCTTCTCTGTATTGGTTTTTTATGGTGCTGTAATATTCCACTATATTAATAGAGCAGAATTTGTTCAGCGGTTTCCCATCAATGGATATCTACTTTCTTTCCATTTCTTTGCTTCCACAAAAGAGGGGTGTGGCAAATATTTTCTAAGTGGGGATTCTCTCCTTTCCCTGTTACATCAGACCTGTGAGCTGGGTTCCTTTGACATGGCTGCTAAGAAGTGAGACTATTTTTAATAACTGCTTAAGTAGAGTATTAGAATTAAGTAGAATAGTAGAATTAGGCATATAAATGTGTGACAAAAAAAGAAAAAAATGAAGGCCAAACAGACAGTATTTTTTTTAAATATTTATTTTTATTTTTAGTTTACAACACACGGTTCTACGTAATTTTGAATTCCAGATTTTCTCCCCTCTCTCCCCCCTCCCTCCCCAAGACGGCATGGAATCTTATGTAACTACCACGAATGACTTCGCATTGAATTAATTTATACACTAGTCAAGTTGCAGAGAAGAATTATGACCAATGGAATCAATCATGAGAAAGAAGAAACAGAACCAAAAAAAAAACAAAAAACCAACCCAAAAACAAAAACAAAAGAGAAGAGAAAAAGGCGAGCATGAAGTGTGCCTCAATCTGCATTCAAACTTCATAGTTCTTTCTCTGGATGTAGATAGCATTCTCCATCGTGAGTCCTTTGGAGTTGTCCTTGCACCTTGTGTTGCTGAGGAGAGCGAAGTCTGTCAGGGTTGGTCCTCACAGAATCCATATATCTGTGGTTGTGTATAATGTTCTCCTGGCTCTGCTCTGCTCACTCAGTATTATGTCATGTAGGTTTTTCCAGGTTGTTATGAATTCCCAAACAGACAGTATTTTTTAGATTATCTCCTGACTGTTTTCTGTCTTACTGAGCTATCCATTCATGGCTATAGCCAAGGCAGCTTTTGGAATGGAAGTCCTAGACTCACAGCCTTAGATCTTTGAGCTGGAGGGAATCTCCACAAGCCCTCTGCTCCAGACCCCTTGTTTCAGGAGTTTTCTAGAAGAGGAAACTAAAGGCTTTTCATTTACCTTTCACCTCTAAGATCCAGGCTCACTGTGCCATGGCTTGGACCCCACTTCTCCCTTGAGAAAGGGTCTGTGTGGGTGACTGAGGGACAATTAACTTCCATTCTTCCTCCAAAGGATCTTGGCAGATGCCAACAAGAGAACCCCAGAACCTCGAGTTGTCATCATCAAAAAGTCGCAGGTGGATCTTGGTGTGCAGATATGTGGGGGAAACCTGCATGGGGTGTTCGTGACAGATGTGGAGGATGGTAGTCCTGCCAGTGGTCCCGAGGGGCTGGTGCCAGGGGACCTTATACTTGAGGTGAGGACTTGAGCTAATTAAATGAAGAATTTCTCCCCTATAGAAACCAATTGGAATCTGGGCTTCTCAGCTCTTAGGGAACCCCTTATCTGATGAGGAAAACACTGTTCCCGTCTCTGTTGGTTCACATGTCCCCTTCTCTGTGAGGCTGATCTCAAGCCTCCACACTGTTAGTTTGGTCTCCCTAAAATTCCATTGTGTATGCTTTGTGTATATTTTGTCCATGTTGTGTCCCGTAATAGAATGTAACTACTTTGAGGGCAGGGTCCGTCTTTTATTATCACCAGGGTCTAGCATAGTGCCTGGCACATAGTAGGGGCTTAAAAAATAACTTATTGATGGTTCACTGGGACACCCATAGTCCTTGTCCTCAGGGATCCCCAATCCCCAAACAGGAAGGATATACTTCCCATATTTGAGAAGCCCATCACCTGATAATCGTGAGTGGGTAGGTAGGATAGAGAAAATATTAAAGACAAAGAGATGAACACAAGAAACGTGAGAAGGCACAGGTACCAACTTTGGAGACAGCCAGTTTTTCTGAGAGGGAAGATTCTATTCTCTTTGTAAGTGTTTATTAAGTATCTTCTGTGTGCCAAGCACTGCACTAGGAACTGAGAGCACAAAGATAAAAATGAGAAGATCCTTGCTTTCAGGAGATTATATTCTACTTCAGGGAATCTGTTTCTCTGGAATAAGCCATGGGGGGGACGATAGAGGGTGTCAGCCAAAAATACTCAAAGGAGTAGACAAGAAGAGGCTTAGGAAGTTTAAAATGGAAGGACCTGCCATCTAGGGACAGGGTAGGCAGATTCTCTGTCTCTCTCTCTTTTCTCTTTCGCTCCCTCTCTAGTTCTCCTCAGTCTTCTCTCTTCTTTTTTACTTCTCTCCTTTCATCTTTTTTGTTAGTCTCTCTCCTCTCTTTCTGTCTTTATTCTGTCTCTTTTTACTTCCTATCTCCTCAGCCTTCTCTTTCCTCCTTTCTATTTTTATCTTCTGTCCTGTTCTCTCTTCCTCTGTTCCTTTCTCTTGCCCATCTCTCTTTCTCTGTTTCTTTCTCTCTGTCTCTCCCCCTCTCTCTCTCCCTCCCTTTCTCTTCCTCTTCCCTACTTCTTCCCCACCCCCCCTTTCTTCCTCTGCTTTCCCATCTCTCTTTCTCTCCTTTTGTATCTCTACCCTTCTCTTGTCTCTCTTTCTCTCCTTTGACCTTGCCTTCCTGACCCTCAGCACTCCGGCTGTCCTCATCCCCAATTTTCCTCTCCCTTGGCAGTATGGTTCTGTGGACATGAGGAATAAAACAGCTGAGGAAGCCTACTTGGAGATGCTGAAACCTGGGGAAAATATTCGTGTGAAGGTGCAGTATCGCCTGGAGGATTTCAACAAGGTCAAGGACATTCCAGGAGATGGCTTCTACATTAGGTACTTGGTGGGGGTGGGGCTGCCCCATCTCTTTCACAAAATCCAAGTGGTCTTTTGGCTAGAGTCTGGAGTACAGCCTGTCTCTGCTCAGTATCTCCCCATGTCTTGTCCTTAGGGGTGGACGTAAGGGTGGATATTAATTCATTTTTGTGCTTCTTTACCTTAGTGGCAAGACAAAGTTTCTCAAGTATTTGAGGGACAAAGCAGAACACCAGATTTGGACTTAAGGTCCAAGAAGCTTAAGAGATAGTGGCTTTAATTCTGCCTTGTGGCTGCAAGTCTCGTTATCAACCCCTTGCACTGAGTTTTGATGATTTCCTACACAGAGGAACATTGTGAAACAGTGGCTGCAGAATAGACAGTTACAACCCTTAGGGGGATCCTGTCTGATGGGTGAAGCAGGTTCCCTGCTTTTGGCTGCCTTTGGGCTGGTCAGCAAGAGGCAGTTGGTGCCCTGGGGAAGCTCCTGACCTCCTAAGAAAGACCTAGTCTTTCTTTGGAGGGGGTCTCTGACCCATCAGGAAGCATAGCACCCTGCTCTTTGAGGTACCCCTTTGGATCTGATGGAAGGAGGTATGATGGAGCATAGCTTTTGGGCACTGAATATGAAAGAGCATCCCCTGGGTGCTTAGGATAATAAAGGAAAGACAAGTGCTGATCCTTCTCTCCTTTCCCTCTGGTTCAGGGCTCTATATGACCGACTGGCTGAAATGGATCAGGAGCTGAGCTTCAAGAAGGATGACATCCTCTATATTGATGACACCCTACCCCAGGGTACTTTTGGCTGTTGGATGGCCTGGCAACTAGATGAGAATGCCCAGAAACTGGAAAGAGGCCAGATCCCCAGCAAATACATGTGAGAGGACATCTTGCCCCCCAGGGGCAGAGAGGAGGGAGAAGGGGGGTGTAGAGGTGGAAGAAAATGGGCCTTGTGGTCATTGTGGGAGAGGAGAGAGTCCATAGATCTCATCCTTCTGGGAGTTATGAGATAAGGAAGGACCTTCACTAGTAGTCTTTTTTTTTTAATAGACCAGTGATTCTATTTGTATAGGATATTGGAAGTTCCTTCTGTTGTTGATACAGATACATACCTTTTGTGCATCTTCTAGTCTTAGAGAGTTGCCCAGTGGCCCTGAGAACCTAAGTGAGGGTCACATAGCTAGTATGTATCAGAGGTAAGACTCAACCTTGGTCCAGTTGACTTGGAGGCACCTCTGTCTTTTACAAGATGGGGTCTCTGGGGTATCAGCATCAGAAGACACAACAGAAGGCAGACTGTTGGGAAAGAAAGCTCTGGAGCAGTGGGGTCAAACTCACTTAGAAAAGGGGGCCCCTGGACCAAACATAAGAATCACTACAAGCTGCATATTGGCTTAGAAAAGCACACATCAACATTAGCTAGGTTCTATTGGATTTCCATTTATTTAGTGAACTACTACCCAATTGGATTTTAATCTGGATTGGGCTATCCTTAGGAGTGTTGCCCAGCCGTGTGTGACACCTCTCCTCTGGAGGATATGATTAGTATGGAGGGTAAGAGAGGAAGGAGTGAAGATGATTTCAGATGTGTGAGCCAAGGGAACCAAAAGAGCTAATAGCGAATTCACTTCCTCTGCTCCATTCCTGGGCTTCCCATTATTGCAGTGTGTGAATAGATGCTGTTCCTTTTATTTTAGACCTGTCCAATGCTCAAATTTAATGGCCTGAAGGAATTTCGAATCTCACTGAGATTCTACATAATATGGTAGAAGCCTAGTGAAAGGACAGTACTTCCATTAACTAAGTTATGGAATTTAGACCCAAGTCCTCGTAGCTGTGAGCTCTTGAAAAGTCATTCAACCTTTTTAATAAAAAGCATTTACGTGGTGCTTTAAAGTTTGCAAAGGATTGTACCCATGTGATTTTGTTTGATCTTTACAACAACCCTGGGAGGGTAGGTTAATATCCTCTGTTTACAGATGGGGAAACTGAGGTTGAGAGGTTCAGTGACTTTTCCAGGGTAACACAGCTGGTAAATGTCTGAGGCAGCATGGACTCAGATGTTCTTGACTGCCAAGTCCAGTGGGACTTACCCACTTTTCTGCAATACTTAGTTTCCTTATCTGGCTTGAAATCAGTGACATACTTGCACTCATAGGATTTTCGTGATGCTAAAATGAGCTATGAAGCTCTGTGTAAACTGTCAAGAGCTGTGTAAATTAAGCTGCTGTTATTTATTACTCTTCCCCAGGGGGTTGGCCACCAGGTGATTTTAAAATTATTTTTTGACTACAGCATCTCATGAAGCCCTCTCTTAGGGCATGAAGGGGTTGCAGTCCACATCTGTGCAGCTAAGTGCCCACACTGAGGAAATCACAAAATATTTAAAACAGTCTTATTATCATTATAGCATAACCTGTTCAGGAAGGTATCTGGCCATACCACCAGTCAATTAATGCCCCTCCAAAAACATAACTACATATGGTGAAACCTTGATTGCTACCAGACAGTTTACTTCTAAGGCATGTCTTTGACTCCTGGTATCAGTGATCTAAAAGGAATGGCACCTTTATGTAATGGAATGGGTGGGTGGATGAAGAAAGTAGCTTCAGGTAGACAAATCTATATCTAAAGCACCTGTTGTTGATGTAAGTCCTGGGTCTCATGCCTGCTCTGCTATTCATTAACTGTTTGACCTTGGGTGGCCCTAGGCTAGATGATCCTTGAGTTTCCTGCTCACACTAAAATTCAGCCATACCTTTTCTTACTGTAGGATGGACCAGGAAGTCTCCAGGAGGCACAGCATGTCTGAAGTCAAAGACGAAAACAATTCCTCAAAGACATTGTCAGCCGCGGCAAGGAGATCCTTCTTTAGAAGAAAACAAAAGCATAAACGGAATGGCTCTAAGGATAGCAAAGACTTGCTGGCTCTGGACACCATCAGCACGGACTCCATTCCCTTCCTGGAGGGCAAGTGACTTTGGTGGCCTCAGAATGGCTGGCTATCCCTCAGGTTTCCTTTCCAGACTAAGTTTATAGGCTGCTAGTCGAAGATCTTGGGGAGGGGCTGGGGGGATAATCACTCTTACGTCATCACCATTTGACCCAGTAAGCATTGATTAAAAACCATTTTTGGTGGAGTGTTCCCAAGGCCCCTCCAAGGCATGGTTCTCAGTTCCTATGGGAACAACTTATGTTGATTGGTTTTAATCAGTCATAGATTTCAAACAGGTGTCTTCCTGCTTTTCTTTCCAAACATTGGGTCGAGTTTTCCTTCCCCTCTTCACTTTAAGCTGTATCCAGCACTTTTTTGGTTGACCTCTATGTGCTACACTTCTCATTATCTATAGAACTCCTGTGTATTTCACATGGGGTGTGATAGTCAGACACAGGGGCACAGAGAAGGTTATGGATAGGAGGTATGAATGATGAAAGAATTCTTTATATGCAGGTAACAGAAGAAAAAGTGAGGATTGTGACCCCTTTGATTCCACTCTCCTTGATAGAATTTCTGTACAGTGAATCCTAGCCATCGGTGACTAGCAATGGTTAATTGTTGGGGGAAATTTCTTTTTATTTCTTAACCTATTCCATTCAAGAAGTAGGCATTGGGTATTGCTCAACAGCTGAGAAGTGGTTGTTGACTTGATTCCTCGTTGCCCAGTGCTGTGAAGTTACAAGGGAGGTGTGAGATTGAATGTCTTCCACGGTCCAGTCTCAGTCAGACTTTCTAGTCTTACCTACTTCTACTTCACACAGAGCTGCCCTTCCCGGCCAGGCTGAATTACTGACCATTCCACACATGTTTACTCTGCTTTTATGAGAGGCAAAAGAAAGAGCACTGGGTTTGGAATGAGGAGACTTGGGTCCGAATCTTGGCTCTGGAACTAGCTACTTATTTCCTGGGTGATTCCTTGCCTCTACTTACTACAATTAATAGTCATACCATCTCTCTGGGCCTCAGTTTAATTTATGTATAAAATTAAAGCTGTGACAGAGATGATATCTAACATCTCTTACAGCTCCAAATTCTCTGATCCAGTGCCTGGAACACAATAGGCATTTAATTAATGCTTTTGGACTGACTGTTGTCTGATCCTGTGGTCCAAAGAAAGTCACTTAAGTTTTCTATGCCTCAGTTTCTTTACCTGCAAGATAGGGGTAATAATTCTTGGACCGCTTACTTTTATAGGTCTCTTGTGGGGAAGCACTTTGTGCACCTTTAGAGTGCTATTGAAATGTGAATAGTTGCTGTTTTTTTATCCTTCTCTACTATTTTTCATGGCCAGCTAGGTGGCCCGGTGGCTAGAACGCCTGGTCTGGAGTCAGGAAGACCTGAGTTCAAATCTGCCTTCAGACACTAGCAGTTTGACCCTGGGCAAGTCACATACCCCTGTTTGCCTCAGTTTCCTCATCTGTAAAATGAGCTAGAGAAGGAAATGGCAAACTGTTCCAGTATCTTTGCCAAGAAAACCCCAAATGGGGTCACGGACAGTTGGATGCAACTGAAAAAAAAATGACTTAGCAACCACATACTTTTTCATGACCCATAGTACTCTCTATCCAATGCCTATTTATTCGCAGCTTCAGTCCTTTCCCTCCCTTTCCTGAGCCATTTTAGACCACATCAGCCTCTTATAAGATCACAGACATAGGACTTTGGAGCCCTTTCTTTCTTTCCCTTGAACAAAACACTCCATCTCTTGGCTCCGGGGCATTTTCACTGGCCCAGATGTTTTCCTTCTTCATCTCTGCCTCATGGCTTCCTTTGCTTCCTTGAATTCAAGTTCCAGTTAAATTCCCACCTTCTACAGGGAGTCTTTCCCAATCCCTCTTAATTCTAGTGCCTTCCCTCTGTATATAGCTTGCACATAATTTTTTGCATGTTGTCTCCCCCATTAGATTATGACCTCCTTGAGGGCACATAGTAAGCACTTAACAAATGTTTATTAATTAACTGACTAATATTGTGTGTGTGTGTGTGTGTGTGTGTGTGTGTGTGTAGCTGTAGGGGATGTCTTCCTTAGCTTTCTCTTCCTTTCTGGCAAACTAAAAGATTAGTTCTGGTGAAAGTTAAGGGTTGAGTCATTCTTCTCTCTCTCTGAGCCCCCTACTCATCTCTTGATTTTTCTTTTCCAGATTCAGTCAGCCTGGCCTATCAGCGGGTACAGAAGGTGGACTGCACTTCTCCAAGGCCTGTTTTGATCCTAGGGCCTTTACTTGATGCTGTGAAGGACATGTTGGTGAAGGAGGCTCCTGGGAAGTTTTGCAGATGTCCTCTGGGTAAGTAGGCCTCTTGGGAAGACAGAATGCCTTAGTTAGCCAATATTGGTGACCACAATGCCGTCTGTAAGGATACTTACTCATATTGTGTCTCTCTTATTCTTCCTACTACATCTTATTGTTTGGGATAACAAGTTAGCATTAGAAAGAACAATTAAATTTACTCAGGAGAAACTATAAGATTACTAGAAAGTTTGGGGAAAGATTTATGAGAAGATGTCAGGAAACCAAGGAGTGTTTAATATAGAAAAGAGAGAGAAGACTTCAGGGCACCTCAAAGTATAGGAAGGGTTGTGACCCAGAACCAGGTTACCAGAACAAGATGTTATCCTAAGTAGGAGTGAGAGGGATTTAGGGTAGCTCCAAGGAAAGAGAGCCATTCACATCTTGTGTCTTTCAGAGGTGATGAAGGCCTCCCAACAGGCCATTGAGCGAGGGGTCAAAGATTGCCTGTTCATCGACTATAAAAGGAGAAGCGGCCATTTTGATGTGACCACTGTAGCATCAATAAAGGAGATAACAGAGAAGGTACTGATGTTCTCCAAAGTGTCCCTGCTTTAGTTTGTAGATGGAGAGCCAGAGAGAGCTCGAGAAGTAGCTGTGGTCAGCCCTGGGGGCTCTACGATATTTCTCTGTGATGTTCCCTCTCTTTCTCTCCTATATTTTTGGTTTGTTTTTCTCCTGCCGCTGAGTCTACTGTCCTTTTGCTCTCCCTGGAGCTTGAACCCTGTTATTCCTTCTCCTGCCTTCAAGACTCACCCCTCAAGCAGTCACCCATAGGGTAGTTTGTTTGACACAATTCAGGCTCGAGAGTGGATAAGACTTCAATATTAGGTCTGAATTTTCCTCCAACTGGCTATGTATGTATCCTGTATGTTCTACTTCATCTGTATCAACCATCAGCCCACAGATTAGCAATCAGTGAAAGTTTTTAATAATTTTGTTTTTAATACCACCTGTGTTTCCCAGTAGCTCCCCCTTCTCCTTATCAATTAATGAGCATTTACTGTCACTTATAACAAAGGTTAAAAAAAGGGGGGGGAAAGCAGCCCACAAAAGCTAACCAATATATCAGTACATATTATGTGCAGCATTCCATATGTGTAGTTCCTCCCCCTCTGTAAAGAATGGTGAGAAATGCCTTCTTATGTCTTTTTAAAATTGGGGCCAACCATAGACGTCATAATTTCACGACATTCAGTTTTCTTGGTTTTGCAATCATGCTTTCCATTTACCTTGTTGTCATTGTATGTGTTGGTGTGTGTTTGTGTATGTGTCTACGTGTGTTGTGATTGACAGCATTTGTCAGTACTTCCCATGGCCCTGGGCAAAGAAGGAAAAACATGGCATTGGGGGAAAATGAGGCTTTTTAGCCCAATTCTGCTGTGGGTGTTCCAAAAGAGAAGAGAGAGAGACAAGTGACAACACACAGACACACAACACACACACACACACAGAGACACAGACACAGACACACACATAAACACATAGTTTCACTGGTTATACCTACTTTACTTGGCAACAGTTCATTTAAGTCTTCCACGTTTCTCTGTGTTCATCAGTCGTCATTGCTTAGAGCAAAGTAATCTTCTGTGATATTCCTGTACCACAGTATTCCCCAGCTGATGAGCACCTACTTTGTTTCCAGTTAGTTGCAGTTATTTTCTTCTTAGTAGAATGATATGTACTGAATATGGTACTGGACTGGGAGTCCAGAGAGTCTGGATTTTAGTCCCAGCTCTGCCTTTAACTTACTTTACCGAAGCATGTAGCATCCCTGGACCTCTGTTAAAATAGCAGGTTGATTATATGATTCCCTGCTTTGGTAGAAATAAGTGGTTTTTTTTTATAAACTGTGCTTTTGTGTCCATCTTTAGAGGAGGTAGATATTTTCCAGGTAACACTCAGCATCCGTGAATTCATAGATGCATAGGGTAAATTCAGGCTGCTTGGATCTCACCTCACTGAAGTCAAGCAGCTGGTGTCGCCATGACACAGCCTTTGACTTGAATCAGTTTCTCAAAGTTTGTAATTTATTGTTCATGGAAGCGATGTTGTACTTCCTTAATGATCGTTAGATACTTATGTGTTAATTATAGATTAAGAGTAATGTGGAGCAGGTGGAGGGTAATACGATGGAAACATTAAAGAATTCTTTACAGTAGAAGGAAGGAGTTTGGTCAGAAGACTTGCTTATGTATTGGCTTCCTTAGAGAAGATGAAATGTTTATGAAACGACCATGTACTGCCCCGTCCACTGATTCTGCCCAGGCGTTCCATTATCTTAGTGTACTGATGGTGTGCTGATTTATTACCTTAGGACTGCCACTGTCTCCTGGACATTGGTCCACATGCCATTGAGCGGCTCCATAGCATCCACATCTACCCCATCGTCATCTTTATCCGCTACAAGAATGCTAAACAGATCAAGTAAGTGACCTCCAGAGTCGATGCTTCTGGGTCCCTATCAGGGTGGGTCAAGGGGTTGTACTAAAGTCATAGTTTCCCTCTCTTGTTAAGAGACAGGGTTGGCACATTGGAACATTGGACTTGGGGGCAAGAGGCCTGGGTTCTGGTCTAAATTCAACTACTAACTTGCTAGGTGAGGGTGGGACTTTGCATTAGCTATGTCACTTCCCTTTCCCTTAGTCTTTTTATCTGTAAAATGGTGGAATTAGATGTAGATGATTTCTGAAGGACCTTTTAGCTCTAACATTCCCTGACCTTGTCTTCTTTGCCCTCGTGATTCCAGCAAAGGCACTGGAGTCATCATGTACATGTACATATTTAAAATTTTTTCCATTGCAAAGATGCTTTCTGGTGCATTCTCCCCTACCCCACTTCTGGCAGCAGAGTCAGGTTACTCCTTTACAAGGATGCACGCCAGGGGGCTCCCTTCACCATGGTTACCCTTTTCTATGGATGCTTCCCATAGCTCTGTGACAAAAAAGGCTAGCAGTGGCGATGGGGAAAAGTGAGGCCTCTTAGTCTAATTCTGCTGCAAATGTTCCAACAGAGAACAGAGAGACCCCATCTTCCTGAGGGACAAAGTCACGCAGAGATATTCCAAAGAACAGTTTGAGACAGCTCAGAAGATTGAACAGGAATACAGCAAGTATTTCACAGGTGAGCTATCCTTTGGCATGAATGGGCTGGGCCAGGAAGCTGATGTCACCTGTTTCTTTTGCAGAAGTGGGAGTGGGGGTGGGAGAGGGTGAGGTGGACCCAACAATTTTGGAAAATGTGAGGTTTGCTGGCCTTGCTTTATTGTCTAATATCAGGCTCAATATTTCATTGTTGGGGGCGGGGTGGGATGGTGGTGGTTGGGAGAATCCCACCAGATCAGTCTTTCTTTTTTTAATAACACTTTTTTTTAATGAACAAGCACTTGTTTTCTCACTTTCTCACTGCTTCCCTCCCCCACCCCCCCAAGACCCAAATAGGAAAACAGAGCCCTTGGAACAAATATGCATACTCAAGCAAAACAAATTGCCACAGTCTCACTCTGTGTATTCTTTGAAATTTTATTAGGTAAGATCCTAGGCTACAAATACTAAAACAAAACCATCCCTGACCTCAAGGTGTTTACATTCTCTGTGGGCACTCATGTTTGTATATTTAAAATCTGAACTCTTAAGTCCCACATTTTTAACCTGTCTATGTACCCATTAAATGTGGGGATTATGGCTGTATTCTGTGCTTGGTAATAGAATGCATACTTTTATAAATAGTTATAATATCTATAATAACAGATAACTGATCCTTTCAGCATCAGAGGGCAGAAAGGTTGGTTGCTGTCTCATGTTGGTCTGAGGAAGGTCTAAGCTAGACATTTTTCATTTACCTTGTTAAAAGCCCAAGACCCCGGTTTTCTTGCTGATGATTTATTCTCTGGCTTCCAAATCATTTTGAAAATTTGAAGCAAACTGCCAGGAGAGGACAAGAATTGTAGGCTGGAAGTTGGGGGTCAGTTTTAGTAGTGGTGCCTGCCAGGAGGGGAAAATGTCTGATAAAGTTTAGTTTTATTTTCCTATCTTTAGCATCTCACATCCCACAAAGTATTTGCTCCATTTTAACTCTCAGCTATAGAGATTGTATGATACTTAGCCATCACAGATGTGTAATGTTAGACACACTTACAGATGACGTCACTGTATTATTAGTTCTACTTAATTGTTTTGTTACAGGAAACCATTCACAAAGTGGGAGTAATTTGTAAATGTCCTAGATGGAAAAACAAAACACATGGGTAATTTATTTTTTCAAAGAAAGGAAAAAAGATACTTAGCCACTTGCATTTACATTTCTTTTTACTTTTCACAGGAATCTGACTGGTAGTTTACAATCATGACAGACACTCCAGAACTGTTGTCTGAAATGTCAAGATTCCACTGAGTGTAAGGTTGGGCAAATCCAGCTTACTTAGGTGGTGTTTCCCTTAGGACTAGCTTTTTCAAGTTAAAAAAATAATTGCTGATTTTTTTCTGGATATTGGGACGATGGAATGCCTGTCTCCTTGAAAGTCTGTCAGAAACCTTAAATCCCATGTTTACTGATCATTTCATCATCCTATGGTACAAAACCATTTAAAATAAGGAACAAAATATATTTTATAATAGAGTTACATTTTATATATTCATTTCAGCATCCTATCTTATGAAACCATCTTAAATGAGGAGCAAAATTTATTTTACGGAAGTTATATTTAATATATTTTTATTTTAATAAATTAAAAATAGATATTAGTATGAGTGTTTATAATATTTTATAATAGTGTTTCATCTATTTTTCTATCTCAGCTCCACTTTCCTGATAGTATCAGGAACAGGGCTCAGAAATAACTAAAAGTGGGCAGTGGAGAGGCAGAGAATGAAGGGAAAACCAAGAGCCTGCTAAACAGAGCTTTGTAACTAGGTGTGAGTGATCAATGCTTTGTCTCAGTGCATGGAAGTTGAGAGTACTGATAGTACTTCTGTAGCAGATAGAAACCAACAACTGAGCTTTTAGTACCTCATTAGCAAGAAACAATTATTTAAAATAAGCAGTTACTACTTGGCCTACTTTATTCCTGCCATATCAATACAACTCAGGGGAGAGCTTCAGCCTTGCCCATCCTGTTCCTTTGAAGCAACTCTGAAGTATCCCAGGATTTAGGATTCTCTTTGCTGACTCAGTCTCTACCCCGAGGAAGAGATTTCCCAGAGCCCAGACTCCAACCCTCAAGCCCCACTTCCCTTGGGTGAGAGCAGGGAGTTAGTTACCAGTTACACTCCTTCCAATATGATGGAGGGCCATGAGGCTTTACTACTGTCTTGTCACTGAAGCCAAAGGACTCTTGAATCTTTCCATTTTCCTTGAAGCTGAACCCTCCTGTGTGTTCTTCTCTCCCAGTTAGAATGTGATCTCCTTGAGAACAGGGATTGTTTGGCTTAAGGATTGGCACACAATAAGTATTTAAGTACTTTTCATTCCTTCCTTCCCTCCATGGGACCTCTTTTCTCCAAAGTCCAAGGTCTTGCCTCCAGTGTAGCTCAGCTTAAAAAGTTGTCTTGGGGCTGCCTTCATTCTGTTTCTGAGATTTCCCATCTACCACCTGGACAGCTGATCTTGCAATAACCAAGAATTGACCTTTCCTCTGTTGCATCTCTGTGTTCAACAGGTATTGTCCAGGGTGGAGCCCTTGCTAACATTTGCACTCAGATCCTGACGACTGTCGATGAAGAACAAAATAAAGTCCTGTGGATTCCAGCTTGCCCACTATAGACAGACAATTTGCTGTGAAATGCAGAACATACTCTTCCAATGTAAATAGATGGCCAGACTTTAAATATTATATATATTCAGACAGTTCTTCATGAAGGGGATTAAGACACTAACATGGATAACCAAAAGCACCTGCTTAAGTGGCTGAATTAGACCGAAGCCTTGGCCAGCGGAATTCATTTCTCTCTCACTTGTGCATTTATTTTCCTAGAGAGAGAGAGAGAGAGACACTGACTGACTTTTAATACGGTGGGGGTACAAGGTAGACCAGCCTTTTTTTTTCCTTAGCCAGCAGATTATCAATGCTGCAGAAAGAACCTTCTAGATTCACAAGTTTACAAACCTTTTCTAAGTATTTGGTTGTTTATATTTACTTGAATGTCCTCTTGTCATTGTGGCCTGTTGCCTTCTCTGTTCCTCTCTCCTACCGTCCTCATCTCTTCCTCTTGTGTTTCTCTTGTTCAGTCTGTCTTTTTTGTGCCATTCTCAGTGAAGCCACTTTTTTGAATAGAAGGGAGAGGGCACTCTGAGGTGGGGTGGGGGGAAGAGGGGAGCGGACTGCATGTTTGTACTGGAGTCAGTGAAGGTGGGGCCAGAGAAGGGGGAACTTGGTGGGCTTTGGAAATTCTCCTGGGAGCTCTGGAATCATATCTCAGATAGATTTCCAGGGTGATCCTTTTGCCTAGTTTGGGGTGGCACAATTGGTGCCCTTTTAGGACATATATTTGCCAGTGGAAAGGCCTCTCCTGTATTTTGGAGTTATTTTAAATTCTTCTGGTTGAAATTGCTTCTCTCCTCCCTCCTCCCCCCGACTCTACCTGCATAGATTTCATATTTAAAGACTGTAATGTGATCTGATCATTCTGAACTTAATTTGTTAAGTAATAAAATAATCAGTTGGGTTTGGGGGACTGCTGGTGGTGGTGGGAGGAGGGGGAAAAGGCAAGGCAGTAAACTCGGTCCATTGCATGCTGTTCTGTCATTTTTAAAAGTCTGTAAATATCAATAGCTTTTACTGGTGCGATTTTGCAGGATAATTCTTCTGCTTCGTTCTTCAGTGTCTGTAGCAGTCACATAATTGTGTTTTATTTTTTTTTTAAATTTGATATGAAAATGGTCACAGTTTTGGGCTTTGGATCAAAAGCCTTTAGTAGTGTTCACACTGTCTGGAATCAGTAAATAAAAACCAAGGGGTTTTTTCTATTGCTTGCAACACTCAGTCACGCTGTGTACCCAGCTCTGTGATAATGCAGCATCTTGGATTAGCTTGTGTACTTCGAAAGCTTGGGTGGGCCCTGGAAGAAGATTGCTTCTCCCTTCTCCATCAACTATTTGTCCTCCTTGTAGGTACTGTACTCTCTTTGGTATATCCCAGTTTAATTTGAGGAGGCTTTATGGACTGTTCCTAACATTTCATTTTTCTAGCAAGAAGTCTTAAATTTTTTTTAGTTCTAGACTACAGGTTGTAGTTTTGTGTTTTATTTGCGTTTTAAAAAAGAATAAATAAAAAAGGGATTTTTTTTTTCTTGCACAGTTCCTCAAAAGAAAGAACTATATCAGTCCTGAATTTTGTTCCTTGTTTTACAGGTACACATTTTCTAGCTCAAACTACTTAAACAAAAATATAAAAATATTTTAAAAAATAAAAATAAAAAAACAAACCACAACTGTAGATTATGTATTGATGCATTACCTAAACGAAATAGCTTTCGTATTGAGGGGTAGCAGGGTTTTTGTTTGTTTTTTTGGTGTTTTGTTTTTTCTTCCCCTGAGTTGAGGATAGAGTTGGACTTTGGTACGATTGAAACAGACAGGTACTGTTCTGACCAGGATTTTCTGTACTAAAAAAAAAAAGTCACTTTGTATAAAAATACCAAAAAAGCTGAAGAAACTGATTAGTATGACAAATAAAGGTCAATTTCTGTAACTCGCGTTTCAGTGTTCTTTATTAGCTTTCCCCCATCTACTTCTTTGCCTTCCGAGTCAAATTGTTGCCTTCTGTAAAATGAGGGATTGGTTCAATGGAAAGAACACATTGGCTCTGCATTGTGTCAAGGCAGTCATTTTATTCCTCCCTGATTGATTCCCTGTATCATTTTCTACAGACATGATTCACATTTTTTCTTCTCTCCTTCAAGCCTCCCACCCCTCCTCCTTGCTTTCCTCTTTCAGCTGAGGAACTCACCTCTGAGAAATCAAGACCATTCAATGTGAGGTCCTTCTGTTCTCTGGTAACAAGGTAGGCTTTCTCCTTGCTAAAGTCAATTTATCTACACGTGTATTTGGTCTCATCTCCTGTTGTCTCCAACAGATTGCGACCTCAATCATCCCTTCTCTCTCAAATCAGATTTCTCCTATCTACTGGTTCCTTCCCTACTGCCTTCAAATGCAAGTCTCCCACATCTTAAAAAAAAAAAATACCTTCACTAGACCCAACAGTTCCCTCAAGCTGCTGTCTTTTATTCCTTCTCCCTTTCTCAGCCAAACTTTGAGAAAAAGTTGTCTTCACATACCCTCCTCATGTCTCAACTCTTTGCATTCTGTTTTCGCCATTAGAATATGAGCTCCTTGAGAGGAGGGACTTACCCTGCATTTTTGTCTTTTACTCCAGTGCTTAGCCCAGTGCCTGGCATATAGTTGGCTAAATGCTTGTTGACTAATGACAGACTAGCTTTAGACTTCTCACTTAATTGAAACGGCTCTCTCCAAAGTTATCAATGATTTCTTATTTGCCAAATCTGATAGTGTTTTCTCAGCCCTCACCCTTCTCAGTTTGTCTGCTGCATTTGATATTGTGGACCTCCCTCTTCTGTACATTCTTTCCTCGGAGGGTTTTTATGTTACTGGTCTCCACTGGTTCTCCTCCTGACTGTCTGATTGCTCCTTCTCAGTCTCCTTTGCTGGCTCATCATCTTTGTCAACACTCTTACCACAGTGGGTATAACCCAAGGGTACACCAATATTCTATGTATTCTATACCCCAAGGGTCTCACCTGGGCTCTCTTCATTCTTTCTCTGTTCATTCTCTCGGTAACCTCTTCAGTTTCCATGGGTTTAACTACTTTTTTTTTTTTTTTTTGCAAACAACACACACATGTAGGCATATACATAGCTTTAGTCTCTCTCCCTTGAACTTCAGCCCCCATCCCCAGTTGCCTACTAGACATATAAACGATGTCTTAAAGACATCTCAAACATAACAGGTGCAAAACTGAGTTCATTATGCCTGCCCTCCACCCCCCCCCAAAAAAAACCCTGACCTCTCAAAAACCTTCCTCCAATTTTCCTTATTTTGTCAAGGGCAGCACCATTCTTTGAGTCTCCCAAGCTCATAACCTTGGCATCATCTTTGATTCTTCCATCTGCCTCACCCTCCCACATTTAATTAGTTGCCTTTTTCACCTTCATCTCTAGCATCTGACCTCTCTACTCAAATAGCTACCACCTTCATTTAGTTCCTCATCATCTTTCACCTAGATGCTTATAGCAGCCTCTGTCTCTCACCACACCAGTCCATCCCACACACTGCTGCCAAGGCAATTTTTATTAAGGCCAGATCTGGCCATGTCACTCCCTGCTCAGTCAGCTCCAGTACCTTTCTGTTTCTTATAGGAGCAAATGTAAACTCCTCTGTTTAGCCTTGAAAGCCCCATCCAATCTGACCCTAATTGATCTTTCCAGCCTCTTTGTCCATTATTCCCCTTCCTGTATTTTTATTTCAACCAAACTGGATTTCTTTTTTTGTTTTAGCTTATTTTATTTTTTAAATAAAAAGTTTTTTAAAAATTAATCTATTCCTCCCACTCCCCTGCCCACAAAACCAACAAGTCCTACTTTTTCGACCTATCCGCAGTTTTTGACACTCCTTGATACTCTTTTCTCTAGGTTTTGGTGACACTTCCCTGTCCTGATTCTTTCCTGTAAGTCTGACTGCTCTTCAGTTTCCTTGATCTGCATCAAGGTCACACCCACTAACTATGGTTCTGTCTATACTGTTTCACTTGGTGATCTCATCAGCCCCTTTGGATTTAGTTATCTTCTCTGCTGCTGATTCCCAGACCTCCTTACCAGTTACTAACCCTTTTTCCGACCTCCAGTCTCACTTCTCCAGCTACACAACAGGTATCTCAACCTGGATATCAAAGAGCACTCACAGTTTGGTAACTTTCTGACCATAGTTCCAAGTTGCTTCTCAGAATGGTTGGACCAGGACCAATTCCTAGGTCCACCAGCAGTGTACTCGTGGGCCTGTTTGCCTGAAGCTTCCCCTACATTTGACATTTTACCAGTTTGATAGGTATCAGGTGGAACTTTAAAGTTGCTTTTATTTGTATTTCCCTAACTGTTCAGGATTCAGAGCATTTTTCATGTGATTGTTGATAGCTTGGATTTCTTTTAAAACTATCTGTCATCAAGCTAAATTTCAGTTCCTTCCTCACAACACTCACGGTGCCACCTTTCACCCCCGTGCTTTTGTATGGGATGCCCCCCACGCCTAGAATGCTCTCCTCCCCCCTCGCACATGGAATCCCTTTTCCTACAAGTCCCACCTTCTGCATGAAATCTTTCCTGATCCTCCCAAATGCGAGTGTTCTGCTCATGAAACTATCTTGTTTTAACTACTTCTATTTATTCTTTTTTATATTCTGTCCATACTTACATAGGTCTGTGTTGTCTTCCCATTAGGAATGCTTGCTTCCACTGAATAGGGATTGCTAACTCTGTGTGTGTGTGTGTATTTTGATCCCCAGCCTGACACTTAGTAGTCTTAGAATAAACGTTGATTTATGATCAGTGATCTCAAAGGCCCCTTCCATCTCAAAGCACAAAGAATGAAACAATCCCCACACAAAGAACTTACAGTCTAACGGGGGAGAGAACAAGTATACATATAAAAATACATGGGGGGCAGCTAGGTGGCACAGTGAGTAGAGCACCGGCCCTGGAGTCAGGAGGACCTGAGTCACTTAACCCCAATTGCCCTGCCTTTCCCCCTCCAAAAACCAAATATATATATACATACATACACATATATGTGGACTAAGTTTAGTATGATAAGTGTGAACATGTAGTAAGCAGTTAAATACCAGGTTATTTGGGAGGATGGCACTAACATTTGGGGGTGTCAAGAATGACTTCACACAGAAGATGGTGCTTTGGGCTATTGAGAAGTGAGACCACTTACCCAAAGGCACACAGGTAAGTAGGTTCTGTGGCCTGGACTCCAGTTGAGGGCTCTTTCCAACATCCTGTGCTTTTGCTAAAGTCTCAGAGGCATCATTGGCTCTATTCTCACCCTTGCCTTGATGTTGAATCAGTGATCAAGCCTTGCTCTTCTAATTGCCTCTTTTATAGGACCACTACCATTGACTTGGTTCAGTCCCTTATCAGACCATATCCAAACCTCATTTTGCAGGAGCTTTCTAACAATATGGTAGTAGGGAAAGCGCTGGGTCTGTAGTCAAAAGATCTGGGTTTGAATCTTAACTTTGCCATTTATTATCTGGATGACCTTGGGTAAGTCACTGACCCTCTTTGGGCCTCAGTTTCCTCATTTCTAAAATAAAGGGGTCAAGCTAGATGTCCTCCAAATCCTAATTAGCCTTCTGCTTCCAACTAGATACATATTCTTCAAATTCAGCTTGAATGACAACACTCCACTATTTAGAAACTTTGGGAAGGTTACCAATGCATAGGATTGTAGATTCTTTTTTTTTGGTTTTTGGGAGGGGGAAGTCAGGGCAATTGGGGTTAAGTGACTTGCCCAAGGTCATACAGCTAGTAAGCGTGTCAAGTGTCTGAGGCCAGATTTGAACTCGGGTCCTCCTGACACCAGTAGGGCTGGTGCTCTACTCACTGTGCCACCCAACTGCCCCTCCACCATCCTTCTAATGTGCATTGTGTATTTCTTCCCAGAGTTCCCTTTCCTTTCTGCTTTGCCTACCACAGCCTTCTTGGCTAAACCTCAGGGATTCTTCCCTTCTTTCAACATTACACTGTTTTAGGTACCACTCGGTTAGTCCTTCCATATACTTTCATTATTGTTTCAACATCCCCCCTCAATTCAGTTAAAAAGGCATTGAGTGAATGCCTACTATGTGCCAGGTACTATGTTAGGCATTTGAGATACAAATAAAAACGAAGCCATCCCTGCCCTCCAGGAACTCACGCCCCACTTATGTTCTAAGGAAAACTGATTATATTGAGACACTTATAAAAACATAAATAAAGCAAATTCATGGACCCTAGATTAAGAACCCTTGGACCAGCTGCTCCCAAAGGGTTCCTTCTGGCACTCAAATTCTAGGATTGTCCAGTTTTAGCGATCCAGTATTCTTATCCCAGTGGAGACCAGAGGTCGGGGGTAAGAGTTGGTTTGTTCCTGAAACAAGACAACTTCTGAGGCGCTTCTCTCCCCAACCTTTGATCCTGGGTTAGCTGTTAGTCTGTGCATTGTGGCATCAAATCAGGAAAACCTGCCATTCAAATGGCTTTGTTATATTGTATTTTGTTTAAAAATATATATAGACTGCTAGAAATGACCTTGGCCTGTGGAGTTAGAGCTCACTCTGATGAAACCAACCTTCCTAAGGTGAATTAGCATATGATAAGAGCTTTGGACCTCGTAGGGAAAAGTTAACAGACGTGGGGATGGAATTTTAAACAGGCTTTGCCCCCAACTCTCTTCAGAGCTCAGCTCAAATGCCACTAGCTAGTGGAGGTCTTTTCTGAACTTCCAAGTTGCCAGTTCTCCCCTCCACCCCCATCCCAGCCCAATAGTTTATATTCACGTTGTGCATGTTTATAACATGTCTCTCCTGATAAAATGTAACCTCCTTGAGCACAGGGGCTGTTTAATTTTTTTAATCTTTGTTTCTCCAGTGCCAGCAGAGTGCCTGGCACAGAGCAGCTCCCTAATAAATACTTGTTAATGGAGTAAAATGGGAGCCTCTTAGGCAAAGAGTCTGGGATTCTGGGATCTCTCTGGCCTTGTTTTTACTTCTTGTGGAAGGCAGTAGGCACTCCTATGACTGTATGCGTCCTCTGCTCCACCCACTCAGGGCAGGGCTGCTATGTTAGGTATTCAGCCTGTGAGATAGATGGATAATTTCACATATATATGCCATACACACACACACACACACAATTTCATGTATACGTACAAATATGTGTATGTATACAAATATAAAATAAATGCATGTAGTTATAATATATGTACACACACAAATATGTGCATGTATACATATGGGATTTCACACAAGTCCACATAAACACATGCACATATACTTTCATATTACACTATATGATTTCACACGTATGCATGCATAAACACATGTGCATATTTACACAAATGTGTGACATGAGCACATGTTTATATGTATTCATATACACATAGTTTCATATGGATATATTTGCAAACATATGTGCAAGTATACATGTATCATTTCATATGCATTTATACAAATACATATAATTTCATATGTATACACACATATGGTTCACATATATGTGTAAATATGTATATTTTATGTATACATATAATTTCATGTGTATATATACACAAATGTATATGCGCACATACACATCATTTCATAAGCCTACACACAAATATATAATTCTGCATATATTCATACAAACATGTGCACTGTACACATGTGATTTCATATGTATATACACATATATGCACACATATACATATAATTTCCTATGTATACAATGCATGAATATATAATTTCATATGTACAAATATAATCTCATGTATATACATACATGGTTTCATGTGTCTATATCCACAAAAATATGTGTATGTATATACATATAATTTCATATATTTACACAAATGTATATAATTTCATATGTGTATGAACATATATATTTTATTTATGTACAGATGAAATTATATATACAAGATCATAAACATAGAATAGAACATATAAAATTGTATGTATATTTTTTCTTCTTGGCTTTGGGAAAGTTTAAGTCTGAAGCAGCCAAAGACTGACCCCCATCTTCCTGGTCCCATTGCTGAAGGTCTCTGGTAGATTTTCAGGTTTATTTAAAGTTTCCCTCACCCTGGGCAGGATGCGTTGTCAGGAGGTGGACTTTCACGTTGCTGGGTCTTCACTTCTGGGATCCAGAGGCTAAGAATCTGCTGATTCCCAGGGCTGCTGGCCTGGCCTTGACCACAGAGAAAGTGGGCGGTGATTCCTCAGCCCAAGCTGTTGAGCAGCTGCAGAGCTTCCAAAGGATAAACTGGGAAAGGGCTAAAGGGCGGATTCTAACAGCGTCTGCTCCTTGTAGCTGTTTTTCCCAGTCCGTCCTAGAGTGTTCTCTGCTCTTTTAGGAAGCCTGCTTACCCAGAGGCAGGTTTTAAATAAAACGTCTAATAACAGCGCCTCAGATTTCACAGAATGTTCACATTGGAAAGGACCGTAGAAGTCACCATGTTTGACCGTGTCATTTTATAGAAGAGGAAATAGTAGCCTAAAGCAGGGCAAATGTGACTTGGTCAAGCCCTAAGAGCTATTTCATGGAAAAATCTGGGAGTAAAACCTTGGTCCTCCTGATTTTCAGTCCAATTTATTTTTCCACTTCATGGATTTCTCAGGCAACTGATTTTAGAAAAGAAAGACACAACAGACCTCCCAGTGAAGAAAAGAAGGATGATTTCTGTCCTTTATGCTACAGGTTGGGAAACTGAGTCAGAGAGGTTAAGTCTTGGTTAGTTAGAATGAATGAATGGAAAAATATTTATTAAGTTCTTGCTTTGGGGCAAGCACTGAGAAGCAAATATAAAAGCAAAGACAATTTCTGCTTTCAAATAGCTGATGGAGGGTGGCAGGGGGGACTTCTCACATTGGGGATTGGAGGATGGGTGGCTATGGAGGAGCTTTGTAGTCCTGAAATACTATAGAGATAGTAAGACCAAAGAGGTGTCCGTCCCCTTGCTGGAACCAGAACTTAGTTGACTTGATTATGGTTCCAGCATTGAAGTGGGGAGAAGGGAGGGCGTGGGGGCAAGGCTGCCTTGATCCTTGACTCATCTCTCATGGTTCCTCAACATCTGCACCCCCTCCCCCAATCTTGCCTTGCTTAGTCTAGAATGTAGAAGTGCCCACTCCCCAGCCAGGATGGAGAAGGTCCTTAAGTCCATGCCATATGAGGATTAGTAGAAGGAACTGGGGAGATAGATGAGCCTGCACAAGAGGTGGCTCAGGGAGAACATGGTAGGCCCCTTCAAGTGTTTGAAGTCCTGGCTGTCAAGTAGAGATGGGTTAGATTTGTGTGGTCTCGGAGCGCAGAAGTAGTAACAATGGGCAGACGTTCCAAAGCGATGTAAGGGAAAACTTCCTAAGAATTCGAGCTCACCCAAAGTGAAAGGGCTGCTGGGGAGGTGGTGGAGTCCTCCTGATGGGAAGTTTTCCAGCAGAGACTGGAGAATGGCCCCTTAGTGGCTAAGGTGGAACGGGGATTCTTTTTTCAGGTGTGGTAGATGACAGAAGAAGGCTCTCTCAACTCTAAAATTCCATGATGCTTAGAATCCTGCCGGAATGTTTTCTCAGCTTAGCTGGCCTCTCCAAGTTGTACCTGTCTCTCAGGGCCCAAATCAAGCTGCACCTTCTTTTGGAAGAACCAACCCATCATGAGCTCTCCTTCCCTCATCCCCTGGAATGATTTTCTCCAGCTCTAACTTTTTCGATTCTGCTTCCTGGGCCCTTCCTCTCTGCTATCTGCTGTGGCTGTTTGACTGCTTCTTACTGGAGTCCTCCCTGGTTAGAGGGCAGTGTCCTTAAGAATAGGGCCGATGTCTCATACCTACATCTCTGTGTCTATATCAGCGAGACACAGCTTATGTACACACCTAGTAAATGCTTGTTGAATGAATGAACGAATATACTTTGCTGGCAGAAGCTGATAATGGCATTTGGATCAGGGATTTAGATCAGGAAGGGACTTTAGAGGTCATCCACTCCAACCCCCTCGTTTTACACATGAAAGCACTGAGGCCCAGTGAGAGGAAATTAATTGCCCAAGGTGACAAGGCAGTAAACGGGAGAGCCAAGATTTGAATGCAGGTCTCCTCCCTCTCCTTTTCCTCCTCCCCCTCCTCTTCATGGCTAATATTAATATTATACAGCATTTACTATGTGCCAGGCACTGTGTTAAATAAGCATTTTACAATTATTATCGCATTTGATCCTCACAACAGCTCTGGAAGGTAGGTGCTATTATCACCCCCATTTTACAGACGGGGAAATAGGCCAACAGACGTTAAGTAACTTGTATAGGGTCACACGGTATCTAAGGCCAGATGTGCCCTCATGTCTTTCTGATTCACTGTACCACCTAGCTGTCCCCTCTTTTCATGTTAACACAGGCTTGTGGTAACATAGCTTTGGATTTGGCACCTCCTCCTCTGTATGCTACCCCCCATTTGGTGTGTGTGTATGTGTGTGTATGTATGTGTGTATGTGTGTGTGCATGTGTGTGTGCGCGTGCATGTATGTGTGTGCACACATGTATGCATGTGTGTATGTGTGTGCATGTATGTGTGTGTATGTGCATGTGCTCACATATGAGTGTGTGTGCATGTATATGTGTGTGTATGTGCATGTACTCACGTATGAGTGTGTATGTGTGTGCATGTATGTGTGTGTATGTGCATGTACTCACGTATGAGTGTGTATGTGCATGTGCTCACGTATGAGTGTGTGTATGTGTGTGCATGTATGTGTGTGCATGTGTGTGTGCATGTGCTCACGTATGAGTGTGTGTGTGTGTATGTATGTGTGTGTATGTGTGTATGTGTGTGTTTCTGCTGTGGTTGCTGTGGTTTCAATACAAATGAAGAATGTTACTGGTAAGAAGAACCTGCTGAGAGATGGAGGTTATTAACCTTGACCTACTCAGAGCTTGGAGAATTAACAGACTATTCCCTGTTACCCCACACTGCAGCCCTGTAGCTCAGTGGGCATCATGCGACAGGCTTAGATGCTACCATCCCCGGAAGAATGAGGGGCTCAGAATAACTTGTAAACATGCATTTCCAAGAAGTTTTCCTAATGAGAAAGGCCCTGCTCCAGGAAGGCAGATGCCAGGCTTCCTCAGTCTGGGTTGTACCTCTGACTCTCAGGGGCTTAACACCTCTGCATGTGGTGGTTCTGGAGGGATTAAGGACCAAAGTAAAAAAGGTCATCTCCTCCCAAGGTCAGGCATCAGAGGCCTGTATTTGAGGCCCTGACATGCTCGAATGGCGGCTAAAGCTTGTTCAAGTTTTAAGATAATGAAAGAAAGGGTTGTTTTGGTCCCTGGATTTTGTAATCAATCTTTAAGAGGTGAGGAAGCCATGAAGAGATGGGGGCCTGTGGGGGTCTATGGTCTCAGCCAGCAATCCAGTAAAATAAGCCCCAAGAAGTGCTCAAAACCGAGGGGAAAATTCTGCCTTCTCTCCAGCTCTAAACCTGACCAGGGAAGGAGGAGACCCTTCAGCCAGCATCATGAAGGTATTTGTGCAAGAGGGCATTTTTTCCCTGAGTCTGCTGGGTTGGGCTCCAGGGGCCTGGACAGTGCCAAGTACGGGTTGTGGAGCAGAAGTCTCTCTTGTTGACCAAGGCACTGGCTTATGGCCAGCTTATCCTTATTTGGCCAAGGGGCTCCACTTGAGCCTGGGCAGTAACAACACCCCCACCCACTGAGCTGGGATCCAGCCTGGGAGCCGAACCATCCCTCCTGGCATGGCGTCAAGCTCTCTGTGCAAAGGTATGACTTAAAAAGGAGAGACTGGCTAGTTTGCTTTCAGTAAAGAAAAAAAGACTCTTAGAGAATCACTCTTTTAGAAGCAGAAGCAGAAGCAGAAATCATCCTACAAATGGAAGGTATGAGCTCCTTGTGGCTGTGAGGCCTGGAGCCCAAGTAAACACCTGGGGATGTCCAGCCAATTGTGTCTTCCCAAAAATGATATTTACGAGGCTTATTCTCCTTTAAAGCACCTTCCCCTGGCAAAGGCCTTCTGTAACTGCGCACGAACTACTCCTCCTTTGGCAAACCATGTCCTAGGGACCAGGATTGTTTTTTTCAGGGCTGAAGAGGGATGCCTTATTTTCTTATATCTTCTTGGAAACACTATTTTGGTCAATATTTGGGGTAGCTAGGTGGCACAGTGGATAGAACACTGGGCCTGGAGTTAGGAAGGCCTGAATTAAAATCTAGCCTCAGACACTTATTAGCTGTGTGACCTTGGGCAAGTCACTTCACCCTGTTTGCCTCAGTTTCCTTATCTGTAAATGAGCTGGAGAAGGGGATGGCAAACCACTCCAGTATCTCTGCCAAGAAAACCCGCAACGGGGTTGTGAAGAGTCAGGCATGACCAAACACCATCATCCTGACTTTAAAGCTGACTCTCTGTCCATCAAGTCAGACTGACTTTCTGATCCTGGACCTTTAACAGCCAACAGTGAAGAACAATGGCCTAGTGAAACCACAGGTGTCATCTTGAAGTCAGCTGCTTTTAGATGGAGTTATCTTCCAACCCCACCAAATTTACCTTCTTGTGTGTGTTTGGCTGAAGATGTTAGTAATTTTTTTTTTGCCTTAGGAATCACATCAGCTGATGGGCAGGGAGGGGAAACCCAGAAGGGAGGCCAGCTTGGTATGGAAAATATGTTGGGATGAGCCATGTCATGGTGTGTGGATACTTAAGAGGTGGCTATCTTTGTAAGGCTGTCTAATGGGGTGGGAATATCTCTATCCTAAGAGCTGTGGGTGGGTGAGGAGAGTTGCATGCCTGGCAGAGTTTGTAATGTGAGTTTATTTTTGCCTTTCTTCTTATCCCCAGCACTTAGCACAGTGCCTGACACATAGTAGGGTCTTCATAAATGCTTGTTGACTTGATAATGAATGCATTTCTAAGTCTTTACCTTAACTTCTACCCATTACCAAGGCAATAACCGTTTAGTGAGAGTGCTGCAGAAAGAGCTTTGGACTTTATTCCCATTAATCTTGTCACAGGACATTTTAATCATTTTAGTATGTTACACATATACCATTCTCTGTTCTACCCTCTTATTTCTCCCCCAAAATGAAGACTCAAATTTCTATAACACTCTACAGTTTATAAAACCTTTCCCTTAGAGTATTCCCAAGGAAACAGAGAAGACAGGTGTCTTATCCATGTATAGCCAAAAGGGCAGTTGAGGCCCAGAGAGGCAGAGTGGTTTGCCCAAAGAGCTTGTTAGCGTATAAAGCAGCACACCTGACCCCTAATTCCAGGACTCTTTTCCCCCAAGTTGTGTTAACAGAAGAACTTCTTGCTGTCTTGGCCCTTCCAAGGCCCTGTTGTGAAATCTTGCACCACAGAAGAAATCATACACACTGGACACCTCCTGGAAGAAGAGTATAGGCTTTTTACATGTCCTCATCTTCAGCAGCTTGGAGTCCCTTGGCACCAGTCCTCTGCGGTGGTAGTGAGGGAAGGCAGAAACTCTCTGATAGACTGTTTTGATGGTTGCCTCCTTCAGTCAATAAACGTTTAAGTGCCCACTACGTGCAGGCACTGTGCCACCCTTATCTTCTTACCCAAAGAAATGAGTGTTCCAATGTTAGCTCTTGTCTTCCCAGAAGGATTTTGATAGTTTGGTTCATATTGCTTTGGTTGAATAGATGGGAGAAGAAGGTCTGATACCACTAATAGGAATCAAAATCAGATACCTTCCCCAGAAGTTCTTCCTCTGTCTTCAGAGGTTCCAGGTTCCCTGCCCATCCACCCCATTTATGTCTAGAACTATATTAAAATCAATACTTCCACTACTACTGGAAAGGTATGTCATTCTTTCCTCCCTAGCTTTGCTTCCTATCCCCATGATTTACCAAACAAAATAATCCTCTAAAAATACCTTCTGAACATGTCCTCTCCCCTCTTAGAATGTAAGCTCCTTGAGGGCAAGAGCTAGCTTCTCTTTAGTTTTTGTATCCTCAGAGCTTAGTGCAACACTTGGGACCTAGCAAACACTAAGTGTTTTTTCATTCATTGATTCCTGACTCCAAATCCAGAGTCCTATCCCATCAATCCATGCTGTCTTTCAGGGATGTAATTAGATGCTATTTAATAGGGCTAAATGTAAAGAGCTCAATTTGGGTGCAAAAAATCATCTTCACAAGCACAAAATGAGGGAGCCAGAGATCTGGGGATTCTAGTGGATTGCCAGCTCAACAGAAGTCAATCAGTGGTGTCTTAGAGCTGTCCCCAAAGCCATTTTAATCTTAGACTATATATTAAGAAAGACATAGTGTCCAGAACCAGTAAGGTGAGCATCCTCCTGTACTTGGCCCTTGTCTGATGGAATATGGAAGGAATGTTGTGTTCAGTTGTGAGTTCCACATTGGTAAATGGTGGCTACCTCTCAGGACAGTGATGAGCCTCAAAATCATGAGGATTAATTGAAAGAACTGGGAGCTTTGACCTAGAGAAGAGACAGATTGAGGGAAGTATGCCAACTATTTTTGATGTCCTGCAGAAGGAGGAGTCCACTTGTACTGCTTGACCCCAGAGGATGGAATGAGGAACAATGGAAGTGAATTCCATTTGGTAAACTTGGGCTTGATGTGACCCAACATTTGGAGTACCTTCTCCTTGTGACTGTGACATCACAAAGGACTGCTAAGATGGGAGCCCTACTCTATCTCTTCACAGAAAAATGCTGGGATACTGCTTGGAGCCCCAGATTGAAGAGGTTCTCTGAGCAGAGCAAGATAAAGCATAACCCCTCCCCCTTTCCCACCTTGCAGCCCCCAGTGCTCAGAGAATGAACTGCTCTTTAGAGACCCAAAATGCTGGATTTTCATATCATTATGGCATGGAGTTGCTAGTGTAAAAATGGATTGGAATGAGAGTACAGTGTATTTACAATAATACTAGCCATTCCATTTGGGTGAAATCAGTTAATGATATAGGCGATATCCTGTTTTCCCCAATGTACTGAGTTAGCAGATAGCCTTTAAAAAGCAGATGCCATTACATGTGGGGAGGCAGGGAACAGACAATAGAAGGATCTACATGTAAGCAGGATACCACCTTTCCTTTCTTTGTATTCCATGTGCTTACCTCAGTGCTGGGCATACAGTAGGTAATTAATAAATGCTTATTGATTTGACTTGACCTTTTCCTCATTTTCCTTAACTTCTTGCCCTACTAAAAGTTCTAGCTGAGCCGCTACCAAGGAGCCAGGCTGATTGCCTCAGTTCCATCTCTTTCACATCTCCTAGAGAATGGATTAATCAATTCTTGAAAGTTTATTGCTGCTAATAATTAAGAAGTAACTTTACTCTGTATTCAGGAAAGTTGGCTTATAGACATAGGAACAACTCTGCATAATGGTGCACCAACCTACATGGTTTTACCATAATGCGTTAATACATTATAGCTCAACCCCAAGACCCTACTATAATACCACTTAGACCTTTAACGCACAAATAAGTCAGGAATGATCAGAGCAAGCAGTTAAATCTCTGTGGCTTCAATTCCCCTTTTGGTGGCTTTCCATGGCCACGTTGCTTACTCCACGTCAGTGAGCATCGTTCCAATGTAACACAACTGCCTCCTGGAATATTTATAAAGCGCTTAGCACAGTGCCCAGCACATAGTAGGTACTAGATATTATTATCATGACTATTCTTATTATTCATTATTCCCCCTAACAGATTCCCCCA